>NC_053146.1:8067014-9267014 GCF_016808335.1 Panicum virgatum
CCAAACCGAGCGAGCGGCGGAGGCGAGGGTTTGGTCGATTTGGGGAGGCGAAATGCGATTTGCGGGAGGAGAAAGACGGCGGGATATCGGGCGGACAAAACCAACGGCTGCGGGTACTCAGCTATAGGGATGTAAATGGTACGGATATTTCCGGACCGTATTCGAATTCGATCCGGTCTGAAAGGGTTTTTATCCGTCCATATCTGATTCCGAGTATCCAATATCCGTAACCGATCCGTATCCGAATGCTCAAAAGTTACATTTTTATGATGTCGATATCTATTACAATCTTATCCGGCAAAAACTAATACTATCCGTATGCGACTCCGTATTCGAACACAAATATGAAAACAAATACGATATCAGTAATATATGTCCGTATCCAATCCGTTTACATCCCTACTCAGCTGGGCTCCAGTCCACGGGCCACAGTAAGGTCTGGTTGATGCAAAATTTAAAATTCCAAAATTATCACATCGAATATGTGCTGTACATGTATAGAGTATTAAATTTAGATAAAATAAAAAACCAATTGCTTAATTTGTTTGTAAATTACGAGATGAATCTAATGAGCCTAATTAAGCTATAGTTAGACACTAAATTGCTACATTAATTACTACAGTGAAATTGTGCTAACGTCGGATTAGTTAGCCTTAATAAATTCGTCTCGTAGTTTACAGACGAGTTCTGTAATTAGTTTTATGATTAGTGTATGTTTAATACTTCAAATATGAAAAAATTCCCTTTCAAAAACTTTACACAGCGCATCTAAAACAAGGCCTAAATTGTTTTTGCGCATCCTGGTCCTGGGCACTTTGGCTCACTCTCCACATTTTGGCACGAATATGCATTTGCTCTGCCATCCTCAACGGTGAGATGGATCTGAATATTTAGCCTGAAAATTCCACCTCGTTCCAGCAACCTCAGAAGTCACAAGTCCATGTAGAGTGATAGACAAAATTTGTTTGGCAGTTCATTCACATCGATGCTCTTGTTACTGTAAGAACATAAATTCTGGTCAATTCAGCATAATTCATCTAGGAAGAAAGTAATTGTGTCATCACATCAACACAAAGTGTGCAGACGTGCCTGTACGGATTCAGAATGCCACCAACAGAAACGACACTTGGCTTGTCTTGGCTTATTTTCTCTTACAGAATACTATTCATTCTACCAGCCCTACACTATTCATACGGTCAGCCGAACAGGGCCGAAGATGGAGAGTCCATGCTCAGGTTCAAAAGTCCAAACTGCCCAGGGAAGTACGCGCTACAAGCATAGAACTGGAGTTGGCAACAGCCTACTTCTACACAACTACTTTCCTTCCACTATGATATTATAAATTTGCATCCAAAAGTACAAGAAAAAAAAAATTTCCACAATTCTGTGTTGGTTCGGTAAATAAGTTTCAGCAGTGATACAAGTAATTTCAGGCACTACAGCTTGAACCTAATTACCTAACTATTGGAGTTAAACGATGTGTTTGAAAATTAAGGTGTTTAAATTTCACATGCCATTTTCCTTCCCACAATCCCACTAGTAATTTTGACAAGGGAAACATATTCATTCCCATATCTGTTTGGAAACTGAAGTTCTGAAGCACAGTGAGTGCATGAGCATGCTGCTGTTAACATCTTACTGACAAGTCAGAGAAGTTATAGACCAACTAGCAAGCAGCGAACTTCATATCATTACACAAGAATCCAGATGAATGAAGGTCAGAACAACTGCAAACATCATGCATAGTAAATTGTTACACACATAAACCACCACTACTAGAAAACGGGCCACGCATCAGTACCGGCTGCAACAGCAGCTGGTACCTTTGGCCAGCGGTGCTCAAAGGGAAGCCTTTTGGTACCGGGTTAAAGCACCACCCGGTACCAAAACTCAAGAATAGGCACCGGGTGGTGCCACCAACCGGTACCAAAAGCCGAATGAGGAATAGGCACTGGTTGGTGGCACCAACCGGTGCCTAAAGAGCGGACAACGGCACCGGGTCTTGTGATGACCCGGTGCCGCCAAGTGGCCAGGGCAAGGTTGGAAAGTTCACTCGGTGCCATTGCGTAATATTTAGCACCGGTTGCTGATCTCCAACCGGTGCCTTTGTGCCGGCACTATAAATACCCCGTCCCCTTCCCCCCTCCAAGCTGTCGTGAACTCACTGTTCATGGCAGCTGAGTGAGGGGAGGGGAGGCGAATTTTTTCAATTTTTTTTAAAAAAGGTTAGTTATTTTTCTCCATAACTTAGCAATTGGTTTTTAGAAGCAGTTATCACTTGATTTAGTTTATACATGTGAGTCGGCAATGGATGTATATGGCCGACCGGCGTTCAAAGGAGTTCATTGATGGCGTGCATGAATTCATAGAGGCGGCCGAGAAACACAAGTATGACGGTTTCGTTCGTTGTCCATGCAAATTCTGTATGAATGAGAAGGATTACTCATCATCAAGAACCATCCACAGTCACTTGTTCAATAGTGGTTTCATGCCGAACTACTATATTTGGACGAAGCATAGAGAAAGAGGAATTATGCTGGATAATAATGAAGAAGAAGAGGACAGAATTCCTGACTTTGCAGCCAATTACAGTGCCTTTTTTGATGACACTGCAATGGTTGAGCCTGAAGAAGATGCTGAAGGACACGTTGTAGAAGATGATCTGGGTCAGATGTTGTGCGAAGCTGAGGAAGTTTGCGAAATAGAAAAGGAATCGAGAGATCTGAAGCGTATGTTGGAGGACTACAGAATATTGTTGTACCCAGATTGCAAACAAGGCCAAAAGAAGTTGGGTACCACATTGGAATTATTGCAATGGAAGGCATCAAATAGTTTATCTGACAAGGGATTCGAGGAGTTGCTGAAACTTATAAAAAACTTACTCCCTGAGGGTAACACCTTGCCGGAGACAACATACGAGGCAAAAAAGGTTGTTTGTCCTTTAGGATTAGAGGCACAGAAGATACATGCTTGTCCTAATGACTGCATCCTATATCGAGGTGAGTATGAAAATTTGGATTCATGCCCTGTATGCAACGCATGCTGGTATAAGATCCATCAAGATGATCCAGGTGACGTTGAGGGGATGCGTGTCAAGAAGAGGGTGCCTACCAAAGTGATGTGGTATTTTCCTCTAATACCACGTCTGAAATATTTGTTCATGAACAAAATAAATGCTAAATTAATGCGATGGCACAAAGAAGAACGTAAGCAAGACAATATGTTGAGACACCCCGCTGATGGGTAGCAGTGGAGAAAGGTGGACAGAACATTCCCAACGTTTGCAAATGATGCGAGGAATATAAAGTTTGGCTTAAGTACGGATGGCATGAATCCTTTCGGTGAGCAGAGTAGTGGCCATAGTACTTGGCCTGTGACACTCTGTATATACAATCTTCCTCCTTGGTTGTGTATGAAGCGGAAATTCATTATGATGCCGGTGCTTATCCCCGGCCCGAAGCAACCTGGTAACGATATAGATGTGTATCTGAAACCACTGATTGAGGATCTTTTATTGTTGTGGAAAGAGGAGGGTGTTCGTATGTGGGATGCGCATGCAGAGGAACATTTTAACCTTTGTGCATTGCTTTTTGTAACCACCAACGATTGTCCAGCACTAAGCAACCTCTCGAGACATTCCAATAAGGGTTATAGGGCATGCACCCATTGTTTAGAAGAAACCGACAGCACGTACCTCAACCACTGTAGAAAGATCGTGTATATGGGTCATCGTCGATTTCTTCCGATCAAGCACCCATTAAGGAGGCATGCTCACTACGGTGGAAAGGCAGATCATCGTACCAAGCCTAGGCACCGTTGTGGGAAAATGGTATTTGAAATGGTCAAAGATATAAAAGTAGTATTTGGAAAAGGACCTGGCAGCAGATCAGTGCAGAGTGATGACGGACGTGCACCTATGTGGAAGAAGAAGAGTATTTTTTGGGAGTTACCTTATTGGGAAGTCTTAGAGGTCCGCCACGCAATTGATGTTATGCACCTAACAAAGAATCTTTGTGTGAACCTTCTAGGCTTCCTTGGTGTTTATGGTAAGCTAAAGGATACACTGGAAGCGCGGCAAGATCTTCAACGTATGAAACAAAGGGCCGCCCTACATCTAGAAAAAAGGGATAAAGGACGTCATTACCTTTTCCTGCGTGCTACACTCTTAGTAAGGTCGAGAAGCAAAGTATGTTCTACTGTTTGAACAGTATCAAGGTCCCATCAGGCTACTCTTCGAACATAAAGAGGCTACTGAACCTGAAAGAGAAGAAATTCGCACATGTAAAGTCCCATGACTGTCATGTGTTGATGACGCAATTGATTCCAGTTGCACTTAAAGGTATTCTACCAGCTAATGTTCGAGTAACAATCATAAAGCTATGCGCCTTTCTCAATACCATTTCTCAGAAGGCAATCGATCCATCGAGTTTAAGCAGGCTACAAGAGGATGTTGTCCAAAGTTTAGTTAGTCTTGAGATGATATTTCCTCCATCATTCTTCAATATTATGACGCATCTTCTAGTTCACCTGGTCAAAGAGATTGGTATTCTCGGTCCTGTTTTCCTTCATAATATGTTCCCTTTTGAACGATACTTTGCAGTCCTAAAGAAATACATTCGTAATCGGGCTCATCCAGAAGGAAGCATTGCGAAGGGTTACGTCACAGAGGAGGTCATTGAGTTTTGTGTTGACTATGTGGAAGAACTCTGCCCAATTGGGATTCCAGTATCACGTCATGAGGGGTGGCTGATTGGAAAGGGCACACTTGAAAGAAAATCAGTAAATACCACAGATCATTCACCACCTGGTTGCAGAAGGAAGTCATGGCCAACGATGAAATTCATGAGCAGCTGGCTTGGCTGGCCAGGGGTCTGGCAAATTCAATCCTGATGTACCAAGGATATGAAATTAATGGTTACACATTTTATACAAGAGCCCAAGATAACAAGAGCACCAATCAAAATAGTGGTGTCCGTATTGATACCACTGACTCTAGTGGCCAAATAAACTCATATTTTGGTTATATTGAAGAGATCTGGGAACTCGACTATGGACCGTTGAAGATCCCTCTATTTCGTTGCCAATGGGTTAAACTGACAGGAAAAGGTGTCGATATCGACGAGTACGGAATGACAATGGTAGACCTCATAGAGCTTGGCTATCGAGATGAACCATTCGTCCTAGCTAAAGATGTCACTCAAGTTTTCTATGTACATGACATGTCTAGCAAACTGAGAAAGGACAAGTCCAGAAATAAATCAAGTTTTCTAGGTGCCGGAGATGAGCCAAAGCGCCATATTGTTCTGGCAGGAAAAAGAAAAATTGTGAGAGTCGACGATGTCACAGATGAAGAAGAATACAAAAAGGTTGAAGATATGACTCCGTTCGCAGTGGAGGTTGACACAAGTATTCTTTTAGCCGAAGAGGAGGCTCCCTACGCACGTCATGATCATAATGAAGGGACGATTGTAAAGCGAACTATCGTTAATATTCCCTTAGTTGAATGATTATGTCTTGTAATATTTTCTGTGAACATTATCAGATTTGTTATGCAATGACCTAATTTATTATGTGTTTAAATGATTTATTATGCAATTAAACGATTTATTATGCAATTATTCGATTTATTATGATTTATTATGCAATTAAATGATTTATTATGCAATTATTCAATCTATTATGATTTATTATACAATTAAAATGATTTATTATGCAATTATTCGATTTATTATGCAATTAACATAATTTATTATACAATTAAATGATTTACTATTCAATTATTAGATTTTGTAAATAACCCATTGGTACCGGTTGAAGGTTTCAACCGGTACCAAATACTTGGCGAAAAAAAGGGGGCGCGCGGGAGTCGAACTCGGGCCTCGGCGATTAGAATAAATAGGGTTACCACTGCGTTACACGGTGTTTTTGATCTGATTTGCGGCAAAAGACTTAAAGTACAGATATTCATCAGGCTTAGGCACGGGTTTTTGGTTACTAACCGGTGCCTTAGCCACTTTTCAATTCCCGCCCGTTGTAGCCTTAAGGTACCGGTTGGACTTATCACCCGGTGCCTATGGGGTACCTAAGGTATCGGGTGAGTTCCAAACTGGTGCCTTAGGACCTCAAAGGCACCGGGTGGTCTTATCACCCGGTACCTAAGGCCTTTGGCGTATATAAGGCCGTGCCCTGTTACCTTCTCTTCTTCCTCACTTCTTCCTTCCACGCACCGCGCCGATCGTCCTCCGTCGCCCCCTCCGACGCCGATCGTCCTCCGCCGCCCCCTCCGCGCCGCGCCCGGTCGTCCCTTGCCACGCCGTCTCGACGCCGCCGCCAATCCTCCACCACCGCGCCTCCTCGACGGCCCCGCGCGACCCGTTTCTTCGGTGCACCGCCGCTGCCTCGACGCCGCGCTCACCTTGACCACCCCGGCCGCCTCGACGATGCCGCCCCCACGAACCCCGGTGCGCCGCCGCCATTCTCCTGCGTGCCGCCGCCTGCCTCGCCTGCGCGCCTCCTCGACGCCGCCGTCCCTTCGGCTGCCGCCGCCCCCTCGCCGTGTCGACTCCGCCTCGACGCCGCCGCCCCATCACCTGCATGCCGCCGTCCTTTCGACCGCTGCCGCCCCCTCGCCGTCAGTGCAGGCCGGCCGGCCGGGCCGCCAGAGCGCCGTCGCGCCCCTTTTTTTATTTTATGACAATTAGGAGATAATTAGGAGAGAATTATTAGTGAATTAGGAGATAATTAGGAGAGAATTAGAGAGAATTAGAGAATTAGTAGAGAATTAGTGGAGAATTAGAGAGAATTAGTAGAGAATTAGAGATAATTAGAAGAGAATTAGAGAGAATTAGAGATACTTAGATAATTAGAGAGAATTAAAGTGTTTGTATAATTAGATATAGTAAGTAGAATTTATTTAGAGATAAAGACTTGTATCTATCATGTATTTATTATTTAATTATGTCATTTAAAGACTTCAATTTATCAAGTATTTATTATTTAATTATATCATTCAAAGACTTTAATTTATCATGTATTCATTATTTAATTATGTCATTCAAAGACTTTATTTAGTCATGTATTTATATATAAAGTGTTTGTATGTCTCATGTATTTATTATTTAATTATGTCATCCAAAGGCTTTAATTACATGTATTTTTCATTCTTAACATACACACACTCACTCACTCACACACTCTCTCTCCGACGCTCGGTATCTCGCTCACTCACTTACTAACACACACACTCACCCACACTTGTACACACTCACTCACTCACACTCACTCACACTTGTACACTCACACACACACACTCTCTCCCTCTAACATACACACACACTCTCTCACACACACACACTCTTCCTCTAACATACACACACTCACTCACTCACTCACACACACTATCTCCGACTCTCGGTATCTCGCTCACTCACTTACTAACACACAGACTCACTCACACTCACACACACACACTCACTCACACTTGTACACACCACACACACACACACTCACACACACACACTCTCTCTCTCTCTCCCTCTAACATACACACACTCTCACACACACACACTCACTCACACACTCTCTCTCCAACGCTCGGTATCTCGCTCACTCACTTACTAACACACACACACACACACTCACACTTGTACACACCCACTCACTCACACTCACTCACACACACACACACACACTCACACTTGTACACTCTCACACACACACACACTCACACTCACACACACACACTCTCTCTCTCTCCCTCTAACATACACACACACACTCACACACACACACTCACACTCACACTCACAAACACACACACTCTCTCTCCCTCTCCCTCTAACATACACACACACTCTGACACACACACTCTCTCTCCCTCTAACACACTCTCTCTCTCCATTTAACACACACACACTCTCTCTCTCAAACACACATATTCATTCAAAGAATTGAATTCTCCTGCTTCATTTAAGGATGGACACATACTCTAACACATTTTTACGATTTCAGTTAAGGATGGACCCCTTCGGTGATGATGAGGCCGCCGGGCAATACATGTAGGACGCAATAAACGAAGATACGAGGGCCAAGACCACCCAGCCAATCGGCGAAGAAGATGCTCAGACAGCTGATTCCTTCCTGAATATGTCTGGAGATGCCGATGAAGAAGATGATTACTTTGTGCCGCCGCCCAATCATCAGCAGCACGTTCCCGTATTAATCTTAATTATATATGCATGGTGACTTTGTTAGATTAGTTTTGCAATTAACGTATCTTTTCTGTAATTTAGTCGACCTCCGCATTGACTTCATTGAGCCAATCAAAAGGGAGACGCCGGCCAACCAAGATAATGGAGGGAAGACAGGTCGTCACAGAAGTGGACGCAGAGGGCTGTCCAAGTGCTCCAGACGCTGCTAGCACAAAATTTGTCAACCAATGTGGGGTTATTGTTCGGGCAAGAATTCCGATCACCACAAGACTATGGAAAACGAGCAAACCTGAAGAACAGCAACACGCCGTGCCTCCACATCAGAAGGAAATGCTATGGGCAGAACTCAAGGATATGTTCACTCTTCCTGAAGGAGCTGACTAAGAACTTGTGAAGAAATGTGCCTTGAAAAAAATGGCCCTTGCCTTTGTAACTTTCAAGAAGAAGTTGTACAATAATTACATCAAGAAGGATAAGGAGCCAAACTGGGACGATCTTCCTCAAGTTAAACCATACTGGGAGGAGTTCAAACAATACAAACTATTAGAGGAAGCCCAAGGAAAATCCGTACAGGCCAAGGCAAATGCAGTAAGTAAGAAGTATAGCCACCACCTTGGGGCTGGCAGGTACAATAAGGCAGTAAAAAATGGCAGAAGATGGAGCAGGACCTTATGGACAGAGGCATCAGGCCGACGATTTGGGATTGGCCGGATAGATCCAAGGGGTGGTTATTTGCTAACAGCGTGACCCTAAACCAGTTGGATGGAACTTTGGTCGTGCCCGAGCATATGGAAGAAGTGTCCCGCGATCTGGTCACAGCAATAGATGAGGCCCAACAAGGAACATTCCAGCCTCAAAGGGAGAATGATGAGGTGATCAGGGCATTAAAGAATCTGGAACACCCTGGATGAGCCCGCGGCATCGGCGTGGTCCCATGGAAAGTTGCTTGGGCAGGAGATTCCTCTTACAAGACTCACCGAAAGAGCAAAGCCGAAAAAGAAGAGAAACTCCGTGCCATATAAGAAGAGATGAACAGGAAGGTTGCGTCCTTGGAATCTCAGATTGATGTCAGGGTCAATGAGGCAATGCAGCTAGCTCTGAGCCAAAGGGGCACTGTTGGGTCGCACCCGGATGTTGTGATAAGCCCGGCCTCTCAGCGACGCAGAAGCTGTGCATCCACGGCGGCGCCCGACGTACAAGTTGAACAGCAACCCTAGATTGAGCCAACGGCGGTAGATGACCAGAGGTATCCAGTGGATGATATCACCATGCCAACACCGTGCGAGCTTCATGTGCGAGCAAAGAATATATCCATTCATGTCGCATACGGGTCAGCCCTGCCACTGAATCCTTGTACTACAACTCATGGAAGGCCGATACCCCCTGGCTACACCTCCGTCACAATCGAGCAGATAGTTGGAAACAATGAGGATCTTGAGCTCGACTTCGTTGGAGGGGATGGACAGAAGGCATTGGGAGACGCACTGCACGAGGTCGTTCTATGGCGCAAGGCCGACATCAAATTTACTGCAAGCACAACGGCTCCCGTGCAGACCGATCGCCCTTCTCTGCGGCCTCCCTCACCGCCTTTCCCACAACCACCTACCTCACCACCGTTTCGGCCGGGGTAAAGGGCCACGAGTACTCCAACTCCTCCTGCGCCAGAAAAAGGAAAGAAAAAGATAGCATCTCTCCCAGCGACTGGACCCTCAAAGAAGAAGCAGAAAACGGTCGAAATAAAATTGATCTATGAGAAGACCGCTGATGAGTTGGAAGAAGAGACTGCTCAATATGTAAAAGAATAGTTGAAGCCTAAAGTCCCCCCGCTGAGGGAAAAGGTACCTCTAGAATTAGGGAAAAAGCTTCTCGCGAACCTAGACAACCCACCAAAACCGAAAAGCTTAGCCTCGGACTATGATCGTACTCTGACAAAGGCACACAAGTTGAGAAATATGAAGAAAAAATGTGGCAAGAACATTCCTCAGCTTGGCACACAACAAAAAGAACTCGAGCCCCTCCGGGTGCCAGGGTTGCCACTCCTACATCCGACAGACATACAACTCCAGGCGGACCTACAGTCCACGATATTTCTTTCTGAAACTTGATTAGCGCTAGAGCAGGCAACGAGGTAAGTGGAGGCGGAAATCCCTGTTGCTCCCGTTCTTACTCCATTCGAGCATGGAAAATCTTTTGTCACTGAGGAAGAGGAGAAAAGTCTAGGCACGCAGATGTTCAATTTGCATAGATGGTACCTGCGAATGTCGAATGACAAAGGGAAAATATTTGGAGTTAAGTATCGTGACCATAATTTCTTCCGCGGGGAGGACGACTTCTGGGTGTACTTCGAAGATTTATATCACATTTACCATTGACAAGCCCTCGACGCCTCTGTCATCACCATTTGGATTCTGTAAGTATCACTTACCTCTACATTAATACTTTTGTTAACAAGAACATAATTATCTATGTGCATTATATAATTTCTATTGTATCGTTTAGACAGGAGACTCAAAGAAGCCGAAAACATGGATGATGCCCATCAGATCAGCTTCATGTCTCCTTTGCTAGTGAACCAGAAAATGCTAAACGAAAATTACACGGCAACGTGCCAAAACATATCATGTACAATTCGTTGACTAGGCAAAATTACAAATCCTATATATACATACCATACAACTTTGAGTAAGCCTTGGTTGACTCAATCCTCTGTTATATTACTAAATAAATACTAAGTCGTCTAATGCATGTATGTATATAACCTATCTATATCTGCAGTTATCATTGGATTTTACTCATACTTTCCTTAGAGACCGGCAATCTTGTAGTCTTTGACTCAATGAAAAATCCAAACTCCGCAATCCAACATATCATAGACCCCTTGAACAGGTAAGTTCAGTTTGCACAATCAAATTCTTTTTCTGTTAATAACAATTCCTGAATATCAAACTTAACTTTGAGCGGAGGGTTTGGAAAAAAATTTGTGAAAACGAACAAAGGGCGTGGCCAATGGAGGCCCGAACTGAACGTTAAAATGGATTACCCGGTATATTGATTCACAAAGATTTGTCTAGTTAAGTAATCCCAAATTGTTCTAAATTGAGTAATTTATTTGTTTCTCCTTAAGTGTGCGAGACAACAACAAGGAACTGATTGGTGCGGGTACTACGTATGCGACTACTTGCATATCATGACTCCATGCGGGAAGCCTACTACAGAGGACTTAAGAGTACCTACAAACCATTCACTAGTACATTTTCATAATTATACTATAACGCACATGATGTTAATCCTTTTTTCCTAAATGATAGATGTCTCAAATGGGGGATGAATGTTACTCTACTGATCGGATCAATGCCGTGTGCGAGCAGCTCGCCAGATTCATTTTGAACGAGATCCTGGATCCTAGAGGCGAGTTCTACCACGACGGTCACATCCATAGAGGACTTCCATCGATCTCCTGATGGGCCCAGTAGTTGGACTACAAACATGACTTGTACATTTGTAAATATTTCTAAACGTGATGCCTTGATGTTTGTATATTTGTAAATATATTAGTTCATCTAATTAGCTTATTTATATGCTCGCATTTCACTTTTAGTTAGTTTCAAATATTCTCTTAAAACGAACACATACGTACGACCAATGAACGTATAGTACTGTAGAGCTCGAGTGCGTTTAGCAATTATAAAAGAATAAATAGTAATAAATAAAACAAAAAAACTAGATTTGAGAAAATAAGGGGAAAGGTCATTGGTACCGGTTGGAAAGTGTGGCAGCCTCTGTGATACCGGTTGGTCTTTCCAACCGGTACCAATGGAAGCCTAAGGCACCGGTTGAAAAATCTGGTGTCTTAAAGCGAGGCCATTGGTCTCGGTTTGCGAGAACCGGTTGGAAAACCGGTGCCTAAGGCTTTTTCCAAACGGTTCCCATAGCCTGTTTTCCAGTAGTGCACACAGCAGCAGTAATACAATAAAAAGAAATTTTACAAGCTTGGAGAGGCATTAGGATGCATTTTATGTGTCTATGATTTGTGGGCCCATAAGAGAGTGGCCAATTTACATCACCAATCACCCACCTTGGGCCAGAATGGGTGACAGTTGAACAAAAATCCTAAAAGACTCTTACAAAAAAATGTAGAGAGGTAAGACCTGACCAAAACACCCTAATAGTGTGTTCAATCTATCTGTCGTACACGCAGGGCCCTGAGCCCCTTAGCTCCTGCAGCTATCCAAAGCTGTAATTCATCCTTATAGGCTTGCAAAGCAACTTGGAGGCGGGGAGCTAGTACATCAAAGACACATGCATTATGGTGTTTCCAAATGATCCAAGCACCTAGCATGACCAATGAATTAAACCCTTTTTTGTGCTGTTCAGGGAGTTTCCTCCAAGCTCTCAACCACCAATTAGCCAAAGAAACAGTTCTTCGGCTAGGGACTAATGCAACCAAATTCAAGGGCTGCAAGACAGCGAACCAGAATTGTCTAGCAAAAACACATGTCGTGAGGATGTGTTGTACCATTTCCTCTTCTTGATCACAGAGGGGGCAGTGATCCGAGTAAGGGAGTCCTCTTTTTTGTAACCGGTCAGCTGTCCAACAGCGATTCCGGATTGCTAGCCAAATAAAAGTTTTGCATTTTCCGGGAGCCCAAGATTTCGACAAACACTTCCAAGGTTCAAATGTAATGGAACCAAAGAAGAAAGCTCGGTAGGCTTATTTAGTAGAGAAGGAACCTGAGGATTCCAACTTCCAGTGATGAACATCCTCCAAATCATTAAGTGTAAAATCTGAAACTAGATCCCATAGCTGCAGTGTAACGTCCCGCCTCCCTGAGGCCGGGACCGCTTACATCTGGCTGCTTTTTAGGACATAGACTGCCCTCACAGACCAACACCAATCTTTTCTGCACACTTTGTCCTCACTCATGCGCACCCGGGAAGAACTTCCCGGTCGGTCACCCATCCCCAAATTGCTCCGGGCCAAGCACGCTTAACCTTAGAGTTCTTTGAAGATCGGCTTCCGGAAAAGAAGTTGCAACTTGTTGGTATGAGTATCCTATTAATCCTATTAAGCCCTGGACCGGGGTGTCACATACTCACCCCCTTAAGAGACCGACGTCCCCGTCGGTTAATCCCAAGCAAGGAACGTCCTCTCTTGGCCACGTCCCGTACGTCCAGTGCCAACGGCACATGTGCCACATCCGTGCGTCCAGTGCCAACGGTCCATGTGACATGTCCATGCGTCCAGTGCCAACGGCGCATCCCAAATGCCCGTGCACTGACCCGCCACGCGCCCATCCACATGCCGGTGCCAACTGCTCCCCCACGCGCCCGTGATCATGCCCGCGCACATACGCCCATACATGCCCGTGAAACTGTGAGAGTCGGCTCTGATACCATTCTGTAACGTCCCGCCTCCCTGAGGCCGGGCCCGCTTACATCTGGCTGTTTTTTAGGACATAGACTGCCCTCACAGACCAACACCAATCTTTTCTGCACACTTTGTCCTCACTCATGCACACCCGGGAAGAACTTCCCGGTCGGTCACCCATCCCCAAATTGCTTCGGGCCAAGCACGCTTAACCTCAGACCAGAATAATGTATTCTCACCATTACCGACATTGGTTACAACCGAAATGGCAAACATGGCCGAGGTGTTCGAGTGTACCGGGATTTCCAGGCCGGCCCATTGTCGATCAGGTTTTGTTTTTTCTATCCAAAGCCACCGCATTTGTTGTGCCCATCCCATGACCTCTAGGTTATGGATACCGAGCCCTCCTAGCTCGAGTGGCCCCATGATCTTCTCCCAAGCCACCAAGCAACAGCCACCATTGACCTCTTTTCTTCCCTTCCATAAGAAGCTCCTTCTGATTTTATCGATGGCTTTAATGAACCACTTAGGAACTTTCAGTGCCACCAGTAAATAGATTGGGACGAGAACAAAACGTACCATGACAGCACGACTAGATAAACTCATAAGTGAAGCCTTCCATCCAGGTAATTTGTTGGCAATTTTTTGCTCAATCCATGCCATCAGATCACCCTTTCTCAGTTTCTTATCCAAAATGGGCAGTCCTAAATAGGTGGAAGTGAAAAAAAGCCGTAGTGCATTGGAGAGTACCACTGACCACTTCAATAATATCTCTATCACACTTGATGGGAATCACATTACTCTTATGGAGATTGGTGTGTAAGCCTGAAGCATTACCAAAAACTTCCAGTAGAGATTTTGTGAGTTGGAGATCTGCTTCATCTGGGTGAATAAAAAGAGCCATGTCATCTGCATAGAGGGAGAGTCGCAGTCCAGTTGATTGCAGCGGTTTCAGCAGGCCTTCCAAATTAGCCTGAGCAAACAAACTATTCAAAACATCCATAACCAGAATAAATAGCATGGGAGAGAGAGGATCTCCCTACCTAAGACCACGCTGGTGGTAGATGTAATCCCCCGGGCTCACCATTTAGTATAATATGTGTGGAGGCAGACTTGAGGAGATTGGCAATAAGTGTGCACCAAGAAGGCCCAAACCCCAAATGAGATAGGATCTCCAGCAAAAAAGGCCAAGCAACCGAATCAAAAGCTTTGGAAATACCCAATTTCAAGAAAAGACTTGCCACCTTGCGATGATGAAGAACCTTGATGGTTTGTTGGACTAGAATGAAGTTGTTGTGGATGCACCGGCCTTTTATGAAGGCGCTCTGATTAGAAGCCACCATATTGTCAAGGAGAGGAGCAAGTATGTTGGCCATCAGTTTTGTGACTAGTTTAGCAAAACTATGTACCAGACTAATTGGTCTATAGTCTTTGGCTTCTAGTGCTTTGGCTTTCTTGGGAATCAGGGTGAGGTAGGCTGAGTTTAAAAGTTCAAGCTTCCTTGCATCCCCCTGCTGCAAGGTCAGAAGAGCTGCCATAAAATCAGTTTTGATTATAGACCAGCATGACTTGTAGAATTTTCCAGTGAAGCCATCTGGCCCTGGGGCCCTGTCTGCTGTAATGAGCTGATTGTTGTCCAAACTTCAGTTTCAGAGAAAGGTGTATCAAGTGCTGAAAGATCAAAGCCAGCTCTGTGAAAAGCCTCCAGGTTTAAGGTGGTTGTTCTCTCTGCAGCTATACCCAGAATTCAATCAAAAAAATCGAAGAGAATCTGATGTTTTTCCTGCTGTGTCGTGACCACATGATCTTCAGTTTTCAGCTTCCAAATATAGTTCTTGTGTTTTCTGAACCTGGTTTGTTTGTGGAAGAAAGAGGTATTGGCATCACCATCCTTCAAGTACCTCACCCGAGAACGTAATCGAGCAATTGTCCTTTTGAGGGAAGCAGGGCAAGACAGTGACTTTTCAGTTTTCGTCTCAACCAATCTTCACCGTAAGAGAGGAGCCGGTGATCTCGTGCCATCTCAAGATGATGTAAAATCAGGCCTGTTTTTGGGCCCTTGCAACCGCACAGGGCCCTCAAATTTCAGGGCCCCCAAAATACAATAAGTGTACTATCTATATTTATATAGTAGGCTTTATTTTAGCTATATTTTGACCAAAATCGATGCAAACCGTGGCCCAAATATACATGAGAAGAGGAAACTGTGTAACCCAGCAGCCTGATGCTTCCGCTTCTGCCGTCGCCACGTTCGAGCAATAGAGATGGTAGCGGATCGGGTTTGGTGCGGGTATCCGCGGGTGTCGGTTTTTCGGGTTTCGGGTTTGGTGTTGGTTTTTCGCCCACGGTTTTCAGGTTCGGGTTTGGGTTTGGTTTCGGGTTCGGTTTTGGATTTTGGTTTCCACCCGTGGATATCCAATGGATATCCGAAATAAATCATTTGGAATTAAAACTCATGTTTTATAATATTTTAATGATAACTTGTTTACTTAGACTATTAAATTTATTAAAAGTTGACTCATGAAAATATTTATTATTTGTTGCCTCTTGTTTATACATGTGAATATGTGTATATTTATCCGCGGATTTCGGGTATCCATTCGGGTTTCGAGTATCCGCGGGTTTGGTTTTGATGATGGATTTCCACCCGAATCGGTTTTGGGTTCGGGTTCGGGTTTCGGTTTCGGGTTTCGGTTTTGGGTGCACGAAGACTCCATCCGATCCGAACCCGACCCGTTGCCATCCTTATCGAGCAAGTTCCGCCCAGGCGATGGTCGCAGCAGTGCCCGCCACCCAGGCATCCCCTCCCGCTCGGCGCTCCCGTGGGTGTGGCCTGGCCCTCCGCCCTGCCGCTCTGCAGGCCGCCTGCGACCCTGGCCGCTGCAGAGTGCAGACCTGCTGTGCACTGTGCAAGCTGGTGCGGTGGCCGGTGGGTCACGGGTGCAGGCCTGAGGCCTGGTGCGGACGTCCGACGTGTGGTGGCCGTGGCTGTGTGCCCCTGTGTGTGTCTGCTAAGTGCTAGTACCTGCGTCAGTTGAACTTGGATTGAGAAGCCAAGAAGGCAATCAGCAAGGCGACCTGCTGTTGGATTGAAGTTATCGAAGGTAATCTCCATCTCTGAGTCTGACACAATATTATTTTGTAATTTCATAGAATAATTATATCAATTATTACTAGTTCCAAAAACATCTATTAATTTTGTTGTTTCTATTGTTAGTCATGTCTTCTAGAAAATATGCATCTGGTTATCAAAAGCGTCAAAAGAAACAGAGGATAGATGAACTAATTCAATCTCAGAAAGGGGCCATGAAAAGATTTATTAGAAAGGAACCACAAGTTTCTCCTCCTCGACTCAAAGAATGATGTTCTTCAAGTGAAGATCATGCAATGAAGAGTCGAATAATGAATAGGTATGATAATCCTTGAAATATTTTGTTTACACATACTATGTTATAATATATATGACATTTTTATAGTAGTTATTACTAAGCCACTAGGGCCCCAGTTCATAGTTCCGCATAGGGTGATGGAACCCGCTGGGGTTTGCTTCCGATCTTTTCGATGAGAGTGGGGGATAACTCGATTTGAGGAGGATCGACGTTGTGCTGCCCGACTACAACACCACAAGGGCTGCGATGCGCCTTAGCGACAGTTACACCGCCTCCAATTTGTATTGTTCTTGTTGTGCCAAGAACAACCTTGAACCTGCAAGCAAATTGAAGAACAAGCAAGAATAAGTGGACAAGCAAACAACACACAGACCTTGCCCAAAGGATAAATCTAATACACACGAAGTTGGGGTTCTGAATCGAGCAAATCGGGTGGTCTAATCGACACACGCGTTTACAAGGAAGTAGCAGCAGCTAAACTTACAACCAAACAAAACTCAAGTCTCAAATGGTGGCTGCTGGTGGTTTATATAGGTGGGGGAGCAACCAAGAGGCGTGGGGGTTGTAAACCCTAACTTAGAATGGGCCCCTAGGGGGCTGAACTAGATACAATGGCCTCAGCCCAAGGCTGGAAGACTGAACGTCATTTTGGCGATTCTGCTTAACTCCTTTGGAATTTCCTCATGAGGTTGGATCCATCTGAAAGTAGACTTCAGGAGCTTTCCAACAAGTACTCATGGGCTTCAAACAATATTCAGAGCTAAGAGTTATGGCCTTCCGAAGTTGCCCCTTCCTGGAGGTCCGAACTGGTATGGTCCGATCTGATCATCCACACTCGCTTTTCTTGTCGTGTTTGCTCTCCCTCCAATCTGGTTCATGTCGCAAGTTCCTAAGAATAAGAAAAGCATCACAAGAATTTAGTAGTACCCCATTCATGGATGATGGTTTATGGACAGCGAGGAACGAGTTTACCTGATAATTTTGCTCTCGTGCACGAGCTCTTGTCATTGGTTCTTGCTGCGTAGTAGGCATAGGTGTATCGTTGGGAGGGATGTTCTCATCATCCTCCCCTTCTTGCATTTGAGTCGTCCTCGACTCAAGTTCATCTTCCTCGCCCAAATATGGTTTCAAATCATGAGGATTAAGGCGTGACTTAGCTTTTTGCCATGTTGTGCAGCGAGCAACAAATCTCTCCACGTCCCTCCGCATCTGGGCCAAAAGAAATGATCAGCAAGGATGTCTTCTGTCTTCTTCACACCAAAGTGTCCCATCATCCCTCCTCCATGTGCTTCCTGCAGTAATAACAAACGCACTGAGCTAGCTGGAATGCATAGCTTGTTAGCTCTAAAAACAAACCCATCAGTTAGGACAAATTTGTTCGAAGTTTTCCCCTCCTTACAGTTCAGCAACACATCCTTAAAATCATCATCATGAGCATATTGTGCTTTAATCATTTCCAAGCCGAAAATTTTGCAATCAAGTTGGGACAGCATAGTGTAACGCCTAGACAAAGCATCAGCAATGACATTCTCCTTCCCTTTCTTGTGTTTGATGACATAAGGGAAAGATTCAATGAATTCAACCCATTTAGCATGCCTACAATTCAGTTTTGCTTGACTTCGAATGTGTTTTAAGGACTCATGATCAGAATGTATAACAAACTCTTTGGGCCACAAATAGTGCTGCCAAGTTTCCAAAGTTCAAACTAAAGCAAGCAATTCCTTATCGTAAGTAGAATAGTTCAAGCTAGGTCCACTCAATTTCTCACTGAAATATGCTACAGGCTTACCATCTTGCAGCAGCACGCCACCCAACCCAATTCCACTAGCATCACATTCGAGTTCAAATGTTTTATTGAAATATGGAAGTTGGAGCAAGGGTGCATGAGTTAACTTATCTTTGAGCACGCTGAAACCATCCTATTGAGCTGCAGCCCAAGTGAAGGTTGTACCCTTCTTAGTGAGTTCATGCAACGGGGCTGCAATGGTGCTAAAGTCCTTCACAAAGCGACAATAAAATCCAGCAAGTCCTAGAAAGCTTCGCACTTGGGTGACCGTTGTGGGAACCGGCCAGCTGTGAATGGCTTCAACCTTGGCTTGATCGACTTGAATTCCCTGCGATGTCACAACATAGCCAAGAAAAGAGACTCGATCTATGCAAAAGGTGCACTTCTCAAGGTTACCAAACAAACGTGCATCACGGAGAGCATCCAAAACAGCACGCAAATGATCAAGATGGTCTTCTAGTGATTTGCTATAGATCAGAATGTCATCAAAATATACCACAACAAATCTGCCAATGAAAGCGCGTAAAACTTCATTCATTAATCTCATGAAAGTGCTGGGTGCATTAGTGAGACCAAAAGGCATGACTAACCACTCATATAGACCAAATTTAGTTTTAAACGTTGTTTTCCATTCATCTCCTAACTTCATGCGAATCTGGTGGTAACCACTATGCAAATCAATTTTCGAGAACACAATTGAGCCACTCAATTTATCAAGCATATCATCTAGCCTAGGGATAGGATGACGATATCTGATTGTTATGTTATTAATCACTCGGCAATCTACACACATGCGCCAAGATCTATCTTTCTTAGGAACCAAAAGGACAGGAACAACGCAGGGGCTCAGAGACTCACGCACGTAACCTTTGTTGAGCAATTCTTGCACTTGGCGCTGAATTTCTTTAGTTTCTTCAGGGTTGTTCCTGTATGGTGCACGATTGGGCAAGGAGGCCCCGGGAATAAGGTCAATCTGGTGCTCAATCCCACGAATTGGTGGCAGCCCCGGTGGCACCTCCTTTGGAAAAACATCCGCATACTCCTGCAAAAGGTTAGTGACAACAGGGGGCAAGGAAAGAGGTATGCCTTGAAGTGAAAACATGCCCCTTTCAGCTTGATCTCATTTCTGTTATCATGAACAGATTTGGCACTTCTCTTTTTGTGCTTCTCAAGTTCGTTTGCCACAATCTGATTTTCACTTTTAGCATGTTCCTGATTCTTCATTTTACTAGCTCTAGTAAGTTCATCTTTTAAAATTGTTTCAGGAGACATTGGATGCAACACAATCCTTTTATCATGGTATTAGAAGGAATACTGATTTGATCTACCATGATGCATAGAATCTTTATCAAATTGCCATGGCCTTCCTAGCAGAATATTATATGCTTGCATTGGCACAACATCACATTCAACAACATCTTTATAGGATTCGATGGCAAGATTAATTCGCACAAGTTTTCTTACCTTTGCCTTACCGGTGTTATTCAGCCATTGAATACAATATGGATGCGGGTGTGGTTGGGTGGTAAGCGTAAGCTTCTCCACCATGTCGCTACTGGCCAAGTTGTTGCAGCTAGCTACCTCCATCGATGATCACTCGACACGAACGCTCTTTGATGACACACTTTGTTTGGAACAATGTGTGCCGCTGATTTTGCTCCACTTTCTCTATTTGTGCGCTCAGCACACGCTGCACAATTAGGCTCTCATAGCGGTCAGCTTCAGCTGCATTAATATGTTCTTCTGAGCAGCCCTCACTTCCTGCATGGTCAGCCACAAGCAATGCAAGTATATCTTCATCAAGTTCACTAGTAGATGAGTACTCACCATCATTATTGACCACCAAAACACGCTATTGCTTGGGCAGTCACGCATGACATGCCCAAATCCCTTGCAGCGGTGGCACTGAACATCTCTTGTTCTACCTGTGGATGCCACCGATGAAGTGGTTGCAGCAGGTTTTTGCGTTGTCTTTGCTGCTGAATTTGCAGGGTTGTCACGAGGCTTGTCGCAAGAAGGTGGGGCTGCTGTCCGAGCTGACGATTAATAAGGTGCAGCAACACGTCCAGTTGATGGAATGCTTGAGCGGGGCTGTGTGGAAAAATTTCTCCCTGCAGAAATGTTAGTCCTGGTACTTGCACGTTGTCCCTGCACTTCCCTTTCAGCTTTGCAAGCAAGATGGAACAAACGGGTTATGTTAGTGTACTCTTTATAAGCAAGGATGTCCTGAATTTTCCGGTTTATCCCGCCCAAAAATCTAGCCATAGCAGGTTCCACATCCTCCTCTAAATTGCAGCGTAGCATGCCCATTTGCAGCTCATGATAGTATTCTTCTACACTTTTAGTACCTTGTTTTAACTGCTGCAGCTGGTTTAAAAGATCACATGCATAGTAAGATGGAACAAATCTAGCCCTCATGATCCGTTTCAAAGCATCCCAAGTTTGTGGCATGTTATTAGGATTTTTCTTGCCATGTTCTATCCAGCAAATGGAAGCAAAATCAGTGAATTCACTAGTTGCAGCCCTAACACATGCATTTTCAGGAAAATCATGACAAGTAAACTTTTGTTCAACAGCCATCTCCCAAGTAAGATAAGCATCCGGATCATATTTACCATCAAAAGAGGGTATCTTAAATTTTATCTTACTGAAAGCAATGTCATTGTTATGTACCTCATGTGGACGCTGTCCACCCATACCTCGATGGTTACGACGTGTAGCAGCACCGCCCAAATTAAACCGGCTTAAGTGCACTAACCATCATCTTAACACTTAATCAAGTTACTGTGCACTTAAAATGGTGTAATCTGACAGGCTGTCGGGTAAATCCCGATTAAACTACTGTACTCCATGATCACAATTGCACTAGTAGACTCGTACGAAGACGAGCACAGGTGACACAAGCATACAACAAAACCCAAATTAAATTACAACAATGAGTTTTATGGATAAGTTAGATAGATCAAAATACAGAGTTTTTAAACGTACAGCGGAAGTTTAAAACAAAGTTTCAAAAACAATACAGTAGAGGCAAACGACAATACAAGGTGAACTCCACATCCTGCCCACCGATGTGATGCCGATCTGCCCGACCTTCACGGAGAAGACGGGACCCACTCGACAGTCCACCCAGGAGGAAATGGTTGTCCAATCCAGGATGCATAGACCTCCTCGAAGTCAGCGGAGACACAACCTGCTCAAAGGGGTTACAACAACAACCCTGAGTATACTAATACTCAGCAAGTCTTACCCGACTATGGTATATACTTAGCCGACTCCTAGACATGCAAAGCTGTTTGGCTCTGGAGTTGTTTTGCTGAAAAGCTACTAATAGTGGATCCTTACTTTCAGTATTTTAGCTCAAGTTTATTATACAAATACCGACTAGATTTGCCTGAACACCTAGAGCACGCATGGTTGATCACATTATATTTTCAGAGTACCACAGCCATAACTCATATTCTCAACTTTCCATTTCCAATTCCATCATTTACTACGATGTGACAGAGAGATCAAGGTTCTCATATCTGCGAGTCACGGTGAATCGATTCGATTTAACCTTGCAAGGTAGACCTAACCAACACGACACATATAAACCCCGTCGGGCCACACGCATCAACTGTTTCCATCGTTACCACGACATTTGAATCACGCCTGCTAGAACCCGAAGGTGGCATCCATCCAACACCCACCAACTCCCACGCCCAGCGTAGCAGGTAGGGATTCAAAGTATCGTTGTAAAGCGGTACACAGCTTACCGGTTTCGACTACCTCCTACTTCCGGCATGTGGTTAGTACTGTTCAATCCTCGATCAGTAGTGCCAATAACGGTACGGTCCTTAATCGACACAGGCGGAGACTCACTTTCCATACCTTCCATATCCATAACCAAATTCATCTCCGCCCGGTCTCCATTTTTCCTTTCTTTTCCAAAAATTCATTCTCTAACAACCCTTTCATAAGTAACAAGGACCTATATCTCCCGAGTGACAGGAATCACTCGACTTCTATCGAATCCTGATTAACCATTGCAGTACTAACGACCTGTATACTAGTAGAGACTCATAGGTACCTAGGGAGAGACATGCATACTAGGGTTTCATTCAACTCCTAGAAAACTTAATGCACAATACTTAAATAATAACATTGAATACTGAAAGTAGGGGTTATGCTCCGGGGCTTGCCTTGCAGGTTAGCAGGGTTAGTGACTTCTTCGGGAGCTTGATCAACGACTTCTCCTGGCTGCGGTTCTCCTGCGGAAGGCTCCTGGACCGGCTCGGCAATCAGCTCGTAGGGGACTTCGGTTTCAGTGTCTATACGAATAAAATATGCCATGCATGAGACTCATGAAAGATGCAATGAAATGCAACACCCGCAACTGGAAGCATAGGCATGACCGATAAACATCACTCTCAAAACTACGGTCCAAGGAATGGTGTAGTGCTGAGATGGGGTTTCGGTTGCTAATTCCTTTTAGCCTGAAGTGTCTCCATCAAAGAAGACTAGAGTTGCCCTTGCTCAAATCAAGCTCAACTCTGAGGTAGATAATAAGTGTTCTAAACCTCAGCGGCGATTAAACAAGCCTAAGCAAAACCACCTAGCAAAAGTAACGAAACTCTCCAATTCATGATTCTATCAGATAGAGCATGAAATTACGAAGCTAATGCAACTGGTTTTACCTTTTTAGCATTTTTCTAGAATTTCTACGAATTTATGAAATATCAGCCGAAATAACAATTTCTAGAAATAAATAAAAAAACAAAATAACAAAAAGAAGGGGGTTGACAGCCGAGCCCCACATGTAAGTGGGAGCCCAACTCCCAGTCACACCTTCCCCTGCTCTGCCCCGCGCGACGGCCGGCGCACGGCCAGGCCGACCCGCGGCGGCGCTGCTGGGGGTGCAGGGCCGGCCGGTGGCTCGCGGGGAGGCGCCGGGGGAAGCTCGTGCAGCGGCTCGCGGCAGCGCAAGCCGGAGCTCGCGGCCGCGCAAGGCGGAGCTCGCGGCAGCTCGCGGTGTTCCGGCCCGGCCGTGGCCGACCGGCGGCGGAGGCGGGATGCGTCGCGGCCAGGGGGCCCAGGCGGACCTGGGGCGCGCGGCGGCGCTCCGCGAGCGCGCATAGGGTGGCTCCGCGGCATGCGCGCGGCGGTGGCGCGCGCGGCCATGGCGGCGCGGAGGCGCTCCGGCGGCTACGGCGCCGGATTCGGGCGGGAGAGAGGTCGGGAAGGAAGACGGGGTCGCATGGAAGCTCACCGAGGGCTCGATTCAGGCAGAGGAGGGCCGG
Organism: Panicum virgatum; assembly: GCF_016808335.1. Taxonomy (NCBI): domain Eukaryota; kingdom Viridiplantae; phylum Streptophyta; class Magnoliopsida; order Poales; family Poaceae; genus Panicum; species Panicum virgatum. The sequence goes on from NC_053146.1 coordinate 8,091,050, forward strand.
GAGAGGGGGCTCGACGGAGAGGGGCGGGGCTCCGGTGGCGGCAATGGCGGACGCGGCGGCGCAAGCCGATTCGGCCGGGGAGCGGCTCAATCGGGCACGGGATGGGGCGGAGAAGGTGGAGAGCAAGGCAAGGGAGCTCGGGGCGCGAAGGATTCAAGCGGGGCGGCGAGGAACGGCCGGAGGGCGAGCGACGGCGCTGCTCGGGCTGCTCTGCTCGCTTGCTCGGTGTGAGCTCGAGGGAGAAGACGAAGGGGAGGGGACGAGAAGCCTCTAGGGCACGCGAATGGATAAGCCACATGCACAGAGGGCGAGGATCGTCGGCGTGTGCGACGCATGGAGTCGCCGGCGATCGGTCGCGGCGAGCACAGTAGAGGTATAGGGAGGAACAGTGAGCTCATTTGACTAAAATTGATTCGAGTTTGACCAGTTGAAACTCCAAATTTCATATAACAACTTGAAATTTGGTCAAAATAGCAATTATAGAGGAAAAGAAGATCTACAACTTTTGTTTTGGGCGAAAGTTGATTTGAGATTCGGATCATCCAGAAAAACAGTGTCAAACACGGCCAAAACAAGGTTTACTATGCGAACACGATTAACGCTAATGACGCGTTCAAGCCATGATTAGCGGTTAAACACGTGATTGGCAAACACGATTAACACAGGGGTGTTACAACCCTTCCCCCTTAAAAGAATCTCGTCCCGAGATTCAGGCACGAAAGAATATAAAAAGGCGAGAAGGTTCGAAGATGAAGTACCTGGATGAGTGTTTAAAAAGTCCGGATACTTGGATCTCAGAAATTCCTCTTTCTCCCAAGTAGCTTCTTCTTCAGAGTGATTGCTCCATTGAACTTTGTAGAATCGGTTGGTGGTGCGACGAGTAACTCGATCCTTGCGATCAATAATCTTGATAGGATGCTCAGGATAAGTGAGATCAGACTCTAATTGAATCGAGTCACTTTCAATAACTTCAGTCGGAACTCTAAGGCACTTTCTGAGTTGTGATACATGGAAAATGTTATGAACTGCAGAAAGATTTGCTGGAAGATTCAATCGGTAAGCCACAGGACCGCATTTTTCCACAATTGGATATGGACCAATGTAGTGGGGAGCTAACTTTCCTTTTATTCCAAACCTTTGCACGCCATTCCATGGTGATACTTTTAAATAGACATGGTCACTGACTTCAAAGGAGAGTGGACTACTCCTTTTATCCGCGTAGCTCTTATGTCGAGACTGGGCGATCTTCAAGTTCTCTTGGATAAGACGGACTTGTTCTTCGGCTTCTTGAACTATGTCGGGTCCAAAGACAGTTCTTTCACCCGCTTTAGACCAATTCAGAGGTGTTCGACATCGACGACCATATAGTGCTTCAAATGGTGCCATTTTAATGCTTTCTTGATAGCTATTGTTATAAGAGAATTCAGCTAATGACAAGCATTCATCCCATTTCTGCGGGTAAGCTAAGACACATGCACAGAGCATATCTTCTACAATCTAATTTACTCTCTCCATTTGGCCATCTGTTTGAGGATGATAGGCTGAACTGCGAATAAGATGGGTCCCCAAACAAGCATGCAGTTGCTCCCAAAAGCGAGCAACAAACTGGGTCCCTCGATCTGATATGATGGTCTTTGGCACACCATGTAAACACAGTATGCGATCCATGTATAACTCAGCATACTTCTTTGCTCGATAGATAGTTTTAGTTGGAAGAAAATGTGCTGATTTGGTAAGGCGATCTACAATGACCCAGATCGAATCATAACCCTTTTGAGTTCGAGGTAAACCGACTATGAAATCCATGCTGATATCTTCCCATTTCCATTCAGGTATACTTAAAGGCTGTAGAGTTCCAGCCGGCCTGAGATGACTAGCTTTGACTCTCCGGCATATGTCGCATTCTGATACATATTTGGCTATTTCCCTTTTCATCCGGGTCCACCAAAATTGTTGTTTCAGGTCTTGATACATTTTGTTGCTACCAGGATGGATGGATAGTCGTGAGGTATGAGCTTCATCAAGAATATGCTTTCTGAGCTCAAAATCTTTAGGCACCACTAATCGGCTATTAAACCATAGTACATTCTCACTATCTTGGTGGAAACAATTTACTTTCGGATCTCCTTCTGAGATCCTTCTCTGAATTTCCTTTACTCCTTTATCTTTCTTTTGTGCCGCGATGATGAGATCACGAAGAGTAGGAGTAAGCTCTAGATGAGCCAATGTGCCATGGGGTACAATACTCAAGTTCAACTTTTCCATTTCAAAGCAGAGAGACTCACTTAATGGTATAGCCGAAAGACAATGACAGTGAGCCTTGCGACTTAGTGCATCCGCAACTACATTTGCCTTGCCAGGATGATAATGTACTTCGAGCTCATAATCTTTAATCAACTCGAGCCATCGTCTTTGACGCATGTTCAGATCTGCTTGAGTGAAAAGATATTTGAGGCTCTTGTGATCTGTATAGATATTGCAGAGTGTACCGATAAGATAATGTCGCCAGATCTTCAGAGCATGGACTACAGCTGCTAATTCAAGATCATGTGTAGGATAATTTTTTTCATGACACTTGAGTGATCTAGAAGCATAAGCAATCACCCGATTTTCATGCATCAGAACACAACCAAGTCCTGTGCCTGAGGCATCACAGTAGACATCAAATGGCTTTGCAGTATCAGGTTGGGCCAAGATTGGAGCCGAAGTGAGAAGTGTTTTCAATTTCTGGAAAGCTTCCTCACATTGATTACTCCAATTGAACTTGACACCCTTTTTCAGAAGCTATGTCATAGGTTTAGCTATTCTGGAGAATTCCGGAATAAACCGACGATAATAACCAGCTAAACCCAGGAAACTGCGGATTTGAGGAACTGAAGTTGGAGCTTCCCAATCCAGTACATCTTGTACTTTGCTGGGATCAACAGAAATACCTTCAGCAGATATGACATGACCTAGAAATGGAACTTCTTTCAGCCAAAAGTCACACTTGCTGAATTTGGCATATAGCTGATGCTCTCTGAGACGCTGAAGTACAATATGAAGGTGTTGAGCATGTTCTTCCTCATTCTTGGAGTAGATTAAGATATCATCAATGAAGACCACGACGAACTTATCTAACTCCGGCATGAATACTGAATTCATAAGGTACATGAAGTAAGCGGGAGCATTGGTTAATCCGAAAGACATCACCAAATACTCGTAGAGACCATAACGAGTAGAGAAAGCTGTTTTTGGTATATCAGCCGGTCTGATTTTGATTTGATGATAGCCAGACTAGAGATCTATTTTTTGAGAATACTTTAGCTCCGGCTAACTGATCAAAAAAAAGGTCAATACGAGGGAGTGGGTATTTGTTCTTGATGGTGACCGCATTCAGGGGTCGATAATCTACACATAACCTTAACCCTTGGTCTTTCTTCGTGACGAATAGAGCTGGGCATCCCCAAGGTGACGTACTCGGTCGAATGAAACCTTTATCTAATAAATCTTGTAACTGAAGCTTTAATTCAGCTAACTCACTCGGAGTCATTCTGTAGGGCCTTCGAGATATTGGTGCTGTACCAGGTTGTAATTCAATAACGAACTCAACATCTCGATCTGGAGGCATGCCTGGCAATTCCTCCGGAAACACATCGGAGTATTCACAAATCACAGGAATTTCTTTTAACAGTTTCCCTTCCAATTGATAGACTGTACTTTCTGGGATCTCGTGACGAGAAAGATGAACATCCATAGGACCATATGTAGAAGAGTTTAACTGAATGACGCGAGAAGTGGTATTAATAATAGCACCGTGCTTTTTCATCCAACTCATTCCAAGTATGACATCTATCCCTTGACTTGGAAGGACAATGGGAGTGATCGGGAAATTTTTCCCACCCAAGTTAAGAGTCACATTCCGAACTACCCTGCCGGTAGTTAACCGTGTGCCCGGCGTCTGAATAATGTAGGGTCTTTCTAAGTATGTTACTCATAATTGATGTCGAGCAACACATGCTTCACTGATAAAGGTATGGGATGCTCCAGAATCAAATAACACAGTAGCAGGGTAGTGATCAATGGAAAACATACCAGCCATCACTTGAGTACCCTCAAGAACATCCTCCAGTGTGGTATAGTTCACACGTCCGGTTTTAGCAGATACGATCTTTTTCTTCTGATCTTGCTGACTGGAACCTTGACCCAATGCGGGAGTCTTGTAGTTATTATGCCTAGGTGGCATAGGGCAGTCACGTGTGAAGTGCTCCAGAATACCACAGTTGTAACAGCGATAGTTGTTGGGGCGTGTAACTTGTGGCACTAGAGGCCGCTACCCCAGCTGCGGCGGTAGAAGACGTGGTGCCCACTGCTGCTGTTGCTGTGGTGGCCTAACGACCCAATGACCTTGCTGCGGAGGGCGGTTTGGAGCCTGCTGAATCCCTGTCGGAACCAGCTTGTACCTCTGGGGTGCATTGCTAGAGAACCCCACAGGTGTCTTTCTTTTCTTGTCAGCCTTGTGTGCTAGCGTGGCATCTTCCTGAATGATGGCCTTATTAACTAGCTCAGTAAAATTGTCACAAGTAGTGAGAGCTAGCTTATCCTGAAACTTTGTATTGAGTCCCCTCCTGAAGCAATCTTGCTTCTTTTCATCAGTATCCACATGATAACCACCATATTAAGCTAACTGATTGAAAGTTTGGGCGTATTGAAGAACAGTTTGACTTCCCTGCTTCAGTGCTAGGAATTCTGCCATCTTTCTTCTCACCAAGCTAGTAAGGATATGGTGGGCTTTAAAAGCTGCCACGAACTCATTCCGGGTGAAACGCGTACCAGCGGGAAGTAGAGCTTGGTGATTAACCCACCATATTTTCGCTGGACCTCTCAGTTGTTGCGCTGCAAAGGCGGCCTTGTCTACTTCTGTGCAATTGAGAATACTGAACTTGTCCTCAATGGTACGAATCCAGGCATCGGCTTCAAGGGGATCATCTGCCTTATGGAATAGAGGTGGTTGGGTGGCTAGAAAACCGACGTAGTCAGTTTCTGCTAGTGGTGCTTGTCGGCCTCTGTTAGCATTGCTTTGCACCAGTCGCCTCAACAATTCGGTCTGCTCATTGCGATCGGTGATAAGGGCCGCAATAGCCTGAGCCAAGGAGGGAGGTGGCGGTGGCTGTGCTCCTTGACACCCATTTCCACGGTTAGCGGCGTTGTTATTGCCCATCTGCAAAAGCACCATCTCTTGGTTAGCCATTCCGCTATCGGGACTAATCCATGCAAATAAAGAATGTGCATAATTAATATGAACACACAGCATGAATCTTTCCCTTCGCGATATGGTTCACCAAGAGAACAAAATGGTTGGCTTCAGTTGGAAACCGTATCTATTCAGATTTGAATAGCAGGTTGGTAACGCGGCTAGCCACAAAGTTATAGTCCTAAGGTTGCACAAACATTAACTACGAAGCGACCAACCAACCCGAATATGTAAGATGCATGCACGTTCTATCGTTCCTCACCCAAACAAGTACCAAAATATGGTATACGAGGACAACCGGTGGCACAATTACGTACTCTCCCTATACAAATACTAGTCATTCTTACGATCAAGGATTTCATAACGCGCTTGATGTGGTTAGTTTACCTGCAGCAGAACACAAAAGACAGATATAAAACCACTTCTGGACCCTTCGTGCCAGCACTCACGAACGGCCCCCATATGTCCTACACCACACGGGTAACACATATGCAGTTTCCCACATATTCACACATACATTACCATCCACTATAGAGATGGCACCCAAACGTTCGGCGCTGAATGGGCAGCGCTTCATACGTCATAACAACGTATTCACTTCCCGTACACTTGCCTTACGGGACATCCAAGGGTAGACGTGTCCCAAGGGTCACGGTCATGGACAACCGTATGACAGGTTTACATCTTGTAACATTGCCTTACGGGATGGCCGTGATCACAATCACACGGTAGGAAATCCGCACTACATATCAGGCGGCAGATAGCGACAGGCTCGTTTGAATTGAGTCTTATCACCTCTTCGTATGCTCATCATACGGGACCCGCGCACGTATGAAACACGTGGGCTATTCTAAGGACTACCAGAATGCTTACCTTGCTTACCTCAGCGTAGGTGCGTCGTTACAGAATAGTAATTGTGCACAAAAGTAAGGTTTAACGGAAAGTAAATGCTGGAAGTGCTGGAATAAAATATATACTTAGATGCCACCTAACTTATAACATATAATTAGGGCATACGAACTATCTATCCTCTTCCTTAGCGCATCTAGCGTCAACTTTTCGAAAAACCCGAAAGTTTTGCAAAACAAGAGTTGCTTAACTTAATTAAGCACGCAAGTAATCACCCCTAGTGCAATTTAGCTTTGATGCCAGCTGTAGCAGCACCGCCCAAATTAAACCGGCTTAAGTGCACTAACCATCATCTTAACACTTAATCAAGTTACAAGACAAAATAGACCATATCCAAGACAAGCACCAACGCACATGTGGATCCGAGAGCTCTTGTCATTTTTGAGGATGCATCAAAGCTTGTTGGCTTGGAAGGGCCAAAACAAGAGTTAATTGAGCTTTTGACAAAGACGGATGGTTCATCAGTTTCATTGCTCTCTATTGTTGGATCTGGAGGTTTGGGGAAGACCACTTTGGCAAAACAAGTATATGAAGAGCTCAAGGGGGAATTCAAGTCGCATGCCTTCGTGTCAGTTTCACGAAATCCTGACATGCTTAATGTTCTGCGGAATATTCTATGCCGTGTAAGCAATGAAGTTCATCCTAACATGCAAGAATGGGACATACAACTACTTATCAGCAGAATCCATGACTCTCTCTGGGATAAAAGGTATGTATATCCTCCTTACATTGTTTCAGCTCTCAGTATGTTTTATTTTTCATTTGTATTGCCTCTGTGACATCGTTCTCACATGAATTGTGCATGCTCATGTCACTTTGTGATTTATGGTGTTATTGCAATATATAGGTAATTTTGCTAGTTCATGCTTCATACATAAAACAAACTGCTTCTCTGTCCAGAGGAACAAGGTTATAGAACATAGAACTAGTCATCAATTGACCTTTCCAGCTTGTATTCATTTCTAAACATATAATTTTGAAGCCAGAAAGAAATCAAAATCGTCGGAACTAGTCCGTGCTTCATGAGACATTCTAAGATGCATTGTCACAAGGGTTAATTGTATCAAGCTTTGCCTTTTTCCAGAATCAGATAACTCACAGCTAGAAAAACTCATACTAGTACCGGTCGGCCAGAGACTTTAGTACCGGTTGTGGCGCCTGGTACTAAATGCACTAGCACTTAGAAAAAAATGCGTCCGGATAAATGCGCACGCTGTAGGGTTCTAACCCGTGACCTGTGACCTCGCATGTAGTCTTCTCTACCATCCCACCCACACAGTATATGTGAATACATATGAGATGCTATCCTTTTGAAGTAACCGAGACGGACCATTTAGTACCGGGCCATGACCATTTAATACCGGGTCATGACACCACCCAGTACTAAATGCCACCATTTAGTACCGGGTGGTGTTATGACCCCCAGTACTAAATGGCCCCCAGCTGTTTAGTACCGGGTCATAACACCAGCCGATACTAAATGGTGGCATTTAGTACCGAGTGATGTTAAAAACCTGTATTAAATGGTTCCAGGGGTACTATGCTATAGAACCGGTACTAAATTGGCATTAGTACCGGGTTTAAAGCAACCGGTACTAACCGGAGGTGGACGAATGCCTCTTTTTCTAGTAGTGACTCGAATCCATTCTTCTCACCTGTCCATTCTCTTTTCCACTTCTTTTTCTCATTCTGATTGAAGCTGCTCAGCCGAAGTGTCTGTAACTACAAAGGGAAATCTTTCACATGTTTATATAATAGAAAATGAATTCCGGCTTCTTGCATACATCAAGAGTACATTATTCATGACTTCCAGTATTTCAAATAAAAAAAGAGCGCATTATTATTTACATGTGCAGTAACAACAGGAGTGCCCATATCTATGGAAGAAAGAGGGTGGAGGCTGCAGAATTCTGCTAATTAGTGTATATCTTTGAAGATTCAGTAGCAAATATATTTCAAAACTATGTTACATTTATGAAAAAGTATGAAACATGACTTAGCTTACAATTATTTGTAACAATACGATATGGTCCATATTCCATTTGTTTTTATATTTAGAAGTCATCCATTCAAGTACACACTCTCACAATAAAATTAAAATTATAGCATTCAAACATTTCAGATAATAATAATTACTATGTCTTTGCAAATTGTTGGGTATGGTCCGGAAACTAGTACACTTTAATAAATGTCAAATGGTCTAGCTAGTCCCAAAACAAGGGACATTCAGAACATAAAGGCCATGCATATCAACATTTTGACAGAATAAAATAAACTAAGATACTTTGCTCAGGCGTTTACCTAATGGTATGAAAAGATTTTGACTAAAAGGTGGAAATATGGTACACCCCTTTCCCTAATTGTGAATTTCCACTACATAAGGTAACTTGGAATAGTTGTTGGTAATTAGGGACGAAAATGAAAATGGTAGTATTCGATTTTCCAAGATCGTTTTCGAGATTTTATCAACTTCTAAGGCTAAACGAAAATGAAAACAATTATCAAGAAAACAAAATGAAAATGGTAAAAAATATGAAAGTGAAAACGGAAACGATTTGAGTGTCTTCCAATAGTTTTTGAGAAATATCGTATTTTTGAGGTATTCTACCATATTTTACCGATTGCACTGTTCGCCTAAATGGCTGGTTTACACGGCGTGTAAATTGTACTTGATGGGTAGCTGTGTAGGCTGATTAGCCGTATAAAGCTATGCAAAACCGTTTCAAATGTTTAAAAGACCGTTTAAATGGCCGTGTATACAGACTTTTTACTAAACGATGGGTGACCGACCGTTCCCACCATGCTATCTATATTTTTAGAATGTCATATCTATATTTTTAGAGAGTCATGACTCATTTATCCTAATCCTAAATTACAACCTAGCAATATGAATTCATGGGTTTAATGGATGGAGAGATTAATATCTAAATTTTTAGGACTATGAAATGACGTACATGTCATGGATGAATGGATACTTAGATTAATATCTTACCCAACAGTACTTGTGTATGAAATATGTCAAGTCATATGATTAGTGTTGTGCTCTATGGTTTTGACATATTTATTATTTTTAAAATATCGTTTCGATGGATTTCAATCATTATCGATGTGCTCTCGATAGTATATTTTCGTTTCCAAAATTACCGTAATACTGATGCTGTTTTCATTTCCGATAATATTAGATCATTTTCGTTTTCGATGAAAAAAATGTGAAAGTGAAAGTGATGGAGCATTTCGCCGATCGTTTCTGACGGTTTTCATCCCTATCAGTAATCATAGATGGTTCCGGAAAAATTATAGATGGTAATCATGGGCTGTAAGTTCATAATGGTCTCTCATAGTTTGAACGAATAAAGAAGAACCGCCTAGTTGGATAAAACGGCACCAAATCATGCCATGCATTGTCATTGCATTTGTCTTCAAATTCTTTCTCCTATATTTAAATTTTAGCGACCCTTGTTGATATGAAGTTAGGATAATCCTCAGTTAGGTTCCTCTGCCTCCTAATTTCAAGTGACAGTTAATGCTTTTGTATGATACTTGTTAATTCTTATTACAGGTACCTTATTGTCATTGATGATATATGGAGCAAAGATGCATGGAAAACAGTTAACTGTGCATTGTGCAAGAATAATAAAGACGGTAAAATAATCACTACAACACGTAAGCATGATGTAGCTAAAACATGCTGCTCTTCAGATGCTGATTTTGTTTACAGAATGAAGCCACTTAGTTTTGCGGACTCAAAAAAGTTGTTCTTCCAAAGATTATATGGCTCAATTGATAAGTGCCCTGATTACCTCAAAGACATTTCTTATAAGATCTTGGAAAAATGTGACGGTTTACCTTTGGCTATCGTTTCCATATCTGGCTTACTTGCCAATAAACCACAGACAGAGGATGAATGGGATCGAGTGCAGAACTCTATTGGTCGTGGGTTAGGAAAAGATGTTGAAAGCATGATGCAAATATTATCACTTAGTTACTTTGATCTTCCTCATTATCTGAAAACTTGTTTATTGTATTTAAGTGTATTTCCAGAGGATTTTGTTATTGATAAGAAGCTTTTGGTAAGGAGATGGATTGCAGAGGGATTCATCCAAAAAGAACAAGGTGAAACCAGTTTCAAATTAGGGGAGTGGTGTTTCAATGAGCTCATCAATAGAAGCCTGATCCAAGCACGGAAGATAAATATGTACGGAGATGTGACAGCTTGCCAGGTCCATGACACAATTCTTGATTTTATTGTATCAAAATCTGAAGAAGAGAATTTCATTACTGTATTCGGTGATGGTTATCAAATACATGGTCAACATAGCAAGTTCCGTCGACTATCTATCAATGCTAGCAGTAAAGAGAAAGTTTCAACACTGACACAGCTGGATTTGTCTCATGTCCGGTCAGTTGCAGTGTTTCATTATTCAGAGGAACTACCTATGTGGTCAAAATTCAGTTTCTTGCGTGTTTTGGACTTGCGTGGCTGCAGGCAGGTGGAAGGTGATCATCTTACAGGTATCGGGAATTTATTTCAGCTAAAGTACCTGAGCCTCCGTGGAACTGGAGTTCGTGAACTCCCAGAACAGATTAGCAAACTAACATGTCTGGAGACACTGGATCTAAAGATGTCAAAGGTGACAAAATTACACGCCGGTACTGCTAAGCTCCAAGGATTAATCTACTTGGCTGTTGACAAGGGGGTTCAGCTTCCTGATGGAACAAAAAGAATGACAGCATTAGAGGATTTAGATTGTGTGGATATCTTCAAGCAGTCAATTAACTTCCACAAGAGTTTGGGCAGCTGAAGAATCTTAGGAATGTCCAGTTATTTGTGAGCTCTGATAATTGCCGTGATGCTGCAGAAGCAAGTCACTACAAGAAGTATATGGACGATATAGTCTCTTCACTCTGTAAACTTGGCCACCTTCATTCTTTGTCTATTGACGGTAAAGCTAAAAGTAAATTAGACTTCTCCATGGATTCAGGTGGTGATGCTCCAACTGGCCTCCAGAAATTCGAAATCACGAACCATTTCATCTCCAAGGTTCCAAACTGGGTGCGCTCCCTTTTCAATCTCCAATTTTTAACCCTCCGTGTTAAGGAATTCGAGGTGGACGACTTCATGGCGCTTGGGCGCCTGCCAGCTCTGGTGTTTCTCAGGCTGGAAGCACACAAATGTTTCCACGGAAGAAGGATATCAATTAGTGGCGCTGATGGGTTTCAGAGCCTGCGTCATTTTGATTATTGCTGTGCCATACCGGTCACATTTAAGGCTGGAGCGATGCCAAAGATTAATAAGCTTACCCTCATGTTCAGTATATTCAAAACATCCCAGCTAGCAACAAATGAAGAGTTCCGTTTTCCTTTTGGTGTCCAACACCTGACCTGTCTTCACAGCGTTTGCTATCTGCTTTATGACCACAACTTTAAAAAAGAATTTGACGAATGGATTACTGAGAAGAGGACCCAAATAATGGCCCATATGAGCTGTGAGCAGCTCATGTCGACTATTTGTGAGATGGAGGCCATGGATCAAATGTATATGGGAGAACATCGTATGGAAGCAGCAGCTCGCACCCATCTCAAGTCACCCAAACTTACAGTCAGAAGAACAAAAGAATGGGGCATATCGATCTCCAGGACAAGAGGGCCTATACAAGGATTCATAAAATATTTAAGCTTAAATCGTGAACTAACTGCAGTGAAATTGAAGTTAAAGCGCATCACTGAGGGAGTTATTACAGAGCTCTCAAGGAATAATTGCCCACTCAAGGTATTTGCAGCGTGTTGTGACATTTACCATTATTATTTCATAAGTCTTGTGTGACTTCCCATCTCTCCCTCTTTCCCGTGTATGTAAACACTACTATTTTCTCCTTGCAGGGTCAAGGTAATTGCCAATGTCAAGGCCTTCTTGAGGCAAAGGCGCGATTGAACACCTTGTCATTCAACAATGCTACAAGTACTTCTCAGTAGGAGACACGGGCTCCAGGTGGCTCCGGCTCCCTCTCACGCAAAACAGTAGTAGCTTTATTGTAGCACGAATTCTTTTTACAGACAGAGACATGATTAAACTAGGAGATCAATTGGGGAAGCCGGTGAAGCTGGAAATTTTTTTCTTCACCGGCCCTGGTTTCTCGGATGCTACAGTAGCACAACAGTGGTGGTAGAGACGGAGCCGGCCAAGGCTGTGTCAACGGCGACCTAACTCTAGATGCAGGGAGGCGCCCTCGATGTGTCCATGATAATTGTGCGATTGTTTATGTATCAAGTGAGGTTGAAATTCTAGGAAAAGTTATTTTCCCTTGAATTCATCAAGGTTATTTTGAATGAAAATATAAGATGACTTCTATTTTTGGGAACATATCTAGTGCAAACCAAGGACCTCGTGCAAATCCGTGCAAACCTACTAAACAAAGTTTCAAAAAATTCTGAAAAAAATCATGAATGTTCTTCTCAGATTACATCATCTATATATAAAATTTCATGGTCAAATTCGTCTTACTCTAGAAGTTACAAAAAAGACAAATTTGAGATGCATTTGAACCATTATTGTTGTCAGAAAATTTGTCTTTTTTGTAACTTCTAGAGTAAGACGAATTTGACCATGAAATTTTATATATAGATGAGGTAAGCTGAGAAGCACATTCATGATTTTTTTCAGAATTTTTTGAAACTTTGTTTAGTAGGTTTGCACGGGTTTGCACGAGACCTTTGGTTTGCACTAGATACGTTGCCTCTATTTTTAGGCCTGTTTGGCATGGATCCAGCTCTAAGATCCATGCTAGAGCTGAAGTTTGTAAAACTAATTAAAATATTTTATATTTTAACTCTGAAATAAAAGTGTAATGACTCAATAAAAGACCCTTGATATATTTACACCTTTGGCTCCAAGAATTTCTAGAGCTGGCTATGTCCAAGAACTCCACGAATTTTCTGGAGTTGGTCCCAATACAAACTCGTACAAGCAAAGATCATATCCACGCTTGCAGAGATCATGTGTGTTTTGCGCCATCTATCGTAGAACACAGGCCTTAGCTGTGTTTCCTGAGTTCTGAAATCCTCAATGCGCTTGCAGAGGAAATCCACGTGATAATGGCAGCATGACGCTCGCGGGAACATAACATCGGTGCACTCTTCAGGAGATAACAGAGATAGCAGGGTTGAAAGTTTCAAGAGAAAACATAACATCGGTGCGCCATGATTTTTGAGTCGTTTCACAGTCCAATTGTCAGCTATGGAACCATGGTTGCACTCTTCAGCAGCAGGGTTGGAACCGTGGGCCTGATAACGAACCGAGAATTAGTAATCATGGATTTTTATTTTTATTTCCCCACAAAAAGAAAATATCTAGATTTTCTCTCTCTTTTTTTTCATTTTAGGATTTTGGACTAAGCAAGAGCAGCGGTAGCAGTTGGTGACACATCGGCATCGCAATCCCAGTCTCACTGCATCACTGGCCCCACCTGGCAGCGTCTCATCCGTCTCTCTCCCATTCCCAGTCTCGCTTCTTTTCAGTTTCCCCCGACCAAACCCTCGCTCCCGCCGCGCGCCACCGGCTGAATCCGACCAATCGCCATGGCTGAGGCGGCGCGGGCCCCTGCTCTGATGGAAGAGCTCGTCGAGGAGATCCTTCTCCGCCTCCCGCCGACCGAGCCCGCCAGCCTCGTCCGCGCCGCCCTCGTCTGCAAGCCCTGGTGCCGCCTCATCTCCGGGCCCCGCTTCCGCCGCCGGTTCCGCGAGCTCCACCGCACGCCCCCCCATGCTTGGCTTCTTTTGCAATCACATCTGCGTGGCCCGCTTCGTCCCCACCTGCGCCTACCGCCCTCCCAACGACGACCACCGCGGCTGGAGCGCGCTCGACGCTCGCCATGGCCGCGTCCTCTTCCGCAGCACGGGCTTGGGGTCTCGTAGCCTCCTCATCTGGAACCCTGAAACGGGCGAGCGGCTCCAGCTGCCCATGGTGGGGTCTCTGCTTGCGCGCGACTGGAACGCGACTGTGCTCTGTGCGGCCGGCGGCGCGTGCGACCACCTCGACTGCCACCATGGACCCTTCCTCGTCGTCTTCGTGGCCACAGGCGACGACCACATTACTCTCCGGGTCTACTCATCGGAAGCTGTCGCCTGGAGTGAGCCGACCTATGTCGCGGAGTTCCCCAATTACAAAGTCGATATGCTGCCCTCTGCCATTGTTGGGAATGCGCTTCACTTCGTGGTTGACTCAAGCAGGAGAATTCTCAAATACGATTTGGCCACGCGGGAAACCTATGTGTTTCTCCAGCCTCTTGTGTCCTATGGGTACTATACCACAATCATGACAATGGAGGATGGTGGGCTGGGAGTCGCAAGAATGGATGATGAGCTCAGTCTCTCCCTGTGGTCATGGGTGCCAAAATCCGATGGAGGCATGGGATGGGCAAAAATCAGAGCCATTGACCTCGTGAAGCTCCTCTCTGTCGATGCCCACTCCATTGGTTCTGATTTTGTTGTCTTTGCATCTGGTGTCAGAATCTTTTTTGTGGGCACAGATGTTGGGCTATTCAGTTTTGATTTAAATTCTGACCAGGTGAGGAAGATATGTGAGGTGGAATTCCATTACGATGGCATCCGTGGTCTTGTTCCCTATATGAGCTTCTACACTCCAGGTAAAGCTTAGCTTACTTTATATTTTCTCAAGTTTTAGGACTTCTACTTTTCCTGTTGGTAAATGGTAACATGAATTTTAACGGTATTGTGATTATATATGTGTTCAGCTAGATTTTTATATTTCTCGAGTTTTGAGTGTATCCCCTCTTAATGATTTTTTGCAAGTGCCTGTTAACTGGTGTGCATGGGGATAATAAGTTACTGTGTTTAGTTATCTATTAGCAACATGTTGGCGCTTGTGTTTAGTGAGTAACAAATTTTTGATGGGGGCCAAGCAATTCCTTGATAAAAAATGCTATCTTGAATGTTTAAATTTATGAAAGTGGAATGTCACTGTTACATGTACAACCGTGGTACTCCTTTGCGACAAGCTTTGTTATGAACCATTCATGAAATTGGTTAGATATGTGTACCGGTGTAGGACCTTTCTTTTTCCATCTTCTGCACCAGCCTTGAAGATCTAAATTTTGCTGTGCCTGGAAGGTACCAAGCAGGTAAAAACTAAAAAAGCCCATTAACACTATGTATACTTTGGGCATGATCTGTAAATGTCACTTAACAGACATTTATATGATTGAATTGAATCAGTGTTCAACAAACATAGTTTTTTTCCCCTCGAGTTATGAATCAAATGCTTGTATGATTAGCCAGCAACTCAGTTTGTTTTGTGGCAAATGTTAATTGAGGTCCAATTGGTTATCAGTGAGCTCATGTTATTTCCAAACACTCCGTTCGGATGGGCTGAAAGCCAGCCGGTTGGCTGTTTCGGGCTGGGCTCATCGGCAGCAGCCGTTCGGCTGGTGGGCAGCAGCCGTTCGGATGGTACGAATCTGGCGTTGGCCTTCCTTCTTTACTCCCCTCGTTCGTTCCGTTGCCCGGCTGCAATCAGCAGCAGAGCTGCTGCACTGCTGCCTCTGGCTGGAAGAGCTCCAGCCGAGACCAGCCGAGAGCAGACTAAAATGTACCAGCCGAACGGAGCCAAAATCTGTTTACTTCTGCAGCATTGGAAGCATAGCCTACAAGCAAGGGAGCAAGAATTGGTGCTTTAGGTGCATTTAAAAACTTAAAATGCAGATCCACTCATCCACAGGCTTCTCAGACGTGTGGAGATAGGTCATGGTAATTGTTGATGGTAGAAGCTTTATGATGGGCCAGCTTTATAGCATAAGTGATGTTAGTCATGGCCTTAGTTTGTTAACCTTTAAGGGTTCTGTTTTTTGTTTTAGGGACAGTATCTCCCAATTTTTTTGTTTGTTCATTGGCCTTGTCTGTAAACTGGTTACCCTACTCAGCATCAGCCTACTCCATGTATATTCCAAGGCTTTAGGTTGCACCAAGCCTGAAATGGATTTGCTTATGAGAATGAGAATTTGCAATTTAAACAGTGCATCTGTGGAAGACTAAGTCATACTGATATCTTGAGTAACAACCTGGTGACATGTGGTGGGCTAGAGCAAATGATGGTGGTCAGGTCTGAAAAGGCTTCAACTTTATCACCATTTTAAGTGCATGTTCGATATGGAATCACCGTAATCTCTGCATGTTTGATGGAATTCTTCCTAACCTAAACAGAGTGCTGTTACTAGTTAGTAAGGGTGCAAATTAGTAACCATTAGATGTACCTCCAACTCTCTTTAGTTCAAAATTTTGTACTAATTTTCCAAAATGACCGTCCAATGCTGAACTCAACGCGTACAGAACAGTTGAAATCTGGCATTCTGGTCGATGACTTGTAGGGTCAAGTTGTTTCGCAGACCCACCCGCAGGCCGCCGCTCCACAGCCTAGTTGAGCCGCCCACCCGCGCGGCCGCGCCGCACTGGATGCCCGCCTCGCCCCGACCAAACCCTAGCTCCGCCCCCCGCCCGCGGGCACCGACGAAGCGAGCGATATGGCGCTGATGGAGGATCTCGTCGAGGAGGTCCTGCTCCGTTTCCCGCCGGCCGAGCCCGCGAGCCTCGTCCGCGCGGCGCTCGTCTGCAAGTCCTAGTGTCACCTCATCTCCGGCCGCCGCTTCCACCGCCGCTTCCGGGAGTTCCACCGCTCACCCCCGGTGGTCGGCTTCCTCTGCAATCTCCTAGGCAAAGACAATGCCAGCTATGCCTCCCGCTTTGTCCCCATGTCACCCGCCTGCCCGCCCCCACGCCGACTTCGAGCGCTGGTGCCTGCTTGCCCTCAATGCCCGCCACGGCCGCGTCCTCCTCCGCGCCGCGGATCGAAGTCCGCACCTCAACGTCTGGGACCCCGTCACGGGGGAGCGGTGGGAGCCGCCGCCGCCGTCGGGCGTTTGGAAGTCAAGCTGGAACACGGCAGTGCTCTGCGCGGCCAGCGGCGGCGCCTGCGACCACCTTCACTGCCGCGGTGCACCCTTCCTCGCAGTGGCGGAGCTGGCCAAAAATTTTAGCTGGGGCAGGATTTACATCAACTTTGAATGGTGCAAATGCTAAATACACCTTTGCTCGCTGGCCATAACAGTCATGTTGTTGCCGCTTTGGTCATAAAGAAATATAATTTACATCAATTTTGAATGGTGCAAATGCTAAATCCACCTTGTCTAGTTCCTATGACAATTGCGGCTTTGCTCGCTAGCTATAGCAGTCATGTTGTTGCCGCTTTGGTCATAGAGAAACATAAATGAGATTGTTTCATCTTTAATTCAACCAATTGTCATACAAGGTAAACTAGTTCAGTGGCCCATTTACATTCGTGATGAGCACCATCGATGCATCACAAAGATCATGGAAACACATGAATAATCCCATAACCATAAATGCATGTATTATAGTTCCATTAGTTTGCTAGGATATAAGACGTTGACCGGCTCCAGTGAATGTCTTGTGCCATATCTGAATGCTACAAGCAAAGCATGCATTTCTGTGATGCCTCAACATGCACAGCTACACAAACGCATATAAAAGAGCTAGCCTGTTTGGGCATACCCACGTTCTTTAGGTGCTTTAAAACTGAAGCGTCATCTTGGGCCACACCACCCACCTAATGTCGACTCACCAAATGGGCTATTATCGACTTATCTACTCCCGGCCCATATCTATTCATCGTCTTCTTCAATTAACCACAAGATGATGTCTGACGTCCAGTCATCCAGACGCTGCCACAAACTTTGATTTGAGAGCCACTAGATCGTAGGGAAGAGAGGGGAGGGGGGTTTCGTGCCGCAGAGTAGCTGGGGCAGCTGCCCCACCGTGCGGTATGGGCAGCTCTGCCTATGCTTCCTCGTCGTCTTTGTGGGCGCCGATGCCGAGCAGATTTCCTTGTGCACCTACTCGTCGGAGGCTGGTTCATGGAGTGAGCCGATCTTTGCCGCTCCGGCCAGTGAGTACATTGTCTATTCGGGGCCCACAGCCCTAGTGGGGAACTCACTCTACTTCATGATTCATATGGGACTTAGCATGCTCAGGTACGATTTGATCACACGGAAAACATCTGTTATTGATCACACACCTGCAAAGTCTATGTCGTCTATTCATGATCCTACTGATCCAATGACGATGGAGGACGGTGGGATATTAGTCGGAGTCGATTATTGTGAAAGGCTCTTCCTCTGGTCAATGGAGGAAAGTCCCAACGGAGACATAGTATGGGCAAAAATCAGAGTAATTGAGCTCAGGAAGTTGCTCCCTTCCGATGCCTTCCGCACCATCTACCTTCGTAGTTTTGCCTTCGTCCGTGGCGTTGGAATCCTCGTGGGCACAAAAAAACGGGTTATTCATCATTGATCTAAAGTCTGACAAGGTGGAAATGGTATGCGAGGGCAAGATCATGCACGGCGTGGTTCCCTACACGAGCTTCTACATTCCAGGTACCACTTTGCTTGGTTTGTGATTTCCCAAATTTTAGAACTTGGAAATTAGCAGTTAGTGACATGAAAATCTGGGCAGTATCGCCGGAGTGTATATGTTCACCGAGTCCATGAAAGTATGACAGATGTATAACTCTGCTACTTTTGCCTTTTATTTTGGATACGAACCGTACCATTCTTGACACTAGCTACACTTGCCTAGGAATTTATTCATCGATTATACATCCTATGGTAGACATGATGGTGTCTTCACCAATTTAGGGTGAAAATACCTAGTAAAGTGAAGTTAGTTAATTTGCCCTCCAGATGCCTGCTTGTGCCTGTGCTTATTGCTGTACATTTATTACCTTTGATCAGTAATCAGTTACATTACTTAAAATATGGAAGACACGGATGATGATACATGTGTTAATAAACAAAGAGAGATTTTCCTCAGGAGGTTTGAGTCTTATCTTTCTCCAAAGGATTTGTGCAAGTTTAGCTGTTAACAGGTGGAGCGGTTGGTAATTAATGGTGCTTAATTAGTTACCTGTTTAGTAGAGACTTCTAGGAACATGTGTTTGGTTGGTGAGTAACAAAATGTTCGCTGATGGCATATCAGTTCCATGTTGGGGACGCCACCTTCGCCCGACGGCGAAGCCCGTCGTCCAAGGCGTTCGGCTCCGAGCAAGGAAGCGGACGAGCGGTGAAGTGTACCGCGAAGGCGAAGAGGATGTACCTGAGGGGCTTGGAGCGAAGACTACCAAACGAAGGCCCGAGGTGCCCGAAGCCGCCCGAAGAGGAGCGAAGAGGCGGCGCCCGCAGCATGGGACGACGCGTGTGCCGAAGAGGCAGACGGCGAGGCGATTCTAACGGCCCCGTTGTGCGGAGTAGCGAAGACCCTCGGTCGTGAAGGGACGCGAAGTGGAGCGGCCCCACTGTCAGAATTCTGTACGGGATGTACAACTGTAATTCCACTAAGTTGTGTCGAGTGTTGTAACATTACATTTTTGCCCAGGGAATATTCCAAGATGCTGGCGGTTAGGGGGCAGTAAAGGAATTTTGGCCGGAGAGTAGTTGAGTTTCTAGGCTATAAATACCCCCCTTGTAACTGTTGAAGAGATATGGAATACCGAGCTAAAATGCTGTTGCTTTGATTTCCGTGTCATTATTACATCCGCTGCCATTTCCTCCAGCTGTTGTGACCTCTTCGCCCTGAAGAGCGTCTTACACCAACAGTTTTGGCGCCCACCCGCGGTTCGTCTTTGACACGACCACATGGCAGCGAAGAAGAAACCAAACCATGCGGCTTCAGATGCTAATGCCTCAACCGAAGCCTTGCCTTCGAACAACAACATCATCGTCGCGACAAACGGCGACAACAGCGAAGACCACGGCGAAGACCTTGAGGTCGAAGACCTCGCTGACGGAGGCCTTGAGGTCGACCTCCACGACCTCGGCATCTCCGTCGAAGACATCCGGGCCATAAAGAGAATCGACGCATGCCTCGCAGAGCGGCAACATCAAGCACAGCAAGCACAAGCCGGCACATCAAATGCGCCAGCACCTGCAGGAGCAAAGGGAAAAGGGCACCAGATCACTCCCGAAGAGATAGAGGATCAACTCAACAAGTTAAAGGAACAAGAGCTTCGCTGCAAAGCGATGTATCAAGCCATTCGAGATCGTTTGGTGATGATGCAGCCCCTTCGTCAAGACCCCAAGCCAGTGCAACAGGCGCCTCAGTCACAAAGGCTTCACAGACAACCCGTCCTCATCGAAGATCAGTACTCGGACGAAGAAGAAGAAGGCGAGTACGTGATACCAATCCAGCTTCGCCAGCAACAGCTTTATCTGCAACAAAACCCCACCACACCCCTCTCCGTAGAATTCGAAGAGCTACCCTGGCCTCCACGTTTCAACCCAACCATTCTCCCACAGTTCGATGGGGACTCCGATCCAAAAGATTTCCTCCTCAAGTACGAAGCGGCCATCAAAGCATCAGGTGGCGGAGTGGCTTGCAAAGTAAAAGCATTTGTCCTTTCGCTGAAGGGCCTCGCTCAACACTGGTACTCCAACCTCCCAGTTGGACACATCCACACATGGGATTAGCTATGAAGAGAGCTAATCGCTGCCTTCAGAGGACCAAAGCTTGAAGAAGTCAATTCATGTGCCTTTCACAACCTAAAGCAAGTAGGATCCACATTGCAAGAATATCTGCACAGTCTCGTCAGACTTCGAGCAAGAGCACCAAACGTAGATGAGAAGACCATCATCGATGCCGCGATTGCAGGCCTGAGTCTCGGCCCGTGCGGAGAATACCTCGAGCGCCGCAGGCCGAAGACCTTAAATAGGCTCTTCGAGATCATGCAAGAGTATTGCGTTTCAGACAAAGGAAAGCGCTAAAGAATCAAAGAGATGAATGAGTAGAGGTCGCGCAATCGCGACCGACCGAAGCCACATCAGGCTGAGCAAGTGAAGATCCCGAAGGCCGTGAACATGGTCTCCAGTGACGAAGCCCGCGACTTCCGGCCTCAAAACAATAGAGGAGTGAGGAGCGAACGAAGCAACTCCAATCGTGGTCGAAGGGAAAACTCCGACCGAAAACAAAAAGTACCATACTGTTGCATTCATGGCAAAGATACAGGTCATTGGACCAATGAGTGCCCCCTCACCAAGGATAAAAAAGAAGAGTTGGAGCGAACCACAAATACCGAGCAGCCGCCAAAGCCCGTCAATTGTACCCACACAAACCAGCCGCAAGGCCTGCCATCGCAAATTCAGTGGCAGCCTTCGCATCAGCCACATTAGACTTCGGCATATCCAACCCTTTCACCATCCTTCCCAACTTTCCACTATAACCCCACTTACACTCCTCTAGCCTTACCAGCACCTTCGGCCCCCCAATTCCCGCAAATCCAAAACCCTTCGGTGCCACATCAAGGGTGGCGCCCACAACCCCAGCCACAAGCATCCAATTACCTTCCTCCACCTCCGAAGCTAGAACCCGGCACAATCCCAGAGAGAGCTAATGATCCGGTCGGAGGCACGGTGAATATCATTAACGCCATCTCCGGTGGATCAAATGAACTAGTGCATGAGACGAAGCGTCAGAGGAAATAATACCTCCACACAGTGTCACATGTTTGCGAAGGCAAATATTTCCGCGCCCCTTGGTCCCACGTCTCAATTACCTTCTCCGAAGCTGGCCTTAGACTTCAATACTACCCGCACAATGATCCCCTCGTCATTCAAGCAAACATCAGAAAAAATTCCATGCACTTCGCAGGAAACGATGTTGGTCGGATCCTCGTCGACAATGGCAGCTCCGCAGACATCCTCACCTGGCAATGCTTTTTGAAGATGGGTTTCAATGAAAAGAACCTACACAAGTCTCAGTACCCACTTATTGACTTCGGGGGTAAAAGAATCGAGGCCCTCAATAAAATAGAGCTGAATGTGACCTTTGGTGAAGGCAACACCCAGAGAACAAAACCCATAACCTTCGACGTGGTAGACATCGCCTACCCATATAATGCCATCTTCGGTCGCAACAGCATCATCAAGTTCGCGGTGGTCATCAACCAAACCTACTATGCATGAAAATCCCAACAGCTAGGGGAGTCATCACGGTCCTCGGTAACCAAGAAGAAGCAAGGAGATGCGAAGACAATGCAGCGTGCGCCATGTAAAATGTGCATGCCATCGAAGCCAGCAACAATGATGCCGAAGAAGAGGAAACAAAGCCACTTAGTTTCGAACGTACAGAAAAAGAAGGAGTCACGCCGGCTGAACACACCAAAAAAGTTCTGCTCTGTGAAGATATACCAGATCGCACAGTAACAATTGGCAAAGGCCTAGAAGAAGCCGAAGAGTCTAGATTGATACAGTTTTTGAGGAACAACCAAGATGTCTTCGCATGGTCATCTTCGGACCTATGAGGAGTCAGTCGGGAAGTTATGGAGCACGAGCTAAAAGTAGATCCAAAGGTTAAGCCGCGCAAACAGCGTCTTCGCACAATGTCCGAAGATCGCAAAAAAGCCGCGCAAAGCGAAGTTCAGAAGTTACTTGATGCGGGTGTAATCCGCGAAGTGCAATACCCAGAATGGTTGGCGAATGTAGTTATGGTCCAAAAGAAAAATGGAAATTGGAGAATGTGCATCGATTTCACCACACTGAACAAGTTCTGCCCGAAGGACGAGTTTCTGTTGCCCCGCATCGATACCTTGGTGGATGCGGCGGCAGGGTCGGAGATGCTAAGCATGCTAGATTGTTTTTCCGGCTATCATCAAATCTTCATGAAGAAGTCAGACGAGGAGAAAACCAGTTTTACCACTCCCTTCGGCACCTACTGTTATGTGAGAATGCCTGAGTGGCTTCGCAATGCAGGGTGCACATTCAACAAAACCATCGCAGCAGTACTGGACACCCAGCTGGACAGGAATATCTCCGCGTACGTCGACGATGTCGTCGTGCGAAGTAAAAAATGCGAAGACCATATCGCCAACCTTCGTGAAACCTTTGCCAATCTTCACAAGCATGGGCTTAAACTGAATCCAGAGAAGTGTGTCTTCGGGGTCAGAAGAGGAAATCTTCTGGGATGTATGATCACAGAGAGGGGCATAGAGGCAAACCCAGTAAAGATCGAAGCTATCAGAAGAATGCGACCCCCTTCGACCAAGAAGGAGGTGCTGAAGTTAATCGGCCTCCTAGCTTCGCTGAACAGATTCATTTCGCTGTCTGCAGAAAAATCACTCCCTTTCTTCAAGGTGTTGAAGGGTACAGAAAATTTTCACTGGGGTCCTAAGCAAGACAAGGCCTTCGAAGATCTAAAGAAGTACTTGGAAAACTTGGCGGTTATGACAAGCCCTTCGCCCGGAGCAGAGCTCTTATTATACATTGCAATTTCAAGTTCCGCGGTGAGTGCGGCACTAGTCGAAGAGAGAACGGTCGAAGGCACTTTGAAGCAGTTACCAATCTACTTCGTATCCGAAGCCTTAAACAGATCGAAGTTGCTTTATTCTGAAATGGAGAAGATGACCTATGCAGTGGTAATGGCAGACAGGAAGCTTCGCCATTATTTCCACAGTTTCAAGATCAAAGTCCCAACATCTTTCACACTTCGGGACATGTTTGAAAACAGAGAGGCCTCAGGAAGAATCGAAAAATGGGCAACGTTGTTGGCATCACACAGCATCGATTTCATCCCGCGAAGCGCAGTCAAATCTCAGGTATTGGCAGATTTCGTCACTGACTGGACACCGTCAGCAACTTGGCAAAACCCTCCTATCATTGAATCCATCTGGCAGTTAGAATGTGATGGAGCCTATTGCAAGAATGGTTCAGGCGCTTCAGCAATTCTCATAGCACCTTCGGGAACTCAACTAAAGTACGCAGCCAGGTTAGATTTTCCAGGGTGTACAAACAATGTCGCAGAATACGAAGGTCTGCTTCTAGGCCATCGCAAGGCAAGGGCACTCGGTGCGA
Source organism: Panicum virgatum (assembly GCF_016808335.1). Taxonomy (NCBI): domain Eukaryota; kingdom Viridiplantae; phylum Streptophyta; class Magnoliopsida; order Poales; family Poaceae; genus Panicum; species Panicum virgatum. The sequence goes on from NC_053146.1 coordinate 8,115,116, forward strand.
GGAGGTTGTCCATCAAGTCTGACTCTGAACTGATCACAAACCACATTGGCAAGACATACAGAGCACTCAATACAGAATTAGTGAAGTATCTGGCAGCTATCCGCAGCATGGAAAAATATTTTTTGGGTTTTAGTGTGCGAAGCTTCCCTAGAACACAGAACAAGCATGCAGATGTCCTGGCGAAGGCAGCAGCTGAGAACGATGCGTTGCCTCCGGATGTGATTTTTGAAACAATCAAGAGTGGTTCGGTAAATTGTGCCGAAGAACCAGCAAAATTCGTTAGTGCTATTTTAAGCGAAGACTGAAGATCAAAGATTATGGCTTACCTTCGAGGAAACTTTGTTCCAGAGGATGAGAAAGAGGAAAAACAACTAGCCCTTCGGGCGCGAAGCTACTCAATAATCAATGACACATTGTATCATGGGGGTGTTTGTGCACCATTGTTGAAATGCATCTCACAAGTCGAAGGCAGACAACTAATGCAAGAAATACACACGGGAATGTGCTCTTCGCACATCGGAACGAGGGCTCTAGTGGGAAAAGCTTTCTGCGAGGGGTTCTATTGGCCTTCGGCCGTGGCGGACGCCCATGAAATCGTGCGCACTTGCCCAAACTGCCAGAAGCATGCCCATTACAGCAAATTTCCACCCGAAGAAGTCCATCTCATACCCCTAGTTTGGCCCCTCGCACGACGGGGCATAGATATTGTGGGACCCTTGCCAACAGCTCCAGGCAATTTCAAGTATATAGCAGTCGCTGTAGAATACTTTTCAAAGTGGATCGAAGCCAAGGCTCTTCACAACATCACAGCAGCAACATTGCAGAAATTCTTCTGGCTGAACATTGTATGCCACTTCGGCATACCCAAGGAAGTCACTATAGACAATGGCGAACAGTTTGATTGCACAACATTCAGAGAGTTCTGTCAGCATTTGGGCACCAAGATGTGCTTCGTCTCAGTGTAGCACCAAGATGTGCTCCGCAGTCGAATGGAGCAGTTGAAAGGGCAAATGGAATCATCTTCACTAGGATCAAAAAGAACATCACAGAGCAGCCGAAGGGCAAATGGGTTGATGAGCTGCCAAAAGTAATCTGGTCTCACAACACAACGGAATGGAGGGCCACAAAATTCACACCCTTTAAGCTCCTCTATGGCGAAGAAGCCATGACTCTAGAAGAACTTCGCCACGGGTCGTATAGGACCGAATCAATGGACGAAGATATAAAGCCAACAATCAATACGATCGAAGCTATCAAGACCCAAGCGGCAATCAACCTCGGCAAATACCAAGACGAAATCCGAAGGTGGCGCAACAAAAAAGTGAGGCCTCGGGAAATCAAGGAAGGCGATCTCATCCTACGACGCATCCCGAAGAGCAAGCAACAAGGGAAAATGCACAGCAAATAGGAAGGACAATTCTTGGTCGCTTCGATGGCAAGACTCGAAGCCTGCAGGCTTCGCACGCTCAAAGGAGTCGAAGAACCATGCTCCTGGAACAAAGACATGCTCCAATGCTATTATGTCTAGTTCCACGTCGACTTCATTTTTGTAATAATTTGTAATATTATTCCAGTTTATTTGGACAATATATTCAAGGGCCCGTACTCTTTTCCTCACAGGGGAAGCCTTCGCGCAATCATTGTGTCGCCGAAGGTGTGAGGTTTTTAACAAGGCGGCAACCCAGTGTAACCCCTTGTGAAATATAAACAAGGTCCCCATAAAAAGCTAGCCTGTGAAAAAGCACCAAAGCGTCTTTCCCCCTTCATCGCATCGAAGGGGGGAGTCATTGGTGTGATGTGCGTGGTTAACACTTCTAGAAATGATCCCAGGGCTCGCGAAGCTTAACGGCCCGCAACATCCTTGGGCCTCAGTTCTTACTTTTTCTCATTTGGAAAAGACCTTTCGCGTAGAGTGCCGAAGGCAACGGAAAGCCCCTCCGCGCCGAAGCACCGAGGGCATAGAAAAGACCTTCCGCGAAGAAGCGCCAAAGGCATAGGAAAGTCCCTCCGCGCCAAAGCGCCAAGGGCATACAAAAGACCTATCGCGCGAAAGCTGAAGGCACTGGCTAGCCTACACGTGCTAAAGAGCCAAAGGCCCCCAACAAAGTCCCTCCGTGCCAAAGCACCGAGGGCACGAAAAGCACTATCGTGCAAAAGCCGAAGACTAGGGTCTCCTAAGCGACCAAAATTGCTAGAGATCACCCTTATAAAAGACCCTTCGGAAAATAATCCCCGAAGCACCTACTACAAGAGTTTACTTCACTCCTCCGAGAACGCAAAAGGGGGGTGGCGCTTCGCAAACACACGAGTTGCGTCCTCTCAGTCGTGTGCTGCCTAAATAAACAAAAGGGGGTGGCGCTTCACAAAAACATATACGTTTGTACTACCAAATGCCCTTCTCAACAAAAAAAGGAGGGGGCGGCGCTTCGAAAAAGAGGTAAGTCTTTGAAGAGACAACCTCAAAACGGGCAGCGTTTCGCAAAATAATAAAAATAAAAAAGGGGGTGGAATCTTCGCGCAGCCGAAGACCCCACGTACACATTGGAAAGCATCACCCTCGAAGCACAATGAAGGGGGGGTGGCGCTTCGCTTATAAAGTCAACATTGTCCTCGAAGGGACTCACTTTCCATTCAAACAACAAAATTTTACATTTACAGTTACAATTACAAAAGGGGCTTCGCCCATCAATTCAATTACACAGTCATATTCGACGTCTCCTCCTCAAAAATACAGCGTTCTACATCTTCGATGACCACACGGACCGCACGGACAATTATTTCTTCGGCCGTCTTCTGCAAATATGCTTCGAACCCAAGGCCTGAAAATGAGCGAAGCTCCGTGTAAGTCTCACTCGGACACAATGTCCCCTCCAAGACGGTATGCAAAGCTCCCAACATCAGAAACTTCGTCGACAGGCTCTGGGTTAGGTTCAAGAAGACCCCTCGCGGGTGCGTAGGGGCGATTCGTATCTAAAATACGCTTCATCTCTCGACGAAGGGTCCTATCGGCAAGAATCTTTGCTTGTTTTTCCAGATCACTCGAAAACTCAGCCCAAAATTTTTTGGACTCTGCGTTATCCCTATCATATCTTCGTTCCAAACGTTCCAACAACTCCGCGAAAGAACCCCAGGGATGCTCATAATGATACTTGGCCCATGCTTGACCAGTGACATGAAATGAACCAAACCGCATCCATAAAGGCAGAGTACCTTCGGTGACCCACGCAGGTTTCAGCACGGGGTCCTGTGCAGACACCGAAGGCATTAGTTTCTTACAAAAATATTTGTCCCTTAATAAAAATTACATCCACAAATCAATCTTCGACGGCATTTACATCGTCTCTGGGGTGATCATCGCGTCCACCTTCGCCTTCGGCAGCCGCCCCAACGCCACTTGTCGAAGCCCCGCGAAGATTCCCAGCCTTGGCAGGGCCCAAAAAGGCTCGCGCAAAGGCTTCTGCGTTGTCTTGAAGCTGAGGAAAAATCCTAAGTTAGCGCCAGTTCAAAGCAAAGCAGCACTTCATGAAAAGGTTGCAATCTTACCTGTCTTCGAAGTCGTTCGGCTTCGCCCCAGACAAGATCCCTCCCATGAGTCTTGAAAAAGCTTGCAGTGAAGTTTTTCGCAATATTCTTGGGAAGGGCAGGCAAAGCCTCGGGACGAACTTCTTCTGGCGAAGGCCACACAAAGGTTGAATCCCTCATTGTGTGCAACTGGGTCTTCGTCAGAGAAGCTTCGGCGCCGCTGCCTTCGGTGAGCATTTTGCAGACCGCAGCGCTAAGAGACCGAACCGCCACCATGGCGCTCAAGTCACCCATCGCGCGGTTACCGTAGGTGGCCATGGAAACACAGGCGCGAAGCCACCGGAACAGCTCAGAAATCGAAATGGAATTGGTTGTCGGAGAAAGATGGGGGGGGGGTAAAAGACTCAGGGTCTCGAGGAAGGCGACAATGTCGCGTTGAAGGGGCTCCGCACCAGTACGAACGGCTTCGCGATAAGCGTTGACCGCCTGCGTAGCGGCGTGCGCCCGACACTCCGCATCCTTTAGCTCGGTGGCCTTCGTTTCCAGCGACCGGCGGAGCTCAGCAGCCTCAGCTTTGGCATTTTCGACTTCGAGGCGGGCTACCTGCAGCTCCGCCTCCGCATTGGCATGAGCAGTTGCCAGTTCAGCTTCCAGCGAAGCCTTCTCCTCCTCCAGGCCACGGGCTTTCTGTTCCAGACTGGCAATGCGAAGAGGTTGATCACGCTCCGCATCCAGCAAATAGCTGGCGCATCTTGCCGCAACATAGGATTTTAGGGCAAGGTCCTCGGCACACTGCAGAGCGTTCCTGGCACCAGACAGCATGAGCCTTCGCTCCATGAGTGGGAAGCAAAACGAGCCACCAGCTTCGGAAAGATAGTCCCGCTCGTGCTACCCGCTCTCGAAGCAAATTTTCCCAACAACTTGACCACCGATCAACTTCGCGTGCCTCATCCCGAGGGCTTCCGCAATCTCGGAAGGGACAGATTGACTAATCAAGTATGTGCTGCTGTCTGAGGAATCAGAATCATCCGAGTTGCCCTCGGCTACAACCTGCTTCCCCTTCGCGGTCACGTTAGAATCCACGACATTAACTGCTTCCTCCTCCTCTCCCCCACCCGAAGATGACGACGTCGTCTTCTCGGCATGTTTCTCTGCCTCCGTTGCCGAACCGGCAGCAACATGGGTCCTCGGGGCACTTTCCTCGTCGCTCTCAGTCTCCGGCTCACTGAATTGTATAGAGAAGGCGGGCATCGCCCGTTCTGGAGCAATATCAATCGGAGCAACAGGGCTTCGCGGCAGCGTCGCGCTGTCACCGCTCGACCCCTCACCCTTGTCCTCGGAATCCCCCTTGATGTGAAGAAGGGATGGTGCCGGCACCGGAGCGATGACAACATCGATAAGGCGGGAACGTTTTTTGGAAATCGTCCCCCCACCTTCGGTTTTCTGTTTTTCCTTCTCCAGGGCCCCGGTGCTGCCGCCGCCCTTGGATGCCTTCTTACGCTTGCCTCCGGCAACACCCGAAGGCTCCACCTTCTCCTTTTTCTTCTCCTCAGCCTCAGCAAGCCGAGCGTCGGCCACGCGCTGGGGGGCCTCGATTTCAAAAAACGCGAACACCCAGTTGTTCCAAGTGCCCCCCAGTCGGAACTCAAGGAGAGTCCGCTCCTTCACAGCTTCTGCCCCAATGGCTTCGTCAGCACGAGCCTCAATGGCAACGGGATCAACACCTGCACAAAACATGCGAAGGTTTCAAAAAAAATCCAAGGTCAGGGCCTTACCGTCTTTTGTGATCCCAAAAGACGTGGAGAAGTTGGGCATCGGAAGACCACCAGCACGCTTCTCTCTTCCCGCCCACGAGGTTATAGACCAACCTTCGCGAACGGGAAAGCAATTGCAAGCAGCATATTCTTCTACAATATCTCGTGTCGAAAACAACTTCGACACCTCACGGAGCATCGCGACATGAGCCTTCGCCTCCTCCGGAAGAAACCAATCTCCTTCACCACTAGAGGATGAGTCCCCGATGATCCTTCGAGGGGAACTTTGTGGTAGAACCACATCGTCTGCCACGCGCCCCATCTGTTGCGGTAAGCAACGACAGGGCTCGGAAGTTGGGTGTGGAAAGCAAAGGTGTAAACACCGAATTGGGGGTCCGCTTCCGTAGCCTCAGCATCTTCGCTCGGCTTCACAAACACCGTCTTCGGCTGATAGTGGCACCTGAAGAGATGCGCGAAGCCGGTGGCAGAAGGCTTCAGTTTGTAGGTCTTCGACAGCCACATGTACAGATTCAGACGAACGAAGCTTGTCGGCGTCATCTGGTGGGTGTACACGTCGAAGAGCTTGAATATCTCCACCACCACGGGATCCAGCGGGAAGCGAAGACCCGCGATAAAAAAAGTCGTGAAAGACAACGACCTCGTCAAGCTGAGGCTTCGCTTCAATCTCGCCTTCTGGAGGAGGCCGCGCCATGCCAACTCCGAGTACACCTCGCCTCTCAAGGTCTTCGATCATGTCCCGGGTCATGTAGCTCTTGCCGATAATCTTCGTCGGAGGGAGACGAGTTCTGTCACGGGACGCCATTTCTTCTGAAGAATCCGTCGCGCTCGAAGAATATGAACGAAACAAATCAGCCAGCCTGAGCCTCGCGAAGGTCTCGTAGAGCAAGAGCAAAGGAAAGGCCAGGGGCTGGGGGCTGAAAAGCGGGGGAGGTGAGCTCTCGCCCCTCCCCGGGGGGGTCGACTTATATAGTGCCGGACCCCAGCCGTGGCGCATGGGAGAGCGCGCTGCAAGCGAGAAATGATGAGTTTGCCGCCGCGCAAAACAAATAGAATCCGAAGGGCCGCAGGACAGCGGCGTCTTTTGCATACAAACTTATCCATACCATTCTGTCCAATTAAAATATCTTATCGAATATTCTGGGAAATACATAAACAATACATGACTTCGACAACATGTGTTCTTTTTGCCTCTTCTATTGACTCCACAGGTTTAGGACGTCCGCGCACGCTCGCACGCCTGAAGGGTCCCGCTTGAGGACGCGTTCTGCGTGCCGGATGGTCGAGCCTTCGGTTGCCCCGAGGAGCAGTCGAAGCCTCGAGGGGCTACTGTTGGGGACGCCACCTTCGCCCGACGGCGAAGCCCGTCGTCGAAGGCGTTCAGCTCCGAGCAAGGAAGCGGACGAGCGGCGAAGTGTACCGCGGAGGCGAAGAGGATGTACCCGAGGGGCTTGGAGCGAAGACTACCAAATGAAGGCCCGAGTTGCCCGAAGCCGCCCGAAGAGGAGCGAAGAGGCGGTGCCCGCAGCATGGGACGGCGCGCGTGCCGAAGAGGCAGACGGCGAGGCGATTCCAACGGCCCCGTCGTGCAGAGTAGCGAAGACCCTCGGTCGCGAAGGGACGCGAAGTGGAGCGGCCCCACTGTCAGAATTATGTACGGGATGTACAGCTGTAATTCCACTAAGTTGTGTCGAGTGTTGTAACATTACGTTTTTGCCCAGGGAATATTCCAAGATGCTGGCGGTTAGGGGGCAGTAAAGGAATTTTGGCCGGGGAGTAGTTGAGTTTCTAGACTATAAATACCCCCCTGTAACTGTTGAAGAGATATGGAATACCGAGCTAAAATGTTGTTGCTTTGATTTCCATGTCATTATTACGTCCGCTGCCATTTCCTCCATCTGTTGTGACCTCTTCGCCCCGAAGAGCGTCTTACACCAACATTCCACAATCAGCAGATCTTATTGCCAATGTTTATGCTTTTCTGCAGCACTAGGATCGGTTGCTGCAGTTGAGGGGCCAGGAACCGGAATTGCTTCAATTGCATGAAATAAAAAACCAGAGCTGCGGGGAAATTGGGCAATGGGGGCAAATCCTTCAAAATCAGGAATCAAGTGTGGCTACAAGCTGGGTGAAAATGGGAATTCATGCTTAGTGATAAGGGTGCAGGAAATTTCCGTACCGTCAGGAGCCATCTTCATATTTATGATATTGTTTCTGACCGTTTCCGGTTTTTTTAAAAAAAACATATAACTTTTCAATTGTTTTGCAATCAAATTGTAAGTTGTAACTGCCAGATATGGGAAAATTACATACTGTCTGGAGTATTTTTGTATCTGCACGCTTGCTTGGTTTTAGTGAAATGTAATTTGGAAAGTCCTGAAATTTCTATAGTCCTAGTTGTCTACATGTTGGAAAGAATGGTTCAGGGCTTGAGGCCAGAGTCTTCAGCTGTTTCTGTTTGCTAGGTTTCTCACTTGTGAACAACTCTGCCATGTAGAAGCGCCAGGACGGATTGAGTCCCTGCAGTAAGAACATCAGCTTGAACGAAATGCTGAATGCTGATTTGCAGAGTCGCACATCACCAGTGGGCCATTGGGAACACTCTTGTCAACGTGTGGTCAAACGAAATCTTCTAATGCGAAATCTTCAAACTCAAGTTCACCTATGAGGATGTGGAGTTTCGGCCCATTCAGTTGCTGCAATCGAAATCTTCAGGCTGAGCCGCTGAGACAGTAGCAGAGAAGAAGAGTTGGTAATGCTGGTCCTACAATATCCTACGGCGACGCACGGCTCATTGGAAAATTGTCTGTTCTACAGCTGATCATGTAACATATTTCGACTTGTCCCAGCACTAACTTTTGCCACTCAACCATCAGGATCAGCTCAATGACTTGTATATTCCCTGTGACCATCTGTAATTAATACCGCCATACCACGATGAATTTGTGAAATCTAGTTCCTTACAAAGAGCGTACGCAACCAGCGAGTCTTGAATGGAGGGATTCTGTTAAGTGTCATCTTAGGCCTGTTTGGTTCATGGGACTTAAGCATAAGTCTCTGCACTTTAGTTCCTAAAAAAACAATTCAGCCCATAGTTGAGCATGTATCCCAACAAAACTTGAGGTAGGCGGCTGCCATACCTTGCCCTACCGAGCGCTCCGCCACTATACAAAATCACACAACAATATAAATTAACTAACCACGAAGCCAAGCTGAAGTGCTAATGGAAAAATGGATTTGCATGCAAAATGTTGTAAAATGTTAGGCAGACACTTGTTACACAGAAAATGCAAATTACTTGCCCTATGTGTGCTAAACACATAGAAGACAAAAATAACTTGACATGTGTACTACACACAAAAAACAACACAATTTGTTACTGCTCCACTTTTTTCATAGAATTCCACATTTAAACATAATTTTCCATATCATCATAATTTTCCATACCAACATGCACTTAGATTCTTTTTCACAAATTTTGGAATTGAAGGATGCACATACCATAATGACCAGAAACATCTGGAAAAAATCACCATAAGCAGTTGGAGATTAGGAGCCCTCATGTGAATATTCCTTAGAGCAGCTTCTATGTGGTTGCGACAAGCTGACTGAACTTCTGTCACTTGCCTTGGATTGAAAACCTGAAACATCATTGACCCCAAATTTAATTTTTGTGGTTGGTGTTTTGTGGGTTAGTCAACTACTTGTGTTCAGAAGCACATGCACGAATTTACCATGCCAATGGAATTGCACATACGAGCCAAGTCATCGCATATTCTGTCTACCACATGAGGTGGCATCCGCGAAAAGTTCAAACAAGTCCAACTGTGAACGGTTCCACCATTGAGCATTTTTCTGCAAACATAAAGTGAACTTCAGTAGGAAGACTATTCCAAATATGACAATATGCAACTCTAGGAACCAGAGCTTGCAAGAAAAACATCAGGTCAGGAAATCTAATTCGCCAACATCTAGAATCGCCTTGTTAATCATGTTCCACTGCCCATCACTTGGTGCAACAATTTTCTCCATACCAGATTCATGGTATTTAAGCTGAAACAAGATTAAATAAAAGTCATTCATGGAACTAATTAAGAAAATGAAAAGACAACAATCAAACTCAAAATGTTGTGTAACAGATACCATAAGTGGAGGCAACACACACACTTGCACTTGGCCATCTGATTGGCGACAGTGATGCCAAACACCTGTGCCAGTCTATCAGCTGCATAGTTGTTGTGGCCAACCATCTAAACAAGGTAAACAAAAATTTTATAGGTCATAACACATAATTTGCTGTTCCAAAACATCAGAAAAGACATTAGATCAAGAAAATTAAAAGGAGTTAATTTAAGAAATAAAAACTACACTATACACATTTGAATGTGTGGTACACTTGCTTACAGCTAAACATGTACTCCATGACTTACACCTGCTTCAGTTTACTATTTTTGGATACATATGTGAGGAAACTGTATTGCTTTTTGAAATTTATGAAACAGATTGGAGAGTTTTTAACTTCATATGTTTCAAAAGGAATTCTAGAAATTTGACCTGTAATAAAAGCAAAGAATGAAACCCCAGACTAGAAATCAAATTGGTCAGGCTATTGGTTCGCTAGTTTACCGGTTGAACCAGTGGCTCACAGGTCAAACTAGTAGTTCATTATATTATTAATATAATATAAATTTCTCATGATTTGTATACAGAAAATATGCAAGTTTCTCTCATATATGTAATAAAATTTACCCAAACGTAGCGCATATGGCATAATATATTAGATGACAAGGTAATACCGCAATAGTATATTGTCCAAAGTTCAAAAATAGTGTCAAAACATCGAATTAATCACTGGTTCACTAGAAAACCGATTCACTGGTTCACCACTTCAATGGGAAACCGGCTGGTTCCACCTATTCGCACTGGTTCGATTGCATGACCGATCTCTTCATTAAATAGAACCGGTTGTGTCACCGGTTTAGGGTTTTTCCCAGTCTAACTAGTGAACCGGTACAGTTTTTTGTTTTATGAGTAAAAGCCGTGACAAAGCCAAGTGGGATGGACACATACCTGAATGATGCTATTCTACATGTATATCTCCTGGGGATGTTTACAGGTTGACTTCAATATGCTGGCTACCTGTATATCACCGAGCTTCCTAGTATACTTCTGCCCTTCAATAATTTGGCACACCTGCAAACATATTATAAATATACTTAGCATGGTGCATCAGGTGTTGCGCAGCACAAATTATGCTATTGTTGCCTCCATCGTTAAATATATCGGCTTAGAATTATTGCCAGACTGCAGTACTGAATATTATTCAGCTGAGGGCCATCGTTCCAAGAGAAGCTGAAGATAAGAAATGGCAACAAGTTTGTATTGGAAGAAAATACTGTACCGACTAGGCATCAAGAGAAGAGATATGACAAATAGGGTACCTCAACTGTGCCAGTGGGACATAAGTAATCCTAGCTATCATGTAGATGCTCCTTTTGGCTGCTGGTGTGTAGTCTCCACACGAACTCCGTGCAGGGCTTTCTTAATCTGAAAAAAAAAGAAATATATCAGCTAGTGATTGTAAACTATATGTAACAACCTTTGTTGACAAATAATACGTTCAAAAGATCCCTGTCCGAGAAAGGCTGCAAATTAAGGGTTTGTCATCTGCAGAAACTCCGAAACAAATTGTATCACAGGCACAGATTTATAAAATGATGTTGAGCGAATGTCTATGCACAAGAACATTCCTATGAACATAAAAATGAAGACCCATGTGTGACCTACTCAAGTGTTGTAGGGGGGGGGGGGGGGGGGGGGGCTCGATTTTTGAACTAATGCAAATGTACGCCACACACGAGCTGTTGTTTTGATCGTGTGCCACAACTATGTTTGTATGCCGCCTGAACTTGACACATAAATTCCAATAGCATACACATAATTGTGGAACCAAGGATGGAGCACCAATAAGACAACAACTTGTGTGTGGCTTACACACACAATTCCCAAGTTGAAACTATATAGGGAGTTGCTTAGCTCAGCCTTTCAATATCAACTGGTGTAGTTTTCAACAAACTGATTTTTTTTTTTTGGAAAAGATCAGTACCAATGTTTAATGAGAGGCCCAATTGAGTGGGGCGCAAGCTCTGGTAATAGCCTCTCCAGCACTCCGATCCATCCCATCACCAATGTCCTCAGTACCGAAACGCTTGGAGAAAAAAGATCTAAAAATACTGACATAACTGCAACACATAAGCAAATGAGTAACCACATGGTCTCATCTGGTCCAACAAAACAAGATATTTAGCAAAGAAATGGTGAAGAAATATCACTGATATCATACTTGAGAGAAGGAGACTCCCACATGACAACATCAAGTGCTTGGATTGTGTCATGTGGCGAGTCCCTTTGCAGCCCCTTGAGGAACTGCTGCAGGTGGTGCAGATTTGCCCGTGCCGCATATCAAATCACCACCTTATACTCACTGAATTTCATCAATTAAGATAACAGGAGACGAAGTGCGTGCATGCACTAGTTAGCAGCTGCGGAAGTAAAATCAACCCTTGTTCATACATGCGCTTTTCTGGTACGAAATGGGCCACTTCAAATAGGTTCATTGCTCTGGCCCATAATACAATTAATCCGGCATGGGCTACATGAGCTCCAAGTAGGTTACCGGACAAATTGATAAGTCTGGCATTCCCAGCCCACCAAGCAAAGCCGGTGGTTTCTTGGTCACGACCAGCTAAAACAAAACTTTCATTAAAGAGTGTTTCCACGTGGTAGAACCTCCTCATGGAATATAAGATTTCATGAGGCTAATCTTAAGCTGCCACCCACGCACGAATACCCTTGTTTTAAAGAATATTTTTGGTGTAGAAAGTCTCAAATTCATTTCTTGGCAGATTGTGCAAAAGACACATAGAAGTCTCAAATTCATTTCTTGGCAGATTGTGAAAAAGACACATAGAACACAGGTGTGGTGCTTACATTTCTTGGCGTCCCAACTTAACAACAAAATCCATTGATTTGAATGGTACCTCGTCTGCAGTGTACAGGCTCCTACTTCCATCATAGGCAGGCATCTTGTGGGCGAGAGATGTTGCACCGTGCAGCTTGACAAGCTCCGAAAGCAGCACCCTGTTGGTTCTTCTAGACTTCAGTTCAGGACTGATATTTGAAACCCTACAGGTGAAATGTGCAAGGAGCAAAACAACAGCCTTCCAATCAAACACTAAAAGATAATGATAAAATGTTTCATGAATAATACATAAGCAACATAAATCAAAGAAATTTTGGTAAACAAACAAAACTAAATCTATCAGCTACACTCCAAACGCACAAGTGCAGTGCTACTGATTAGATATGCAGTTCTGGAACACATTCAAATTATCTCGCAAACAAAGTCAAAATTGCTACCTATAATTTTTCATCTATCTCTTTTTTTAAAAAAAAGAAAGAGCTGTTCAAAATTCAAATTCATCCTAGCCCCAAGGCTTCACCGGCATCAACATCACCCACATATGCGGATATGCCTTACCGCACAGGAGACCCCCAACCTCCCTCTAAAACGGCCATGACCAGAAAATCCTAGCCCAGTAACCCTCCTCCCAATTCTAGCCATAACCAATTGGCCAAAGAAGATAATGGTGCATCCTCAGGAATCTACAAGTTCATCTCTGACAGCATGAGATTGAACTACTGATTTCTCGAAATGACAGCTAGAAAATTACAGATAATGCACTATAGCACGAGGTGCAAAATAAAAGCTCAAAAGGGGAATCGCTACCAAAGAAAGAACCAGAACCCTGCCGAGCAACAACCAAACAAAAATTCTAAAGAGCATATCCACCGTGCAGCCACTAATTTGCAAGAGGACCCAAGACCTTGCCTTAAAACCATTGATCACTGGCAAAGCAGTATTGAAGTGACCATCGATGCCATGTCATATCTGGAAATGGTGAATGCAACAAAGCTGTGCTTGACGCACGGAACCTGAGGCGTCATTGCCAACCCATCCTTTACACAAACATGGAAGCAAGTACATTACATGTAGACTTTGCTCGGAATGGAAATTGAAGAATTACCACTTATGGACCTAAAAAATAAGATGACATTTGACTGCCAATATTTCCTTTGTGAAAAGAAAAAAAATACTGCTTCCACTACTACATCCAACAAAAAAGAACTCGACCTGCAGGGGCTAAGACAGCCTCCGAGCATTTTGCATAGTCACGCAAGTCGAGAAAACCCTCGAACCCTACCCCACCTTACATAGAGGCATTTTAGCATGTGTGAGACAACCAATGATTTGGACCAGACCTTAGACCTATGCTTTAGTTTGGGATAGATGAGGATATTGTTTTTAATCCTAAAATTCGCTCCCATAGACCTATGCTTTAGTTTGGGATAGATGAGGATATTGGTTTTAATCCTAAAATTCACTCCCAGGAACAGAGGAGAGCCACCTAACCAATTCAACTGGAGCCCCGTTGGCCACTACATCCAACAGAACAAGTCCATAATGGTGACAATCCACATGAGAATTGCATGCCATAAGAAGTGCATATGATGATGAAAACTACTAATTAGTGGCTAAACCATTGAAACAAAAAGGATAAAAATAGTGAGGAAACTCCATTAAATACTAGCAAAGGATGTTAACCTCCATAAATATTGCTTCACTTAGACAACAAGCATGCCTAAACATGAAAGTAACCCTTACTCAGATCTATGGGATACTACATATGCAAGAGTAGATGGAGAGGAGTGGGGAACTCACATAGTAATGGCAGATGTCGTTGTTCCCCACTTCTACTAAGAAGTGGTTTGTGCGGACGATGACTCTTCTCACTAACATACCAAACGCCGGGCGCACTGGGTGGGCGATCCCCTTTCTCAACACAAGTGGTGGCTCAAACAACATGTACCCGGGAGCCTGTGTCAGAGATCTAGCTGAAGGTGCAAGAGGAGCAAGGTCCGCAATGCCTAGACTCTCCATGCCTCTCGCCAGAGTAACCACAGCTTTAATGGTGGGGCTCGGAGGGAATGGATCTGAACTCAACGCAGATCTTGGGGCATATGAGCGTGCGAGAGTCGAGATTGCCGCTGGGACTACGGGTAATTCAATACATGGTGCGATGGGATCGATGGGCACCTCCACACCACCACATCCCAGGCCTCCACTCTCTCTTCGCTTGAGTGGTTGTTGATAATACCCGCCGGCACCTTGCCATCCACCATCACCGCACCCATAGGGCTGCTGGTGCCTTCCCCTACCTCCACGTCCGTATGGCAGCTGGTTCCCTTCCCCACCGCTGATGTCGCTGCTAATCCCGCGCCCTTCACCCTTGTCATCCTACCTAGTGAGGACTTTCCCTTTCCCTTGGCCATTGTCCGCACCTCGGAAAGCCATTGCAAAGAGAATGTGGTGTGATAGAAGGTGCAGTGGTGAGAAAAGAAAATGACAAATGAGCACGCAACCTAGGGAATCCCGGGGCACGTTTATAGCCCAAGGTGTATAGGCACATGACAACTAGGGAGGCTGTAGGTTTGGATGCACATGGATGGGTTACCAACATTCGTCGAATGTGGGGTCAGAAGACGAAGGTCCCACTTGTTAGTGAAGTTTATGGGATTCTTCTATGTGCGATTAGTCTAGTGTACATTTGGAAACAAATCCAGTCAAAAATGGTAGAGCATGACTTTATGTTCCCATGTATAAAATCATGTAATTTTGCACCTTTCGATGCAAATCTAACGATTGATATTCAAAGCAAACCCTAATCTTCCAAACTTATCTTCTCCACACGCCTCCCCACTAAACGTGCGCCGCCACTCTTACACCTCGGTTATATCGCCCAAGGTATATTCCTCATTTGTATCGCCCTAAAGTATACCTTGATATAGCCTTTGAACGGTCAAAAAACTTAGAAACTTACTTTTAGCAATGCCGATGACTGACAAACAAAAAAATTACACGTTAGCATGAGATGCATCATTCTAAATTCTGCTGCTAAATTCTAGTAATTTTCTTATCAAAAAATTCTAGTAATTTCTTTCTTCCTCTCTGTTGCTCAAGCTATTTAAGTCGGCCATGTGTAATGTCCCATGAATTTATCACCAGTGTCCACATCGTCGGATTTATAGCGTGCGGCCAGGATCCCCATAGCAAAGCAACCAGATGGCTACTCTCACTGCACCCGTGGTCCCACCTGGTAGAACCACACCGCAAGCCCAAGCCTCTCCCTAGTCTCGTGCAATTCCCATACCTCCCCAATCAAACCCTTGCTCCGCTGCTGCGCCGGAGTTCGATCATGGCCATGGGTCCGCTGCCGCCGGTGGTGGCTCTCGTGGGTGAGCTCGTCAAGGAGGTCATCCTGTGCCTCCCGCCAGAAGTCTCCGCGAGCCTCGTCCGCACTACCCTCATCTGCAAGCCCTCGTGCTGTCTCGCTCATCGCCGGCACCAGCTTTCGCCGCAGGTTCCGTGAGCTCCACCCCATGCTCACCTTCTTCCACTGGGGCCCGCGCGACACCGACTTCGTGCCGGCCTCCTCCTTCCGAGTTCCGCCCGGTCTTGCCTTATGTGTGTGCCATTGCAGATGGTGTCGGTGTCATTTTCGTGTGGACTGATGATGGGCTATTCACTATTCATTCAGTTCTACATACCCAATCGAGTAGAACAAGGTGTACATGCTTTATATACTAGTAGAGGCGATTTACAGTTACAGAGAACAAGAGGCAGCTGGAAACTTAGAGGCGTCGATAGAACACCGCATCCTGTCCTGTGCATGACGGAGATAATCATTAATGGCCAAGGACTGGAATTTTTTCGTGCTCTGATTTTTTTATTTGACTCGGTCACGAGTCACGATCAGATGAGTATGAATGCACGTGGATGACTTTCTTTAATTTATGATGCATGGCCGGCTATCGTCTTTAGTTTCTTTAATTTAGGTTCCTTTCTAGCCATATAATATATACCTTCACCTTTTTTGTTTAATTTCTTTGGGGCAATAATTAACAATTTCCCTTTCCTTGCTACATCATCTTTCCTGCTTTCTAGAGGCGAGTGATAGCATGATCCGCCCCTACAAATAAATTTTCAGGGAATGGATATGTTACCCAGTACTCACCCCTCCAAACAATATTCTTAGCTGCGAAAAGTAGGGACTGGTGTGGTACTCGTTTTTAAAATTAAGTTTCTACCCACCCCTAGCCTACAATCGTAGCCATATTTCCAATATGGCAAGAACATAGTCTTATTGTATAGTATACCATATGGTATACGGAGTAGGTACAGAGATCCAGCTACATACATACATATACATGCGTGACATGCATGCGTGCACGCTTGGACTTGCATATACATATTATTCTTCCTGCAAGCAAATCAAGTACTCTCCGATACATGCATTACAGCCGCCTCATCACGGGCAGGTGACCTGGTAGTTGCTGTTGCTGCCACAGGCATGGGTCTTCATGTCGTTGGGGTTGTGGTACGCGTCAGGGCACCAAGGGGAGTGGCAGCAGCAGTAGTTGTGGCGGAGGTGGTGGCAGCGGCAGCAGCCGCAAGCAGCAGCAGCCCGGTCATGGCTCCCGGGCAGGGCGCACCCTTGAGTCCAGCCCGCCGACCATGGGTCTGCTTCAACCCATTGGCCTGGGGCCCATAGCAGCAGTAGTGCCCTCCCATGGCGCTTGTCCCTCAGGCACACACTGCCTTCGCGCCGCCATAGATCTCGTCCCCTGCGCTGATGCACACCAGCTATCCTACGCCAGGAGGCTGGGACAAGACGGGTCTCATCGCCGCCCTAAACCCGATGGCTCTTCAGGGCGCCAACCCATGGGTACTAGACACCGGAGCGACATTGCACATGACCTCCAATGACGGAATCCTCCTCTCCCGCCTTCCCCATTCGCTGTCTTTAATTGCTGCCGGCAATGGTTCTTCCATACCAATTAGTAGTCGTGGCACTTCTACCCTGTCTATAGCTGATCATATTTTTAACTCAATAACATTCTTGTCGAGCCCCATCTTGTTCATAACCTGCTATCTGTTCGACAGCTTACCCACGATAATAACTATTCTATTGAGTTTGACGCTTTTGGCTTTTCTGTCAAGGATCTGAAGACCAGCACCGTGATTCTTCGCTGCAATAACGATGGGGATCTCTACACCATCCCCTCCGCACCGTCCCTTACCGCCTGTCATCTCACCACTATCTCCGTCTCCCTGTGGCACTCACGTCTTGGTGATCCTATGCTCGCCACCATAGCTTCACTTAATAAGAGCTTAGCTATTTCATGTAAACATACTATTTGTGGTCATTGTCATGCTTGCCGGCTTGGCAAACACTTTCGATTGCCGTTTACTAGTTCATCGTCTAGCACTTCAGCTCCCTTTGAACTCGTTCATTGTGATGTTTGGACATCTCCAGTGCTTAGTATTTCTGGTTTTAAATATTCTCTTGTGATAGTCGATGATTTCAGCCACTATTGCTGGATGTTCCCTCTCAGGCAAAAATCAGAGGTTCATACTCATATTGTTAATTTTTTTTTTGCCTATGCTCACACTTAGTTTAGCTTGCCCATTCATTGCTTTCAGGCAAATAATGGCATTGAGTTTGTTAACAATGTCACTACTATGTTCCTCGCTGCACATGGCGTCCTACATCACACCTCGTGCCCTTACACCTCCGCTCAGAATGGCAAGGTTGAACAGATGCTGCGCACCTTGAACAATACAATTCACACCCTCCTGATCCATGCCTCCATGCCCTCCACCTATTGGGAGGAAGCCTTGTCCACCGCAGTTTTTCTCCTTAACCGGCATCCTTCTACGTCCATCAACAATGGCATCCCCTATCATTGGCTCTATCACAAGATGACATATTACTCCATGCTTCGAGTCTTCGGCAATCTGTGCTATCCTAATCTTATTAGTGTCACGTCATCTCACAAATTGGCTCCTCGCTCCTCAGCCTGCGTATTAATCGGTTACACATCTTCCTAGAAGGGTTACCGTTTTCCTGATCCTCCACTCATAGGGTGATCATCTTTAGGCACGTCATGTTTGATGAAGCTAATTTTCCGTTTGCGGCTGCTAAGTCGCCTCCGAGATCACTCGACTTCCTTGTGCATGGTCGTCCTCCCGTGCTAGCTCCATCCTTGGATGTCGAGCGAACGCAGTCAGCTGCCACCAACCAGCCAGACCTGGCAGACCTGGGCCATGCCATTATTTGGCATGGTCCAGTTTGTCACACACTACTGGTGCCAGCCGGCCCTACACTAGTGACCTCCGAACATGCGCAGGCCCCTGGTGGACCTTAGCCGGCGCCCACCGATCCCCCGTCAGCACCGGCCAGCACTCAGCGTTCTAGGACTGGCCATCTGCTGGCTGTTGCAGGTGCGTAGCGACCGCCCGCTGGTGCGCACCAGCCTCTCCACATCTACATTCGGCATCCTCCGGCGCCCATCCATACCTCGATGCCGCCAAATCTGCTCTGGCTCATGGCATCTCCGGCTCAGTTGCCAATTCCCCACGCCCAGGCCTCCACAGGGCCGCCACGGATCACGGTCCCGTGCGTGCCTACGATGTCCCGCACGGTGACTCAGTCCTAGATGGGCTCATTTCCACCGCCATCGAACCGTTGGGGTTTCTCGGTGAACTTAGTGACTCACGCTTCACCCCTCCCGGCTAACTATCACAGCGTCCTCGCCGATCCAAATTGGCACACTGCGATGGTTAACGAGCATAGGGCGCTCATTGACAATGGCGCCTCACGGCTTGTTCCTTGATTGCCTCATGCTAATGTCATCCCCGACAAGTGGATCTTCAAGCACAAGTATCACTCTGATGGCTCCCTTGCTCGCCACAAGGCCCGGTGGGTTGTTCCTGGGTTCTCGCAGCAGCACAGCATCGACTACAATGAAACCTTCAGTCCGGTTATCAAACCGGCAATGATACGGGCCGTCCTCAGCCTCGGCATCTCACATTCCTGGTCGATCCATCAGCTCGACGTAAAGAATGCTTTTCTTCATGGCCACTTGGAGGAGACGGTGTATGTGACATCCCAGAGTTTTAAAATTCTAAGTAAGAAATATTAAATATGATTTCATGCTTAATAAACAAAGAAAACTCAAATTATGTATTTCTTTTGGAAAATAATATATGTGTATGTATGAATATGCATGTGTATGTATGTGTGTTTATGTGTATATGAGATTTTGCACATAAAATGACAGGTCAAATGAACCATAGTATTTGAGGTTTTAAATAATCTTTCAAATTTTAAACAAATATGCTTTGAAAATAATTTCTAAAATATAGCTCAAATGAATTTTTGTCCAAAACCAATGTTATAGGTTTTCAAATGACGAACAACTTTCGTGTTCAAAGTTTTTCGAGTTATCACACAAAAATGGGAGAAAAATTTGAATTTCGAAGCATATAGTACCTTTTCAAATGTACTCAAGTTTCAAATTTTATTTTTCAAACGAAGCCTCAAGTGAAAAAGTGACTAAAACGAAAGTTGTAGATCTCGAAATTTTGAGCAAGTTTGGTATTCAAAAGTTTTTCATTTGACCTTTGGAATAGGAAGAAAATTTGAGTTTACAAAATGAAATTTTGAACTTTGCTTTAATTACGAAGTTGCCATCACCTCCATCTCTCTCTTCTTCCTCTGTTTTCTCCCTCCCTCACGCCGTTCACCGTCGGTGTGCCGGCGTCGGCCACCTGGCCGGCCACGCACCGCGCCTCGGCCAACTCCGCCTTGCGCGCCCACAGTATAGCCCAAAAACCGCTCGCCCTGGCACTTCGCGCGACGCGCGTCCCCGACGCCTGGTGACGCGCCACGCCGCCCGCGCCGTCGTCGACGGCCGTCGCTCTCCTTGGCCGCATATCCCTTCCCCAGGCAGCACACCCGTGCCCAACTCGTCCTCCTCCTCATGCCCAGCGATACACAAGGGGCCGCGACCCCCTCTCTCTGCTTGCCCCGGAGCTCACCGTGAGCCATGGCCGCCGCCGCCCACGGCCACCACGGCGCCCCGTGCCACCACCCTCTCCTTCCCCAAACCAAGTACCCCAGCACAACCACCATCTCCCAGTGACCCTCCCAAACCCGACCGCCGCTCTCAATCATCACCGGCAAGCCGCCGCCGCGGCACAAAGCCCCGCCGGCCGCCCGCTCCGCGTCGATCCCCCACCTCTGCCCTCTCCCCGACCAAGACAACCCGCCCACGGGCTCCCTCTCGCGCTGGTGAAGCTCCCCGGCCCGAGCTCGCCCCAAATCGGCCGCCGGAGCGCCACCTCCGCCGCTCACCGCCGCCGCCGCAACCCCTGCGCCGCCGACTCGCCACCTCCGGCCGCCCCAGACGCCAATAGACCCACCTGCATGTAGCACTCGCCGCCCCCTACCACCTCCACACCTTCCTCGCCGCCGGTGAGCCTCGCCCTCGCCAGAAACCGGCCGGCCGCCACCCTCTGTCGCCTCCTCTGTTCCTTGAACCGGCCTAGGGCCAAAACGCGAGTTCCCAATTCTTTTTAGTGGTCCTTCTGCAAAACACAGGGGCCTAAACATAATATTAGATTTGTTTTTAAATTTTTGTAGTGAATTTGTAAAGTCAATGGAAATTCGTAGAAAAATCCTAAAATAGCAAATAAATACTTTTTGGAATCCTTATCAAAATCTCTACAAACTAGAACCATAATATGACCTATTTTAGTTAGAAACTTTTGCTGCAAAAATGGATTTATGTTTAATAGTGCATAAAGACTAATTGTTTTTATTTTTGTTAATAACCAATGTTTGGAGCAATAACATGCTATGAAATTTTTATGGTATTATGTACATGTGATTCTAGTGTTATTATAAAAATTTCATCGTCAGTTTTCATGTCTAGATATAGATGCTATTAAATCTTGATTTATGAATAAGTGTGGTAGTTTTAATTTTTCACCACGTTATGCTTTTATACTGAGTTTGAAATTCCTACAGTAGGATCAACCCAATGAATATATTCCGTGGTAAAATTTGTAAGCACTCTACTACTATTTAACATGCCCAAATAATTTATCTAGGTTCAAATTCACTAGATTATCATAAATAATTTCTTTTTTTAGAAAATTGTTATATTTTAACCAGTGAGTAGTTTTGAGTACATTATCATGTTGGAAACATTTGAGACCCAGAAACTGAGTCTAACTATCTGTGTAAATAAATCTTGATTAATATAGTTTTAGCTTGACTTATTTTCTATACTTTGTAACTTGCAAAATAAAATAGGAAACCAGTAGGTTTAGTCGTGTTATGACCTGTAGTACCCAGTAACATATTTCCTTGCTGTTTCTCAAGGTTTTGTAAGGCAGTGCTTTAATCGGATCGTCAACACTCAGCTAAAATTTCATTACCAGTGCTTGCATGATTTGACCTGTACAATTTAATCTTGTGATGTGGTTTTGCATGACTTAGCAAAATTTTGAAAACCACCCATTCCTCGTACGAACTAAATCAGGTTAAGTTACTACTCTATAAATGACTGCCCAACTGGATGAAAAAAAAGTAGTGGCACCCTCCAACTTGAGTTTGGTTGATCTCCATCTATGTCAAAAAAATAAATGCATTATATTCGTCTCATACATATGCATTCATATAGAGCCGACGAACCTACCAGACGGAACGTACAAGTTGGTGTCTGAAGCCGAAGCAGGTCCCGGAGAAGCTCAAGTGAACTTCGCAGACGCCGTTGAGAATCCGAACCCGACTCCAGAAGCCTCTAACTAACACTGACCTAGTGTTAATTCCAAGCAAGCCCCGGAGCATGTCCTATCTATTTTAAATTTATACAACTTATTATTGTTTCTATCTACTTGCGCATTTAAGTTTACAGGAGTTGCTTGGAACCTTAGCTGCATAATCCTAGGTACCTATGCTTGAACACTAGTATGTGTAGGTCGTTAGTAGCTAGGCTAATGGTTCGGTAGAAGTCGAGTGATTTCCTATCACTCGCGAGAATTATAGGAATTGAATGTTTACTACATGCTGCAACTATAAGGCTCACGGGCGGAGTTGTGGTACTTGTGATACCCCGTCTGTTTAGTGAAAATGGATAAGGCCGCAGTGTGTGGTAGTGGTGGTTAAGCTTTTGAATGTACTAACCACATGCCGAGAAATATGGTAATCGGTAAGCTTAAGTACTGGATTGAACCGCAGCCGGAACATACCTTCCCACCGTCTTTGAACGTTGTTTCTCATGCGGCCACATGCGGGTGCAAGAAGGCTTACGACCCGGCGTCGTACCGTGGCGTGGATTCTTGTAGTCGAGGGTGGTGGGCCTGTTCCGTGCAGCGGGAATTGAAGGGAAAAGTCGCGTGGGCGAAGTGAGACGTCGATCCCCATGCGTGTGTGTTAGGTCTGCCTGGCCAGGTTAACAAATTCGATTCGAATCGTCCGCTTCTCACGGTTTGGGACTGCTTAACCCTTCTGCTGCATAGAGTAAGAAGTGAAAGATGATGATGATGAATATGGTTGGTTAGATGATGAAAGATAATTGTTTCCAGCATGCATGCTATTGGATAGATGCTCACTTAGAATGGTTAATTGAACTAGAACCTGAAACCTAAAATATGAAATTAAGGATCTACTCTTTACTGCTTTTCGGCAAACAAACCCCTCAAGCCAAAAGCCTTGCATGTCTAGATAAAGGGCTAAGTATACCCTTAGTCGGGTAAGCCTTGCTGAGTATTAGTATACTCAGCCTTGCTTGTGGCTTTGTTTTTCAGGTGGTACATCTGAGGATGTGATTGATGTCATGTACGGGCTTCATCATGACGTCTTGTTTCGTCGCTAGACTATCGTTCGTTTTCCGTCACTCTTGAACTCTGTTATACTTTTATAAATTCAAACTTGGTTTGAAATAATAATTCAATTTCATACTCTGTGCTGTAAAATTTGTGGAATGTTGCATTCTCTGGACTGCTTTGTCGATCCTGTTTCAAGTGGTTTAATCGGGATTTTACCCGATAGCACTGCCGGATTACTCCATTTTAAGTGCGTGTTAACCCTAGTTACTATTTCGGTGATGGTTAGCGCACTTAAGCCGGATTAATTTAGGTGGGGCTGCCACAGCTAGTATCAGAGCTGCAAAGCATACTTCCGAGAGTGTGACAAACCTTAAAAACCTATTTTTCTTAAAACTTGATCACAAAAATCGCAATTGCAAATACGTTGATCCGTTATGGATTGTGCATAGTTCGTAAAGCCCTAGGGGAATTATGAGAGTATTGTTAGGTGGCTACCTACTTATGGTTTAGTTATATCTGACTTCGAGCACTTTATTTTTTTGTCAAACCTTACTTTTGTGCACAATCAATCCTTAAATTCTGTAACTACGCACCTACGCTAAGGTAAGAAGGTAAGGATCCTCAGTCAGCTGAGAGAGTCTGACCTTCCCATCGGTGATGCGAGCCGAACGCTGCCCTCAAGCAGTGGCTTACTTGGGGTACTGCCAATATACCAACTATCGGTTGACTATATTGGGAGTAAAGTATACTCAGTCAGCTGATGGAGTCTGACCTTCCTGTCGGTGATACGAACCGAATGCTGTGCTCAAGCAGTGGCCTACTTGAGCTGCTGCCAATATACCGACCATCAGTCGATTATATTGGGAGTAAAGGAACTCGTGAATATGCTATCTCGGTGGTGTATGTTAACGTTGGCCATACGGCGGAAAATTGTATGGCTGCCGTTTCTATAGCGAACGGTAATGTTTGGGTGAATATGTGGGCAACTGCATATGCGTTACCCATGTGGCGTAGGACACATGGAGGCCATTCGTGAGTGCTGGCACGAAGGGTCCAGACATGAATATTATATATATATATATTTATGCTGTCAATTCTCTGCAGGTACGCTAACCACGATTGCGATAGGTTAAGAACGAATAGAATTCGGTTAAATATATATAGGGAGAGACGTAATTTGTGCCAAGCCACCGGTGCTAACCCCGTAAGTCCAAAGTTATTGAACATTCGGCCTCCGGATATTGGCAGAATCAACCTCACCAGGTTTAGGAATACCGGTCATGGCAACCGATTTATTTTTTCTTTTCCCCAGCGGAGTCGCCAAAAAGTATGTTGACGCCTTTCAGGATCAACACACGAATGCACTCGAACGTGCGGCGCGAAGAGGCAACTTGCTGCAGCACCACCTACGTAGACCGGTCAGACCGGTTCCTTGGAGCGGTTAGACCGGTCGCCGCCGCCAGAACGGTGACGAAGCCTACGAACGTTAGCCCGGGAAGACCCGTCGGGCCAGGCGCACGTAGGGTTGTTCTAGGGTCGGCAGGCCACCTAGAACACCCTCAATCGACGTAGAGACGACGGAGGAATAGTAAATAGTAGATGGGAAAAGCTAGGGCAAGAGAAAAGTAAAAAGATAAAAGTTGTATTGATTTGATCGATTGGATACCCTAATCGGCCGTGACCCTTTATATTTATAGGGTGGGGTGGACTTATCCCACAAGAAATCCTATTACAGATCTAAATCTACAAAGAGTTCTAGTTGTACTCGGATTCCAGGTAGACCGGTCTAACCGGTCAGACCCACCGGTCGGAGTTGCCAGACCGGCTACATGGTCCAGACCGGTCAGACCGCTCTCAAGCACCGGTCAGACCGGTCTGTTCGACCAGTGCCAATTTTGGTCGTCAACAATATAAAAACTTGAGAAATTTTGGATATCTTGTATTACATCATGTTAACCAGGACTAAGGGAGGCACTACCTTGCCCATGCGCGTTTCTTGGGCATGTTTTAGGCGACCATTGGATCAAAATCCAACTATACCAGGAACTCACCAACCCCCAAGGGCCCCCTAGCAACCGACCGACCCACCCACCATCACTCACACATTTTTTGTGCTTTCTCAGGCCACCGCGCTGTTCAAAGTAGCGCATGCGACTCCATTCATACATATTCATACAGAGCGGTGCCTTGTTTATAGGATGTGTGCAGGACTAAATATAATATTACAATGATTGTTGCCATTGTTGAGTTCAATCCTGATCAGTTCTTGCTGTCATCCGTGGTGGATATGCATTTCTTTTGGTTGCGTGATCGAATTAACTATAGAGTAATCAGCACCATCTTCTATAGCTAAAGCACCGGCTGTGTTAGACAAATCATCAGTTGGTTCATTATTGACAGTTGAGATCTGACAGATGCTACGATCGAGTATATTGACCTCCCACTGATGGTGAAGCATGCCAACGGAAAAATCACAGCCACTTGGATGCATGACAGCCCACACACTGGCTTCACAGTTGTCCCGATCCGGTTTAAGAGTTGAGTACGAAATTTGAATTGTTTAATTCTTGCTTGTCATCAGAAGTGACGGGAGGCTGGCTGGCCGTGGGAGTTAGACCTGCCAATAGCACATGGATGCATGCCTGACAGCTCACGGATACATGTTAATAAATAATCTTACAATTATCTTAAATGGATCGAGTATTAAATTTAGACAAAATAAAAATGAATTACATATTTTTTTTAAAATTGAGAGACGAATCTAATGAGCCTAATTAGACTATGATTAAATACTAAATTGCTACATTATGCATGCGATGGACTAATTAGGCTTGTTAGATTCGTCTCGTAGATTACAGACGAATTATGTAATTAGTTTTGTAATTAATTTATGTTTAATATTTTTAATGTGTAAAAATTCTATTTCAAAAATTTTAGGGACCCAACTAAACGAGGCCATAGTGTCCATGCAGTTCTGAGAGTCTGTTCGCATAATTAAATGCTTGGGGCAGCTTTTTTTTTTTTGACTCGAATGCTTGGGGCAGCTTGAGAGAACATGGGAAGGAGGGCGACAGCCCATTGATAACCCACGAGCGACCTGCCCATCAATTTGAATAGCGTCTCGTGATTTTAATTTGTACCAGCTATTAAATTGTTTAGTTGTGCCAGTCGTAATGGACAGACGACTTCGATATGGCTGACCCGGCCGGGGAGCAGCAATCCACACTACCCTCACTGTTACTGCATCGACGCCGCCGGCGGACGCACGTTCGCTGCCAGCTAACGGTGGGTCCCACCACCTCTTTCCTTCCTTTCCCTTTCCTTCCTTTTTTCCACATTCTTGGCCATGTTTGGTTGGAGGGTGGAAAAGTTTTGATGAGAGAGAAACGATGCTTTGACTACTAATTAGGGGTATTAAATAAAGTCTAATTACAAAATTACCTCCACAACTGTGGTACTGTAGCAGTTGCTCTAGCTAATGAGGTCTTTGACCGCATGATTAGAGGATGATCGAGCGCGGTTACTGTAGCATCACTGTAGCCAATAATGATGAAACTTGGCTCATTAGATTCGTCTCGAAAAGTTACACTCATTCATAAAAAGATTTTGCAAATAAACTTCGTTTAGTACTTCATGCATGCATTCGTCTTTTTGTGCAAAAGTTTTCGTGGATTCTTCCACCGCCGTTCTTCTTCCTCCCAGTGCACCCCCACCGCCAACGCCCAACGACCCGCCTCCCCAATCCAAAGCACCAACAAACTAACACAAACAAGCTGTTGGAGGACGGAGGTATGGCAGGGTTTGTTGTGAGCGCAGCGACAGGAGCCTTGAAGCCTCTACTAGGGAAGATCGCTGTTGAGCTGTTCGAAGAGTACAAGCGAGTCAACGCGGTGCCGGACAAGATCAGCTCTCTCACCAAAGAGCTGGAAGCCATGCAGGCATATCTTCTGAAGATGTCGGAGGTGGAGAATCCTGATGAGCAAGATCGAGTTTGCACGAAGGAGGTGCGGGAGCTATCCTACGACATGGAGGATTGCCTCGACGAGTTCCTGCGCCGTGTTGGTGACAAATCGAATACTCCAGAAGGGGTCTTCGCCAAGTTGAAGAACATCATGATCACCAAGCCCAAGGCTCGCCATCAGATTGCCAAGGCGATTGGAGAACTCGAGATTCAAGTCAAGGAAATGGGGAAAAGGAATGCAAGGTACAAGACAAAAGAGACCATATCCAAGACAAGCACCAACGCACATGTGGATCCGAGAGCTCTTGTCATTTTTGAGGATGCATCAAAGCTTGTTGGCTTGGAAGGGCCAAAACAAGAGTTAATTGAGCTTTTGACAAAGACGGATGGTTCATCAGTTTCATTGCTCTCTATTGTTGGATCTGGAGGTTTGGGGAAGACCACTTTGGCAAAACAAGTATATGAAGAGCTCAAGGGGGAATTCAAGTCGCATGCCTTCGTGTCAGTTTCAGACACGAAATCCTGACATGCTTAATGTTCTGCGGAATATTCTATGCCGTGTAAGCAATGAAGTTCATCAAAACATGCAAGAATGGGACATACAACTACTTATCAGCAGAATCCATGACTCTCTCAGGGATAAAAGGTATGTATATCCTCCTTACATTGTTTCAACTCTCAGTATGTCTTATTTTTCATTTGTATTGCCTCTGTGACATCGTTCTCACATGAATTGTGCATGCTCATGTCACTTTGTGATTTATGGTGTTATTGCAATATATAGGTAATTTTGCTAGTTCATGCTTCATACATAAAACAAACTGCTTCTCTGTCCAGAGGAACAAGGTTATAGAACATAGAACTAGTCATCAATTGACCTTTCCAGCTTGTATTCATTTCTAAACATAGAATTTTGAAGCCAGAAAGAAATCAAAATTGTCGGAACTAGTCCGTGCTTCATGAGACATTCTAAGATGCATTGTCACAAGGGTTAATTGTATCAAGCTTTGCCTTTTTCCAGAATCAGATAACTCACAGCTAGAAAAACTCATACTAGTACCGGTCGGCCAGAGGCTTTAGTACCGGCCGGCCGGTACTAAATAGACCTCTATTTAGTACCGGTTGTGGCGCCTGGTACTAAATGCACTAGCACTTAGAAAAAAATGCGTCCGGATAAATGTGCACGCTGTAGGGTTCTAATCCGTGACCTGTGGCCTCGCACATAGTCTTCTCTACCATCCCACCCACACAGTACATGTGAATACATATGAGATGCTATCCTTTTGAAGTAACCGAGACGGACCATTTAGTACCGGGCCATGACCATTTAATACCGGGTCATGACACTACCCGGTCCATTCTCTTTTCCACTTCTTTTTCTCATTCTGATTGAAGCTGCTCAGCCGAAGTGTCAGTAACTACAAAGGGAAATCTTTCACATGTTTATATAATAGAAAATGAATTCCGGCTTCTTGCATACATCAAGAGTACATTATTCATGACTTCCAGTATTTCAAATAAAAAAGAGCGCATTATTATTTACATGTGCAGTACCAACAGGAGTGCCCATATGTATGGAAGAAAGAGGGTGGAGGCTGCAGAATTCTGCTAATTAGTGTATATCTTTGAAGATTCAGTAGCAAATATATTTCAAAACTATGTTACATTTATGAAAAAGTATGAAACATGACTTAGCTTACAATTATTTGTAACAATACGATATGGTCCATATTACATTTGTTTTTATATTTAGAAGTCATCCATTCAAGTACACACTCTCACAATAAAATTAAAATTATAGCATTCAAACAATTCAGATAATAATAATTACTGTCTTTGCAAATTGTTGGGTATGGTCCGGAAACTAGTACACTTTAATAAATGTCAAACGGTCTAGCTAGTCCCAAAACAAGGGACATTCAGAACATAAAGGCCATGCATAACAACATTTTGACAGAATAAAATAAACTAAGATACTTTGTTTCAGTTCTTAGTTATGTCGACTTGTTGGTGCAATGGTGCCTAGGGACTGTGTTCAGGCGTTTACCTAATGGTATGAAAAGATTTTGACTAAAAGGTGGAAATATGGTACACCCCTTTCCCTAATTGTGAATTTCCACTACATAAGGTAACTTGGAATAGTTGTTGGTAATTAGGGACGAAAATGAAAATGGTAGTATTCGATTTTCCATGATCGTTTTCGAGATTTTATCAACTTCTAAGGCTAAACGAAAATGAAAACAATTATCAAGAAAACAAAATGAAAATGGTAAAAAATATGAAAGTGAAAACGGAAACGATTTGAGTGTCTTCCAATCGTTTTCGAGAAATATCGTATTTTTGAGGTATTCTACCATATTTTACCGATTGCACTGTTTGCCTAAATGGTTGGTTTACACGGCGTGTAAATGGTACTTGATGGGTAGCTGTGTAAGCTGATTAGCCGTATAAAGCTACGCAAAACCGTTTTAAATGTTTAAAAGGCCGTTTAAATGGCCGTGTATACCAACTTTTTACTAAACGATGGGTGACCGACCGTTCCCCGTTTAACGTTTAGGCTAACATTGACCTATAAAAATACCATATTCACTTACAATGCCAGTGCACCATGCTATCTATATTTTTAGAATGTCATATCTATATTTTTAGAGAGTCATGACTCACTACAAGAAACCATTTATTCCATGACAGAACAATTTCGTCATAGATCGTTGAAAATTCGTCATAAAATTTTGTTCATGACGTTTTCAGGCAGCGTCATGTATTGAGCGTCACAGATTAAATCGGATGACGTTTTTTTCAAAATCGTCACAGATCAGTGCAATCTATGACGTTTTTTACCGTCATAAAACATTCTTAGGCCCATACATCCAAGCCCAGACCCATCATCCGTGACGAAATTAAACGTCATAAAATTCGTCACAAACGTCACAATGACAGCCGATTGTTAGCAGGCCAATTTTTGAACTAGGCCAGTCAATTGGGCCATTTTTTTACCCACTATCAAATCAGAGCCCACAAAACAGGCCCATTAAAAATTGAGCTCATCAATTCAATCCAATTTCTCATACCATACACCATAATTCAATCCAACTAGAAAACCATGCGCAGCATTGCTGCGCAGCCAAGTTATTGTTCCAGTATTGTTCGTTAAAATGCATATGAGGTTTAACGAATTTGATATGAAAAAATTGATACAACATATCGCCTCCTCGCCATGGTCTTCGGGGAGGGTAGCGCAGCCGGTCTCCTGAGCTCCTCTTCCTCATTGTGGAACTTTCTGCTACACCTGAGATGAGCTGTTTCTTTTCAGCTAGCTGAATAAGTTACCTGCATATCATCATTCAGACCATGGATAGTTCGTTAAGGAATAGAACAAAAGCATAAGATGTACTACAGACAGTAATGTTTCAATACAAGTAAAATGGAACACCTATATTAAAAAGTTAAAATGAACCACAAGTTCCAAAATGGAGAATATACTGGGGAACAAGCAGAATTGTTCAACGGATGAAGAAATTTATTTGTTTAGGACAACAAAACTTCAAGTATCAGGTGTTTACAGTAGATTTGATAGAAATCCTAAATGTTAAATCAGAACTAATATAACTGAAAACCTATGAACACCTATGCTATGTGGAAAATCAAATTGTAGAGTTAAAATAGATTCAGATGGCAGGTACACTAAACAAACAAATTTGCAACTCATACTTATGAATGACTATACTAGATAGAATTCGAAAGACAGTCATAACATAATTGCCCTCACAAATCAGAAAAATACTCCCGAGTTCTGAGTCCCATGCATGGTTTGAAATTCTCTAGGCGAAACCCATCTATGATTTATATTAGTACAAATATTTAGCATTTTTGAAACGTTGATCAGCATGGATGTTAGGAGTAACATGAAAGCTTTGAGAATGTGTTCTGTTTTTCCATAGTTAACAAAAGGCAATACTCATGTTACAAGTATAGATCCAAAATATATCAATGTTCAAGAACACTATCTGACAGTAATCTCACTCACCGAAGATAAAGCATGTGCATTTGATAGTGGCAATAAAAACACAAGGTCTAAAACAATCTATAATTATCTGTAAATAACTGCTATCAGGTAAATGGAATCACTTAACCAGAGAACATATACTAGTTCGTGGAGCAATGTTTTGCGATAGACCAGATGCAGTAGATAGAAATTCAGGTTCTATTGTTCAAAACAAATGCTCAGATTGTTCAAAATGCATCTATAGAAGTGGAGAAATTATTTACTTCAAAAGCCATCTATAGAAATGCTACAAAAGTGAAAACTGAAAAGTAACATAGGCTCAGTTTGTTCACACGGCATCAGTGGCATCCAAAATACGTAGTAAAAAGAGAACAAAATCACCAATCAGATATACACACTATGAAATCGAAAGGAACATGCATACAGGGATTTAAGGAAAGGTTTTTCTTCATTTCTTTACCACAGCAGCACAAATGAATCCTACTGGGTGACATTTTACTCTCCGGGTCTAAATGAAAATGAACTAGTATGCAAGAAAAAATAGATCTGAGCACTAGGAACTTGCCTTTGCACCTCTGACCAAGAAAAGACCATAGATCCCAGTCGTGTACTGCACATTTGAGAAGAAATCATGAGGGATTTTGCTTCCAGTAGAGGTGCAAGTGAAGTAAAATGACTTGAATTGAATGGGGAACAAAAAAATCCGAGGGATCCACTTGCCTGGACTGCACCCGAGCAGGCGAGTAGGCCTCAGGCTTGCGTGGAAGGGGCGACAGGCCCATGTGCTCACGAACAGGCAGGCGAGCGGCTCAGGTGCTCCCTGCAGCGTCGCCTTGCAGTACGAAGCCGAGGAGGCTGTCGGACCTAGGCCTGCCATGGATGGATCCTGTTCCGGCCAGGCCCCCATGGTTTGATGCCGGGCGGGGATGGCGAGGAGGAGGGCGAGTGAGGTGAGGAGATGGCGAGGCTATGGAGGAGAAATCCAGCGTGCGAGCAGGAAGGCAACCATGGCCCCCAGCCCCAACACGCGCTCGTAGGGAGGGACCGACGAGGATGCGGCCGCACCCACACCTTTGGTCAATGAGGAGCGGCGGTGACGAGCGAATCGGCAAGGGCGTGGGAGTAGAGGGGGACGGCGGGCGCGGCGCTTGGATCTGGAGAAGCGGCAGCAGCGGAGGTGGGAGGCGGCGGCGGCGGCGGATGCGGAGGGGCGGCGGGATCTGAGGAGGGATGCGAGGGAGGGAGGGAAAGGGGATGGGAGAGAGAGAGAGAGGGGCTGGTCCTAGGGTTTGCTGGCCTATTTATATATCTATGGATCGATCTGAGTCGTTGGATCGGAGATGGACGGTCGGGAGAAGTTGGGCTCTGATAGAAAACGACCCTAGGTAGTGTTTCGGCCCATTTAATATTTTTCTTTTTCTTTTCCCATTTTATTGCACCATTGTGAAATAACATATAAAAATAATTATCTTATATACACTAATATATTTTCTAAATATAATAGACTACATATAATAGACTATTTTTTTATCTTTATTTTTTTTGGTGAGCGGCTGTTTGGCTTTTTTTATCATCAATTTACTCTCCTAATCACAGATTGGTTTTTTATCCTCTCCTAATCCCTGTGCGAGGCCTTTTTTTCTTTTTGTATTTTTGATTTCTCACCTTGTGATGCCTTTTTTTCTTTTTCCTTTTGTATATTTGTGTTCTCACCTTGTGCCATGATAGTAATCCTAAATTTATTAATTGCGACGGATTTGCTAAAACGTCACAGGTTTTGGGCTCATTCATGACGAAATCAATAAACCGTCACTGTGTTATGGGCCTTATAGCCATAGTTGCAGATCCGTGACGATATCTGAAAACATTACGAAAATTTCGTCAGAAATCGTCACAGATTAAATGGTTTCTTGTAGTGACTCATTTATCCTAATCCTAATCCTAAATTACAACCTAGCAATATGAATTCATGGGTTTAATGGATGGAGAGATTAATATCTAAATTTTTAGGACTATGAAATGACGTACATGTCATGGATGAATGGATACTTGGATTAATATCTTACCCAACAGTACTTGTGTATGAAATATGTCAAGTCATATGATTAGTGTTGTGCTCTATGGTTTTGACATATTTATCATTTTTAAAATATCGTTTCGATGGATTTCAATCATTATCGATGTGCTCTCGATAGTATATTTTCGTTTCCAAAATTACCGTAATACTGATGCTGTTTTCATTTCCGATAATATTAGATCATTTTCGTTTCCGATGAAAAAAATGTGAAAGTGAAAGTGATGGAGCATTTCGCCGATCGTTTCTGACGGTTTTCATCCCTATCAGTAATCATAGATACAACAACAACAACAACATAGCCTTTTTTCCCAAGCAAGTTGGGGTAGGCTAGAGATGAAACCCAAAAGAAATAAGTTCAAGGTTCAGGCACATTGATAGCTAGTCTCCAAGCGCTCCTATCCAAAGCAATCTCTTTAGAAATATTCCAATCCTTAAGGTCTCTCTTAACCGACTCATCCCACGTCAGTTTAGGTCTACCTCTACCCCTCTTTACATTATCGACCCGCTCAAGAACCCCATTACGCACCGGTGCCTCAGGAGGCCTTCGTTGGACATGTCCAAACCATCTCAGCCGATGCTGGGTAAGTTTCTCCTCAATTGGTGCCACCCCGACCCTATCTCGAATAACTTCATTCCGGACTCTATCCCTCCTTGTGTGCCCGCAAAACCACCGCAACATCCGCATCTCTGCTACACTCAGTTGCTGGACATGTCGCCTTTTTGTAGGCCAACATTCAGCACCGTATAACATCGCTGGACGAATTGCTGTCCTATAGAATTTGCCTTTTAGCTTTTGTGGCACCCTCTTGTCACAAAGGATGCCAGAAGCTTGCCGCCATCTCAACTAGCCAGCTGAAATTCTATGCCTAACATCTTCATCAATGTCGCCATCCTTTTGTAGCACCGATCCTAAATACCGAAAACTATCCTTCTGGACCACCACTTGCCCATCTAGACTAACGTCTTTCCTCTCATGCCTAGTCGCGCTGAAATCGCACATCATGTACTCGGTCTTGGTCCTACTAAGTTTGAACCCTTTCGACTCTAACGTGCGTCTCCACAGCTCTAACTTCCTATTAACCCCTGCCCTACTCTCGTCAACTAGCACCACATCATCAGCAAAGAGCATACACCAAGGGATCTCACCTTGTATATCCCTTGTGACCTCATCCATCACTAAAGCAAATAAATAAGGGCTCAATGCTGACCCCTGGTGTAGGCCTATGTTAATAGGAAAGTCAGTGGTGTTGCCATCACATGTCCGGACAAACGTCGTCGCATCCTTGTACATATCCTTAATGAGGGTAATGTACTTAGTTGGGACAAACGTCGTCGCATCCTTAATTAGTAATCATAGATGGTTCCGGAAAAATTATAGATGGTAATCATGGGCTGTAAGTTCATAATGGTCTCTCATAGTTTGAACGAATAAAGAAGGACCACCTAGTTGGATAAAACGGCACCAAATCATGCCATGCATTGTCATTGCATTTGTCTTCAAATTCTTTCTCCTATATTTAAATTTTAGCGACCCTTGTTGATCTGAAGTTAGGATACTAATCCTCAGTTAGGTTCCTCTGCCTCCTAATTTCAAGTGACAGTTAATGCTTTTGTATGATACTTGTTAATTCTTATTACAGGTACCTTATTGTCATTGATGATATATGGAGCAAAGATGCATGGAAAACAGTTAACTGTGCATTGTGCAAGAATAATAAAGACAGTAAAATAATCACTACAACACGTAAGCATGATGTAGCTAAAACATGCTGCTCTTCAGATGCTGATTTTGTTTACAGAATGAAGCCACTTAGTTTTGCGGACTCAAAAAAGTTGTTCTTCCAAAGATTATATGGCTCAATTGATAAGTGCCCTGATTACCTCAAAGACATTTCTTATAAGATCTTGGAAAAATGTGACGGTTTACCTTTGGCTATCGTTTCCATATCTGGCTTACTTGCCAATAAACCACAGACAGAGGATGAATGGGATCGAGTGCAGAACTCTATTGGTCGTGGGTTAGGAAAAGATGTTGAAAGCATGATGCAAATATTATCACTTAGTTACTTTGATCTTCCTCATTATCTAAAAACTTGTTTATTGTATTTAAGTGTATTTCCAGAGGATTTTGTTATTGATAAGAAGCTTTTGGTAAGGAGATGGATTGCAGAGGGATTCATCCAAAAAGAACAAGGTGAAACCAGTTTCAAATTAGGGGAGTGGTGTTTCAATGAGCTCATCAATAGAAGCCTGATCCAAGCACGGAAGATAAATATGTACGGAGATGTGACAGCTTGCCAGGTCCATGACACAATTCTTGATTTTATTGTATCAAAATCTGAAGAAGAGAATTTCATTACTGTATTCGGTGATGGTTATCAAATGCATGGTCAACATAGCAAGGTCCGTCGACTATCTATCAATGCTAGCAGTAAAGAGAAAGTTTCAACACTGACACAGCTGGATTTGTCTCATGTCCGGTCAGTTGCAGTGTTTCATTATTCAGAGGAACTACCTATGTGGTCAAAATTCAGTTTCTTGCGTGTTTTGGACTTGTGTGGCTGCAGGCAGGTGGAAGGTGATCATCTTACAGGTATCGGGAATTTATTTCAGCTAAAGTACCTGAGCCTCCGTGGAACTGGAGTTCGTGAACTCCCAGAACAGATTAGCAAACTAACATGTCTGGAGACACTGGATCTAAAGATGTCAAAGGTGACAAAATTACACGCCGGTACTGCTAAGCTCCAAGGATTAATCTACTTGGCTGTTGACAAGGGGGTTCAGCTTCCTGATGGAACAGAAAGAATGACAGCATTGGAGGATTTAGATTGTGTGGATATCTTCAAGCAGTCAATTAACTTCCAAGAATTTGGGCAGCTGAAGAATCTTAGGAACGTCCAGTTATTTGTGAGCTCTGATAATTGCCGCGATGCTGCAGAAGCAAGTCACTACAAGAAGTATATGGACGATATAGTCTCTTCACTCTGTAAACTTGGCCACCTTCATTCTTTGTCTATTGACGGTAAAGCTGAAAGTAAATTAGACTTCTCCATGGATTCAGGTGGTGATGCTCCAACTGGCCTCCAGAAATTCGAAATCACGAACCATTTCATCTCCAAGGTTCCAAACTGGGTGCGCTCCCTTTTCAATCTCCAATTTTTAACCCTCCGTGTTAAGGAATTCGAGGTGGACGACTTCATGGCGCTTGGGCGCCTGCCAGCTCTGGTGTTTCTCAGGCTGGAAGCACACAAATGTTTCCACGGAAGAAGGATATCAATTAGTGGCGCTGATGGGTTTCAGAGCCTGCGTCATTTTGATTATTGCTGTGCCATACCGGTCACATTTAAGGCTGGAGCGATGCCAAAGATTAATAAGCTTACCCTCATGTTCAGTGTATTCAAAACATCCCAGCTAGCAACAAATGAAGAGTTCCGTTTTCCTTTTGGTGTCAAACACCTGACCTGTCTTCACAGCGTTTGCTATCTGCTTTCTTACCACAACTTTAACAAAGAATTTAACAAATGGATTACTGAGAAGATGACCCAAATAATGGCCCGTATGAGCTGTGAGCAGCTCATGTTGACTATTTGTGAGATGGAGGCCATGGATCAAATGTATATGGGAGAACATCGTATGGAAGCAGCAGCTCGCACCCATCTCAAGTCACCCAAACTTACAGTCAGAAGAACCAAAGAATGGGGCATATCGATCTCCAGGACAAGAGGGGCTATACAAGAATGGGGCATAAAGCGTGAACTAACTGCAGTGAAATTGAAGTTAAAGCGCATCACTGAGGGAGTTATTACAGAGCTCTCAAGGAATAATTGCCCACTCAAGGTATTTGCAGCGTGTTGTGACATTTACCATTATTATTTCATAAGTCTTGTGTGACTTCCCATCTCTCCCTCTTTCCCGTGTATGTAAACACTACTATTTTCTCCTTGCAGGGTCAAGGTAATTGCCAATGTCAAGGCCTTCTTGAGGCAAAGGCGCGATTGAACACCTTGTCATTCAACAATGCTACAAGTACTTCGCAGTAGGAGACACGGGCTCCAGGTGGCTCCGGCTCCCTCTCATGCAAAACAGTAGTAGCTTTATTGTAGCACGAATTCTTTTTACAGACAGAGACATGATTAAACTAGGAGATCAATTGGGGAAGCCGGTGAAGCTGGAAATTTTTTTCTTCACCGGCCCTGGTTTCTCGGATGCTACAGTAGCACACAAGGGCGGAGCTTCATGCGGGCCAAAGGAGTCCATGGCCCCCCTGGCTGTGCAATTTTTACACGTAATGAACAGCGATTTTGACACTGTTCATTACTGTAGCAAAAGGGTGGCCTCCCCCTCATTTTTCTGAAATCGGAGATCAAGCTCCGCCACTGGTAGCACAACAGTGGTGGTAGAGACGGAGCCGGCCAAGGCTGTGTCAACGGCGACCTAACTCTAGATGCAGGGAGGCGCCCTCGATGTGTCCATGATAATTGTGCAATTGTTTATGTATCAAGTGAGGTTGGAATTCTAGGAAAAGTTATTTTCCCTTGAATTCATCAAGGCTATTTTGAATGAAAATATAAGATGACTTTTATTTTTAGGCCTGTTTGGCATGGATCCAGCTCTAAGATCCATGCTAGAGCTGAAGTTTGTAAAACTAATTAAAATATTTTATATTTTAACTCTGAAATAAAAGTGTAATGACTCAACAAAAGACCCTTGATATATTTACACCTTTGGCTCCAAGAATTTCTAGAGCTGGCTATGTCCAAGAACTCCACGAATTTTCTGGAGTTGGTCCCAATACAAACTAGTACAAGCAAAGATCATATCCACGCTTGCAGAGATCATGTGTGTTTTGCGCCATCTATCGTAGAAACAGGCCTTAGCTGTGTTTCCTGAGTTCTGAAATCCTGAATGCGCTTGCAGAGGAAATCCACGTGATAATGGCAGCATGACGCTCGCGGGAACATAACATCGGTGCACTCTTCAGGAGATAACAGAGATAGCAGGGTTGAAAGTTTCAAGAGAAAACATAACATCGGTGCGCCATGATTTTTGAGTCGTTTCACAGTCCAATTGTCAGCTATGGAACCATGGTTGCACTCTTCAGCAGCTGGGTTGGAACCGTGGGCCTGATAACGAACCGAGAATTGGTAATCTTGGATTTTTATTATTTTTCCTCACAAAAAGAAAATATCTAGATTTTCTTTTTTTTTTCATTTTAGGATTTTGGACTAAGCAAGAGCAGCGGTATCAGTTGGTGACACATCGGCATCGCAATCCCAGTCTCACTGCATCACTGGCCCCACCTGGCAGCGTCTCATCCGTCTCTCTCCCATTCCCAGTCTCGCTTCTTTTCACTTTCCCCTTTCCCCCGACCAAACCCTCGCTCCCGCCGCGCGCCACCGGCTGAATCCGACCAATCGCCATGGCTGAGGCGGCGCGGGCCCCTGCTCTGATGGTAGAGCTCGTCGAGGAGATCCTTCTCCGCCTCCCGCCGACCGAGCCCGCCAGCCTCGTCCGCGCCGCCCTCGTCTGCAAGCCCTGGTGCCGCCTCATCTCCGGGCCCCGCTTCCGCCGCCGGTTCCGCGAGCTCCACCGCACGCCCCCCATGCTTGGCTTCTTTTGCAATCACATCTGCGTGGCCCGCTTCGTCCCCACCTGCGCCTACCGCCCTCCCAACGCCGACCACCGCGGCTGGAGCGCGCTCGACGCTCGCCATGGCCGCGTCCTCTTCCGCAGCACGGGCTTGGGGTCTCGTAGCCTCCTCATCTGGAACCCTGAAACGGGCGAGCGGCTCCAGCTGCCCATGGTGGGGTCTCTGCTTGCGCGCGACTGGAACGCGACTGTGCTCTGTGCGGCCGGCGGCGCGTGCGACCACCTCGACTGCCACCATGGACCCTTCCCAAGGAAAAATTTCTCGGCGAGAATTTTCCGAGAAAACTGAAAATCCTGTTTCTCGGCGGGGTCCGGTTTTTTTTACTTATCGCCCGAAATTTTCGGCCCTTTTGAATATCCGCCAAAACCAAATTGGTGCAGCCAAATATCAGGCCACCCCCGCTGCCTCCTAACACTAAATCTTATTCATATTCCATTCCCCATCTCTCTCGGTCCCTCCACGACATCATAGGAAGCCGCCATATAGCGGTGGCCATATTAAACAGACTGTTTGTTGTGGCAAGAAAGTCATATTTATATGCATTGTTGTATCTTGTTTATACTATTAGATTGTTTGGAAATAATCTAGGTTACTTCCTGCATAAATTGAGAATTTTTTTCTAAATTTCATCCGAAATCAAAATGGCAAATCTGATAATTTTCCGAGAAATCCGATAAACACGTTTCTCGCTGACCTCCGGTTTTTTTTCCTTACCGGTAAGGAAAACCCTGACCCTTCCTCGTCGTCTTCGTGGCCACAGGCGACGAGCACATTACTCTCCGGGTCTACTCATCGGAAGCTGTCGCCTGGAGTGAGCCGACCTATGTCGCGGAGTTCCCCAATTACAAAGTCGATATGCTGCCCTCTGCCATTGTTGGGAATGCGCTTCACTTCGTGGTTGACTCAAGCAGGAGAATTCTCAAGTACGATTTGGCCACGCGGCAAACCTATGTGTTTCTCCAGCCTCTTGTGTCCTATGGGTACTATACCACAATCATGACAATGGAGGATGGTGGGCTGGGAGTCGCAAGAATGGATGATGAGCTCAGTCTCTCCCTGTGGTCATGGGTGCCAAAATCCGATGGAGGCATGGGATGGGCAAAAATCAGAGCCATTGACCTCGTGAAGCTCCTCTCTGTCGATGCCCACTCCATTGGTTCTGATTTTGTTGTCTTTGCATATGGTGTCAGAATCTTTTTTGTGGGCACAGATGTTGGGCTATTCAGTTTTGATTTAAATTCTGACCAGGTGAGGAAGATATGTGAGGTGGAATTCCATTACGATGGCATCCGTGGTCTTGTTCCCTATATGAGCTTCTACACTCCAGGTAAAGCTTAGCTTACTCTATATTTTCTCAAGTTTTAGGACTTCTACTTTTCCTGTTGGTAAATGGTAACATGAATTTTAACGGTATTGTGATTATATATGTGTTCAGCTAGATTTTTATATTTCTCGAGTTTTGAGTGTATCCCCTCTTAATGATTTTTTGCAAGTGCCTGTTAACTGGTGTGCATGGGGATAATAAGTTACTGTGTTTAGTTATCTATTAGCAACATGTTGGCGCTTGTGTTTAGTGAGTAACAAATTTTTGATGGGGGCCAAGCAATTCCTTGATAAAAAATGCTATCTTGAATGTTTAAATTTATGAAAGTGGAATGTCACTGTTACATGTACAACCGTGGTACTCCTTTGCGACAAGCTTTGTTATGAACCATTCATGAAATTGGTTAGATATGTGTACCGGTGTAGGACCTTTCTTTTTCCATCTTCTGCACCAGCCTTGAAGATCTAAATTTTGCTGTGCCTGGAAGGTACCAAGCAGGTAAAAACTAAAAAAGCCCATTAACACTGTGTATACTTTGGGCATGATCTGTAAATGTCACTTAACAGACATTTATATGATTGAATTGAATCAGTGTTCAACAAACATAGTTTTTTTTCCCCTCGAGTTATGAATCAAATGCTTGTATGATTAGCCAGCAACTCAGTTTGTTTTGTGGCAAATGTTAATTGAGGTCCAATTGGTTATCAGTGAGCTCATGTTATTTCCAAACACTCCGTTCGGATGGGCTGAAAGCCAGCCGGTTGGCTGTTTCGGGCTGGGCTCATCGGCAGCAGCCGTTCGGCTGGTGGGCAGCAGCCGTTCGGATGGTACGAATCTGGCGTTGGCCTTCCTTCTTTACTCCCCTCGTTCGTTCCGTTGCCCGGCTGCAATCAGCAGCAGAGCTGCTGCACTGCTGCCTCTGGCTGGAAGAGCTCCAGCCGAGACCAGCCGAGAGCAGACTAAAATGTACCAGCCGAACGGAGCCAAAATCTGTTTACTTCTGCAGCATTGGAAGCATAGCCTACAGGCAAGGGAGCAAGAATTGGTGCTTTAGGTGCATTTAAAAACTTAAAATGCAGATCCACTCATCCACAGGCTTCTCAGACGTGTGGAGATAGGTCATGGTAATTGTTGATGGTAGAAGCTTTATGATGGGCCAGCTTTATAGCATAAGTGATGTTAGTCATGGCCTTAGTTTGTTAACCTTTAAGGGTTCTGTTTTTTGTTTTAGGGACAGTATCTCCCAATTTTTTTGTTTGTTCATTGGCCTTGTCTGTAAACTGGTTACCCTACTCAGCATCAGCCTACTCCATGTATATTCCAAGGCTTTAGGTTGCACCAAGCCTGAAATGGATTTGCTTATGAGAATGAGAATTTGCAATTTAAACAGTGCATCTGTGGAAGACTAAGTCATACTGATATCTTGAGTAACAACCTGGTGACATGTGGTGGGCTAGAGCAAATGATGGTGGTCAGGTCTGAAAAGGCTTCAACTTTATCACCATTTTAAGTGCATGTTCGATATGGAATCACCGTAATCTCTGCATGTTTGATGGAATTCTTCCTAACCTAAACGGAGTGCTGTTACTCGTTAGTAAGGGTGCAAATTAGTAACCATTAGATGTACCTCCAACTCTCTTTAGTTCAAAATTTTGTACTAATTTTCCAAAATGACCGTCCAATGCTGAACTCAACGCGTACAGAACAGTTGAAATCTGGCATTCTGGTCGATGACTTGTAGGGTCAAGTTGTTTCGCAGACCCACCCGCAGGCCGCCGCTCCATAGCCTAGTTGAGCCGCCCACCCGCGCGGCCGCGCCGCACTGGATGCCCGCCTCGCCCCGACCAAACCCTAGCTCCGCCCCCCGCCCGCGGGCACCGACGAAGCGAGCGATATGGCGCTGATGGAGGATCTCATCGAGGAGGTCCTGCTCCGTTTCCCGCCGGCCGAGCCCGCGAGCCTCGTCCGTGCGGCGCTCGTCTGCAAGTCCTAGTGTCGCCTCATCTCCGGCCGCCGCTTCCACCGCCGCTTCCGGGAGTTCCACCGCTCACCCCCGGTGGTCGGCTTCCTCTGCAATCTCCTAGGCAAAGACAATGCCAGCTATGCCTCCCGCTTCGTCCCCATGTCACCCGCCTGCCCGCCCCCACGCCGACTTCGAGCGCTGGTGCCTGCTTGCGCTCAATGCCCGCCACGGCCGCGTCCTCCTCCGCGCCGCGGATCGAAGTCCGCACCTCAACGTCTGGGACCCCGTCACGGGGGAGCGGTGGGAGCCGCCGCCGCCGTCGGGCGTTTGGAAGTCAGGCTGGAACGCGGCAGTGCTCTGCGCGGCCAGCGGCGGCGCCTGCGACCACCTTCACTGCCGCGGCGCACCCTTCCTCGCAGTGGCGGAGCTGGCCAAAAATTTTAGCTGGGGCAGGATTTACATCAACTTTGAATGGTGCAAATGCTAAATACACCTTTGCTCGCTGGCCATAACAGTCATGTTGTTGCCGCTTTGGTCATAAAGAAATATAATTTACATCAATTTTGAATGGTGCAAATGCTAAATCCACCTTGTCTAGTTCCTACGACAATTGCGGCTTTGCTCGCTAGCTATAGCAGTCATGTTGTTGCCGCTTTGGTCATAGAGAAACATAAATGAGATTGTTTCATCTTTAATTCAACCAATTGTCATACAAGGTAAACTAGTTCAGTGGCCCATTTACATTCGTGATGAGCACCATCGATGCATCACAAAGATCATGGAAACACATGAATAATCCCATAACCATAAATGCATGTATTATAGTTCCATTAGTTTGCTAGGATATAAGACGTTGACCGGCTCCAGTGAATGTCTTGTGCCATATCTGAATGCTACAAGCAAAGCATGCATTTCTGTGATGCCTCAACATGCACAGCTGCACAAACGCATATAAAAGAGCTAGCCTGTTTGGGCATACCCACGTTCTTTAGGTGCTTTAAAACTGAAGCGTCATCTTGGGCCACACCACCCACCTAATGTCAACCCACCAAATGGGCTATTATCGACTTATCAACTCCCGGCCCATATCTATTCATCGTCTTCTTCAATTAACCACAAGATGATGTCTGACGTCCAGTCATCCAGACGCTGCCGCAAACTTTGATTTGAGAGCCACTAGATCGTAGGGAAGAGAGGGGAGGGGGGTTTCGTGCCGCAGAGTAGCTGGGGCAGCTGCCCCACCGTGCGGTATGGGCAGCTCTGCCTATGCTTCCTCGTCGTCTTTGTGGGCGCCGATGCCGAGCAGATTTCCTTGTGCACCTACTCGTCGGAGGCTGGTTCATGGAGTGAGCCGATCTTTGCCGCTCCGGCCAGTGAGTACATTGTCTATTCGGGGCCCACAGCCCTAGTGGGGAACTCACTCTACTTCATGATTCATATGGGACTTAGCATGCTCAGGTACGATTTGATCACACGGAAAACATCTGTTATTGATCACACACCTGCAAAGTCTATGTC
Source organism: Panicum virgatum (assembly GCF_016808335.1). NCBI lineage: Eukaryota > Viridiplantae > Streptophyta > Magnoliopsida > Poales > Poaceae > Panicum > Panicum virgatum. Next base: position 8,158,709 of record NC_053146.1, read on the forward strand.
GTCTATTCATGATCCTACTGATCCAATGACGATGGAGGACGGTGGGATATTAGTCGGAGTCAATTATTGTGAAAGGCTCTTCCTCTGGTCAATGGAGGAAAGTCCCAACGGAGACATAGTATGGGCAAAAATCAGAGTAATTGAGCTCAGGAAGTTGCTCCCTTCCGATGCCTTCCGCACCATCTACCTTCGTAGTTTTGCCTTCGTCCGTGGAGTTGGAATCCTCGTGGGCACAAAAAAACGGGTTATTCATCATTGGTCTAAAGTCTGACAAGGTGGAAATGGTATGCGAGGGCAAGATCATGCACGGCGTGGTTCCCTACACGAGCTTCTACATTCCAGGTACCACTTTGCTTGGTTTGTGATTTCCCAAATTTTAGAACTTGGAAATTAGCAGTTAGTGACATGAAAATCTGGGCAGTATCGCCGGAGTGTATATGTTCACCGAGTCTATGAAAGTATGACAGATGTATAACTCTGCTACTTTTGCCTTTTATTTTGGATACGAACCGTACCATTCTTGACACTAGCTACACTTGCCTAGGAATTTATTCATCGATTATACATCCTATGGTAGACATGATGGTGTCTTCACCAATTTAGGGTGAAAATACCTAGTAAGGTGAAGTTAGTTAATTTGCCCTCCAGATGCCTGCTTGTGCCTGTGCTTATTGCTGTACATTTATTACCTTTGATCAGTAATCAGTTACATTACTTAAAATATGGAAGACACGGATGATGATACATGTGTTAATAAACAAAGAGAGATTTTCCTCAGGAGGTTTGAGTCTTATCTTTCTCCAAAGGATTTGTGCAAGTTTAGCTGTTAACAGGTGGAGCAGTTTGTAATTAATGGTGCTTAATTAGTTACCTGTTTAGTAGAGACTTGTAGGAACATGTGTTTGGTTGGTGAGTAACAAAATGTTCGCTGATGGCATATCAGTTCCATGTTGGGGACGCCACCTTCGCCCGACGGCGAAGCCCGTCGTCGAAGGCGTTCGGCTCCGAGCAAGGAAGTGGACGAGCAGTGAAGTGTACCGCGAAGGCGAAGAGGATGTACTCGAGGGGCTTGGAGCGAAGACTACCAAACGAAGGCCCGAGTTGCCCGAAGTCGCCCGAAGAGGAGCGAAGAGGCGGCGCCCGCAGCATGGGACGGTGCGCGTGCCGAAGAGGTAGACGGCGAGGCGATTCCAACGGCCCCGTCGTGCGAAGTAGCGAAGACCCTCGGTTGCGAAGGGACGCAAAGTGGAGCGGCCCCACTGTCAGAATTCTGTACGGGATGTACAGCTGTAATTCCACTAAGTTGTGTCAAGTGTTGTAACATTACGTTTTTGCCCAGGGAATATTCCAAGATGCTGGCGGTTAGGGGGCAGTAAAGGAATTTTGGTCGGGGAGTAGTTGAGTTTCTAGGCTATAAATACCCCCCTGTAACTGTTGAAGAGAGATGGAATACCGAGCTAAAATGTTGTTGCTTTGATTTCCGTGTCATTATTACATCTGCTGCCATTTCCTCCAGCTGTTGTGACCTCTTTACCCCGAAGAGCGTCTTACACCAACAGTTTTGGCTCCCACCCGCGGTTCGTCCTTGACACGACCACATGGCAGCGAAGAAGAAACCAAACCTTGCCTTCGAACAACAACATCATCGTCACGACAAACGGCGACAACAACGAAGAGCACAACAAAGACCTTGAGGTCGAAGACCTCGCTGACGGAGGCCTTGAGGTCGACCTCCACGACCTCGGCATCTCCGTCGAAGACATCCGGGCCATAAAGAGAATCGACGCATGCCTCGCAGAGCGGCAACATCAAGCACAGCAAGCACAAGCCGGCACATCAAATGTGCCAGCACCTGCAGGAGCAAAGGGAAAAGGGCACCAGCTCACTCCCGAAGAGATAGAGGATCAACTCAACAAGTTAAAGGAACAAGAGCTTCGCTGCAAAGCGATGCGTCAAGCCATTCGAGATCGTTTGTTGATGATGCAACCCCTTTGTCAAGACCCCAGGCCAGTGCAACAGGCGCCTCAGTCACAAAGGCTTCACAGACAACCCGTCCTCGTCGAAGATCAGTACTCAGACGAAGAAGAAGAAGGCGAGTACATGATACCAAACCAGCTTCGCCAGCAACAGCTTTATCTGCAAGAAAACCCCACCACACCCCTCTCCGTAGAATTCGAAGAGCTACCCTGGCCTCCACGTTTCAACCCAACCATTCTCCCACAGTTCGATGGGGACTCCGATCCAAAAGATTTCCTCCTCAAGTACGAAGCGGCCATCAAAGCATCAGGTGGCGGAGCGGCTTGCAAAGTAAAAGCATTTGTCCTTTCACTGAAGGGCCTCGCTCAACACTGGTACTCCAACCTCCCAGTTGGACACATCCACACGTGGGATTAGCTACGAAGAGAGCTAATCGCTGCCTTCAGAGCACCAAAGCTTGAAGAAGTCAATTCATGTGCCTTTCACAACCTGAAGCAAGGAGGATCCACATTGCAAGAATATCTGCACAGTCTCGTCAGACTTCGAGCAAGAGCACCAAACGTCGATGAGAAGACCATCATCGATGCCACGATTGCAGGCCTGAGTCTCGGCCTGTGCGGAGAATACCTCGAGCGCCGCAGGCCGAAGACCTTAAATAGGCTCTTCGAGATCATGCAAGAGTATTGCGTTTCAGATAAACGAAAGCGCCGAAGAATCGAAGAGATGAATGAGTAGAGGTCGTGCAATCACGACCGACCGAAGCCACATCAGGCTGAGCAAGTGAAGATCCCGATGTCCGTGAACACAGTCTCCGGTGACGAAGCCCGCGACTTCCGGCCTCAGAACAATAGAGGAGTGAGGAGCGAACGAAGCAACTCCAATCGTGGTCGAAGGGAAAACTCCGGCCGAAAACAAAAAGTACCATACTGCTGCATTCATGGCAGAGATAAAGGTCATTGGACCAATGAGTGCCCCCTCATCAAGGAGAAAAAAGAAGAGTTGGAGCGAACCACAAATACCGAGCAGCTGCCGAAGCCCGTCAATTGTACCCACACAAACCAGCCGCAAGGCCTGCCATCGCAAATTCAGTGGCAGCCTTCGCATCAGCCACATTAGACGTCGGCATATCCAACCCTTTCACCATCCTTCCCAACTTTCCACTATAACCCCACTTACACTCCTCCAGCCTTACTAGCGCCTTCGGCCCCCCAATTCCCGTAAATCCAAAACCATTCGGCGCCACATCAAGGGTGGCGCCCACAACCCCAGCCACAAGCATCCAATTACCTTCCTCCACCGCCGAAGCTAGAACCCGGCACAATCCTAGAGAGAGCTAATGATCCGGTCGGAGGCACGGTGAATATCATTAACGCCATCTCCGGCGGATCAAATGAACCAGTGCATGAGACGAAGCGTCAGAGGAAAGAATACCTCCACACAGTGTCGCATATTTGCGAAGGCAAATATTTCCGCACCCCTTGGTCCCACGTCCCAATTACCTTCTCCGAAGCCGACCTTAGACTTCAACACTACCCGCACAATGATCCCCTCGTCATTCGAGCAAACATCGGAAAAAATTCCGTGCACTTCGCAGGAAATGATGTTGGTCGGATCCTCGTCGACAACGGCAGCTCCGCAGACGTCCTCACCTGGCAATGCTTTTTGAAGATGGGTTTCAATGAAAAGAACCTACACAAGTCTCAGTACCCACTTATTGGCTTCGGGGGTAAAAGAATCGAGGCCCTCAGCAAAATAGAGCTGAATGTGACCTTTGGTGAAGGCAACACCCAGAGAACAGAACCCATAACCTTCGACGTGGTAGACATCGCCTACCCGTATAATGCCATCTTCGGCCGCAACAGCATCATCAAGTTCGCGGCAGTCATCAACCAAACCTACTATGCATGAAAATCCCAACAGCTGGGGGAGTCATCACGGTCCTCGGTAACCAAGAAGAAGCAAGGAGATGCGAAGACAATGCAGCGTGTGCCATGTAAAATGTGCATGCCATCGAAGCCAGCAACAATGATGCCGAAGAAGAGGAAACAAAGCCACTCAGTTTCGAACGTATAGAAAAAAAGGAGTCACGCCGGCTAAACACACCAAAAAAGTTCTGCTATGTGAAGATATACCAGATCGCACAGTAACAATTGGCAAAGGCCTATAAGAAGCCGAAGAGTCTAGATTGATACTGTTTTTGAGGAACAACCAAGATGTCTTCGCATGGTCATCTTCGGACCTGTGAGGAGTCAGTCGGGAAGTTATGGAGCACAAGCTAAAAGTAGATCCAAAGGTTAAGCCGCGCAAATAGCGTCTTCGCACAATGTCCGAAGATCGCAAAAAAACCGCGCAAAGCGAAGTTCAGAAGTTACTTGATGCGGGTGTAATCCGCGAAGTGCAATACCCAGAATGGTTGGCGAATGTAGTTATGGTCCCAAAGAAGAATGGAAATTGGAGAATGTGCATCGATTTCACCACACTGAACAAGTTCTGCCCGAAGGACGAGTTTCCGTTGCCCCGCATCGATACCTTGGTGGATGCGGCGGTAGGGTCGGAGATGCTAAGCATGCTAGATTGTTTTTCCGGCTATCATCAAATCTTCATGAAGAAGTCAGACGAGGAGAAAACCAGTTTTACCACTCCCTTTGGCACCTACTGTTATGTGAGAATGCCTGAGGGGCTTCGCAACGCAGGGTGCACATTCAACAGAACCATCACAGCAGTACTGGACACCCAGCTGGACAGGAATATCTCCGCGTACGTCGACGATGTCGTCGTGCGAAGTAAAAAATGCGAAGACCATATCGCCAACCTTCGTGAAACCTTTACCAATCTTCACAAGCATGGGCTTAAACTGAATCCAGAGAAGTGTGTCATCGGGGGGGGGGGTCAGAAGAGGAAAACTTCTGGGATGTATGATCACAGAGAGGGGCATAGAGGCAAACCCAGTAAAGATCAAAGCTATCAGAAGAATGCGACCCCCTTCGACCAAGAAGGAGGTGCTGAAGTTAATCGACCGCCTAGCTTCGCTGAACAGATTCATTTCGCTGTCTGCAGAAAAATCACTCCCTTTCTTCAAGGTGTTGAAGGGTACGGAAAATTTTCACTGGGGTCCTAAGCAAGACAAGGCCTTCGAAGATCTAAAGAAGTACTTGGAAAACTTGGCGGTTATGACAAGCCCTTCGCCTGGAGCAGAGCTCTTATTATACATTGCAATTTCAAGTTCCGCGGTGAGTGCGGTACTAGTCGAAGAGAGAACGGTCGAAGGCACTTTGAGGCAGTTACCAATCTACTTCGTATCCGAAGCCTTAAACGGATTGAAGTTGCTTTATTCTGAAATGGAGAAGATGGCCTATGCAGTGGTAATGGCAGCCAGGAAGCTTCGCCATTATTTCTAGAGTTTCAAGATCAAAGTCCCAACATCTTTCCCACTTCGGGACAAGTTTGAAAACAGAGAGGCCTCAGGAAGAATCAGAAAATGGGCAACGTTGTTGGCATCACACAGCATCGATTTCATCCCGCGAAGCGCAATCAAATCTCAGGTATTGGCAGATTTCGTTGCTGACTAGACACCGTCAGCAACTTCGCAAAACTCTCCTGTCATTGAATCCATCTGGCAGTTAGAATGTGACGGAGCCTATTGCAAGAATGGTTCAGGTGCTTCAGCAATTCTCATAGCACCTTCGGGAACTCAACTAAAGTACGCAGCTAGGTTGAATTTTCCAGGGTGTACAAACAATGTCGTAGAATACGAAGGTCTGCTTCTAGGCCTTCGTAAGGCAAGGGCACTCGGTGCGAGGAGGTTGTCCATCAAGTCTGACTCTGAACTGATCACAAACCACATTGGCAAGACATACAGAGCACTCAATACAGAATTAGCGAAGTATCTGGCAGCTGTCCGCAGCATGGAAAAATATTTTTTGGGTTTTAGTGTGCGAAGCTTCCCTAGAACACAGAACAAGCATGCAGATGTCCTGGCGAAGGCAGCAGCTGAGAACGATCCGTTGCCTCCGGATGTGTTTTTTGAAACAATCAAGAGTGGTTCGGTAAATTGTGCCGAAGAACCAGCAAAATTCGTCAGTGCTATTTCAAGCGAAGACTGGAGATCAAAGATTATGGCTTACCTTCGAGGACACTTTGTTCCAGAGGATGAGAAAGAGGAAAAACAACTAGCCCTTCAGGCACGAAGCTACTCAATAATCAATGACACATTGTATCGTGGGGGTGTTTGTGCACCATTGTTGAAATGCATCTCACAAGTCGAAGGCAGACAACTACTGCAAGAAATACACACGGGAATGTGCTCTTCGCACATCGGAACGAGGGCTCTAGTGGGAAAAGCTTTCCACGAGGGGTTCTATTGGCCTTCGGCTGTGGCGGACGCCCATGAAATCGTGCGCACTTGCCCAAACTGCCAGAAGCATGCCCATTACAGCAAATTTCCACCCGAAGAAGTCCATCTCATACCCCCAGTTTGGCCCCTCGCATGATGGGGCATAGATATTGTGGGACCCTTGCCAACAGCTCCAGGCAATTTCAAGTATACAGCAGTCGCTGTAGAATACTTTTCAAAGTGGATCGAAGCCAAGGCTCTTCGCGACATCACAGCAGCAACATTGCAGAAATTCTTCTGGCAGAACATTGTATGCCGCTTCGGCGTACCCAAGGAAGTCACTGTAGACAATGGCGAACAGTTTGATTGCACAACATTCAGAGAGTTCTGTCAGCATTTGGGCACCAAGCTGTGCTTCGTCTCAGTGTACCACCCGCAGTCGAATGGAGCAGTTGAAAGGGCAAATGGAATCATCTTCACTGGGATCAAAAAGAACATCACAGAGCAGCCGAAGGGCAAATGGGTTGATGACCTGCCAAAAGTAATCAGGTCTCACAACACAACGGAATCGAGGGCCACAAAATTCACACCCTTTAAGCTCCTCTATGGCAAAGAAGCCATGACTCTAGAAGAACTTCGCCACGGGTCGTACAGGACCGAATCAACCGACAAAGATATAAAGCCAACAATCAATACGATCGAAGCCATCAAGACCCAAGCGGCAATCAACCTCGGCAAATACCAAGACGAAATCCGAAGGTGGCGCAACAAAAAAGTGAGGCCTCGGGAAATCAAGGAAGGCAATCTCATCCTTCGACGCATCCCGAAGAGAAAGCAACAAGGGAAAATGCACAGCAAATAGGAAGGACAATTCTTGGTCGCTTCGATGGCAAGACCCGAAGCCTGCAGGCTTCGCACGCTCAAAGGAGTCGAAGAACCATACTCCTGGAACAAAGACATGCTCCAATGCTATTATGTCTAGTTCCACGTCGACTTCATTTTTGTAATAATTTGTAATATTATTCCAGTTTATTTGAACAATATATTCAAGGGCCCGTACTCTTTTCCTCACAGGGGAAGGCTTCGCGCAATCGTTGTGATCGCCGAAGGTTTGAGGTTTTTAACGAGGCGGCAACCCAGTGTAACCCCTTGTGAAATATAAACAAGGTCCCCATAAAAAGCTAGCCTTTGAAAAAGCACCGAAGCGTCTTTCCCCCTTCGTCGCATCAAAGGGGGGAGTCATTGGTGTGATGTGCATGGTTAACACTTCTAGAAATGATCCCAGGGCTCGCGAAGCTTAACGGCCCGCAACACCCTTGGGCCTCAGTTCTTACTTTTTCTCATTTGGAAAAGACCTTTCGCGCAGAGTGCCGAAGGCAACGGAAAGCCCCTCCGCGCCGAAGCGCCGAGGGCATAGAAAAGATCTTCTGCGAAGAAGCGCCGAAGGCATCGGAAAGTCCCTCCGCGCCAAAGCGCCAAGGGCATACAAAAGACCTATCGCGCAAAAGCTGAAGGCACTGGCTAGCCTACACGTGCTAAAGAGCCGAAGGCCCCCAACAAAGTCCCTCCGTGCCAAAGCACCGAGGGCATGAAAAGCACTATCGTGCAAAAGCCGAAGACTAGGGTCTCCTAAGCGACCAAAATTGCTAGAGATCACCCTTATAAAAGACCCTTCGGAAAATAATCCCCGAAGCACCTACTACAAGAGTTTGCTTCACTCCTCCGAGAACGCAAAAGGGGGGTGGCGCTTCGCAAACAAACGAGTTGCGTCCTCGCAGTCGTGTGCCGCCTAAATAAACAAAAGGGGGGTGGCGCTTCATGAAAACATATACATCTGTACTACCAAATGCCCTTCTCAACGAAAAAAGGAGGGGGCGGCGCTTCGAAAAAGAGGTAAGTCTTTGAAGAGACAACCTCAAACGGGCAGCGTTTCGCAAAATAATAAAAATAAAAAAGGGGGTGGAATCTTCGCGCAGCCGAAGACCCCACGTACTCATTGGAAAGCATCACCCTCGAAGCACAACGAAGGGGGGGTGGCGCTTCACTTATAAAGTCAACATTGTCCTCGAAGGGACTCACTTTCCAATCAAACAACAAAATTTTACATTTACAGTTACAATTACAAAAGGGGCTTCGCCCATCAATTCAATTACATAGTCATATTCGACGTCTCCTCCTCAAAAATACAGCGTTCTACATCTTCGATGACCACGCGGACCGCACGGTCAATTATTTCTTCAGCCGTCTTCTGCAAATATGCTTCGAACCCAAGGCCTGAAAATGAGCGAAGCTCCGTGTAAGTCTCACTCGGACACAATGTCCCCTCCAAGACGGTATGCAAAGCTCCCAACGTAGAAACTTCGTTGACAGGCTCTGGTTTAGGTTCAAGAAGACCCCTCGCGGGCGTGTAGGGGCGATCCGTATCTAAAATACGCTTCGTCTCTCGACGAAGGGTCCTATCGGCAAGAATCTTCGCTTGTTTTTCCGGATCACTCGAAAACTCAGCCCAAAATTTTTTGGACTCCGCGTTATCCCTATCATATCTTCGTTCCAAATGTTCCAACCACTCCGCGAAAGAACCCCAGGAATGCTCATAATGATACTTGGCCCATGCTTGACCAGCGACATGAAATGAACCAAACCGCATCCATAAAGGCAGAGTACCTTTGGTGACCCACGCAGGTTCCAGCACAGGGTCCTGCGCAGACACCGAAGGCATTAGTTTCTTACAAAAATATTTGTCCCTTAATAAAAATTACATCCACAAATCAATCTTCGACGGCATTTACATCGTCTCTGGGGTGATCATCGCGTCCACCTTCGCCCTCGGCAGCCGCCCCAGCGCCACTTGTCGAAGCCCTGCGAAGATTCCCAGCGTTGGCAGGGCCCAAAAAGGCTCGCGCGAAGGCTTCTGCGTTGTCTTGAAGCTGAGGAAAAATCCTAAGTTAGTGCCAGTTCAAAGCAAAGCAGCACTTCATGAAAAGGTTGCAATCTTACCTGTCTTCGAAGTCGTTCGGCTTCGCCTCAGACAAGATCCCTCCCATGAGTCTTGAAAAAGCTTGCAGTGAAGTTTTTTGCAATATTCTTGGGAAGGGCAGGCAAAGCCTCGGGACGAACTTCTTCTGGCAAAGGCCACACAAAGGTTGAATCCCTCATTGTGTGCAACTGGGTCTTCGTCAGAGAAGCTTCGGCGCCGCTGCCTTCGGTGAGCATTTTTCAGACCGCAGCGCTAAGAGACTGAACCGCCACCGTAGCGCTCAAGTCACCCATCGCGCGGTTACCGCAGGTGGCCATGGAAACACAGGCGCGAAGCCACCGGAACAGCTCAGAAATCGAAATGGAATTGGCTATCGTAGAAAGATCGGGGGGTGAAAGACTCAGGGTCTCGAGGAAGGCGACAATGTCGCGTTGAAGGGGCTCCGCACCAGCACGAACGGCTTCGCGATAAGTGTTGACCGCTTGCGTAGCGGCGTGCTCCCGACACTCCGCATCCTTTAGCTCGGTGGCCTTCGTTTCCAGCGACCGGCGGAGCTCAGCAGCCTCAGCTTTGGCATTCTTGACTTCGAGGCGGGCTGCCTGCAGCTCCGCCTCCGCATTGGTGTGAGCAGTTGCCAGTTCAGCTTCCAGTGAAGCCTTCTCCTCCTCCAGGCCACGGGCTTTCTGTTCCAGACTAGCAATGCGAAGAGGTTGATCACGGTCCGCATCCAGCAAATAGCTGGCGCATCTTGCCGCAACATAGGATTTTAGGGCAAGGTCCTCGGCACACTGCAGAGCGTTCTTGGCACCAGACAGCATGAGCCTTCGCTCCATGAGCGGGAAGCAAAACGAGCCACCAGCTTCGGAAAGATAGTCCCGCTCGTGCTGCCCGCTCTCGAAGAAAATTTTCCCAACAACTTGACCACCGATCAACTTCGCGTGCCTCATCCCGATGGCTTCCGCAATCTCAGAAGGGACAGATTGACTAATCAAGTATGTGCTGCTGTCTGAGGAATCAGAATCGTCCGAGTTGCCCTCGGCCACAACCTGCTTCCCCTTCGCAGTCGCGTTAGAATCCACGACATTAATAGCTTCCTCCTCCTCTCCCCCACCCGAAGATGACAACGCCGTCTTCTCGGCATGTTTCTCTGCCTCCGTTGCCGAACTGGCAGCAGCATGGGTCTTCGGGGCACTTTCCTCGTCGCTCTCAGTCTCCGGCTCACTGAATTGTATAGAGAAGGCGGGCATCACCCGTTCCAGAGAAATATCAACCGGAGCAACAGGGCTTCGCGGCAGCGTCGCACTGTCACCGCTCGACCCCTCACCCTTGTCCTCGGAATCCCCCTTGCTGCAAAGAAGGGACGGTGCCGGCACCGGAGCGAGGACAACAACGATAAGGCTGGAACGTTTTTTGGAAATCGTCCCCAAACCTTCGGTTTTCCGTTTTTCCTTCTCCAGGGCCCCGGTGCTGCCGCTGCCCTTGGATGCCTTCTTACGCTTGCCTCCGGCAGCACCCGAAGGCTCCACCTTCTCCTTTTTCTTCTCCTCAGCCTCAGCAAGCCGAGCGTCGGCCACGCGCTAGGGGGCCTCGATTTCAAAAAACGCGAACACTTGGTTGTTCCGAGTGCCCCCCAGTCGGGACTCAAGGAGAGTCCGCTCCTTCGCAGCTTCCGCCCCAATGGCTTCGTCAGCACGAGCCTCAATGGCAACGGGATCAACACCTGCACAAAACATGCGAAGGTTTCAAAAAAAAAATCCAAGGTCAGGGCCTTACCGTCTTTTGTGATCCCAAAAGACGTGGAGAAGTTGGGCATCGGAAGACCACCAACACGCTTCTCTCTTCCCGCCCACGAGGTTATAGACCAACCTTCACGAACGGGAAATCAATTGCAAGCAACATATTCTTCTACAATATCTCGTGTCGAAAACAACTTCGACACCTCGCGGAGCATCGCGACATGAGCCTTCGCCTCCCCCGTTCTTCGTCGACCTCCACGGACGGAGGCTGCTCCGGAAGAAATCCAATCTCCTTCACCACTAGAGGATGAGTCCCCGATGATCCTTCGAGGGGAACTTTGTGGTAGAACCACATCGTCTGCCACGCGCCCCATCTGTTGCGCTAAGCAACGACAGGGCTAGGAAGTTGGGTGTGGGAAGCGAAGGTGTAAACACCGAATTGGGGGTCCTCTTCCGTAGCCTCAGCATCTTCGCTCGGCTTCACAAACACCGTCTTCGGCTGATAGTGGCACCTGAAGAGGCGCGCGAAGCCGGTGGCAGAAGGCTTCAGTTTGTAGGTCTTCAACAGCCACATGTACAGATTCAGACGAACGAAGCTTGTCGGCGTCATCTGGTGGGTGTACACGTCGAAGAGCTTGAATATCTCCACCACCACGGGATCCAGCGGGAAGCGAAAACCCGCGATAAAAAAGTCGCGAAAGACAACGACCTCGTCAGGCTAAGGCTTCGCTTCAATCTCGCCTTCTGGAGGAGGCCGCGCCATGCCAACTCCGAGTACACCTCGCCTCTCAAGGTCTTCGATCATGTCCCGGGTCATGTAGCTCTTGCCGATAATCTTCGTCAGAGGGAGACGAGTTCTGTCGCGGGACGCCATTTCTTCTGAAGAATTTGTCGCACTCGAAGAATATGAACGAAACAAATCAGCCAGCCTGAGCCTCACGAAGGTCTCGTAGAGCAAGAGCAAAGGAAAGGCCAGGGGCTGGGGGCTGAAAAGCGGGGGAGGTGAGCTCTCGCCCCCCCCCGGGGGGTCGACTTATATAGTGCTGGACCCCCCAGCCGTGGCGCATGGGAGAGCGCGATGCAAGCGAGAAATGATGAGTTTGCCCCCGCGCAAAACAAATAGAATCCGAAGGGCCGCAGGACAACGGCATCTTTTCCATACAAACTTATCCATACCATTCTGTCCAATTAAAATATCTTATCGAATATTCTGGGAAATGCATAAACAATACATGACTTCGACAACATGTGTTCTTTTTGCCTCTTCTGTTGACTCCACAGGTTTAGGACGTCCGCGCACGCTCGCACGCCCGAAGGGTGGCGCTTGAGGACGCGTTCCGCGCGCCGGATGGTTGAGCCTTCGGTTGCCCCGAGGAGCAGCCGAAGCCTCGAGGGGCTACTGTTGGGGACGCCACCTTCGCCCGGCGGCGAAGCCCGTCGTCGAAGGCGTTCGGCTCCGAGCATGGAAGCGGACGAGCGGCGAAGTGTACCGCGAAGGCGAAGAGGATGTACCCGAGGGGCTTGGAGCGAAGACTACCAAACGAAGGCCCGAGTTGCCCGAAGCCGCCCGAAGAGGAGCGAAGAGGCGGCGCCCGCAGCATTGGACGGCACGCGTGCCGAAGAGGCAGACGGCGAGGCGATTCCAACGGCCCCGTCGTGCGGAGTAGCGAAGACCCTCGGTCGCGAAGGGACGCAAAGTGGAGCGGCCCCACTGTCAGAATTATGTACGCTATTAATGTTGTGTCGAGTGTTGTAACATTACGTTTTTGCCCAGGGAATATTCCAAGATGCTGGCGGTTAGGGGGCAGTAAAGGAATTTTGGCCGGGGAGTAGTCGAGTTTCTAGGCTATAAATACCCCGCTGTAACTGTTGAAGAGATATGGAATACCGAGCTAAAATGTTGTTGCTTTGATTTTCGTGTCATTATTACGTCCGCTGCCATTTCCTCCATCTGTTGTGACCTCTTCGCCCCGAAGAGCGTCTTACACCAACATTCCACAATCAGCAGATCTTATTGCCAATGTTTATGCTTTTCTGCAGCACTAGGATCGGTTGCTGCAGTTGAGGGGCCAGGAACCGGAATTGCTTCAATTGCATGAAATAAAAAACCAGAGCTGCAGGGAAATTGGGCAATGGGGGCAAATCCTTCAAAATCAAGAATCAAGTGTGGCTACAAGCTGGGTGAAAATGGGAATTCATGCTGAGTGATAAGGGTGCAGGAAATTTCCGTACCGTCAGGAGCCATCTTCATATTTATGATATTGTTTCTGACCGTTTCCGGTTTTTTTTAAAAAACATATAACTTTTCAATTGTTTTGCAATCAAATTGTAAGTTGTAACTGCCAGATATGGGAAAATTACATACTGTCTGGAGTATTTTTTGTATCTGCACGCTTGCTTGGTTTTAGTGAAATGTAATTTGGAAAGTCCTGAAATTTCTATAGTCCTAGTTGTCTACATGTTGGAAAGAATGGTTCAGGGCTTGAGGCCAGAGTCTTCAGCTGTTTCTGTTTGCTAGGTTTCTCACTTGTGAACAACTCTGCCATGTAGAAGCGCCAGTACGGATTGAGTCCCTGCAGTAAGAACATCAGCTTGAACGAAATGCTGAATGCTGATTTGCAGAGTCGCACATCACCAGTGGGCCATTGGGAACACTCTTGTCAACGTGTGGTCAAACGAAATCTTCTAATGCGAAATCTTCAAACTCCAGTTCACCTATGAGGATGTGGAGTTTCGGCCCATTCAGTTGCTGCAATCGAAATCTTCTGGCTGAGCCGCTGAGACAGTAGCAGAGAAGAAGAGTTGGTAATGCTGGTCCTACAATATCCTACGGCGACGCACGGCTCATTGGAAAATTGTCTGTTCTACAGCTGATCATGTAACATATTTCGACTTGTCCCAGCACTAACTTTTACCACTCAACCATCAGGATCAGCTCAATGACTTGTATATTCCCTGTGACCATCTGTAATTAATACCGCCATCGACCACGATGAATTTGTGAAATCTAGTTCCTTACAAAGAGCGTACGCAACCAGCGAGTCTTGAATGGAGGGATTCTGTTAAGTGTCATCTTAGGCCTGTTTGGTTCATAGGACTTACGCATAAGTCTCTGCACTTTAGTTCCTAAAAAAACAATTCAGCCCATAGTTGAGCATGTATCCCAACAAAACTTGAGGTAGGCGGCTGCCATACCTTGCCCTACCGAGCGCTCCACCACTATACAAAATCACACAACAATATAAATTAACTAACCACGAAGCCAAGCTGAAGTGCTAATGGAAAAATGGATTTGCGTGCAAAATGTTGTAAAATGTTAGGCAGACACTTGTTACACAGAAAATGCAAATTACTTGCCCTATGTGTGCTAAACACATAGAAGACAAAAATAACTTGACATGTGTACTACACACAAAAAACAACACAATTTGTTACTGCTCCACTTTTTTCATAGAATTCCACATTTAAACATAATTTTCCATATCATCATAATTTTCCATACCAACATGCACTTAGATTCTTTTTCACAAATTTTGGAATTGAAGGATGCACATACCATAATGACCAGAAACATCTGGAAAAAATCACCATAAGCAGTTGGAGATTAGGAGCCCTCATGTGAATATTCCTTAGAGCAGCTTCTATGTGGTTGCGACAAGCTGACTGAACTTCTGTCACTTGCCTTGGATTGAAAACCTGAAACATCATTGACCCCAAATTTAATTTTTGTGGTTGGTGTTTTGTGGGTTAGTCAACTACTTGTGTTCAGAAGCACATGCACGAATTTACCATGCCAATGGAATTGCACATACGAGCCAAGTCATCGCATATTCTGTCTACCACATGAGGTGGCATCCGCGAAAAGTTCAAACAAGTCCAACTGTGAACGGTTCCACCATTGAGCATTTTTCTGCAAACATAAAGTGAACTTCAGTAGGAAGACTATTCCAAATATGACAATATGCAACTCTAGGAACCAGAGCTTGCAAGAAAAACATCAGGTCAGGAAATCTAATTCGCCAACATCTAGAATCGCCTTGTTAATCATGTTCCACTGCCCATCACTTGGTGCAACAATTTTCTCCATACCAGATTCATGGTATTTAAGCTGAAACAAGATTAAATAAAAGTCATTCATGGAACTAATTAAGAAAATGAAAAGACAACAATCAAACTCAAAATGTTGTGTAACAGATACCATAAGTGGAGGCAACACACACACTTGCACTTGGCCATCTGATTGACGACAGTGATGCCAAACACCTGTGCCAGTCTATCAGCTGCATAGTTGTGGCCAACCATCTAAACAAGGTAAACAAAAATTTTATAGGTCATAACACATAATTTGCTGTTCCAAAACATCAGAAAAGACATTAGATCAAGAAAATGAAAAGGAGTTAGTTTAAGAAATAAAAACTACACTATACACATTTGAATGTGTGGTACACTTGCTTACAGCTAAACATGTACTCCATGACTTACACCTGCTTCAGTTTACTATTTTTGGATACATATGTGAGGAAACTGTATTGCTTTTTGAAATTTATGAAACAGATTGGAGAGTTTTTAACTTCATATGTTTCAAAAGGAATTCTAGAAATTTGACCTGTAATAAAAGCAAAGAATGAAACCCCAGACCAGAAATCAAATTGGTCAGGCTATTGGTTCGCTAGTTTACCGGTCGAACCAGTGACTCACAGGTCAAACTAGTAGTTCATTATATTATTAATATAATATAAATTTCTCATGATTTGTATACAGAAAATATGCAAGTTTCTCTCATATATGTAATAAAATTTACCCAAACATAGCGCATATGGCATAATATATTAGATGACAAGGTAATACCGCAATAGTATATTGTCCAATGTTCAAAAATAGTGTCAAAACATCGAATTAATCACCGGTTCACTAGAAAACCGATTCACTGGTTCACCACTTCAATGGGAAACCGGCTGGTTCCACCTATTCGCACCGGTTCGATTGCACGACCGATCTCTTCATTAAATAGAACCGGTTGTCACCGGTTTATGGTTTTTCCCGGTCTAACCAGTGAACCGGTTCAGTTTTTTGTTTTATGAGTAAAAGCCATGACAAAGCCAAGTGGGATGGACACATACCTGAATGATGCTATTCTACATGTATATCTCCTGGGGATGTTTACAGGTTGACTTCAATATGCTGGCTACCTGTATATCACCGAGCTTCCTAGTATACTTCTGCCCTTCAATAATTTGGCACACCTGCAAACATATTATAAATATACTTAGCATGGTGCATCGGTAACCTCTCCTTCCTCTCCGTCCTCAACCTCACCAACGCCAGCCTCACGGGGCCGATCCCGCCGGCCCTCGGCCGCCTGCGCCGCCTCCAGTACCTCGTTCTCAACCAGAACAGCCTGTCAGGTTCCATTCCGGGCGCCATCGGCAACCTCACGAGCCTTCAGATCCTTGATCTGTATCACAACAAGCTAACCGGTGAAATCCCTCTGGAGCTGCAAAACTTGCGCAACCTCATGTACATCCGCCTTGACACAAACCAATTGAGCGGGCCGATACCTGCTAGCATGTTCAACAACACGCCATTGCTGAGCTCGCTCAACCTGGGGAACAACAGCCTCTCGGGTCCCATACCGGCGAGTGTCGGCTCTTTGTCTGGGCTCAAAATCCTGGCCCTGCAAGACAACCAGCTGTCTGGTCCTGTGCCGCCGGCCATCTTCAACAACTCCGTGCTTCGGGTGATGGCCCTAGTAAAGAACAACAATCTCACGGGGCCAATCCCTGGCAATGAAAGCTTCAATCTACCCATGTTGCAAGTATTGACCCTTTCCCGAAATGACTTCGGGGGAAGAATCCCGTCTGGTCTCGCGGCATGCCGATTCCTCCGGATACTTTCATTGTCCTATAACGTCTTTGATGATGTCATCCCAGCATGGTTGCCAACACTGTCCCAACTTACTTATGTTTCTTTGGGTGGGAATAACCTTGCTGGGTCAATCCCCACTGGGCTGCACAATCTTACTCAACTTAGTCAACGAGAGCTACGCAATGGTGAAGTCTAATTTGCATTTTGGCAAAGTCACCTTGACCGGTCAGACCGGTTTGTGCATACCGGTCTGACCGGTCTGCACAGTCTGCCAATTTTAGTCGTCAACAGTTTGTAGTAGGGGTTACAACGGTTGAGAGAGGGAGCCGGGTCCTAAGTCTCTTGTGTGAAGTGAAATCGTTCGCTAAGGGTCCGTGGATGGTGTGTTCTTGCTCTCGATTCCTCTCCCCGCGTCAGGGGCCTTAATGCATATAAATCAACATATTGCTGCTAGTTTGACAAAGCAAAAGCCCTCGTGGGTGATTGATGTAGGAATACATGCATCTATATACAGTAACTTAATGCTAGTTTGACAAAGCAAAAGCCTTGTAGTTTATATGCTTGCAATGACAGTTGGTGGTAAAACAGCTCTTGTAATGTCACCGAATTGGTAGTAAAAAACAGAGCAAAGTCGATAGGGTATTCTTTCATCCACCTTGATGTCCTTCGATCTCCAATGCGCTTACTCCTCGATCGGGCTGGGAGATGTAACCCTTCCTAATCTTCTTCAGCCTGTTCACCACTTCGTTCATTGGGATCCTTCTGTCAGGTGACTCGTCGGAGCACAACAAGCCCACCTCCACTGCTGACGCCAGGCAGCTGCCCAATGTGTTAGGGGCGCCAGCAGTGGAACATGTGCCAACATCACCGAAGCCGTCCTCTTTCCCCTCTTGCAGCATGACAGGGTCGATAACGTCAACAAGCCGAGACGGGAACGCATCGTTAACCCACTGCCTTAGGCTCAGCTCTCCGCTGAATGCCGGGTCCGTAGGCCTCTTCCCTGTGAAGGCCTCGAGTAGCATGATTCCGTAACTGAAGACATCACTCTTTCGAGATGCTTTTCCTATAGACCCATACTCTGAGTACAAGAGAAAAAGAAAAGTGATGATTTGTATTAGTCAGATGTTGTACACCAATCGTACATATGAAAGTATGCATTGCTACAATAATGTACCTGGAGCCATGTAGCCGATTGTCCCAGGCATGCTAGCTGATATGACAAAGGAGGTACCATCCCCTAGCAACAGCTTTGCAATGCCAAAATCCGCGAGATGCGCGGTGTACTCCTCGTCAAGTAGGACATTACTTGGTTTCAAGTCGCAGTGTAGAATAACATCAGAGTGATGGTAATGTAGGTATTCCAATGCCATTGCCACATCCAACATTATGTCTAACCTCTTGATAAACCCCAAATGCAGCCTGCCTTCTGAATGTAGAAGAGACTCCAGGCTCCCCTTATGCATGTACTCAAGCACCAGGGCTTTGAAGTCCAGATTGGAGCAGGTGCTCAATATCCGTACCAAGTTGCGGTGTCGAGCCATGCGCAATGCTTGGCACTCGATGTCGAAGCTCTTGGACGCTTGCTCAGATTCCATGTTAAGGACTTTAATTGCAACAATTAAGCCATCACTCAATTGGGCCTTGAAAACCTTCCCAAAGCTCCCAACACCAATGAGATTGTCATCGCTGAAATTTCTAGTAGCTCGAATGATCTCATGGTACGATACAAACATGTGGTCAATAATATCAGCTCTTGGGGGCTGAATGGATCCCGTCTTTGCTGCCTTAAATTTTTCTCTGAAGATTAGTGACAAGATAATGATGGCAATAACCAACGCCGCGATACTAGGAAGAATATATTTCAAACTATGGAGTTTTGCTGAGTGAGAGCTTCTCGCGCATGGTGGGAACCCTAGGCGCGGTAGACCACAAAGAGGTTCATTTCCCACTAAAGAGTAAGGAGGAATGTTTGAGAAAATTCCGCCCGTCGGTATCTGACCTTCGAGATTATTGAAAGAAAGGTTCAAGTTCGTAAGGTACATGAGACTGGCCAAGGAATTTGGAATAGTTCCAGAAAGCGAATTGTTAGACAAATCTAATGTAACTATGCTAGTTAACTTGCCAAGTGAGTCTGGTATGGAATCCTGAAACATGTTATGAGAAAGGTTAATGAAGGTTACTGCTTGGAGTTGACCTAGAGACAAAGGAATGGGCCCTGACAGATGATTTGTTGATAGATCCATCTGGACTAATGCTCGCACGCTCCCGATGTTGGGCGGTAGCATGCCACTCAGGGAGTTATGTGACAAGTTAAGCTCGATAAGGTTTTCAAGGTGCCACAAGCTATTGGGTATGAAAGAAGATAGGTTGTTTTGGTATAAGGTCAAGCTTTGTAGATTGCTGAGATTGCCAACTGCGTCAGGTACCTGTCCGATGAATTTGTTAGCTCCCAAATGCAATTCAACCAGACTTGTCATCATGCCAACTTCAATCGGGATCGGCCCTACCATTAGATTATTATAGAGGTTGAGGATCTGGAGATTCGCCATCAGCATGATTTGTGGGGGAATAGTTTGGCTTAGTTGGTTGCTGTAGAGAGAAATTGCAATGAGGCCACTTAAATTTGCCATCACAGGTGGCAAGCTACCGGAGATTTGATTCTCATGCGCGTAGAAAGCTTGCAAATTGTTTGAAAAATTCCCAACGTTGTCGGGGATACTACCTGTGAAAGAGTTCATTGATATGTACAGATTTCGAAGAGCCCTACAGCTAGAAAGAGCGTCTAAGAAATCAAGCTCTCCTCCAAGGTTGTTTCCTTCAACATTGAGAAACCCAAGAACTCCGAGTTGACCGAATGTTGAAGGCACGGTGCCATCCAATTGGTTGTGAGCCAAATCCAACTGAGCGACCATGGTCAAGTTGCCAAGTGAAGCGGGAATGGAACCGGTTAGTCGGTTCGCTGCAAGATTTAGCCATGAGAGCTGCTTTAGCTGTCCTAGATCTGTTGGGATCTCTCCAACTAAATTCGATTCGACGAGATCGAGTTGACTAAGTTGAGTAAGATTGTGCAGCCCAGTGGGGATTGACCCAGCAAGGTTATTCCCACCCAAAGAAACATAAGTAAGTTGGGACAGTGTTGGCAACCATGCTGGGATGACATCATCAAAGACGTTATAGGACAATGAAAGTATCCGGAGGAATCGGCATGCCGCGAGACCAGACGGGATTCTTCCCCCGAAGTCATTTCGGGAAAGGGTCAATACTTGCAACATGGGTAGATTGAAGCTTTCATTGCCAGGGATTGGCCCCGTGAGATTGTTGTTCTTTACTAGGGCCATCACCCGAAGCACGGAGTTGTTGAAGATGGCCGGCGGCACAGGACCAGACAGCT
This sequence comes from Panicum virgatum, assembly GCF_016808335.1. NCBI lineage: Eukaryota > Viridiplantae > Streptophyta > Magnoliopsida > Poales > Poaceae > Panicum > Panicum virgatum. Next base: position 8,178,988 of record NC_053146.1, read on the forward strand.
GGTTGTCTTGCAGGGCCAGGATTTTGAGCCCAGACAAAGAGCCGACACTCGCCGGTATGGGACCCGAGAGGCTGTTGTTCCCCAGGTTGAGCGAGCTCAGCAATGGCGTGTTGTTGAACATGCTAGCAGGTATCGGCCCGCTCAATTGGTTTGTGTCAAGGCGGATGTACATGAGGTTGCGCAAGTTTTGCAGCTCCAGAGGGATTTCACCGGTTAGCTTGTTGTGATACAGATCAAGGATCTGAAGGCTCGTGAGGTTGCCGATGGCGCCCGGAATGGAACCTGACAGGCTGTTCTGGTTGAGAACGAGGTACTGGAGGCGGCGCAGGCGGCCGAGGGCCGGCGGGATCGGCCCCGTGAGGCTGGCGTTGGTGAGGTTGAGGACGGAGAGGAAGGAGAGGTTACCGATGCTGGGCGCAACCTGCCCCTGGAGAGGTTGCGCAGCACAAATTATGCTATTGTTGCCTCCATCGTTAAATATATCGGCTTAGAATTATTGCCAGACTGCAGTACTGAATATTATTCAGCTGAGGGCCATCGTTCCAAGAGAAGCTGAAGATAAGAAATGGCAACAAGTTTGTATTGGAAGAAAATACTGTACCGAATAGGCATCAAGAGAAGAGATATGACAAATAGGGTACCTCAACTGTGCCAGTGGGACATAAGTAATCCTAGCTATCATGTAGATGCTCCTTTTCGCTGCTGGTGTGTAGTCTCCACACGAACTCCGTGCAGGGCTTTCTTAATCTGAAAAAAAAAGAAATATATCAGCTAGTGATTGTAAACTATATGTAACAACCTTTGTTGACAAATAATACGTTCAAAAGATCCCTGTCCGAGAAAGGCTGCAAATTAAGGGTTTGTCATCTGCAGAAACTCCGAAACAAATTGTATCACAGGCACAGATTTATAAAATGATGTTGAGCGAATGTCTATGCACAAGAACATTCCTATGAACATAAAAATGAAGACCCATGTGTAACCTACTCAAGTGTTGTAGGGGGGGGGGGGGGCTCGATTTTTGAACTAATGCAAATGTACGCCACACACGAGCTGTTGTTTTGATCGTGTGCCACAACTATGTTTGTATGCCGCCTGAACTTGACACATAAATTCCAATAGCATACACATAATTGTGGAACCAAGGATGGAGCACCAATAAGACAACAACTTGTGTGTGGCTTACACACACAATTCCCAAGTTGAAACTATATAGGGAGTTGCTTAGCTCAGCCTTTCAATATCAACTGGTGTAGTTTTCAACAAACTGATTTTTTTTTTTTTGGAAAAGATCAGTACCAATGTTTAATGAGAGGCCCAATTGAGTGGGGCGCAAGCTCTGGTAATAGCCTCTCCAGCACTCCGATCCATCCCATCACCAATGTCCTCAGTACCGAAACGCTTGGAGAAAAAAGATCTAAAAATACTGACATAACTGCAACACATAAGCAAATGAGTAACCACATGGTCTCATCTGGTCCAACAAAACAAGATATTTAGCAAAGAAATGGTGAAGAAATATCACTGATATCATACTTGAGAGAAGGAGACTCCCACATGACAACATCAAGTGCTTGGATTGTGTCATGTGGCGAGTCCCTTTGCAGCCCCTTGAGGAACTGCTGCAGGTGGTGCAGATTTGCCCGTGCCGCATATCAAATCACCACCTTATACTCACTGAATTTCATCAATTAAGATAACAGGAGACGAAGTGCGTGCATGCACTAGTTAGCAGCTGCGGAAGTAAAATCAACCCTTGTTCATACATGCGCTTTTCTGGTACGAAATGGGCCACTTCAAATAGGTTCATTGCTCTGGCCCATAATACAATTAATCCGGCATGGGCTACATGAGCTCCAAGTAGGTTACCGGACAAATTGATAAGTCTGGCATTCCCAGCCCACCAAGCAAAGCCGGTGGTTTCTTGGTCAGGACCAGCTAAAACAAAACTTTCATTAAAGAGTGTTTCCACGTGGTAGAACCTCCTCATGGAATATAAGATTTCATGAGGCTAATCTTAAGCTGCCACCCACGCACGAATACCCTTGTTTTAAAGAATATTTTTGGTGTAGAAAGTCTCAAATTCATTTCTTGGCAGATTGTGCAAAAGACACATAGAAGTCTCAAATTCATTTCTTGGCAGATTGTGAAAAAGACACATAGAACACAGGTGTGGTGCTTACATTTCTTGGCGTCCCAACTTAACAACAAAATCCATTGATTTGAATGGTACCTCGTCTGCAGTGTACAGGCTCCTACTTCCATCATAGGCAGGCATCTTGTGGGCGAGAGATGTTGCACCGTGCAGCTTGACAAGCTCCGAAAGCAGCACCCTGTTGGTTCTTCTAGACTTCAGTTCAGGACTGATATTTGAAACCCTACAGGTGAAATGTGCAAGGAGCAAAACAACAGCCTTCCAATCAAACACTAAAAGATAATGATAAAATGTTTCATGAATAATACATAAGCAACATAAATCAAAGAAATTTTGGTAAACAAACAAAACTAAATCTATCAGCTACACTCCAAACGCACAAGTGCAGTGCTACTGATTAGATATGCAGTTCTGGAACACATTCAAATTATCTCGCAAACAAAGTCAAAATTGCTACCTATAATTTTTCATCTATCTCTTTTTTTTAAAAAAGAAAGAGCTGTTCAAAATTCAAATTCATCCTAGCCCCAAGGCTTCACCGGCATCAACATCACCCACATATGCGGATATGCCTTACCGCACAGGAGACCCCCAACCTCCCTCTAAAACGGCCATGACCAGAAAATCCTAGCCCAGTAACCCTCCTCCCAATTCTAGCCATAACCAATTGGCCAAAGAAGATAATGGTGCATCCTCAGGAATCTACAAGTTCATCTCTGACAGCATGAGATTGAACTACTGATTTCTCGAAATGACAGCTAGAAAATTACAGATAATGCACTATAGCACGAGGTGCAAAATAAAAGCTCAAAAGGGGAATCGCTACCAAAGAAAGAACCAGAACCCTGCCGAGCAACAACCAAACAAAAATTCTAAAGAGCATATCCACCGTGCAGCCACTAATTTGCAAGAGGACCCAAGACCTTGCCTTAAAACCTTTGATCACTAGAAAAGCAGTATTGAAGTGACCATCGATGCCATGTCATATCTGGAAATGGTGAATGCAACAAAGCTGTGCTTGACGCACGGAACCTGAGGTGTCATTGCCAACCCATCCTTTACACAAACATGGAAGCAAGTACATTACATGTAGACTTTGCTCGGAATGGAAATTGAAGAATTACCACTTATGGACCTAAAAAATAAGATGACATTTGACTGCCAATATTTCCTCTGTGAAAAGAAAAAAAATACTGCTTCACTACTACATCCAACAAAAAAGAACTCGACCTGCAGGGGCTAAGACAGCCTCCGAGCATTTTGCATAGTCACGCAAGTCGAGAAAACCCTCGAACCCTACCCCACCTTACATAGAGGCATTTTAGCCTGTGTGAGACAACCAATGATTTGGACCAGACCTTAGACCTATGCTTTAGTTTGGGATAGATGAGGATATTGTTTTTAATCCTAAAATTCGCTCCCATAGACCTATGCTTTAGTTTGGGATAGATGAGGATATTGGTTTTAATCCTAAAATTCACTCCCAGGAACAGAGGAGAGCCACCTAACCAATTCAACTGGAGCCCCGTTGGCCACTACATCCAACAGAACAAGCCCACAATGGTGACAATCCACATGAGAATTGAATGCCATAAGAAATGCATATGGTGATGAAAACTACTAATTAGTGGCTAAACCATTGAAACGAAAAGGATAAAAATAGTGAGGAAACTCAATTAAATACTAGCGAAGGATGTTAACCTCCATAAATATTGCTTCACTTAGACAACAAGCATGCCTAAACATGAAAGTAACCCTTACTCAGATCTATGGGATACTACATATGCATGAGTAGATGGAGAGGAGTGGGGAACTCACATAGTAATGGCAGATGTCGTTGTTCCCCACTTCAACTAGGAAGTGGTTTGTGCGGACGATGACTCTTCTCCCTAACATACCAAACGCCGGGCGCACTGGGTGGGCGATCCCCTTTCTCAACACAAGTGGTGGCTCAAACAACATGTACCCGGGAGCCTGTGTCAGAGATCTAGCTAAAGGTGCAAGAGGAGCAAGGTCCGCAATGCCTAGACTCTCCATGCCTCTCGCCAGAGTAACCACAGCTTTAATGGTGGGGCTCGGAGGGAATGGATCTGAACTCAACGCAGATCTTGGGGCATATGAGCGTGCGAGAGTCGAGATTGCCGCTGGGACTACGGGTAATTCAATACATGGTGCGATGGGATCGATGGGCACCTCCACACCACCACATCCCAGGCCTCCACTCTCTCTTCGCTTGAGTGGTTGTTGATAATACCTACCGGCACCTTGCCATCCACCATCACCGCACCCATAGGGCTGCTGGTGCCTTCCCCTACCTCCACGTCTGTAGGGCAGCTGGTTCCCTTCCCCACCGCTGATGTCGCTACTAATCCCGCGCCCTTCACCCTTGTCATCCTACCTAGTGAGGACTTTCCCTTTCCCTTGGCCATTGTCCGCACCTCGGAAAGCCATTGCAAAGAGAATGTGGTGTGATAGAAGGTGCAGTGGTGAGAAAAGAAAATGACAAATGAGCACGCAACCTAGGGAATCCCGGGGCACGTTTATAGCCCAAGGTGTATAGGCACATGACAACTAGGGAGGCTGTAGGTTTGGATGCACATGGATGGGTTGTACCAACATTCGTCGAATGTGGGGTCAGAAGACGAAGGTCCCGCTTGTTAGTGAAGTTTATGGGATTCTTCTATGTGCGATTAGTCTAGTGTACATTTGGAAACAAATCCAGTCAAAAATGGTAGAGCATGACTTTATGTTCCCATGTATAAAATCATGTAATTTTGCACCTTTCGATGCAAATCTAACGATTGATATTCAAAGCAAACCCTAATCTTCCAAACTTATCTTTTCCACACGCCTCCCCACTAAACGTGCGCCGCCACTCTTACACCTCGGTTATATCGCCCAAGGTATATTCCTCATTTGTATCGCCCTAAAGTATACCTTGATATAGCCTTTGAACGGTCAAAAAACTTAGAAACTTACTTTTAGCAATGCCGATGACTGACAAACAAAAAAATTACACGTTAGCATGAGATGCATCATTCTAAATTCTGCTGCTAAATTCTAGTAATTTTCTTATCAAAAAAATTCTAGTAATTTCTTTCTTCCTCTCTGCTGCTCAAGCTACTAAATTCTGCCGCAGGTTCCATGAGCTCCACCCCACGCCCCCAATGCTCGCCTTCTTCCATCGGGGCCGAGCAGCACCGACTTCGTGCCGGCCTCGTCCTCCCAAGTTCCGCCCGGTCTTGCCTTATGTGTGTGCCATTGCGGATGGCGTCGGTGTCATTTTCGTGTGGACTTATGATGGGCTATTCATATATTCATCTAAAGTAACACGTCGAAGGTGATGAATAATATAAGGAATACTAGTACAGAACATTGCAGATCCCTCAAATTTTCAGAGAACTTTATCATCCATCAAAATCATTCAGTTCTACATACCCAATCGAGTAGAACAAGGTGTACATGCTTTATATACTAGTAGAGGCGATTTACAGTTACAGAGAACAAGAGGCAGCTGGAAACTTAGAGGCGTCGATAGAACACCGCATCCTGTCCTGTGCATGACGGAGATAATCATTAATGGCCAAGGACTGGAATTTTTTCGTGCTCTGATTTTTTTATTTGACTCGGTCACGAGTCACGATCAGATGAGTATGAATGCACGTGGATGACTTTCTTTAATTTATGATGCATGGCCGGCTATCGTCTTTGGTTTCTTTAATTTAGGTTCCTTTCTAGCCATATAATATATACCTTCACCTTTTTTGTTTAATCTCTTTGTGGCAATAATTAACAATTTCCCTTTCCTTGCTACATCATCTTTCCTGCTTTCTAGAGGCGAGTGATAGCATGATCCGCCCCTACAAATAAATTTTCAGGGAATGGATATGTTCCCAGTACCCACCCCTCCAAACAGTATTCTTAGCTGCGAAAAGTAGGGACAGGTGTGGTACTCGTTTTTAAAATTAAGTTTCTACCCACCCCTAGCCTACAATCGTAGCCATATTTCCAATATGGCAAGAACATAGTCTTATTGTATAGTATACCATATGGTATACGGAGTAGGTACAGAGATCCAGCTACATACATACATATACATGCGTGCACGCTTGGACTTGCATATACATATTATTCTTCCTGCAAGCAAATCAAGTACTCTCCGATACATGCATTACAGCCGCCTCATCACGGGCAGAAGGTGACCTGGTAGTTGCTGTTGCCGCCACAGGCATGGGTCTTCATGTCGTTGGGGTTGTGGTACGCGTCAGGGCACCCCGAGTCCCTGCACACCAGCCCGACGCCGGTGCTGCACGAGAAGGCCATGCCGATGTTGAAGCCGTCGATGACCGAGATGTCGTAGAAGTCCTGGCTGCCGCCGATGGTGAACTCGGCCAGCGTCAGCGGCGGCTGGCCGGACAGCGTGCAGGCGAGCGCGCCGCCGCAGTCGCCCGTCTGGCAGCTCCCGCGGTTGCCGCTGAAGGAGCAGCCCGTGCGTCCCCAGACGCGGCCGGAGCTGGTGCCCGCGGGCACGTTGATGGTCCACGTCGCGCCGGAGTTCAGCTGCGTGCCCCCGCCCACCGGCGTCGCCGCCGGCCACACCGTGAACCCGCACTTGTTGGTGATGGTGAAGGTCGCGGCGCTGGCGCTGGCTGCCAGGGAGGCGGCCAGGAGCAGCAGCAGGGGGATCGAGGCGGCCATTGATGCTAGCTTCTTCTTTCTTGTGGTGCCGTACTCAATGCTAGATAGGCTAGCTAGCTGCTTGGGATGTTTGGGAGGGAGCAGGCGTGTATTTATAGTTGTTGGCTGGCCGCCCGGGAACGACGAGGGTTAGAGCATCTTCCAAGATTTTTCTAAAATCTACTCTCTAAATAATCATTTATTTAGGAATCATTTGAGTAAAAATCATTTCTATATCTTTGTACAGTTCCAACATGTTTTCTATATTTTGTGCATAGTCTAGTGAGCACTCTCCATCTTTGGCTAGCGAGAAATCTGGAATAGAGAATGTCTATATTTAGTTATGCATTAAAGAAGTTGTTGGAGGATAGTTTTTTAACCAAAATATCTATTTCAAAGATGATACAAAGAGTCTTTTGAAGATGCTCTTAGAAAAGTATAATTGCAAAACTGCCCTTGATTGTTGTCCGAGAAGGATAGACTGACTGTGATGTGCAAAATTGCCGATTGCAAAGTGTAAAATGGATGCATGCATATGATGGGGATTTTGTTGTGGCTAAGGCCTTGTTTGGATGCACTCAAAATTCTAAAACTTTACAAGATTCCCCATCACATCGAATTTTTGAACGCATGCATGAAGTATTAAATGTAGCTAAACAAAATAACTAATTGCACAGTTTGACTATAATTTGTGAGACGAATCTTTTGAGCCTAACTAACCCATTCCGGGACAATAATTACTAAATACAAACAAAAAGTGATACAGTACTTTACACCCAAAATTTTTCGCATCTAAACAAGGCCTAACTCTATCGATGAGCCACTTCACAACCTGTACGAGTACGAACGCGCAGCTACCTAAAATTAAATAGTAGTTTTTTTCCAAATCTGAACTTATTTTTGTTTCTAAATCAAAACCATCTTAAGTTTCACACGCAGATTTGCATCTTGGATGTATATATAACGCTAACAACGCCCCCATCAACCACTGTTCACCTAGCTACACACGTGCGTGTGTCTCGATGACTAGATCATCTATATGATGTCTAGACGAAACCATAATGTCCAGTCTAGTGTACATCTTGGTAGCGATTGGCCAAGGTTTACAAGTCATAGGATAAGGTTGCCAGCAATTGTGGTTACCTGAGCCTATTTTCTTTGACTTGATTAGAGAAATTTGTTGCATTGATTGCCGTGTTACGTTTGTTAGAAGTTCATGCACATCTAGAGGTGCAGAAAAATTAACCCACTTTGACGAAAGACACAACACATTAGTCATACAAGATATTGCTTGCTCAATGGATATAACTTGGTCCTGAAGGCCTTGCTTGAAAACATGTAAAGGTTGATGGATAATTTTCTCCGAAAATTTCTAAAGGTTACATAAAATTTAATATACGTACATACAACAGGTTGATGATGATTGTGTATGTTTGTACATACATACATACATACATACATACATACCGTGCTGATCAAAATATCCTTCAATTTGTGGCCTGTACGCCAAATTGTGTCCTTGTGCGTCCTTATCATGACAGATTAAATCTGCACATATATTCTATCTGCCTCCAGGACAAGTCCACGAGTCAGCGGTCCACCCTATGCAGACCTAATGGAACCAGCTGGTCACCGCTCATGTATGCATCAAAGATAGTTATCCTGTTCGGCAGGCTGTTCCTCACACATAACTGTAGCATGGAACTAGGAGCACCAAATTAACAGAGCGGCTGAGTCAAGCTATGCTAAAGGAGCCACAGATCCTGATGGTCTTCATGTTTTGTTTTATCAAAAGTTCTGGAGTTTAGTGCATGAAAGATGACATTAGTTCCCTCTTTGAGAATATTTTATAAAGGGTATTTGATTTATGTCGTCTGAACGTTGCCTTGGTTACTCTCATCCCTAAATAGCAGCGGAGTCAGCGTGGGGGTTCGGGGGGTTGAAGCCTCCCTACCCCCAAGAACTTCATGGAAATTAGAGGGAGAAAGGAGGGAGAGGAAGAGAAAAAAAGAGAGATGAAGAGGCACTACTACAATAAATATTTTTCGAGGCGGTCAAAAACTATTAATTGAGGCAGGCAATCCAACCGTCTTGGAGCAGAGATCACGGAAATGACTTATTTTTCGAGACGGTTTTGGTGCCTACCTCGGTTAATCAAATAAAAAAGAAAAAAAGAAAAAGCCCGCCGAGCCGATCACGGGCCCGCTGAGTCCATCACGAGCCATCCGCCGCCCCCGTCGGATCCCGCCGCTACCACTGGATCCGGCCCCGCCGCCCCACATCGCCGCCAGATCATTCGGCCCCGCGGCGCCGCCGAGCCCGCGCAGTCGCCGGATCCTACCCACAGCACTGCCGTGCTTGCGCAGCCGCCGCACGAGGTCCGCTGGCGTGCCACCGTGCGGTGGAGAGGGAGAGGGAGAGGGACGCTGTCGTGCGGTTGAGAAGGAGAGGGAGAAGGGAGAGAGGGGCAGCGGTGGTGGGAGTAGAGAGGGAGAGAGAGGGTGAGTGGAGAGAGACGCTGTCAGGAGGGAGGGAGAGGGAAGGGAGGGTCGGGTGGAGGGAGCAAACCCTAACTCTATATATATATAGGGAACCCCAGTAATGGGTCATCTCAGCTTCTTTGGGTCTCAGTATTTTGGGAGGCGGGCCTTATATTGCGACCGCCTCCGTAAAAGCATTAACAACCTCGGTTGATAAAAAGTGATCGCCTTTGTAATTGCTGCCTGCCCCCAAGGCCATTTTTAAGTGTCGCGGTTAATGTTTTTTTTTTCCGTAGTAAGAAAGGCGGAGCTGGAGGAAGGAGAAGGGAGATGAGCCCCCTACCTCCAATTGCTGGATCCGCCCATGTTCCTAAAGTTGGGGTGGCAACTAACGTGAAGCAGTTGAGACCTATACTAAATTGTAGTTTCAAAATTTTGTCAAAGTTACAAACCTATAGGTGGCCGGTGGCTGTCCACCCGGAGACGATGAGAGAGGTTTGAAAAGTATTACGACCAGTGGAATGACAAAACTGTCCTTGATTGTTGGCCGAGAAGGATAGTCACTGAGATCCGGCCAAATTGCCAATTGGAGAGAGTGATGTTGTTTCGTGGCTAACTCTGTCGATGAGCCATGTACAAGTCTAAATGCACATGCAACCTGAAATCTAGATATCAGGACAAGGGACAGGGTTTAGGGTTTAGAGTATGTAGTATACTTGGTACAGAAATCTATTGCATTGATTGCCGTGTGTTAGGCTTGTTAGAAGTTGTGTCAGATCACTACTACAAAACAGGCCTTTGTTCCTGGCCATTTGTCGCGGCAGCCTTTGGGCCCGGGACAATAGGTGGCTTTTGTCCCGGGTCCAATGGCTAGCCGGGCCAGCGGGGGGGACGGGGGCCTTTTGTCCCGGTTGGAGACACCAACCGGGACAAAATGGGAGCCTTTTGTCCCGGTTGGTGGTTCCAACCGGGACAAAAGGCCCGCGTAGCCTTTTGTCCCGGTTGGAACCACCAACCGGGACAAAAGTCCCCCCTTTTGTCCCGGTTCGTGCCTCCAACCGGGACAAAAGGCCTTGCGCCCCTTATCCCCTTCCCTCTCCCCCCGCCCGAGCCATTCAGCTCACTTGTTTTCTTGCTGTTCTTGGCTCGGGATAGAGGAGTTCTTGCTCATTTCTTCACCACATTTGTGAAGATCTTTGATTCCCCGTCCATCCATCTGCTCTAAAGGTTTGGGGCTTGTTTTTCTCTTCTTCCTTGGCTTGTATAGCTCATTTCATACTTTAGAAATAGAGAAAATGTGTAGCTAGCTCATTTCTTGGACATTTAGCTAGCTAGATTGCATATGTAGGTGTAATTTTCTTTTAAATTTAGATGAGTATATGGATAGTAGAAATTTTTAGAATGAGTGTAGATACTTCATGTGATGTACTTGTATATATGACCATATTGTGGATAGTTGATTTTTTTATTCGTGAATGAATTAATGAAATGAGTATATTATAGAATTTTTTGTATTATGAATGGATTATTTTGACACTCTAGTGATGTATTTAATCAGGCTCACATTGAAACCATCTAGAAGCTAAAAAAATCTTTATTTCGAAACAAGTATACGTCGTTAATCTCCATCCAACGGTGATGGCACTACTTTTCAGGGATACACGATGCGCTATAAGGACGTCGCAAATCGGTTGGTCGCATCACCAGCACTTCCGATTGATAAGAAGACAGCATTTGACGCAGTCAGCATGCCGTTGTTGTACTGAGAGCATATGAACGAGCATGCTGCCTGTGCCAAGTGCTGTGCCTATTAATCGTAAATGTTGGTGCTGCGACTAGACGATTGGTGACATCCTTGTACCGCACCGTGTCCCCCCGAAAGGCAGTGTCATCACCGCAGGGTTGAGGTTACTGACATATACATTTTCAGAAATAAAGGTTTATTTTTCTTCTAGAGGGTTTCTGGATATTGAAAAGAGTGTACTCCTGGAACTGAAGGGTGTCAAAGTAATTAGAAGTTATAGAGATTTCTTTCAATTAATTAGAGATTTTTTGAGGATTAATGATACATTTCGTCTTTTTTTATATAATTTCATTGTTATTTGCAAGAGTTATTAATCTGATCATTGTAATTGTAATAGTAAATAATTTTTGCTTTGTAATGGTAAGAATTTATAATTTTGTGGAAAATAAAGGTATTTTTCAGTAAAATATGGCTTCAGCAGCTGGAGGGAGTGGCGCCGGTGGGGGTGATCGTTGTCCTTCTGGAGAGAAGGGCACAACTCGAGTAGGTCGTCGGTCCAAAAAACCTAGTGCTTTTCATAGGGCAGCGCTCCATTATTTGGAAAAAGAATATAGAGAATGCATGGCAAGGGGCGAGAAACCTCCGTTTGATCTTGAGGATTTATTGCGGCGTTACGGTTCGTCACCACCAAACTCGGAGGTTTCAGCTCCGCCATCTTATTCTGCGCCAGCAAGAAATCCGTTAGAACATTCTGCGTTCCAACGCAAGGACGGTTGAAAACCTATGTGTTGTTGACCGAATTTTTAAATTTCATGTATAGTACTCCTTTGTTAAGTTCTGTAATGGATTAAGTACCCCTTTTAATTAATCAAGATGTATGATAGATATTGCATATCTTTTAATTATTCATGTTATGTTACATTTAGTTTAATTTAGGTTTGATATATTTTATTTATTCGATACGTGTAAAGAATTCAAATCGATTTATTTAAAATGCAGATGGACCGGCAATGGATGTACAATGCTGACCGACGTTCGAAAGAATTCATTGATGGCCTGCATTATTTTTTGTCTGTGGCTGAGGCAAACAAGCAGAATGATTTTATGTGCTGCCCGTGTGTTCATTGCAACAATAACAAGGATTACTCATCTTCAAGAATCCTACACAGCCACATTTTCGCAAATGGTTTCATGAAAAAGTATGTTTGTTGGACGAAGCACAGAGAACAGGGGGTTACCATGGAAGACAATGAAGAAGAAGATTTTGACGACCACTTTCCCGGGAATGCTGGAATCGGTGCATTCGATGACGATATTCCCATGGAAGAGCCCGAAGTAGATGTAGTAGAAAATGATCCCAGCGACGATCTGGGGCAAGCATTGCACAATGTGCAGGCAGACTGTGAGAGTGAAACGGAGAGGTTGAAGTTCCAGAAGTTGTTAGAGGACCACCATAAGTTGTTGTACCCAGATTGTCAAAATGGATTTAAGAAACTTGGCACCACCTTGGAGTTGCTACAATGGAAGGCGACAAATGGTGTATCCGACAAGGGATTTGGTGAATTACTCAAACTTGTTAAAAAAATGCTTCCTAAGGACAATGAATTGTCTGCCACAACGTATGAAGCCAAACAACTTGTTTGCCCTTTGGGACTGGAAGTGCAAAAGATACATGCATGCCCCAACGACTGCATCCTCTACCGAGGCGAGTACGAGAATTTGGATGCATGTCCCGTATGCAGTGCATTGCGTTACAAGATTAGAAAAGATGATCCTGGAGATGTCGAGGGGGAGCCTCCCCGGAAGAGAGTTCCTGCGAAGATCATGTGGTATTTGCCTATAATACCATGTTTGAAGCGTCTGTTTAGAAATAAAGATAATGCTAAGTTGATGCGATGGCACAAAGAGGAACGCAAGAAAGACTCGATGTTGAGACACCCCGCTGATGGGTCGCAGTGGAGAAAAATAGATAGAACGTACCCTAAATTTGATTTGGATGCGAGAAACATAAGGTTCGGTTTGAGTATGGATGGCATGAATCCTTTTGGTGAGATGAGCAGTGGTCACAGCACTTGGCCTGTGACTCTTTGTCTGTACAATCTTCCACCATGGCTCTGCATGAAACGAAAGTTCATCATGATGCCAGTGCTTATCCCGGGTCCAAAGCAGCCCGGAAATGACATTGATGTGTACCTAAGACCATTGGTCGAAGAACTCTTATTGCTCTGGGGCGATGAAGGTGTACGGATGTGGGATGAATACAAACAGGAAAACTTCAACCTACGAGCATTGCTGTTCGTAACGATCAATGACTGGCCTGCTCTTAGTAACTTGTCAGGACATTCGAACAAGGGATACAAAGCATGCACACACTGTTTAGATGATACCGATAATATATGGTTGACTCACTGTAAGAAGGTTGTATACATGGGTCATCGTCGGTTTCTTCCCATCAGGCATGCGGTACGAAAGAAGGGCAAGCATTTCAAAGGCCAAGCGGACCACCGAACAAAACCGATGCACCGTAGTGGTAAAGACGTCTTCAACATGGTAAAAGATCTAGAAGTTGTTTTTGGAAAGGGATCTGGTAGCCAACCTGTTCCGAACGAAAACGGAATGGCGCCCATGTGGAAGAAGAAATCTATATTTTGGGAGCTACCATATTGGGAAGTCTTAGATGTTCGTCATGCAATTGATGTGATGCACCTCACGAAGAATTTTTGCGTCAACCTGATAGCATTCTTGGGAGTGTACGGAAAGACAAAAGATACAGTAGAAGCACGTCAAGAATTGCAACGTATGGAAGAACGAGATGCCTTACATCCACAACAGCGAGATAATGGATGACAATACTTAAGTCCTGCCAGCTATACTCTTAGCAAGGAAGAGAAAGAAACCATGTTTGACTGCTTGAGCAGTATAAAGGTTCCATCTGGATACTCATCCAATATAAAAGGAATCTTAAATTTGGCAGAGAAGAAATTTACAAATCTCAAGTCCCATGACTGCCATGTGCTTATGACCGAACTTCTTCCGGTTGTGCTGCGGGGGATTCTGCCTGATAACGTCCGGTTAACCATCGTGAAGATATGTGCCTTCCTCAACGCAGTTTCTCAGAAGATAATTGACCCGGAGAATTTGATAAAGCTGCAAAACGATGTGGTGCAATGTCTTGTTGGCTTTGAGCTGATATTTCCACCATCTTTCTTCAACATCATGACACATCTTCTAGTGCACCTTGTCAAAGAGATTGATATTCTCGGACCAGTATTTCTACACAACATGTTCCCATTCGAAAGGTTCATGGGGGTACTCAAGAAATGTGTTCGTAATAGAGCTCGTCCAGAAGGAAGCATCGCCAGTGCCTACGGAACTGAGGAGGTCATTGACTTTTGTGTTGACTTTATTGATGACCTTAAACTGATTGGAGTCCCTGAATCGCGATATGAGGGGAGACTAACTGGAAAGGGTACATTAGGAAAGAAATCTTATGTCTGCACAGATGATTTCTCATTCAAGAAAGCGCATTATACGGTTCTTCAACAATCATCCTTGGTTGACCCATATATCGAGGAACACAAGAAAATTCTGCTCTCCAATTTCCCGGAAAAGTCTGAGGCATGGATTACATGTGAGCACATGAACACTTTCTGTAGCTGGTTGCGGAAGCATCTAATGCATAACATGGATATAAGTGAACAACTGTTCTTATTGGCTAGGGGACCATCTTGGAATATCTTAACATACCAAGGGTACGAGATAAATGGAAACACATTTTATACGATAGCCCAAGATAAAAAGAGTACCAACCAAAACAGCGGTGTTCGTATGGATGCCACGGACAATAATGGAAAAAAAGACACATATTACGGCTACATTGAAGAGATATGGGAGCTGGATTACGGTCCCAATTTCAAGGTGCCTCTATTTCGTTGCCAATGGGTTAAGCTATCTGGAGAAGGGGTAACAAAAGATGAGTATGGGATGACAATAGTTGATCTCAACAATCTTGGGTATAGAGACGAGCCATTTGTCCTAGCCCAGGATGTCGCTCAGGTTTTCTACATTAAGGACATGTCCAGCAAGCCAAAGAAGGGGATCAACAAGCAAAAGGATGAGCCTAAGCGACACATAGTTCTATCAGGAAAGAGAAACATCGTTGGAGTGGAGGACAAGACAGACTTTTCAGAAGAATATAATAATTTTGTTGCCATTCCACCTTTCGAAGTAAATGCTAATCCATGCATCCTGCTAGCCAATGATGATGCTCCATACTTGCGCCGTGATCATAATCAAGGGACATTTGTGAAGAGAAAGTCTGTTACCGCTAATCCTTCATGTACTTGAATCATTTTATATTATTGTATAAAAACATAATCGCAATTCGAATACTTTTATTATATATGTACTGTACAATTATATTTTATGTGTTATTTATATTATTTTATATATTTTTCACTTAATTACTAGACTCAATTATAATTTTCATTCAATAATGGATTACTCAACTAATTTTATTTATTTCATGAAATTACATTCACATTAACACACTATACTCTCTCACTAACACACACAATCTCACTAACACACACTATCTCTCAAACTCACACACTACTCATTATAAATATCATGAAATTGCTTAATTTTATCTAAAATTCACTTTTTAAACGTTAATATCGTGATAGAATCCACTTTCTATCGAAAAGCAACAGTTTGAAAAAAAAATTCACCTAATATATTTTTGCATGGTCAAAATAACAAATATGATTTCAAAAAAGTTAGATATTTCATTGACCCAATCACTTGAATGAAAATTAATTATTTTTGTTGCGTGTATCAAGTTTATATAGAGATAAGAAATTTTGTTCCATAATTTTTGGAATCATAATTTTATTAACTGAATTAACAAATGAAAGCCAATTTTAAAAGAGAAGTTAAAATAAACAAAAACAAACATAACATTAGGCGGGAACGAGGGAAAACGGGCCCCTTTTGTCCCGGGTGGTAGATCCACCCGGGACTAAAGGTGGGCCCCGGACTGGGAATTTTCCCGGCCCGCCCAAAAACCCCTTTTGTTCCGGGTGAATCCACCACCCGGGACAAAAGGTCCTTTTGTCCCGGGTGGTGGTTTCACCCGGGACAAAAGGGGGGGCCTTTTGTCCCGGGTGAAGCCTTTTGTCCCGGGTGGTGGCTTCACCCGGGACAAAAGCCCCCCCCCCCCATATATTTCCTAGCTTCCTCCCTCCTTCGCCCTTCCTCCCTCCCGCCGTCCGTTCCCCTGCTCCCCCCACCGCTCGAGCTCCCCGAGCACCGCCGCCGTCGACGTCGCCGCCCAGAGCCCCGCCGCGCGAGCCCACGTCACCGAGCGCCATCGTCCCTGCGAGCGCCGCCGCCGTTGACGTCCGCCGCCCTCGTCTTCGCCGCCCCCGGCCTCCACTCCGCGCGCGCATTGGTATACTAGCAAGCTGTTGTAAAAAAAATTCGTCTTTCATCGTATTATTGGTATTGCGCACCGCATTGGACATGGAGGATCTGATAGTGTTAGAATCGATTGATGAATGACTATATATGATCAGGAGCTAATTATTGTTTTCAGCGTCTTGAGCTTTGAAGTAATTTATTTAAAGGTTGAGCAGTAACATGCTACCAGAAGAAATTAAGGTACTACTAATAGATGGATCACTGATCTAGCATTGTGGAACAATAACTATGTAGATAATTTTTACCAGAATTCTGGCAATTGTCGAATGTAGTAAATGTTAGCAAGGCATTAGGTATTGTTAGAAACAGAACTACCGGAAATAGGTAGCATCATATACCTGTGAATTGTAAGTAAACCCCATCATGAGTTATTAATTCTTATTAGTCCATATTTGTACATATCCCGCTCATGAATTTTTTTATGAAAGGCACAGTTTTGAAAGCAGAAAAAGTAAAACACTACTCTTCTTTTCTATGTGCATGAATAGTATGCTCATCTTTTGATGGATCACGTCAAATATTGTACATGAATCTGTATTTGCAACGACCTTCTTTTTTTGATAGTTATTTGCAACCTTCTTGGTTAACTAGACAAAGGTGCTTTTATGTAGTCTGGGTCTGGCTGGCATGCTGTTAGCTGCAGAGGTTCAGCGAAGTTCAGGGTCAATGTCCGAAAACCAGAAGAGGGTAGTGCAGGATGTTACGGGATCCCATTGTTGACAATGAACCATTGTGGCTTCAAACCGATGCTTTTGTGTACAAAGGTCCTTCCTAGTATTAAGAAAATTTGGCATGATGTGACTGAAAAAGTTTATTTCCACTACGCAGCATGTCGTGAAGGAGCAAATAGTTGATCAAATTCAGTTGAGGGATAATTATTTTAGCATATCTAATACTTCTTGGTATAATTAGTATTGCTTTAATTAGATGAATCTCATTACAAGCTAAAACTACATTCTTTGTGGGACAAAATTTGGATGCAAAAAACTATACTTATTTTGACATGGAGAGAGTATCATATACAACTTATGGACCCAATTCAATAAAGCCTAGCAAGGAAGCCCCAAATGCAAAAGAATCATTCTCTCCGTCTCTGCTCATAGCTCGCCCTGAGCCCACGTCCCCCCCGGCTCCGCGTTCGCCCCAGTGCGCCTCCGGCCCTCGGCTTTGAGCCCTTCGCCTTCGGCCCTCGGCCCTCCGCCTATCCCTAGCCGCAAATTTCTGGAGTGGATTATTTAGATAATTTTTAAGGGTTTTATTTGTATTCATATTTTAGTTACGATGGACCCGCGACACACAGACGCGGAAGACGAACAGTTCCTGTTGAATATGATTGGCGAAGGTCAAGGAGATGTCGCTGAACAAGCTGATGATGGCAGCAATACCGACATATATTTGAATATGTCCAGTGATGGAATTGAGGCACCATCTATTCAGGATGACGCTGCTGCTGAACAAAGTGCTAATGTACATATCAAAACTATACTTATTTGTAGTGACAATCATATTTTCATCTGAATCTATATGAATACTATGAATGTTTTTTTATAGCCGTCTGGATCATCGTCGCAGCAGAAAAAGACGAAGCGAGGCCCAACAAAAAAACTGGAAGGGCGGTTCATTATAACGGAAGTTGGTCCAGATGGCGAACCGATCGCTCCAGAAGCTGCCGCCAAAAAATTCATAAGACAATCCGGATGTATTGTCAGGGACCACATCCCGATCAGCTTTAGGCTCTGGAAAGCTTCCAATCCAAGCGAGGAACGGGATGCGGTACCCGAAAGAGAAAAAGAATGGTGCTGGCGGGAGCTTAAGAAAAACTTCACGGTTCCAGCTGAATCCGAAGAGATATGCAAGCGCTGGACCCTGAGTAAGATGGCCGAACAACTGCGATCATTCAAGAAAATTTTGACAAAGAAATATATCAAGACCGGGACCACACCCGTATTTACCGGCGAGCTCGAAAAGCTCAGGGGTCACTGGGATGCATTTGTGGAATACAAGTCTTCAGAGCTTGGGCTTCAGAAGGTGCAGAAGGCCAAAGACAACGCCTCGAAGAAAGTGTACCATCACACTCTAGGCCAAGGAGGCTACAAGCTTGCAGTACCCAAATGGGAGAAGATGGAGCAGGATCTGCTTGACAGAGGCATCCGACCTGCGACCATGAACTGGCCTGAAAGGTCAAGGACCTGGTTTTATGGTCACGGGGGAAGCTTGGACCCATTGACTGGTGACTGCATCTATGGGCCAAACATCCAGCGAGCAGCCCAGAGACTACAGGAGGCCATACAAGCAGCGGCCGAGGGAACATTCCAGCCGGATAGAGAGAGGGACGAGCTGACTTACGCCCTTGGGAATCCAGAGCATCCGGGCCGCACAAGAGGCAAAGGCATGGTTCCGTGGAAGTATGGGTTCAGGGATTACATTGATTCATATAGAAGCCGGCAAAGAAGAAAGAATGATGAGCGGGAGCACCTGCGAAGGCTAGAGGAACGGCTCATGTCACACGATCAAAGACTGGAGGAAGAGGTTCAACGCCAAGTGGCCGTAGCAATGAGCCAGCAACAGCAAGCGCAAACGTTGCCTCCAGAGCCTAGTGTCGCAGCCGATCACCTGTCTCAGCGGAAAAGCAGCTGCGCTTCCACAGACGTCGCCGCTGCCGAGCCCACGGGGATCCAGGCCGCAGTTGAAGCGTCGGCCCCGCAGCGATTTCCAGTGGATGAGATCACCCACCGGACACCTTGTGACCTGCAGACTGCCGTTAAGAACTTAATGTTCACTGTTGCGTACGGTACCGCCATGCCAACCGAACCAGGCGACGTGTACCACGGGCAGCAAATTCCGCCTAGATACACAAGAGTTGGCATGGAGCAGGTGTGCCAGGGTTGGGAGACGCTCGAGCTTGATATTCCTGGAGGCGATGGGGAGAGGACACTAGCAGAAGCCATTCCTGGCTACATCCTATGGGATAAGCGCTACATTGTCCTAAAGTCGGATGATCAAACACCAAGACCGGCATCTCAGCATGCCTCTCCAAGACCGGCATCTCCGCAAAACTCCCCAAGGGCAGCACTGTCTCGGCAAGGTTCACCGGCACATTCTCCATCACCATCATCTCATGCGCCGATGAACACTCAAGCGTCACCGTCGCCTCCATGGTCACCCCCTCCGCCGCCGGCAAAGAAGCAGAAACGGCCGCCGGCAAAGAAGGTAGCTGCACCGGCTAGGGAGCCTCCAAAGAAGAAGGAAAAGAAGAAGAAAACCAAGGAGCCTCCTATTAAACCCTGGGACATGAGCCTTGAAGAATGTGATCGGATAACTCAAGAAAGAGTTAAAGAGCACTTCAAGCCGAAGCCGGAGCCGGAGCCCGAGAAAGTGATAAATCCGATAGATTTGAAATTTTTTAAGGGAATGTGCGAAGCAAATAAGAGAAAATTCATTCCGAGAGACCCCCCTTCAGACTACGAACGCACAATTATCAAAACTACTGAGAAAAAGAAGAGACAATCAAAGTCGTCGTCGTCCGACGTTCCACAGCTCGGAGCCCAAAAGAAACAATCAATAGAGCCTCTCGTAGTGGGACAGACGACGCAAGAACAAGACTTTGTTACATTTCTGAAAGAATCAAACCTGACGGCCGCTCAGATTGCAGGGGGAGAAGATATTCCAAAGGCCGATGTGGTCGTCAAATGGACGTTTGAGATCGGCAAAACTCTTGTACCCCCCGAAGTAGTGTCTGTGCTTCCAACGCAAATGTATAAGCTGCACCAGCACTACATGCGTGCGATGGCCGATTGCATCTTCATGCAGGGCGCAAAGATTAAAGATGACGATTTCTTACGGGGGGAGGCCATTATATGGATAAACTGGGAAGAAATTTACCAACTATTCCATCAGGAGGCCCTCGACATCTCTATGGTCGGCTTGTGGGTTCTGTAAGTATTTTACTCTCCTTACGTATTGTTTTGCATGATCTCAACATACTGATCTCTTGATTTATTCGGTATCATGTAGAATGGAGATACATACTTGCAGAAGAAAGGGATACTCTCACCTCGGCTTCATCGACCCAATTACTTGTAATTGGAGGCTTCTACGGGACAATCCCGATGACATATTCCAAAACTTGTTCAAGTACATAAGCGTTCATCACAACAAGCAAATGATATTGTTTCCTTACAACTTTGCGTGAGTGATTCCTTCCGTCTAACTCTTTCTATTCTATAATCGAATTGTTTAAACCTTAACTACCAAGAACTACCTCCGTATAATCTTGCAGTGAACACTTTATCCTAATTGTCATAATTCCCGAGAAGAGCCTACTCGTGGTTATGGACTCATTGAGGAGACCTCCAGAACAATACGAAAATCTTCTTAACATGATGAAAAAGTAATTCTACCACTACTCCGTCCATGACCGATAATTTGAATCACTTTGTTACTTGACTATAATTGTTCTAATCATGCACAGGGTTTGGAAAGAATTCGCTAAAAATCATCCAGGCAAATTTGACAAGGAATTGAAGATCAAGACAGATTTTCCGGTACGCGCTTGGATGATTCGTTGGACGATTCATTAGTTTTATTATATATTCATGTAAATACCTGATAATTTCTTCTCTCTTAAAGTGTATGAGGCAGAAACCAGGCACTGTATTGTGCGCATACTATGTATGCGAGAACATCCATGGTCTGGTAGGTCCTCCAAAGGGCTGGACAGATTGGGAGGAGGAAGTAAGTAAAAAAACTTGTTAATATTTGAACTCGTATTTTAATTAGTCGAAATTAATTATCCCCTTTTTCCATAGGTCGGGGAGATGCGCGATAAACTCATACCGGAGGAAAAGGTTATAGCGATTCAAGAACAATTCTCCGGATTTATTGTTGAGCAAGTCCTCGATCCAAAAGGCGAATTCTACTATGATGGAATATCTAATATTGACAATCACAGTAAATATGACAATATACGCGTATATATGTAATTAAGAACGAATATAACTATGTAAATATATATGTGTGTCTATGTATTAAATTTCTATTTATGAGTATGTATGTATGTATTAAATTTCCAAAAGGCGAATTCTACTATGTAATTAAGAACGAATATACCTATGCAAATATGATGGAGTATGTATGTATTATATATATAAGCACTCCAATAATATATATGTGTATATATATATTTATATAATATTGGTCCTAGACATTTTCATATGTAAAGGAATTCACATGTATAGATATGTGTATATATATATATATATAAGTGAATTAATTTATATATGAAAACTATCTAGGACAAATATTATATAAGTAACTATATATATATGTATATATTAGTGGAGATCATACACACTGAATTCCAATACATAAGTTTAATTGAAATGCAAAAGTATAATTGAAATAGAAAAAGAATTGAGAAAAGAAAAACATGAAAAAAAAAGAGACCTTTTGTCCCGGTTGGTAACACCAACCGGGACAAAAGGGTGCGCCAGCCACGTGGGCGCTGGCTGCACCTTTTGTCCCGGTTGGTGTTACCAACCGGGACAAAAGGTCCTCTTTTGTCCCGGTTGCCACACCCGGGACAAAAGGGCACCCCCTTTTGTCCCGGACAGGCGTTCCCGGTTGGGAAACCGGGACAACAGCGGTTTCCCAACCGGGACAAATCAACGTTTTTGTAGTAGTGGATAGTTCATGCATCTAGATGTTCTGAAAAAAAAATCCAAGTTGACAAGGACAGCACATTGGTCATCCAATATATATTGCTTGTTGAGCAGGTATAATTAACTTCATCTTTTTTATGAAAATAATTAACTTCGTCTTGAAGACGTGTAGTAGGCCGGCCGCGGCACAAGCAGCGCATATGCCCTTGCTGACCGAACATTAGAAAATATTGTATTTTCCTTTGAAAATTTGTAAAGGTCATCGCAAATTATATACATACGCACATACAACATGCTGATGATTGTGCTATGTTTGTCTAGAATCTAGATATGCTTATACGTATCCAAAATAGCCTTCAATTTCCACACATTGCAAATCTGTGGACGCTGGAGGACGAGCAAGTCCACGAGTCAGCAGTCCACCCTATGCAGACCTAAAGGTACACATGTACACATCAAAGATAGTATTTTCCTCTCTTTTTCCACGTACGTACACATTTGCAAACATTAATTTTTCCATAGGATATCTAGAAGCATACTTCATGCGCTGCTGCGGGAATCGCAAATAAACTTTAGTAGACTCATGGATGAAATAGGACAAATATTTGCAGGCTTCGGTGGTAATGTTTCCAAGTTTTTCTCTACATGCTAGCTTCTACGAGGACCATGAGATCAAGGAACAAATAAAGCAGCTAGTACAAGGCTACTAAGTTTAGTAGGTTTAGGATAGACTCCTACTGTACACGGCACTACTAAATAAATTTTTTCAGATGCGGTTGAAATTGATTTTCAGAGGCGGGCAGAGCCAACCGCCTCTGAGCAAACATCACCGTTAATGACGCATTTTCAGAGACGGTTTTTCTGCCCGTCTCTGTTAATAGAGTAGAAAAAACAAAAAAACCAGCCCGCCGAGCCTATCGGGCGCTGCGGCTGCCGCCGCCGCCACGCCCGCGCCACCCACCCGTGTCCGCGCCACCCACCCGCTTCCGCGCCACCACCGTTGCCCGCCTGTGTCCGCGGCTGCCGATGCCGACGCCGATCCGCGTCCTTCGCCCGCCACCGCTCCATGGCCGCTCCACGGCCGGATCTCACGCGCGGCGACCGGATCCCACGCGCGGCCGCTCCACGCCCGCGCGCCGCCTTCCGCGCGCCGACGGATGCCATCGCCGGCACAGCGGAGGAGAGGGAGGGGCGGAGAGGAGATGGAGGGGGTGGTGCAAGATGGGAAGCTCGGCCGCCGCCCCAGTTGGAAGAGGGGGAGGGGGAGGAGAGTGAGAATAGAGAGAGAGAGGTGAGAGGGAAAAATAAAACCTAACTGTGCAGATATATACTTGGAGCCCTCTATCGGGCTGAGTCAACCTTGAGCGGGCTGGGCTTTTTAACTGGGGCGGGCTCATTACAAATAATCGCGTCTGAAAAAAGGAGTATTAATAGAGGCGGTCACATTAACATTGACCGCCTCTGTTAATCGATTTTGAGAGGTGGTTTCTTATTCGCCTCTGTTAATAAAAGATGTCTGCCTCTGTTAATGGTAGACATTAACTGGGGTGGTTATTTTCTATGTCCGCCTCAAAGGGGTTTTCAAAAGGCCTTGTTAATGATTTTTTTTTAGTAGTGCGGCAAGGGCCGCTAATCCGTGTATGTGTATATATACGAGTTCACGGGTCACTGTAAATATATCTCTCAATCAATCAATACAATTACCTTTTTTCAGCTTAACATTAACACTTAAAAGTAGAAGTAATTTAGTTTCTCGACGAGTGCTTACTCATCAAGAATTAATATAAAATTTTGAATTAAAGAGGGTTGGAGGGGCCCCTAAGGGTCACCAATTGACACCCCTGGTCCATCAGACTATCACAAGTTGGAGCATGGTCATGAAAGGATAACAACATTATTGAACTCACCTATAGCCGAGGGTTTACAAAGCCGATACTTATTAAAAATTTCTTGCTACCAAGTACACTCTGTCTACCATGTAACCAATACATATCTTCTGAACAATAGAGGTTTTGACAGAAAAAAAACATAGTATAGAGCCATAGATGCATATATTTTCATGGTATGTGATGAACTGGTAGCTTGTTGGTTCTAGTTCGGATAGCAGCCCTGGGATCTGG
Organism: Panicum virgatum; assembly: GCF_016808335.1. Lineage (NCBI taxonomy): Eukaryota > Viridiplantae > Streptophyta > Magnoliopsida > Poales > Poaceae > Panicum > Panicum virgatum. The sequence goes on from NC_053146.1 coordinate 8,203,305, forward strand.
GCGTTTTCAGCCTTGCATTTTTGTGTATGTTTTCAGGTCAACCCTTGATGTCATTTTATCAGAAGAACCTTGCTTCTTGTTTTATATGTATACAGCATGACAGCATACTTCCGTTGAATTCATCTTCATAGTCTGCAGCATATTTAATTTGATTTGTTCTGAATGTACAAGTCAACATTTTTAGCATTTGTGAGATTGTTGCTGGTCTTTTGCTTGTTGGCCTTTAGTGTCGTACCCCTGTTTTGTTTAAGGGATAGTTTCTCTCCTCCATTTGTTAGCTTGTTCATTCGTGTCAAGTCCATTGTGGGTTGCCTTTAAGCTGTTAGCACTCCGTTGTCTAGCTTGATCAGTAACCATGTGTAATCCGATACATCTGCTTACCTCTGTGTAAGCATCTAGGCCCTCAAGGTATGTTTCGGTGATTAATGACAACTATTATTGTGACTAATGAGTTTGTGCAGCTTAATAGATCATTATCGCTCATTTGGTCATATGTCAAAAGAGGCCCCTCAATTTCATTATTCAAAAAGGCGATCTCGGTATTCAACTCAAGATTATAACAAGACTAAGGATCTTTCTAGTCCTAAGTGTCGTAAGGTTGAGAAGGACACTTAGGTTAGTATATGTTTTATAGTTTTGTAGTGATCGCACTATTAAGAGGGGTTAAGGCCAAGTAACTTGAGCATGGACATGGTCAATCAAAAATGGATGCACACCATGGTCACTCAGGTTTCTAGAAGTTCAAATAAGTGGTTTTCAACTTATATCTCAAGAATATTTGGATTTCATTCAATACTCAAATCAGAAAAGGCAAAATCAGGAAAAAATCTATACACCGGTTTAACCGACGCTTTCATTTTTCTATACATCGGTTAAACGAAGTCAGCAGAGTTTGAACAAGTCAATACACCGGTTAAACCGACGTGTTTGAATTTAACGTCGGTGCATTAGTCCAGAGTTGGTTTTTCCAGGGTGTTTCAAGGTTCTATACACCGGTTAAACCGACGCTGTTTGAATCAAGACGTCGGTGCAATTGACCAGTGAGATGGTTTTTCCAAGGATTTCAGAAGATGTACTCACTGGTTAAACCGACGATAGGTTTGAGTTAACATCGGTGCAGTTGTCCAGAGACTTGGTTTTTCAGTTGATCAGTGGACAACTACACTCACCGGGTTTAATAGAGGCGGTCACATTAACGTTGACCGTTTCTGTTAATCGATTTTGAGAGGTGGTTTCTTTAATCGCCTCTGTTAATAAAAGATGTCTGCCTCTGTTAATGGTAGGCATTAACTGGGGTGGTTATTTTCTATGTCCGCCTCAAAGGGGTTTTCAAAAGGCCTTGTTAATGATTTTTTTTTAGTAGTGCGGCAAGGGCCGCTAATCCGTGTATGTGTATATATACGAGTTCACGGGTCACTGTAAATATATCTCTCAATCAATCAATACAATTACCTTTTTTCAGCTCAACATTAACACTTAAAAGTAGAAGTAATTTAGTTTCTCGACGAGTGCTTACTCATCAAGAAGCTACATTATTCCTACTTCTAAGGGTTGTGTACAACCTCCGGTTTGTTTGTGAGTACCGCCACGACTTGTATTATTTCTTGTTCGGTTGTATCATCTTTTGGTCCCTACTACGAGATTTGATATAAGTTAGTTATTGATTTGTATATAGATGAAGTAAAACAGTATCATTATGACATCACTGCTTAATTCAGAACAAATCACCTGTTATCAAATCTATTAGAGATTAGTAAGGCCTCCTTGCTGTTTTTAGTAGATTTACCGGTTATCGATCTTGTTGTCATGGGTAATTATAGCAATATCACCAATCTACTTGATCAAGATCGAGATTAGACCGGCATCATCTACTACTACTACTTAAAAGAACGAAGTCCGTTAGTCTCTCCTGTGGATCTGCCTCTGCCGTGGTTCTGTCCCCGCTCCATTAATCGTAGGCATTAACCGAGACAATTTAAAGCGCCTCTGAGGGCTTTTTTTTGACGAAAACACTGGTGGGGACGATGAGTACCCACTTGAAATTGATTTCCATAGATGTCGGATTAACCGGTGATGGATGTTTTGCATGGAGCCGTTACAGAGGGCAGTACATGACTGCAAACAGGAGGTAGCACAAGCTAAGAGGGGGAGAGTTTATATGACAAAGCTCTGAGGGCTTTTTTAAAGGTAATGATTTTTTTTAGTAATGCGGATCAAGAGCTCAATAAACCGTTGGGCCTATTAGGGAAGAGATCCACCTAGCTTAATTTTACCATCAATGGATGTTGATAGTACGTAGCGCTCAGTTGCATGCACAGCCAAAGATGTGACCCGTATGAGTGTGCGGATCCAGACCCGAATTCAGAAATACCAAACAGGGGTACTAACTAACCGGCCAGCGGCCAGCGCCCAGCGGCAGCGAAGTCCGGCAAGATGACTGTGTCGGCCGGTCGGGGAGGCGCACTACGGCCGGCGGTTGAACCCATGGAGACGGCAAGTCGTGCTGAGCTGGGGCGTCGGCGACGCTGTCCTCGTCTGCGGCGACGGCGGAGCAAGAACGCCCGCGGTGGCTGCGGCCCCGTCCGCACGAGGCACGCCCGTCGGATGTTTCAGGCGGGAGGGTGGGCCGTCACTGGGCCTGTGCGTTTTCATAGTTGGGCTTCGTTTTTTATTCATCGAAGCCCAGCTTTGGCCCTCGGCGGCCCACAAGTCAACTGGTCGCTTCGCTTCCTCGTCAGTCACTTCCCCTATCGGCAACCGAATTGTTTCCCGGCAGTCTAACATTATTCTATCCGGCAAATACCATATTAGAAAACATGATTTTGATATGAAAAACGTAAAAAATCTAATTATAAGCTAATCTCCCAATCATCTCCACTATCTGACGCGCGCTAAAAAAGATGATCCATGCGCATAATTGGTTTCTGAACCAGTGGAGCCAAACTTGCATGCGGCAGCCTTTTGTTTGGTTCTTGTTTGCATCCAGCTAGGTTCATCAGTGATTCTGTTTGGTTGCTTGCTCAGCACCATTCAATTTACTCTTGGTCTCACTGTGCACACCCATGCGCACCGTGCGAACCTGGCCGTGGAGAAATGCTCGAATTTGCTGCATCTGGCGAGCCTCGCTGGAAGAGACCTTTTACACCGCACGAGCCAGGCTTAGAAGCTAGTTCAGCTAATCAATCATACCAATGTTGCATCCCACGGGCTAGGCAGGGCGGTATGCAGGAAACCAATCAGATCCAAAGTTGGGGATCAACATTTACAACACCAAATTAGTTTTATTGAATCCATTTGATAGGTTATTATATCTAGTATTGTAGATGACATTATAGTTTTTCTATAAAATTTGGTACAGCATGGATATGGCGGCAGATTTTTACTTGGTTTCAGATTCAGAGGACCCAAGGTATCAGTCAGTCATCTCTGGCTGCCCAGGTTTAGATTTTGTTGAATCGGTCGTTCTGTGCTAACTGTTCTGGTACTACCATGACGCGATAAGACTTGTGCCACTAGCTGGTTGGGCAACTCTTGACTTGGTCAGTGACTTTGTGCGTCAGAGTATGCATGCTGGACTACTGGTCACAACAAGTCAGATACGGCAAGCTGTGCACCTGCGCGCCAGTGCTATTGCCAAAGAGGGTCAGGACTCAGGAGTCCATTCGTTTGCCTCTGAATTCTAGTGACAGATTCCTGTCAATTTCAAAATTAAGTAACACCTGAACAGGCCATGAGACCTCTATATAAACGTGCCTCCATTTCCTCAAGTTTCATCACAACAAACTCAGCCCATTAGCAATTTGGCACACTCCAGAGTACCAGACAGCCTGATTCCCAGGTTAGAACCACTTGGTAGCAAAGCTCCAATGGCGTCCCAAATCGAGAGCCACCGCTCCGGCGCAGAGGTTGTCACCGGAGACGCCATCTGCAGGAAGAAGTCCATCAAGCTGCTGGAAGAGCTCGGCCTCCCCAAGGGCCTCCTGCCGATGGAGGACATCCTGGAGTTTGGGTACAACCGTGCCACGGGGTTCATGTGGCTGGTGCAGGGGAAGAAGAAGGTGGAGCACACCTTCAAGAAGATCAAGCAGACTGTGTCCTACGCAGCTGAGGTGACAGCATTCGCTGAGAAGGGGAAGCTGCGGAAGATCACCGGCGTCAAAACCAAGGAGCTGATGCTGTGGCTCAGCGTTGTTGAGGTCTATGTTGCCGAGGCCTCGCCGGAGAAGGTCACCTTCAAGACGGGCACTGGCCTCTCCGATAGCTTTGACGCCACTGCCTTTGCGCTTGGGGAGTAAACATCGAGTCAGTTGGATCAACCAGAAATGATGCTATATCTATATCTTTCTTTCTTTTGTGTTGCATAGATGCTGAGATGCATGTATAAGTATGTACCTACAGTTGCCCGTGTGAGTTGTATCTTGAAGTTTCTTGTAACATGAATTTAGCTCGTATGAATGCTGTTGTCTCTTATTACAGATGTCTCTCAAATCTGGCCTATGTGGGAGTCGCATTTTATCAGTTTAACCCTTATGAGTGTTGGCGCAAAATTAGGGCCAACACACACGAATGCGCACAATCGTGCAGCAAGCGACGGCACAGATGCGGCGCCGATGCTCAAGGCGGTCAGACCGGTCAGAATGACCGGTCAGACCGGTTCGCCGGCGAAGAACGGCGAAGTCCTACGAACGCTCGCCCGGGAGGGACCCCGTCAGGGCAGGCGCACGTAGGGTTGTTCTAGGATCGGCAGGCCACCTAGAACGCCTTCATGGCTATTGGCTTTGTTGGCTTGACTTCCACTTCTTGCCCCATCGTTTCTTGTTTGCGTAAACGTTGCAATCTTCGCTTTTGGGTACGAGACAAGCCTGAGGGACACCACCTCGGTTGTAAATATTTTGAATCTTGTCTCACGTCTTCTTTGCTGCAATTAAAGTCTCTTTTGACCAGATCATTGCTAGCAACAATCGGTTTTTGTGGTGAAGCATAATTTGGATACATAGGAGGAAATTGAATATAATATGATTGCATATGCATCCTACTATAATCCATACAACAACAACAACATAGCTTTTTTCCCAAGCAAGTTGGGGTAGGCTAGAGATGAAACCCGAAAGAAATAAGTTCAAGGTTCAGGCACATTGATAGCTAGTCTCCAAGCGCTCCTATCCAAAGCAATCTCTTTAGAAATATTCCAATCCTTAAGGTCTCTCTTAACCGACTCATCCCACGTCAGTTTAGGTCTACCTCTACCCCTCTTTACATTATCGACCCGCTCAAGAACCCCATTACGCACCGGCGTCTCAGGAGGCCTTCGTTGGACATGTCCAAACCATCTCAGCCGATGCTGGGTAAGTTTCTCCTCAATTGGTGCCACCCCGACCCTATCCCGAATAACTTCGTTCCGGACTCTATCCCTCCTTTTGTGCCCGCAAAACCACCGCAACATCCGCATCTCTGCTACACTCAATTGCTGGACATGTCGCTTTTTTGTAGGCCAACATTCAGCACCGTATAACATCGCCGGACGAATTGCTGTCCTATAGAATTTGTCTTTTAGTTTTTGTGGCACCCTCTTGTCACAAAGGATGCCAGAAGCTTGCCACCATTTCAACCAGCTGTAAGGATCACCGGGGTGTCCGACCCTAGAGGGGGAGGGGGTGAATAGGGTCGCTAATCGCTTTTTAACCTAGTGCTCAAACTACTTGCATAAGATAAACCTAACACGTCCTATACATGCTAGTTATGACTAAGGTTTATCTTTACTATTCTCTACTTTCCCCAAAATACTTGCAACCTATAGCCAATCCTAAACAAACTATCTAGGAAAGTAAAGGTACGCAAGATAAAGTAAATGCGGAAACATAATATGGTAAGTAAAGAGATAAGTGCAAGATGCAAACTCCCGAGTAGACACGGTCATGTAACGTGGTTCGGCACAAACGCCTACGTCCACGGGACACCGAGGCTCTTCCGATCACGTCTTGCACTACGCCACCAAGGCGATGCCGGCAAGCAAAGGCAAGTGCCCATAAGACACTAAGTCTCGTGCACCGCCACCGTCTCTCTCGGTCACCCGGCCGAAATCCACTACAGAGCTTCTCCACCAAGGAGGGGGCCTCCTCTTCCCCCGCACAAAGTGTCGTTGCCACTCCACACCAAGACGGAGGGTCACACGACGGATCACAAGTTGCTTGCCGCAGCAAGGCTTCTCTCAAGGGAGCTCTCGCAAGAACTAATCCCTATTACAAGCACTAAGCACTCTCACAAGTGTGCTTAAGCCTATATGATGTACAATGAAGCTCTAGGATGGTTGGAGATGATCTTTTACTCTTGTATGCTTGTACGGTCTCCAGCAACCTCAAATGAGCCGTGTGGTGGCATATATATAGCCCAACCCTCCAAACTAGCCGTTGGGAAAAAGGCTGACAAAAACTGCTATCATCGGTTAAACCGATGCTCCCATTTTAGTCATCACCGGTTTAACCGGTGAGTGCATTTCCCAACTAGCCATTATACTTCAACGGCTACCTCAATCGACCGACGCAATCAACCGATGCAGCGTCGGTTTAACCGGTGAGTGTAGTTACTGAAAAACCAACTCTCTGGACAACTGCATCGACGTTCACCAATATGTAATCGTCGGTTTAATCGGTGTATAGAGTTTCCTCTGTCTTCATCTGTCAATGCACCGACGTATGCAATTTCTTTAGCGTCGGTTAATCCGGTGTAAAAACCTAGCCCGCAGACCTTCTCTGTGATTGCACCGGTGAGTTCATTTTGCCATACATCGGTTTAACCGATGATAGCAAAATGCCTCAATTCTTGTCATCACTTGAACCTAAAAGCCTGAGAATGGTTTTCTTAACAATCATATTAGTCCAAGTGTTGTGTTGTCTATATCAATCACCAAAACATTATATTGAAATATGGCATGAGAGGCCATTTTCGCTACACCAGCCAGCTGAAATTCTATGGCTAACATCTTCATCAATGTCGCCATCCTTTTGTAGCACCGATCCTAAATACCGAAAAGTATCCTTCTGGACCACCACTTGCCCATCTAGACTAACGTCTCCCCCCTCATGCCTAGTCACGCTGAAATTGCACATCATGTACTCGGTCTTGGTCCTACTAAGTCTGAACCCTTTCGACTCTAACGTGCGTCTCCACAGCTCTAACTTCCTATTAACCCCTGCCCTACTCTTCTCAACTAGCACCATATCATCAGCAAAGAGCATACACCAAGGGATCTCACCTTGTATATCCCTTGTGACCTCATCCATCACTAAAGCAAATAAATAAGGGCTCAATGCTGACCCCTGGTGTAGGCCTATGTTAATAGGAAAGTCAGTGGTGTTGCCATCACATGTCCGGACAAACGTCGTCGCATTCTTATACATATCCTTAATGAGGGTAATGTACTTAGTTGGGACTTTGTGCTTCTCCAAGGCCCACCACATGACATTTCGCGGTACTTTGTCATATGCCTTCTCAAGGTCAATGAAGACCATGTGCAAGTCCTTCTTCTACATCCTATATCTCTCCATCAATTGTCGTATTAAGAAAATCGCCTCCATGGTTGACCTTCCAGGCATGAACCCAAATTGGTTTTGGGTCACACTTGTCACTCTTCTTAGGCGATGCTCGATAACCCTCTCCCAAAGCTTCATCGTATGGCTCATCAGTTTAATCCCACGGTAGTTAGTACAACTTTGAACATCGCCCTTGTTTTTGAAGATAGGTACTAATATACTTCTCCTCCATTCTTCCGGCATCTTGTTTGACCGAAAAATGAGATTAAAAAGCTTAGTTAACCATTCTATTGCTCTATCTCCTAGGCATCTCCACACCTCAATGGGGATACCATCAGGGCCCATCGCTTTACCTCCCTTCATCCTCTTCAAAGCCTCTCCGATCTCTACCTCCTGAATTCACCTCACAAAATGTCTGTTGGTGTCGTCAAAAGAGTCATCTAACTCAAGGGTAGGGCCCTCACTCTCCCTATTAAACAACTTGTCGAAGTACTCTCTCCATCTATCCATGATCTCCTCATCCTTCACTAACAGTCAATCTGTCCCATCCTTAATGCATTTAATTTAGTTGATGTCCCTTGTCTTCCGCTCGCCGATCCTAGCCATTATAAATGTCCTTCTCCCCTTCTTTCGTGCCTAGCCGCTGATACAGGTCATCATACGCCTTACCCTTCGCTACACTCACAGCTCGCTTTGCAACCCTCTTCGCTAATTTATAGCCCTCGATGTTGGCTGCACTCTTGTCAAGGTGGAGGCACTTGAAACACTCCTTCTTCTCCTTAATAGCCCTTTGCACCTCGTCGTTCCACCACCAGGTGTCTTTCCCCTCCTGTTTGCCTCCCCTACTCACGCCAAACACCTCTGAGGCCACCTTCCGAACACATGTTGCCATCTTTAGCCACATGTCATCTGCGTCTTCTCCTTCTTCCCAAGGCCCCTCACCTAGAATCCTTTCCTTAAACGCTTGTGCCGCTTCCCCTCTGAGCTTCCACCACTTTGTTCTCGCAATCTTGGCACGTTTGTCCCGGTGGACACGTACCCGAAGACGAAAGTCCGCCACCACAAGCTTGTGTTGAGGGACAACACACTCCCCAGGTATCACCTTACAATCTAAGCAATCACGTCTATCCTCCCTTCTAGCAAGGATAAAGTCGATCTGGCTCGAGTGTTGTCCACTACGAAATGTCACAAGATGGGATTCCCTCTTCTTAAACATGGTATTCGCTATCAACAAGTCGTAGGCTAATGCGAAGTTCAACACATCATCCCCCTCTTGACTCCCGCTACCATACCCAAAACCCCCGTGCACTCGCTCGAACCCTACATTAGTCGCACCCACAGGGCCGTTGAGATCTCCTCCTATGAAGAGTTTCTCACTGGTAGGCACGGTACTAACCATGCTATCTAGATCTTCCCAGAACTACATCTTGGTGCTCTCACTAAGGCCTACCTGAGGGGCATAGGCACTTATCACATTCAAAACCAAATCTCCAACTACCAACCGGATTAGGATAATCCGGTCGCCTTGCCTTCTAACCTCTACGACTCCATCCTTAAGGCTCCTATCAATCAAGATGCCTACACCATTCCTACCCAGAGTTGCTCCCGTGTACCAATGCTTGAAGCCAGTATCCTCAACCTCCTTCGCCTTCTGGCCCTTCCATTTAGTCTCCTGAACCCATAGAATATTTACATGCCTCCTAATTGCTGCATCAACTAGCTCTCGCAACTTACCCGTTAGGGACCCTACGTTCCAGCTACCTATACGAATCCTAATTGGCTCGGCTAGCTTCCTTACCCTTCGCACCCGTCGAGGGAAGTGCGAAGACCCTTGCTCATTTTTCACTACACCCGGGCGTAGATGTAGCGTGCCATTCAGGTGACGACCCGACCATTGCTCACTTATCATCGTACCCAGGTCACGATACGACGCGCCCTTGGGGGGATGGCGACCCGGCCCTTGCCTATTTATCACCACACCCGGGTTCCGATGTAGCGCGTTGCTAAGAGGGTTACGCCCCAACAAGTTTCTTGTGGGTTTCAAATCCATTAGAGTGGTTATTTTTTATGCTGGTTTGCCAAAATCTAACGCAACCCTCCTCCTTTACCCGGGCTTGGGACCGGCTATGCTGAGACAACTCAGGAGAGAGAGTCTTCCAGTCAGCATAGGCGGAGTTATCCTACTATAATCCATAGGCGTATAAAAATAAGGATGAAACCAGGGAGTAAACGGCCCATAACAATTATTTTGATGTGAACAACAAACCATTGCTCTTGAAGTTTTAACGATAAGCTCACATCCTTAGCTTCATCTGATCGCTTCTCCTTCTTCTGAATAACTTCTTGCTTCTCATACTTAGCCAAGAGTTCTTTAAAACTCGGCCTTGTATTGTTTCTGGAGAAACTCCCAGATTCTCTGCATGCACCGGTCAGACCGGACTTCGTACCGGTCGTACCGGTCAGACCGCCTCTGGAACCGGTCAGACCGGTAGACTTGTTGTCGGTCTTCCTTTTGTCTTGCCCTCCGAGCATTGAAGGATCTCGAGAGGTTTTGTTCTGCTGCATCTTCTTCTCAGGTCTCTCTCTTCAATGATCACGTTTTTTCCCTTTGTTGATTCGGCTTGATTCGGCCGAATTAAAGCTTTGGAATTTTTCAACTCAAGCACATGTGTATGCATTGGAAAAGGATTTTGATCGACTTGCATTCTAGAAATAACTAATTGTCCTTCATCTATGGCCGATTGTATTTGTCTACGAAGAACATTGCAATCATTTGTAGCATGAGAGAAGGTATTATGCAATTTACAATAAGCACGCCTCTTCAACTCATCTACCGATGGAATAGTGTGAGAGAACTTAATCTTTCCAAGCCTTGCTAATTCATCAAAGATTCTATCACACTTAGACACATCGAAAGTGTATTTAACTTCATCATGCCGATTTTTTGGAATCGGCTTTAAAGAAGTACAAGTGCTAGGTTTATCGCTAGGTGACCACACAAATTTAGCAGCATAAACCTCACTATTCTCATCGTCTGAAGAATCACCATGAATCATATGCATACCAAGACGATCAGATTTACACTTAGACTCTTTGCTTCGGCTTTCTTGAGCCAAAGCCCTCTGCAACACTTGATTAACAGTTAGAAACTCATATCCTTCTAATTTTTCTTTAATATGAGATCTCAAACCATTAAGAGCTAATTCAGCCATATCTTTTTCAGAAATAACCAAGCTATAACATCGGTTTTTTGTATCTCTAAATCTTCTAATAAATTCAGCAACAGACTCATCATGCTTTTGCTTAACCGATGTTAAATGACATAGCCTCAACTCATTTTCACCATTATAAAAATGATCATGAAATTTACGCTCTAATTGAGACCAAGTTTGCACAGAATTTGGTGCTAATGCCGAAAACCATGAAAAAGCAGTGCCAGATAAAGACAAAGGGAACATTCTAATTTTCAAATGATCAAGACTCCCATAAATTCCCATTTGTGCATTAAACTGACTAACATGCTCCCATGTAGTTCTACTATCCTCTCCAGTGAATTTAATAAATTCTGGTACTCTAAAATTCTGAGGATATGGAATAGAATCAAAACTCTCAGGATAAGGCTTTTGACATACTAGAGTTTTGTCCTTCAATTCTACGCCGAAAGTTTCTTTAAACATAATAGCCAAATCTTTCTTATGCTTCTCAAGTATTTGATTAAAATAAGAATTATTTGGCCTTTGAACATTGGTATTAGAGCTATTCGGCACATGCGGTATATGATTCGGTTGTGTATATGGTATTTGCTGCAAATGTCCATTATTTGGCATTGTACCATATGAATAACCTGAACCCTGAGGAGGCATAGTGTATGAATTATTCATTCGGCTAAAACCAGCCGAAACATAAGGTACACTAGTAATTGGTTCAGGAGACGATGGATATACAACTAAAGCTCCAGAACCGGTCAGACCAGTTGGAACCGGTCCTCCATGACCGGTCTGACCGGTCTGCGAGACCAGTCCGACCGCTCCATGCGCGTGATACTGCTCTGGAGTTCTCTGACCATAAAAATTCATCGGCATGCCGTATTGGGGTGCATGTGCTGCCGATGATTCAAGATGCATAGTATTATGATAAAAAGTGCCACAATATTAGGTCTAGGAGTACCACTATCATCAATCAAAGGTTGCTTGCCTAATGATTTATCAATCATATTTTGAACAGTAGCAAGAATCTTTTCTTGACCACTAACCACCAATTGACTAATTTGCTCCAAAGTAATGGGCGATGTTGCAGCACTTACATTGGTGTTAGATTTGGCCTGCTCCTCCTCATCTGAAAGAATGACCACCTCCTTGTCTTTGGAGACATCACCCTTCCGATTCTTGGAGAAGTGAGACAAGAACCACCGACGCTTTTCTTCGATTTCTTTTTCTTTGCGCCGTGTGTTCTCCTCTCCACACTCCTTGATGAAGGCTTCATAAACTTGACGATCCTCGGGCGGCAACTCATCAACAGACGGCCTGCTGATATTATTGACGTTGATCTCACTGGGATCCAACAGCTTCACCATGGTAGTATATGGAGTAGATTAGATCGGTTTTACAACCAAGATCTTTCTACCCTAGTGGAGTCGCCAAAATTGTGTTGGCGCAAAATTAGGGCCAACACACACGAATGCGCACGATCATGCAGCGAGCGATGGCACAGATGCGGCGCCGATGCTCAAGGCGGTCAGACCGGTCAGGATGACCGGTCAGACCGGTTCGCCGGCGAAGAACGGCGAAGTCCGACGAACGCTCGCCCGGGAGGGACCCCGTCAGGGCAGGCGCACGTAGGGTTGTTCTAGGATCGGCAGGCTACCTAAAACGCCTTCAGACGTCGCGGAGACGAAGGAAGAACAGCAGAAAAGGGTTGGAAGGAACTAGGGTTTGGAGATAAAAATAGAAACAATAAACATAAAAAAAGTAATGTATTGATGTGTTTTTTGATCGATTGGATGTCTCAATCGGCCGTGGCCCTTTATATTTATAGGGTGGGTGGACTTGTCCCGCAAAAAATCCTATTACAAAATTTAAATCTATGAAAATCTCTAGTTGTACTCGGACTCTGCTTGGACCGGTCAGACTGGTCGGCTCCTGCCGGATCGGCTACATCGTCACAGACTAGTCAGACCGCCTGGGGCGACCGGTCAGACCGGTTGGTCTAGTCTGCTGCCAATTTTGGTCGTCAACAATGAGGATTATGTGCATGAGATAATATTTTCATAATTTTTTATGGTCGGTCATTGGGGTGCAAATCGGTGACCCTTAGTTGCACCTCCAACACTCTTTAGTTTACAATTTTGTATTAATTCTCGAAATTGAGAGAATTAATACAAAATTTTGAACTAAAGAAGGTTGGAGGGGCCCCTAACGGTCACCAATTGACACCCCTAGTCTATCAGACTATCACAAGTTGGAGCATGGTCATGAAAGGATAACAACATTATTGAACTCACCTATAGCCGAGGGTTTACAAAGCCGATACTTATTAAAAATTTCTTGCTACCAAGTACACTCTGTCTACCATGTAACCAATACATATCCTCTGAACAATAGAGGTTTTGACAGAAAAAAAACATAGTATAGAGCCATAGATGCATATATTTTCATGGTATGTGATGAACTGGTAGCTTGTTGGTTCTAGTTCGGATAGCAGCCCTAGGATCTGGGCGTTTTCAGCCTTGCATTTTTGTGTATGTTTTCAGGTCAACCCTTGATGTCATTTTATCAGAAGAACCTTGCTTCTTGTTTTATATGTATACAGCATGACAGCATACTTCCGTTGAATTCATCTTCATAGTCTGCAGCATATTTAATTTGATTTGTTCTGAATGTCAACCATGGAGGCGATTTTCTTAATACGACAATTGATGGAGAGATATAGGGAACAGAAGAAGGACTTGCACATGGTCTTCATTGACCTTGAGAAGGCATATGACAAAGTACCGAGAAATGTCATGTGGTGGGCCTTGGAGAAGCACAAAGTCCCAACTAAGTACATTACCCTCATTAAGGATATGTACAAGGATGCAACGACGTTTGTCCGGACATGTGATGGCAACACCACTGACTTTCCTATTAACATAGGCCTACACCAGGGGTCAGCATTGAGCCCTTATTTATTTGCTTTAGTGATGGATGAGGTCACAAGGGATATACAAGGTGAGATACCTTGGTGTATGCTCTTTGCTGATGATGTGGTGCTAGTTGACGAGAGTAGGGCAGGGGTTAATAGGAAGTTAGAGCTGTGGAGACGCACGTTAGAGTCGAAAGGGTTCAGACTTAGTAGGACCAAGACCGAGTACATGATGTGCGATTTCAGCGTGACTAGGCATGAGGGGGGAGACGTTAGTCTAGATGGACAAGTGGTGGTTCAGAAGGATACTTTTCGGTATTTAGGATCGGTGCTACAAAAGGATGGCGACATTGATGAAGATGTTAGGCATAGAATTTCAGCTGGCTGGTTGAAATGGCGGCAAGCTTCTGGCATCCTTTGTGACAAGAGGGTGCCACAAAAGGTAAAAGGCAAATTCTATACGACAGCAATTCGTCCAGCGATGCTATACGGTGCTGAATGTTGGCCTACAAAAAGGCGACATGTCCAGCAACTGATTGTAGCAGAGATGCGGATGTTGCGGTGGTTTTGCGGGCACACAAGGAGGGATAGAGTCCGGAACGAAGTTATTCGGGATAGGGTCGAAGTGACACCAATTGAGGAGAAACTTACCCAGCATCGGCTGAGATGGTTTGGACATGTCCAACGAAGGCCTCCTGAGGCGCCGGTGCGTAATGGGGTTCTTGAGCGGGTCGATAATGTAAAGAGGGGTAGAGGTAGACCTAAACTGACATGGGATGAGTTGGTTAAGAGAGACCTTAAGGATTGGAATATCTCTAAAGAGATAGCTTTGGATAGGAGCGCTTGGAGACTAGCTATCAATGTGCCTGAACCTTGAACTTATTTCTTTCGGGTTTCATCTCTAGCCTACCCCAACTTGCTTGGGAAAAAAGGCTATGTTGTTGTTGTTGTTGTTCTGAATGTACAAGTCAACATTTTTGGCATTTGTGAGATTGTTGCTGGTCTTTTGCTTGTTGGCCTTTAGTGTCGTACCCCTGTTTTGTTTAAGGGATAGTTTCTCTCTTCCATTTGTTAGCTTGTTCATTCGTGTCAAGTCCATTGTGGGTTGCCTTTAAGCTGTTAGCACTCCGTTGTCTAGCTTGATCAGTAACCATGTGTAATCCAATACATCTGCTTACCTCTGCCCTCCTCGCGTCGCCCCCGCTAGGCGACCGAGGGGGCCCCTCCACACCGCCACACCCATCCCCCGCCGCCACCACCCCCCTCCCTCGACGTCGCGCGAGTAGGCCCAGGGAAGTCCGGCGGCCGGAGAGGAAGGCGACGGCGGGGCGAAATGGCCGGTGGAGGCCTCCAGCACCGGGGCGGGGCAGTGCTTCGGAGCCATGGTCGGGTGGTGGGCAGCAGCATCCGCGACGTGCTTTCGGCCGGCCTCGGGTGGATCCGGCGCTCTCATCTCCGGATCTGCTGCTGCAGCTCCTCCCCCTCATGCGACGGGCAGTGTGGAGCGGCGCATCGGACCGACATCCCAGCTGTGGTCCGGCCGATCTGGAGGCTTGGGGGTGGTGGTTCTGGTCCTCCAGTGAGCGGACCGGTCCTCCAGGTAGGGGGATGCGGCGGCGCGACCCTAGGCGGCGCGGATGCATGAAGCTGCTCTGGCGGTGGCGCGATTGTACCAGGCTACTCGCAACTTCAGAGATGATGCAGCTGCTGCGTGACCTCGCCGGCGCTCCAGAGCCTCGCCTAGAGACTCCGCTCTAGTTGCCGTCACCGCGGTAACCTTCTACTTGGCAGAGGGGCGGGAGGATTTTTGGCGAAAGCCTAGCTTGGCATTGTGCCGGTGCTGATGATGACCACGCCTGTGGACATCGTTTCCTTCTTGGAGGCGTCATCGATTTGCCTCCCGCCTCTTCGTCAATCGGGACTCCTGGTGAAAACCGTGTTCAATTTTCTGAACTGGCGACGATGGCGCCTTGGGCGTCGCTTCCTCATTGGAGACGTCACGGAGATCCCAAAGGTGGAGGTTTACCTGAACAAACATAACAAGCACACATGATCCGGGAATCAAGTTTCTAAGAAGACATATATGTGATGGATGTTGTGTGAAGATGTTGCAAGGTCGAAGCGGGAACGAAGAAGAAGATTGAAGCTTAGACTTCTAGCTTTCTTTCCTTGTTCCTTAGTTTCCATTGTCTTCATGAAATCGCTCGTTTGAGGTTTAGAGTCTAAGAACTCTTGTAACTCGAGGGTCCAATCCCTCTTTTGGCTGTAGACGCTCTCTTTTGAGAGTGTTCAAGTCCGAAATTTTCCTTTATCTAAAAATAATTCTGCTTTCAATGAAAACAATTTCTTCCATTTAAAAAAGAGGAAAGCTAAACCTCACTTGAGTGATTTGGAGGCTCTCCTCACTCAAATTTTCTCTCCTCACTCGAATTTTCTTCTTCCCCATCTACATCTCGTTCTCCAACTCTAACGATCAGCTCCGATGATGTTAGGGTTCGGAGTTGCTGGGAGGGGAGGGAGAGGGCCGGCTGCTCACCACCGGCCTTAGAAGGAGGGCAGGCGGCGGCAGGCCAGCCCAGTTGTGGTGGTGGGTGCAGGGGCGGCGAGGTCATCGGCGGTGGCGCCGCCGACCCAGGCGGTGGAGGAAGGCGGTCGGGCGGGGCTAGGGCGGGGGGCAACGGCGGCGAAAGGCCACGAAGAAACCTAAGAAATTAAATCTTGGCAGGGCACCGTGCAGCACTGTAGAGGTCGATGCACCGGCGAAGTGATTTGTGGAATGGATACATGAAGTTAGACGGGAAAGAACAGAAATGCTACGACATATCGTGTCCCCATGCTTCCTCTCGGCAGAGGCACCAGCAACCTAGCTTGGGGCAAGTTTCAAATTTCAAATTTGAACTTCAGTGTTGCCTGTTGGGGCTTCTCTATTTTTTGTCAGTGTGTTTGCCTTACGGAGACTTGTACGTCCCTTTCCTCCCTGTTTGGTTTGCTCCCCTTTGTAGCCTGATCAATGTCCGCCTGTAATATTGGTTTGATGAAGAAACCAAATGTTCCCTGATATTACTGAGCCCTCATTGCTTTATAAAAAAAAGTTATTGTCTACATTCTCCATTTTATCCCTACATAAGTTTAGTGTGGGTCAACATCTTGTTTCATAAAATTTGTTGAACTATTACTAATTGGAGGCTCTTTTAAAGCCTCCACGTGAAGCCACCTAGTATTCTAGATGGGTATTCTAAAAAAATACAGAAATTCGAGAAATTCTCACAAAAATCAGAATCATCTGACCATCATTCGACAACTCTAATCACAATAGTCATTGAATCTGTTATCTTTCCTAATAAATGTTCCACCTTTACTATTATAAAAATAGACTGCCGCCCCCTAAACATATATCTAAACTACACACCTCAGCCACTATAAAAAACTAAAGCCACATCGGCCCGAGTGTTGCCGCCCCTGTGCTGTTCCACCAGTCTTGCAACCCAACCACCATTGACACCCCTCCACCAACCACGCCGGCCCCTGCAGTTGGGGAGGCAGTAGCGGCGGCTGCTGGAGAGCTGGGCCATGCCGCCTCCACTCCCCTTGCCATTGGAGCCTGTTGCGCGTGCGCCATGCCTTGGCCTGCCACCATAGCTCTGCCTGGCCCTAGGATGTCATCCACCCCATACAGGGACCCTCCACCGCCGCCGAAGCCTAGATCGACCTCCACCAAAGTGGATCCATCGATTCCGGTGCCCGGGGTGCCCTCCCTGCGCATCGTCGGTGGCGGTCGCCACTGCTACAATAACTATTAACTGAGGCCAGGAAAAAACTATTAACCGTGGCGTTTTTCACAACTGCCTCGAACCAAAGGTCACGGTAAATTACCTATTTTCCGAGGCGGTTGCCTGACCGCCTCGGTTAATCGAATAGAAAAACAAAAGCTCATGGACAGGCTCGTCAAGCATATCCACGGGCCTGCCGAGCCCATCCATGGCCCGTCGCCGCCGCCTCATACTGCCCATCGGAGGAGCTCGTCGACGTTCTGCTTTCCGCGCCCTCGCCCTCCTTGTTGTCTCCGTCGTGCAGCTCCTCAGGCGTCCCAAACAGGCAAGAGGCTCAGCGCTCGAGGCGGCCAAGGTGCCTGGCCCGCCGCCCGCTGCAGCGCGCCGCGCACCTGCCGCTGCCAAGTGCGTCAAGGGAGGTTTCGGGAAGGGCCCACTGGGAGGGAGGCTTGGGAGGGGGCCGGAGCGCCCGCTCGCCGCTGCAGCGCGCCGCCCGACGCCATGCGCTGCCCGCCTTTCGTGCACCCACCGCAGCCAAGTGCGTTGAGGGAGGTTGGGGAAGGTCCCGCCGGAGGGAGGCTGGGGAGGGGGGCTGCCAGCCAGGAGGGAAGGAGGCCGCCGTGCGGGATGGAGGGTTGGGAGGGAGGGAAAGGAGATGAGAGTCCCAAACCCTAACTCGGGTGTGTGTGTGTGTGTGTATATATATATATATATATATGGAGCCCTGGTAACGGGTCTTCCGGGCTCTTTGGGCCTCGATATTTTCTGAGGCGGGCCCTATAGGGTGCCCATCTCGGTTAATCGATTAACCAGATATTTAATTTTGTTTAGAGCAACCGTCTCGGTTAATTTCTATTAACCGAGGCGGTTATTTTAAGGGTGTCCGCCTCGGTTAATAAGTGGTAAATCAATTTTTTATAGTAGTGCGCCGGAGAGGATTCATGGGGTGCCACTCTGTTTCGTGTGGGAGGGAGGGGAACCAATGGAGGAGAGGAGTTTGCGTTTTTCTCGGTCGGGGTTGGAGGCTAGGTGGGGGATTGGCAAACTCGTATGTCGAAGGTCAGGGCAAATGTGGATGACCGGATGGTGGACTGCTGGAGCCGCACAGAGCCTCGTTCCCGGCTCCTCACGTGTGGAAGTCACGAGGGGCTTCAGGGGCGGCTCCAGCACTATTTGGCAGGGCTCCGGCTGAAGTTGGTTTTGGAGCTTTTTTGGAGCCCTCCCAGACAAGTCCTAGGTGATTTCGTGCACCATGTTTACTCATTGGCTTGCACAGATATTAATGTTTAGGACGATGAGTAACAAGTCCTTTGCGTGTCCTAATTATATAGCACCAAGCGACATGATTCATATGGTTTATTTTTTTTATTTTACAGACCAAGCGTGGATGCATAGCTCGAAGGGGAGGTCTTATCCAGTTTGCCCATAGCAGTCATGGCTAGCATTTTTTTGGGTTTGATGGTCCGTTGAAGGTCGCATCCATTTTACCTCAGTTGCAAACTTGCAATCAGCCTTTCATGTGTTTATTTGTTTGCTAATCGAAGTCCAATGAGCTTAAAACTAAATTGATATATGCTTTTGCTTTTTTGGAAAAGGGAAATTTTATTGATTTCAAGCACAGTACATCAAGATGATACATCGTCTTGAAATGTTCCCGACCTCTGCATAACCAGCACACAGCCTAAGAGAGTTTGACAAATAACCTTCCACACTAATGACTGTCAATCCTAAGACTAGACCGCCACCCATGTGCCGGGCAAAAAAATCTTTGGCCACCTGTGCCAAGAAATGAGATGTCGCTACAAGCTTGTCCTGCAAGATATGCTTCTGAAGGATAGCCCACGAATGGAGCCAGTGCGTAGTTGAGTAAATAACCTGCAAAAAGAAATATTTTTTGTTATCAAACACCATAGCATTTCTGCATAGCCAAACAGACCAACACAAGACTGCCACGCCCAGAAATACTAGTACACATCAGCTAAAAGTAGAAGTAGAAGTATTACAACAAGGAGTACAATTGATCCATAAGATGATTTTGAGCATCGCCTAGACACTAGCCAGACAGTGACCCAGGCAGCACAGCAGCCAGGTGGCAAGTGTGAGGCAACGATTGCAGGTAACAAACAGCATACAGAAAAGAAAAAAAAGGCAGAGAAGCCTGCCCGGCTAATCACGTCCCGTACTGCTAATCACAGCCGGAGCGAGGCAGCTTAAAACGGCAGGCCTCCCGAGCTGACTTGCCAGGCCCGGTGGCTCGAGCTTGTCACTCCAGCCGTGGAGGGCAAAAGAGTGGACTTTTTTCTTATTTACATTTAAAAAAAATCAAAATTTCAAAAATATATGTCCGTTTTCAAAAATTTCAAAAATACCCCCCGGTCGCCCTATGGGGGGCGACATGCCCTAGATGTAATTTTTTTTCTTCAAATTTGCAACGAGGTCCATGGCCGAAAAAAAATGAAAGGGGGCCTGTCGCCCCCCCCCCCCCCAACGGGCGATAGGGGCCTGTCGCCCACCCCAGGGGCGACAGGGTCCCTCCCCCTATATAAGAGCCCTGGCCGTCATTCACTTGTCATTTGAGCCTAAACATTCAGGAAAAAAGAGAGGGGTGAGGAGAAGAAAAACAGCGAAGCTTTGCCGAATTCCGCACTTGTGATCTACCGGAAACTTCCGTATGAATCCGTTGATATTGTATAACAATTTAATTTAATTAGCGGATTAGCTGAATTAAATTTGGTGTTTTAGAACACTCGTTTAGTATTACAATTTGAGTACTATTACAGACTTGTTTTTAAATTAATTATGCATTAGAATAGAATTATGACAGTACCTTATTGATATTGCAGCATAAGACAATAGAATTATGACAGTGCCTATATTTTCACGTATCGATTTGGTATACGATATGTGCATTATTTAAATCATTGTTCGTCATTTGGCGCACCACACTATAGCGCCAATGTCTTCGTCAGGATCAACCTACATTCCGTGGAGAAAGTGTGTAGCCACCGTACCTGAAGGAATTGATGTCCAATGTGCTTCTGCGGTTCGTTATGCAAGTTTATGCAATCTGAGGTTTTAGAAGATGACTACGGCATGAGGTTCTTTATGTGTGAGAACTACGAATATGATCCACCTAAGCGATACGGCAAAGACCGGGCCAAGGTAGCAGGACAACATACACTATTTTTCTTTGTGACCTACAATTGAGTTATGATTCTAACTTTTGTTGGACAAAGTCTCCTCCGCCTCTTTGTGATTTTATGCAGTGGTTCGACACCGTGCAGTCGCAGCAGGCAAAGGACTTTGTGGAACAACAAGCAAGGTGGGCTGCAGAACGTTGGCGCCGAATGAAGCACGAGGAACAGCAAGAGGAGAAGCGCAAGAAAGAGCAAGAAGAGATCCGCAAGAGGATGGAGGAGGTGGATCGTAAGGCGGCGGCCGAACGTGAACCTGACAGGGATAGAAAGCGAGAGAGGGCACGCCGTGCGAAGGAAGCCGGCCCCGAAGCAATTAGGAAGGTCAAATATCCTCGGTGCACTCAGTAGAGTAGTACCATGTAATCCTGGCATTTTACATTCCATAAGGCATGATAGGTTTAGATGCAACAAGAAATTACCTTGTCGCGTGCACATGCCACTGCAATTAGTTGTTTATGTTTTCAGTTGAGAGCTTGACTCTGTGTGTTGTAACTTTTACCATTAATTTGCAGTTGTAGCCGGGAATCTATGAAATGTTTGAACCTGTCATTAATATTTTCGGAGCTTTTCATGTCACTAGAATACTAAAAAGCACACATTTAATTAATATAATGATAAGAAATAAGAACTAAGAAATGCATTACATAATGTGAACCATCAAATTTTATATCATAATACAACGATAAGGAAACACACATCACACATGCAGTGGCATGGCAGAACCCGTTGCAAACTACGGTAAACAGATTCCAGACTAATCTAACATGCCTTAGGTAATTTAAAAAAACACAACAAACACAACGATGCAGCATGTCACTAGCACTAGGGTAGTCCTAGTAGCCGTACCCCCACGTAGCAAACTGCGTTGAGCCTTCTTCGCAGTATCCACCCATTGCAGGTGGTGCAGGCGGAGGTGCGGAGGCGCAGGGCCCTTCTTCTTGTGACAAGGGCAGTTGCAGAAAGGAATAGTGCATGGTTCATCCTGTGAACCGGCAGCATTGCTGGTATCATCATCTTCGTCGTCTTTGTTACCCTCGCTCACTTCCTCATAATGGTTCACCTTGCATTCCAGATCAAAGATCTTTATCTGGAGGTACTCGATAAACTCCTGAACAGAATCAATTGGTGCAGGATCGACCCACCTAGTAAAACCACAGTTTTCTGGAGAATCGGAAGACTGCAAAACAAATTTCATATAAGGTGTCTCATTGAAGATAAAGAAATGAAACAACCGAGTATTACCCATGCGTGTGGACATTTAAAGAAACGCCGACCGCCATCCATCCCGTCGGTGCACATCTGCACTAAGCAGTCCTCACCATGTCTGCATTTTGGCCACGGTTCTATACGGTTATCGTATTGTTGAAGAGGAGTTTCATTGGTAAATTCACTCTTGTGCTGTGGCGGAAACTCAAACACTGGTTCCGGAAAGGAATCAGGTCCAAGAGGCCCCTCCCATATTATGGGGTCTCCCTTTCTTCCCCCTTTTTCTTTCCCAAAACCGTAGTAATTCTTCCCGCTAGACCCATCTCCAGACATTGGGTATACAATGAGCTTTGGTGTTTGAGTGCTGCTGGGAGTTCACAAACTTCGGAGTATTTATAGGCGCACAAAGGTCTGATACCCGGAGTGTGGAGTGTAAATGCACCGAAAAAGCCTACATGACAACACAGTGAAGAGGCTAGCTGACCTAACACTGAAAAAGCTAGATTCGATTCTCGAAATGACTACTCGATTCATCTCTGTGCATGCAGACTCACAGCACTGCATTGCTGCCGCTCGGTCGATCGCGCCTAGATGCTGCCTTCCCCACTACATGCCACAGACCTTCGCTGTAGAATGACAGGTCCGTCGTCCTCGCCAGAGAGACTGCTTTGAAGGTGAGCTGGTGTGGTTGCCGTGTTGTCACATCTTTTTGAAATGGTGGAAGGGGACTGTTATTGGGTTTTCGTCTTTTGTCACGTATGTCTGGGCAAAGAATGCGACATTTGGGAAACCCGTGATCGCCGTGCTGAGCAGTGGCAACCTGTGATCTCGTACGCGCAGCTAGATACACTATGGTTCCTATTTTGAGCTATTCGAGCGTGTAGTCGTCATCATCGTCGGCGGGATCTCGGCCGCTAACTCCTACCGCACCTAACTTGTCCTTCATTAAATCACAGAAAAAATTTGCAAGAACTTCCTTTATTTCACGAGTATTATGGAATCCACAAACATAACAAGTTCACATCAATAGTATCTATAGAAACAAATGACAAGTAAACCAGCATAATCATAAACATCGGATACAAATAAGCGGTCCACAGCTATCTCATTACAAATAAACATCAGAGATACAAACATCAGATATATCTAACCACCCCTAGGGTGTCGGACCCTCTTAGCCCTCTGCTGGGCACGGACATGGCCCTCGGAGTAGGTGAGAACATCCGGAGACCTCACCTGTCGCTCAGGACATGCAAGGGGCTGCGGTGTCTGCTGCTGAGAGATCCCAAGTGGTGCTCCTCCTAGCTGTGAATACCCCAAGACATCGGGGTCACCTTGCGCGGCAGGCTCTTCTGGAGTCAAGCTGTCGAGGTCGTCTAAGGTGAAGCCCTCGTTATCTGGTCAAAAGGAGGAAGAAGAAGGTCTGGCGCCCGCATCGGGGTAGAATCCTACGCATAAAATGCGGATGTTAGCGTATGCTCGTGTCTTTGGTCATGACATGTAGAAACCGAAATACGAAACATAAACTAACCTGTGTAGGCCGGTATCTGTGGCCCCGGTACCATCCTTGGATACGGTCCGCCAACTGGTGTTGTCCCTCTAAACATTCCAGTATGGCCGCACGCAGTAGCTGGATCGTATCCTGTTTGTGATATTAGTAAATATGTAGGAACACTTGATCTAATTTTAAAGAGATATGTACGTTACCTGCACTTGGGAAGAACTGCGACATCGGCCCGTGCACGGTCGACGGACACGGGAACGACGACGAGGCCTGGGACGACCCGTGGCTGTCTTCGTACTGCACATGGCTTCCCAAGTTGTGCACTACCTGATGCAACTGGTCACGCTGCCTCGACCATGCCTCTGTCTGCTCAAACTGGGTCATTGGGGATCCGGCACGTACCCTCGTCAGGTAAGTTGAGCAGTCCGTCTCCATCATGTTGCAAAGGCGAAACTGCATCCATTCAGTAAAGGAACAGTTAGAAACACATGAATTATCTTATGAATATTAATATATATACATATATAAATATGATCAAGAGACTCACCGCGCCAGCTAGTGCCTCCACGTGGTACCGGCCATAGCCATCCTGAGGCCTCGCCTGGTGTGGCTGCGGGTGAGTGTCAACATAAACCAGACGAGTCCGAGTCCGGGGTAAGTACCAGGTGAGGTAAGCCCTAAAGGAGCTGTCTGTGTGTGGTCCTGTTGGATGGACCAAGTGCTCGTCTGCCTGTTCCCATTGGTCCACCCACGGCTGCATCTTGGTGAGCTAATCATCAGAGCACGGCAAGCCACTCCTTGACAACCTACAAAAGTGGACCACGAAGAATCATTAGATTCGACACGAATGTATGAGCCAAGTTCATTCATAATTACCTGTGGTCTTGGCGACTGACACGCTCCAACGCGGTGGGCACCGGAAACTCCTGGCGCTGCCCAAACTGTCTCCTGACTTTATAGGGCCAATATGCCTCAACCGCGATGTCATAAATCAGGACGGCTGTAGTAAGCCACAGGCTCGCATTCGCGGAGCAGTGCGAAGACAGGCCTGCTGGTGCACGGGTAGCCACAGCCTCTGGGCTGTAAGGCTCCCAGACAACGTCCTCGGGCGTCAGCATGTCGAGCTCCGAAACAAACTCAGGATATGCGTGTCTAACCTGCGCATGCGCCCAGGACCTCTGCATTCCGAATAAGTAAAATTAAAAGTGCGCTAATGCATCATATAACAATGAATAACAAAATTAGATTTGTTGCGAATGTACCTGACGCCAGATCCACATAGTTCCCATAGTGGGCCTGTCGTCCTCCTCGTCGCCGTACATGGCCCCGTGGTAAGGCTCGTGGCTGACCATGGGCCGACCAACGGCTAGCCTCTCGTACGACCAAAGCTATAGCAGTAGTGGGCACCCGGCCAGGATAGCGTTCCCATGTTTCTTCATGCAGCCGTCGCAGAGTCCACGGTAAGCGGCTGCAAGTACCGCCTCACCCCAGCTGTAGGGCGGTACGTCCTCGTCTCCATCCGCAATCCTCCCGTGCATACGGAAGGAGAATCCTATCAACCGAGTTGCTATGAGTGTTGTTGAACATGATGTAACCAAACAACCAAAGTAGGTACGCCTCCAGCGATCTGGTCACACTGTACTCGTCGGCATCCGCAGCCAATAGGGCAGGCTGCATAAACAATTAAGATTAATGGTTTCAACTGACAATGGAACATGTGAATTGTAACAATTAAATTTAAATATGGAATGAATATGTACTGTAAACTGTAGGAACCAGGTCTTCGAAAGACCTGCTGCTCGCGGGTGCGGGTTGATCGGGCCTGCTTCTTCCACGCGGTCAACCAGGGCAAAACGGGCCTCCAGGTCATCCTTCCACGAGGCCGCCACCACACGCGGACCTACAGCCTCCTCGACGATAGGGAGGCCGAGGAGGTAGGCCATGTCCTGCAGCGTAGGAGTCATCTCCCCACACAGGAGGTGGAACGTGTGTGTCTCCGGCCTCCATCTGTCAACGAGTGCCGTCAGGAGGGATCGGTCGAGCTGAATAGGCCCACCCTCGACAAAACGGCTCAGAGTCAGTAGACCGGCCTCACGTAACCTGCAATAAACAAAATTATCGAAACAAAGGAATACCGATGAATACATAAGTGATAAA
Source organism: Panicum virgatum (assembly GCF_016808335.1). NCBI lineage: Eukaryota > Viridiplantae > Streptophyta > Magnoliopsida > Poales > Poaceae > Panicum > Panicum virgatum. The sequence goes on from NC_053146.1 coordinate 8,228,788, forward strand.
TAATAATATTTCATTACATACCTGTCACACCAATCGTGGTGTATAGAGATCGCCTCCCCGGGTGGACGAGGACGTAGCACCTCTAGGGCTCGGTGCTCAACTGCTGCAAAGTAAGACCTGTGGCTCGAGTCGATAACTGGGTCTAGCAAGGAGTCCATCTCCATACTTGCATTCAAAAATATATGAGAACACATAGGTACATATATGTTTCATACAATCTGGACGCGTAATATTTATACATTACAGATAAGTTCGATACAAACTCCATGCATGATTACTATATATTACAGATAGGTTCGATACAAACTCCACACACGATATTTATACATTACAGATATGTTCCATACAAACTGGACGCACGATTACTACATATTACAAATATGTTCGATACAATTGTGGATCATGACACCGAATGCCTTCCACGAGCAATTCTCGCCGATGGTCGTCTGGGATTTCCGGAAGGACCGACGTCAGCAGCATCGTGAAGTGCATTCTGAGGACACTTCTTATAGTTGTGACCCAATGCTCCACATTGTCTGCAACGCTTTTGCGTTTTGCTTGCTTCGGACTCGTCCATACCATTCTGAATACGACGTGTCTGACGGCGGCCTTTGCCTTTCTTAGTGGCTGGATCAGGAATAAACATCTTATTCTCATTATCCTGAATGAAAGGCCCCACTATTCCAATCCCGTATACCTCATGTCCCCAGGTGGATACAGCTGCTTCCTTGCTGAAGTAAGGTGAAACAAATACTCCTGGGTGCAACCCAGACTCTGCACATGCCGCAATGAGATGCGAGCATGGCAAATGCAATAACTTAGACTTCATGCAGGAGCAGAAGGCTTTGCCATCTACTATAATCAAACTCTCATGTACCACCCTATCTCTACGGATACCACGACCAGTTCTATCCTTGCATAGAACCTCAAATCTATGCTCCATTGTACCTGTCGATATGACGCGGTGCAGTTTGGCCTTTTCAATCTTCTCTTGCATATATTGTGTCACTCTTGTGCAAAACTAAATTTGGGAGTTACTGATGTTTATGCTTGCAGCCATGTAACGCTCTCTGAAATACTTCATGCACCCATACATGATGAACTCAACAATTCCCACAAGAGGAAAGGCACGACAAGAACGCATAACCATATTGAAACACTCTGCATGGTTCGTTGTCTGAATACCATACCGTATTCCGTTGGTATCATAAAGGAATGACCATTTCTCCTTAGGTACACCTCGAATCCAGTGTGAAAATGGCTTCTCAATTGAATCCCTAGCATCTGAAGCCTGACTCGTGCCTGTTCCTGATACCCTTATCTTCACTAACTCTGCAGTCAACTGATCAAACATCTGCCATAATGCATTGAATTTTCTCTGTTGATTTTGGGTGCACAACCTCTTAAACAGGTTCTTAAGATCCTTGTTCTTGAAGTGGTCATAGAAGTTTGCACCCATATGCCTAATGCACCACCTGTTTTGGACATCGGGCCATAATGGAGGCGTTGTCGCAGTTCCACGTTGCAATTTCAGTATTGATTGCAGCAGACCTGCATGCCTATCACTAATAAGGCACACATCTGGACGTGCAGCAACAATATGAACCTTCACTCGTTCAAGGAACCAATACCAACTGTCTAAGTTCTCATTCTCAACAAATGCAAATGCGAGCGGAACTATTTGGTTGTTGCAATCTACCCCGATTACGGTGAATATCTGACCTTTATACCTTCCAGTCAGAAATGTGTCATCAATGCCGATCACCGGAAGACAACACTGAAATGCTCTAACACAAGCACCTATACAAAAGAAGGCTCGTTGCATAATTCTTTGCCCCTTAGTCACGGCTGGTACGAGGTATGTGTCATAAAAGCTTCCAGGATTTCTAGCAGCAATCTGGGATAACATACGAGGTAGGTTATCATATGATGCCTCGTATGTGCCGAACCGCATCTCGAACACCCTTTGTTTAGCCCGCCATGCCTTCAAATAACTAATGGTGTACTGGTAAGTCTGCTCAATGTGTCGAACAATCATTTTTTGCTCATAATTTAGGTTGTCCATGATCAACCCATATATTTGCTTTGCAACAAAGTCGCATGATATATTGCGATACGAGGGAAGAACTTCTGACAGCAAACAAGTGTGCTCTGTCACAATGGAACATTTCCAGTTCGACTTCCATTTTCCATTGAATGCATGTACTCGCCATGGACATCCATCATTCACACACTTCACCTCACATTCTTTACTACCAGAATTTAAGACTCTGAATTCTCGTTTCAATGATATTTCCCATAGTCTCACAGCATCTTTTACGACTTCAATGTTTGGATATGTTGCAATTTGCACTACCTCATTCCCTCTGTACTCCCACTCCTGATTTCGTACGTCTTATGCGACATGACTGCCAAGACCATGCTCCTTCCACTTTTTTGGCAATGAGTACTGCTCGTCATCAGATGAGCCCTCATATTCTTCCATCTCTATTGCGGTTTGGTCTTCTGCCTCCATCTCGTACACAATGCTATGTATCCTCTCTCTCCCTCATCAGCAAGGCCTTGTGGTCCCATGTTTTGGTTCTCTATCTCTTCTGACTCATCTTGCTCAACATAATTGGTCTATCTTCGAATACTCGGAGTTGCTTGATCTGCACCATGTTGGATTTCATTTTGTGTCTTTTCCCGGATTTGAACAAGAATGGCCAGAGGCCACCCACGCTCTAGAGCTGCTTGCATGTACTTCTGCCAGTCATCAGTGCTGTGTATCATCATCAATTCCCATAAATCACTTTCTACCTCCCAATTAACAAGAGACTGGACGGGAACCAAAACTCCTTTCCAGAGGTTTATCTATGGCGCTAGATGTGCACTTAAAGGCAGAAAGGTCTACTCCATTTGGCCCATACAAAACATTGTAGTCACCATAAAATACTTGAAACTGCATCTTGCTCGACATATCTGTATATCACAGAATACTTATCGAGTTATACTCTTTAATTCACTACCTTATTCAATAATCCGTAAAAACTAAGTATGGAATTCAACTACAGCGTATAAGTATTCATAACTATATGATGACACTCAAATTCTATACTGCATATGCCAAATTCTATTCTAAATCGTAATTAATTTATAAACACGTCTCTAATAGTACTGCAATTGTAATAATAAATACGTAGTACTAATTTTCTAAACTAATTTACTACTACGTAACTAAAGTATCATTAAACTCCTACTTAAATGGTTCTACTATAGCACTAATTAAATTAAATTACTCTACAATACCAATGGAAAAATACATAAACTAAATGTACTAACCTGCAGATCACAAGTGCGGAATCCGGCTGGGCTTCGCCGCTTTCCTTCTCCTCACCCCTCTCTTTTTTTCTGGATTTTTGGTGGAATTTTCGAGCTCAAATGAGGAGAGAATGGGGTCGGATGCTTATATAGGGGGTATGGCCCGGTCGTCCGAGGGGGAGGCGACATGCCCCCCTGTCGCCCGCGGGGGGGGCAACAGGCCCCCCTGTCGCGCCCAGGGTTAACCTTACCGGTGGGAACCGGTCCGGTTTGACCGGTCAAACCGGTCCGGACCGGTTCCGGTTTCGGTCGGTACCCAACCGGCCAAAATTCAAAATTTAAATTTAAATTCAAAAAATGAAAAATTTTCAAAAAAAATTCCTAAAAATACTTCAAGTTGCGATGAATCTAATGGTATCAAATTTTCTCAAAAATTCGTTCATTTAGTATAGTTTGCGGGGATTTAAAGTTAAATCAAAAAAGAAAAAGAAAAAAAATGGACCGGCCCATTAAGGCCCACCAGTCAAACCGGTCAAACCGGCCGGTAAACCGGTTGCACGGGAGCTTTTGAATTTGGATTTGAATTCAAACCGGTCAAACCGGCCGGTAAACCGGTCGGAACCGGTTGCACGGGAGCTTTTGAATTTATTTGAATTTGGATTTGAATTCAACCGGTTCCGACCGGTAACCGGTCAAACCGGTCCGGTAAACTAGAACCGGAGCCCGGCGGTTACCGGTTACCGGTTGGGAAATAAAACCCTGGTCGCGCCTGTGGGCGGCGGCCACCGGTCGCCCGAGGGGGGCGACAGGCCCCCTTTCATTTTTTTCGGTCATGGATCTCGTTGCAAATTTGAAGAAAAAAATTACATCTATGGCCTGTCGCCCCCATAGGGCGACCGGGGTTAGTTTTGAAATTTTTCAAAACGGACATATATTTTTGAAATTTTGATTTTTTAAAATATAAAAAAGAAAAAGAACGCCAAAAGAGTTGGTGCTGCGACAAGGCCTCGGCCCAGGTCGCTTGTTTGTGTGTTGGAGAAGGAATTACAATGAGATCGGGCCGTGGCCTTGGGTTGTGAGTTCGAGCCTTTGTTCAAAGTCGCTTTGGCCCGAGGAGCTCGCCCGAAGAGGCAGACCAGCCCAGAAAGGCGACGATGCCTGGCCGAGTTCCGGCCATAAGGACAGGCACATTGAAACTCTCCCCGGGTATCCATACGGCTGGCCACCGTGTGGTTGCTCTGGTTTGCTCACTAACCCCTCTCAACAACTCTTTTTTCTTTCTTTTTGGCCCTCAGTTAGTCAGAATCGTATGGTTTGCTCACTAACCCACTAAGCCCTCTCATCAACTCTTTTTTATTTCTTTTTGGCCCTTAGTTAGTCAGAATCGTACTTGGAAATGAATCACAAGATTTAGAGTGTCCATTTAGAATCTTAGGTGGCTTCACGTGGAGATCTAAAAGGACTCTCTAATTAGTAATAATAAGATGAACTTAGTTACAATAATGAAACACATTGAAAGATAATGTGTGATAGAATATGCTATAGTTAGACGGATGCACTTATAATGGAATGTGCGCGCACGCACGTGCACGTGTTTGTGTGTGTCTGCACGCGCGCGTCCCAAACTTCCAAAGTATGTGTATGTATGGTCAATCCCTACACTACGACTTTATCTATGTAGGATTTTGTAGCACTAACACCTATTATCTGTGTTGGACTACATACACCTATTTGATAAGTCTGTTATGTACTATATTCAGCTCTTCAAGTTTTCCTTCTCCCACCCCCGCATCGCTCTGGTCTGGGGCGACTCGGGGGCGATACCGAGCGACTCTGCCGCCGCCCCCTCCCCGCATCTCGCCTCGAAGGCCGCTGTCGCCGCCGGCCGCCGGCTAGCCCGCAGCGGCGGCGGCCGCGTCGAAGTCGGCAAAGCCGCGTCCCCTCCCCTTCCTCGAGCTGGGCTAAATTTCGGTTCCTAGAAAATGGGAACCGATTGGTCCTTTTTACAAACAAGAACCGAGCAAGTTCTGTTTCGATTAGTTCGGTTCGGTACCGGTACTAACCGAACTAACCGAGCTGCGAACATGGACCATCCACCGTCGCCCCGTTCATGGATGCGCCGCCGCGCCGTCAATCCGCACTTTGCCGCTGACGTCCCTGCCCTGCAGCCGCGCGCGTAGCCCGTGGATGCGCCGCCGCGCCATTGATTTGGGGCCGCATGTTGCCGTCACCGTCCCTGCCCTACGGCCGCGCGCCATCGCCCATGGATGCGCCACCGCCGCCGCGGTTCGCCTCCTCGCCTGGCGGGGTCGGCAAGCGCCGAGCGCCGCTGGTTGCCGTGGGCGGGTGACGAGGATGGAGGCGGACGGGGTCAGAGCGGCGGCCGAAGGCCCGTTGGAGGTCGGCGTCGGGTGATGCGGCGGCCTGCGGGGGTTGGGACGCCGGACGCTGGGCGCGGCCAAGGGCGGGGGACCAACGGCCGAGAAGCGAGCCGGCGTTTGGTGAGCGGCGACATGGGGGGTGGCGGCGCGGGGCGCCTGGCATTGGGGTGGGCGCGGTGGCGGCAGGACTGGCGAGCGTCGGGATCGTCGGGTGGAGTGTAGAGGGCTGAATCGGGATGGGGGATTGGGGTTAAACCTAGGGTTTCTATTTGGGCCAGTGACATATTGGGCCTAATTGTCTAAGTGGGCCAAATTTTAGTTCTTCGGGAGAACCAAACCCAAGAACCAAAGATACCGAGAAACTTCAGTTGTTCTGATCATGGAACCGAATAGGAACCGAACTTCTTTGGTTCCGGTTCCCTCGGTTTCGGTTCTCGATAAATTCGGTTCGGTCTTCGGTTCTCGGTTTATATTGCCCACCCCGACCCCTTCCCCCTCCTCTTCCACTCCATCTCTTGGCCCTAACCCTAGGTCGCTCCGGTCGCCGGCCGGTCATCGGTGTCTCCGGCCTCCTTTCGCCGGATCTGCCGCCTCCTTGGCCGGATCTCCCCTCTCCGGGCCATGGCGGATGTCGCCGTCGCCGCCGCGCCCCTCCCCTGTTGGGGATGGTGGCCTCCGCCCCATGCTGGTTCCCTCCCTCACGGGGGCCGAGCGTGCCTGCCGCATGCTCACGGCCAGCCTGGTGCGTGTGGGGTTGGGGGCCCTCAGCCTCGGGGGCCCTTCGCCTCTTCGCTCCCCGCCGGCGAGCTCGGCCGCCTCCGTCCTCGGAGGCGCTCGCTCCTCTACTGGGGGCCTTGCCGTGGGATTCGTCTGACCCTTGGTTGCGGTGGCTTGGATGGTGCGTTCGATCGAGGGAAAGTCGTGCCTGCTTGCAGGTTGTCGATGGCGGTGCTCTCTGGTGCCATTTACCTGTTGAAGGCATCGATTTTTCTCCGTTCCCCGTCTTGGCCGTCTCTGCTTCCTGGGTGAGGCCCTGTGGCGTCCAAGGTGCCATTGGCGTCGCATTTCTCGTGGGCCTCCAGGCTCTGGTGGGTGTGTGACTGCCATCCCTGCGCGCGTGGATGGCCTTCTCCAGTCCCTGCCCTGCTCTTAATTGTCCAACATCGCCTTGGTTGCTTGGTTTGTTTTCTTCAGGTGGATGCTTTGCCGCCCTGATGCTTGGTCTCCTTCCCATCCTTTGGTCTGTGCGGATGCTTTGCCGCGGTGTTATTAGGCGGATTCTTTGCCGCTGTGTCATTGATTCTGGCGGATGTTTTGCCACTGTGTCGTTGATTCTGGCGGATGTTTTGCCGCCGTCGTTGTTGGTTCCTGCGGATGCTTGGCCGCAGTTGTAGCTAGCGGATGCTTTAACACCTCTCTCCTTGGTAGCCTCTCCTTGGCAACCTTTGGCGATGTATTTTCTAGTTGGCAGGTTCACGTGTTTGTCGTTCTAGGGTCGAGGGTGGAGCATGTTCCCCCTCTGTTTGTTCTTGCTGCTTTGCCACCTTCTTGGTGGTGCTGTGTATCCACCTCAATAGCCTCTGTCTATTGAGGTTTTGTAATGGTTGTATTCTCTTCTTCTTAATGAAATACGTGCTAAGGCACGATCGCGAAAAGTATGCCAAAAGGCAATAGCATCACAAAAGAAAAGAAAATATAAGGCAGAAAGATAAAACTGACATAGGCCCACATTTTCACCAAAGGTTTGACAAGATCCCACTTATAATTATTGATTCAACCAAAATATCCCATAATTCCTGATCCAAACTCTAGAAGCAAGCACCAGTTTAATTTCTTTTTATAACTCTAGTAGACAGATCAGATGTATACACATGTATAGCATGAAAAACACTGTATTTTTCTTCAACGTTTCACTGATAGAGCATAACTACAAAGTTTACCTTGCTAATTGGCATCATTTGCCAAGCTCAATACGCTTCCATTGTACAAACCAACCGCAACACAGGGCCCAATCTCTGCCACATCTGTAGAACTGCTCGTCCTAGGATCATAAATCTTCAGAGATCCCCTGTTTCCTAGGTGAACAAGCACTATCCTGCCATCATTCAGCACCAGCAGAGGACGCACCGTATGTTCAGCATGCCGGTAGCTAATACTAAGCTGCATCCTGTATTTCCTGACCCATGATCCCTTTTCCACATCCATCAAGAACCATAGGTCCATGGAGGAGGCAAGCGTGCGATGCGTCACGACCAAGCAGCCATTCATGTCAGCCAGTGACAACTCGCCCCAATCCATGTGATCGCTGGGATGCCCGGCGCCGGCGGCGGCGACACCGCCGTCCCCGACGCCGAGGCTACTGCTACTACTCAGGGGTCCTCGGATTGTCGGCGCCCACTCTTCGGTGTCGAGGTCGAACGAGGCTACGCGGTCGGGCATGGCGTCTTGGCCATGAACGAGCTCGCTGGAGAAGAAGAAGACGGTGCCGTCGATCACCGCCCATGTGCCTAGTGCAACAGGGTACGCAGGGTTCTTGATCCGCCGCCACCGGCTACGGCCGCCGCCGTCGAGGGTGGTGATCTCGTAGAACTGCCGAGCCGTGCCGGGGAATAGGTGGAGCACACGGAGCACCTTGCGGTCGCCCGTGGTGGCGACCTGCCCGAGCGCGACCATGGCGGTGTGGTGGCTGATCTCCCGCTCGTACGCCGCGTGCTCCTCCGCCAGCCCCTGGGGCAAGGCGCGCGCGTGCGCGACTCCGGCGGCTGCCGGGCTCAGAAGCATGCAGCTCACGCCGGCGCCTCTCGCGACGCAGACGAGGTCCAGCCGTACGGACACCACCCACTCGTTCTCCGCCTCGCCGGGGCCGGCGCCGGCCGCCGCGCGCGCTTGACGACGCGGCCGGCGAGGTCGAGGACGTCGTAGAGGACTGAAACGAACATTGCACCATTTATGCCATTTCGAGTGATTTTGGTGATCGAATGACAACACAACACTTGGACTAATATGTTTGTTAAGATGACCATTCTCAGGCTTTTAAGTTCAAGTGATGACAAAGAGAAAGAGAAGATAGGCGTAGTAAGGCCCGAAGGGCGCCCTGAAAGCTCTTCGGATCAGGAGCACCGGAAGAACCGATGCCTAAGCATCGGTGCATCCGACACTTGTCGGAAGAACCGACGCTATGAAGTTTGGTGCAGAAAGGAATCGAAGCCAAGTCAGCCTATAGGCACCAGTTGAACCGACGGTCCAAGAAAGGGCATCGGTGCATTGGGCGTACTGTTTACCAGAGACGATGTCAAGTGCCCAGGAGAAGTGTCTTCAGCACCGGTTCAACCGACGGTGCATCGGAGTATTGCATCGGTGTAATGACGTCAGCGCCCAGGAGAAGATCCTTAAGCACCGGATGAACCGGTGATGCATTGGTACAAAGCATCGGTTCAACCGGTGGTCACTGTGTCAGCTGTCAGGAGTCCAACGGCTATTTCGGGTTATGAGTGACCGGATGAACCGACGCTACCTCTGCCAAAGGCATCGGTTCATCCGATGGTACGCAGAATTTTGCTGACCGTTGGAGCAACGGCTACAAGATTTGGTGGCCTATATATACGCCTCACATCGGCCATTTGAAGCTTGCTGGAGTTGCTGGACATCTCATACACACCCAAGAACATCTCCAAGCCATACAAAAGCATCAAGATCATATCATTAGCCCTTAGCACACTTTGAGAGTGTTTTGTAAAGAATTAGCTCTTAGTGAGTGAGATTGCAAGGCTTCGAGCCTTTGTGCTGTGGTTCATTAGCGAACCAAAACAAGAGCTTGGTGCGCCGGCACCTTGGAGCGTGAAACTCGCCGGCAACGTCATCGACCCGCCAACTTGGTGTGGAGCGGCGACGACATCTTTGTGCGGGGGACGTGGAGACCCCCATCCTTTGTGGAGAAGCTTCTTAGTGGAACCCGGGGCCAAGGTGACCGTGATTGTGTTCACGGAAGAGACTTGGTGGCCGAGTAACAATACTCTTAATGAGTGCTACAATAACATGGATGTAGGTGTGCCTTTGTGGCTAACCAAACCACGGGATAAACACCCGCGTCAAGAGTTTGTTATCTCTTATCCCGCTCTTTAAGCTTCCGTATTTCATACTAGCAATTTGTATGCATTTATTTTCATAAAATAGTTTTTTGATAGAAAAGGTTATAGGTTGCTAAACTCTTTTGGGATAGGGGTTCCACACTAGAACAACCTAGTTACACATCTAGATAGCATATTTTAATTTAAGTTTTGTGCAATCTAGTTGGAGCTATAAATCTAAGTTTTTATTAGTGCCTAATTCACCCCTCCCTTCATATAGACTAGAGCACCTTATCCACGCCGCCGCTTGTGTGCTTGGCGTAGCCGGCGACGACGAGCGGGCGGGCCGCGTGGGCGGCGGCGAAGGCGCGGTCGGAGAGGAGGGACCGCCACGGGCGGCACATGCCGCGGAGGCGGCAGAGCTCCTTCCCCGGAGGCGCAGCAGGATCTCGTAGACGGCGTCCGGGGGCAGGGCGCCGGCGGGAGCGAGAAAGGCCTCGGCGCGCCTGTCTGCAGCAACCGTCCGCCCGGCGCTGCACGACGGCTTCGACGACGACGCCATGATTCCTGAGGCCACAAAAAATCGGAGAGGTGCTTACCGGGAATCGGACTCGGACCTCGACGGATCCCGGCGCTGGGCGGAGAGCGAGGCTGGCGGCCGCCCCGAAGGCTGTAGCACGGAGCCGGAGCGGAGCGCCGTGGTGGAGGGAAGAAGCTAAGCGGTGGTGGTGACGGGATTGGGGATTTGTGGTCGACGACGACTAGCCGTGTGCGTGTGCTGACCGGACTGAAGCGTTAACCTCGCCGCGACTGGGTTTGTGGACGACGCTCCCGCTCCATTGTGGGGTGGTTTGTTGACGTCGACGTCGCCGGAGGCCCAAAATCCCGTGATGGTAAAGTGTTGGATTTTCTGCAAAGAAAAACACAGACTTTTTCCCCAAAAAAAAAATGCCCGACCGTCGTCGTTCGTGGAGCGCTTCGCGCGGCCGGCGACGGCGAGAAACTCCATCCGGGTGGCGCGGCGTGGGCGGCGGCGGACGCCGGGCCGAAGCGGATGGAGGGACCGCCATGGCCGCCGGCAGACGGCGCGGAGCGCGGCAGACGTTGTCGGCGCACGAACACGACTCGCGCGCCGTCGGGCAAGCCAATTGCAGGTTGCAGCAGGGCGAGATACGTGGGCCGGAAGGCCGCCATGGGCTGAATTTTTTGTTTCTCCTGCTGGGCCGGCCTTCAGTGGCATTGCCGGCCCGGTGAGATGCATAATCCCCCTTGGCCGACCTTTGCTACTTCTCTCGTGACCAAAAAGATAGAGCTCCTGCAATATTTTCATCAAGTAAATAATGATCAAGTCAAGCAGGCATTTGCATGGATTGCTGAGTGTCCTGATCAAATCTTTATCCAACTGCCGCCAAATAAAAACTGTATTCAAGTGCTTGTAACAAGAACTCTTCTGGGCGTTGGATCTGATTGGAGAATGCAACCACTAGGAGATGCTCTCTAATCTGCCATGACTGATGACAATCATAGGGGTCAGGTGTCATCAGTTGAAATAGTGTCGTAACTGTGACCGTTTCTTTAGAAGACCCCACTTAGGACTTGCTTTTAGAAAGAGTCCATTTGCAGGAATTTTGTGACCTCATTCGCCTTGCTCCATGAACGATCGAGTCAAACACCATAGCATACAACCACTTTAAAGGTTTCATTGAAATGGGAAAATAATGGGAAAGACTTTTACTCCTGTGAATATAGTAGCAAATTCCGGCGTTCCATGCTAGTTTCTGATAGCCACTACCGGAGATCCCAAAATTGCCGAGTGTTTACATGTTTGCCGAGTGTTTTATTTCGGACACTCGGCAAACAATCTATTTGCCAAGTACCAACAAAGAAACACTCGGCAAAAAAAGACACTCGGCAAACAAAGTTGTTTGCCGAGTGCCTAGGGGTTGGCACTCGGCAAGGAGGTGTTCGTCGAGTGTCCAAGGGGTGGGCACTCGGCAAACAACCCATTTCTAAATTTTCTAAAATTTTTAAAAATAGCAAACAAAATCTAAAAATTATGAGATTTGGCAAGATGTCATAATATCATATGTGTAGATTGTGAGAAAAATTAGAGGAGGTTTCACACATTTTGTCATGTACGTGCTTACAAATCGATACATCTCCGGAGAAGAATCATAGAGTTTAGAAGAATCCGATAAGATTTGGAGTCAAATTGATGGTCGAATTGTTGTTTGAGTTCAAAACTTTTTGTATAGGCAATAGACAATATAGATTGTTTAACATGAAATTTTGGTAATTTTTCAAATCCATTTGGTATTTTTTCAATTTGTTTTGCTTAATTTTTTTGCCGAGTGTATTTATTTGGCACTCAGCAAAGCCTCTCGGACGAATTTTGAAATAGAATTTTTGGAGTGTTTCAAATGATCTCGGATGAAGAAACTCACAACATCAAAGTTGTAGATCTATAAAAGTTAAGAAACTTTGTAGTTCACAACTTTTTTATTTGAATTCATTTAGGATCTCGAATATGTGTTTGAATTTCTCAAATTTGAAATTCAAATTTCTCAAAGCAAGAAGTCGCGGGTTCGAATCACGGCAGCCACATAGTGGCGCGATTTGATGCGGAATAATGGTGAGACTTGATGACGTTGGATGACTGGTGTGGTTACCGGGTAAAAATAATTTTTTTTGCTATTTTTAAACGCTGTTTTCTAATTGGATCCGAAATATTTGCTGAGTGCTTTTTGGCACTCGGCAAAGATTTTGCCGAGTGCCCGAAAAAAGGCACTCGGCAAAGGTGACTTTGCCATCACTTTTTTATCGAGCCCAGTTTGCCGAGTGCAAAAGGGTCTTTGCCGAGTGTATTCGACGCAAAGTTGGCAAGTCCGGTAGTGAGCCACCAATATCAGAACTCTTAAGCTTGCACAAATATCACAAACGTTTTCCTTTGTAATTTTCTATGCAACTGGTTGTCTGCTAGTTATAAAACTATGAGATTCACTAATTTGACGCACCACAGAAAAAATATCCAGATGGCTTCCATGATTCTGGAAATTAGGGATGGATTATGCTTAGCTTTATGGCACAATGACCATTGGTTGATAAGACTCTTTGATCGGACATTAGCATGCATCATCAAGAAATTAATAGAGTGCCACATCATAATAAATAACCACGCAACGGCTTAAAAATATATAAGTGGTTCACCATCTAACCTTGAGTGTGTTTCTTTCTGTACTTTTTCGCTGAGGTCAATTCTCTTGAGGTCAATTCAAATTTTAAATGATCGTGGAAAATCAGTTGGCTTTATCAAAATGGAAGAACACATGCTTTTACTACCAAAAACCATATGTTTCATGGAAGAACATTTTTAAGGGTCTTCAACCTCATCCAGATAACCGCTGCAGTCACTTACTAGAAAGAATTTGCATTGCCTTCATTAAGGCATTCTACAACAGTCAATTTCATCACAGACGGTAGGTTGGCAGCTCTGAACCTCAAGTATACCTTGAGCTTTCAGAAATGACAGGCAAGCCAATGGACTAGGGCAAGCCCAATGCATGTGTCTCAGATTGCATTATAGGTGGGATCCGCTGCAATTGACAATAACTATAGTCTGGTCCACAATGGCAAAAGCCTCCGACGGAGATAATATGGGCCCTAGTGGGTCCCATTTAGTCTAAAAAAATCAATCCCCACAAACATTCATGACTCTCGTTCGCGGGAGAAAAATCCCCATCCGCTGTTCCTCCGCCCGATCCCCAATTCCACCGGCGGCACTCGCTTGGTTTCCATGGTGGCTAGGCCAGATCCCGCAAATCCAATCCATCCCCTACCTCCACCACCCGGCCTATGACTCATGGTGATCCTTCTGGTCATGGATTGCTCGTCGCCCACGGGTACGCCCCTCTAGCACTGGCGGCCTATCTCCTCTGTGGTTGGATTCATGGCGAGCCATGGGAACGACGAATCAAGGTATCGGACTGGTGCTGCATCCCTGAACAGGCGCGCAGCATGGCCAACCTTGCTCCTACGGCAGATCCTTGTGGTGGAAGAGGATCCTGGGGTCTGCATCTATAATCTATTCAATGACAGAAATTATACATCAGAACACTTGGTTGGACAGCTTAATTTCATGGTTGAGACAATGGTACTAGTACATGCTTTAGGTAGGCATACAAGCAAATTAGATGACCTGAATAAACACTACTACAATATAAGGCTCATAACATACTAATAAACTCTAGTTTTGTTGTGGCTGACTGCTAAATTTTTGCCATACGTGCTCCACCAAATCAGCCTTGAGACGCCGATGGATTGTTCGATCACGAATATTCGTGTCTTGCTCTAGGACCTGTGCGAATCCATGGATTGGGCCTTGGGCAAGTCCTGTAATCTGTGCAGAAACTTGAGATTGTTCGTATGCGTTGTCATTAGGTATCCCATAGGAGTCCCTCTCATCCTCAATTATCATGTTGTGCAAAATAACACATGCATACATAATATCAGCTAGTTGTTCCCTTTCCCAAAGTCGTGCTGGATGACGGATGATGGCCCAACGCTTTTGCAAAACCCCAAATGCACGTTCGACATCTTTTCTTGCAGATTCTTGATGTCGTGCATACAATTTAGCCTTGTCATTTTGAGGTCTAGTGATCGATTTGGCAAATGCAGCCCACTCTGGATAAATTCCGTCAGCTAGATAATATCCCATGTTATATTATGTCCCATTGACGGTAAACTGAATGCTAGGAGCTCTTCCTTGTAGTGTCCACCACTAGGCAAGTTGCTGTTAAACTCCTGAGCTACAGCCTTCCCATAGTGTTCTGATTTCTTGTCATTGCCTTTAATCGGATCAACTGAGTTGCTCAACCAAGAACTCATCAGCCGTATATTGTCATCTTCAGTCCAATTGACCCGTGTACCTCTTCTTGGTTCATCACTGCTATCACTTAACTCTTGAACATCAATAGTTTCTGGTTGTTTTTGACTTGCAGGGCATGGAGAAGCTGACTCCGATCCATGGGAAGTTACCTGCAGCCCCTCCCGAAGTATCAGATTGCACCCCAAATAGAGATCTACTGGCTGCAAATCCAAACACTTGATTAGGTGAGTGCACTGAATTTTGCTGACCAGCTTGAAAGTCTGCTTTAGTACTTTGCATCCAATTTCCATGGTTCTGAGCACCTTGAAAGATTGGAGGAGACTGGCCATATGGCTGGTAGTTGCTTGGAGGACCAAAAGGATGGAAATTCTGTAGATAATTAGGTGGGAAGTATTGGGAGAAATTTGTGGGAAATTAGATAGGAGGGGTGTTTTAGCTATCACTCTCTGCAGCTTGCCTTGAGGAACCTTGATTCATTGGACTGGTGAAAATTCTGTTGAAATGGTCCATTTTTGTTGAAACGAATGTTGAGCTATGTTGTTGTGTGCTTGTTCACCAACCTGAGCTTTTGTAGGTGAAGAAATAGAAGCCAACGGCTACCGGTGCAGAGCAACGGCTACCATAGCAGAGCAACGGCTACCAAAGCAGAACAACTGCTGAGGCCAACGGTTAAACTGAAATGTATATTTTATTTGTATAAATAGTGGCTGTGAAAAAGTATTGTATTTCATTGTCTTGTGGCCACACCTTAGGCTTAAGGATCATTTTTGGCGGATGGTGCTTGTGGTTTGGACGCACAATGGTGAAGATGCATAACTGTAGTAGCATTAAATGCTTAAGGTTACCTTTTTCCTATATTGTGGCTGCCCTAATAGTACTGTACTGCCTGCTAAGCTTGCCCATCCAATGGCAGGCTTGCTCAATCAGGGCACTGTTGGCTCTGTTGGATGGCATGGCATGGGCGGCAACGGCCTTCATGGCTTCGCAACTCCTCAGATGCAGGGGCGGAGCCAGAAATTTGTTTTTTTTATTATTAGAGGGGGCCAACCATACTAATTTGTATGAAAATTTAATCAAAATTCAAATATTCAATGTAAATTTGGGAGCCATATGGGGCCAGGCCCATGCCGCCCCCCTGTCTCCGCCCCTGCTCAGATGCTGACAAATGGCAAGGTGTAGCTGGCCGTGGGAGCCCCGGCATCTCCCAAACGCCCACCGTTTGCTGTTGCTGTATCTGCCATCATTCCGGTTCGGTTGTGATTTTGCACTGTTGGGGAGAATGAGAACAACAAACTTGTGATTTGCACTGTTTCATTCATCTTTTTCTTTTTTGAGAAAAACAAACTGATCAGACTGAAAACAAACAGTTTTTATCCATCTTATACCTTAAAAACAAACTGATCGAATTTTTTTTATTTATAATCACAGTCTATCACCAAGAAATTTTTCTATCCCCCATCCATCGATCAGACTGTCATTCAACCTATGACAGAGGCAATAAGCTATCCATCAATCCATGAATCCATCCACGCACGTCACCACCCCATCCGCGTCCGGCCCCGCTCCAACCGACGCCGGGCCCCGCGCACCCCTCCACCACCAACTGCCCCGGCCGGGACGCCGCCCACTGCCCACATGAAGGCGGCGTGCGCGCACGCGCCCCCGCCGGCGCTCGCGCGCGCTCACACGGCCGCACACCCTATCTATATATCACGCGCGTCGCCGCACCGGGGATTGCTAGTTTACGATCAACCGTATGGGAGGCTCTCGTACGGCCGATTTTCCGACAGTATTTTTTTTCTGTTTTTAGAAAAAAATTTATCGTTTTCTGAGAAAAATAAATTCAGACATTTTTTATGAGTCAAATAAATTTTCAAGTGAAAATTTGATGGGTAGAAAAAATTTAAAGAAAAAAATTGGTGAGATAAAAAAAATTTACGAGAAAAATTTTGACAGAGAGAAAATTATCAAATGGAAGAAATAAAAAATGTACGTCAAAATAAAAAAAACTCGGCTATTATTTTTTTTTAAAAAAAATTATATGCAAAGAACAAAAAAACTGGATCTGGGTAGGGGCGGCGCTGGACCCGCCGCGCCCCGCCGCCGCTCGCGCCGCCGGACCAGCCGCGGGTCGGGCCTCCGCTCGTGCCGCCGGCCCCGCCGCGGCTCGCGCCGCTCGTGGGGGAGCCGCGCCTGGATCTAGAAGGAGAAATCCAGAAAAAAGAGATGGAGGGAGGAAGAGAGCGGGTGAGGAGGAGGGGGAATCACGGGAGTGGGGAATGCGATGGAGAGAGGAGATATGTGAGCACAGTAGGACCCACCATGTGCTCGCACCTCCCCTCGGCCCAAAATTCCACTACATCATCACTCACTAGCTCTCGTCGCCGCCTTCACACTGAGAGAGAGCATCATCGATCAGCTTGGGCAAGCTCCTTCGTCCGCCATGGATCCGAGGGCCTTGGTCCTGGTGGTCGTGGCGGCGGCGGCGGACGGGGTCGGCGGGGACTTCGCGGCGGACCGGGCAGAGTGCTCGGACAAGCTGGTGGGGCTGGCGACGTGCCTGACGTATGTGCAGGACGAGGCGGCGGCGCCGACTCCGGACTGCTGCGCGGGGCTCAAGACGGTGCTGCAGACCAGCCGCAAGTGCCTGTGCGTGCTCGTCAAGGACAAGGACGACCCCAACCTGGGGCTCAAGCTCAACGTCACCAAGGCGCTGGGGCTCCCCGCCCTCTGCAAGGCCTCCGCCAACATCTCCGACTGCCCCAGTACGTGGCCTCTGATCATTCCTCATCATCATCCACAGGCCAGTTGGTGGAGTGGTAGTTCTTGTCATCGTAATCATCTACCACTCACTTTATTAAAAATAATTGTTACTTGTTTATGAAAAGGAAGAACATGCTAGGATCAAAGTTTAGACTCGACTTGGGAAAAACTCGATCCATGGCAGCCCTACTTAATTTGGGTCAGGGACGAAGCCAGATCAAAATAGCACCAGGGTCTTGTGTGTTGCACTTGCATATCGGGTCTTTATCTTTAAAAATTACTAGTACAGAACAGTAATCTCTATTGATTTTGCATAAATTTATCGAGGTCGCCAACCCGACAATAAAGGGCAGCTCCGCCCTTGATTCGGGTGCTAAATTAACCAGGAGAAGGCTCAACTCAAGCTCGCTCGTCACCGTGGTCGAGCTTTGAGAGCTTTTTGTGGTCGATTAGTAAACTAATGAAACAGAAACCTCAAGCTCGAGTAAAAGCAACGTGATATTTTCCATCTAGTTGAACCATACAACATTGTGCTTATGCAAGAAAACATTTTTTTATACAAAAAAAACCCGGCCTTGTCTGCATGTACATGCGATTCGGTTAGGATTCAGAGCACGGCAGGGCCGACACATATCCTTCTCCAAACCATAGTCACAGGATTCGGGGTCGATGCCTCGTCCCTCGACCCGGGAACGTCGTTCCGATTCGAGGGTCGGGGTCGAAGAGGGTCAGTGTCCCATTCAAGGTTGGATCGTGTTCCGGGTTGAAAGGGGTCGCAGCCCATTGCTAGCAGATTTAATTGGGATAAGGAGGTTAAGGACAGTGGATTGGTGTGGTTTTTGTTAGACAATGAGCTGAGTACGTGTAAAATGGTCTAAATGTATTCTTTTATATGTTTCTTATATGCTTGTGCAGATTAGTTTCTTCATTAGTAGCACATATATAGTTTTTGTCTTTATCGACCCGAAGATATCGACCCCGATGAATCAGGGTCGCGTCCCACATAATAATTTATCGTTCCATAGATGTATACCCCCTTCGTACCACAATTTTATAAAATGACGATCCTCGACCCTCGACCCCGTTCCTCGACCCGGTCGACCCAGGAACTTTGTGACTATGCTCCAAACGTCACAGCAGCTTTGAGAAGATGCCGTGCGGCGACAAGCATGCCGCCGCAGGGCCGTGCATGCTAGGCTAGACTGCTAGCTCGGGGACGTCGTTGCGGATAGCAACAGGTCGTCATGAACATTCCATGTTCAATAGGAGAACTAGCTAGTAGCTAGACACCGTACCGGATCGACCAGACAAAAACATCTCGTCGGCTGGCATGCCTGCTGCCGGGAGAAGGCTCCTAACCCCGCGTCTCTTTTTCCTCGGGGCACGGCCGGCTGCCCGTGATCGGCGTCACGCGTGGTTGATGAGGAGGGAGATGGCGTGATCAATCAGGCTCCCCACCTCGGTTGCCACGAGAAGATTCTGAAGCTGAAAGGGACTAGTGTGGACTCCCTCTTGACTTCAGTCGACAAGCTCGTCGAGTGTGGTCTCCATTCTCCAGCAACGAAATCTTTAGGGTGTGTGGGTGTGTCACTCTCCTAGCATGCAATTGTGGTCCTAGGACCCACATGTCAGGAATGGGTGGCCGGTGATCGAGAAAATCTCTGAACCTTAGCTTTTGCTGGCGAGAGGATTCTTTTTTAACACCAACTCCGTAAATTCATTTTAACTAGGATTTGAACCCGATCGAGCCTGCTTGATGCCAGTGGCAAAGTTAGAGCAAATTGAAGAGAGGTGCGCTTGCCTCGTGGGTGCATAAGATTGAGTCATGGGAGTGCAAATATAGTGAAAATTTGAGCATGATCACTGTTTTTCCATTTTTTTAGGGAGTGCATTAGCACCCTCTAATCATAACGTAGCTTCGCCCCTGCTTGAAGCTACTCGAGTGTTCTAACCGCTAGTCTAGAGGCCCTTTCACATTGACGAGCAAGCGTGAGACAATACTAGCTAATGAGTGACATATAGCTGCACCATGAGAGATTTTTCATCACGTTAATATATTGTTGGTTTTGTGGCAATACACACGCAGGGCTGCTGAACCTGGCGCCCAACTCCAAGGAAGGGCAGGTGTTCGAGCAGTACGCGAAGCAGGCGGCGGCGCAGGGCACCGCCCCCAGCGGTCAGTTTCATCATCCATCACCAACTTGCTTTAATTTCCCGTCCATTTTCTTCGTCTCTCGCTCCTCCTTTCATGATGATTCAGATGCATGAAACGCCAGCAAGGTTACAACAGTGAAGTCTGTACAAGGCATGGCTAGCTCAAAGCCAAGCCTTGAGTATACTTGCCAAGAAAAAAAAACTTTTTATATTTAGTAGGAGCTCGATCGCTTTGCGCTTGCTTTCGAAGGCAATCATCGCCGGCTTACTCCCTGGTCTGATTAACACGCGCACGCCTGCCGTAATGCGCTCTCCAGGTGGCGGAAGCAGCGCGCCGGCCTCGGGCGCGCAGAAGAGCGGCGGCACCGGGCCCGCGGGGCGGTGGTTGGGAGTGGGGAGGGTCGGTGGCGGCGGCGGCGGCGCACGCGCGGTGGTGCTCGCCGCGGCCGCCCCACTCGCCGTGCCTCTCCTCATCCTGCTGGGATAGACGAGATGGTGAATGAACGGCCGGCGGCGGATCATCGGAGGTGTGGTTGCGTACGTCTTGCGTGGTGTGCTGTGTTCTTGCGTGGCGTACGTTGGCAGTTAATTATCGTTTGTTTAAACTTGAACCGTTGGCAGTTACTATCTCACTTTATTATCAGCTATAATGTGGACAAAATTAAAGGTCGTTGATTTCCATTCCTTTTGGGTTCACTACTTGGCTAACTGGTTTGCCTTCTTCGACGGGGGAAAAAATTTGTTGTTTGTTTAAAAGAAATAGGGAAAAGTCAAAATCACACTCTCGAACTATCGCAGAAGTTCGATTTTTAACCTTCAACTACAAAACCAGCCATCCAACTATTCAAACCGGGCAAACTTGACTCTTGGGGTGGTATCCAAGATGGTTTTGTATTTAAAAAAATAAAAAAATTCTAATTAGCTTTAAAAAATAAAAACTAATTCATTTTGAATTAGAAAAATAGGAAACTAGTACCAATTTTTTTTCTAAAAATGTAACATATTTATTATTACTCTATTTGAATCTTAGTTATTTAAAACAATAGATATAATTACAAGCAACTAACTATTATGAAAATAAAAAAAATTGATTTGAATAACTGAAAAGTATGTACCAACACATAGGTTACATTTTTAGAAAAAAAATTATATCTATTTTGTACTTTTTTATTTAAAATGAATTACTTATAATTTTTTTAGTTTAAATTTGAATATTTTATTTCTCATAAAATAGAAAACCACCTAAAGGGCCAGATTTGCCCGGTTTCAACAGTTAGATGGTCTTTGTTATCCGGTTTTGTAGTTAAATGTTGAAAACCGGACTTTTGTGATAGTTCAAAGGTATAAAGCAGACTTTTTCAACAAAAAAAGTTGTTACTTTGCATTCTTGTTTCAAAAAGCACTAGAACTTTTCCCGACATTTTTCATAAAAACCAAGCTACTTCCATGCACACTGACCAAACCATGGAGATTCTTATGAGGCCGGCTACGTGATTGAGTAGTACTCCTACTACGAAACCTCCACTACCGCAGAAAGGGTTTGTAGGGGCGAGCGAAAAGCCAATTTTAGGGGTGGACGGCATAACCGCTCCTGCTTTTCGCAGCTAAAAATGGCGGTTTGCAGGGACGGGTTACGAGAGCCGCCCCTGAAAATACATTTGCAGGGGCGGACCCGCCCCTGAAAATCGTTTTGTAGGGGCGGGTGACCCCGCCCCGCCCCTATAAATGCTTTTTCAGGGGTGGTTGGGGGGATCACCCGCCCCTACAAAACAATTTTCAGGGGCGGGTGACCCCCCCACCGGCCCTTAGAAATAGTTTTCCTGCCCGCCTAAAATTTTTGAATTTGCGTTTTTGTTTACTGGATTTGAATTCGCAATTTTGATATATATATATATGTCTATTATATGTCACGTCCGCACTATTATACGTCTATTAATGATAACGTCCTAACTTCAAGCTCGTTCGCGATCTCTGTTCGCCTAAACGGCCGTTTAGTCCGTTTAAACAGCGTTTAAATGCTAAACAGAGATCACCCGTTTTGTTTAGGCCCTAAACAGTGAATTAAACGGTTGGACCGTTTAAACCCGTTTAAACCGTTAAAATCCGTCTAAATTGCCTAAACAGAGTCAAGTTAATCATGATTAAATGAGATAAATGATCATTTAATTCATAATTTGGTCAATAGGAGGATTAATACTACCACAATCAATACTGAACCAAGTAACACCGTAAGTATATGAAATGTTGTGGGATTTAGATTTCTTTCAAAAAGATTATTTGGCAGAATAATTACTTTTACATGTGTAAATATGTAGACTTTCTAGCATATTTGACATTTACGTACATAAATACACATATTTTAATGTTAATATGTCAAACCGTTTATGCCGTTTAACTCTGTTTAAATACTGTTTAAACGACCGAAACACTAAACAAAGGGTGACCGACTATTTACCGTTTAACGTTTAGGAAAACATTATTCGCGATCGAGACGTCGAATATATTAGACATAAGATACTTACGCATATAAAATTCATAATAGATGAAAAATAAATATCAATATAGTACATCATCATAATTCAGCTCTTATACATGTTTTTCCATCATTCCCCTAGGGCGCTAAATTAGCGTTAACCGTGCCCGAATTTGTGCCACTCACGAAGTGAAAGGTATTTATCATTCGTTGCTAAGTCTTGTGTTTCGTCAAAAAAATTGCCTTCCACGTTGACCACTTCGTGCAGAATGAAACAGCACAAATCATCGACTACATTTAGAAGTTGTCTCTCGTGGAGCTGGCCTCCGTGTTTCTCCGGGTCAAGCTGCAATTATTGAATACATGATAAATTTAGAATTTGTAGTTACAATAATAAACAATATGCAAACATCTATCCGTAATAAAGAGTAGGCCCTTACGCATTCGGGATCAGTAGTGTATCTCCCTTTCAGCCTCACATTCTCGCACATGTAGTACCCACAGTACACGGAACCTGCCGGTTGCTTGTGGCTCGGGAAATTTGTGCGAAAAGTCATTTTCTTTGCTCTGTTGGCGGGATGAGGAAGTCCTTTTTGAACGTTGAACTTGTATGCCCTGTTTTAAATTGAAAATATGAAAAGTTAATTTATATAGGCATATTTCTCTAGAGACACAAGAGACAGATGTGTATATGGAAGATAAGAAATTCACTCACAATTGAACAAGGTCTATGAATTCTTGGTATCTGTCGGTTTTCCAGTCCAAGGAGTCATGTACGAGCACTTTTCCACGCTTTGGCATTATTTGGGATGCAATCCAGTGAGCTCTGTAAAACAAAGCATCGATATCGGAGTAATGGTTAATCAAATAATTGGTATTAGACTTACTGGACGTGGTATGACGCAAATATGGTATCCATGTCTATCCACTGTTCCATCATATGCGCTATGTAGGCTGCAACCCTCTTCATGGTTAGTTTGTGAATTTTTTTGCGTTCCGCATCTTTGGCCTTCTTTGTTTCAAATGGCTTTAGATAGTCATCGTCGTCCTTCATCCATTTTGGCCCAGCGTACAAAGACTCGCAAATCGCTACGAGATCAAGGTACCGGACCTTGAAATTACAAATAATAGCATCCATTGATTGCATCCTGTAAAATTAATATATGGCATTAAATATTTATGCTTATACAATACTATAGAATGTAATACAAAGTCGATGAGGCACTTACATGCACCATAGTCGAACCATTTTGATACCAAGTTGTGAGAGGCGGAACATGTGCTGTATGTCTTCAAAATCAAACGTGATATCATTGATTTGTGGCCCCTTAAGTCCGAATACATCCAGATGGTGCGGAGCACCTAGGGTTCTCAGTCCAAGTCTACATGCCCTCTTGTACCAATTATGCATCATCTTCATATAAGTTGGACAATCACATAGTATCCAGCTCGGTAGCAAGTCCTTTCCGTACACAAACTCTAGAGGAGCATCTTCTAAGTCTGGAAGGTCATCAACCGCAAGCACCTTGTTGTTCACCGTGTCCGTGCGGGGCGTAGAATAGCCCAACCTTCTACTGCCACTAGAAGTTGGTGCTTTTTCCTATGACTTAGCCTTCTTAGATTTTTCATCAGACTTCTTGTTTGCGGCATGCCATCTATTCACAATTTCGGACCCTTCCTTTTCCTTTTGGTAAGACCGCAGAACTCGAGGTAGCACTGACCTGCTCTGAGAAGCCGAGGTCGTTGGCTGACTTGATGGCTCTCATGTCACTGGAGCCGCTGCTGATGGCGGTGCCTGAGTTGATGGCTCTCGTGTCACTTGAGCCGCTGGTGATGGCAGAGCCTGAGGTAACGAATCTCGTTGCTCTGGAGCCACAGGTGATGGCGGTGACTGAGGTGACGGCTCTCTTTGCTCTGGAGCTGGAGGTGATGGCGGAGCCTGAGGTGACGGCTCTCGTTGCTCTGGAGCCGGAGGTGATGGCGGAGCCGCAGGTGACGGCTCTAGTTGGTCTTGAGCCACAGGTGATGGTGGAGCCGTAGGTGAGGGCTCTTGTTCCTCTGGAGCCGCAGGTGATTCGTCTCGTGCTTGTGGAGATGGGAGGTCATGTTCTCGTTGTGCTCCTAGAGAGATATGTTCCATAGCAGACATAGTTATCTGACTAACCAGTAAGATATCTCGTTTATGCCACAGAATTATGCTGCTGACACATTCTCCAAGACAATTCTTCCCATCTGCAGTGGGGATGTCTATCTCCGTATCCTCGTAGTTTGATTTCAAGAGTTCCTCCACTTCTAGACACGCATATAGGGCCGGGGTGGGGTTTCCCTCAAATAAATTCCCAGCCGGATGCACTCGGGCCCTAGCAACTTCCTATGCTTTTCCAGTTCTGCCAACCGGATAGAGCAACAAACTTGGAGTAATACTCATTATGGCATCCACCGGGTATGGTTGTGCTATGTTCGAGGCGGCAATACTCTGAGCACATGCCGAACTCGCTCGGCCAATTACTGGAGATGCCACTGCCACCATCTGTTGTTGTCCAACCTCTTGCGACAG
Organism: Panicum virgatum; assembly: GCF_016808335.1. Classification (NCBI taxonomy): domain Eukaryota; kingdom Viridiplantae; phylum Streptophyta; class Magnoliopsida; order Poales; family Poaceae; genus Panicum; species Panicum virgatum. The sequence continues at coordinate 8,253,368 of NC_053146.1, forward strand.
GTTGAACATAATTAACCCTGGCTGCTGCTGCTGCTCTGCAAGTGCTGCTCTCAACATATCCATGAACACGGCCTCCATGCTCTTTGGACCCAATGGCTGTACTGAGCACATCGTGTTCACTTTGGGATTTGAACTTTCCTTGTTTCTGAAGCTCCGCAAGTGCTAACATCTTTTGTGCCACCGTGTCAGTCTCGGGTTGATCAAACTTTGGTTTCCCTTCAACTAGCTTTGGCTTCCTTGCTTGAATCCATTGCCAGCCACATTCGTCCAAGCCGTCATATGGGTCGGGCAGCCCGGCAGCTATTGCCGCCTCTCTTTCATGGCGCCACTGGTCGAGCTTTGCTTGGTACCCACCCGGCCCAAGGTGCACTTTATGTATATTGCTCTTTGCTAGGTCACTTTGCTTCTGACTTAGGGCTAGAGCTTGTTCAGTGGTGTTCTGTCGAACAAACTCTTCCCATTGTGCTGGTGTGATGCCCCCGATATCCGCAAAGGGTGTGAGACCCTTCTTGACATACTGAACATTCAGTTCACTCTTCCAACTACGAAAAGTTTCACCAAGCATCTTCCTAGCATAATGTTTCACTTTATCTCTAGCTCCTCGGGGGAAAACAAAAGTTTTGCTCAACAATTGCCACATTGTTTCTTTTTTCCCCTCAGGAACTAGTGTCCATCTCTCGATCATTGGATCCACAACCACTTTTGTTCTGATTATAGCCCCGATGGCATTACGAAACTTCGCTACAATCTAGGGGGGGGTCAATGGGCTCTCCTGCTGCGCTAATTGCAATAACAGTGAACTGCCCTTCAGGGTACTGGTTCCTTCCTCGCTGACCTCGTCTCCTTTTGTTTTGGCTGTCAGAGGTTGTAGCGTACGGACCAGAGCTTTCATTGTCTTCCTCTGTTGGGCTAGGGGGGCGGCGTCGACGCTTAGTCCTTGCTGTCTGAGCCTCCTGACGTTGTTCCGGTTGGTAATCCGGATCTATCGTCTCCTCTGAATGTCTTCCTCTTTGCGGAATAGGGTGTGGATTAGCCGGGTCAAGCCATTCATTTCCTTGCCAAGCACCTGGTCCCTCGACACGGCCCTGATCGTCCCCAGATTGTTCATCGGAGTGCTCGTTGCCAGATTGGTCGTTGTCCAACTCCATCTGGGATGCAATTAGCTCGATTTCATCGTCTTGAGGTGCGAGAACATCCCTTCGTGGGGAAGATGACGATGAACGATTCATTACGACTTCTACATTAAAAAACCATCGAAACTAATTTGAATTCATAATTAACCACATTAAAAAACCTGGAATTGATATTAGAATACAATATCACATGGGCACTACAAAATGAAGACTTTGAATTAACACATTGTATCAACAATATCACATGGGGAAATAGATAATCGGGAAATCATACACTTTGAATTCACAAAATTATAAAGATTACAAATTACTAATTTCAATAGAATATGACATGGGAAATATGGAGACACATGCTATTATTCAATGTATTCTAAACCCTAAATTATTCAAATTATTCTAAACCATTAACCCTAAAATAATACAAATTACTCTAATTATTCTAAATCCTAAATTCTTTTGAATAATTACTTGCAACTAAATAATTAAGATACAATTTAAAAAACATACTATATTTCACGTTTGTCCTAGTTTAAATAAAAATAAACTAAATAATCTAAATCCTAAATTCTAAACCATTAACCCTAACCCTAACCCTAACAAGGGACTTACAGCCGGCCCCACATGTCACTGGCCGACGGGCGGCGGGCAGGAGGCGTACGGGGAGGCGGGCGGCGCCGGTGGCAGCTGGAGCCAGCGGGGAGGAGGCGTACGTGCGCAGGCGATGGCGGGGAGGGACGACCGTGCGGGGAGGACCGGAGGAGGCGGCCGGATCGAGGCCGGATCTGGGGGCGCGGCGGGGACGAGGCGGCCGCGGCGGAGGAGACGGGCGTCGTGGACGAGATCGGGCGCGGAAGCCGGCGGCGGGGAGGGAGGCCCGGCGCGGCGGAGGAGGAGGACGCGGTGGCAGAGGTCGAGCGCGGTGGAGGACGGCGCGCGCGGTGGGGACGGGCCGCCGGGGAGGACACTTGGGGGAGGTCCGGAGCGGAGGCCTCGCGCCGGGGAGGACGCGGTGGACGAGATCGAGTGCGGTGGGGGCGGGGCGGGGAGGCCGCGGTTGGTGGAGGCGGGGTGCAGGAGGAGCAGGAATGGCGCCGGCGATGGGGAAGGAGGAGTGGCGGCGGCGGTGGAAAATTTCGGCAGCCTGACAGTGTCTTCTCGCGCGTGCTTGGAATCTGAAAATTTTTCCAAGTCCCCTGGTATATATAGGAGAACCATTTGTAGGGGCGGGCGGTGCCCGCCCCTACAAATGGTTTTCCAAATTTGTTCCAATAATCTTTTAATCCAGAAAATATAGTTAACAATATCAAAAATATTGAAATGTTTACCATACCCCATTTTTTATGTGAGAAACACAGGAAAAATACCAAATTTTCATTTGTGTGTATATAACAAGATAACGTGTTCAAATCCTAACCTCTACTATGTTACCCCTACTATCTCATACTACTTAAGATGTACTTTGTGTTTTGAACACTTTGAAACACTCAAAATAACAAATTTTATATTTGCAAATTTTCACTAGATCTACAAGTTATTATATGCTAATGGTGAAAAATTCACTTTTTTAGTCATGATTTGCTAATTTTTTCGAATTATTTTATGTTTCAGGAAAATTTGGAATACAATTTGTAGGGGCGGGTGGGTGCTTCACCCGCCCCTAGAAATGGATTTCTAGGTGCGGGCCATGTCTAAACCCGCCCCTAAAAATCGATTTGTAGGGGCGGGCGGCGCCCCCGCCCGCCCCTACAAATGGTTTTTCAAATTTGTTCCAATAATCTTTTAATCCATAAAATATAGTTAACAATATCAAAAAAAATTGAACTTTTTACCATACCCTATTTTTATGTGAGAAACACAGAAAAAATACCAAATTTACATTTGTGTGTATATAACAAGAAAATATGTTCAAACCCTAACCTCTACTATGTTACCCCTACTATCTTATACTACTTTAGATGTACTTTGTGTTTTGCACACTTTGAAACACTCAAAATAACGAATTGTATATTTGCACATTTTCACTAGATCTGCAGGTTATTATATGCTAATGGTGAAAAATTCACTTTTTTTAGTCATGGTTTGCTAATTTTTCGGATTATTTTATGTTTCAGAAAAATTTGGAATACAATTTGTAGGGGCGGGTGGGTGCTTCACCCGCCCCTAGAAATGGATTTCTTGGGGCGGGCCATGGCTAAGCCCGCCCCTAAAAATCGATTTGTAGGGGCGGGCGACGCCCCCGCCCGCCCCTACAAATGGTTTTCCAAATTTTTTCCAGTAATCTTGTAATCCAGAAAATATAGTTAAAAATATTAAAAAATGTTGAAATTTTTACCATATCCATATTTTTATGTGAGAAACACAGGAAAAAAATTTACATTTTAGTGTATATAACAAGAAAATGTGTTCAAACCCTAACCTCTACCATATTTAATTGAGACATTCGTTTAAATCAACAAGTATAGTGAACAATATCATAAAAAGCTGAATTTTTTTCCATACGCGTATTTTCATGTGAGTAAGGCGTGAGAAAAAACAAATAGTACCAAACGACACCAGAAGACCGGGAATTGTATCGCATATTTATACAAATTTGAGAATACATAAATGCATGAGATATTTAAGCAGTAACAATTCTCGATTCGCCATCTTTGTGTGCCCACGGCTTGTCATCTTTTTATATGCCTGCTTCTATAATCTTCATCTTCTGTGGTAGGTCTGTGAAGAGGTTCATTTGATCATACTAATTATATTTTTCCACATCGTCGATACCCTCGACTCCTATGATATCTTGTTTTCCAGGGACGACAACATATTTTGTCTTCTTTGCAGGATTAGCTACATAGAGTACCTATGCTACCTGTGAAGCAAGTACTCATGGGTCGTCTTTTTAACCAATATTGTTGAGGTCGACAATTGTGAGCCCTTAGCCGTCCACCTCAACACCTTTCGGGTGCATCACCCAACAACACCGAAAGACGGGGATTTGTATATTTGAACCATAGTGCACTTTCCATATATTATCTATGACATCAAAATATGTTGTATTTCGACCTGATCTCTCATCTAAGGCCTCAATACGAACACCACTGTTCTGGGACACGATCTTCTTGTCCTTGGCAGCAGTATAGAATAAATATCCATTTATGCTATATCCTTGCCAACATGTGACTTGGCTAGATGGTCCAGCTGCCAATCTTTTGATCGTTTGCTCCTCAACAGCCTCCCCATCTGGTAGATCTAGGTCCTTCAACCATGTAATAAGTCGACGTTTGTGCTCTCTCATGACCCAATCATCCGAGCGGCCATTACATTGTGCCCGAAGTATGCTCAAGTGTTCTTCGACTAATGGTGTCATTACCGTGAGATGCTGCATAATGCAATAATGTGCTTGTTGCACACCTTTGAAATCTTTTCGATGAAGATTTTCCTGCCGACTATGCCCACACCTTCCAACCTCCCCAAAAACATGGAATTGACAAACCAAGGGACACGGTATCCTTTAGGTAACTTAGGCAAGACTCAATGACTTCCTCAGTATTGTATCCCTCTATCATAGACCCCTCAGGATGAGCACGATTCAATACATACCGGTTGAGGATAGACATGAAATGCTCATATGTCCACATTTCGTGTAGGTAAAGTGGACCAAGTGCTTCTATCTGATCGACAATGTGAATCATTAGGTGTTCGGTTATATCAAAAATAACCCGGAGGAAAACACATCTCTAGCTACGTCATAGTCTCCACACTGAATTCTTTAAGATCCTACAACTCATCTTCGTCGATCACCTTTTGTGAAATCCTATTGAAGAAGTAACACAATTGAGTGATTACCATCTTTACATATACTGGTTTGATCGCTCTGATTGCAATCGGGAGGAACACCGTCAGCAGCACATGACAATCATGATAGTTATAGCCACATAGTGACAAATCTTTCATCGAGACTAGTTTTCTTATGTTGGACGTGAAACGACTAGGAACTCGGATCCCTCTTAAGCTCTCGCACATTGCCTTCTTCTCATCACGTGTCAAGTTGTAGCTAGCTGGAGGAAGTTCATATCTGCCATTCCCTTTCTCCACAAGATCTTGTCTAATCTTCATGGCTACCAAATCCTGACGCGACTTCAAGGTATCCTTTGTTTTGGCTGATGTCTCCAGGAGGAGCCCTATTGTGTTCCCAAACACATTCTTCTTCAGGTGCATACCATCGATTGCATTGCAAACCTCAAGATCCGCCCAATACGGCAAGTACTTGTAGAAGATGGATTGTACGCCATCGATAGGTGCCTTATATCTCTTTCTCTTCTTCCCATCCTCCTTCTTCCCATAAATGACCTAGATGGTCCAAACCATTTTGAAAACATAATGCCCGTCTCGATGAACTGGTGCAGAATGGAAATCAGGCATGCCGTCAAAATGATTATAGAACTTCTTACTTCGGTACCTATGTCCTTCCACCAAGAAGCGTCTGTACCCAAGGTAAACTACCTTTCGAGAACCTTCAAGGAAAGATGATATTGTGCCATCCACGCACACCGTGCATCCTGTCCTACCTTTGATCTGTCCTGACAGGACAAACAATGCCTGGTAATCATGGATGGTGACAAATATAATAGCTCTAAGATTAAAGGGCTGCCGTGCAAAACCATCAAAGATATTGATACTCTCCTTCCATAAAGTTTCCATTTCTTGCATCAGAGGCTCAAGGAAAACATCTATATCGATGGCAGGATGCTTGGGGCCCTGTATAAGCACGGATAGCAAAAGATACTTTCCCTTCCGGCACAACCATGTAGACAGATTGTACATCGTCAGTATCACTGGCCATGTGCTGTGGGTGCTACTTCGTTCACCAAACGGATTCATTCCATCCATACTCAACGCAAACCGTACATTTCTCGGATCATTCCCAAATTCCAGATAATACTTGTCATCGAATTCCTTCCACTGCCGAGCATCAGCTGGATGTCGGAGCTTTCTGTCACCCTTCTTGCGCTGATCCGAATTCCACCATCGCATCAGCTCAGCATCCTTTGGGTTCGAGAAGAAACGCCTAAGGTGATCGGAAACTGGGAGGTACCACATAACCATGGCAGGAATTTTGCTCCGCTTCCGAGACATGCCTAAAGTAGCGTCGTCTGCCTCAACGGATGGAACTTGATTGTCGTCACCACTGTAACCAACATTGGTTTTGTACCGACTTGCACAACACACATGGCATTTCTTCAGGTCTTTGAAAGTATCCCCACGATACAAAATACATGATTTGGACATGCATGGATTCTTTCAACACCCATCATGAACGGGTTAACAAGCTTCTTGGCTCGGTATGTGTTGGCGGGCACTTTTATTTGGCTTTGGAAGCAACCAAAGCCAAGATACATAGCAAATCATTGAAACTACCATCTGACCAACTATGCTTAGTCTTCAGAGTCAACAGCTCTAATATGAAACGAAGGACGGTCCAGTGTTTCGGGCATCCCTTGGATCGCTCATATATATTTTCTTCTGCTGATTTTCTCACATTCTCAAAGTTTGGTAACCCCCTGGCACTAGCAGCCAATACCTCTGCTTTGGTGTGGCACAACAACTGGATCAGAAATCTCCATCGTCAAGTTCATCTTCTCTACTATCACTATCGATGAGCCTGTCATTGACATCATCACCATAGAATCCACCCGCTCCATCATGAACACTGACACCATCGTCATCTCTGTCAAGATCATAATAAGCATCAAAAATTCTGCCGAAATCATCACCTTGTATGATTCCATCCAATGGGTTATTTGTCGAAGGGGAACATCCACCTCGCCATGTTTCTTCCAAATAGTGTAGTCTTTAACAAAACCACTCACTATCACATGCGATCTGATTGTAGTTGGCTAGCTAAATACTTTCAAATTCCCACAAACTCTGCACGGGCAATGTATCAACACTGTGTTCTCCTTTCTTACGTGGTTCTCTGCGACTTTAATGAATTTATCTAGCTCTCCACTGAAATATGTGTCTATCCTATTTGCATTGTACATCCAAGCCCTATTCATCTATAAAAAATTATAAATAAATAAATAATGAATTAAAACATTTATAAATTCTTGTCTTCAGTGAAAACTATAAATGACAATACAAAAATACTTAAAAGAAATTTACATATATAGTACTAAATGAGAAAATTAAAACCAAAGATCATGCATAAATTAAAACATATTATCGCGTACATCTTAAAAGAAATTCATGCATGTGTGTAAAAAAAATAAAAAACTAATCTTCTCCATCCTCCATAGATCTAGTAAATAGTTTCCTTAGATATGAGGGTAAAACATATAGATCTAGTCCAAATGCTTACATAGTATTGTTCTCCTACTAAAATAGCACAACTTCATCTAAAAGTTTGATGCAAATAGTCTCAGAAATGGCTAATCTTAACCATGGAGATCTAAATCTAGTGAGTGGTTAAGAGAGCCCAATTTGAGCCAAAAAGCACACAAAAACCTTAGAAATGACAAGGATTAAGTACTAACTTACCTCTTAGAGCGCTCAGCTCGATGGGAATCAAGTTAAACCCCCCCTCCCTTTTTTTTCTTTTTTTCAGATGTTGGGGGAGCTCCTCTCCCGAGCCAACAATGGGGGGTCGGGAGGAGGAAGAAGACAGAATTTATACACATATTTTTAGGGGCGGGTCGGGGGATCCACCGCCCCTAAAAATGCCATTTGTAGGGGTGGCTTACCCCCATTCGACCCTATAAATGGCTCCTTTTTTAGGGGCGGATGGGGGTATATGAGCCGCCCCTACAAATGGCATTTGTATGGGCGGCTCACCCTATCGCCCGCCCCTAAAAATGGGCGCCGTTTTTAGGGACGGTCGGGGGGGAGGGGGTGAGCCGTCTCTACAAATGGTGTTTCTAGGAGCGGGTGAATTGCTACAGTGTCTACGGTTATTTGTAGCAACGGGTCAAATTTAGGTCTGTTCCTAAAAAAAATCAGGGTGTTGTTACAAATTATTTTTGTAGTAGTGCTTTTAATGGAAGCGATGATGGCGTTGGCTTTGCAACCACACTCAACCATACTCCTACTTGTTCACCTCTCCTCTACCTGACAACGACTTCAGTACTTCACTGATCGGTGATAGCACCGTGCAGCAAAGTGCAGGTGCTCATTACAACGCACTGCATGTATCATAATCCTGCCCGTAATGACGTAGCATCTTCAACCATGCGGATATTAATTGCACAACCTTGAACTGACCCATCATCTCAGTTCGTCAGTACTGATAAGAGTAGTTGTGCAACGTATTGTTCAGTTTACAGGCAGCAGTGCCATACGAGCAAGGATACAGAACAAGAGTAAGAGTTGAGTGATCCTTTATTAAGAAAAAAAAGAAAAGTAGAAATAGAGTTCGCGCAAAAATCCTCTGTGCTAGTGCCCGGCAACAGAGGAATTATTGCTAGCAGATAGACAAATGAGAGTGCATCAGTGTCCAAGTTTACTCGCTGTCACTCTCTAGATCTCGAGTGGTGGCGGTCACCGGGTTCTGTTGGTCTAGAAGATACTAAAATTTCGTATCATGTGTTTTACAATTTTGACATTTTGTTCAAAACAAATTGTCCTACAAACTATATATATAAGGGGGTACGTACCAACTACTTTCCAGATACTGTTCCAAAAATAAAAACTACTTTCCAGATACTTGTAGGCCTTTTCAGTTACAGCACAAAATATCGCGATAATAAGTAGTGTCGCAAAATCGAGTACGAGTCTTATCTTAAAAAAACACTTGTATAGATATCATGTTCAAATTTCAATTCATGTCATTGACAAACAAAAATATTTGACATCCTGCAAGCTCTTAATAGCTAGTTCATTGACATGAAAAAGGAAAACAATATGATCAGCTCAGACCAATCATCTACCATAATGCCAAAGGTACATTTGCTGGCATGCGGTCCAAGAAATTCATATGTCTAGCTTCCTGGTTATCTAATAAAATAAGATTTTGAACATAAATCTTTGTCTCATTTTATAATATTATCATTAGTTGGTTAAAATTATATATGAATCAAGAGTTAACATACAAAAAGTTTTAGAGTGATTTGTAGGACATATGTTGTAACTACAATAAAAACATATCAACCTCACATCTTTTGTTAGAAAAACTTCACAAATGTTGCAAAAAAAAAGAACATATGAAGTGTTTCAAAAGACATCTATATAGATTATAAACAAAAGATTTTGAAAGATCGGATCGGGTGCTCTAGCCTAAAAGGGGGAGGGGGTGAATTAGGCAAGTTAAAACCTTAACCTATGGCTCCAACTAAATTGCACAATATTAAACTAAAACATGCTATCTATATGTGCAACTATGGTTTTTCTAGTGTGAAACCCCTATCCCAAAAGAGTTTAGCAACCTATAGCCTTTCCTATCAAGATACTACTCTACGAAAGTAAAGACACACAAGAAAGCTAGTATAAAGTGCGGAAACGTAAAGAGCGGGATAGGAGGAAGCAAACTCTCGATGCGGGTGTTTATCCTGTGGTTCAGTTAGCCACTAAGGCACATCTACATCCACGTTGTTGAAGCACTCACTAAAAGTATCGCTTCCCGGCAATCAAGTCTCTTCTGTGGATACAACCACGGTCATCTTGGTCCCGATTTCCACTAAGGAACTTCTCCACAAAGGATGAGGGTCTCCACGTCCCCTGCACAAAGAATGTCGACGCCGCTCCACACCAAGTCGGAGGGTCGTTGACGTTGCCGGCGAGCTTCAAAGCTCCAAGGGGCCGACGCACTAAGATATCTTGTTGGTTCACTGAAGAACCACAACACAAGGGCACAAAGCCTTGCTCTCTCACTCTCTAAAGAGCTAACCTAGCACTAACACTCTCAAATATGTGCTAAGGACTAAGGATATGATCACTAAGCTCTTGGATGGCTTGGAGGTGTTCTTGGATGTGGGTGTGATGTCTCTAAACTCCAGCCACCTTGAAATGCCCGGGGGATGGCATATATATAGCCCACCAAATCCATAGAGTCGTTTGTAGTCGTTGGGCCTTTTCTGTGCATGGCACCGGTGTAACCGGTCACTCACGGCTCTGAGCTAGCCGTTGGCCTTCTGACATGCTGATGTAGTAATCACCGGTTAGACCGGTGCATTGCACCGACGTGTCGTCGGTTCAACCGGTGTTAAAGGGATCTGCCTTCACTTCCTTGCAGCTGACTTAACATTGCACCGGTGCTTGCTCCGGTGCACCGTCGGTTCAACCGGTGCTGAAGGCCTGCTTCCTGGCCGCTTGACATGCTCTCTGGTCAATAGTATAGTGTATAGACCGATGCCCCAACTTGGCACCACCGGTTCAATCGAAGCCCACCGGTTAGACCGGTGCATGTCACCGGTTCAACCGGTGCTGCTGTTTTCTGCAGAACTCGTACGAATCAGCGTTTTCTTTGAGTTCTTTCATCGTGTTTTGTTTTGCTTGGCCTTTTTGCTTCATCCCTGGGATCTATAAATCTTCACTTGACAAACTCATTAGTCCTATTGATTGCGTTGTTAATCGATCACCAAAATCACAAAACAAATGCCTAATGGGGCCATGTTCCTTACAAATTTACACTTGCAAAAATCTATATATCAAAATCAGTAAGACGTTGGTGAATGGATATGGACATGGGCATTTTTCGGTAGACAAGGTAAATGGGCCAAATTTAAATGCGTAAGCCTTTTTCTAGTTAACTACTAATACTAACGGGCTAAGATTTCGCGGGCTCCCGTGCGTTCTGGCCCCACACAGGCCCATGCGACGGTTCATAGTGGGACCCACGCAAACTGTTTATAGTGGGTCCCTCAACACTGTTCATATTGGGTTTCAAAATATTGTTCATTGTGGGACCCATGGTATTGTAGCCGATGCCACCCCTCCCTCCCTCCCCCGCCTCCGGTGTTAGTCTGCTCCCCTTTCTATTTTTAATTCTTTTCAATATTTGATTTCTAAATTTTATATACAACAGCCGTCCAATTTTTTTTAACCTCTCTCTGTATAAATCCGTTTTTTCTATCAAAATAGAACCCACGTTATTGTTAATAGCGGACCAACCGATTTGTGTCTTCTCCTTTCCTTGCAGTATCATCTTTCCTTTTTTTCATATCATCCGATATTTTATTCCTAAACTTTATACAACAATAACACTCTAATTTCTCTCCTTATTCCTCTAGGAAAAATGAACTCTACACTACTGTCGACAATAAGTGAAGCATCCCCTCATAAGAGAAGACTTAAATGTGATACCAACATCAGTCCCAGGAGGCTGATGACATATTTATTACATCAGATGGTTCATCACCGCACAACTCTACGCGGTAATGGGCAGTGAAGCGCCACTATCGCGAGGATTACAACTAAAACCCACACAACTACATTAACTACGAAAAGGGGGTCATCAGAGTCTTGCGCCATACGAAACTTCCTGCGGGTGACCCTATCCACAGGCAAGGCTGGGTGCAGGACGGTACCCTACTCGACGTCTTCGGGAACGTAGTCTGGATCTTCCTCTGAAAAAAATTAAGAATGGGGTGAGTACAAACGTACTCAGCAAGTCCAACCACACCCACGGAGGGGGTATAAACAGAATATAATGCACAGGGTAAATCAAGGATAAGGCTAGGGTTTAATTTGCGGAAAGCAATCTTTTATGCATGGGTTCATTGGAAAGAAATGATTTTCAAAACAAGTTTTCTTTGTACCGAATAACACATAATGTTGGCCCACACAGGACCCCAAATTTTAAGCTGCTACCGGACTCCTCATCCGCCGTAGCACACGGCACAACTGCCGAACACATTTCCAAAACAACTCACGCCAACCCATCCCAAAATAAACACTAGTTGCGTGACCACACCGTAACTCGCCTAGTACCTTGGGCACGGCTATTCGAATAGGTTTTAACTATGCAGAGGTGTGCAACTTTACCCACAAGCGGGGTACCACAGCTCGAACACCATAGTGTCGGTGTAGATCCCAACAAAGCCATTACCCACCTTAGCTAGACCTGACTAGCCATCACGGGATCCACCAAGGGGTCATTGACCTATCACAGAGGTTTTAACCGGGGCATAAGTCACACAGAGCTAATCCCTTCTCCTTGATCACCCGTTGCTCTCAGCTCTCCTGATGGCTATCAGACTAACTAGTGGGGTTTATGCTAAGCCGTTGCCCATTCAACGGTCGAGTGGTTTGCACAATAGTGGAGTTAGGTGAGATGACACACCAACTCGGTCCTTAGTTGTGACAAGATGGATATCTCCCTTCCTTGCTCTGCCACACAGGCACAAGCACACCCATCGGCAAATCACACAGAAATGCCATCCATCCCGTCTAAATTCATCTTTTGAAATTCCACTTTTCTCCCTTCTCACACACACACACATTTTCTTTATAAAACAAGTTGTATTGTGTATGAGGTCCTAAGCGTTCTAGCAGTGATTAACGTCCAAACAATACTTTCAGAAATTAATCTAGGTGGTCAAGGAATGGTTATAACAAGTCAAGGGGTGGCTATCCAACCGTGTTTTCAGCAGGCAAAACATATGCAACTTCCTAAAACAGGCCAATATGTTGTGTTTATAAAAACTAGGACAAAACATGCATCAAAGGGCGGGATTGAATTTGTCATCTTCAAAGCCTTCCGGGGGTTCTTGATCAAAGTGCTGTCCTTCGGGCTCGGGGTCGCAGAACTGGTCCTCATTCTCTTGCCTGCAGTACTGCTCGTCGACGGGCTCTCCTTCGTTCAAACCGTGATCTACGACATATACAAACAAGCACACAATCAAGGAAAGAAATAAAAGCTTTATTGTTGATCTCGATTCCTAGTGGCATGGCCAAAACTATGTTAGGAATGGCATGGTAAAGTTTCAGATCGATCGGGAGTTGTTTGGCGCATGAAATGATAGGCCGAAGAGGGGTTTAGGGGCTAAATCAGAGTTTAGGGGCCTATTTGTAATTATTTCCGGGAGAGACAGGACTTGAATAGAATTTCCAAAAATATCCGGAACATTCTGGAAAGGGTAGGGGTCTATCTATAATTAGTTCTATATAGTGGAAGGGTCTTTCTTTAAATAGGGAGAACATGGGGGTTTCTTTTGCAAAAGACTAAAAGGGTGGAAGGGCTTTTAAATAAAAGAAAGAAAGGCCAGGGGCCTTTGGGCAAAACTGCCATGTCTTCCCCTTCCTCCCGACCGAAACAGGGGAGGGGGAAACAGGGGCGCCGGCGGCGTTGATCCCGGCGCTCCGGGCCACGGCGGCGGCTGGGGTGAGGGGGAAAAGAGGGAGGGGGCTACGGGGACTCGATTCCCGGTCCTACCTCGGGCTAGGACGGCGCGAGGAGGTGGGGCGATGATGGCCGGCGGCGGTGGGCGGAGGTGGCTCTGGCAGCGGCGCTAGGGGCAGGGAGGTGCTGGGCTGGGTGGCTCTGCGGTTTGTGGTGGTGGTTGCGGAGCTAGGAGGCGAGGCAGGGGTCTCTTTATAGCCGAGGGGAGGCGGTGGAGCGGTGCGGGGTTGGTGGCCGGCTAGCGAGCATCGCGGGGCGCCATTAATGGCGCTCCGGCCGCTTGCGGCCGTCGTGGAGTGGCGCACGAGCGGCGAGGCCGGCACGAGGTGATGAGATGGCTCGGGCAGGCGCGGCGAGCGGGCCAACAGCACTGTAGTTGACGGCGGGCGGCGCGGCAAGCAGTGCCGCGCGTGGGCGTGCACAAGGGTGGCCGACGGCATGGCCGGGGCTCGCACGCAGCTCTGCTCGCTGGCGGACGCGGGAGCGCGGGCGTAGAGGTAGGCGAGCGGCACGGCGGCTCAGCGAGGCGGGGCGTGCGGCATGTGTGCGGGTGAGCGATGTCGCAGCGCACGCGGCGCGGCGTGCTGAGCGCGGCATGGGTAGAGGGCGGCAGCGACGGTGCTCGCGCGCGAGTGTGTGCGCAGGCCGCGCGTGGGGTCGGCCGGGGTGGCGCGCGTGCAGGAGCGGCGTGCGGGCGTGGCCGGGCTGGGTGGGGTGCGCGGCAGAAAAGGGAGGGAGGAAGGGGAGAGAGGGAGAGGAAAAAGAAAATGGAAAAAGAAAAGGAAAAATGAAAAAGAAAAAGGGGAAGAGAGAGAGAGAGAAGAGAGAGAGGGAGAGACTCGCGCCGGCGCTGATCGCGGCAACGACCGCGGGGCCGGTCGGCCACGCTCAGCGGTCACGTGCACGTGCGGACGAGGCCACAGGGAAAGGGGTCGGGGGGTCGGAAATCGGACGTTTGGAACAAAGAAAGATTCCGGGAATTAGGGTTCAGGGTTTTAGGAGGATTTTGAGCTCAACGATGAAAATTTTTGGAAAAAAACTATTTTAGCGTGTGATTTAATTTTGATAGATTTTCGGGATGTCACAAACCTACCCCACTTAAAATGAATCTCGTCCTCGAGATTCGGCTGGCTCCTAAACAGATGGGGAAACTCCTTCTTTAGAGCGTCTTCGCGTTCCCATGTAGCTTCTTCTACTCTGTGTCTGCTCCACTGAACTCTGCAAATCCGTACTTCGGAGTTTCTTGTCCTCCTAGTGACTGTGTCCAGGATCTTGACTAGTATTTCCTGGTATCGCAGGTCTGGCTGCAGATCTATCGCTTCTATTGGCACGTGTTCTGCCTCGGGTACTCTCAAACACCTTTTTAATTGCGAGACATGAAACACTGGGTGTATATCCGACATTTCTTCTGGTAGCTCCAGATGGTACGCTACTGCTCCGACATTCTTCAAAACTTGGTACGGTCCAATGTACCGAGGGGCCAACTTTCCTTGTATTTGAAATCTTCGAGTTCCCCGAATGGGTGAAACGTTGAGATAAACAAAGTCTCCTGGGTTGAAGCTTATTTCTCGTCTTTTCTTGTCTGCGTAGCTTTTCTGTCAAGATTGGGCGACCTTCAGTTTTTCTCTAATCTCAGCCACTCTTTCTTCTGCTTCCTTTATGAGTGCGGGTCCAACTAGGGCACGTTCTCCAACCTCTGACCACATCAGGGGGGTTCTGCATTTTCTCCCGTAGAGAGCTTCGAACGGTGACATGCCCAAGCTTGCTTGGTAGCTGTTGTTGTATGAAAACTCAGCATAGGGTAAACTCTGCTCCCAATCTTTGCCATAGGAAAGGACACATGCTCTCAACATATCCTCCATAATCTGATTCACTCTTTCTGTCTGGCCATCCGTCAGTGGGTGATAAGCGGAGCTGAAATCCAGTTTGGTGCCCATGGCTTTATGCAAACTTTTCCAAAACCTAGAGGTGAATTGGGTCCCTCTATCTGAAACAATTATGCTAGGCACCCCATGTAACTTTACTATATTTTCTACATAAAGCTTGGCCAGCTTTTCTCCACCATAATTGGTCCGCACATGTATGAAGTGAGCCGCTTTAGTGAGTCGGTCCACTATTACCCACATGGAGTCATGCCCCTTCTGTGTTCTAGGCAGTCCTACTACAAAGTCCAATCCTATCTCATCTCATTTCCAAACCAGAATGGGTAGGGGTTGCAACAATCCTGCTGGCTTCTGATGTTCGGCCTTGACTCTCTGACACGTATCATAGTGGGCGACGAATCGTGCAATATCCGCCTTCATTCCATTCCACCAATATTTTTGTCTTAAATCCAGATACATTTTGGTGGATCCTGGGTGAATGGAATATGCTGAGTTATGGGCCTCGTTCATGATCACTTGCCGGAAGCCTCCTTTCTGGGGCACACAAATCCTATTTTTATACCATAACGTTCCTTTATCATCCACTCTAAAATCCGGTGCCTTGTTTTCTCCAGTATGTTTGCGGATCTTCATTAAATCCTTATCCGAACCTTGGGCCTTTCTGATTCTGTCCTCTAGTGTGGATTGGACGTTCAGCACGTGGCTGGAGCCTCGAGGGACAATGTGCATATTCAATCGTGCAATTTCCTCTCTCAGATGATCATCTTTGGGTCCATAGGATTTCCGGCTTAAGGCATCGGCTACCACGTTAGCCTTGCCAGGGTGGTAATGGATTTCCACATTATAATCCTTAACTAATTCCAACCATCTTCTTTGCCTTAAGTTCAAATCCGGTTGGGTGAAGATATACTTCAAACTCTTATGGTCGGTGTAAATCTCACACTTATTCCCAATCAAATAATGTCTCCAAATCTTAAGGGTATGCACTACGGCTACAAATTCTAAATCATGGGTTGGATAATTCTGCTCATGAGGGCTGAGTTGGCGGGAAGCGTATGCAACAACTTTCCCGTCTTGCATCAATACACAACCCAATACTTATCGGGATGCATCACAATAGATGACAAAATCCTGATGAATATCCGGTAGGGTCAGCACTGGGGCGGTCGTCAACCTATTCTTCAATTCTTGAAAACTTCTCTCGCATGACTCTGTCCAGGTGAATTTCTTCTTCTTCTTGAGCAGCTCTGTCATGGGCCGGGCTATCTTGGAAAATCCTTCAATGAATCTCCGATAATACCCAGCTAATCCGAGAAAATTTCTGATTTCACTAACATTGGTCGGTTGCTGCCAGTTGGAAACTGCTTCGACCTTCTCGGGGTCCACTGCTACTCCTTCTGTGGTTAAAATATGTCCAAGAAAAGCCACTTTCTCTAGCCAAAATTCAAACTTGCTGAATTTTGCATAGAGCTTGTTTGCTCTCAAATTTTCCAAAACTACTCTCAGATGTTGCTTGTGCTCCTGAACACTCTTCAAGTAAATAAGTATGTTGTCGATGAAGACTATGACAAACTTATCTAACTCGTCCATAAACACCTTGTTCATGAGGTTCATGAAATAAGCAGGTGCATTGGTGAGTCCAAAAGACATCACGGTGAACTCAAACTGCCCATATCGGGTGACAAAGGCTGTCTTTGGGATGTCGTTTTCTCTTATCTTGAGCTGGAAATATCCTGACCTCAAATCAATCTTGTGACCTCAGATCAATCTTGGAGAAGTATTTGGCTCCTTTTAGTTGATCGAAAAGGTCATCAATCCTGGGAAGGGGGTATTTATTCTTTATGGTAACTTCGTTCAGCGCCCAGTAATCTACACACAACCTCATACTCCCATCCTTCTTCTTGACAAATAGGACTGGGGCTCCCCAAGGCGACGAGCTTGGTCTGATGAAGCCAATTCGTTGTAATTCTTCTAGTTGCTTCTTTAATTCTGCCAATTCGGAGGCTGCCATCCTATAGGGTCTATTGGCTATAAGGGCGGTTCCAGGGACAAGGTCGATAATAAACTCTATATCCCTATCTGGTGGCATCCCAGGAAGTTTTTCCGGGATAATATCTGGGTACTCATTTACTACTGGGACCTCTTCCAAGGACTTGGCTTCCATGCTAAACACCATTGGGTCTGATCCACTTACCCGGGTATGGCAGGTCACTCGTACTCCTTCCGGGTTTGTTAAATGTACCACCTTGTCAGTACAACCTATGAGACTATTGTGTCGGCTTAACTAGTCCATTCCCAGGATCACGTCTATTCCCTTAGACTTAAGTACTACTAAGTCCGCTAAAAATTCTACCCCACTTAAATTGATACTTACCCGTAGATAACCTAGTTGACACTTGATGTCACCTCCAGGCGTCCGGGTTAATAGGGGTGTTTTTAGTAGTACTGTAGATATATTGTGTTTCTCCACAAAACTCGAGGATATGAACGAGTGTGATGCTCCAGAATCAAATAGTACTATTTGCAAGAGCTGAGCTGACTAGGTACTCACCGAGCACTACGCCCTGAGCTCCTTGAGCCTCCTGCGCGTTGATGTGGTTGACGCGGGCTCGTCCAAATGACTACTGGGGCTGCCTCATCTGCTGACTGTTGTTGTTGGTATTGTTGTTGTTGTTGCGGATGGGCACTTGGTTGGCACCTGACAGAACTGGCCTTGGTCCATTCACCGTGTTGGAGAAGGCTGATGTAGCAGGCTTGTTCTTGGCATATGGGCAGTTGGCAATGAAATGTCCAGTCTCACGGCAGTTGAAACAGACCCTAGCATTGCTGTTGTTGGTGGTGACCTGGCTTGCATTGCTCTGCGGGACCCTCATGGTGTTCTGGCTCCTGAGCTGTGTGTTAGGGGCCTGTGGGCCCGTCACCTGAGATTGAGTCCTATACTGCATTGGGGCCTGGGATCTTGGTGCAGCGTAGCTGAAGCCTCTTGGTTTCTGGAAGCGATCCTGCTGGCGGGACTTGCTTTCCAGAAACTTGCGCTTGTTATCCTTCCTTTCTTTAATTTTGGCCCTTTTTGTAAGAATCACCTTGTTCATCAGTGTATTGAAGTCAGGGTATATCTGAGGGGTAACCAAGGTCCGGAGTTCTGGGTTCAGTCCTTTCTTGAACATGTCCTGCTTCTTTTCATCAGCGTTCACTTCTTCTGGTGCATATCGGGCCAACTCCATGAACTGATGGGAGTACTCTTCCACCGACATGCTCCCTTGCTGTAGTGCGCGGAACTCATCCGCCTTGCGCTTCATGGTAGCCAAGGGAATATGATATCGGCGGAACTCCTTCACAAACTCTTTCCATGTGATGGTGGAGGCATCTTCGGCAGCAGCGCAGTAATTCTCCCACCAGGCTAAGGCAGTCCCGGTGAGTTGGTGAGCTGCCAGAAGGACTTTGTCTCGGTCCTGGCACTCGAACGGCGCGAGCTTCCTCTGAATTACATGTAGCCAGTCATCTGCATCCAAGGGGTTGCTAGATCCGGCAAAGGTGGGCGGTTTGGTCCTCAGAAAAGCTGTCAGCTTGTCATTCATGGTTTGCTCTCGAGGCCACTTGTTTACGAGGGCATTGGCCAGTGTTTCTAGGATGAGGGTCTGGTTGTGGATTATCTGTGCCAGGTCTCCGAGGGGTGGTGGTGGTGGCAGTGGCACTTCTCGATTTTCTCCTTCGTGCTGGCTCACTTCCTGTTCTTCCTGAGGGGGATTTTGTCCATTAGGTTGCACTCCCATACCAGCGACTGCGGTGTTCCGAATGTGGGAGGCCCTCGTAATGCTTCGGGAGGCCATCTGTTAGGAACAATTTTGGCACATAGTTCTAAGGGATATGTTGCCAGCAACTATTTAGAGTTGGTGGTTAATGTTTCAAGAATCAAGAATCTCAATTGGGCGCGATTCACATTAGTTCATTTGTTGGACAACCTGGTTGAATTCAAGAAGAACAGAAGAACAGGACATGCCGGAAATTTGGCACTATTCTAGGTGTTTTTTTTTTGTCTGTACTAGTTTTAGTATTATTCATGGTAGTAATGAAAATGTTAGACATCAATGATTAATATTATGTGCCCAGGTTTGGTTTTTTGAGCATTTTCAAGCATCTGGTGATGGCTTAGATTATGCACTGCATCAACATCCGTTGATAAGAAACTGGAATGAAGACAAAGTTTTGAAGCGAGCACGCATTCAAGCTATAAAGAAATTTGGGGCTGAAAAGGTAATTTGGAATGTGTTATTTTGCCTTGTGTTTTATCAAGTGATGGATGTGAAGCTTCTTTTTTTTATGGTGCAGGTGATCGTGGAATTGGAACCGAATGAGTCCAAAGTGCACACCGGTAATGATAATTTTTACCAGGATATTGGTGATGACCAATATAATGAGGGAATGAGATATGAAAAATCTGAAAATAAGGATTGGAATGAGAATGTAATAATTTTTAATTGCACTTTTGGACAGTAAATGCATTAACCAAGTTTGTTGGTCAATTGTGAGTTGTCCATTTAAAGTTACTCTTATTTCTTTTTAAGGTTGAACAGGAAGATGTAAATCAAGAAGACCAGCGTGATGCTATGGAGGATGACGAAATCAAGATAAAGGTACATATCTGTATGTTTTAAGAAACGAGTTTGAGTCATATTTATGTTAGTGTCCATTGTATTTCAGGAATCAATGGAAGCAATGAAATCCCTATTTGTAAGGTTCCCGGAGTTGCATACGGTTGTGCAGGTTATAAATTCAAGTTGCTCTGTTATTTATAATACATGTATGTGAATGGTTAGTATAAAGCTGCTTACGTCATTTGCATTGAAAAGATTAGATGGTTGTCAAGCTATTTGATGGAACTAGAAGTAATAGGTCCACAAAGTGTGAGGGAAAGCAATGTGATTCATCGGGTACTAGCAAATCGTGAGAACCGAATTCCAATGTTCAAAAGGAAAGTGAGTAGGCAAGTCATGCAAACAGTATGGATAAATCAGAGAAAGAAAAACCATATCCGGAGCAGGGTACTGCTGATGAAAAGGAGGTTTCTTCATCCAACTTATCTTCAGGAGCAAAGAGGAAAATTGATTTTGTTTTGAGTCCTACACTGGTTGAAAAGGTGAAAACCAGAATCAATAGGCAACCAAGCAAAGTCTGCAAGTCCCCGTACATAGGCACAAAGCAAAATAGGGTATCTAAAACAAAAACTAATTGTCCAAATGCTGGTATGTGTTCATGCTTTGGTTTTTCATTGAACAGATACTTTCTATATATTAATGTTTAACAATGATGCAGGCGACATTACAAAAGGACTAGAGTTAAGTGACTTGGAACTTCACGCCATTAAATATATTTTGGAGGAATTTGCGACTGAACCAAATAAAAGTCTAGTATGCATAGGTGGAATTGAGCTGGGTGCTAATCAATTGAAGTGTCTAGTAACACGTGTGAGAGAGGATGCAGGAGACAAATGGTTATGTTCTGGGGTAAGTCGTGTACTTCAATTTATGTATTTGCCATAGAAAATTTCTTGGTAATTAATATTATTATGTATGCATGCAGATAATAGACTCCTATGCAACTATATTCAACTCTGATTGGAAAAAAGATACTAACGAGATAAAGCATGCACTTTTAGATGTCAATTGTCAGTGGTTACGAATGATTGGAAAAGCTTGGGTACAATCTGGTGTACCTTGGTGGAGGTTGTGCCATAAGTCTGCTCAGGAATTGGTTGGAGCTGATATGGTAACACTGATATCATAGTTTTCCATTTCACAACTTAATGCAGATTCTAAAAGTTAATGTCCATGTTAATGTAGGTCTTCATTCCCATGAATACTACAAGAACTCACTGTGGCTCTGTGTTCTGTACCTGCTAGAAATGAAATTCAAGTTCTCGATTCTTTCAATAGGACCATAAATTATGCAGAAGAATTAGTCGAATTGGTATGTGCGATATACTGTTAAGCAATTAAGTTGAAACTATTAAGCTAATCGTACAATTTTTTTGACTTAAGCTACCATTCAGAGATGTGGAATTCATTCAATTTTGCAAGCAATTTTGGCATCATCTGACAAGTTGGAGTCAAGGTGGAGTAACTATGACATTTTACAATGGGATGTTGTTGTGAAGAAAAACATTCCACGGCAACATGATGCGTAAGAATTTTCATAAGCTTGTATTGTGGGGGTAGAATTGAACCTATCCATAGATTTATTGTAATGGTTAAAAATTGTAATTGCAGGTGCTCATGCGGGATTTTTACAATAAAATATATGCAATTTTGGAATGGGAGTGAAATAACAAATCCATTCACGCAAAAGGATATGGAGAAATTTAGGAAGAAGATGCCAGCTGAGTTGATCTTGTCGCCCTTGAATGAGCTTAATACCAGCAAAGAGCATGTACTTGCCACCCAGAATTTTAGTTGATCTCTATTTTTGAAACCATCAGGTTTTTTTAAAATAGTTTAGATTTATTCTATAGTTGGTCATACAAAGAGAGAACAAAACACTACTAGAAAACGGGTCAAAGGTCCTGACCAAAGATACCAGCTGCTGTTGCAGCCGGTACTAATGGCACGCATCAGTACTGGCTGCAACAGCAGCTGGTACTTTTGGCCAGCGGCGCTCAAAGGTAAGAGGTTTGGTACCGGATTAAAGCATCACCCGGTACCAAAACTTCAGTATAGGCACTGGTTGGTGCCACCAACCGGTACAATGGCACCGGGTTTTGCCATGATCCGGTGTCACCACGTGCCCATCACAAAGGCACCGGTTAGTAACTTCAACCGGTGCCTATGCCTAGTGTTTGGCACCGATTGTTGAGCACCAACCGGTGTCTTTGGCCTATGCCTATAAATACCCCAACTCCTCCCCCCTCCAAGCTGTCATGAACTCACTGTTCATGGCAGCTGAGTGAGGGGAGGGGATGCAAATTTTTGTTTTTTTAAAAAAAAAAGGGTTAGTTATTTTTCTCCATAACTTAGCAATTGGTTTTTAGAAGCAGTTATCACTTAATTTAGTTTATACATGTGATAACTTAGCTGATGGTTATTTAATTTATTATTTTTACATTCTAATTATGTTAGTTATAATTTTGTAGTTAAGTTTTATTAATAGCGTATTCAATGTTAGTTATAAATTGGTAGTATGAATGAACTATTTGTACACTACAATGATGTATATAAATGTATTGTGGATCCAGATGAGTCGGCAATGGATGTACATGGCCGACCGGCGTTCAAAGGAGTTCATTGATGGCGTGCATGAATTCATAGAAGCGGTCGAGAAACACAAGTACACACACTCACACTTGTACACACTCACACTCGCTCTCTCTCTCACACACACACTCTCTCTCACACACACTCACACGCTCGGTCTCTCTCTCACACACACACTCACTCTCGCTCTCTCGCTCTCACACACACACTCTCTCACACACACACACTCTCCCTCTCCCTCTAACACGCGCACACACACACACTCCAACTCACTCACACACGCACTCACACAGAGACTCTAACACACACACACACACTAACACATGCACATACACACATTCGTTCAAAGAATTGAATTCTCGTGCTTCAGTTAAGGATGGACACAGACTCTAACACATTGTTGCGGTTTCAGTTAAGGATGGACCCCTTCGGTGATGACGAGACCGCCAGGCAATACATGTTGGACGCAATAAACGAAGATGCGAGGGCCAACACCACCCAGCAGCCAATCGGTGAAGAAGAGGCTAGGACAGCTGATTCCTTCATGAATATGTCTGGAGATGCCAATGAAGAAGATGATGACTTTGTGCCGCCGCCCAATCAACAGCACGTTCCAGTATGTATATTAATTATGCATGGTGACTTCGGTAGATTAGTTTTGCGATTAACATATCTTTTATGTAATTTAGTCGACCTCCACATCGACTTCGTTGAGCCAATCAAAAGGGAGACGCCGGCCAACCAAGAAAATAGAGGGAAGACAGGTCATCACAGAAGTGGATGCAGAGGGCTGTCCAAGTGCTCCAGAGACTGCTAGCACGAAATTTGTCAACCAATGTGGGGTTATTGTTTGGGCAAGAATTCTGATCACCACAAGACTATGGAAATCGAGCAAACCAGAAGAACAGCAACACGCCGTGCCTCCACATCAGAAGGAAATGTTATGGACAGAACTCAAGGATATGTTCACTCTTACTAAAGGAGTTCACCAAGAACTTGTGAAGAAATGTGCCTTGAAAAAGATGGTCCTTGCCTTTGCAACTTTCAAGAAAAAGTTGTACACCAATTACATCAAGAAGGATAAGGAGCCGAACTGGGACGATCTTCCTCAGGTTAAACCATGCTGGGAGGAGTTCAAAAAATACAAACTATCAGAGGAAGCCCAAGGAAAATCAAAACAGGCCAAGGCGAATGCAGCAATTAAGAAATACAGCCACCACCTTGGGGCTAGCGGGTACAAGAAGTCAGTTAAAAAATGGCAGAAGATGGAGCAGGACCTTATGGATAGAGGCATCAGGCCGGCGACCTAGGATTGGCCGGATAGATCCAAGTGGTGGTTATTTACTAACGGTGTGACACTAAACTAGTTGGATGGATCTTTGGTCGTGCCAGAGCATATGCAAGAAGTGTCCCGCGACCTGGTCACAGCAATAGATGAGGCCCAACACGGAACATTCCAACCTCAAAGGGAGAATGATGAACTGACCAGGGCATTAAAGAATCTGGAACACCCTGGACGAGCCCGCGGCATCGGCGTGGTCCCATGGAAAGTTGCTTGGGCCGGAGATTCCTCTTACAAGATTCACCGAAAGAGCAAAGCCGAACAAGAAGAGAAACTCCGTGCCTTACAAGAAGAGATGAACAGGAAGGTTGCGTCCTTCGAATCTCAGATGGACACCAGGGTCAATGAGGTAGTGCAGCTAGCTCTGAGCCAAAAGGGCACTGCTGGGTCGCACTCGGATGTTGTGATAAGCCCGGCCTCTCAGCGATGCAGCAGCTGTGCATCCACGGCAGCACCCGACGTACAAGCTGATGAGCACTCCTAGATTGAGCCAACGACGGTAGATGACTAGAGGTATCCAGTGGATGATATCACCATGCCGACAGCATGCGAGCTACATGTGCGAGCAAAGAATATATCCATTCATGTAGCATACGGGTCAGCCCGGCCACTGAATCCTTGTACTATAATTTGGAAGGGCGATACCCCATGGCTACACCTCCGTCACAGTTGAGCAGATAGTTGGAAACAATGAGGATCTTGAGCTCGACTTCGTTGGAGGGGATGGAGAGAAGACATTGGGAGAGGCACTGCACGGGGTCGTTCTATGGTGCAAGGCCGACATCAAATTTACTGCAAGCACAATGGCTCCCGTGCAGACCGATCGCCCGTCTTCGCGGCCTTCCTCGCCGTCGTCCCCACAACCACCTCCCTCACCACTGTCTCCGCCGGGGCAAAGGGCCGCGAGTACTCCAACTCCTCCTGCACCGGAAAAAGGAAAGAAAAAGACATCATCCCTCCCAGCGGATGGACCCTCAAAGAAGAAGCAGAAAACGGTCGAAAGAAAATTGATCTACGAGAAGACCGCTGAGGAGTTGGAAGAGGAGACTGCTCGATATATAAAAGAACAGTTGAAGCCTAAAGTCTCCCCGCAGAGGGAAAATGTACCTCTAAAATTAGGGAAAAAGCTTCTCGCAAACCTAGACAACCCACCAAAACCAAAAAGCTTACCCTCGGACTATGATCGTACTCTGACAAAGGCACACATGGTGAGAAATCAGAAGAAATGTGGCAAGACCATTCCTCAACTTGGCACACAACAAAAAGAACTCGAGCCCCTCCGGGTGCCAGGGTTGCCAGTCATACACCAGGCGGACGTATAACATCAGGCGGACCTACAGGCGGCGATATTTCTTTCTGAAACTGGATTAACGCTAGAGCAGGCAACGGGGCAAGAGGAGCCGGATATTCCTGTCGCTCCCGTTATTACTCCATTTGAGCATGGAAAACCTTTTGTCACTGAGGAACAGGAGATGAGTCTAGGCACGCAGATGTTCAACTTGCATAGATGGTACCTGCGAATGTCGAATGACGAAGGGAAAATGTTTGGAGTCAAGTATCGTGACCATGATTTCTTTCGCGGGGAGGACGACTTCTGGGTGTACTTCGAAGATTTATATCACGTTTACCATCGACAAACCTTCGACGCCTCTACCATCACCATTTGGGTTCTGTAAGTATCACTTACCTCTACATTAATTCTTTTTGTTAACAAGTAATGTAATTATCTGTGTGCATTATATAATTTCTATTGTATCGTTTAGACAGGAGAGTCAAAGAAGTCGAAAAGAAGGATGGCACCATCAGATCGGCTTCATGTCTCCGTTGCTAGTCAACCAGAAAGTGCTCAACGAAAATTACACGGCAACGTGCCAAAACATGTACGATTCGTTGACTAGGCAAAATTACAAATCATATATATTCATACCATACAACTATGAGTAAGCCTTGGTCGACTCAATTCTCTATTATATTTCTAAATAAATAATAAGTCGTCTAATTCATGTATGTATATATATCATATCTATATCTACAGTTATCATTGGGTTTTACTCGTACTTGCCGTAGAGACCGGCAATCTTGTAGTCTTTGACTCAATGAGAAAACCAAAATCCGCAATCCAACATATCATAGACCCCTTGAACAGGTAAGTTCAGTTTGCACAATCAAATTCTTTTTATGTTAATAACAATTGTTGAATATCAAACTTAACTTTGAGCACAGAGTCTGGAAAAAATTTGTGAAAACGAACAAAGGACGTGGTCAATGGAGCCCCGAACTGAACGTTAAAATGGATTATCCGGTATGTTGATTCACGACCATTTATCTAGTTAAGTAATTCCAAATTGTTCTAAATTGAGTACTTTATTTGTTTCTCCTTAAGTGTGCGAGACAAAAACAAAGAACTGATTGGTGCGGGTACTATATATATGCGACTTCTTGCACATCATGACTCCATGCGAAAAGCCTACTACGGAGGACCTAAGAGTACGTACAAACCGTTCACTATTACATTTTCCTAATTATACTAACGCGCATGATGTTAATATATCAGTCCTTTTTTCCTAAATGATAAATGTGTCGAATCGCGGATGAAGTTTATTCTACCGATCGGATCAACGTCATGTGCGAGCAGCTCGCCAGATTCATTTTGAACGAGATCCTGGATCCTAGAGGCGAGTTCTACCACGACGGTCACATCCATAGAGGGTTTCCATCGACGTCCTGAGGGGCCAGTAGTTAGACTATAACCATGACTTGTACATTTGTAAATATTTTTAAACGTGATGTCTTGTTGTTTGTATATTTGTAAATATATTAGTTTAGCTAATTACCTTAATTATATGCTTGCATTTGACTTTTAGTTAGTTTCAAATATTCTGTGAAATCGAACACGACCACGTATAGTATTGTAGAGCTCGGGTACGCTTAGCAATATAAAAGAATAAACAGTAATAAATAAAACAAATAAAACTAGAATTGGGCAAAATAGGGAAAACTCATTGCTACCGGTTGGAAAGATCAACCGGTACCAAAGAGGCTGCCAGCTTGCGTCAGCGTGGTAGCCTCTTTGGTACCGGTTGGTCTTTCCAACCGGTACCAATGAGCGCCTAAGGCACCGGGTGGAAAACCCAGTGTCTTAGGGTGAGGCTATTGGTCTCGGTTTGGGGGAACCGGTTGGAAAACTGGTTCCTAAGGCCGTTTCCAACCGGTTCTCATAGCACGTTTTCTAGTAGTGAAAGGCTCTTGTTGCAAGCTATGCTATCCAAGTTACACAACCAGTTCTAATTTACAGATCCTTAGTGACATGACCGACATTATGAGGTCCCCCATATTGCTGCTCCAAAACATCCATAATTTGATATTTCCTTAGACCAGCAGTCTGGTATGCTAAGATTTCTTTTTTTCTGCCGATCTGAAATTCTACGATGCGAGAGTAGGAAACCTACTTCATTTGATCTGGCCATAACATGGTTGTGCGTATCGATGTACTTATATACATACCATACATTCATCTCAGGGTTATGTTTAATCACCACCTCAAATGGAACCTTTCGTGAAACTTTTTGGCCTGACAAGTGGACCCTCCATGAGGGGTAAGATGGGCCTAATCTTGGTGAAAAAGAGTTTTAATTATTTCAACTTTTTATAGATAGATTTGATAAACATTAACATGTCATCAAATTGTAGTCCTACCTCCTATTGCAACACATGTTTTAATTTGTTTTAGAGAATTCATAACATGTCACAAAAATTGGATTTACCTTGTATTCTGTACCATCTCTGTGCTATTTTCTTTGACTGACAAGATAAATTTTTGATGTATGAATCATGTCTATGATAATGAATTAAAAAGTTATATGCTGTTTCAAATGCTTCTAAGAGATAATTTGATGTCACATCTAACGCTTCGAGGGGACAAAAATATTTCTTGTCTCAATTTAATGGCCGCCACAACGTTTGGTAAAAAAAAAATTGGTTGGCAAATGTCACTTCATGGCAAAAAAAAAAACGTTACACCCAATTTTCTACCTGTACGTGCATGCCAGGGAGGGGCAAAAAAAATGCATCTGCCAAAATGTCACGTCATGGCACATTAGATGGTACAGATCTCAACTAATCGTGGCACATTTACTATGCGACCAGTGCACGGATGACAGATCTCAACAAACCATGCATGCAAATTAGATCTAATCCCTAATTTTTGGATTTAAAATACATAAAATAAATATTAAAACTATTACCTCCTAAGAGGTAATAGTCTATAAGATTAACGGTCCACAGTCATTTCGGTGTACCGTAGCAAAAGCCTTTATTTATATGGCAATATGAAGCTGGAAATCCGATGACCATTAGCAGCTTAGTGCCTTAGGGCAACACGAATGTATATGGACCAAGTAGTCTTTAGTAGTGGATCCATTCACGATAGGCTATAGCTATTGCAAAGTTCACAATGTTCATTGTAAAAGTAAGTAGTGAGGTGAAATGGAGAAAGTGAAGGAAAGGAGAGAGAGAGGGAGAGAAAGAGGAGGAATTGACATAAATTGATATTCTATTTTTTATGGACAGCTCGTAAGCTTATGAGTACTTTTAGCTATGGACTATTATATGGAGCACCTTCACGATGGTTGATGTAGGTTGAATGAAATATTTAATTCTTATGGATTTCTTTTGGAGCACATTGTTGTTGGCCTATTGATGCAAATGAAAACTATAAAACACGGATACCAAACTTGGGAACAACTTTGAACTGCCATAGAGGGGATTTGAACTGTTTTTAGAGTTAGGGGATACATAATTCCCGGTTTTCCCTGTTCGAGTGTGTTTTCAAACTTAGAAACAAGTTCAGTTGGAAAATTTTGACTTGAGTCTTTTGTAAAACTTCTGGAAATTAATATCAATAGTACTAATTCTGAAACGTACTTTCTTTCTTTTTTTGAAACGAAAAACGTACTTCCATAATATCATAAAAATATTATATCGCTTGGGAATACATCTCCGTCCCTACACGGCATTACAAAGACAAGATAACCAAAACATCTTTCATCGCAAAAAAAAAAGATAATCAAAATATCGTTTTTTTCACCCATGGTAGCCTCTCCTTGCTGTTTAGCTTGAACCAAATCACCGAGACCTGTACGGCCAAGCTCTTGGGAAAGTCACAATAGCCAACATGTTCATCCGATTCTCAAATACGATATGTTAAGCTACCCTGGTGCTGGAATAAAACCTTTTCCCTTCTAAGTCTCATATTCACCATCTACTGATATAAAATCCTATACGAGACAAAATATTTTTTAAAAATATAATTTTTAAGATTATTTTAACAAACATATGCGTAAGAGCCAAATGTTAGAAGCAATAAGTCAAAGAAACAGCAAGCAGCACGTAGAAACAAAGAACGGCCCATTTCCAAGGCCATATCACAACTCACACACACCAGCTAAAGGTCCGGGCGGAAACTTTAAACTTCGGGCGCACGCCTAATCCCCACGCCCAAAATCATCGTCGCAAAATAACAAAAAAAATCGTATTTTTCTCCGAACCAAACCCAACCCAACCCGACCCAAAGCCAGCCGAGCCGCCCCCCCAAATCGTTCGTCTCCCTCCGCCATTCTCCCGTTTGCTTGATTGATTGGCGAGCAACCACCCCACAACCGCGGCTGCAATCCCCTCGCCATCTCCGCGTCGCGGAATCCCTTCGCCATTGCCGAGGAGGCGGGGTCGCCGCGGCGGGAGGTGGTGTTCCGGATCTCGGATGGCGTCGGCGAAGTCGTCGCGGTCGCGGCCGGCGGGCCACTCGGGGGTGTTCCCGGTGGGCAGCGCCGCGGCGGTGGGGAGCGGCGGGGGCGGGGGAGGCGGCGGCGGCGGCGACGGCGGGGTGCAGCTCGCCGACAAGCTCAAGATCTTCAAGACCGACAACTTCGATCCCGACGCCTACGTGCAGTCCAAGTGCCGGACCATGAACGAGAAGGTGAGCCCCGATCCGCCCGCGGCTCGATCCGGCGGCGCCTCTTGCCGCGGTGGTTGGGAGGTCGCATTTCGTTGTTGTCTCGTGGTTCGGATGTCTATCGGAATAGGCGGCTGTGATCTGGGGGAGAGGCCATTGGTGTTGGAATTAAGACGAAATTGTGTCTTAGGGCGATTCTGGTATCTTCTGGACGATTGGTGATTTGGGGAATGCACTTCGGGTTTTCTCGGGGGTGCGCTTGGCGGTCACCTCAATGCGTGTGTTCTTTGCCCAATTGATACTTTACAGTCACAAAAATGATTTGGCATGACTTGTGTGGATAATTTCGGAATTTGGTTTCTTCACTTTATCTAGAGCAAGTGACGTTCTGATGGCGAAAGTTTGGTTTTGTCGATCGTGTTATATGTGCAAATCAGAAAACTGAGCATGTGTCAAACCAGGAGCATTTTTTAATTATTTGTATCTGCACATTTGAAGAACAGCCTGAGATTTTGAAATACTCAGAGTATAGGTTTGAATATGCTTCCATTCTTCAGGTTGCATCATAATGTGGTTATGTGTCGGATTTTACCAGAAATGAAATGCTAGAGGCCTAAGGGGAGTTGACCTAAGTCTTGAATTTTCAGGAAATTTATGGCATTGCTTCTGGAACTAGTGCATTTTCAGTTTGGTATCGCTATTGTTACAGCAGTTTGAGTCCAAACATAATTATGATGGTCACAGCAATTTAAGGGTTCAGGATCATGCTAAATTAAAGTCTTGATGTTATATTTTTGTTCACTGGAATACATTGCTTCCTTATCGATGTATTTGGTGGTAGAAAAATGGTACTTTGTTTCGTTTGTTGAACATCACCTGCAGCTTGAGAAGCTACTACTCCCTCCATTTTTAAATATATAACGTTTAGGACAAGCTAATAAGGTCAAAAATGAACTAATTAGCTTTTCCAAAACATCACAGATTAAAAAATAGAGGTATATTTTAATGAAATATACCCTTGAACATATAGTTCAGTTGGGATTTTGAGTTTTGTGGCAACTTTCAAGTAAACCATTGAAAATGGAGCAGATTTTAGATCATGTCTTTCCTTGATTCCTCACTAAGTATGGTACTTCACTGTTTATATTTTGTGACAACTGCGGTGACTTTAGTCCAGCCTAACAAGTTGCATGCCGTTTGAGAAATCTCTTAACTCTGGATCTACATCCATCCCTATTGTAGGATTCATTACTGTGCTTATTTCATTACTCTGAATCCTGCTAATTTTTTTTCGACATTTTAGCAAAATTCTTGCAATATGCCAATTTGTTCTTACGAACCAGCTAAGATCTCTTCATTTGACTTTCAAGTTTGCACAATGGATTTGGTTCATGAGAATACTCCTACTTTAGAATCACTTTATTGTTAACTTTCTATATCAATTTATCATTTTTCAATACATGGTATTTACCCTATCTACTATGTAGTGATAATGCGTTTTCATGGGTTTTCATTAAAATAAACTAGCTATTGCAATTTCTGAGGCACGATGATGTGCACTAGGCATAACTGACAAGGATTTTCAAATTCATTGCAGGAAATACGACATTTGTGTTCTTATCTGCAAGACTTAAAGAAAGCTTCGGCTGAAGAGATGCGCAGGAGTGTTTATGCAAATTATGCTTCGTTTATCAGGTCCGGTAGCAACCTTTTGTGCAAGCTTTCCTTAAATATGTTGTGCCGTTGTCACTTTTGTTTGTTATCTTTTCTCGAATAGCTGTGTTATCTTTTTATTATCTTCACTTTCATCAGATCCTTATTTCTCTCTCTGATAACAATTCTTAAGTATCATTGTGCTGAATGCTGCGTACAGGAGGAGTTATCAGTTTTTTTAGTAAGTAATTCATTTCTATAACTTTTTTTTTCTTTATGAGTTGAGCCATTTAATAAAAATGTTTATGTATAGGCATTTGCCTACCTTATTTGTTACGTTGATAATATCTTTATCCTTATTTGTACTTTATAATCCGTGTACCTGGTTTTGTTTCTCTTAGAAACTAAATACTTTGACAATTGCAAAGAATGTTTCCTTTTCAAGTATAGCCTATCTATTTTTATTAAATGAGGGTTATATTAATGTAATTTTATTTATTCATCCTGAAATTTTAATCTTTATAGTGTCTAGCTGGCGACATGTGAAATCACAGTTTGCATTGTTGACCTTTTCTGCTAAATAATTACTTTGTACTTATTTCCTTGTCATCAGAACATCAAAGGAGATTTCGGACCTTGAAGGGGAGCTACTGTCAATTAGAAATCTGCTTAATACACAGGCAGCTTTAATTCATGGTCTGTCTGAAGGAGTTCAGATAGATTCATTGACATCAGGCCCTGAAGGTTCCGCAGAAGACGACATATCCAATGTTGAAGATCAGGAGCCTTCCGAAATTCAGAAATGGTCTGCAGATTTTCCTGACATGCTTGACGTTTTGCTAGCTGAGCGAAGAGTGGATGAAGCACTGGATGCACTGGATGAAGCAGAACGAGTTGCTGTTGACGCAAAACGAAAACAGACTCTAACTGCAGCTGAAGTTTCAGCTTTGGGAAGATCTGTCTCTGATAATCGTCAGAGGCTGGCAGATCAGCTTGCTGAAGCTGCTTGTCAGTCTTCCACTCGTGGTATTGAGCTTCGAGCTGCGGCTTCTGCCCTCAAAAGACTTGGTGATGGCCCCCGGGCTCACAGCCTCTTACTCAGTGCACATGATCAAAGGCTTCAATGCAATATGCAAACTATACATCCATCTAGCACTTCATATGGTGGGGCATACACTGCAGCACTTGCTCAACAAGTTTTTTCAGTCATAGCTCAGGCACTCAGTGATTCTGTAGATGTTTTTGGTGATGAGTCATGTTACGCATCTGAACTGGTTACATGGGCTACCAAGCAGGTTATGTCATTTGCACTCCTGGTAAAGAGGCATGTGTTGTCCTCTTGTGCAGCTGCTGGAGGCTTGAGGACAGCTGCAGAATGTGTTCAGATATCACTTGGCCATTGTTCCTTGCTGGAAGCTCGTGGTCTGTCTCTTTCATCTGTTCTCCTGAAACAATTCAAGCCCAGTCTTGAGCAAGCATTAGATGCTAATTTGAGGAGAATTGAGGAGAGTACCGCTGCACTAGCTGCAGCTGATAACTGGATACTCACTTATCCCTCAACTGGTATTCGTCCATTAGCTAGATCATCTGCTGCTAATTTGGCACTTCAGCCAAAGCTCTCTAACAGCGCACACCGCTTCAATTCAATGGTTCAGGTAATTGTGATCTCTTATGGTTAGATTACAAGAATGAATCTATCTATTTGTTGTATCCAGAAAGATGATATTAATCTTTTTTTAAATCATGTACCAGCAGAGATATATCATATTGATGGTAAAGGCTAATGTATATCCATTGGCATAGTTATGTGTCTTATGACCTAACACTTCTTTTGCCACTACATTGGGCATTCTTTGTAATTTCATCTCTGTTGCACTTCTGTTCTCATCAAAGATGCTGTTTTCAGCAAGGATTGTGTTAATTTCTCAGTAAACCCTCATCTCGATTAATCTGATACATGACTTGTCCTTTGTCCACTTTATGCATTTCATACTATTTGTAGTGTGTTAAAACCAATACAGTAGGTGCACAATCACTAGAATGATGATGCCAGCACAGCTCCCTTGAATCACTAGTTCAATAATGGAAGTTTTGCTTTAGCTGCAAAAATGATTTTTCCTCTTATCATTACTATCGCATAAAAAGAAATATTCTACTCTAAACTACTTCCATTGAGCTCCGAGCTTCTTCAGAGAAGATGATTAGCTTGTATCTTGGCTCTATATTAGGTATGTCTAATGTTGTCTTGAATTTCAGGATTTCTTTGAGGACGTCGCACCACTACTTAGTCTGCAATTAGGTGGCTCTGCAATGGATGGGATCACACAAATTTTCAATTCATATGTCAACTTGCTTATAAGTGCTTTGCCTGGTTCAATTGATGATGAAGCTAACTTAGATGGTTTAGGAAATAAGATTGTTCGAATGGCAGAGACTGAAGAACAGCAGTTAGCTTTATTAGCTAATGCATCTCTACTAGCCGAGGAGTTGCTACCTAGAGCAGCTATGAAGTTATCATCAATAAACCAGTCTAGCATGGATGACTTGCGTAAAAGAGGAACAGATAAACAAAACCGTGTGCCTGAGCAGCGTGAATGGAAAAGAAAACTACAACGTATGGTGGACAGATTGAGAGATAGTTTTTGCAGGCAGCATGCTCTTGAACTTATATTTACAGATGAAGGCGATACCCATCTTAGCGCAGAAATGTATATCAATATGGATAATACCGTTGAAGAACCAGAATGGGTTCCATCTCCAATTTTCCAGGTACATACAAGTTTGATTATTTATTGTAATTAGCTAAATTGGACCCTGGACCATGCATTTGCCAGAATGGGCTCATATAGGCCTCTCAGTAAATTCTTGAGTGTTTAGAAAATTTTCTGTTTCAACATGTCATTTTACTTATAATCGCCTTGCCAAAAGTGTGTCATTAAAATTCCAACTTTGAGGCCATTGTACATCTTTTCATGCAGTTGCTGGGTCAATCCTTTTACCATCTTATCATGATCATATACAAGGACAGTAGTAGCTAAATTAGTTGAGCATATGGTGTTTGAATGGATGGGTTGAACGTACAGTTTTGAAAGAGAAACTTATGTTACCTACTCAATTCTGGTGATTCTTCTAGCTGAGCCGCTGGAATATAAGAAAATCATATTTACACAGTTTAAATAGCTCAATTGGTTAAGATGATGCCCCATCGAAAGTTAAGGGGCTCATGGATTAGCCATTTTAAAAAAGCAGGTCTTCGCTGTTGCTTATATCCTTAATATTGGATATACTTTGCTAAGATTGCAGGTTTCATGGTGAAGCTTCTTTTATCTTCAATGCCAATGTGTTGTTAAAAACAGTGGAACTTGTCAAAAGTAGTTGTCTTTCTTTGCATAGTGCAAGTTAGTCTTAGATAATGTAGTATTCGGAAGAATGTCATCTGCTGTTTGTTGCAGGAGCTATATGCAAAGCTAAACAGGATGGCAAGCATTGCCGCAGAAATGTTTGTTGGTAGAGAAAGATTCGCTACTTTGTTAATGATGCGCCTCACAGAGACGGTCATACTGTGGCTCTCAGAGGACCAGGCCTTCTGGGAAGAGATTGAACAGGGGCCAAAGCCTCTAGGTCCCCTTGGTCTGCAGCAGGTAAGCTCCTTTCCTCCTTTTTCTTTTTGTTTCATTGGTCAATTGTTGTTTTAAATTATTTTCCTTTTTTGCAGTTCTACCTGGATATGCAATTTGTCATCATTTTTGGCCAAGGTCGTTTTCTCTCTAGACATGTACATCAAGTCATTTTGGATATCATTGATAGAGCAATGGCCGCATTTTCTGCTACTGGAATGAACCCTGATAGGTACAGTGCTCATCATTTTTGCCTTTCTATTGGTTCACAATTAGATGTCCGTTCATCTGCTACAAAAAAAAAACTGCTAATATTTGTTAACGTACGCAGTTCTCTAGCAAAGTGAACCCTGTATTGCATTTTTGCCTTCTAGAGTTTGGATTACGCTAATGTTCCTCTGTTAAGAAAACTAGTAAGAGAAGGAAGGATAAGTAATAACTTGGAGTTACATATGTTCCTGTAGGCCGCTACCAACTAACCGTAGCTGACAGCTTGGCTGCCATTAGTAACCTCCAAATTGCCCTACTGGATGGTTTAAAAAAAATTGTTACGTATTAGCGGAGGCCATGATGTGTATTCAATTAGTTTTTAGAAAAAGAAAGATTATATGAAGCGGTTTCTTAAACTTCAGCTGACTGGTACCTGCACAGTATGCCATCCACCTTCGTAATTTATTCTTATTTGCTGTACTTGAATGCTAACAAGGTATCCTACTTACTGTAGTTTAGTCATACTTCCGAAAATCTTGAGGATCCCCTCACATGTTCCTTGTTACATTATCCCATGAAGGAGATTGTAGTAGCTATAGTGTGTTTCCCTTGCCTATGGGGGATATTCTCACAGAAGTTGCTTCCACTGGGAGCTTCAAATTTCAGCCAATATTCTTGTTTCTGTGCAGTGTCCTTCCGGGCGATGACTGGTTCATGGACGTCACTCAAGAAGTTGTCAGTATGATCAGTGGAAAGGGTAGAGCTGCCAATGGGGACAGGGAAGTAAACAGCCCGACCGCCTCCATTTCAGCGCACTCCATGTCGTCGTTCAAATCCCACGGCAGCTCCTAGTTTGCAAGCTGGAAATTTTTTGTAGGCAGATCATTGTATAATAATCAATAGTATATATTCTTTCGCCCTATTCCTCCACTTCTTTGTTCTTTTTTTTTCTGCTTCCTTTTTCCCTTCAAAATCTGTTGTGCTAGTATTATTAGTATAGAGGGGTAATTGTTTGACGTAGGAAAAGAAATATTGAGTCATTTGTTTCAGAGAGCTTGAGGCCCGCAAGTGTTGCATGGCCAAATGGCTGGCAGGACATCCCCCCCAGTCTGTATCATTCTTTCATCAGTTTTCACTTGTCAGTTGGCATGAATACAGAGATTCCACACTTCGAGTAATTTCTGGCACGTATGGGTTCTGAAACTATTGACTCTGAGTTAGCTAGTAATCCACTACGCACTAGAGGATGCTTCAAAGTTAAGTCCTGTCACAATCTTGGAAGCAAGTGTTTACAACAACACTGGAAGCCTCGTGAACTCATCAGTTCTAACTTCTAAGGTCTATGCTTTATTGCCATTAATGTTTTAGAATTAGAATGATGGTAATGATCCAAACTTCATGCTAACCTTTTGTGCTCGAACCTGTTCATATTGGTTGATAGTGCAGGGACATGACCTGGACATGCCAAAAATGCAACTGCGTGATGGTGAGCATATATTCGATCAGCCATAAAAAATCGACGTGATACTTATGGTTCGGGTTTGCAGATTTGTACTGTCATGCTTGTTTGGTTTGGTTAGGTACTTAGGCAAAGTATTTTCCGAACGGTGATCCGTTAATGGCAGAAGAGAAGCCTGGCATTTCGTACTTATGGAGTGTCTAATACGGAGGGTTGGTAATGGGAACAGCGTTAATATTTGGAGTGATCCATCCATTCCAAATGGGGTTACACGTAAACCAAGCACGCCGAGGTGGAGGGTGCTGACCAACAAAGTCGCTGACTTGATTGTTTCCAGTTGCAGCTTCCAAATCTGATCTTCCAAAACTTAAATTCTGAATCTGAAAAGCCACTTGTAATAAAATATGATTCACGTGATACGCGGATTTACTTGCGTGGCCTCACTGCCAATCTTGCCATTATAAGAAAGATCCAATCTGCCATAGTTCTTGCATCCCGTCGACACCGAGATCCGTGTCCACACTGTTCACGATCACATCGATCGAGTTCGAGCTCCAAGAACATGGCAGAATCCAAGAGAGACGAAGCTTCTCCCCTGCACGTAGTGGTGTTCCCATGGCTCGCATTCGGCCACATGATCCCCTTCCTCGAGCTCTCGGAGCAGCTCGCCAAGCGCGGCCACTTCGTCACCTTCGTCTCAGCCCCGAGGAACCTCGCCAGGCTGAGGCCCGTCGTCCCGGAGGTCAGGCCACGCATCCGCCTCGCGCCACTGCCCCTGCCGCGCGTCGAGGGCCTCCCGGACGGCGCCGAGTCGACGGCCGACGTGCCACCGGAGAAGGTCGAGCTCCTCAAGGTCGCCTTCGACGGCCTCGCCGCCCCCTTCGCCGCCTTCCTCGCCGGGGCCTGCGCCGGTGGGAAGTCCGGAGCCGGAGAAGGGCACGGCAGGAAGCCGGACTGGATCGTCCACGACTTCGCGCACCACTGGCTCCCGCCCATCGCCGACGAGCACGGGGTGCCGTGCGCGGCGTTCTTCATCTTTCCGGCGGCCTGCGTCGCGTTCATCGGCCCCAAGGCGCTCAACGACGCGCACCCGAGGTCCGCGGCGGCGGACTTCACCGTCGCGCCGCCGTGGATCCCTTCCTCATTGTCCCATGTCGCGTACCGCGGCCACGAGGCCGAGTGGGTCGTCGGGGCGTGGGGGCCCAACGCCTCGGGCGTCTCCGACACAGCCCGCATCTGGGAGACGATGGAGCGCTGCCCGCTCCTCGTGTGCCGCTGCAGCCGCGAGGTCGACGGCCCGCTCTGCGACCTCCTCGGCGAGATCTACGGCAAGCCCGTCCTCCCCTCCGGCCTCCTCGCGCCACACGACGCTGCCACCCGCGCTTCCTCGGCTGCCGGGGACGACGACCACGACGACGACGAGGAGACCGCGGGCCTCATGCGCTGGCTCGACGCCCAGCCGGGGAGGTCCGTGCTCTACGTGGCGTTCGGGAGCGAGGCGCCGCTGGCGCCGGAGCACGTCCGCGCGCTCGCGCTCGGGCTGGAGCTCGCCGGCGTGCGCTTCCTCTGGGCCCTCCGGAGGCCGCTCGGCGAGGCGCGGCCGGAGCTCCCGGACGGGTTCGAGGCCCGCGCGCGCGCCGCCGGCCGCGGGGTGGTGCGCGTCGGCTGGGTGCCGCAGGTGCGGGTGCTCGCGCACGCCGCCGTGGGCGCCTTCCTGACGCACGCCGGGTGGAGCTCCCTCATGGAGAGCTTTCTGTTCGGGCACCCGCTGGTGATGCTGCCGCTGTTCGCCGACCAGGGCCTCACGGCGCGGCTGATGGCGGCGCGGCGCGTCGGCCTGGAGGTGCCGTGGAACGGCCGCGCGTTCGCCGCCGAGGACGTCGCGGCGACGGTGCGGCGGGTGATGGTGGGGGAGGAAGGGAAGGAGCTCGCGCGCAACGCCGGGGAGCTGCGGGAGGTTCTCTGGGACACGGCGAGGCAGGGGAGGTACATCGACGAGCTCGTCGAGCACCTGCAGCAGCGCCGCCGCGGAGCCTTGGCTGCAACGTGCACGAGCACGACGCAGTGCTCCGTGTTAGTTGATAAGCTAGATGTTTTATTTCCTTCCTAGTTTTCCTTTCTGTTAGGCAGTGAGGCGGGCGCGCATCAGTAGGATCGTGTTGCCCGGTTCTGGCGCACACCCGCGCTGCGTCGTGAGGGTGTGCACCGCGGCGCTCTCCGCCAAGACCGGATCAAGGACTGCGTGGGATGGCACGCACGTTCCCGATCGTGGAGGTTTGTTAGCCAGTAGTTACGTTGTTTAACTTCCTACTTATATGGAATAAAGCACAACAGAAAAGCTGCTCTCTGCGGCACAAAAAAAACCTCGTGTGTATCCAACTCTCGTGTTCACCAGCCACCTCGCGTTGAGTTCGCTTCGTTCCTGCGCTCGCCGGTGCTCCAGCAAGCCGGAGTACGTCGCCGAGCCGACGGGGATAACATTTGGCATCAGAGCCGGGGTCCTACGCGATGTCGCTGCCGCACCACCGCGCCTCCGGATCGCTCACGCCCCCACGTTGCCGCGCTCCTCGATCGCCAACGCCACCGACTCGCCGTGGTCGCCGACACCGTGACGATGGCGCGCCGCCGACGCGCGTCGTCCGCGAGGTGGGATCGGCAAACTACCCCATGCTGACCCGCACCAACTCCACGGATTGGGCGGTTCTCATGCAGGTAATGCTTGAAGCGCGTGAACTCTGGGAGGCGGTGAGCCACGGGACCGTCGACCGGCACGACGACCACATGGCCATGGAGGCCATTCTCCGTCCGACGCCACCAGAGATGCGTGTCTCCCTCCACGGGAAGGGCACGGCGAAGCGAGCCTGGGACGCCCTCAAGATCGAGCGCGTGGGTGTTGATCGGATTCGCAAGGCGAAAGCCACCGATCTCATCCGCGAGTTCGACGCGCTCAGCTTCCGTGAAGATGAGATGGTTCGGCCACCGCCATCAGCAAGGACGGCTCGTCGGTGTCGTCACCGCCGGTTTCAGCGAGGAGCGCCGCTTCATCTCTCTTCTTCTTGCGGCATTCTCGGGCCCAATGGCCCTTCTTCTTGCAGTACTTGCACTTGTCGGACTTCGTGGCCTCTCTGGCCGGCTCGTCGTAGGAGCCGCCAGCGCGTGCGCTACCCTTGTTCCCGCCGCGCGAACCGCCTGATGGCTTGCCGCTGTTGCTGCCGGAGCGGGAGCCCTCGCCCGCGAGCCGATGCTTGTAGTGAGTATGGCGTGGTGAGTTGCCGGTTCACGCCCTTTCCGGCGAGTGCCGAAGGTGATCGAGGTGAACTCCCCGCCTCGGTCGGTTCGGAGGGCACGAAGCTTGCGGCTGGTCTCCACTTCAACGGGTGAACTCCCCGCCTCGGTCGATTCGGAGGGCACGAAGCTTGCGGCCGGTCTCCACTTCAACACCCTCCTGGAACTTCTGGATTGCGGCTGTTGCCTCCCCCTTGTTCGACAGGAGGACGAGCCACATGTACCTGCTCGCGTCGTCAACGAGCAGGAGGAAGTAGCTGCGCCCGCCTGGTGTCGCAGGAGAGATCGGGCCGCACAGATCTCCGTGCACTAGATCCAGGCGACCCGATGACCTATGCAGGGAGCGGTTGGGGAAGGATGCGCTGCGTTGTTTTCCGGCGAGGCAGGCGTCGCAGAGCTGGTCGACATGGTCCAGGGGCGGAAGTCCCCGCACCAGACCGCCACGGCTCAGCCTCCGCAACGTGTCGAAGCCGATGTGACCAAACCGCTCATGCCAGCGCCACGAGGAATCGTCCGTGTGCGCCAGCAGAGCCATCGGCTGCGCGATGGTGAGGGTGATCTTGTAGAGAGGGTGAGGGCTCCGACGTACCTTTGCAAGGAGCACCCTATACGGGTCGCGAACCCGGAGCACACCATCTTCGATCTCGACCTTGCAGCCAGCTTCGTCAAGCTGACCAAGGCTGATGATGTTGGAGCGGAGGCGCGGTATGTAGTAGACGTCAAGCAGGGACTGGTGACCCCCGTTGCGTGCGGTGAAGATGACAGTCCCACGCCCGACGATGTCGACGAGGGAGCCATCCCCGAACTTCACAGTGCCTTTGATGGAGCGGTCCAGCTCGGAGAACGCCGTGCAGTTGCCCGTCATGTGGTTTGACGCCCCGGTGTCGAGAAACCAGGTGTCGGTGACAGACGTGTCGGCGTTCGCACACGCCGGTGGCAGGCGTCAACCTATGGTTTCGACGGCGCCGAGCCTCTGCTGCTCTAGGTTGTTTGTCATCCTCACCCTTCACATGCTTCGACTAATGTAGCCGTCAATACCTTGGTCGAGGTTGTGTGTCGTATCTCCTTAGGGCAGCCGAATGTCCTTCAAAAGTGATCTTTACAGCCCTATAAAGACCCGCTCAATATTGTGGAAGGTGACAATAAGGAGGAAATTTCTTACAGCTACCCATAATTGTAAAGACTATATATAAGAAATAAAAAAATATTAAACACTCTCGCCTCAGGTCATATCCTCTCTCCCATCCCATCTCATTGATGCTCCCACCGCCAGCTTGTGCGTTGTTTTTTATTTGCCAGTGGGCCCTTCATCTATAGTCCATTCTAAACTCAACATTGCAGCCATAATATTAGTTTATGATCTACTGGCATGAAGACCCACCTTAAGAACTGATTGGGCCACAAACATTGTCCTCGCCCTTATGCGTGTGCTAATTCCACCGTCCACTGAGAACCTAGGTCATGAACTCATGACCTCGCTGCTTCCTTTGGCAACCCGTTCCTGTGTCCAGGGCATGCATCTTCAGTATGTTTGGCTGCCAGAGGCGGACGGCATGGCGTGTTAGGTTTGCTCCCGTCATGTACTCACTAGATTATTTCTCCTTTCTTCCGTGTTCAATATTTGGTAGCCGCGGAAAAAGTTGGCAACCTATTCTTGGCTCGCATCCCTCTCATTTGCTTCTGCTGTATATGCGGTTTAGATTTACTCATTTACATATTGGCACCGTATCCTATGGAAACCAAGCCTCTTGTGCAAACTTTGGAAACTCCAATCAAAGCCACAGGATCCTCATCCAAGGGCTCCCTTTAGAGATGGATTCGTTTAGCACTTAAACTCCCCACCATCTGGTCACATTACCTTCTGAGCTGGAAGGTGAGCTATCTGATATCTTCTGTAAGGTTTGGCCCTGGCAGATTAGGGAGCTAGATGTGGGAAAATTTCTAGTCAGATTCCCTCCTCACAAAAAGGTTGCTGATATAAAAAAATTACCCTTCCTTTAGCCCAAGGAAAGAAGGTGTACAAGTAGAGGTTTTGGAGAGGGTTGGGGATCTGGATCCTTTCTGTGAATTGTATGAGACCTGGATACAGATGAGAGGGATCCCTCCCAAGTGGTGTCACTGGAAAGTCTTTGCCCAAATTGACTTTGGTTTTGGTCTGATTGTGGATGTTGATTGGTCAACACTATTCAAAACATTCTATGAGGTTGTGAGAGTGAAAGTGGCATGCAGAGACCCAACTAAGATTCCAGCTGAGAGACTATATGAAATGGACAGGAAATTATTTCTGCTTTCCTTTGAAGTGGAAGGAGTAGTTCAACCCCAGGCTAAATCTGACTTGGATGATAACAATGATAATGACGACAGTGGGAAAGATAATGATGATGAGGCCGATGACTTGGATGACCTAAAGGACACTAGTCAGATGGAGTTAGACAGATCTGCTAAGAAACACCAATCTGCACTCAAAACTCCAGCTATTAATAGAGGGAGCAACCTGAACTCTGGTGCCAAGACTGTCTCTTATGACATTTCTCAAAACAATTTGGATCAGGGGTGGTTGCTGAGTCATTTAATGACAGATAACCAGCTGAAAATGGTGGAACCACAGGTGTCCCCTGAGCTGAGTGCTAAGGACAGCGATCCTGTTCCTGGAGGGACAGACATTAGTCTTGCTCCCCCCAGCTTTAATGCAGTCCTCCACGAAACAGAGAGTAATGTGGAAACTCCTGAGCCGCAAATTCCGAAGTTGACATCTGAGTGTAGCAAGGTTGGCAGGAAGACCAAAAGGTCAGATGAGGATGACTTCCAGATGGGAAGCCTTCCTTAAGAAGAGTGAAGATAAGGCAACTAAAGCTGAAGGTTCCTTTTTCTTGAGAACAATGGAACTAGAAGATTCAGATGATGATGAGATTGAAGCTGACTCCGAAAGGATATCCTTGGCAGAAGCTGGAATCATGGGTACAGAGGAGAATATGAGGGTTCTAGATGCAGATCCAAGCAAGGAGGACGTGATCAAGGTAGTCGATGTACCAAAAAAGAAGAGGAACAAATGGGGTCCCGTCCAGAAAATAGATAGACCAAGAAGGTTCCCTGAAGATGGTAAAACTGTTACTCAAAGGGCTTTGGAGTATACCAAGTATCTGAACTTGGAAGCGGAGAAGCCAGGTAAATCTTTTGCCTCTCTCAGTACTGATTACTTAGATGAGGTTGCTACTAAAATTAATCTGAAAATGGGTATTGATACCTATATTGCCAAAAATAATATTGAAAGCTTGAAAATAAATGAGCTAGAACACAGGGTGGTTTTTGAGACCAACAACCCTGAATTAAATCTCCCTGCTAATCTAGATGTAGAGACCAATGGTGAGGATTTCCCTCCACTATCACCCATTGTTGCTCCCTTAAGGGTGGCTGCAAAAATGGAAGGAAAGTCCTGGTCTGCAGTGGTAGGAGAGGGTAGCAAAAATAATTCTAATCCTGTGATCAATGATAGGTGCAATATGGAATGTTAGAGGCCTCAACAAGGCAGGTAAATTGAAATGTATTTCTGATTTTATTCAAGACCACAAGCTAGACTTTGTTGGTTTTCAGGAAACCAATAAGGCAAGAAAGAAACTTCCAGTGAGAG
This sequence comes from Panicum virgatum, assembly GCF_016808335.1. NCBI lineage: Eukaryota > Viridiplantae > Streptophyta > Magnoliopsida > Poales > Poaceae > Panicum > Panicum virgatum. Next base: position 8,297,097 of record NC_053146.1, read on the forward strand.
CTTTTTAAAAGCTGCTAATTGTCATTTCAGATGACATGCCCTCCCTGCCAATGGTACTGCTGGAGGTATCTTGGTTGGATTTGATGATAGGAAGTTTGAGATAGAGAGTTGGCAGGACAGGAAGTACTCCGTTTCTGCTATGGTTAGGAATATTGATGATGGCCTCATTTGGAGGCTTATAGTGGTCTATGGTTCTGCTTATGAAGAAGGTAAACTAGAGTTCATTAATGAACTTCATGATCTCCTAGCTAACTGGTCGGGCCCCACTGTTATTGGTGGGGATTTTAACCTTGTTTGTAATCAAAAAGAAAAGAGTAATGGTGTGATAAACCACCACGGGACTAGTCTTTTCAATGACTGGATTCACTCCTGGGGCTGGTAGAATACAAAAACTCATTTAGATCCTTTACCTGGACTAACAATCAAGATTTGCCTATTATGGCTGCGATTGACAAAATCTTTTGTTCAACTAATTTTGAACAACATTTTCCTCTGGCTAGCATTCAAGCTGTCTCTAGGGTTGGTAGTGACCATGTTCCTCTCATTCTTGACTTTGGCTTGGAAGTGGTCAGGAAGCCCAGTTTGTTTAGATTCGAGAAATGGTGGCTTGAAAGAGCTGACTTCCATGAACTGGTTAGGTCAGTTTGGAACAAACCCTGCACCTTCCGGAATCCTTTGGATGCTTGGCAATATAAAATTAGGAATCTCAGGAAGAAAGCCAAGGGCTGGGCCCTTAACGTGAATGCTGAAATTAAGAAGCATAAGCAAAATCTGCTTCAGGAGTTTGAGCTCCTAGATGTTTTTCAAGAATCTGGTAGGCTTAGTGGCCCTGAAACCTTAAGGTTGAAGGAAATCTTAAATGAGCTAGAAGAAATCTGGAAAATGGAAGAAACTAAAGCTAAATAGAGATCTAGAGAGAGAAATGTCAAGGAAGGTGACAAGAATACTGCTTACTTCCAGGCGATAGCCAATTAGAGAAATAGGAAAAAAAAGATTTCTGTGCTAGAGGGCCCTGATGGTCCTGTTACAAAAACCAAAAATATGCTAGCGCTAGCAGGTGACTTCTATAAGAACGTCTTTGGCTTTGAGGAGATGTTAGGTCTTAAGCTTGATGACTCCTTTTGAGAGGACAATGATAAAATCACTAGTTTGGAAAATGAGATGCTTGAGGCCCCTTTCTCCGAGTCTGAAATCAAAGAGGCAGTCTTTGATTCTTATGCTGATGGGGCCCCTGGCCCCGACGGTTTTTCCTTCCTTTTTTACCAACATTTTTGGGACCTAGTTAAACAGGACCTGATGTCCCTCTTCAAGCTCTTTGAAAGGGGGGAGTTGGATCTGGATAGGCTTAATTATGCCATAATCACTCTCATCCCAAAAGAAAGTGAGGCTAAACATCTTAAGAAGTTCAGACCAATCAGTCTTATAAACTGTAGCTTCAAAATCTTTGCAAAAGCTATGAATAATAAATTAATTAAAATTGCTGATATGTTAATTTCTTCAAACCAGACTGCCTTCATTAAAGGAAGGTACATTTTGGAAAAGTGTGGTCGCTGCCCATTGTTGACGCTCCTTAGCGCCCCAATTTATATACCGCAAGCGCACGGGATCGTGTAGCTTTTCCCTTAGAGTATTCCCCCAAGGTTTATCAATCCGTGGATCGACAAAGAACTACCCAAAGTTTTCCATCTAATCTAACGGATCTATCCTAACACGAAGTATGAATTGCACATATAGAGTAACCTTTAATAGATATGAGTGTTGTGTAAAGGTTGATCTCATCCATGAACATAGGTGTAACCATAGCAAAACCAAAGACATGACTAAGCCTATTGTCATCTAGTTGTAGTTCAAGCTAACGAGCAAATAAATCATGCATCTCAATCAATGTCATCTTTAAACCCAAAATCTCCAATCCGATCCTTTGATACCCCCATCTACTTAAAGCAATGCCCTGTCACGACGCCCCCCTTTGGACGAAAGCACCCTAAAGCAAGTCGAACCCCCTTTGGTAGTTCCTCCATAAACCTCTAGCCACCATGACTACAAGATCATGCTAAGTGATCTATCTCGATAATAGATCTAAGATGAAGCAAACCCAAAGAAAAGAACGAAATCGAAAGAGAGAACATGGTCGCTAAAAGATTCGGAAGACATGATTATCATTACTCACATAATAGATTCGTTTAGATCGTCACCACCGAGTACATACCATTGACGACTCCAACTAGCTCATGAACTCCACCATGGCACAACCACGCAGGGAGGCCATGGCGGCTAGGGGCGGCCTAAGCCATCTCCTAGACAACTTCGAAGACTTGCGGTGGCCGTCGTCTCCCTCCGGTCTTGGCCCTAGGTTTTCATCGAGTTCTGGGTGGATGGATATCCCGAGTTGAATAAGGTGCGAGCTATTTATAAGCCGAGGAAGCCACCGGTCGAAGGGGAGGCCGAACCGCCTCGGAAACGGGCTAGGCCGGCCGGCTCATGGGCCTAGGCCGGCCGGCCTACCCTCTTTCGGGCCCGCCTCGGTCTCATCTTTCGCGTGTAGACTCCTCACATCTTCTAGAGTTTATGTCCTTCACGATTGCACCCCTTTGGACGTCGTTATCTTGGAGATATCTTCGAGGAAAGGATAGGATAGGGAATCCTTCCTTAAATCTTCATTTGCTTTGCTTAATCCCAAAGTATCTTGATCTCATCTTCGTGGGCTTGGTCCTTTGGGCTCTCTTGGAGGATGGATGTGCATGAATGGGCCTCGAATCAACATGGGCTTTGGTCCTTCCTTTGGGCTTTGGCCTTCGTCTTTCTCCGTGTTAGCGCTCGATCACGGGCCTCGTCATTTCATGCTCCAAAATAGGCCAAAAACCTGCAAAAACGAAGTTCCTCCAAAATATTTGTGCAAATATGAAAATGACCAATAATTAGGGCGGGGTTAGGACGGTTAGTGATTTTGATATTAAATTCATGCCATTATCAAGGATAAACAAGGGATAAAATAGGTACTTAAGGAGCGCCAACACCCATGAAATTGTTCATGAGATCTTTAGAAATCATGAACAAGGAGTCATTCTTAAGCTTGATTATGAGAAAACCTATGATAGGGTAAACTGGGACTTTTTAGATGAGATGCTAATCTCAAGAGGTTTTGGGGCTAAGTGGAGTATGTGGATTAGGAAGGTAGTACGAGGTGGCTCCATCTGTGTCAGAATTAATGATGAAAATGGAGAGTATTTTAAACCTGGTAAAGGCCTTCGCCAAGGGGATCCTCTATCCCCTCTCCTTTTTAATCTAGTTGTTGATGTGTTCACAAAAATGCTTGAAAAAGTAGCTAGAGAGCAGCTGATTACTGGTTTGCTTTTGGAAGTTTGTGAGGGAGGTATTGTTAGCCTCCAATACGCTGATGACACTTTACTTTTTCTTACCAACAACTTACACAAGGCCAGAAATTTAAAATGGATTTTGGTTTGCTTGGAGCAACTTTCTGGTTTGAAAATTAATTATGATAAAAGTGACTATAGGTATGGAGGAGGAGGAGGAGAACAACATGGCTAAGATTTTCTGCTACAAGAAAGGTGAGTTTCCTTTTAAATACCTGGGTATTCCTCTCCATCATAGTAAACTGAGAAGGGAGGATCTGCAACCAGTAGTAGATAAGGTCATTAATAGAGTGGCTGGCTGGAAAGGAAGACTTCTCTCCTATGGGGAAAGACTTATCCTTCTGAATTCTTGCCTAGCCAGCATTCCAATCTATTTGTTCTCTTTTATTAAGTTTCCTAAATGGGCAATTGACATGATTAACTCTCATATGGCCCACTTCTTCTGGGATAATTCAGAAGAAAGGCGTCGCTATCATCTTGCTAAGTGGCCTATGATAACTCAGAAAAAAAAGAGTATGGAGGGCTTGGTGTGCCTGATTTGAGGACTTTAAACATGTGTTTATTGGCCTCTTGGATACATAGATATCACCTCCAAGATAATGTGCTTTGGACACATATCATTAAATTTAAATATAGGACGGAGCACCCAAACCTGTTTTGCTGCCCTGGACGAAATGTCTCTCCTTTTTGGAAAGGAGTGCAGTGGGCAGCCCAGGCAGCGGTCATGGGTTACCAATGGTTGGTTGGTAATGGAGAAAGAATTAGATTTTGGGAGGATCATTGGTTCAGGAATTCGAGCCTAGCTATTCAGTTTTGGCACCTGTATGTCATCAGCAATGAGCAGGGACCTACCATTAGTCAAGTCTGGGATGGAACTGATTTGAAATTAACTTTTAGAAGAACAGTTTCCCAACAGCTTATGCTGCAATGGGAAGAGTTGCTCCGGATTGTCAACAGTGTGGTTCTCAATAATGAGGAAGATACTATAATTTGGAAATTTAACTCTAATGGCAAGTACTCAGTGCAATCGCTGTACGCGGTGCTGAGCTTTAGAGGGGTTTCTCCTATCCTCATTCCGGCGGTGTGGAAGTTAAACATCCCTCCCAGAGTCCACATTTTCCTTTGGTTGCTGTACAATAACAAGCTGCTAACTAGGGATAATCTTCAAAAAAGAAGAAATGTGGCTGACAGGTCCTGTTTGTTTTGCTGCGAGGAGGAATCTGTTAACCACCTTTTCTTTGATTGTTGTGTTGTGAAACTAACCTGGGAGTTGATCTCTGAGATAGCAGGAATGAAGGTTGGAACTAACTTTGAGTCCATCGGTAGATGGTGGATTAGCAATGATAAAAATGCAGTTTTAAACTGTACTTGTGTTGCGACCTTATGGTCACTGTGGAAGAGTCGTAATCATCTATGTTTTCAGGAGGGCACTTGGCAGGGCGAGGGGCAAATCTTGGGATCAATAGCCAGGAGGTTGAAGCGTTGGCGCATGCTGTTGAAGAAGGAGAAGCATGTAGGATTGGATCATATTGTGCAACTCCTGCTGGAGGAGGGGAGCAGTCCCCTGAAGATATGTTGGGACAGCTCTACACAACATCAAGTCTCAAGTTTGGCTCGATCTCCTAGGGTTCAATCCCGGCCGGCCTCCACCGCTACTCCGTTGATAGGGCCAACGACGCTTGATGCGTGCGCTATTGCTATAAATGTTCAGACTCTAGATGTTGCGTTTCCATAAACTCTTTGGGCGAGCGCGCCTTGAATGCACTGCGCTTTTGTTTGAGAACTATGTACGCTTTGTTCCTTTAATGAAGCGGGGGAAACCTTTTTGTCTAAAAAAGTAATCACACTTTTGTGGATAACCCCCTGCACCTAATCCCCCGGCCCTTCAGCGCCCAGCCCCCCTCCCCTGTTGAGGTCCGTTCAGTCACACAAATAGGCGCCGCCGCCCTCGTCGATGCCCTAGGGGGCCTGCAGCAGTTAGCGCCGCTCGCACCAAAAATATGCGGCGCCCGCCAGGGTGTCGCTCAACGTCCGCCATGGAGCCAGGGGCCGATCGCGACGCCATGTCCCTGACGTCCGCCATGGTTGAATGTATTTGGGTTGACATCAATTGGGAGCCCCGTGGGTATCGCTCGTGGATGCTAAGTCGGTTTGAATGTATTTGGGTTGACATCAATTGGGAGCCCCGTGGATCATGCTTCCGTTCCATGATGAATTGAATAGCTGTTCTGCTGATCTTTTGTCCATTAAGTGACTACTGCTTATGTGACTGAAAGTATTCAGTCACCAATTTGAACCCATTTTCAGATCAAATTTGTATAATATATTTGCATTCTCTGTTGTAACATTTGAAGGCATGCCAACTTTGAAATCATACATTACAGCATTCTGGGTTGACAATTTTCTCATAATTCCATTTTGAACTGAACAGAATCATGTACAATTGCTCACAAAAAATGAGTTGAGCAAAGAAAAACACTCAGGACTGAATCTGAAGACTGAATCATTGACCTCAACATGTGTACAAAACCTGCTATTGATTTTCTAAGCAAATGACAACAAGCAAACAACGAGCTACACAGCAAATCTGAATCCACTCGCAGCAGCTCTGAATCCATGCGCGGCAGCTCTGAATCAAGAGCGGGCAGTGCCAAATCGAGGGCGGGCGCCGCCGATTCCCCATCCGGCAGCGCCTAACTATGGCAGTACCGTCCAAATTAATCCGGCTCAAGTGCGCTAACCATCTCCATAAAAGCAATACAGGTTAACACGCACTTCAAACGGAGTAATCCGGAAGTGTTGTCGGGTAAAATCCCGATTAAACCACTTGAAACAGGATCGACAAAGCAGTTCAGAGAATACAATATTCCGCAAATTTTACAGCACAAAGTATGAAACTAAATTATTATTACAAATCGAGTTTGAATTTATAAAAAACAACAGAGTTCAAGTTTGACGGAAAACGAACGATAGTCTAGCGACGAAACAAGACGTCATAATGAAGCTCGTACATGACGTCAACCGTATCCTCAGATGTACCACCTGAAAAACAAAGCCACAAGCAAGGCTGAGTATATTAATACTCAGCAAGGCTTACCCGACTAAGGGTATACTTAGCCCATTATCTAGACATGCAAGGTTTTTAGCTTGAGGGGTTTGTTTTGCCGAAAAGCAGTAAAAGTAGATCCTTAATTTCAGGTTTTAGCTTTCAGGTTCTAGTTCAATTAACCATTCTAAATGAGCATCTATCCAATAGCATACATGGTGGAAACAATTATCTTTCATCATTCAACCAGCCATATTCATCATCATCATCTTTCACTTCTTACTCTATGTGGTAAAAGAGTTAAGCAGTCCCAAACCGTGAGAAGCGGACGATTCGAATCGAATTTGTTAACCTGGCCAGGCAGACCTAACACACACGCATGGGGATCGACGTCTCGCTTCGCCCACGCGATTTTCCCTTAAATTCTCGCTTCACGGAACAGGCCCACCGCCCTCGACTACAAGAGCCCCACGCTATGGTAAAGGCGTCGGGTCGTGAGCACTCTTGCACCCGCATGTGGCCGCATGAGAACAACGTTCAAAGACAGTGGGAAGGTATGTTCCGGCCTCGGTGCAATCTTGTACTTAAGCTTACCGATTACCATATTTCTCGGCATGTGGTTAGTACGTTCAAATGCTTAACCACCACTACCACACACTGCGGCCTTATCCATTTTCACTAAACAGACGGGGTATCACAAGTACCACAACCCCGCCCGTGAGCTTTATAGTTGCAGCATGTAGTAAACATTCAACTCATATAATTCTCGCGAGTGACAGGAAATCACTCGATTTCTACCGAATCATTAGCCTAGCCAACTAGCGAACTACACATACTAGTATTCAAACAAAGGTACCTAGGATCATGCAACTAAAGTTCGAAGCGACTCCTTTAAACTTAAATGCGCAAGTAGATAGAAATAATAATAAGTTGCATAAATTTAAAATATATAGGACATGCTCCGGAGCTTGCCTGGGATTAACACTAGGTCAGTGTTAGTTAGAGGATAGTCGCTCGGCGAGCATCTTCCTTCGGTCGTGCATATCGGGATCCATCCGTCCATCTTCTAGATGTGTCCACCATTCACCGTCTTCTGGCTCGGCTCCAACGTCACATCCTTCACATGCTTCATCTATCATACCTAAATGAAATGCAACAATGCATATGTATGAATGCAAAGTTTCGAGTTGTTTAGCGATTTAGGTGTTATTATTTTTCCTTCACGATAAAGTTGTAGTCCAACATAATGTGAGATTGGATGTGAAACTTTTACTTAACATTTCCTGGGCAATCATTTATAGAGTAGTAATTTAACACAATTTAGTTCATAAGAGGAACGGGGTGGTTTTCCAAAATCTTGCCAAGTCATACAAAACCACACCACAAGATTAAATTGTACAGGCCAAAACATGCAAGTACTAGTACTGAAAATCTAACTGAGTGTTGTTTATCCTAGGATGAACTTACTGTAAATTTTTCAGATTTTAGTTTGCAAGTTACAGAGTATAGAAAATAAGTCAAACGAAATCTATATTAATCAAGATTTATTTATACAAATAGTTAAACTCAGTTTCTGGGTCTTAAACTTTTCCAACATGAAAATATACTCAAAACTATTCACTGGTTAAAATATAATAATTTTTTAAGAATAGAAACTATTTATGATAGTTTAGTGAATTTAAACCTAGATAAATTATTTGAGCATTTTAAATAGCAGTAGAGTGCCTACAAATTTTACCACAGAATATATTCATTAGGTTGATCCAACTGTAGAAGTTTCAAACTCAGTATAAAAGCATAACATGGTGAAAAATTAAAACTACCACACTCATTCAGAAAACAAGATTTAATTAAAAATATAGCTAAACATGAGAAATGACCATGAAATTTTTACACTAACACTAGAATAACATGTAAATAATACCATAAAAATTTCATAACATGTCATGGCTCCAAACATCAGTTATTAAAAAGATAGGAACAACTAGCATTTATGCGCAATTAAACATAAATCTATTTTTGCAGCAAAACTTTATAACTAAACCTTGTCATGTTATGGTTCCATTATGTAGATATTTTCTTAAGGATTCCAAAAAGTATTTATTTGCTATTTTATGATTTTTCTACGATTTTTAATTGAATTTACAATTTCACTGCAAAAATATAAAAAAACAAAACTAGATATTGCGTATGGGTCCCTGGGTTTGCAAAAAAAACCCCTAGAATCTTTTATTTCCTTTCAACCATACCCTTGGCCGGATTCAAAACAAGGGAGGCATGGCGCGGGTCGGTTCCTGCCGGAATCCGGCAAGGATGCTTGGCGGCGGCGAGGGGCCCGGGGTGGGGGAGGTAGAGGAGGTCGGGAGCTACCTCGGGGTGGCTTCGGTTGAGCGCAGGATGGCCGGAGGCTGCGGGTCGGCGACGCAGGGGTGGCGGCGGCGGCGGCGGAGGCGGCGTTCCGGTGGCGGTCCGGGGGCGGTAGCAGGTCGATGAGCTTCACTGCGGCGAGGGAAAGGTGTTGGCGTGCTTGGTTTGGGTACTGGGGGCGTGGAAGAGGGGGCTCCACGGGCACCAGCTGCCGGCGGCAGTGCCTCTGGCGCAGGGAGAAGTGGTGGTCCGGCCTGGGAGTTTCACGGGGCGAGGGAGATGCTAGCTGGGTGCCGGGTTGTGGCAGAGGAGGGGCAAGGAAGGGGTTTCGCGGCGAGCTCGAGGGGAGGCGGCGCTAATGGCGGCGGCGGCGGCACTCCTGAGCAGGGGAACGGGCTGAGGCTTGGCTCTTGCGCGAGGAGGGGAGAAGCGAATTCGGAGTTCGCTTCGACGGAGGAAGTCGGCTTAAGCGGTGGCGTTGGGGAAGGGCCACATGGCCAGGCGACACGGAGGCACGGCGATGGCCATCCTCGGCGTCGTCACGGCGAGCAGAGGACGGTGGGGCGCGTGTCGCGCTCGAGGGGCGCCAAGGAGAACCGGTCTTGCGAAAACCAGGGGCGCATAGCGGTTTGAGTCGGGGGCGTGGCGAGGGCGCGGCGCGTGGCCGACGCCGGCGGCTATCGCCGACACGGCGAGAAACAGAGAGGGAGGAGAGAGGGAGATGGAGGTGATGGCAGATTTGTAAATAACTCAAAGTTCCAAAGTTCAGTTTCTAAATTCAGTTTTTCTCCTTGCTCCCGAGGTAAAACGAAAAACTTTTGAATACGAAAGTTGTTCAAAACTTCAAATACTACGACTTTTGTTTTAGGCACAAATTCATTTGAACAATGGTTTGAAATATAAAATTTGAAACTTGAATGCATTTGAAAAGGTCCTATACACTTCGAAATTCAAATTTTTCTCCTATTTTTGTGTGGCAACTTGTAAAACTTTGAACATAAAGTTGTTCCACATTTAAAACTCTACAACTTTGGTTTTAGGCAAAAATTCTTTTGAGCAATGTTTTAGAAATTATTTTCAGGGAATTTTTGTAGTAAATCAAGAGAAATAGTTTAAATCTTTAAAAACCATGATTCAAATGACTCGTCATTTCATGTACAAAATTTCACTTTCGCACTTTGACTTCAAATAGACTTTGGTTTATCGTGATGTTAGTGACATGCCAACTCAATTTGATATGCACAAAGACACACATACACATAGACATTCATGCATGCACATGCATTCATTATGATGCTTCTTGGTTAATGATGCATGATAACAGATTTAATTTCTCATGCTTAACATTTTAAAAACCTGGGTTGTCACACTAACTCCATGGCACGAGCGGCCCCCGGTTCCATGGCGGATGGCACCTCCCTGGCGGACGGACGCGCGACCTCGTCACTGACTTGGGCGGCGGCGGCGGCGGCATCGCTGCCCTAGGGCGGCGGCGCTGTGGGGGCTTCGGATGGGGCCGGCGCTGAGCAGAACCGGCGGCCTCGACGCTGCCCTAGGCCGGCGGCGCTGTGGGGGCTTCGGATGGGGCCGGTGCTGAGCAGAACCGGCGGCCTCGTCGCTGCCCTAGGCCGGCGGCGCTACTGGAGATGGCCACCGACGGGGCTGTTGCAGGGCGGTCGGGCATCGATGGGGGCCGTCGGGGGCAACGCATCTGGGCGGTGACGAACGGAACGGAGGGGGCTGACGGAGCGTGACGGAATCGCCTGGAGGGGGGCCTGTGCAAATCGACATACTAGGGTGGGGGGAGAGGCGGGCGCCTAATTGCAAAATGTTCCCACCTATGCCCATAGCCCTTGGATGAGGATCCTGTAGTGTTGATTGGAGTTTCCAAAGTTTGCACAAGAGACTTGGTTTCCATAGAATACGGTGCCTTACATATTGGTAGTAGCGAATACTAGTAATCAAATCTTGATATTTCCACTCAATTGTTTCATTTCTTTTCTATGTAGAACCAGCAGCACTTCTTTTAGTTCCTGAGCAACCAGGCTACCCCCGGACCAAATAATCATGCTTGGCAAAAAATTTCCTGCTGAATAGTGAATACTTTTCACAAAATAACTGAGAATTGAACTAGAGTATTTGGAACTCTTCCAAGAATTGCACAGAAGTCCCCTAAGGCTATTGGTTCGCTGGTTCACTGGTCCAACGTACCTAAAGATCCGGTTGAACTGCTGGTTCGATAGTTTCGAACTGAAGAATTGAACCGCTCGTAAAATTTTCAAACTGGTGCAATATCATAACATATATTAGATAATTAGCAACATAGAGTTGACCACATGTACAAATAAACTGTTAAACAACACAATTATATAAACAAATTCCAACTAATCTAACCACAAGTCCACAAAAGATACTCAGAAATTATCATTTTGTGTGGTCGTGGTTGTTAACTCAAATAATATGATGACCAACATATAATAATCTATACCTATTACTAAAGCGAGTAATGTTTCCACCTAAATTTTTGGTTTGAACGTCTTGTGTCATTGACATGTGGGGTTTTTTCATCCCATATGCGAGTTGGACTAGCCTTTCGTCAATCGGAATCATAATTGGAATCTGGACAAATCAATCAGAATCATACTCGGAACTTGGATAAATCAATCGGAATCCAAATAGGATCACAGACAATCATTGTCTCGTATGATCACAACATGGCCTGCACATGGAGAACGGGAACAAAGTTGGTGATATTATTTTATTAGTAATATTATGTAGATTTATTATATTAACCGTAGCAACGCACGGGCACTATGCTAGTATAATAAAATAATAATATTTCATAATGTATCATATCAAGTATGTCTTAATTTTTATAAATTTCATAAGTTTTGGTACTCTAGAGTTGTTTTAGGGACATACAAAAAATAAATGTGCATGAAAATAATAATATATATAGCATTTATGAATTAAAAAACTTTTTAAATATTTACTATTATTAAACAACCTCATATGCTAAAATAAAGTTCGCCATTGGAAAGAACTCGTCGAAATAATCAAAGTTGACATATTATTAGTCTAATTTGGAGCCCATATGAAGTTCATATGAAAAACTATCCGGTTCAATTGAAATAGGCCAGCTCACCGGTTTCATAAAAAACTGGCAGGTCCAATCAGTTTTTACCTGTCTGATTACATAGACGGTCTGTAAAGCGAATCGAACCGCTATAGTCTCTGGTTCAATCTTTTACCGATCGGACCGCCGGTCTGATCCAATCCTCATAAGTCATAACCATGCGCTCATGTTCCGGCAGTGTAAGCTTCGCCGTAGATGGCAGGGACGGAGAGCGGAGACCACACCAGTCCAGGATCACATCAAAACTAAGGCAACAAGTACTCCTGCTAATGGGACGGGGTTTGACGGATTTTTTGGGTGGGTTTTAATACGGGTACTATTGGATGGGTGGAAACGGGTGACACTATAAAACGGGTTGGGGCGGGTTGGGTTGACGACACAGACGGGTTGGGATGAGTTGGGCGCTATGGTAGTAGATCGGTGCGTAAGTCGCATATCATCTTTTGTCGTGACTTCGGGTTGGGGCGGGTTGGGGCATTGGGCCGACGGGGTGGGTCGGGGCGGGTGGTAGTTAAAGCTCTTGAAATATGGGTAGGGGCGGATTTGGGGCGGGTTCAACCCCATTAGCAGGCGTAGCAACAAGTAAGAAATTCGAATGGTGCCGCCAAAACAATTCATTTTATTTGGCATACAAGTTCATTTTTATGTTTTTACAGCTCGTCGTCAGCCTACACAAAATTCAAGCACGCGTGCAATAACGCAAATAATGCTATGATCTCAACCCACACAAAGAACAGAAAATGTTACAGCACGTCGAGTGCAATATATATATGCGTTGCCTCCGTTGGTAGATGTATATATATAAATATATACATACACACGTAATCCGGCGCGCCACACGCTACTGCTGCGCGTGCGACGCCGGGGGATGCCCCATGCAGGCGCAGAACGCCGACGAGATCTTCCGCCGCCGCCTCATGTGCCGCTAGTGGCGCTCGCCGTCCGGCCCGACGACGACGGTGGCCGGCGAATCGGATGCCGCCGCTGGGCTCTCCACAATGACGGCAGCTGGCGACGACGAGGCGCCCGCAGCCGCGCCCCCGAACCCGACGGCGCCGCCGCCGTGGCGCATCATCGAGCGGGACACTATGCGGGGCGAGGGGTCCCCGGATACAAGGCTGGCGTCGGGGTGTGATGAGGATATCCTCCACTATTACCCGCTGACAAAGACGCAACAAAAATGAGCCAAAAAGTGGCCCAGTTGTAGTCGGGCGGCGACCGTGTGAGCTGCATAATCCCACCTTGCTTAGTTTGGGAGGAGAAAGCCACCTTAAAAGGGAGAGCCACTCTTCCCCTATTGGACTAGTCTTTTGGGGCGATTGGGCCTTTTCCTGAGTGGGCGCGCCGGAGTGCGGTGTTAAGATTGACGAGGCACAACAAGAGGCCCTAGTGGCATTGTAGGCCGAATCCGTGCGTCGTAATTTCGGATGCCGGTGCTAAGATTGCGGGATTCGGGAAATCCGGATCGGTGTGTCGGACTTTCCAATCCCATCTGGACCGAACTCATCATTTGGTATAGAGCTGGTCCCTTATTAAAGTTATTAAAGGTGTGGGAATGATGGTGGTGGTGGTGCGGCAGACGGGAGATCTCGACGGAGGACGTAATTGCTCAAGTGCTCTCAACGGCGGCGAGCTCGACCAGGCCGGCGGCGTCGATTTGCGAGGACTCTCTCGATCGGCCTCCTCTTCTTCTTCTTCTCTTGTATATATCGCGCCGGCCAGACCGCCGCGGCGGTGGCGATGAGTTGAAAACGAAGGGCGGGTGAGTTGGGCCGGGAAGGAGTTGAACGACAAGCTAGCGCTAGCGTCTCCAAGGAGGCAAGGATTCACTCCAACGCCCATCCACATGGGTTTCGATTCGAATGATTTTCTATTTTCCTTCGCGTTTTCTTTGGCACGATCTGCGCCTTCTTTATCCTTGGACATTGGGTTCGTGCCGTTTCTCAAGAGGGCAAATGTGCAATGCTCTCTGCCATAAATATTTGGCATTTTCAAAGCTTTTGTGCAAGTAATTAAAAAGATGCAGATTGCGTTTCGGATGTTTGGTTGATTGATGTATTTTTCAAGATATTTGGGAGCTTGGTTCGACTCATTTTGAGTTTTCTAGCCTCGTTTCCTAATTATAATTCGTTAAACTTTTCTATCTAAATTTGATCACTCGTTTTATTCAAAAATTTAAGTTATTTTAAATATTTTTAAAAAAATAAAGCAAGTCCTAACAAAAGAAAGAAATAATATTTTGCATAAATTTTTTGAATAAGATAAGTAGTCAAATTTAAAATCAAAAAATTCAGATGAATTATAATTTGAAACGAATGGAGTATTTACTATCATTCTCAGCGAACGGTGGAATTAGCACACGCATAAGAAGATACGACAAACAATCTCGACCAAGGCATCGACGGATATATAGTCGGAGCATGTGAAGGGGTGAGGATGACAGACAACCTAGAGCACCAGGGGGCAGGAGCTCGGCGCCACTGGAGCACTGCGTCGTGCTCGTGCACGCGGTGCAGCCTAAGCTCCTCGGCCGCGCTGCTGCAGGTGCTCGACGAGCTCGTCGATGTACCTCCCCTGCCTCGCCGTGTCCCAGAGAACCTCCCGCAGCTCCCCGGCGTTGCGCGCGAGCACCTTCCCTTCCTCCCCCACCATCACCCGCCGCACCGTCGCCGCGACGTCCTCGGCGGCGAACGCGCGGCCGTTCCACGGCACCTCCAGGCCGACGCGCCGCGCCGCCATCTGCCGCGCCGTGATGCCCTGGTCGGCGAACAGCGGCAGCATCACCAGCGGGTGCCCGAACAGGAAGCTCTCCACGAGCGAGCTCCACCCGGCGTGCGTCAGGAAGGCGCCCACGGCGGCGTGCGCGAGCACCCGCACCTGCGGCACCCAGCCGACGCGCACCACCCCGCGCCCGGCGGCGCGCGCGCGGGCCTCGAACCCGTCCGGGAGCTCCGGCCGCGCCTCCCCGAGCGGCCTCCGGAGTGCCCAGAGGAAGCGCACGCCGGCGAGCTCCAGCCCGAGCGCGAGCGCGCGGACGTGCTCCGGCGCCAGCGGTGCCTCGCTCCCGAACGCCACGTAGAGCACGGACCTCCCCGGCTGGGCGTCCAGCCAGCGCATGAGGCCCGCGGTCTCCTCGTCGTCGACGTGGTCGTCGTCCCCGGCATCCGAGGAAGCGCGGGTGGCAGCGTCGTGCGGCGCGAGGAGGCCGGATGGGAGGACGGGCTTGCCGAAGATGTCGCCGAGGAGGTCGCAGAGCGGGCCGTCGACCTCGCGGCTGCAGCGGCACACGAGGAGCGGGCAGCGCTCCGTCGTCTCCCAGACACGGGCGGCGTCGGAGACGCCCGAGGCATTGGGCCGAAACGCCCAGGCGATCCACTCGGCCTCGTGGCCGCGGTACGCGAGATGGGAGAACGAGGAAGGTATCCACGGCGGTGGGACGGTGAAGTCCGCCGCCGCGGACCTCGGGTGCGCGTCGTTGAGCACCTTGGGGCCAAAGAACGCGAGGCTGCCCGCGGGGATGATGAAGAACGCCGCGCACGGCACCCCGTGCTCGTCGGCGATGGGCGGGAGCCAGTGGTGCGCGAAGTCGAGGACGATCCAGTCCGGCTTCCTGCCGTGCCCTTCTCCGGACTCCCCGCCGGCGCAGGCCCCGGCGAGGAAGGCGGCGAAGGGCGCGGCGAGGCCGTCGAAGGCGACCTTGAGGAGCTCGACCTTCTCCGGCGACACGTCGGCCGTCGACTCGGCGCCGTCCGGGAGGCCCTCAACGCGCGGCAGGGGTAGTGGCGTGAGGAGGATGCGTGGCCTGACCTCCGGGACGACGGGCCTCAGCCTGGCGAGGTTCCTCGGGGCGGAGACGAAGGTGATGATGTGCCCGCGCTTGGCGAGCTGCTCCGAGAGCTCGAGGAAGGGGATCATGTGGCCGAAGGCGAGCCATGGGAACACCACCACGTGCAAGGGAGAAGCTTCGTCTTTCTTAGATTCTGCCATGGATGGTAGTCTTCTTCTTGGAGCTCGAACTCGATCGATGTAATTGTGAACAAGGTACACACGGATCTCGGTCTCGACGGGATGCAAGAACTAACAACTCGAGGATCTTACTTATAGTGGCAGATTGGCAGTGAGGCCACTGACATTATTGTACAAACAAATGCCCGCGCAAGTAAATCCGTGTATCACGTGAGTCATATTTTATTACAAGGGGCTTTTCAGACTCAGAATTGAAGATTTTTGCTGTTCTAATAAACTGTTCTAATTTGGACCAAATTTAAAGAAAAATGTGATAATATTTTGAATATCAAATGAGAATAATTAAGGCTGTTATAAAATATATTTTCGTAGTTTACTTATTGGATATGTTAGTTGTTGATACTTTTCTCTATAAATTTGGTTAAACTTATACTACTTCAACTTATAACTTAGGACAATACAAATGGCGGCGCAAGCAAATCTGTGTATCACGTGAATGATATTATATCAGGTGGCTTCTCAAACCCAGGATTTACTATAGCATTGAAGATTTGTAAGGATGGTCGTGAACTTCCAGTTTCATTACTTATGCTGCCTGTGAATATCAGAGTATATCTTATTGGCTCTATATTAGTTGGTGATTAACTTGTCGCCATTAGCTTTGACTATTTGAGAAGCAGAGTGCTTAACTATGATACCACGACAATGGGCTTTTTTTTATTTGATCATATATTTACTGAGAACCCAATGGCAATGCTAAGATTCAATAGTTTGCAATTGTCAAATTGTTTTTCTAATTTTCTAGTAGCTAAAAATCGATTTATCATCCGAAGGCTGCAGTTCTGTCTTTTTTTCTTCTTTTGTTTCTGGTATGGGCTGTGGGCAGAACATTACTTCCTTTTAGTCTGTATGATAGTTTCAGCCCATTTATGCGCCAGAGTTGGCCCGCTTCAATTTTGTTTTTTTTCTTTCCTTTTATAATTTGGTGTGCTATGGAGTCTTTAGGGATTTCTAATTTTCTTGTCCGGTTTTCTCTAAAAAAATTCCTTGTCCGGTTTCATATCCTTGTGTCCTCATCTGCATTATTTAACTTTTTTATTTATAACTAGTAAAATGTGCGTGCGCACGTAATATATTTTTGAACACGTATTCTATGTTCTAAATTGTCTCTATAAATTGCATTTGGATCACATACACTGTAGAATGAAAAAAATAGAATTATTACATTGCGGCGTCGAGGGAAAACTTGTGACTGTGGTAGTAAGTGCTCAATTTGCCGAGCTCCCCGCTTGAAGGGGCCATCGTTCTGATCGTCCATCATGAACTTGATGCTAGACACAAACTTGAGCCAAACAGGAAAACATTGAGAAGAACAGACATTGATTCAATATTCTAAATCAAAAAATGTCGAATTATAGGACCAAGAAAGTATCCAAAAGAAAGAATCATCATGCTCCAACCAATTTTAATTAGTTGGAGCTAGTGAGCACTCAGCCGCCCAATCAGCAACCAGATTATTCAACCAATGAATTTTCTTGTCTTGTTGAGCTATATACTCGTACTACTAACTACACATCCTTGCTTCATCTCTAGATGTTGATTCCATTGATTTACTACTAATCGCCGATGGATCGGAGGCCAAAAAATAAGAAGCAATCTGCGCGTTTACAAACTTTTCATCCCGAAAAAAAAAGATGGAGAAATCTGAGAGCAATTGAAGAGGAAAAAAGAAATCAAAACCCAAGCTTTGGATGGCCTCGTCGACTCGTCATTGGTCAAAGCGCGTCCAACTCCAAATGGCGTCGCGCACCCGCAACATGTCTCGGCCCTTGAGCCGGCCCGGCGCCCTGCACCACCAAAGCCCGAGAAATTTGTAAAAATGAGACCGCAAACATTGCTATTTGCAGTTTTGCCATTGGCCCCATATTTCACTGGGAGTGGCAAATTCACGAGTGGTCAGTGTTTGCAGTCCTAATATTGCAATTTTTCCCCAACGGCCGCGCCTGCCGCCGCGCGGCGGCACCCTCCACCCGCCGGCGACTGCCTTGCTATCGTCGTCCCTCTTCATCTCGAACAGCATCACTGGCTCCAGGTCCATCACGGCGAAGCAGCTTGGTCACACGGGGACCTCGACGGGCGCCGACGCCTGTCCCGGCCAGACGCGCAGCTCATGCTGTCTGCACCCTGTGTCGCGGCATCCGTCCGCCAACGCCCGTTGTCGCCGTGCCATCCTACCCTCCGCCTCCACCGGCCGGCAGGCCGCGGGGCAGGGCTCCCCAGCTCAGCGGCCGAGTACCAGACGTCAAGTGCCGGGATCGAGGTGGGCGCTATCGATCCCCTACTGCCGCCATCGCATCTAGTAGATCTGCTTCAGTGCAGGAGATGCGAGCGAGGGAGGCTGGGCGGCGGATGGATTACTGGATTAGTGGATCTCTGGTAGAGAAGGGAAGGGAGCAAGCACACGACATGTGATTGGTACGCGCGGCATCAAGCGGTGGCAGGTGGTGGCGCGCCGCCGCTATCGGGCGGCGGCGGCGGGCGAGCGGGAGGAGGGGAGGAGGCGGTGGCGCGGGGCGAGCGGGAAGAGGGGAGGTGGCGTGCGCGCGGCGAGCGGGAGGAGGGGAGGGGAGGTGGCGTGCGCATGGCGAGCGAGGAAGGGCGCGTGGCGAGCGAGGAAGCGGTGGCGCGCACGGCGAGCGACGAGGCGGTGGCACGCGGGGCGATCAGGCGGCAGCGGTGGCGTGCGCGCGGCGAGGGAGAAGTCAAGCGCTCGGAGCAGAGGGAAGTAGAAGCGCGCATTGACCGGCTGAACGGGTACGCGGGCGGGTAAGAAAATCATCTGGTGAGAAAAAAATGTCTTTTTGGCAGAAACTTCCTAACATGCGATTTTTACGGGTCTCCACCTCCTCCCACCTTCCTCGATCCTGACAGATGGGTCCGCGTGAGGGGTAAGGTGGACCCAGTATGGGTGAGAAAGATTTTCAATTTTTTCGATCTTTATAGTATAAATATTATTATTTCAATTCTAAATTGATGTTCTCATTTAATTTATTTTTTATATTTAAAATGCACTAGGTAGAGTTTTCTTAATTTGTTTGTAGCTCACTTTCACAAAGTACATCTATTCCAAAAATCAGCATGATTTTTAGGTAGACAAAGCGATACAGTTTGTGAAGAAATTTTGTCTAAGTTTTCTTTTATTTCACACTCCTACTAAATAGTTATTATTTCAAAAAGTTGATGTGCATAAAATTTTAGTGAAAGTTCGGTTGAATTCGTTTATTAGTTCTACATGCTCATTGCTGTTTATTTCACAAATCGAATCATTTTTTAGATTGGAAGATGTACATTTTGTCTAAAAAAGTTCAGAAATTGCTTTTTAGAAGGTTGCGTGAATTTTCTAGTTGCACAAACAACATGCATTGTGTGTAGTTTATCCATTGGTTGGTAAAATTCAAGTGAGAGCACTGAAAAAAATAACCAAATCTTATATAGAAGCACTTCAACATATAGCCCGCACGATATCAGCTGCAATGGATTAGCGTTAGCATGAGCATTCGATGACAAGTTTATTCAGCTAGCTGATTGTCACCGTTGAGGTGCCAACCCCAGCCGCGGTGTTCCCAGGTCAATAACCGGGTGACAATAAGGTAATTAATGAAGTTGATTAGACCAACTGAATAATTCGGAGGAGTAAATGGAGCATAAATTTTAAGTCTGGATTATGGACAAAGTGGATAGGTGAGAATATTAAAATATACCTTTTCAAGTATACTGTAATAAAAAAATTATTGTTAAAGTGAGTGCTTTGAAAATGAGTACAATATAATCTTTTTGTGATCAGAAGTGGCCATTTAGAAGGCAAGAATATTTAGAAATTATTTAGTTTGAGTCAAACTTTGTGACCGATGTACCTCCAGCAACACATCTAATCTTGCTCCATCAAGATTAGGTGCTAAATAAGGCTCAAAGCACATAATTTTAACTGTAGACATACAATAGTACATCAAACACCAATTAAAAGTTGACGGATGGCTCAAAAGCCTTATGCCCTTATTATGAGATATACAATTTTTTATCAGATTAATTATATCCTAATTGATCCTACATTCTATACCATATAAATTATAAACCATCCTGCAATTGTTCAACTTCAAGTTCCATCTCCTATGTATTTTCATAATTATCCAAAATATATGTGATAGTTTTGTTAAAAAGAATAATAGAAAAATTCTAAATTACTCCCCTCAACTATAGTTAAAGTTCGGATAACTCACTAAACTATCGTTTGGTTCATTTTACCCTCCAAACTATGCTTTTTAATTCAAATTACCCCCGTTTTAAGTTGCAATTTTACAAGATGTATACGCCATAACACATGTTAGAGAAAATACATCATATTTTTTTGTCATTATTTTGATAGATTAGGGTATTCAAATCTTTTGTCATTATTTTGATAGATTAGGGTATTCAATAAGAAATTAACCATTGAAGTTCAAAATTGTATGAAAAATAACAAAGAAAAATTTATTACAATTTTTTAATATGCACTCCTACCTTGAAAAACTTGAAATCAAAATTTAACTTGTGTATGGAGAAAAAAGGACAAATTATATTATAGAGTAAAATGAACTAAATAGCATAGTTTAGGAGTAAATTAAACTAAATTATACTGTAGGAAGCTGTTCAACTTTGGAAAAAAATTGAATTTTGTTTTCAAAATAAATAATTACGATGAACGCGTCGGGGTCCATGGTTGAATTGCATCCGAAGGAAGGAAACGCTCCTCATTTCCTCAACGACTGGCAGGCCTGGTACTGCCCCCGTCCTCTCTCTCGTTGCCAGATTCAGATCCATGCCGCCCGCCTCTCCACTCCTGTAAGCCCTCGCCGCCTCGCGCCTCCCCCTCCCCCTCCTCACTCCGCTGCCTCCAGCGAGGCCGCCGCCCGCGGGAACCCCTCGCGCCGCAGCCGCTCCCCCCGCCCCGGCGCCGCCGGCCCGGGCGCCCTCCCCCCCCGCCCGCGCGCGCCGCTCCGACAGCAGCCGCCGCCATGGCGCAGCCGCTCGTCGTGAAGAAGGACGACGACCTCGACGAGGAAGGTGCGCGCGTGCCCGGCGCCTCACGCCCTCCTCACCTCTCCCCCTCCCTTCGCTGCACCCGTGCGCGCCTCCGGTTGTGTGTGCCAGTGCGCGCGCGCGTGCTTGCTCAGATCTGCGCTCGCCGGGCCCTGGATCTGGCGCGATCCAGCCCGGACCGATCGCCGCGCCCTTCACCATTGCGGCTGCCTGGCTGACTGCTTGCTTGGTTGCTGCTGCAGAGTACTACTCGCCGTTCCTCGGCATCGAGAAGGGCGCCGTGCTGCAGGAGGCTCGCGTCTTCCACGACCCGCAGCTCGACGCGCGGCGATGCTGCCAGGTGCCCACCTACCCAGTCGCGTTTGATCCCCCTCCCCGTGGGATCTCGCGATCCATCTCGCTGTGCTTCTGGGAATGTGGATTTGCCTGCAGCCGCAGGCTCGCGTGAATGCCGTGTGGTTTCTGATGCTTGCTGTCCCGTGTCTGTAGGTTATCACCAAGCTTCTATACCTGCTCAACCAGGGTGACACCTTTACCAAGGTACAGTGGCATGTGGCTTGCCTTCCCGTGATCACAATTTGGCTGGGTTTGTCGACTTGGATTGCTCGGCCTAGAAGTTTACATTGCTCATGTACATGGAAAACTAATCTGAAGCTATGTGTACTCCGCATATATATTTAAAGTTTCTGTGATGTTTTGACGTCGCTAGTCATCCGTAAAGAAGTTGGTACTTGCAAAATTAGGTTGGGCACCTTGTACCTTGAATGACATTGGGTGTGGGGTTAGTTGCTAGTTTGATGTGCAGAGTATACATTGAGTTGTGCATTTTCCGAACACCCAAAAGTACAAAGGGGATCTGAGAGTACATAAAATCACATGTGTGGAGGTAGTGCAACTTCTTTAGTACATTAGTGTGGCCATTGTGAGTCCAGGACGTGTGGATGTGGTCTAGGTACATGAGTGTGGGAAAATTTTGTAGGTGGAGGCCACAGAAGTCTTCTTTGCAACGACCAAGCTGTTCCAATCCAAGGATGCAGGGCTTAGGAGGATGGTATACCTCATGATCAAGGAACTGTCGCCTTCAGCTGATGAGGTTCGTGAATATCAGTTGCTACTTTGTGATACTACTATGCATCCTATGGAATGTGAGAGTGACTTCATTTGTGTTTTATTGAGCGTAGGTTATCATTGTCACCAGCTCTTTGATGAAGGACATGAATAGCAAAACTGATATGTACCGTGCAAACGCTATTCGAGTTCTTTGTCGTATTATCGACTCAACTCTTCTCACCCAAATTGAGAGGTATTTGAAGCAAGCCATTGTTGATAAGAATCCTGTTGTTGCCAGTGCGGCCCTTGTTAGTGGCATCTACTTGCTTCAGGTATGTTCCACAGTTATATTTGTGCTCTTATTGGATATCTTGTTCCCGGCAGCTTTAGATCCTTATGATGTTTTCTGCATGTTTTTATTATTGGCAGACAAGTCCGGAAGTTGTGAAAAGATGGAGCAATGAAGTTCAGGAGGCTGTGCAGTCAAGAGCTGCTCTTGTGCAGTTTCATGCCCTTGCTCTTCTGCACCAAGTGAGTTCAACATTTTGTGCTTTTCTTGAGTAGGATGGGCATCTCCATAATATCATCAAATAGTCAAATGAATCAGACAATCGGGAAAAGCTTAACTATACAACCCTGGTTTATTTGCTACTTTGTGGGCAATAACAAGGAGCATTATGTTATTCACAATGAAGTCAAGCCACAAATAAGTTATAACATCATCTACTTGACATTTCAGATTAGGCAAAATGACCGATTGGCTGTCAGTAAGCTTGTTACTAGTTTGACCAGGGGTTCAGTTCGCTCGCCTTTGGCCCAGTGCCTGCTTATTCGGTACACTAGCCAGGTATGACTTCTAATTCTGCAAGATTTATATAGATAGACGATAGATATCTGAAATATGTTCCATCCACAGGTGATTAGAGAGTCTGGAGTAAACCAAGGTGGAGATCGTCCTTTCTTTGATTTCCTTGAGTCCTGTCTCAGGAACAAAGCAGAGATGGTCATACTTGAGGCTGCAAGAGCAATAACTGAACTGAATGGTGTCACAAGCCGTGAGCTCACACCTGCAATAACTGTCCTGCAGTTATTCTTAAGTTCATCTAAACCTGTTCTCAGATTCGCAGCTGTTCGCACACTTAATAAGGTTAGTCTACTTATTTTGATATAACTATTCTACATATTATGGTCGTCTCATTTAAGTTGAACTTTTGATCGTGTAATAGCTGCCAATAAAGAATCTATGATTTCCAGATTTCTGGGTTTCCTTTTCATCTCAGAAATCCAATAATACTGCAATAGTCCAATTTTCTGTACTATATTAATATTTATCTTGGCTTAAAAGGACTTTGCATTTTCATGAATGGACTGCCTAGAAAGGTCTAAAGCTTGAATGTTTGAAGTTAATAATCTTGGAATTTGTTTACCATAACATTCAGTTTGTGCTTGCTTTAAATTCTCCCAGTAGCCATATAATATGGCTCTAAGTTAGGACTGTCAATCTATCAACTCCTTGTCCTTGATGGTTCAATCAAGTCAATGCTTTGTGCCTCAACATCTATTTCATTGAATTCTTGGTTCTATGATTGTTTATACATTGTGATCCATAACAGTTGTCCTTTGGGTAGGACAAAGACATCTTTGGAGATTTGGTTATTAGACTGAATTGGTGTCATTTTTTTGGTGCAAGATTCAGAAATTACAGAATGACATTCTTTTATGATGCCTCCATGGACATTTTTTTTTATAACAAGTTCTGAAACTGCATTTATTTCCTTCTATTACCATACAAAACAACAGATGATGAGAGTAGCAACATATGATAAGAGTGTAACATTCACTTATCTTTTCACTTTTTGTTTGTTTGGTAACCATATATATTTCCATAATTTAGTTAAAACTAGGATACCTTTTCCTGTGTGATTGATCTATCATGGAAAATTTATGTGGCATTAACTTGCTTATCGATAGTACGACTTTGGGTTCTTGTATTTTCCCCCCCTCATAATCATATTCTATATTTTTACTTAGTGCGTGTGTTAATAACTGCACAGGTTGCATCAACTCATCCTTTGGCTGTCACAAATTGTAACATAGACATGGAAAGCTTAATCTCTGATCAGAACAGAAGCATTGCAACCCTTGCGATTACAACACTGTTGAAGACTGGCAACGAGTCAAGTGTTGATCGTTTAATGAAACAGATGACCAACTTTATGTCAGACATAGCTGATGAATTCAAGATCGTTGTTGTCGAAGCAATAAGATCCCTATGCTTGAAATTCCCTCTGAAATATCGCTCACTGTATGTGTAGTAGTATGTTTTCTTGTACTATTCCTAAAACTACCATTTTCATCTGAGCAACTTTCATATATTTTGTCCAGCATGAACTTCTTGAGTAATATTCTACGAGAAGAGGGTGGATTCGAGTACAAGAAAGCCATAGTTGATTCAATCATCATACTCATTAGAGATATTCCTGATGCAAAAGAAAGTGGTTTATTTCACTTATGTGAATTCATAGAAGACTGTGAATTCACCTATTTATCCACCCAGGTAATCATCTATTAATCATTCTGTAGGCATGAAATCTGGAAAATAGCAGTAAGATATTGACTTAATTTTCTTGTCTAGATATGTACCTTCTGCTGTGTAGAGAGTTTTTTTGCTTCTTCATATATAATAGGCTAATCGATTTGAAAACTGCAACTGCTGAGCATACATTATATCTCTAATTATATATCTTCTGCTGTCTAGAGATGATTATTTTCTTTTTCTGTAGATATTGACCTAATTGAATTGAAAACTGTACTGGACGCATTTTGTATCTTGCCATATTTACACTGAGATTGATTTATGGACTTGCCAAATATTTGTTCATAAACTTATATTTCTATATATTCTCATTTTGTGCTTGTGGACAGTTGTTTCCCCTTTAAAGTGGGGTGTAGAAATGATGTACTAGCATACCCTGAGCTACAGGGTAGTTTTTTACATTATAATCAATTTGTGTTTCTTTTAAATCTTGTGACAGATACTTCACTTTTTGGGAAATGAAGGCCCAAAAACATCAGATCCCAGTAAATACATACGATATATATACAATAGGGTGATACTTGAAAATGCTACAGTTCGAGCTAGTGCAGTAAGTACATTGGCAAAGTTTGGCGCATTGGTTGACTCACTCAAGGTAGGTACATAGTTTTTCATGATCCACAATATGTTTTTGCTCCGTCAAAAATCTATTGCACTTACATTTTTTTTATCCAGCCTCGCATATTTGTTCTGCTGAGACGTTGCCTGTTTGATGGTGATGATGAGGTTAGTGCAAAATTTCACCCATGATGAAAAAACTTATATGCTGTTTTGTCAAATTCAGTGACCTTTTCCACTGTGCACCTTCCTCATTTGCTCATTGCAACTTCGTCTAAGGAAGTCTAAATTGTGAAACGGAAGTTATGCTTAGATAAATGGCCTTGTTAGATTCTTATTTCTTAGACTGGAATGTTTCCTTTGCTGACATTTGCTATGCTATTTTTATCTCTCTAGGTGCGTGACAGAGCAACCCTTTACCTCAAAATGTTAGGTGGGGAAGCTACAGTTGGTGAGACTGAGAAGGATGTGAACGAGTTTCTCTTTGGTTCACTTGATGTTCCACTAGTAAACTTGGAGACAAGCCTGCGGAATTATGTATGTCTAGGTCACTTAAATAGAAATATTTTGCTCCATCTTCCTGGCACCTTATGCTATGGTAACTTGTTGACAGGAACCTTCGGATGCACCATTTGATATTTCGTCTGTTCCAAAGGAGACAAAATCACAACCAATTGCTGAGAAAAAGTCTACAGGCAAGAAACCAACTGGTCCAGCATCTGCTGTCAGTGGCCCTGTTGCAACTGTTGATGCATCATATGAGAAGCTTCTTTCATCCATTCCTGAATTCGCTGATTTTGGAAAGCTATTTAAGGTTTGTATGGATTACTTTTGCTTATATGGAATGCAAGCATAAGCACTGGCTGAATCACAATTCATGCTTTGTAACTTTTTATTCTCTCCTCCAGTCATCAGCACCTGTAGAATTGACTGAAGCTGAGACTGAATATTCAGTTAATGTTGTGAAGCATATTTATGATGGGCATGTTGTGCTCCAATACAACTGTACCAATACAATTCCTGAACAGTTGCTTGAACAGGTTTGCCACTTCTTTCATATGTAATTGCATATCATGTGTTATGATTAAGTGCCTTTCTTAACTCCTCAATTTCGCAGGTGGTTGTTTTTGTTGATGCTTCAGAGGCTGATGAATTTTTAGAAGTTTCCTCGAAGCCTTTAGAATCATTACCTTATGATTCCCCTGGGCAGACCTTTGTGGCTTTTGAGAAGCCAGACGGTGTCATTGCCACTGGCAAGTTCTCCAATATACTGAAATTCATTGTTAAGGAGGTATGTGTCTTATACTCTTCTCAATATACTGGACAGACCTTTGTGGCTTTTGTTATGTTGTCTTTCATACCCTTCTCTAAGCATTTTGATTTGAGTTTTGGTGTTCTGATGACATTTTTGACACCTGACCTGCTTTAGGAAACAGCGCTTAAAAATCTAGCTCTTTGGTTTTGGGTTCATACCTGGTTTTTTCACTGGAATTACCTCAACCAGGTTATTCCTAGGAAAAGGCTGAACCAGATTCATCAAACCTGGTTACTTGCAGAACTAATCTGGTTCTCCAGCCAGGTCCCTAGCTAATTCTGCTAATAATCATCTCATACCGACTTTATAAGCTGTAATTTGATCAAACACAAGATTTTGGTGTTTTGTCCTATATACTTGAAGGTTAGTCTGTACGTAAATAATGTTTGAACTCAGAATACTTATGTTTTACTTGACTTTTGTTTTTTTTTCTCTTGCTACTCATGCAAGTGGATTTAGCTTCTGCCTAGCACAGAGTTTGCAATTAAACTGTTAATTTGGTACTTCCTTGGCAAATGCACTAAACTGGGCTATAGATTTGTAAAATACATGGGAAAACACTTGAATTAGTTCTAAATAAAATCATATGACATACATACACACTTGAATCTAGGCAGAAAAAGAAAAAAAAAATTAGATGCTATTCATTTCCAATTTCATGTGGGAAATAATATTGCTTATGGGCTGTGACTCATTTTGTTGTATTTCAGGTTGATCCATCCACAGGTGAAGCCGAGGATGATGGTGTTGAAGATGAGTACCAGCTTGAAGATCTTGAAATCGTTTCTGCTGATTATATGTTGAAGGTGGGAGTATCCAACTTCCGAAATGCCTGGGAAAACATGGATCCAGAGAGCGAGCGGGTCGATGAGTATGGACTTGGAGTAAGGGAGGGCTTGGCTGAGGCTGTAAGTGCTGTTATAGGCATCCTTGGCATGCAGCCTTGTGAGGTTAGTCTTTCTGTTATCACTCGTTTTGCCCTATGAGATGAATGCCATGGCCATATAATAATAAGCTGACTTGTAATATTTTTTTCCTAAATTATCAGATAGTTGTTTCTACCTTATGCACAGAGAAAAGTTATGGGATTTAGAGTTTCTTATTTTTAAATAATTATCATGACCTTCACCAACAGGCTTTACACCGTACAGTTTGGTGCAATCCTTGTCACTTGGTTCAACTTGAATTTTCCTCAAACATTTGACAACATTATAAGTTCCAATAATTTCTGACTGAATCGATACATAGCTAAAAAAACTGAAAGACATGCTCTCCCCTTGAGCTATTACCAGGATTTCCAGTTCCTTTCCTGCTGATTATCACTGTGATTTATACCCAATGCAGTATTTAGCATTGATTGGCACCTTAACCTGACAATACCATTTGCCTTTTGGTTTGTAGGGTACTGACGCTGTCCCAAGCAATTCAAGGTCACACACTTGTCTGCTCTCGGGCATATTTATTGGTAACGTAAAAGTCTTGGTGAGGCTGTCATTTGGAATCACTTCTTCGAAGGAGGTGGCCATGAAGCTAGCAGTCAGATCAGATGATCCAGAGATCAGTGACAAGATCCACGAGATTGTTGCTAATGGCTAAAACATGAGCATTAGAGTTTTTCTTTGACTCTTCTTGTTTCGGCTTTAATACTACCGAAAGCTCGAGGGAATTCAATTAATTCTAGTATATGTAAGCTTGGTTTCCTGTTGGATCCATCCGTTGCACCGACATTCTTCTCGGCAGTCCCTAGTATACGTCAAAAACACATTTTTTTGGTTGATTTGGATCTGTACAATTTTTTTATATATGGACTGAGATCTGAATAGTGTATGTAGTAATATTCAAAGCGAAGTTTTGCCTTCATGTGTTGCGGATTCTCTTTGTTTTACAATTGTTCCACGTCAGCTTGACGGCTCTTTAGATAGCTCGCTCGCATGCCTTACGCACGACCTGCTGGAACTGGAAGCACATCCATTTTTTGTTTTGAGCATGCTATTAACGGATTAGCAAATCGGATTGCAATGTTCCACCCCGAAGGTGATTTCTTGAAAAAACGTTATCATGGTGAAATGACAAGTAACCTAGAAGGTTGCTAATACCCTCCTAAAGGAAATATCAGTAGAATTATGCCCCCACCATGCACCTAGATTACAATACGCTACTACATCAGTCCGAAATGGCAATTCGTTTTAGTTTTTTGATACATATATTTTGCTATGCATCTAGAAGTACAATATCTACATATATAATAAAAACTACATGGCTAATAAAGCTAAAATGAATTATCAAATTGTAATTTGGAACAGAGGGAGCAGTTTGGATAAGAGGGGATGGAGAAGCGTTCAAACATCATTAAGACCATTACTAATATTTTCATAAATTAGACCAAAATAGATCTTGTAGGCTAATACGCATTTAGACCCTCCCCAACTCCTTGTAGCAGCTTACAATCATTTTGCAGTATAGTTTCAAGAAAAACTGAATCTTTTGAACTGCACTATTTGCAACTTGCACCAAAGGCTTCGAGCAGATACACATACAAGTGACATGGAGAACCATCGCTGCCAGAGGATGTTTGGATCCAAATGTTAATGTCCAAAAATACTTTAGTTTAACAGTAGAACAATTATTTTAGCAAAAATATGTGTGCTCATATGTGCTAAAATTTAGCACTCAACTTTAGTCCATTTAAAATTGGTCTGCGGAAGGTTTGATTAAGTACGAGATAGTGACCTTACGTTGGAAAATTAAAAGAACGGACTTGATGACCAAAAAATAAACCGCTCATGAAAGCTACAAATGCTGAAATCATACGAACACAGGACGAGTGCGACCAGACATGATTCAAAACACAGCAATAAAGGTGGCAACTGGCAGGAGACATCTCAACTAGTACAGTGTAGAGAGCACCCCCCACCCCTCCTAATACACACACAGAGATGACGAGGGCAAAAAAGAAAAATCACATTCACATCTTACATTTACAGTCTACACCGATCGGGTTGGTTGCAACATCATCTTTTGAATCATCAGTGTCCTGCAGACCTGCACTCCCACTGTGCATTTCACTGCAAGCAGTGTCCAGCTCCCGCTGCCCAAGAAGCAAGAACCGGCCATCATGGTAGCAGCAGAGGAGGCCAAGCATGGAGGAGCCGCCTCTCCTCACCCTCTCCACGTCGTGGTGTTCCCGTGGCTGGCGTTCGGCCACATGATCCCGTTCCTCGAGCTCTCCAAGCGCCTGGCGCGGCGCGGCCACGCCGTCACCTTCGTGTCCACGCCGCGGAACGCCGCAAGGCTCGGCGCCGTCCCGCCGGAGCTGTCCGCGCGCCTCCGCGTCGCCGCGCTGGAGCTGCCGGGCGTCGAGGGGCTGCCCCGCGGCGCCGAGTCCACCGCCGACGTCCCGCCCGAGAACGTCGGCCTGCTCAAGAAGGCCTTCGACGGCCTCGCCGCGCCGTTCGCTGACCTCGTCGCCAAGGCCTGCGCCGGCGCCAACGGCGACGCCGCCGCGGGGTTCTCGAGGAAGCCCGACTTCATCATCATCGACTTCGCGCAGAATTGGATCTGGCCAATCGCCGAGGAACACGAGGTAAGAGATTGCATAATTTGCATAGCGCTTGTTTCTAGCCACTTGTTCGCAGAGGGGAGCTGCCCTCCGACGTTTGCAGAGGGGGGAACTTTCAAGAGTTCGTCCTTGCGATGAACAAGTTCTCCGGCCCAATTCCTGCGAGCCTCGTGTGGCTTAACGTTGGTTCCAACCAGTTAACCGGACACGTATCGAGCTTGGGGCCGTACCCGCAGCTTGTGGAAGCAGATTTTGTGAGGAACAGACTTCATGGGCATGTGTCCAAGGCCTGGGCTTCAAGTGTCAATCTGACCGTACTGAACCTGTCAAGAAACATGATAGCTGGAAGCTTGCCACCTGAGCTTTCAAACCTGGTAATGTTGGAGGTACTCCTGCTCCACACCAACAAACTGACAGGCAGGACACCACCAGAGTTAAGCAATCTGCGCAACCTGTAAAAGCTCAATTTATCGCAAAACCAATTTTCAGGTGGTATACCACCTGAATTTGGTCAGATGAGCAATCTTCAGTATCTCGTTATATCGATGAATGAGTTGAGTGGACCGATACCGCAGGAGCTTGGGAGTTGCAATGGGCTTCTATCATTGCTTATCAGCAGCAATAACTTGAGCGGAGAATTGCCGGTGACCAT
Organism: Panicum virgatum; assembly: GCF_016808335.1. NCBI lineage: Eukaryota > Viridiplantae > Streptophyta > Magnoliopsida > Poales > Poaceae > Panicum > Panicum virgatum. Next base: position 8,327,792 of record NC_053146.1, read on the forward strand.
GGGTAATCCGGGGAACCTGCAGCTCGTGTTGGATGTGAGCAAGAACAGACTCACAGATGGGCTACCCAGCCAGCTCGGGAACTTGGTGAAGTTGGAGACATTGAACCTCTCCCATAATGACTTCAATGGGAGCATTCCATCTTCTTTTGCCAGCATGGTTAGTTTATCAGCACTTGATGTGTCATACAACAACTTGGAAGGGCCCCTTCCAACAGGGCAACTATTTCGGAATGCCTCAATAGGATGGTTCCTCCACAACAATGGACTTTGTGGTAACCTCTCCGGCCTTCCAAAATGCTCTTCAGACCCAAAACTGGAACACACCACAACTATTCGCAGTTTGGTGTTGAGCATTTCCATTCCTTTATGCATCGTTACTGTTCTTGCAACTTTTGGAGTAATTATGGTTAAGAGAAGTAAGACACCACAAAGGACTGCAGCCCCGGATAAAAGAGAGGTGCTTTCGGTGTGGAATTTCGATGGGAAACTAGCATTTGAGGATATCATTAAGGCAACAGAAAATTTCAGTGAAAGGTACATCGTTGGGTCAGGAGGGTATTGCACTGTCTACAAAGTTCAACTTCAAGAGGGGCGATTGGTTGCAGTGAAAAAGCTTCATGAAACCGAAGAAGAGATTAGTGATCAAAAGAGATTTATCAGAGAATCGAAGTGTTAACAAAGATTCGGCATCAGAGTTCGTCAAGTTGTACGGGTTTTGCTCTCATCATCTGTACAAATTTCTAGTATATGATTACATTGACAGAGGAAATCTTCATGAAACACTGGAAAATGATGATCTAGCAAAGGAGCTAAACTGGCAGAGGCGAGCTGCCATTGCAAGAGACATCGCCCAAGCTATGTGCTACTTACACCATGAATGCAACCCACCAATAATTCATCGTGACATAACAAGTAACAACATCTTTCTCGATGCAGATTTTAAGGCTTATGTTGCAGACTTTGGCATAGCAAGGATTATAAAACCTGATTCATCGAACTGGAGCGAACTAGCAGGGACTTATGGTTACATAGCACCAGGTATGTTGTTAACTAGTTTCTGCTTGCACCTAGCAAATATATAAAAATATTTTTTTCTCAGACCATCATCCTAATAGTTTGTAATTTTGGTTCTTGTGCTCTCTTCTAATGCAGCATACACATCTGTGGTGACGGCGAAATGCGATGTCTATAGCCAGTGGCGAAGCTACGTGTTGGCGTTGGGGTCAGCCGACCCCGACGATCCACAAAAGAGCACTTGTGCCCAGCATTTTTTCACCACGTTGGACCCCAGTAAAAAAATTGAATGACCCCGGTCCAGCAGCCCAGCACACGCAAAGCTTGTAATTGTAGATGGGCCCAAGCCTCAAGCCAAAGCCAATGTCTACGTACAACAACAAGCCAGGCACAAAGGCGCACACTGCTTGGCCCATGTCCACACCAGGCCACCAAGGTCCAATACTCCAATTGGTAGACCAAAAGACAGATCGCAACTTGGAAAAAATAGATCGACTCTTCCCCTTCTCTCTTCTTTTTCATCTTGCTCCGACCTGGCGAGGCGGCGACCCGCCCTAACCTTGTCCATCCATCTTGCCATCTCGTGCATCCTCTCCTCATCTCATCGATCACCGTGATGGAGCCTAGGAGGTACCAGGTAACCTCAATTCCTCAGCGTCAATTGGCAATCTGATTTCCCTATTTTATTAAACAAGCGAAAAAAAAATCTGCAGAGTTGAAGAGATGTAGGGATCCTTGGGTTTTTGTAATTATTAATTCAGTTATGCGATGAGAAAGGACTAAAGGAGAAGCAAAGAGGAATTTTTTTTGTTTGTAACCAGGGAAAAAGCTTTGTTTTTTAGCTGTATTCCTCGTTCCAACAAGATGCCAGGTAAAGAGATTGCATAATAGTGACTACTTTAGTGTTGCGTTCAGTATCTAATTTAGTGTTTATTTGTGTTGACTAATTTTTTAGGCAATCAAAGCACAATGGAGCGATTTTTGAAAAGAAAATTGCCCCTAGCTGATGATAACGATGAGAATCTTCATAGATGCACTTCAAGAAGAGATGGCACTGCACCAAACGCCAATCATTTTACTCATCTTTCTTCACGGGTCTCACGACAGGAGGTAAATTTTGATGAACTTCCATATGATCCAGCAGATAGAAGGAGAATATCAGATTATATAGGCGCAGTAGCTAAAAAGAATGATGATTCTAGTGATTTTTTTTGACATGGTATCCTTATTGCTTACTGTGGCGGGTGCTTCTTGCAAACGTAAATATATGATTCGAGAAAGTCAACAGGAGAGAGTGAAAAAAGCCATAGGCAGTGGACAGCTTAGTAGTGGAATTGGATTAAATCAAGAATAGGACCTTCAAAGAGCTGGAGACACACGTTGGGGTTCTCATTATAAAACCCTCAAGAGCCTTAACAATCTGTACCCTGAAGTTATTGAAGTGCTCCATTATGTTGAAAAAGAAGGTCCAAGTGATGCAAAGAGACGTCAAGCTCGTGGTCTCTTGAACTATCTCAAAGATTTTGATTTTGTGTTCCATTTACAGTTAATGTTGCTTATTCTAGGACATGCAAATTCTTTGTCACTGTCATTGCAAAGGAAGGATAAAGACATCTTAGAGGCCATGTTAGAGGCAAAGTTAACCAAGCAAAAATTTCAGCAAATTAGAGATGATGGCTGGGACTCTTTATTGGAGGCCATATACTCCTTTTGTGAAGAACATGGCATTCCTAAGGTTGATATGGAGGACTATATTGATCGTCATAATCCAAGAAAAAAGACCAATCGCACCATCTATCAACATTATAGATATGATTGCTTGAATCCAATTATTGACTTGCAGCTTGCAGAGTTCAGTGACCGTTTTAATGAGGTAAATTCTAAACTGCTTACTCAGATTGCTGCTTTCAGTCCCAAAAATTCTTTTGAGGCTTTCAAAGTTGAAAGCTTGATGGAGTTGGCTAAGTCGTACCCCGATGATTTTAATTCAACACAACTGAAAGATCTTGGACTTGAGCTTCCTATTTACATTGATAATGTGCGAGCTGATGAAAGATTTGCCAATTTGGATACTATTTCTGAACTTGCTAAGCTGATGGTGCGGACAAAAAAGGATCTTGCGTTTTCTTTGGTCTATCGGCTTCTCAAGTTAATACTAGTTCTTCCTGTTGCCACTGCATCAGTTGAGAGATGATTTTCAGCAATGAAAATTGTGAAGACAATATTGCGAAATCGTATTGGTGATGAATTTATGAGTCATTGTATCATATGCTTTGTAGAACAAGGATTTCTAGCCACAATTCTAATCGAAGATGTAATTGTTCGCTTTAACACGATGGAGGACCGTAACCGTAGAGGGCAGCCATAGGATTGAATGCTTACTTTGTATTTGTCACAATATGTGAATGTCCTTTATCATATCATTTTATTGATATTAATATTTTGCATGGTACTATATTTTACCAAATTTGTATTGTAAGTTTGTGCCGACCCCGGTGGCATTTTATCCTGGCTTCGCCCCTGTGTGGTTGTGCTGGAGATTGTGATGAGGAGATACCCTAGGGAGCTGCAATCCCTTGCTTCCCTGGGAGAGCTTAATGATCTTGCGATGGATCTATTGGACCAGCGCCCATCGTCGCCAACAGGTTTGGAGAAGAAAGAAATTGCTCTGCTCATCGAAGTGGCATTTGCTTGCCTACAAACTTCTCCCCAGTCAAGACCAGAAATGCAAGATGTCTATCAGAAACTGATTCACCACCAACCTTCATATTTTGCCTCACCTTCAGGTACACTCGCACTAGGACAAATAGCAGATGGCGAAGTGTAGTGTAAATTGTACTGTCACGAGGATAAATGGTCTCGATTTTGAGAAGCTGAGAGTTGTATAATCCATGATTATGAGCTTTACTACTTCACCGAAGAAAAGTATCAATATTGAATAAACTGTAAAGTCCAACGAAGTAGTATGTGGCCCTACATGCGCATCAAAGCAATATCATTGCTGCTAGTATGATTCCATTTAATTTTGAAAAAAACTTTTTTGTAAAATAATGTTTATAAAAGTATAAAAACATTTATTACTAGCATCATGGTTCAAGGTTCCTTCTGAATAAGAATAGTTGCTGTCTTGTGTGGAATCAAATTGAGATCTGGTGCGGACGGGCTATTGGCCCAGTGGTAAAGCCCCAGCGTGGGAGGCAGCCGGTCGGGGTTCGCACCGCACCTCGCCATATTTTTTTTCGGAGTTTTCTTCAGCAATGGGATGATGTGCCCGTCACTTTGCACTCAGTAGTCTGTGTGTAGGTTGTAATTTAAAGTTAAATAGAAAGTGCATGTGGTGTATGGTGTGAGTTCAGATGCTACAGTTTTTAAAAATGAGATCTGCTACAATAGCAGCTTCACCATGACGACTGCATCAATTTATGAGCATTACCACAGTGTTTCTAATCTGCTGGGACCTCCCAACGGCATCCCATTCCCATGTAGGCTCCGAAACACTTGCATGTGGGGAAAATTCTATAGGTGTTTAATCTTTTGGCAGTTTGATAGTTTATTATAATACTTCAGCCTCTTAGCAGCTTGAATGTACTATTTCAACATATATCGTTTAAAAATTTCACGTGCAAAATGTTGAGCTAATCTTCTTAATACGATTCGTGCACCAAAAGGTCGGTGGCGATAGTGGCCACGTCAGCGCAGTTCACCTCGGCCGTCGGATCGGCCCATGGACGGCCTGGATCACGCGTTACCTGTTTTTTTTCAAAAAGAACCCTGAATTCAGTAGAAATCAGCCCGCAGTCCCTCCGCGCCTCGCCAGCCGCCCCCGCTCGTGCGCCGCCGCTGCGCCTGGAGGAGCTGCCGCCGGCGCGGCGAAGCTCGAGGAGGGTGCCACCACCGCCATAGCCGGACGTCGAGGCTGCCAGATCCGGCTGCCGCCGCCACGGGCGGAGCTCGAGGCCACCGGATCTGGCCAGCCCCGCCGTCTCCCCGCGGTGCCGAGCTCCAGGCCGCCAGATCTGCCCAGCCCCGCCGTCTGCCGTCGAGGCCGCCCGATAGAGCTGCAGCTCGCCGCCCCGCTGCCCGCCACCAGACAGAGAGGGAGGGAGAGAGGGAGAGCAAGGAGACCGAGCCACAGCGCCTGCCACGCGCGCTCGCCCACAGCGCGCTCGCCGGCCCCCGCTCCCCGCGCGAGGGCCTCAGCCGCGACGCCGTGGCCCCAGCGGATCTGGCCAGCCCCGCCGTCCGCCCGCCTCGCCTCCGTCGGGAGTTGGCCGCAGCGAGGCCCGTCCACACCGCACAGCTCCGCGGCTGTGGGGAGGGAGGAGGGGAGGGGCGTAGCGGCCGGGGAGGGAGGAGCGGAGGGGCACAATGGCCGGGGAGGGACGATGGGAGGGGCGGCGCTCCCGGCGTAGCAAGCAGGGGAGGGGCGCCTCGCGTGCGGAGAGAGAGAGAGACCTCGCCCATGCCGTCCGCCGAGGGAGAGCAGCCTGGAGGCCTGAAGGAGCTGGACTACCTACAGCCGCCAAGCCTGCGCCGTCTCCAGCTAGCTCGCTCGCTCCGCTAGAGCTCATCAGCGTGTGCTCGATATCGCCCAAGGTCGCTTCGCCGCTTGAGCATGCCCAGAGCCGCACTGCTTGCCCGCGTGCAGGAGATGCGATAACCAAGAAGGGGTAGAAAGAAGATGAATGCGCAGCCGCATCTCATTCTCATCCGTGCGCAACGATGGATTGGGCAGTGGGTCCCACGCACGTGGTGGATGCCACGGCCACCCAGCGTCCCAGCAGCGTCCCACCATGCCAAGGAAGCTTCGAGGAAGCCGCCTCCCCTGCCCATCTATCGGCAAGTGTTTGTCTCCGGTATATACTTGGTCGTTAGATGTGACACGACACCTTCAATCTTTTAATATCCTAATCTATTCCCAATTAACATTAAGGTAGATACATTAAGCTAAATTTCAAATCACATCATTCTAAATTTCATAAAAACAAGCATAATCGATATCATTATATTTACTAGAAAATCGTAGCCAGGAGGCATTTCGTTGTTGGACTATTTCGAGATAGTTTGATCCTTGACATAATGACATGATCTACATTTTTAGAAATTGTAGTAAACATCGGAAATGCGAATTGGAATCTTTGATGATTCGAAAAGAGACATCATCGAGCCACGTCGACAGCAAATCTCGGCCGTTGCATCGCGCGACGGATGGTCCAGATTGGGCTGGTGGCCAGCAAATTTGCAAAAAGAAGCCCTCGGATTTTATAAAAATCATGCCCGCTGTCCCTCTCTCCTCTCAGACTGGCAGTACAATCCTCCTCTAAGGTAATTTTTTGAAAGCCCCTGTGTTCTTTAACAAAAATAACCCGCACTACATCCCTCTCTCTGAGGTACTTTTTACTCCACATTCAAAAAATCTACAAATTTCATATAAAGAATATAGAATTCAATGCTCTTTTCCAATTCTCCTACACAAATTTTCACATTTCAACCGAACATACACTTCAAAACAAAATATGCCTAATATTACAGAATCTACAACATTTATTTAAGAAAAATATTTATCCTACCACAAGTTAAAAAATAAAAAAACGTAGCACAGGTACATCCACTGTCCGCCAGCCATGGAAAGGCACCGGAGGAAGGAGCAGGAGAGGGCAGAGTGCCGGGTGCCGCAGCTACGCCACTACGCGCCCGCCATGGAAAGGCACCGGAGGAAGGAGCAGGAGAGGGCGGAGTGCCGGGTGCCGCAGCTACGCCACTACGGTCGAGCTCGAGCAAGCACGCGCGATGGCGCTGCCCTCCCCGAACCAAGACACCTACGTGAAAACAACAAAGCGACAAATTTGCCTTGCCTATGTCGCCTAAGAAAAAATTAAAGAGCTACCTACATAAAATAACTATTACTCTACATATTAGTTTATGTACCACTAAAGTTGTAAGTAATAATTATAATGTCGGAGCTCACTAAAAAAAATAACTAACACAGGCAAGAGATCTCAAAATCAACGGATAAGAAGCCCCAGTACCCATCCGATCCTTAGCTACCTCAACTTACTATAGCAGACGGAAAATCAGAGGCCCATCTGCAGTGGAAGCAGTCTACACACTGGCCATACGCGGCAACGCCGCTAGCATTTCTAGGACATTACATATTGTTGAACAAGGTTTCTTAATTGTTAAATAAAGTCTCTAAAGATGTTGAGTGCACAAGAAATATCTCTACTGAGCATGTAAAAAGTGTTGAACACAAATTTTTTTCTAAATTATCCCAATAGGTTTTAACAAATTTGATGAAAAGAAACCCCACGGAGCAGGACTCCGAGTTTGACGCGGACTTGGAAAGCCGAGTTCGAATCCGACTCGCCATGTCAGGCTGTCACCCGTGGGTGTACAAAACCAGAACCTCGCGGCCGCACGGCGCCCGCGCCATTCTCCCATCACCGCCGCGCCCTTCTCCCATCACCGCCGCGCCCTTCTTCTCCAAGGCTTTCCGATCCTGAATCCGACCGCGCACGGCGGCGGCACATGGAGCCGTCCTGCTCCGTAGCCTCGCCGCTTCCGGTGGAGCGGCTCCAGGGCGACGTTCTCGCCGAGCTGGACGAAGCCGCGCCGCCGCCGCCGCCGCCGCCGCCGCGCGTGCCGGTGGCGTGTCTCGACGGGGAAGTTCGCGACGAGTTCCTGCGGTTCCTCGAGGAGTCGCGGGTCGCGGCTGCTGCTGCCGTAGAACCGGAGCGGCAAGAGCCGCGTGTCGGCGGCGGCGGCGGTGCCGACGGATACGATGACGGCGGCCTCGTGGTGGACGACGACCACGGAAGCTTCGTAGACGACCGTGGCGAGGATGGCGACGGCGACGTCGGTGACGGTGCCAGCGCCATGGTGGAGGAGGACGACGAGGACGCGGAGGCGGTGCTCGAGCTGCTGCTGCCACACATCCTGGACCTCCCGGCGTTCAGGGCGCGCGCGGCGGCGCCGGCGCCGTCTTCTAGCTCTGACGAAGAGATGACCTCAGTAGAAGAAGAGGGCGCGAGTCTACGATCAGCTGCTGCCTAGTGATTGCAGATTCAGACATCTGACATCTCCTGATTATTAATCTGCTCTTTGATCATCTGAAAACAGAGTAACTCTGTATCACGGTTCAGCGTCAGATACACAACTCTGATTTTTTCACCTACCAGTTCTGGAGCATTGAAGTATAGTTTGCTAATCAATGGGGAAATTCATTTTTGTGCATGATTCAAACTTTTAAAGTTATTTTCTTTTACCATGCGATATATGGAGAGACAGGAGCAACAGCGCAACGCCTGAAGTAATCCCTGAGCAAACAGAAGTAAACAACGAAATTCATAGACAAAAGTGGTATCACCTAGAATCAAAAAACAACAACGAAACCTCAACTAATATGTTGTAATAGGGGCTCTGCCGCCTCCATGTAACCTTTCAAATCGTGGAAAGAAAGGGATTGTTCCCTAGTTAAATAATTGCATTATTATGATACAACAAAAAAATGAAAGACCATTAAATGTGACTCAATTCAGCAATATTGCCATAATTGAATAGATTGACATAAACTCATGTCACATTCATTGGTCTAGTGAGAGCATCAGTCGCAGCTGCAGCCTGCAGGAAAAATATATACGGGAGCCAAAACATATGAAAACATCTCCAAGAACAATGTTACACATCAGGTAGTTATTATTTTGCATCTAGCATCACTGAGGACTGCAGGGGATCTCATAATAACAATCAAATTCTACCCAGCAAGTCAGTACAATCGATGGATGCTGTAGGCAATTTGCTCCTAGGAATTTCATAAGAGAGACTACAAGTATACAACAATGGAGAACTGTGTTGTCGAACAGCATGTTGAAATAGAAGTGGCAATCTTTCTAGACTGCCATCAAAACTGAACATAATCTGGGCACACGAAGCTGCATGATAAATGCGCAGGCAAGATCAGAAAATTACTAATAGCTAATTATTTCAATAGAAAGAAGAAAGATAAAAAATACTAGTAGAAAAAAGATAAAAAATTTATTAATAGCTAATGATTTCAATGGGATGAAAAAATTGCTTAGAAAAATACATGCATTATGTCTAGATTACAAATCATTATTGTCATCTAAGAAAGGATTGCATAACATTATTAATAATCATTATTTGTGGATAACAATGTATTTTTGCCTTAACAATATTCTACAGCTACTGCAAAACTTCAGGTGTGGTATACTACCTCAAACAAAGGCAGCAAGCCATCTCATCTCTGAGCCGTTTCCATTTGATAAATAATAGATCTTTTTCCACTTCTCTTCTGAAAAACTCTCACGCCGAATGATCTTTTGCCTGGCCAAGAAGTAGATTTCCAATGCTCATTGATTGAACTAACAAGTAATATATACACTTGGAAACTTGTGCGAGCATATGCCAGAGTCAGCCGAGGCAGAAAATACAACACTACCACCAGTTTTTTTTAAAAAATGACAATTTTCTAAAAGGACTACCTCATATAATAGTAACACACAGTCTCAGCTTCTTCTAAGGTGTAACGTGGAAACATCAAACGAGCGTCAGAAGGAACATCTGGAAGCTCCTGCCGTAGTTTGCCAACAGCCGTTGAGTGTGAAAAGGCTCCTACCATCATATCATTGTGTAACATTGACCTATAAGCATTGACCTGTTGAAAATTAAGAAACAAGTGTAACATTAAGAAACAAGTGTCACACGACCTACACAAAACCTCATCTTACATATGTATTTTGATTTTCAAGACAAAAAACAGTTACTATCATGAGCTGTGAACTATGCACAGGAAATCAAGTACTAATGTTAGAAGTGCTACAATGCACATTGAACACACACCTGATAAATTTTTACAGATTACCAGCTAGAAAAAAATGTACACCTTCATTTTTTTTATTAAAGAAAACTCCCAAACCATATACTTGCTATATCAGGCAACATAACAGAGCACATGAGAGGTTACAGAAGATAAGAGAATGAATACACATAAATGGGTAAGAACCTTAACAATTTTTACTAACCACAACCAAAAAACATGAAAATAAGCAGAAAGGATATGCAACCATTTTCTGCTTTCAAATGAGGATGCTGAGGGGCATAAAGGAATGTAATGCTTGAACATTATGTAAGCAGCTCAGTGCAACAAACCATTGTAAGCTCTTTCGCATGGATTGGTCGACAAGATCTAACAGTTACGGGCTCCTGAAACTCACTGAATGTAAACCAACTATTGTACTGCACAAGACACAGAAAACATTCCATGTAATCGGGTGTTTAATCCAGATAACCATCAGTAATTGACGTCACAACAGCCAGTTCAATTATGATCTCAACACTTGAACTTACCTGATCAATTGCAAACAATACAGGCACATCTTTAACAAGGGATAGTTCCTTCCTTAAGCGAACTACAACACCAACAGAAGCATGCGTGTGGGTTATCCCAGTCTGGATGAGATCATACAATGTGGACCCTTCAGGCATTTCCACTGTGTCAGCCCCTTTCATCTTTCCAACACCAGCACCTTCTCCCAGGGGGATAGGCTCGAAAATTTGACATGGTAATTGCAGTAATCGTGTTTCGTTGTACTTCAAGAAATCCTGAAGCAGCAATAGAGACATATTTAGAGGAATGTTTTTTTTTCTATCCAGCATGCTTTAGTAGCAAGGTATTCCTAGATATGCATCCTATTTGCATGATACATACGAGGCTTAAGATGTACTATGTTCTAATTATAAAAACGATGTTGTGGATATGCCGTACATGCCGACACCAATTATCTTTCAAAATATTCAGATTGAACACATATAATTGATAAGTACATAAATGTATCCAAAGCACTTTCATGGCATTGATTTCAATAGGATCTATAATATGCCATGATAAAAATTAGTGGTGAGCTTTTTTTTTTTGAGAGGGTGAGCTTCGCATTTTGAGGCTGTGTATGTTCAAAACATCACAGATCATCTGCTTTCTAGCATTAATGTGTACACTTAATATATAATCCATGGAGCCAAGTAAAATAAAAGAAAATATATGCAATGATCACACATAAGTTTTGTCCTAATAACATATTATCAATAAACTGAAATTTGAGAAACCCAATTCGCTATGCCATAGGAAGTATGAGCTAATGATAGAAAATAGCATGAGTAAGACATGTTTAAAAAAGGAAATCAAATCTTTAAGCAAATCAGCAACCTTAACATATATTATATTTCGCAGTGACAATTTGTAAACAAAAGAGGCTCTAATAATACAAACTTAGATTTGATGTTAATTAATTATGCATGACCACCGCTCAACACATTGTATTCTTGGATTTGTTGTCACAGTTGATGCTTAATAGTACATCAAGAACACAACTACAAAATTAGGAGTGTGCAGGCAGATTACAAACCAGTAAAACAAGCAAAACATATAATAGTGCATTCTATTTGCATCCATAGAAACTGAAAAAAGAAAAGAGGAACGTGCAAGATAGTCTATTTGAGGTAACCAGAACATACAAATCACAGAGCTTAGCACCTGCAAGATCTTGGCAGCTTGTATTGGTGTATCAAACAAATCACTGTATGTGTTTCTATAGAAGAATCCTCCATGAGTCCAATCCTTCCCTTGTGGAACATAGAATACCAGCCATCCTTCAGTACGTGCCCAGTGGACAAGCATCGCAAGTGCAATGCTTTTACCGCAACTCCGTGGGCCATCCAAGACAATTTGTTTTTTGATATCTGAAAGCAGACAAGCAGGAGTTGAAAATATGGGATACAATGTTGCAGCAAATATACATCAGAGGATTCAGCAATGGACTAGGAAATTGAACAATTTCTTTGCTATTAATCTTGCTAGGTGAAAAATAATACCACTTCTTTCATTAAAGTTTCTTACTTTTCTTTTCCTCTGATAGTATACCTTATGAGCCAAAACGGAACTAGGCCGAACCAATGGACATATGAACTTAATTTCCAGTGCCAATTTTGAGAAAAAAGAAAGTTGCCATACCACTAATCAGTTAAGTAAGGAAATTGGACCTTTTTCTCGCTATTAATCTTGCTAGGTGAAAACTCATACCATTTTTAGAATTAATAAACCTAGTTCCTCAACGGCTTTTCTTGTATTTCCTTCTGATAGTATACATTCTGAGTCAAAAAGGAACTAGGCTGAATCAATGGATAGTTACCATCATTTCTAAGGTCAATTTTGAGAAATAGAAAGTAAAGTTGGCATACTATTACATCGGTTCAATCAAACCACAAGTATGATGCATGCTAATTGTTAACAGGAGTAGCATTTGCTTATTAATATTTTTCGCAAGAGATTAGCATGATGCCAATGCTATCAGCAACAATCGTGTTCACTAGAATCTGAAAGAACCCAAATCATCCATGCTAACAAAAGACTTAATCAGTGCAAACCATACAGGCAATGTACATACTACATGTAAAATGCACAGCATTTTTCTTCTGAAGCTAACACATTAATAAGAGGGAGCAGCACCGAAGAATCCAATATGTGTAAGTATCAACACTTTACACACCTTTGAGATTGGTTGTAACGGCCGGATCAACAATCCTACGGAAGTTATCCCTGAGATCTAGGAAGCTCTTCCTCACCATTACAGCACACCGTCTTGTCTCTTGAAACTCCTTCATCATCCCTGCTGGCAACCCTTCTGGTAACATGGCATTCCATTGATCCAAACTGAAAAGAAATCCCACATACATAGAAATGAAAGAAATTAATTCCAAACAATATCCAATAGCACAAAAAAAATCAATCTGAGCTATATTTAGTTTCCTGATTGCAGCAATGCATCTTATGGTCGTAACTGAATACTCTGTTACTTCAGACGAAAGAGGATACTAGAAAATACAACAGGATACAGAATGTTGCGACTATCTAAGTTGGACCAAGGTAAGATTTCATCATTTAGGCATACGCATTCAGAAAGGGATAGCAATTTAGTCAATGAGGAAAGCATCAAATGGACTCAAAGTTTGCGAAAATGAAACAGATCACAAAACTTGCTCAAATCAACAGGGCATCTAACTAGCATTAATCCCCAAACTCCACATTGGATCATAGATGAAGCAATGCACAGAAAACTCTACAGAGGATCAAATTCTAATTAAAATGATTTCTGACCACATCCCATACAATCTACCATTTCAAATTTGGATACCACAGTAATCTCTACCTGACAATTATTAATTTGGCCAGAGAGATCGCCCGTAAGATCCGAACCTCATTAGCGGTACCAACACAGAGAAAATCCAAGCGCATTTGGATCCAACTGAGAGGGAGGAGGGTGCCTACGTGAAGTCGACATAGACGTTGGCGTTGCGGTGCGCGAACGACCCGAACGTGTCGGTGAAGGCGAAGAGCGGCCGGCCACCTGGGCCGACGTCGAGCGCCGGGTCGTAGGTTGGGGGCAGCGGGTCCGTGGGCAGCTCGAACTCGGCGTCGAGGTCGTCGCCCCCGCCGCCGCCGGCGAACTCATCCCCATCGGCGTCGTCTGCCGACGCCCCGCCCCGCGGGTCCTTAGCGCGGACCTTGCCGCGGTTGGACGTGGACGACGCCGGCTTGCCCCCGCCCTTGGCCTTCGCGTAGGACCGGGAGGCCAGGAGGAGGGAGGCGAGCGCAGCGGGCGGGTCGGGGAGCGCGGTGGCGCGAGTGCCGCCGGAGGATGCCGCGGCGGCGGCGCGGCGGAGGAGGGGGCGGAGGAGCATTTCGGCGGCGGGGTTTAGGCCGGACGGCGGAGGATCGGGAAAGGGTTTCGACTTCGGAGCTTGATTGGACCCTTCCTGGGTCGTCTTGTGGTTGTGGGCCCTAATGGGCTTTCGATCTCGTTATTAATGGGCTAGATATTCCAAGAACAACTTGGCCCATATAGAAACCAATGGATAGTCGAAGTCGATGGGCTACGTAAGAATGCCCATTAAGCTGCTCCTGGTTTTTCTCCCTAAAAAAAAAAGCTGCTCCTGGTTTTGGGTGCAAACCAGTTGCAGTGGGATGATAGTCTTTCTAACGATCGGTTGGATTTGGTTTGCTTTCATGAAAGAAACCGTTTGATTTGGTTTGGGACAGTAGCAGCGTCGGGCGGCTATTGTGCATGTTTGCTTTGACTATCCCTTCTCATCGTCTTAGTTAGCAAGAGGGCGTAGCAACTAAGAACACAACCAGCACCAGACTCCTTCACGCATGTCTCCATCTTCCTCACTGCATCTGATGGGCGGTTTGGATTTTACGTGAGATGGAACAGTCCGAAGTGGTTTATGTCAGCATGTTTAAGTAAAATAGTTTGGTGCGGATTTATCACTACTAGAAAACAGGCCAGAGATCCCGACCAAAAGTACCAGTTGTTTTTTTTCAACCGGTGCTAATGTGAGGCATCAGCACCGGCTGCAACAGCAGCCGGTACTCGTGGCCTGTACCAGCCCGGCACTAGACATTGGGTACCGGGTCGTGGCATGACCCGGTTCCAATGCTTCAACATGGGCACCGGGTAGTGCCAGAAACCGGTACCAAATAGAGAAGGCGACAAAGACACCGGTTTGTGACATTGTCTGGTGCCTATTTTTCAGTCATTGGCACCGGGTGAACAAATGCACCGGCACCAAAAGATGTAGGCCCTTCCTTCTCGATACTTTTAAACCAGGCCGGCTCTTCTCGTCTACTCCTATCTCTCTACCTCTCCTCTCTCTCTACCTTATCCTTTCTCGCCTCGCGGGCGGCGCAGAGGCACGCGCAGCGGCGCCGGCCTCGCAGGCGCGGGGTGGAGCGCGGCACGCGCACGGAGCAGGGCGCAGCCTCGCCGCCGCTGCCACTGCGGGAGCAGGCCGGCACTGCCGCCGCCGTGGTGGAGCGCGAGGGCCGCACCACCGCCGCCGTGGTGGAGCTCCTGTATGGCCTGCATGGTGGCAGGCGAGAAGAGCAAGCTGCCCGGGGTGAGAAGGAAGCCGGACCCAGACCTCCTCGGCGCATAGACCCCCCCCCGCACGGAGGACTCTACCTCTCCCTACTCCGCCCACCCTCCTCGCCGCCGCGAAGAGGCTGCTCCTCCCTCGCCTCGTGCTCTCCGCCTTCCTACCTCGCTTCCTCCTCCGCGAGTCCTCCATGCTGCACGGCGTCGGCGCCGTCGCCTCCGCCAAGCCCAGATCCGCTGCCCCAGGTACGTACGCCTCCGCTTGCCCATGCAGGCTGACCCAAGTGGTGATGAGCGGCTGACCGATCCCGATGCGCCTCGCTTCGCCTCTGCAGCGTGGAGGACGGAGCGCGAGGCTGGAGCGTGAGGAGCATGTGCGTGGTCGCCGCGGCGGCCAAGGGAGGAGCGGGCCCGAGCGTGGCAGCAGGAGCGGCGACGACCAAGGGAGGAGGGCGGATCTCGGCGGCCAAGGGAGGAGGGCGGAGTTCCGGGCCCGAGCGCAGCAGCAGGAGCGGCGACGGCGACGAGGCGAAGCTCCGGGCCCGAGCGCCGGCAGCAGGAGCTCGGGGCCGAGCGCCGGCAGCAGGATGCCTGCTTATTTTTTTTGTTTGCCAAAAATGATTTGGTACCGGTTGGTCTTTCCAACCGGTACCAATTGATGCCTAAGGCACCGGGTGAAAAACCCGGTGTCCTAGACTGAGGCCAATGGTCTTGGTTTGGGGGTACCGGTTGTAAAACCGGTGCCTAAGCACCTCTTCAACCGGTTCTGAAGGCTTATTTTCTAGTAGTGTATGTGTTAGTGGTGATTACAGACTACTAGCAGCTTTTATGCCCATACAGAAACCAATGGACAGTTTCGGGAATAAAATAGTTGCCAATCATACATTCATGTTTGAGATCCAAGGAAGCTTTCCACACGGAATATTTTGGTATGCGTTGAATTGCCCATTTACCCGTATTTCTCATGGCTTTTTGAGTGGTTATTAGTTGGTGCATAACGGCATGAGAGATCAATTCCTCAAACATATAAACGGGGCATATTAAAACACTGCTCTTGGCAATTAAATCATCATCACGAGGAACAATTCGACATACAAATCCAAGTACTCGGCTTGTGTCACAAAATCTACAAATTGCAAAGCTAGTTTTTGTTGGTCCATATTCACTACTACATTAACAAAACCACATTCTTGTTGTCATGAAACTTACAAAGTTTTCTTTGAGTGGAAACACTTTTCATAAATTTAAAAGGCTCACCGATATCACTGGTCACTGTCGGCGATATAGCTCCGTTAAGAGATTGATCGGCACCCTTAGAACAGACTTCAAACCTAGGCATGCAATGGCCATGGCCACGAAATGCTTTTAGCAGAGGCACCTGTCACTTTGATCATGGAAGAAGCACATCCGTCAGGGCCAACGCTTAAGGGAGCGCAAAGGCCTCGACCACCGAGGTATGGCGCATGAGGCGGGTGTCTGGCTGTTGTTCCTGCTCCTCAGGTTCCGCTAGGTTGTCGAGCGCTGCACCGTCAGGAAGCTCCGGTGCCTTGACCACCACCTCTTGCGTCACGACCGACTGTAACACCCTAATTTAAATTTTAATATTTAATAATAAATTTAATTGGTTTTATTTAATTTTCTAAAGTTTATATGCTTAGTCTTGCATTTAAATTAATTTTTTTTCATAAGTAATTAAAATTTTCATAGGTTTAAACATGTTTGTGCATTCATGCTGGTGCATAATTTTATTTGATTGAGTGTGGTTTGAATTCAAATTCAAATTTGAATTCAAATAAGTTTAGTTTGGTTTGAAATAGGAAATAGAAAAGGAAAAGAAATAGAAAACCCTAACCGGACCTAAACTCAGCAACCAGTCGGCCCGACCCACTTTCCCCTCTTCCTGTTCGGCCCGGCCTGCCTCCATCTCTTCCCGCTCGCAGCCCAGCGCCAGCCCGTCTCCCCCGCTCCGTCCGGCCCAGAACCCCAGCAGGCAGACTCCAGCCCGCTCGCGCGCCCCCCTCTCCCTGACAGCCCGGTCCCACGCGCCAGCGCCCTCTCCTCCTTTCCTTTTCTTCCTCCTCGCGCCGGGACTCCTCTGCGCTGCTCCGCATTGCCCGCGCGCGCGACCCCGCTGCCCCGTGGACCGACCCCAACCCCGCAGACCCACCGGCCAGCCACACCGCGCCCCCTTCCTTCTAAAACCTTCATCGCCCGAACCGGGATCACGCCGAATCGTTGGGCGATCCGCTTCACCCGCGCACGGATCACGCCCGCGATCTCCACTGCGTCCACGCTGGGCACGCACGCCCAGGATCCCGGGCCTCCTTTAATTGGCACCGCAGCCCTCTCTGCGCCCTCATCTCGCCACACCGCCGCCGCCTCTGCACTCGAGATCCACCCCGGCCACCCCGCCGCCCTGCTCCGCCGTGCAGAGCACCCCTGCGCCGCCGTAGCCTCGCCGCGCCGTCGCACCCCAGCCCCGACAAGCCACCGCAGCAGCTTGGCCCCGAGCCCAGGACCATTCCCGAGGCCACTGCCCTCGTCCTCCACCACGACCGCGCCGGGATTGCGCCTGACATCTGCCGAAGGTGAGCTCGGCCGCCGTGCAATTGCTCGCCGCCGGTGGCTCTCTGGCTTGTCTGACCCCCTCTACACCTCCGCAGCACGACCCCGCATCTCCTCGGCGGATCTAGGAGCCCGGAGACGCCCAGCAGCGACCTCCTCCGCGAGCTCCGCCACGACCCGCCGCCCGGACCTCGCCGACGACCACCCTGCGCGCCGAATCAACCCGACCCGAGCCCTAGGTGAGCACCACCTTGATCCCCACTATCTTTTGCACCGGTTGTCTTAGCCCATAGCACGTAACCAAGGCTGAAACGCCGGCTTGCCGGTGCTCCATCGCCACCCGCCCGGGGTGAGCTCGCTGCAGCATAGCCTAGCCCCGCACATGCTTTGCCTTGGCTTGCACTGGTTCTGCGCACGCACGTAGAAGCCACAGCACCCAAATCCGAGCCCCAGAGCCACCCAGCGCCTACGCGCCGGCGAGCGCCGTCGCACAGGGCCGCCATCGCCATCGAACCCGCCGCTCCAGGCTTCCCCATGCCTCGCTAGGGACACCAGTGGATTACCCATCCCGCGCTCGTGCTCTACGGCCAAACCGCAGGCCAAAAGACCCCCTGTAGCCCCCAGACCGCCTGCTCCGACGAGTCCCGGTGAAGCGCCGCCGCGGAAACTCAGCTTCGACGGACAACGCCGCCCCCCCCCCTCGCGACCCCGCGCCCTGAGCCGTCCGATGTAGATCCAGTGGCCCAAATGAGCCCCGCGCGCGAGTCAAAGGAGCAGATACCGGTCAGCGCCTGCAAGTTTTGCAAAAGAGACCCCGGGTTTCTCTGGAATCAACCCGTGGTCCAGTTAGTTCAAATTTAATTCCAACCAGGCCTAGTTTTTAGCACTTAGACCCCTGAGCTTTTTAGATTTCGAACCCGCAGTCCAGACCCTGTGTTTTTACGCGCTAGCCCTTAGAACTAAGGTTTAATTACGTTTAGGTCCTCGGTTTTTGCACAGAACCCCTAGAACTTTCAGTTTTCTCACAGTTTAGCCCCTGGACTTTGTTTTAGCTCTAGATTTCACGTTCTAGCTCCGTTTTAGGTGTTCTTTATGTCCACGCGATCGATGTAACGCGTAGAACAGTTCTAGCTTAGTTTTTTTTGCTGTTTTTATGTATTGTTGTACTATTTCTTAGTGTTAGCCTTTGTTTGCATGTATATTTATGTTGTTGCCTTATTTTTGGCCATGTGTTCGTGAGTAGACGTTGAGCTACCGGAGGAGCATCAGTACCAGTACCCGGAGCAGCCACCGTCTTCACAGCAGTTTGAGCAGCAAGAGAACTTTGAGGAAGACAAGTATAACATGAACACCACCTATCACTTTTAAATACAATTTCATATTGCATTTTAATACAGTATGCCTATAAGGACTTTCCTAGCCACTTTATATCCCTTATATATATCCCTTGGGTTGCATTTTGGTTAGTTGTGCTAGGTGGCGCGCTATAACACACTTGGTCCTTTTTAATTAATTTGATTAATGCTATATGCAACTTAATTCTAGGAGTGGCCCGCTTGAGTGGCTCACGTCTCGTTAAAAAATGATTTTTCTATAAACTTGGTTTAGGGGGCTCGCACTGTGTTTTGTGCTAGCTGCTCTCCATAAGGATCGTACGTCATTAGAGCGACAACCTGGGACAACCGCGCAACCACAAGACTGGAATGGGACGGTCTTGGCTTACTAATTAGGTCTTTTTGGTTTGGAGTAACTTACCTGCGGGGCAAGGGTGGTAAGCTTCTATGGTCCCTGCTCCTCCGGCTTGGTCTGTGCTCCGTGTCTTGTACCCCCGTGAGGTGGGCCCCATCGTCGCTGATCCAACTCTTCGCAGTTACGCCTTACCAACGAGATTCTTTGTAACGGCATCGTAGTGAGTTTGCTAGTCATCTCACCTAAGGAAGTGTGATGAACAACTAGCGTAGCTCACGACTTGTGGGTAAAGATGTGCAACCTCTGCAGAGTGTAAAACTGGTATACTAGCCATGCTCACGGTCATGAGCGGCCTGGATCCTCCTTTTAATTAGTGGGGTTACCTTCGTGGTTTCGGTTTGGTTCTCAGTAGTTCATGATTAATTTTGATTAATTACTATGTAACTGGGTTATGGTAAATCATCAACTTGTAGTAATTAGCTTTAATAAAATTTTTGCCAAGATTAAAAGCTAATGCAGTTAAATCAGCCAACCTTAGAGCCTCATAGTTTGTGTTATACTTATTGAGTACAAGTTGTGTACTCACAGTTGCCTCCTCTACTCTTTTTCCTTTTGTTCTTTTTGGGATACTCTACTGCTGCTCAGTTCCCAGCGACGCGGAGGAGTTCACCCGGAGCTACCAGGAGTACGAGGACTTCTAGGCGTTCGTCTCCCAGTCGACGTCCCTGTGGCGCCCAGCTTCCGAGAGTTTTCGTATATGTATTTACGCTTCCGCTGTATCAGACATTTTGTCATTCATGTAATAAATAACATTCGTACTCGCTTTATTATGTCTTTTACGTGATATGTGCTGTGATATACTGTTCATTCTGTTGTATATACGTGTGACTTGATCCTGGCACATATATGATTGCTCGGTTTATGTCCTTTTATAAACCGGGTGTTACACCGACTTTGCAACCGTCGCCTCTAGGTGAGTCTACTCTTGTCACGCCTCCTCCTATTCCGCGGTGCTGCTAGCAGGTGAAGAAGCTCCGGTTGGGGTTGCCCTGTAGGTGGAAGTATGGGACCCAGGACGTGGTTGAGGTGCCCCATGACAAACGCGTGGCTCGCGTTCTCCTCTTGGTCGGCTAGACACCGCCACCCGGGACTGGTGTACATCAGATGACCCCTGAAGATCCTCATCCACCACAAATGGAGCTTGAGGAGCCTAGTCAAGCACTAAGGAGGACAATAAGGAAAAGCAAGCCCAACCCAAGGTATGCCATTGCTGCCCTTATTGATGAATTCCCCATTGAGCCATCTTCTTATGAAGAAGCAATCTAAGGCTTGAAGTGGCGTAAGGCAATGGAAAAAGATATCAAGGCACTGATTGAAAATCAAACATGGGACTTAGTGTCAAAGACCAAAGGAAATAAAACCTATATCATGCAAATGGGTCTACAAGGTAAAGACCCATCTAGATGGCTCAATCGAAAGGTATAAGGATCGGCTTGTTGTTCGGAGTTTCTCTCAACGGTATGGGCTAGACTATGAAGAAACATTTAGCCCGGTGGCAAAAGTCGTATGTTTGCTAACTGAAGAAGGCACTCTATGGCTTGAAGCAAGCTCCACGAGCATGGTATGGGAAGATCGGGGAGTTTCTCGTATAGAGTAGTTTCAAAGTCACTCCATCAGACTCTAGCTTATTTATGAAAGCAAAGGAAGGAAGACTAGCAATAGTCCTAGTCTATGTTGATGATTTGATTATCACGGGAGATTATTGCGAGGAAATACAGAGGACAAGAGAAAATATCTCAGTCCGCTTTCAAATGAAGGAGCTTGGAGAATTGAAACATTTCCTTGGACTTGAGGTGGAGCGCACAAAGGAAGGGCTATTTCTAGGTCAACAGAAATATTCCAAGGATCTTCTACAAAGATATGGAATGCTTGAATGCAAACCTTTCTCTTCTCCTATGAATCCCAATGTGAGGCTACAAGAAGATGAAGGAAATGACTTGGAGGACATGACTATGTTTTGACAGTTGGTTGGGAGTCTTATCTATCTTACGCTGACTCGACCAGATATTGCTTATCCAATTGGAGTAGTTAGTTGATACATGAGCAATTCAAAGAAGCCTCATCTTGATGCAGTCAAGCGTATCCTCAGGTATGTCAAGGGAACCACCAACTTTGGCATTATGTATAAGAAGACAAAAAACTACAAGGTTACTTCATATTGTGACGCCGACTACATTGGGCATAGTGGCACACGACAATCAACCACTGGATACTTCTTAGGATCAGGATCCATATCATGGTGCAGCAAGAGATAACCAACTGTGGCACTATCTAGTACTGAAGCAAAGTATAGTTTAGCAGCAATGGCAGCACAAGAAAGCACTTAGCTCAAGCAGCTAATGGAGGACCTTCCACCAGCTGGCAGAATACCAAGTAAGGATTTTTTGTGATAATCTATCTTCTATTTGTTTGGAGGAAAATCCAATATTCCACGCAAGGACCAAGCACATAGAAGTTCACTATCACTATATAAGAGAAAAGGTACTTGAGGAGGAGATTGAGATGGTGCCTACCAAGACAGAAGAACAGATTGCTGATATCCTCACCAAGGGCCTTCACAAGGCAAAGTTTGAGAAGTTTCGAAAGATGCTCGGCATGGTCTGGAAGACAACTCTAGAGGGAAGTTTGCCTTGAGGGGGATTGTTGAGAAAGAGTGTAAGGCAAACTTCTAAAGTATTCTTCACAATGCAAGAATGAGATATTTTCTATGAAGGACTCTAGAACTAGTAATAAATAAATTTAGAAAATGTTAGAATATTTAGGAATTCTCTAGAAGGGGACACTTGTCTAAATATCTTGTCCCCCTTTGCCTTATAAATAGAGATCCCCTCCCTTGCCATGGCATCCATCCATGAGCATGATAGATGAGAGGTGGTGAGTGCTAGGCTAGCCACTAGAGGAGAGGGTGTTGTATGCTCTTGTATAGTATAGTGTTGCAATAAAATCTTGTTCTTGTAAGTGCCAAGCCATATAGTTTCTAAGTACTTAGTGTATAATTTGTGTCCATGGAAGGTTGGCTCTATCACCCAGGATCACAAAATGGTATGGCCTTCATCGAATGTTGGCTCTATCATCCGGAAGCCAGATTCATCTGTTGGTAGCCTCTGTCACCCGAAAGTTAAAAGACGGATCTACCATTAAAAGGACTCAATACACTAAGTAACTAGAAATTAAAGAGGGTGACCGAAGAGTTGGTGTGTCATAGGCATAGGTCCTCAGCTTAGTAGGTATTAGGGTCACCCCTATTTTAAACATTTACAAACACATCACATGAACCATCCAATTTTCTGCAAGACATGTACAAGAGAGGTTGCTCGAAAAAATGAATAGGAGAGCTACGTGTTTTTGAGTAAATGTTGTATGAGGGGGAAAAACTTAGGTCATGAAAAGCCATAAAACATGTCCTTTACGCTGATAATAAGTGGGTGGCAGATGAGCAACAGAGAACAAAATATTCTTTGTTAGTGCCAAGGCATTGGAGACTCTCATGGATAAAATCAGACAATCTTTGTGTCTAAGAAAACTAAAGACAATTTGCACACTTGGTTATCAACTGTAGTTCCTGCAATCGATGCCAAATAGGTACTAAAGTGTTGTGGGATAATGGTTAAAGAATCTTACTTGTCAATGCTACATGTTGGGATGAGATAAGTTTTCATTACATCAGTGTGTCATGACAATTGACCCCACCAATTTCTTAAGCACCATAGAGTAATTTTGGTCTGCTTTGTGTGAGGTTGCAAATACAAGGACTTTAGCACTATACAAACATGCACTTGGAGATATGACAACCTTCCAAATTCACAGTTGGTATCACTGATACAATAAAGCTTTGATAACAACTGTAAAGTGAGCTTACTTAGATGAGGAAAAGATACGACTACCTGATCCTTGAATAAATCACCTAGCAACGTTGTAGTATCAACTAGTTGCTCCATCAGTTGGCACTGATAAACCATTATCTCCACTAAACAAGGTAGTTGAAGAAGCCAGGAAGCATGTTTTATGGCACAATCAAACAAGGACACCACCCGTAGATTCAATTCAGCATTACTCCAAGTCACCTTTTCAATATGACCAAGAACGAGCTATTTCAGTTCTGAGAATAGGCCAAATTGATTATAAGCAACTTCTCTTTAAATCACAATCTCTTTAAAGGTTTCATATAGAGTAATTGATAACTCTATCAGATTTTCTATATAAGACAAGTTACTGAGATATATTTTTCCTCCATCTGCAATCTGTATAGTTTTTTCGTGTACGAGATTGTCAATACTATCAGAGTGACCTTAAGCAGACTCTTGGTAGGCAATCGAGAATTTTAAACTCTGTTGTTGTATACACACAAATACCCAAATCTTCCGGTTTCTCTATTAGATTTTTCGATTCGTGACAGAAGTGAAGACATGTAACCTTGCTAAGGGGTTTCAAATAAGGAAGGCTATGAATATTACTGCTATTGAGGGTAGTGACATCAGAGAATATTTCTAATACCTGCAGCTTGTTGAGCCTTGAAATCACCCAACAAGGTATTTGCGTAAGGTAGATCATTTGCCTTCGATATAGGAACTTCAATTCCGAAAGATGAAACAATTCCTTTCGCAAGAAAAAAAGATAAAAAATTCAAATGAAGTGAGCTAATTTTTGTGCTAGAGAAGTTAAAATACTGCAGCTTTACCAAATCATGGATTGCCTTTGGAACGGTTGTCGCCACCGCTGTCGTCGACGCGGGTTATTTCCACTCGCCATCATGGCAAGGTGCCGTCGCGATCGCCAACCAATACCAAGAAACTAGCGGAACCAGGTCTGTGTGTTAACTAATTAATACTGGAACTCCTGATTATACGCGGAGCGCACAATTATCCGGGCAGAGGTCGTGATCCCATCCTTGATCTGCCTAACGAACCGTCGATGCCGTCTTTGTTCTCCGGGAACTCGGACAGGACGAGTGACGGGTGCCGCCTCTTGGCCGCCACGCAGCCACCTTCACCCGGTACCAAAGAGAGCCTTTGGCCACCGGTTCTTTTACCCGGTGCCAAAGACCGAGACTTTTAGTCTCGGGTTCGTAGTACCAGTTCTAGACCTTGTGCTTAAGGCCCATATCACCTAGGACCAAAAGGCTTTTTCCTAGTAGTGATTACATGCATTCAACTTACAGGACATAATTCTACTCGTTTCAATACTTGTACAACATGTTGGATGCGGGATGTACAACTATATGAGCAGATGTCGATATCCCGTCCTTGATCCGACTAACCATCACGTCAACACCATCCTTGTCCTCCAGAAATCTGGACAGGACGATGGACAGGTCTCGCCATTGGGCGGCGACGACGCACCCTTCGCATCTTCGCATGTGATCTCGACATCCAACACCAGCAGCCCCAGGCTCACGGCCCGCTCATGACGAGCCTCGCGAACCCCATGTCCTTCTTCCTAGCCCCGATGCCGATACCATTACTACAAAAACTATTTGTAGAAACCCCTTGATTTTTTTCAAGGAATTGATCAAATGACCCGTTGCTACAAATGAAACAGAGTTACTGTAGCAACCAACCCGCCACTAAAAATGCATTTTTAGGATGGGTCACCCCTCACCTGCCCCTAAATTAGGGGCGGGTTGGATGAGGTGGTGACCCGCCCCTAAATTACCTTTTGTAGGGGCGGATCACCCCCTCACCTGTCCCTACAAATAATTTTCAAATTTATTTCAAAAATTCATTTAATTCAAAAATTAAAAGTCTATTGTGATTTGTAGAATTAGAAAAATTGTTAAAAGCACATTTAATAGTATAAAGTGATTATGAGTATGGAAACCAAAAATTGAGCCTTTAGTTGCATGAGATAGTGGAGTGAGTGAGTTATACATTATGATTTTACACTCTTCACCATTATATACACTAATATTGTTGGAGTATGGGGTAGCAAAAACAAAAATTTTCTACCGCATAAACTAGGATTACTGCAATTATAGATCACGGGATTACCACTAGACGCGCGGATGCAGAACTTCTGTCGCGCGTCGATGTAGTCGAACAGATGGAAGCCGGCAGTGCAGTTGCGAGAACCTCCTCACGTGCGGCTCGTCCTTGTGTAGCAGATGCGGCACCTCCAAGGTATCCACACGTACGGGAAGAAGCATCGCAATCCGGATTGCTAGATCCGCGAAGGCGACCTAGGGCTTGGGCGCGAAGGAGGGGAGATACTGTAGCGCGCCGCGGTAACTGTTCACGGCGGCGTTAACCGTGAATAGTAAATGGTCTAGGGTTTAGGCGCCCCATTCCCTCAGTTTATATAGCCCCTTAGGTGGGCTGTCTTGGGCGCCCCCTTTTGGGCCGAAAAGGTCCATTAGTGCACCTAAGCCCAGTCTAATTCGGATCTCATCCTTATCATGCTTCTTTCCCTTAAGTGTGTGACCCTATGGGCTCACATGCGAATAGACATGGCCCAAGTACTCTTACTCGGCCCAATAGTAGACAGTGGCCTCTAGCAAGACATGTCAACTCCTATACGCACACAAAGATCATATCAGACGAGCCGCCACAATATCATATACATGTTGTTCCTTTTGCCTCACGATATTTGGTCTAGCTCCAAGCCAACCGCTCTTTCTCGATCCTGTGATTCGGACTCCTTGGTTAACTCTTAACCCCAGCATGGCCATGCATTTCCTGATCCGAATCACTCGAGGGGCCCAGAGATATCTCTCTCTTGTAGAGAGGGGCAAATCTCATCTTGACCGACTATGTCTCACAGCATGCTTCTTGACAGACCCGAAAGCCACCTTTATGACTACCCTATTACGGTGCAGCGTTTGATGGCTCCTAAGTAAGTCGATTCACATCTTGAGTACATACGACGATCTCAGGTCTTAGGACACAGCGTACATATTGTGTAATGAGAAGTCATCATCTCGTGTTGGGTAAGTTCAGACTCATGTCCCACATGAGCCCACATTATTAGTTTGACATCTACGTGTCCATGACTTGTGAAACATAGTCATCAACTAATACATGTGCTAGTCTAATATCCATGTGTGTCCTCACATGAACTCCGACTAGGAATAGCTTTAGAATAACCATACAAGTAAAGAGTCTCACAGACAATTCACATAATTGTCAATCAATACAAGTTGTCTTTCATGGATATTCAAGGAACACTTCATTAATCATGAATACAAGGAAATATGATCATCTCTATGATTGCCTCTAGGGCATATTTCCAACAAATATATGGTTTTTTTTATTTTGTTATATCCTACATATCATAATAGGCTTATGGTAAAAAAAATAATTTTTTTGATATATTTTGCTATATGTTTTCATTTAAACAAAATTTTAGAATAAAAAAATTATTTGTAGAGGTGGATCGAGGCGTCACCCGCCCCTAAAAATCAATTTGTAGGGGCGGCTGGTGTGGTGACCCGCTTATAGAAAGTGATTTCTAGGGGCGGGTCACCCCGTCATGTGCCCCTAAAGAGTTTGAACAGAGAAGCAAGTAGGGTTTAAAAATTTCACGCGTGCCATGGGCGTGGGCGGGTGCTTATATCTCTCATTCTCTCCCCTTCTCCTTTATCTTTTTGCATGGATAGTATGTTACCCATCCCTAAAAATAGCTTTTCTGTACTAGAGCGCCAATGCGAAGCTCCTCTAGGATGTTGGTGCCTGAACCTGGGAAGCACCTCCCATTCCAGGTCATCATGGAGCTTCCTGCTTTGGTCATCTCGGGCTCGAGGTCGCCGCATGCGTGGTTGTCGTAAACCTGGAGGACGACATCGACAAGCCAGATGCATGTGTCATCTAAGGGTACATGGAAAAGGAATGGATGCTCTACACATGATGGTGACCCACGAAAGTGTGCGTACTTGGATGTTGAGGAACTCAAGGAGAGGTGCGACCTGGAGAAGGAACATTATCCTTGAGAGGTCGCCTTCTGAAAACATGTCCATTCGATGGAGCTCCTTTATGGCTCGTTCGGTTATCCCAGAATGAGGCTTGGAATGGCCCGTTCCACTTGTATCCTTTCAGGCCCATAAGGAAATCAGCCCGCAATAAAAAATTGGTTCGGTTTGAGCTGGCCCGGCAACGAAACAGGCTCGAAATGGCCAGTTTCCCGCCTCCATGGCCCGGAACAAATCCCCACGTCCGACCCAGCGGATCGAATCCTGCCGCCACGCAGTGGCGGAGCCAGCGTGGGGCCTAGGGGTCTCAAGCCCCCTGCCCCCCCCCCCCCGAACTTCATGGAAATTAGAGGAAGGATGGAGAGAAAAAGAAAGAAGAGAGAGATGAAGAGGAGGGGGAGGGGGCTGAAGGAAGGAGAAGGAAGATGAGCCCCCTACCTCAAATTCCTGCATCTGCCCCTACCTCCACGCTAGATGTTGTCACGCGACGAACGCGTCCTAGCACGTGGTGGCGGCGGCGGCAGGAGGCGACGGCGCGGCTACCACCGCAACGGCAACGGCGACGATGACCACCTCCCCTCCGACGTCCACGCTCCCGGTCCCCCCTTCTCGCCGGTAGGCCGTCTCCTCCTCATCCTTCCCCTCTCCTCATTGATTTCTTGGTTCTTTGGTTCTTGAGCGCCCTCCGGCATTGGTGGCTGCCGCCTATCTCCGCACACGCAATATCTCGGCTAGGGTTTCACTGGAACGAGTGAGCTCATGCGATATGATTGGGAATGGGAATTGAGCACTGTTCTGTGTGTATAGGCACCCTAGCTAGGTCTCAATCGAAGGTTCCAGAAGTTACCCGGCAGTAATTTTGTCCTGTGTATTTATTAGCACTAAAAATTACAGAAACCATGCTGTATCTTCAGATTTCCTTTTATGCCATGCCGTCAAGCTTTCTCACCACGGTTCAAATGAGTTTTTTGGTAGATTTTTTTAGGTATTTAGAATTCTTATTTGCATAAAAGACCATTGTTATGTAAAACTACAGATAGAGCTTACTTTTCCAGCTGAGCATATATTTCTGCAATTTTCTGTGTCATGTTGTTATGTAAAACTACAGAATTCTTTTGGAGTGTGCATTGGCTGGCTCTAGTACGTACAGGCCTGCGCACATTCAAATATGGTCATATGTATTTTTTTTTGCTTAATTCAGACTATTTTGGGGTGTGCTTAGCAAATGGTTCTGGTAGTGGGAGTAAGAAGAATATAGAATATATAAACGTGGATTTCCCAGTTTGGGGAGAATTATATACACTGCGTCTGCAGTGAGCCAGTGAGGGAAATGGAGAACAAAAACTAGCACCAGTGAATATATGCTGTATATATGCTGATCTGATGATTTCTTGTGCTTTCTATGATATAGTTTCTCTTAACTTTTCTCCCATTAGTTCAATTGAATGTTTGGCCTATTTGTGTTATGTGCTCATCTGGCTAGGTTTATCTAATGGCTGACACAAACATTTTGTTTGAAATCAGCAAATAGCAAATACATGCTTCTGTGTTATGATATTAGTATTTTTTTTGAAATAAATATGATATGATATGATATGATATTAGTAACTGAAACAATGTCTGGGAAGTATTGGTACTGATACTGCTGTACAGAAGGTGGTCAAGGACACTTGTTGAGATGATGTGGAGAGGTCCATATACCAGCCTGCAGAAACTCTTCTCCTGATTCAGCCGATTCACTTACCACCTTGCTCCTTGCAATTGGTAGGAGGCATGTCATCAGATAATATGCAGTACATGTGTCTTCTGCTAGTACTGTTCTCTGCTAGCAACAAAATATCTAGGGACTAAGCCTCTAGTGCAAGTCCAATAGAAGAGCGGAGACTTTTATTTCTAGGCAAGTCAAATGAAGGTAAAACATGATTTCCTAAAGTTTGGAGCTTTTATCATAAAAGATGGGTTACAAGTGAGATTCTGGGAGGATATATGGTTAGGCAATAGATTTCTACGTGAACAATACCCTCAACATTATAACATAGTCGTGAACAATACCCTCAACTTTATAACATAGTCAGGAAGAAACAAGATACAGTGGCTGAGGTACTATGTACACAGACTCCAAATCTATCTTGGCATAGAAATCTAATTGGCAGCAAGTTAGCAATGTGAACAATCTTGTCTCACGTCCTGCAACTGTTGTGATAAGCCAAGAAAGGGATGAATTTAAATGGAAACTAGACCAGACAGATGTTTTCTCGGTGAAATCACATTATCTGAGATTAATCAAAATACCCCAAACTTCAACAAGAGACTATGGAAGCTGAAATCAATAAAGTTTCTCTTAAAAAAAAGGTTTCACTGTGGCACCAATGCTGATGCAACAATAGTGGTGGTAGCTCACTGTTGCATTGATCGAATTGCATTGCAGTGGTTAATCTGAACACCACAAGATCACCTTGGATTCTTGACTCACTTTAGAATTAGAACTATCCAAAACATTGCCTGTAGCCATCTTATCTCGGAATGCATGAAGCGATCAAAATCACCAGCAATGTTCTAGTACAGCTGTAGTCTATTTTTAATTGTTAAGTGCATGTTTATTAATCTATACATATGTACACGTACAGGTGGACTGGATGTTGGAGTTGCATCGGCGGTTCGTGCAGGCGGTGGAGCAGCTGGGCATTGGCAAGAACGTGCCATCCCAGTTCTCTTGCATTGTCCAGGCACAAGAAAACTTACATTAGGATGTTGTGTTGTAACTTGTAATGGTTGATCGATTGCTAACGATCTATTGTGTTAAATTAAATACTAGGAAGAGGATTTTGTTGCCCATGCAGTTTGAAAAAAGATGCTTGAGGCACTTGTCATAACTGTGATAGAGACATTTTTGTGTGTCGCAAATCAGACCTGCCATAACATGTTACTAACTGATGTTCTTGTATTTGTATGGCTTTAATTGCTTCATGGACTGGGTAGGAACATGTTAAGATCCAGGAATGGTTCCTATCCAGCCGAAGACGTTTTTGTAGGGGGATGGAATGGTTCCTGGGCAGGATTTAAAACAGACCAGGAACGGAACCCAAGGAACCGAACGAGGCCTTAGCTTGCTGAACGCAGCTCGCAGAGTCCTTGGGTTCTCCGGCTGCACCCAAATCTGTCGAACAATCGTCACCATCAGTGTCAGTCAGATACACAGCTTCACTAGCATCGATCAAGCATGCCATGGTATGCAACGCAATTAAGAAACATGCAATTAGGTCAATGCAATCACCTTGCTGTTGCCAAAAGCCAAGCAAATGATCTGGAGGTGATGGGCGTTTTCCAGGAGCTCTCTCAGGCTAAAGCTCAGCTGCCATGTCTTAGCCCAGTTGTCCAGGGTTATTTCCGGACGGAGCTGACCCGGGGCCGAATGGGACGGGGAACGTGACGGGGCACGACATGGAGGTCCATTCGCTATAGACCAGGTCGACCATCCTCGGCGCCTGGATCAGATGAACCCTTGCAGCGAGGAGGCCCTCCAGGAGTAGCACCTTGAGCTGCGAGCGTGGCGCATCAATGGCGAGAGCACGGACGAGGGGTCGGCGAACCCGCAGCCGTCGAGGCTAAGGCTCTCCAGAGCCGCGCACGTCTCGTGGAGCGCGCCGACGTCGGACGGGGAGCGGAACCGCAGGTTGTTCAGGCTGAGCGCCCTAAGCGACGTGAACATGGCGGTGGCGGTGGCGGGGGCGGGGGCGGGGGCGGGGGCGGGGGCGGATCGGATCTCGAGCTCCAGGCCCCGCACCTCACCGTGGGTGATCGCGCCGCCGACTAGGCTGCACGCGTCGCGAAGGTAGTCGAGTTTGGTCAGGTACAACGTGAGCGCCAGGGTCCTGATCGTCCACCGCTGGTCGCCGTTGGCGGCGGCGGTGGGCGCGGCGAGGATGCAGCACGCCGGTGAAGCTGGCCGTCACCCGGCGTCGGTCGCGGTGCGCGGGGGCGAGGAAGGTTTCGACGCTGATTGTGAGCTCGGAGACCATCAGCGGCAGCGTCCGCCAGTGCCTTGAAAGGACACAGGTCCGGGCCAGCGAGCGCGCGTCACCGCGAAGCCTCTCCAGGACGAGGAGAAGGAGGTGATCAGGCAGCTTGCTGAGCCTGTTGTGGCCTTGCGATTCTGTCACACTCGATTTCAAAAAGAAGACCAAATGTATCACATATGTGCGCCAGGATCAAGTTTCACACATATGGAAGACGTCATCAGTGGATATATCAAAAGCAATGTTCAACAGCGTAAACAAAAGGAAATAAGTACTTTATTACACACTCCGATAGGTAGACACGGAGGTCTTAAATGTTTCACCACTAATATATTCGAAATCTTTAGCATATCTTCGTAAACTCCCACAGGAACATTGATTGGTGAACGCTCCTAGAACTCCTCAAAGTCACTGAAGTACTCCACTTCATTGTTCTCTTCTGAACAACAATTAGGCAAAGATGAGTACACTTATGGTTGGTACTCATCAAGTGGGGGAAGATGCAAGGCTAGTAAGGAAAAGCTAAGGTTTATAGCAGTTAGCATTTTAGTTAGTCAAATTTTATTAGCAAGCACCTAATTACTAGATATAAATTTATACCAACCCACTTAAACATAAAGATCATAAAGGATCCACCATTAAATAACTAGAAATAACAATTTAATTATTCTTCAAGTTCAATTATTATATAAGGGTCCAAGCCGCTCATGACCGTGAGCACAACTGATATATCAATTTTACACTCTGCAGAGGTTGTACACTTTCCCCAAAATTCGTGTTCCCCTGTGTCGACATGGTTTGCAAGGCCCTTAAACACTTCCTTTGGTGAGTGGCGAGGGGTCCACTACGAGGCCTTTACAAAGATTCACCAGCTCATGACAACCCGCTAAGGTTTCAAGTCAAAGCGGTCATAACCCTCCCTAATGAGGATGTGCCATAAAAGAACCACAAATCAAAGCCTCAAGAGGACCGGGCTATACCCCGTCGATGCTTCCCCTCTTGACCTTTCAGTAAGGTCACCACGAGCTAGTGTTTCTAATTAATCAGCTAAGACCAGAGCCATGTGGTATTGTTGTTGTACAGTTTTCTTGAGTGGTTCTCCATATTCCAATTAAATAACATGATCTTATAATTAAAACAAGTATAACAATATAAATAAAGTCATGTTTAATATTCCAAAGATTATATCCATAACCATCCCAAGATAAAGCATCTAAGCAATTCTACCCAACAAAATTATGTAAACCCAGTGTTCCAAGGCTTGGGTAAACGACTAGGTAATGTCCTTAATAGGATTCCCATCAAGTTTATGCAATACAACAACAAAGTAAAGTGAATTAACATGATATTAACAGGATAAAAAAATATGCAGAGGGGGAGGCCACTTGCCTTCCTCACCAAATTGTTGTTGTTCCTCCTCGATCACTTGCTCTTGGTCACCCTCGAATGACACGTCGTATACACGATCGCACAAGCAAAAACATGCACAAAATAAGAAACAGTACAAAAATAGTGTAAACAGAACATAATAAGCTTAAAAGGATGTAGATCATGATTCAAGGATCGCGTGAGCGCGAGAATCGGTAAAATCGGAGTTAAAACGTGAAAGACGTGACTAAAATAGGTTGCAGGGGCTTGTTTGACAAAACAGAGCTTCTAGGGGTTAGCTTTGAAGAAATCAGGGGCTAAAACATAATTAAATATATAAACGGAGGGGCTAGAATGAAAAACAAGGGTTCAGGGACGGCGGGTTCAATTTCACAAGAACTCAGGGGCTCAAACGGAAGAAAAAAGACCTCTCTAGAATTACTTTTGAACTACTCAGGATATTGGGTTGATTTTGATAAAATATATGGGCTCTTTAGCAAAAAGGGCACGGGTTAACCGGTATTGACTTGACTGGAACAGATATGGTCCGTCGGATTGCCATCCGACGGCGGATAGGCGGGGAGGGCGGCTCGGCTCGACTCGCGCGGGCGACGGCTTTCGGCTCTGCGTCGGGTTGGCTCGGCTGCTGAGCTCGGCTTGGCGACAGCTCGGCCGAGCGGCTCGGCAGGGCGGCGCTGTGCGCCGGCGGCCGGCGGAGGCGGCGGTGGTTCGCCGGAGAAGGCCAGAAACAGCGCTCCGGGGCTCGGTTTGCGACGGGGTTCGGCCAGGAAGCTTGAGTATGCGACAGGGAAGACGATGGCGACCTCGGCGGGGGCACGCAGGGCCGGCGAGGTGGCTTGCCATGGCGCAGGGCGGCGGCGGGTGGTGAGCTCGCCGGGGAAGGACGAACCCGGCCGTCCGATGCTCGGTTCGCGATGCAGAGGAGCCGGAGAGGAAGAGGAGGCAACGTGGAGCACGATGGAGGGGTCGGGGCGGTTCTGCGGCGGTCGGAGAAGGGCTCTTGATGACGAGCAGAGGCGGCGACGGCGGAGCTCGTCGGCGTGGTGGACTCTGGCCGTCCGGGGCTCAGCTCCGCGCGAGGAGAGGTCGAGGAGGAAGAGGATGCGGCGATGAAGATGAAGACGAGGTCTACGGGTCGGTGCAGAGGCCGGAGATGTGCGTTCCACGGCGGCGAGGCGCGTCGGTGCTAGCTCCGGTGAGCAATTGCCGGTGCTCGAGGACGAGAGAGTGAGAGGAAACGGATCAGAGAGGATCCCCACCCTTGCGCGAAGCTCCGGACAACTTTCTGGCGATGAAGAGGCTTCGGCGAAGGAGATCGACGACGGCGGCGCTGCAGCAAGCTTGTGTGGCAGCGCTGCGGCGCAGAGAGGGCGAGGGGGTGTGGAGCTCGGAAAGGGAGGGAGGGAGCTCGGGTGCGCCTTTTGTAGGCCGAGGAAGGGAGAAGGAAGGGCGGCGAAGCACGTGGTGGCCGGCCATTAATGGCCATGGCGAGGCCGTTACAGACCGAGGAAAGAGGGGAGGAGAGGGGCTGGAGGAACGGCTCCAATGAGCCTTGATGGCGAGCCGGAGTGGAGGGGGAAGGGGAGGCGTGCGGCCGCGGGAAGGGAGCAGCCGGCGACGCTTGGAACAGTGGGGGAGAGAGGAACCGGCTGGAGGTAGGGGATGACCCTGACGGGTGGGCCCCACCTGTCGGTGAGACTGAGAGAGGGAAGGTGGGATGGGCCGGTGGGGAAGGAGTTGGGCCGAGCAGAATTTGGGCCGGGTCAGGAAAGAGAGAAAGAAAAGGATATGGTGGGCTAGGTTGCAAAGGAAAAGAGAGAAGATTTGTTTGTTTTTTTTCAAACACAAACACCATTTGAATGATTATTTTGAATTCAAACAAAATTTAAATTTTGGGTGTTAAAGATTCCTAGCCGCCGCCGTCGTGAGCGTGCCATGTGCCATTAAAAAAAATAACCTCGAGAAGCTGCCTTAGTGCGAGCGCACAGGGGGGAAAATATTTTGGAGCCCACTCCGCAGCTTCGATGTTTTGGAGCCCACTCCGCAGCCTGTACACATGCAGGTAATCCAATGATTGAAATCGAGCAAATTTATCTTTTTAGGTGGTTTTTTAATTTAAAATAATTACAATATTTAAATTTAAACTAAAAAATTCATAAGTAATTCTTTTGGGTATTCATTTGAAATCAATAAATATGAAACAGGTACCAAAAGTTTGCTAAAAATATAACCAAACTATTAGTATGGTACTGGTCAATTATTCAGATGAATTTTTATGTTCATAATATTTGGTTCTTTATAGTTATGCCTATTATATTTAAATAACTAAGATTCAAATAAGGAATAATAGATAAGCTACATTTTTAGAAAAATTTTGGTAGTATTTTTGTATTTTTTTCGATTTAATATGAACTAGTTTTGATTTTTTTAGAACTAATTAGAATTTTTTTATTATTTTAAATACAACCACGTTCGAAACTAACCTAAGGTTAAATGTTCTGTATTGGTAGTTGGATGGCCTCTGTTTAAAATAGTACTTTTGTAATAATTCAAGAGCGTAAATCAAACTTTTTCCTATATTATACAGCGCGCGAATTAGGCTATGGATTCTAATGGGCCTAATCCTATTTGGGTTGGGATACTCAACTGTAGTTTTGGGCTCATTTTGGCTCATGAGTTGCGACCCAGCTCGAGCTGGTTCGTTATAGATACCGAGTTAAACACTTGGCTCTGCTTGTTAACATCATTCAACGAGCCGAGCCGAGTCGAGTGGGCTAGCGAGGCATGAGGTTTTCTTTGGGGGGTGGCTAAGGGTAACCCGCGTAACCCCATGTCGAAGGGTCACAAAGGTACCGTGAGCTGATTCTTCGTTAGTTGGGTCCAAACTACGAAGCTAGATTGGTCTAATATATTAATTTGTGGTAAATATTAAAAAATTGAAATATTTTTTGAATTTGAAATAATTTTTTTTATTGCTAGAACAATTGTTCGAACAACAAAAAAATTTGTTCCATCTATGTAATGGTTTAACTGCCCGTTATATATGACTTCTAATATTTAACGTTTTTCCCCTGTAAAGATGGGGTAGGACGTCGCCGTCCATATTGATAATCGGGCCTAAACCGAGTCGGATCCGAATAAACGAGTCTGCATCGGATCGAATTGGTGAGTCATCGAACTGGATCAGATTCGGTCCGAAACCAACCTTAGCTTGTCCATAAAAAAGAGGAGACGGCGTGCGTGATTTTCCATTGCCCTCGTGGAGGTTCCAGTTGAAGATGGCACTTATGGTGCCCTCGCGGCAAGATGGACGTCGCGACGCCGGCGAATCGCAAGGCCTCGACAGGCTCAGCGACCTGCCTGATCACATCCTGCTCCTCGTCCCTGGAGAGGCTCCGCGGCGACGCGCGCTCGCTCGCCAGGACCTGCGTCCTCTCGAGGCGCTGGAGGACGCTCCCGCTGATGGTCTCCGAGCTCAGGATCAGCGTCAGCTCCACTTGTCAGAATAAAGGTTTGATTAAAGAGGGCGTAGACTTAGGTTTCTCACACTCTTTCCTATCCTCCCTCTCCCTCTCCCTCTACCTCATCTCCACACGAGGCGCGCGGCGGCCTCCATCTCCACGCAAGGGCGCGCGGAGGTGGCCTATGTAGCATCCCGAAAATCTACTGAAACAAATCACTCGCCAAAAATCGTTTTCAAAATCTTTTTCGAAGTTGAGCTCAGATCATTTCAAAATCTTTTTCCGTCCGAGCTCCCAATTCCCCGAAAATACTTCCCGGCGTTTCACCGTCCGACACCCAAAATTAATCGTCATCCTTTCTCCTTCTTTTCCTCGACCCGCGTGTCGTGCCGCATGCTCGACCAACTCCGCGATCGCCGCCGCTAATCCCGCCATCCCGACATCAGTACCAGTTATCATCCCATCTCTCTATTTCTTTTCTCTCGTTCCGCGTGCAGTCGCCGACCGACCGAACGCCGCAGCACGCGCTCGCGACCGTTGCCGCGAATTCCGCCGACCCTCCCCCTCCTTTTCTTTTTCCCTTTTTCCCTTTTTCTCCTTTTCTCATTTTCTTTTATTTTTTCCTTCTCCTTCTCCCTTCCTCCTCCACGCGCTGCACGCCGGGCTCCCTGCTCGACGCCGCCCCCCCCCCCACTCCCACTTGCGCTGCCCCACCCCCACCAGCCACCTCCACTTGCGGCCGCCCCGTCCCATCCCCCTGCACGCGCCGTGCCCCCTTGCCCGCCTCGATGCTCGCGCTCGCCCAAACAACAGCGGCAAGGATGAGCCGCGAGCAGGGCCGGCCACGCGCGGCGCCTCGCCATAGGCCGCCGCTCCCTCCACTTGCCACCGCCCCTGCCGCCCCGTCTCCTCGCCATCGCGTCCGCGCCACAGTGCCGCGCTAGAGGACGCCGGCAGGTGGCCAAACTAGCCCCCACCGCCATTAATGGCTACGGAGCTCGCCGGCCACCGCACTCCCTCCTCTGTGCCTCGCCTCACCTATAAATAGGCCCCCCATCGCGCGCTTCGCCACCACCAAAACTCAGTCCTTAATTGTGACAGGATGGCTATCTCCCAACCTCCTTGCTCTACCACAATGGTACGAGCCTCCAACGCATGACAATCCACCCAGGGAATGCCATTCATCCATCCCATCTTAATATTTTATTCTTTATAACTCAATCTCCCTGTTCTCAATACTCACGCATTTTCCTTTTTATAAAGCATGTTGCAACTATTTTAGAGTGTAATAAAACGAGTACCGGGTCCTAAGCGGTGCTCTAGCAGCGATCAACATCCAAATAGAATAAATCATATTTAGACATTAATCTAGGTGGTCAATGAATGGTTATAACAAATCAAGGGGTGGCTATCTAACCATGTTTTCAGCAGTAAAAACATATGCAATTTTGTAAAATAGGCTAATAGGTTGTGTTTATAAAACTGGGTCGAAATATGCAATCAAAAGATGAGATTGAACTTGCCGTTCACAAAGCCTTCCGGGAAGTCTTGATCGAGGTACTGTCCTTCGGGTTCGGGCTCGCGGTACTAGTCCTCGCACACCTGCTCGTGGTACTGATCGTCGACGGGTTCTCCCTCGTTCACACCGTGATCTACGGTGCACACAAACAAGCACACAATAAAGGAAAAGAAATAAATGTTTTATCGTTGAGCTCGAATCGGAAGAAATTAAGATATGGAGATAGGAGTAATATTTTTGGGTGGTTTTCAAATAGCATGGCCGGAATTATGTTAGAAAAGGCGTGATAAAGTTTCGGGGCAAACGGAGGATTTTTGGCACATGAAATGATAGGCCGAAGAGGGGTTTAGGGGCTAAATAAGGATCTGGGGGCCTATTTGTAATTATTTCTAGGAGTAACAGGACTTGAATAGAATTTTGGAAAAGGTTCGGGCTACTCTGGAAATTAGGCAGGGACCTACTCATAAATATTTTATATAGTGGAGGGGCATATTCATTAAAAGAAATAAGAGAGGGCTTCTTTGTAATTTTTTTTGGGATGGCAAAGACTTGATTATAATTTCTAAAAATATCTGGACTACTCTAGTAAGGGGCAAGGGTTTATCTAGAATTACTTTCATATGGTGGAGGGGTTACTTCATGAAAAGGAATAATAGGAAGGCCTATTTTGCAAAAGGGTTAGAAAGGGGGAGTCTTAAATGAAAAGGAGAGAAGGGAGGGGGTTTTGGGCAAAATCGCCCTCTTCTCCTACCTCTCGACAGAAAGGACTGAGGAGGGGCAAGGTGCCGGCGGCGGCCATGGGGCCGACGGCCTGGGGCTTCGAGCGCGGCCAAGGGGCGGGGCACCCCCATAAATAGGCCCCCCACCGCGCGCTCCGCCACCACCACAACCTCCACCGCCGCCTCTAGCCCCCTCCCCCGACCCTCCAGCTGTGGCAGAACCGCCCGACATAAACCGGCTTAAGTGCGCTAACCATCGTTGCAAAGGCAATTAGGTTTAATTCGCACAACAGACGGAGCACATCGGAGGTCTGTCGGGTAAATCCCCGATAAAACCACTTAAACCTGGATCGAACAAAGCAGCATAACTCACGCGAAGGCGAGTCCAGAGATTACAACACCTCACAATAAATTACACCACAGAGTTTAACATAAAAGTAGTATTACAAACCAAACTCCAAATTTACAAAGTACTTTTCAAAGCCAACATATAAGAAGTTCACCAGAGACTTTTATTTTAGCGG
Organism: Panicum virgatum; assembly: GCF_016808335.1. Classification (NCBI taxonomy): domain Eukaryota; kingdom Viridiplantae; phylum Streptophyta; class Magnoliopsida; order Poales; family Poaceae; genus Panicum; species Panicum virgatum. The sequence continues at coordinate 8,366,597 of NC_053146.1, forward strand.
AAAGTAAACACGAGAACTAACGACGAAAGGGGTGTCACGAAGAAGCCCATTTCATGACATCACTCGCTCTTATCATCGTTGGCCGGGGACGGGACCCACTCCACAGACCAACCAGGCGGAAGAGTGCAAGGCCATGTTAAACTGGCAATCATGTCCTCAAAAGTATTTCCTGAAACAAAATGAGCCACAAGCAAGGCTGAGTATTCTAATACTCAGCAAGGCTTACCCGACTGAGGGTATACTTAGCCCTTTATCTAGACATGCAAGGCTTTTGACTTGAGGGGTTTGTTTTGCCGAAAAGCAGTAAAGAGTAGATCCTTAATTTCATATTTTAGCCTTCAGGTTCTAGTTCAATTAACCATTCTAGCTGAGCATCTATCCAATAACATCCATGGTGGAAACAATTATCTTTCATCAACCAATCAACTATATTCATCATCATAATCATCTTCCACTTCTTACTCTATGCGGCAAAAGGGTTAAGCAGTCTCAATAACCGGTGAGAAACGGACGATTCGAATCGAATTTGTTAACCTGGCCAGGCAGACCTAAACACACGTCACAGTAATAAATCAATTAGCTACTGTTAATAAATCAACAAAAATTACTTCAAACAGAAGGTAAACAGAACTAGCTATCCTGCAAAATTCATCCCAAAACCTATAGCCAAATAAACAGAACAATTCATGTAATCAGACAACTTCTAGAACAAGATTGAATTACACAGGTTAGACCAGAGTATAAAAGAAACTAAAACTTTAACAGTAGGTCTAAAGAGGGATGAATTAGCTACTGTGAATTTTTCAGGATTTATTATGCACAGAAATAAATAGGAGAAAAAAAAAATAAACAAAACATACATCAGTTCAACAAGATTAATTTTTAGATCCTGTTCTAGTCATGAACTTGGGTTCAAACTTCATGGACCAACTAAACTATGCAAAATTAATACTCAGAAATATTTTCATGATTTATTATCAAAGTAAACTATTTATCATAATTAAAGTATACTAAACAAGGATTAAATCAAAGAATTAGCTACACATGAGAACTGACCATAAAATTTTTATAACAACACTAGTGTCACATGAACAAACCACCATAAAAATTTCAGAGCATAACAAGGCTTCAAGACATAATTAAGAAAAAGAATAAACAAAGCCTTTATGCACCTAGTAACATAAATCTAATTTTCCAGCAAAAAGTTTCAACTAACAACCATCATATTATGATTCTACTGCATAGATATTTTCATAAGGATTCCAGAACAACTGGATTTTCTATTTTACGAATTTTCTACGAATTTCTATTGAATTTCAAAGTTTACAGCTAAAAATTACAAAGGAGTCCCTACAGCACTATTCATCTGAGTCACAGTCTATTCAAACAACCCTCTGGACTTTCTTGAATTTCAACCCGAGGTCCTTGGCTGGGGTTTGAAATAGGGGAGCTTCGGGCGGCCGCATTCCGGCGCTTGGGGTCGTCGGCGGCGAGGGCCCGGTGGGGGAAAAGCAAGAGGAGAGCGAGCTCTACCTCGGGATGGCCTCGGTTGGGGCTGGGATGGCCGGAGCGGGCGGCGCCGCGGAGAGAGGCGGCCGGCGGTGGACTGGGCTTGCGGCGGCGGCGTTCCGGCGGGCTTGGGCATCGGCGAGTGGGTCGGGGAGCACCAACGGAGGGTGGGGGTGCTAGCTGCGGGGTTGGATGGGCGCGAGGAAGGCCGGAGGAGGGAGCTCCACGGGGCCTAGGGATGGGCGGCGCAAATGGCAGGCGGCGGCGGCTCTGGACGCCACGGAGGGCTCGGCTCAGCGCGTGGAGCAGGGAAGGGAGCAGAGGGGGAGGGAGGAGACCCGTTTGCGCAGCAAGGGGAGGGGAAAGAGCCAGGCGAGGGCGCGAGCGGGCTGGGGAAATGGTGCACGGCACGGCTCGGCTCGTTTGTCGCGGTGGCACGCCGACGGCAGTCCTCGGTGTGCGCGTAGGGAGGGAGTGCCGTGTGGAGAGGCCGAGAAGCATCGCGGAGGAGCCAAGGACGGGGCGCGGGGAGAGCACGGCGTGTGGCCGGCGGCCTTAACTCGACGGCGACCTCGGCTCGGCAGAAAACAGGGGAGGGAAGAGAGAACAGAGAGGGTAGAGAGAGAGAGAAAAGGAGTTTGACTAATTCAAATTCAAATTTTTCTCAAAAATTCCTTTTGAAACATAGAAAACTTCGAATACGAAAGTTGTAGAGAATTTAAAAACCTACCACTCTTATTTCAGGAAAAAGTTTAATCGAGCAAAGGTTTAAAAGTTATTTTAATTTTTCGAAAACTACAATTCAAAACACTTATCATTTCATGTAATTTTTGCCACTTTTACCCCTAAAGTTCAACTAGACATTGATTAATCTTTTCATGGTGAACATGTCTATTTATTTTCATATGCCTAATTGAATTGGTGTGAAAGTTATTTGAGGTCCCTGACCTATGCACACAAACACACATACACATACACACATATGTTATTTTCCAAAAAGAGATGCATAATTTAACTTTCTCTTGTTTATTTAGCATCAAACCACACTTAATATTTCTTGCTTAGCATGTTAAAACTCTGAGATGTCACAGCCTACCCCCCTTAAAAAGAATCTCGCCCCGAGATTCGAGTAACTAGGCTAAGTGTGGAAGGTGTGTATACCTTGGAGGGAAGCTAGAAAACCACGGTAATGTTCATTTAGATAGGTCTCAGTCTCCCAAGTGGCTTCTTCTTCAGTGTGATGACTCCACTGGATTTTGTACATTTTAACTACTTTTCTTCTTGTCACCCTTTCTTTCCGATCCAGAACTTTGATAGGATATTCCACATAGGAAAGGTCCGGTTCTACCCGTATATCCTCTTGTTCGACAATCTCCGTGGGAACTCGGAGACATTTCTTAAGCTGAGAAACATGGAAGATGTCGTGTATGGCGGATAGTTGCGGAGGAAGTCTCAATCTATAGGCCACGGGTCCACAAGCTTCGATGATTTCATAGGGACCAACATACCGGGGAGCTAGTTTTCCTTTCACTCCAAATCTTTGTACACCCCTGGTTGGGGAAACCCGAAGGTATACATGATTTCCAACTTCGAATTGCAAGGGATCCCTTCTTTTGTTGAAATAGCTCTTTTGCCTAGATTGTGCCGCCTTAAGATTTGCTTGGATCACCCTCACTTTTTCTTCTGCCTCAGTTACAAGATCAGGTCCGAATGCCACTCGTTCTCCGACTTGCGACCAACTCAAAGGAGTACGACACCTTCGACCATACAAGGCCTCAAAGGGTGCTATTTTCAAACTTTCTTGATAGCTATTGTTGTACGAGAATTCTGCTAGAGATAAACACTTATCCCAACTCTTGTCAAAGTGAATGACACAAGCCCTCAACATGTCTTCTAAAATTTGGTTTACTCTCTCTGTTTGTCCATCGGTTTGAGGATGATAAGCTGAGCTTCGAATCAGTTTGGTACCAAGAGAAGCTTGCAATTGTTCCAAAAAACGTGCTGTGAATTGGGTACCACGATCAGAAATGATCGTTTTAGGTACGCCATGCAGGCAAACAATGCGATCGAGATAAATCTCAGTATATCTCTTGGCATTATAGGTGGTGTGCACTGGGATGAAATGGGCCGTCTTTGTAAGTCTATCCACGATAACCCAAATGGAGTCGTGCTTCTGGGATGTGTTTGGCAATCCAACAATGAAATCCATACTTATGTCTTCCCATTTCCATGATGGGATAGACAAAGGTTGAAGAGGGCCGGCTACCTTCAAGTGGCTGGCTTTTACTCTCCGACAGGTATCACATTCCGAAACATACTTAGCAATTTCCCTTTTAATCCTAGTCCACCAGAAGTTTTGTTTAAGATCTTGATACATTTTGTTACTGCCTGGATGAATGGAGAACTTGGAAAGGTGTGCCTCATCGAGGATTTGCTTTCGGAGCTCATGATTCTTCGGAACGATTATGCGGCTTTCGAACCATAGAATTCCATTGTGGTCTTGGCGGAAACATTTATATTTTTCTTCACCTTGGGAGAGCTTCTGCTTGATGATGTTAATACCTTCATCATGTAGTTGCGCCATGATAATTTGATCGTGGAGGGTTGGTTCAATGGAAATGTGGTTTAAAGTGCCTTGGGGAATCATTTCCAAATTGAGTCTTCTCATTTCAGAGCACAGTGTCTGGTCATAAGATTCCACGGCTAGGCAATTACAATGAGTCTTGCGGCTTAGTGCATCCGCGACTACATTGGCCTTGCCCGGATGGTAGTGCACCTCGAGATCGTAGTCTTTGATTAATTCCAACCATCTTCTTTGTCTCATATTTAGATCGGCTTGAGTGAAGATATATTTGAGACTCTTATGGTCTGTGTAGATATTGCAATGAGTGCCCATAAGATAGTGTCTCCAAATCTTCAGAGCATGAATGACGGCTGCTAACTCGAGATCATGAGTAGGATAGTTCTGCTCATGTGGCCGAAGAGATCGTGAAGCATAGGCAATGACTCTATTTTCTTGCATGAGCACACAACTAAGACCCGTACCCGATGCGTCACAATACACGTCAAAGGGCTTGGCATTATCAGGTTGAGCCAGAACAGGGGCCTTAGTCAGCAACTCCCTTAGAGTGTGGAAAGCTTTCTCACATCTTTCATCCCAGACGAATTTCATTCCTTTCTTTAACAGCTCGGTCATAGGCTTGGCAATTTTTGAGAAGTCCGGAATGAATCGACGATAATATCCGGCGAGACCAAGAAAACTGCGAATCTGATGAACGGAAGCAGGAGATTTCCAGTCCATCACTTCTTGCACCTTACTAGGATCAACAGCTATGCCTTCACTAGATATAGTGTGACCCAAAAATTTCACCCTGTCTAACCAAAATTCACACTTGGAAAACTTAGCATATAACTGATGATCTCTAAGACGTTGAAGAACGATGCGCAAGTGTTTGGCATGGTCCTCCTCATTCTTGGAATAAACAAGGATGTCGTCAATGAAAACCACGACAAACTTGTCAAGATCAGGCATGAACACTGAATTCATAAGATACATGAAATAAGCAGGTGCATTTGTGAGGCCAAAGGACATGAATAAATATTCATATTGTCCATATCTTGTAGAGAAGGCGGTTTTAGGAATATCACAGGGTCGGATTTTGATCTGATGATATCCAAAACGAAGATCCAACTTGGAAAACACCCTAGCTCCAGCCAACTGATCAAATAAAACATCAATGCGGGGAAGGGGATATTTATTTTTGATTGTCACCGCATTGAGAGGCCGGTAGTCCACACACAACCTTAAACTATCATCCTTTTTCTTCACAAATAGGGCCGGACAACCCCAAGGTGATGCACTAGGGCGAATGAAACCTTTGTCAAGAAGTTCTTGAAGTTGAATCTTTAATTCGGCCAATTCCTTAGGTGGCATTCTATAGGACCTCTTTGAAATAGGTGCAGTGCCTGGCTGCAATTCAATAACAAACTCTATGTCCCTATCCGGTGGCATTCCTGGCAAGTCATCCGGGAAAACATCGGCAAACTCGCATACCACTGGGATTTCTTCTAATCTGGATCCGCTTATGGCATAAGCACAAGAATTGGTGCACTCTGGGGAGGGTAAATAAAGAGTAGTGGCTCCTTGGGTTGGAGAGTTTATTTCAACGGCTCGGGAAGGAATGTCTAGGGTTACTCCATGTCGAGTCATCCAATCCATTCCCAAAATAACATCTAGGCCTTCCAGTCCTAAGATGACAAGATTGCTGTTGATGATTTTACTACCCAGCTTGATTGGCACAAGCCGTATCATTTGATTAGATGCAACTTTACCACCGGGTGTTGATATCATGTATGACCCCTTTGTATGACAGAAATCAAATCCCATTTTTGCACCAAATTTTGCACTAATGAAACTATGTGATGCACCGGAATCAAATAATATCACTGCAGGCTTGTGATGGATAGAAAATGTACCCGTCATTACTGGCGCTCCTTCCGGCAGTTCTGCAAGAGTGGTGAAGTTGACCCGACCTTGCTTGACCTGAATAGCCTGCCTTCTTCCCTTGTTCTGGTTGCTTTGAGTAGACCCTTGACCCTGGTTTTGTTTCTTAGGCTGCGGACACTCTCGGGCAAAATGAGTTGAGCTCCCACAGTTAAAGCAACGATTTTTGTCGCCTAGACGGGCTGGTGGTGGGGCGAATGGTCTGGGACCAGTTAGCTGAGGAACAGGAGGTCGCATCACACCCTGTTGCTGCGGCGGCCTAAAAACCCAACGCCCTGGCTGAGGGGCCTTCTGAGGAATTGTAGGAGAAACATTCTGCACGAAACGATACCTTGATGATTGAGCACTCGAGGGTCCAGGTGGAGCCTTCCGCTTCTTCTCAGCACGATGAGCCACAATGCAATCCTCTTGGGTAATTGCCAGATTAACCAACTCATTGTATGTATCGACTTTAATGGGGTTCAGACGTTCTTTGAGTTTGGTATTGAGTCCTCTGTGGAAGCGGTCACGCTTCTTAGCATCTGTGTCAGCATGATAGCCCGCGTACTGACAAAGTCCATTAAAAGCTTGGGCATATTGAATAACCGTACGAGTCCCTTGAGTAAGAGCCAGGAACTCATTCAGTTTCCTTTCCATAAGACCCTCTGGAATATGGTGACCCCTAAATGCATCCTTGAATTCATTCCAAGTGACAATATGATCAGCCGGGAGCATGCCATGGTAGTTATCCCACCAAAGACGCGCAGAACCGCGAAGCTGTTGCGTGGCAAAACGAACTTTATTTTCCTCTGAACATGGCACCAGAAGTAGTGCAAACTTGGACTCGATTGTGCGAATCCAAGCATCCGCATCCAGTGGTTCTTCTGTCCTGTTGAACAGAGGAGGCTGGGTTGCAAAGAAATCCTGATAACCAGCAGCTTGAGGTTGATGGGCGTGGTGTCCACCTCGCTGCTGCCCTTGGACAAGTTGGCGAAGCAACTCAGTCTGGGCGGCCAGGACTTCCGCAATGCCTAGTGGTGGGGGTGGCGGCTGCTGCGATCCGCTACCACTCGCGTTCACGAAACCCTCCGGATTGCCACGCGTAGATCCCACCATCTGGAACATGCAAAAACTCTTTTGTGAGCAAGTAATATACAATGCCCCAAAATACAAAAGAGTACTGCAGATAAATGAAACTTGCATGAATTATATGACATCATGGACAAAAGGTTGTTCGTTTCAAGAACAACTCTTGACAGCAGAGGGGTATTTTAACATTCTACAACTTTGTATTCTACTCAAGCACTTCGGCAAATAAAGTCCTGTGCTGAGTTCGGTAACTTCCTATATCCAGACACGGCAGACAGAACAGAGTCTAGATAGACCTTAGGTGTGGAAAAAATAACATGTGCTCAGGTGCAAACCTCAGTATTCCCCACTACCCACATGTACAATTATTGATTTCCAGTTTAAAATCATGATGCATGCACGACCTATTCGTCCTCCCAAAACAAACAACTGCCAAATAGCTTTGGACTTACGGGGTTAGCGCCGGTAGCATAGCACAAAATTACGTCTCTCCCAATATATGTCTAGCCGAATTCTACTGTTCTTAACTTAACGTAATCGCGGTTAGTGTACCTGCAAAAGATGCATAGCATGTATATATATGAATATCCACGACTGGACCCTTCGTGCCAGCACTCACGAACGGCCCCCATGTGTCCTACGCCACATGGATAACACATATGCAGTTGCCCATATATTCACCCATACATTGCCATTCACTATAGAAACAGCAGCCATACAATTTTCCGCCGCATGGCCAATGTTAACATACGCCACTGAGATAGCGTATTCACGAGTTCCTTTACTCCCAATGTAATCGACCGAGGTCGATATATTGGTAGCAGCTCAAGTAGGCCACTGCTTGAGCACAGCATTCGGTTCGCATCACCGACGGAAAGGTCAGTCTCCCTCAGCTGACTGAGTATACTTTACTCCCAATATAGTCAACTGATAGTTGGTATATTGGCAGAACCTCAAGTAAGCCATTGCTTGAGGGCAATGTTCGGCTCGCATCACCGACGGGAAGGTCAGACTCCCTCAGCTAACTGAGGATCCTTACCTCCTTACCTTAGCGTAGGTGCGTCGTTACAGAATTCAAGGGTTGATTGTGCACAAAATAAGGTCTGACAGAAGGTAAAGTGCTGGAAGTCAGGTACATACAGACATAAGTTAGATAGCCACCTAGTAACTTCCCATAATTTCCCTAGGGCTTTACGAACTAGGCACCATCCTTAACGAACCAACGTATTTTGCAAACGCAATTGTTATGGCCAAAATTTAATGAAAATCCTTCAAAAACTTGTCACAACCTCTGGTGCACGCTTTGTTCGGCTCTGATACCCAGCTGTGGCAGAACCGCCCGACATAAACCGGCTTAAGTGCGCTAACCATCGTTGCAAAGGCAATTAGGTTTAATTCGCACAATAGACGGAGCACATCGGAGGTCTGTCGGGTAAATCCCCGATAAAACCACTTAAACCTGGATCGAACAAAGCAGCATAACTCACGCGAAGGCGAGTCCAGAGATTACAACACCTCACAATAAATTACACCACAGAGTTTAACATAAAAGTAGCATTACAAACCAAACTCCAAATTTACAAAGTACTTTTCAAAGCCAACATATAAGAAGTTCACCAGAGACTTTTATTTTAGCGGAAAGTAAACACGAGAACTAACGATGAAAGGGGTGTCACGAAGAAGCCCATTTCATGACATCACTCGCTCTTATCATCGTTGGCCGGGGACGGGACCCACTCCACAGACCAACCAGGCGGAAGAGTGCAAGGCCATGTTAAACTGGCAATCATGTCCTCAAAAGTATTTCCTAAAACAAAATGAGCCACAAGCAAGGCTGAGTATTCTAATACTCAGCAAGGCTTACCCGACTGAGGGTATACTTAGCCCTTTATCTAGACATGCAAGGCTTTTGGCTTGAGGGGTTTGTTTTGCCGAAAAGCAGTAAAGAGTAGATCCTTAATTTCATATTTTAGCCTTCAGGTTCTAGTTCAATTAACCATTCTAGGTGAGCATCTATCCAATAACATCCATGGTGGAAACAATTATCTTTCATCAACCAATCAACTATATTCATCATCATAATCATCTTCCACTTCTTACTCTATGTGGCAAAAGGGTTAAGCAGTCTCAATACCCGGTGAGAAACGGACGATTCGAATCGAATTTGTTAACTTGGCCAGGCAGACCTAAACACACGTCACGTGGTTACTCACAGAGTCACACGTGCAACATTTCCCTTCAATTCCCGCTTCACGGAACAGGCCCACCGCCCTCAAGTACAGTAGTACGACGACTCTATACTCGCCATTAGCTAGATGTGAACGAGTTCAAGACGATGGGGAGTATATTCCGGCTGCGGTTCAATCCAGTACTTAAGCTTACCGATTACCATATTTTCGGCATGTGATTAGTACGTTCAAACGCTTAACCACCACTACCACACACTGTGGCCTTATCACTTTTCACTAAACAGACGGGGCATCTAGAGTATCACGACCCCACCCGTAGACCTTATAGTGGTAGCAAGAAGTAAACAACCAATTCCTATAATTTCTCGCGAGTGACCGGAAATCACTCGACTTCTACCGAACCATTAGCATAGCTAACTAGCGACCTACACATACTAGTGTTCAAACATCGGTACCTAGGATCATGCAACTAAGGTTTCAGTCAAATCCTGTAACTTAAATGCACAAGTAGATAGGAACAATAATAAGTTGCATAATTTAAAATAGAAGGACATGCTCCGAGGCTTGCCTTCCTGGGCGTAACTGGATCTGGGCTCTTCCGAAATCGGGTTCGGGTCTTGCGTAGCTTCAGTTAGATTAACTTGAGCTTCGCGCTGCTCACTCTCGGACTCAGGCACCAGCTCGTAAGTTTCGTCAGCGAGAGTAGTAGTATCTATATGAGATGCAATGCACATGGGTAAGTCGTTGTGATGGTAAGAATTTATGAATTATTTCACAATAAAGGTGTAATGCAAACAAAACCCGAAGTTAAAGAGTGAAACACTTTCATTCATATTTTACTGGGCAATCGTTTATAGAGTAGTAACTCAACATATCTAACTACACAAGACATCATGATCAACAGCACAAGAAAGCTATACTAACTTCCAAAACAAATGGGAGTAGTTTCATATGGCAATTAAAGCATGGTTGGTTAATAAATCAACAACTCCGCACACATATAGTAATAAATTCAACAAAAATTACTTCAAATAGAAGGTAAACAGAACTAGCTATCCTGCAAAATTCATCCCAAAACCTATAGCCAAATAACTAGAACAATTCATGTAATCAGACAACTCCTAGAAAAAGATTGAATTACACAGATTAGACCAGAGTATAAAAGAAACTAAAACTTTAACAGTAGGTCTAAAGAGGGATGAATTAGCTACTGTGATTTTTTCAGAATTTATTATGCACAGAAATAAATAGGAGAAAAAAAATAAACAAAACATACATCAGTTCAACAAGATTAATTTTTAGATCCTGTTCTAGTCATGAACTTGGGTTCAAACTTCATGGACCAACTAAACTATGCAAAATTAATACTCAGAAATATTTTCATGATTTATTATCAAAGTAAACTATTTATCATAATTAAAGTATACTAAACAAGGATTAAATCAAAGAATTAGCTACACATGAGAACTGACCATAACATTTTTATTGCAATACTAGTGTCACATGAATAAACCACCATAAAAATTTCAGAGCATAACAAGGCTTCAAAAAATAATTAAGAAAAAGAATAAACAACTAGCCTTTATGCACCTAGTAACATAAATCTAATTTTCCAGCAAAAAGTTTCAACTAACAACCATCATATTATGATTCTACTGCATAGATATTTTCATAAGGATTCCATAACAATTGGATTTTCTATTTTACGAATTTTCTACGAATTTCTATTGAATTTCAAAGTTTACAGCTAAAAATTACAAAGGAGTCCGTACAGCACTATTCATCTGAGTCACAGTCTATTCAAACAACCCCCTGGACTTTCTTGAATTTCAACCTGAGGTCCTTGGCTGGGGTTTGAAACAGGGGAGCTTCGGGCGGCCGGATTCCGGCGCTTGGGGTCGTCGGCGGCAAGGGCCCGGTGGGGGAAAAGCAAGAGGAGAGCGAGCTCTACCTCGAGATGGCCTCGTTGGGGCAAGGATGGCCGGAGCGGGCGGCACCACGGAGAGAGGCGGCCGGCGGTGGACTGGGCTTGCGGCGGCAGCGTTTCAGCGGGCTTGGGCGTCGGCGAGTGGGTCGGGGAGCACCAACGGAGGGTGGGGGTGCTAGCTGCGGGGTTGGATAGGCGCGAGGAAGGTCGGAGGAGGGGGCTCCACGGGGCCTAGGGATGGGTGGCGCAAATGGCAGGCGGCGGCGGCTCTGGATGCCGTGGAGGGCTCGGCTCGGCGCGTGGAGCAGGGAGGGGAGCAGAGGGGGAGGGAGGAGACCCATTTGCGCAGCAAGGGGAGGGGAAAGAGCCAGGCGAGGGCGCGAGCGGGCTGGGGAAATGGTGCACGGCATGGCTCGGCTCGTTTGTCGCGGTGGCACGCCGACGGCAGTCCTCGGCATGCGCGTAGGGAGGGAGTGCCGCGTGGAGAGGCCGAGAAGCATCGCGGAGGAGCCAAGGACGGGGCGCGGGGAGAGCACGGCGCGTGGCCGGCGGCCTTAACTCGACGGCGACCTCGGCTCGGCAGAAAACAGGGGAGGGAAGAGAGAACAGAGAGGGTAGAGAGAGAGAGAGAAAAGGAGTTTGACTGATTCAAATTCAAATTTTTCTCAAAAATTCCTTTTGAAACATAGAAAACTTCAAATACGAAAGTTGTAGAGAATTTAAAAACCTACCACTCTTATTTCAGGAAAAAGTTTAATCGAGCAAAGGTTTAAAAGTTATTTTAATTTTTCGAAAACTACAATTCAAAACACTTATCATTTCATGTAATTTTTGCCACTTTTACCCCTAAAGTTCAACTAGACATTGATTAATCTTTTCATGGTGAACATGTCTATTTATTTTCATATGCCTAATTGAATTGGTGTGAAAGTTATTTGAGGTCCCTGACCTATGCACACAAACACACATACACATACACACATATGTTATTTTCCAAAAAGAGATGCATAATTTAACTTTCTCTTGTTTATTTAGCATCAAACCACACTTAATATTTCTTGCTTAGCATGTTAAAACTCTGAGATGTCACACCAGCGCCGCCACCGCGTCCATAGCTGCCCGCCCCCGCTGGCCGCCGTCGCGCCACCCCAGCCCCGGGTGAGCACAGGAATAGGATCCCCTCGCTGCCCTCGTGCTTTTGCCCTGCCCCTTGGCCGCGCTCGAAGCCCCAGGCCGTCGGCCCCATGGCCGCCGCCGGCACCTTGCCCCTCCTCTGTCCTGTCTGTCAAGAGGTAGGAGAAGAGGGCGATTTTGCCCAAAACCCCCTCCCTTCTCTCCTTTTCATTTAAGAGCCCCCCTTTCTAACCCTTTTGCAAAATAGGCCTTCCTGTTATTCCTTTTCATGAAGTAACCCCTCCACCATATGAAAGTAATTCCAGATAAACCCTTGCCCCTTACCAGAGTAGTCCAGATATTTTTAGAAATTATAATCAAGTCCTTGCCATCCCAAAAATAATTACAAAGAAGCCCTCTCTTATTTCTTTTAATGAATAAGCCCCTCCACTATATAAAATATTTATGAGTAGGTCCCTGACTAATTTCTAGAGTAGCCCGAACCTTTTTCAAAATTCTATTCAAGTCCTGTCACTCCCAGAAATAATTACAAATAGGCCCCCGGATCCTTATTGAGCCCCTAAACCCCTCTTCGGCCTATCATTTCATGCGCCAAAAATCCTCCGTTTGCCCCGAAACTTTATCACGCCTTTTCTAACATAATTCCAGCTATGCCATTAGAAAACCACCCAAAAATATTACACCTATCTCCATATCTTAATTTCTTCCGATTCGAGCTCAACGATAAAACCTTTATTTCTTTTCCTTTATTGTGTGTTTGTTTTTGGGCACCGTAGATCATGGTGTGAACGAGGGAGAACCTATCGACGAGTAGTACCGCAAGCAAGTGTGCGAGGACTAGTACTGCGAGCCCGAACCCGAAGGACAGTACCTCGATCAGGACTTCCCGGAAGGCTTTGTGAACGGCAAGTTCAATCTCATCCTTTGATTGCATATTTCGACCCAGGTTTATAAACACAACCTATTGGCCTGTTTTACAAAATTTCATATGTTTTTACTGCTGAAAACATGGTTAGATAGTCACCCCTTGATTTGTTATAACAATTCCTTGACCACCTAGGTTAATGTCTAAATATAATTTATTCTATTTGGATGTTGATCGCTACTAGAGCACCGCTTAGGACCCGGTACTCGTTTTATTACACTCTAAAATGGTTGCAACATGCTTTACAAAAAGGAAAATACATGAGTATTGAGAATAGGAAGATTGGGTTATAAAGAATAAAATGTTAAGATGGGATGGATGAATGGCATTCCCTGGGTGGATTGTCATGCGTTGGAGGCTCGTACCATTGTGGTAGAGCAAGGAGGGTGGGATATATCCATCCTGTCACAATTAGGGACTGAGTTGATGTGTCATCTTGCCTGACTCAACTATCGTGCAAACCACTCGACCGTTGTATGTGGCAACAGCTTAGCATAAACCCCACTAATTAGTCTGATAGCCATCAGGAGAGCTGAGAGCAACGGGCAACCAAGGAGAAGGGATAAGATCGTGGTGACTTATGCCCCGGTTAAACCTCGGTGTCAGGTCAATGTCCCCTTGGTGGAGCCCGTGTTGGCTAGTCAGATCTAGCTAAGGTGGGTAATGGCTTTGATGGGATCTGTACCGACATTAAGGTGATCGTGCTGTGGTACCCCACTTGTGGGTAAAGTTGCACACCTCTGCAGAGTGTAAAACCTATTCGAATAACCGTGCTCACGGTATTGAGCGAGTTACGATTTGGTCACAGAACTAGCACTTCTTCTGGATTGGGTTGGGTTGGCGTAAGTGTTTTGGGAAAAGTGTCCGGCAGTTGTGCCGTGAGCTACTGCGGATGAGGAGTCCGGTAGCATTAAAACTTGGATCCTTTGTGTAGGATCAACGCCGCTTTTTACTCGGTTAGTAATGAATCGCTTTGAGAAAACTCTTTTAAAAAATAAACCCCAACACGTGTAAAATCTAGCTTTACTGCAAATAAACCTCAGCCTTATCCTTGATTTATCATGTGCATATCTGTGATACCCCCTCCGTGGATGGGGTTGGACTTGTTGAGTACTTTTGTACTCACCCGATATATATTTGTGGTTTTTCTTCAGAAGAAGATCCGGATTTCGTTGTTGAAGACGTTGAGTAGAGGTTGCGTCCGTGCCCAACTTTGCCTGTGGTGTTGGCCCTCCGCAAGATGATTCTGCTAGCGCATCACTCTGAGCCTGAGCTGGAGACTGTCTGGGTCGTGCTTTGGTGTATCACCGTAGCTGTTTTATTACTTATTATCGTTTGTATCGAGTGTCCGCCTCCTCGGAGGTTTTTACGGTGACTGTACCATCTGTTGAATAAATGTGTTATCAACCTCCTGGGACCGATATTTGTATCACATTTAGTCTCTACTTATGTGGGGACGCTTCAGCCTCCCTCTCCACACGAGGCGCGCGGCGGTGGCCTCCCTCTCCATGCGCAGGGCCGGCAGGAGTGGCGGCACATGACCACCTCCCCATCTCCTCCGCGGCCGCCTCCGCATCCTTCTCCCCCGGGGTTCGGCGGCCTCGAGTTCGGCTCCGTTGCGAGGTGCGAGACACAGCGGAGGAGGAGGGCGGAGTACAGCAGTGGGCTCGCGGGACACCGGACGGAGGACGACGGTGGGCACGCGGGACGCAGGGCGGAGGACTGCGGCGGAGGACGCGCGAGGCACGGGGAATGGGCTCGTGATGGGCTCAGCATGCTTTATTTATTTAATTAATTGAGGCAGGCATCAAACCGTTTCGGAAAATAGATCATTTATCATGACCTTTGATCCGAGGATGATCCGAAAAGCACCCCATTTAATCGTTTTTGCCCGCCTCGATTTTTTGCAGTAGTGCATCAAAGAGAGAACGATGGCCGTCTCCATCCCATCAAACGTTTCACCACGAGATTCATCAAGTCAACCTTAATTAGTCCTTGGCCAGCTAAGGGATATATGGCATCGTGGTCATCCTCATATGTGTCGTGTTCACATCTAGACATGATTAGTAATTTTGATAGTTCTGGAACGTTGATTATTTATGTGGTCCATATGTGTGTCAATAAGTAGTCACGAAAAAGATGGCACTCAAATGGTTCTCGAATAAGAAAAAAAGCTAATGTTTCTCGAATAAGCATGGTAAACTCCTCTTTGTAATGGAATTTGCACTAAAATGTTTCCTTGGAATTGCTTGTTGTCAGTACACATGTTTCCCTCGTAGCAAGTTGGATCTGAGAAGCCTCGCGATTTTGTGGGTGACGGTCCCAAACAGACCCTGAGTCGAAGCATTACCGAAATAAAAAAACACGTTCTACCCGTTCACTTCCGCCCCTCTCAAGTTGGGCCAGCCTCTGCGAGCAGAAGCGAATGGCCCAAACATCACACAGCCCACAGCTTTCCGAAACCTTAAGCCCAGCCCGAGACATCCTAAAACCCTAACCCCCCCCCCCCCCCCCCCCCCCCCCCCCTATACGAGCACAAGCAGAGGAGGCGGCATCATTCATTACCCCCCACGGCGGCGACTCCGCGCTGACGGCGAGCGGCGCAGGCGAGCCACGGGCCCACGAGCGTGCGCGCCGAGGTTGTAGGGATAGCCGCAGCGAACCAGCGCCGGCGCGGCTTCTTCTTCTTCTTCTTCTTTTTTTTATCCATTTTAGGAACAATATAAGCTTCTTGCCTTTCGCAAGCAAGTAGGCGCGGTCTCTCGCTGCAATGGCGCCGCCGCGCGGCGACAGAAAGAAGGGGAAGGGCGCCGGAGGCAAGACCGACCTGCGCCCCGACTGCAAGCAGTTCAAAAAGCACCGCAAGGAGGAGGCGGCCGCCGAGCAAGGGGATGGCGACGGGGAGCGGCAGCAGCCGGGTTCCGCCGCTATCCTCGCGGCGGCGTCCGACGAAGCTGACTTCCCGCGAGGTAAGCATCGAGCCGAGCGTCCTCCCTCGCCCCCGCTCCCTCGCTCCCCTTTTTCTGCAGCTTGCGTCGTGCCAATTTTGCTTGCTCTGCGCTGATGTGTTGTTGTGCGTTTTGGGGATGCTGTGCAGGGGGGCGCAGCCTCCTCAGCAAGGACGAGGTGGCGGAGGCACGCGCGGAGGCTGAGGAGGATTTCGAGAGGGAGGGGAAGAAGGGGAAGGGGAAGAGGAAGAGGAAGGTCAACGAGTCGTCTGGTTTTGGCGCGGATGATGACTTGGGGACACTCTTCGGCGGGGCCACCACCGGGAAGCTCCCACGATTTGCTAATCGCATCACAGTGAAGGTTTTGCCCTCTGAAACTCTGTTGCTTTGTAGGAATGTGATTGGCCTTCTAATTGAATTGCATCATAGGTTTGTAACCTTGGTAACCACACATTCAACTGCTCGTTTATCTGGTGATTAGAGAGAAATCAGAAAACACCGTACAAGCTTAATTTTAATGAGTCTGTCATGTAATCTACCCTCGAAAATACAAATATACAACCTGTTATAGTAAGTGGCTGTCAGGTTGTAGTAAAACCTTACATGGTAGAATGGAATGCTGTACATCCTAATGCTGTAATGTGTGATTCGCTCCAATAGTTCAGTTGCAGGACACCGTTAGGGATTTTCCCACCCAAATTCCGGTAGTCATATGCCTAACAGCCTTGAAGCCTTGACAGCACATGCCAGGCAGCTGGAGTGTGCTTTCAAAGTGCCATGGAAAAGTAGAGTAGGCTAATGCTAGTTAAAATTTCAGAATGCCGAAAGGACCATTGAATTGCTACATGCATTTATCTTTACCTGGTAGCATGAACTGGGTTCATAGATGCAGCGTCATGTTGATTACTGCCCGGCAACCTTTGAGAGAAAAACAGCAAGAATCTGGATCACACAGTTCTTGAGGTCTTTTCCATTCTGTCTCACGCACCACACTTGTGCACAATGCATATTTTTTCATCCACTTTATTAAGCCTTTAGCAAGTTTGAAATTTGGAGCAGCAACCTCACAAAGGTACACACAGCATGTTTTAGATTAATTATCTATTTTTGGCCTGGTCCAATTAAGCACAGAATTATTTGAAGGCTTTGGTAGCCAGGCACCTTTATGCTGCCACTTTTCTCTGATACTGTTTGAGCCTTTGAGGTCTGGCATGTTTGGTCTACTGAGTACTGGTGAGATCACACATATTTGTCAATGCATTCCCGGAAGCATCTCAGATGGGCGGGTGACCATTCAAGCCCTGTAGCACACAAACACATGCTGACACACATCCCATTCAATCCATGTCATACTTTGGAACTAAACACTATTCATAAAAGGTTACTGGATTAGCCTGTTTTTGACGGTTTCAGTTGCAGTTGCTGGGATATTGTACAAATTATGCTCTGTGATGCGAAGCAAGGTAATGTAGTGCAATGTGCGGATTGCTCATGGCATTAGGTGAGGTGAGGCTTGCAGGGGTGCCATTGGTTCCTTTGAATGAGACGATAGGTTATATTGCTAGCTATGCATCGGGTGATGTTGCTGTTATTATTCTGATTTTTTTTTACCTTGAAATGTTTGGAACATGTGATAAAATGGCATCTAATGGTAACAATGTTTTTTTTCCTTTTGCCAGAATGTTTCACCAAACATGAAGCTCTGGGGTGTTGTGACTGAGGTTAACCAAAAAGATATTGTATTAAGTCTACCTGGTGGAATGAGAGGGTTTGTGCGCTCAGAGGATGTATGTGATATTGCTTTGCAAGAAAATCGTAAGGTAGGTGTCAGCTTTTCTTAAATTATTACATAATTGATGTTTCTTTGTCAGCAATTTGCTATATGCTGAGTCCAACTGATAATGTTCTTCAGGATAACGAGAACAGTATATGTGCTGAAGTCGTTCATGTTGGTCAACTTGTTCCTTGTATTGTCATGCGAGTTGATGATGACAAGAAAGAAGGAAAAGTAAACAGAAGGGTTTGGCTATCGTTGCGATTAAGTCAGCTGTACAAGGGACTTTCTCTGGATGCCTTGCAAGAAGGAATGGTAATTTTTAATTACCCTGCTCCAGATGTTCTTGACATCAGCTGAGATTTTTGGAGAAGAAAAATCATCTATGTTCCATTGCGTACCTTTGTTCTAAGTGTGCTTTATTTTGTAATTAACAATTATTTCAGTGTTTGTTTTTTATTCAATAATTTGATTATTCTACTGAAATGATAAATGAAGCAGAACTTGATATTTTTCGGAAAAAAATTGGGGCACATGCAAAATCAGAATCACTTGTTAGGGCATGCACTCAAGCTTGCAGATATGTCTGGAGCATATATTTAGGATGTACAGTCAAAGTGTCAAACTTCCTAAAATCTGTGCTGTCAACTTCCTAAAGTTGACCATTAATATGTTTAAAACCATCGGGATTTCCTATACGAAAATTGTATTACTATAATTGCATTCATAAAAAGTTCATTTTAATATCCGATGATCGATATTGATGTAAAGTTATAAAAGTAGGGGCCAAAGTCGCATCATGGAGCCTATGAAGGTCTAAAACATCAAACAAAAATAATGGAGGGAGTAATTCCCATCTGAACTGGTTAAAGTCTGATCTGATTCTTTTATTTAATGACACGTTTCCGTAGGTACTTATTGCGCAAGTTAAAAGTGTTGAGGACCATGGTTACATTCTTCATTTTGGAGTACCATCCTTTAGTGGATTTATGCAAAAGGCTGACAAAGGTATACTTAAGCAGTAGCTTAATCAGATCGTGATAAATTGGTCTTTCTCCTTGGCATATTTAAATAACCGTGCATTTTGCTATAGCAAAAATCTAGGAGTTCTGTTCTCTCTCTTTTTGTTTGAACAGCACTCCCTTTTCTGGTAGGCTTAGTAACTTATGAGCTTCTTGTTACATAGTTGTGTACATTTCAAAACTTCTATTTCTAAATGATTACATTTTGTGGGAAAAATACAAATGAACTAAACCTTTTCTTTTTTTTTGTACTTATGCATATAATCAGTTTAACTCTCAGAGTTTCTTTGGTGCATGCAGTTTACAAGGTATACTTTGGAGTATATAAAATGTAGTTGTGCTACTTATGTAACTGTAGACTGCTCTCTATATATTTTTATGCTTGCTAGGAGGACAAACATTATTGTAATTTGTGATACTCAATTAATTATGGGCTGTATACTTAAACTTTGTTTGTTCTTTGTCTCCCCATTCCCAATTCTGATAGTGATATCATTTCTTGGGAGGTACTCAGGAGTTCATTAACTGTTTGTTCTCTTGAACAGAAAATGTGAAGATTGAGCGCAAACAACTGATACAATGTGTTGTGAAGTCTATTGACAAAACTCGGGCTATTGTTCACTTGAGTTCAGATGAAGACTTGCTTTCTAAATCTGTTGTATGGCAAAGCACTACAAATGCTCTTTAGTGATCTTTAGTTTTATTGTGATCTGAGTTATCTCTAATTTTTGTTTATGTTGTTTCTGTATAGATTAAAGATCTAAAAGGCCTTTCCATCGATCATTTGATTCCTGGGATGATGGTTAATGCACGTGTACATTCAATTCTTGAAAATGGAGTCATGCTATCATTTCTTACTTATTTTAGTGGAACAGTAAGTGATTTCTTAACGGTTTAGTGACAATTTTTT
Organism: Panicum virgatum; assembly: GCF_016808335.1. Taxonomy (NCBI): domain Eukaryota; kingdom Viridiplantae; phylum Streptophyta; class Magnoliopsida; order Poales; family Poaceae; genus Panicum; species Panicum virgatum. The sequence goes on from NC_053146.1 coordinate 8,386,507, forward strand.
GGGTTTGTATTATCATTTCATGGCATCTTTGTTTTCTTGCCAGGTTGACATTTTTAATTTGTCGAATCCCTTTCCCTCTGGTAATTGGAAAGATGATTACAGTAACAATAAGAAGGTATTCAATAATTTCTTCTTTACATTATTGTTAATTGTCATGGCTATGATCCCTACAATTTTGCAATGTAAGATTCTTCTTTTCTTTGATTATTTTGGATAAATGATTTGCAAGTACTTTTAGGTAAACGCGCGGATCCTATTCGTTGATCCATCAACAAGGGCAGTTGGGCTTACATTGAACAAACATCTACTTCATCTTGATGTGCCCCCTATTGTAAGTTGTCTGGTTTTGTGTAATAATCAGTTCGATGCATTCTTGGATATTGCCCTTTATTCCTGTAAAGTTGGCTTCAGTAGAAAACAGTGAAAATGCTTTTATATTGCTCAGTGTTCTTTCTTGATTGGTGATTGTTCCTTATATGCAGAATGTAAAAGCTGGAGATATCTACGATAAGTCAAAGGTGTTGAGGGTAGATAAAAAGGCTGGTCTTTTTCTTGAAATACCTTCTCCAACTCCATCACCTGGATTTATTAGTGTATGTGAAACTTTAATGAATATTTTGTTGTGCATCAGTGTGGAATGATGTAGAGCTCACATGGACTCAATTCTAATATTTTGATATTGCAACCTGATCCTCAGATATATGATGTCTCAGACAAGGATGTGAAGAACTTGGAGAAGAAGTTTAAGGAAGGCAGTAGCTTACGCATCCGTATACTTGGAGTGCGGAATCTTGAAGGGGTTGCAATAGGCACCGTAAAAGTAATTACCTCAGGCCACTAATTTTTCTTAGTGATGCTATTTGTCAAAGGGGACACTGGAAATACACAGTTTATGTTCTGATTTATTTCCCTTGGATTTTTATTTTTATTTTATACTCAGGTATTTTATGCTTTTTAGCTCTTGTCACACCCCTTTTGGCAATCTGTTAATCGGTTTTCATTTGGTTTAAAACAGTTATAGTGTTGTGAATAATCATATTTGCATGGTAATATCGGCAACTGATATTTGTTGCAAGTCAACTTTGTTACATGAGGATCTCTATGTTCTATGTGTTCGCAGGACAGCGCTTTTGAAGGGTCTGTTTTCACTCATGATGATGTTAAACCTGGAATGTTAGTGAGAGCTAAGGTTGCTACTGTTGAGCCATTCGGTGCAATTGTACAGTTTTCCAGTGGTGTGAAAGCACTTTGCCCACTTCCCCACATGTCAGAGTTGGAACATGTTGTGAAACCACCAAAGAAATTTAAGGTGCTGTTGTGATATCTTGTTGCTCATTCCTCTTCCAATTATTTGCAAATGAAATTTCTATGTTAAAACATGTTGAATATGATGATTAATGAACTGCGTTTGTTCATGTAGGCTGGAGCCGAGCTTCTATTCCGTGTATTGGGTTGCAAATCCAAGAGAGTTACAGTGACATACAAGAAGTCTCTGGTACTGTGTTCTTATTGAAAATTTCTAGAACCTAATTTACAACAGTACATATTGTTATTTTCTAAAGCCCTGCTAATCCTTCTCTAGATAAGAAGAATCAAAGATAGAGCTCATAATCCTTTTTATATCTGTTCTTTGTTTTCTCTGAGTCCAGTAATAAAATTATGGATCTATTTCAGGTGAAATCAAAACTTGATGTGCTAGCATCGTATGCTGATGCTAAAATTGGTTTAGTCACTCATGGATGGATTACAAAAATCGAAAAGCACGGCTGCTTTGTAAAATTCTATAATGGAGTTCAGGGTTTTGTTAGCAGGTTAGTTTCTTCATTTCCTACTTCTGAAGTAGGTCAGCTTGGTGCTGTGAATCATGATTTTGCTACAAACTTACATGTTAGATAAAATTTAAGTGATGGTTGCACTTATTTATTTTAGTAGTGTGTATCTGGCTTTGAGGGTGGCTGGCCTTTACTGTTCTTGGTACCATTGTTTTATTAAACACTATTTTTCGCAGTTTTATATGATTTATTTATTATATGATTCTGAATCATCTGCTTTCTTGATTCCTTTTGAATTGCTATCAGATCTGAGCTTGGATTAGAGGCAGGAACTGAAGCAGAAAATGTTTATCATGTTGGGCAAGTCGTCAAATGTAGAATTATCAATGTGCTCCCTGCTTCAAGGAGAATAAATGTTAGTTTCATCCTATCTCATAATAGGTGAGTTCTGTCATGCTTGTTTGTTTCTATTTTCCTGCTCTATTATTAAACTGCTTTGTTTGACATGACAGCCAAGCATATATTTTTAGAATTTCTTTGAAGTTTATTCTTTCATTGAGCATTTCCTGCCATCTTTCTGCTTGTCTTTGAAGACTTATTTGATTTTAATATTAAGAAGTCTTAATTCTCATCAGTGGAGAATTGGAGATCCAGGCTCAGCATATTAGTATTTTTCATGTTTAGGTAAATAGGATGATATGGTGGGGCTTTAAAACGACTTGCCAGTTTTGACAATGGTATTTTGATGGAGAAACTAAAAATGATGGAGACGAACAACTTGACCTTCTGTGGACCAAGAAAATAATTAGGCTCATCAGGACAATATTATAGTATCACCAGTTATCTACATGGTACCTTTAAACTTTTCATTTGTTGGTGTACTATGCGCTGAAGTTTTCCATAAGCATCGAAAATTGTTTGTGAATGGTCTAACTGCACACCTCTACCACATGATGTCAAAGCTGTGTCTTCGACCTTCTATATTTTGGGTAATTTCTTTGATTTCGAGTCCCTTTTTGGGTAATGCTCCCATCTGGCAACCATAAATTTCATCTTTGAACAAGGAAAAGTTCCTGTTAGTTCTCTGCTTTGTTTTCGAATTTGTATGGAATTTCCAGAATGGTCATTTCTCATATTTTGTAGCTTTACACTTTAACCCCTTTCGCATTTATGTTTGCCCCATGTAGGTTTATTCCAGCAGATACTGCAAAGTTAGGAAGTATTGTCTCTGGTGTGGTGGAACGACTTACTCCTGCAGCTGTTGTTGTCAGTGTAAATGGCTTCTCCAAGGGAACAATACTAAATGAACATTTGGCAGACCATCATGGTATACCCTCATCTATTATGTTACGTGATTTGTAACTATTTTGTTGAATCAAGAAATTTCCCTCCCTCTTGTGGGTGCACTTATATTCTCTGTGGCTGTTTATTCATAATATCTTTAGTGCTCTAACCACTGAGTTTTTTTTTTCATTAGGTCAAGCTGCTCAGTTGAAGAATTTGCTTAAACCTGGGCATGAGTTCAACAAACTCCTAGTTCTCGGTGAAGTCAACAAACTTCTTCATTTCTTATTGGAACCATATTAAAAAGAATGATCCTCTTGCTGTCCTGTGCTCCCCTTTCATAAATATTTGACGTTTAGAACATTTACAGTCTCTGATTTTAATTTTGGCTTTACCTTTCAATATGGAAATGGTAGCAAAGAAATTCTTAAAACATTGTATCTGTTGGAGTATATTGAGCCCATGTGTATAGAGGCCCATGTGTAGGTATTATATATACCCACCCTTCTAGGGTTGGAGGAATACAGAAAATATTCTCTCCAATATGGTATCAGCCTAGGGTTAGGTTTAGCCTCTCCTCTCCTCTCCTCTCCCGTCCATCCCGCAGCCGCCGCCGCCCGCCATGGCCGGCCGGCCGCCGGCGCCGCCGGCCTCCTCCCCTCCCCTCTCTTCCTTCCCTCCTCTCCCTCCCTCCTCTGCTCCGGGCGCAGGAGGCCCTGCGCCGCGCGCGCTGGGCGCCGCCGCCTGGCCTCCTTCCTCCCCTGCTGCTGCCGCGCTCGGGGCTCGGGGAGGCCCGTGGACGTCCTACGCCGCCATCGCGGGTCCTGGAGCCACCGGCGTGGGTCATCCCGGCGCGGGCGCAGCCGCGGGAGGCCCTGCGGCCGCCGGCGCGGGCAATCCTGGCCCGATCCGCCTTGGGGCTGCTGCACTGGCCGCCCCGGTCGGTCCTGGCGCCGCCGTAGCCGTGGGTGGGGCCGCCGCCGCCGCCCAGGCAGGGCCTGCGGCCGCCCAGACCGCCGCTGCCGCCGCCCAGGATGTTCCTGGCGCAGGCGCGGGCGCGGATGGGCCATCTGACGCCACTCAGGACGACGTCGCCGCCGCTGTCGCCGTCACCGCCCTCCGAGCCGCGATCGCTGCCGGCAAGCAGCCCGCAGTCGCCGCGGCCGCCGTCGATCCCATGTGGCCCGAGCTCAGGATGCCTCCCATGGATGCGCCGCTCTCCGCCGCCGCCTTCCGTGGGCAGCAGGCCGACGCCGCTCTCGCTGCGGCACTCCTCACCGCCAAGTCGGAAGCTTCGGCGGCCCAGGAGCGGGTCCGCGTAGCTGCCCTCGCCTGGGAGCGCGAGCGCGCCACGGCCGACGCCCTCGCCCTCCGGGTCGCCGAGGCGGAGCGCTTCCTCCGCGTCTCCTCTGGCCAGCACGTCGACCCCGAGCACGGCACCTCCTCCCACCACGCCCCGCCCACTGGATCTGGAGCTCGGTACGACCCGACTGACCCCATGGTCGCCCAGCTCCATCTCCAGGCGGCCGGCGTCCAGAACATCAGGGCTCTGGTCTCCGTCCTCGACCCCGCGTCCTCCCTACGACCGCTGGCGGGACCAGGTCCTCCTCACCCTCCGCCGCTACGCCCTCGACGACCACGTCCTCGTCGACTCGCCGATCGCGGCGCGTGACGTGACGTGGCTGCGCCTCGACAGCGTCGCCCTGTCCTGGATCTTCGGGACCATCTCCCTGGATCTTCAGGACCTCGTCAGGACACACGGCGGCACCGCGCGGCAGGCCTGGGTGGCGCACGAGGGGCAGTTCCTCGGCAACGCCGAGTACCGCGCCCTCCAGCTCGACGCCACCTTTCGCACCTTCGTGCAGGGGGACCTCTCCGTCGGTGAGTACTGCCGGCGGATGAAGAGCATGGCCGATGCTCTTCACGACCTCGGGGATCCAGTGTCCGATCGGGTCTTGGTGCTCAATGTCCTACGGGGACTGAGCAGCACCTATGACCACCTGAAGGGCTGGATCGCCCGCCAGAGGCCCTTCCCCACCTTCCTGCAGGTCCGGGACGACCTCGCCCTCGAGATCACCAGGGGTCTCGCGCCCGGATCGTCCTCGCCCACCCCCGCCGCGCTCGTTGCTACTCCACCGGCCTCCACTGCTCCTGCCACCTCCCTCCTTGGTGCTACTCCCGCCGGGCAGACCGGAGGACCCCCCCGGGGGGGGGGGGTGTGGACGTCGCCGGCGACGGGGTGGTGGTGGTGGCACTGGTGGCCCTGCTTCTGGGAACACCGGTACCGGTGGGGGCCGTCGGGGCGGCGCGGCGACACCGGCTCCGGCTCCCGCCCCTGCCGCTGGAGATACGCCCTGGCCATCCTTCAGCAACCCATGGTCAGGGCGCATCTCGATGTGGCCGTTCCAGGGTCCGGGAGGGGGGCCTCGTCCTCAGCTCCAGCCGACGGCCATGTTCACTGGCGCTGCTCCACTCTTCGCGCCTTCCTGGACCCCGCCCGCTCAGCCCAGCCAGCTGCCGACCTGGCCTAGGGGGTGGGACCAGGCCGCTCTGGCGCAGTCCTTCAGCACCATGGGACTGACGCTGCCGACCAGCACCGAGTGGATCGCCGACTCGGGCGCCTCGTTCCACACCACTCCCGATGCTGGTATCCTCTCTTCTGTCCGACCCCCACACCCCTCTTGTCCTTCTTCTATCATGGTTGGTGATGGGTCTTGTCTTCCTGTCACCGCCGTGGGTTCTGCTCCTCGTCTTCCTCATGTTCTTGTTGCACCTCAAATGGTTCACAACCTTCTTTCTATTCGCCAGTTTACTGTTGACAATTCCTGTTCTATCGAATTTGACTCCTCTGGTCTTACTGTGAAGGATTCGGTTTCCCGGGGTCCACTTCTCTGATGTGACAGCCCGGGGCCCTTTACACTCTTCGGCTTCCTGCTTCCGCTGCCTCACCTTCGGCTTCTTCGTCTTCTGCTTTTGCCGTGACGCCTTCTTCCACCACCTGGCACCGCTGGCTTGGTCACCCCGGCCGCGACGTTTTGGCTTAGCTCCGCCGTAGTACCGATGTTCCATGTACTAGGGCTCCTGCTGAGCACCTCTGTCATGCGTGGCAGTTAGGTCGTCATGTTAGACTTCCGTTTTTTTTTTCTTCTTCGCATGCGCATGCTTTTGATCTCATTCACTGTGACCTGTGGACATCTCCTGTTCTCAGCATGTCTGGCTATAAATATTATCTAGTCATTGTTGATGATTTTTCTCATTACTCTTGGACTTTCCCTTTGCGCGCTAAGTCTGAGACCTTCCCCACCCTCCTCCACTTCTTTGCCTGGGTGTCCACTCAGTTCGGCCTCACCGTTAAGGCCGTCCAGTGTGACAACGGGCGGGAGTTCGATAACTCCACCTCCCGGTCTTTCTTCCTGTCTCGGAGTGTTCAGCTGCGTATGTCTTGTCCGTATACCTCTCCTCAAAACGGCAAGACTGAGCGGATGATTCGCACGACGAACGACGTCGTGCGCACCCTTCTGATCCAGGCTTCTCTCCCCCCGCGCTTCTGGGCTGAGAGCCTCCACACCGCCACCTACCTGCTCAACCGCCTTCCGTCCACTGCTTCTCCTGCTCCCACTCCACACCACGCTCTTTTCGGTACCCCTCCTCGCTACGATCACCCTCGGGTCTTCGGGTGTGCGTGTTACCCTAACACCTCCGCCACCGCTTCTCACAAGCTGGCGCCCCGCTCGACACGTTGTGTGTTCCTTGGGTACTCCCCTGACCACAAGGGGTATCGATGCTTTGACCTCACCTCTCGCCGCGTTCTGATCTCCCGACACGTCGTCTTCGACGAGTCGGATTTCCCCTACTCCACCTCCTCCACACCTTCTGATCCCGAGCTCGCGTCTCTGTTTCCGACTGACCCGGTGGTTTAGCCACCGTTACCTGTCTGTTCTTTTCCTGCAGGTTTTTCCGGCGCACCGGCACCACTTCCGGTGATCCCTGCTGCGCCGAGCGCGGCCCCGGTGCCCGCGGTCGCGCCACGCGCGGCCCCCGGACCTCCGGTCGTGCCGCGCACGGACCCGGTGTCTCCCGCTGCGCCACGCGCGGCCCCGGTGCCTTCCACTGCACCTGAGCGGTACGCTCAGCCGGTGCAGGTGTACCGGCGTCGTTCGGCACCGGCGCCGCCTACTGCTCCGGAGGCTTCTGCGACGCCGACACCGGAGCCGTCGCCGCCGCCGCCGCTTGCTCCGGCTCCCTCTCGAGCTGAGCCTGAGGTGTACCACCCGCCGGTCCTCCATCGGGATCCTCGGCATATCCATCCCATGGTGACTCGGCGGATGGTGTCCCAGGCCGCGATTCTCTCCGCCACCGAGGGAGAGCCGCAGGTCTCTCCGGTACCCTCCTCTGTCCGCGACGCCTTGGCGGATCCTCACTGGCGTCGCGCGATGGAAGAGTTGTACGCGGCTCTTCTTGCCAACCAGACGTGGGCCCTCGTGCCGCGCCCGTCTGGTTGCAATGTGGTGACTGGCAAGTGGATCTGGACGCATAAGCGTCGGGCTGACGGCACACTGGAGCGCTACAAGGCTCGCTGGGTTCTCCGGGGGTTCACTCAGCGGCCTGGTGTGGACTATGATGAGACCTTCAGCCCGGTCGTGAAGCCCGCTACGGTGCGCACGGTCCAATCGCTTGCGCTCTCGCGCACTTGGCCTGTGCACCAGCTGGACGTGAAGAATGTGTTTCTTCACGGCACCTTGTCAGAGACTGTCTACTGCTCTCAGCCAGCGGGATTTGTGGACTCGAGTCGTCCGGATATGGTCTGCCGGCTCAACAAGTCTCTCTATGAACTGAAGCAGGCTCCTCGGGCTTGGTACTCTCGGTTCGCCACGTTCTTGATGACACTGGGATTCACCGAGGCCAAGTCTGACACGTCTCTCTTCATCTACCGCCGTGGGGATGAGACTGCTTATCTGCTGCTATATGTCGACGACATTGTGCTCATAGCTTCCAGTCAGCAGTTGCTTCAGAGTGTCATCTCCTCTCTGCAGCTGGAGTTTGCTATGAAGGATCTCGGTCAGCTCCACTTCTTGGGCGTCACTGTTGAGCCTCGCCCGTCTGGTCTTCTCCTTCACCAGCGGCAGTACGCCCTCGATATTCTGGAGCGGGCTGGGATGACTGATTGCAAGCCCTGCTCCACTCCAGTCGAAACTCAGGCGAATCTGTCTGCTGATCTGGGTGCTCCGGTGGATGATCCTACTGCCTACCAGAGTCTGGTCGGCGCTTTGCAGTACCTCACCTTCACCAGGCCGGATCTCACCTACGCTGTTCAGCAGGTCTGTCTCCATATGCATGATCCCCGGGAGTCACACCTTGCTACGCTGAAGCGTCTCCTCCGGTACGTCCGTGGCACTGTGGACCTCGGCCTGGTACTTCACCACTCGTCCTCTGCTGAGCTGGTGGTCTACACCGACGCTGACTGGGCTGGCTGCCCGGACACTCGTCGCTCCACCTCCGGCTACGCCGTCTTCCTGGGCGGGAACCTGGTCTCCTGGTCGTCCAAGCGGCAGCCGGTTGTCTCCCGCTCCAGTGCCGAGGCGGAGTACCGGGCTGTCGCTAACGGCGTGGCGGAGGCGTCCTGGCTACGACAGCTCTTGGCGGAGCTCCACAGCCCGCTCGCCAAGAGCACGCTCGTCTACTGCGACAACGTCAGGGCCGTGTATCTCTCCACCAACCCCGTCCAGCATCAGCGGACGAAGCACGTGTAGATCGACCTACACTTTGTGCGCGACAGAGTCGCCATCGGCGATGTTCGGGTACTCCATGTCCCGACTACCTCCCAGTTTGCTGACATCTTCACCAAGGGGCTGCCCTCGTCGACCTTCTCGGAGTTTCGATCCAGCCTCAACGTAGCCGGTGGCTAGTTGTGGCTGCGGGGGGGGGGGGGGGGGGGGGGGTATTAGCCCTTTTGTGCTCTACTTGTACTCTCATTTTGTCCAGTCTTGAACACCGCTGCGTCGGTTGTTCAGACTGCGGGGGAGTGTTAGCTTTCTTGTTGTCCAGTCTTGAACACCGCTGCGCCGGTAGTTCAGACTGCGGGGGGGTGTTGGAGTATATTGAGCCCATGTGTATAGAGGCCCATGTGTAGGTATTATATATACCCACCCTTCTAGGGGTGGAGGAATACAGAAAATATTCTCTCCAATAGTATCGTTACCAATATCTACAAGAGTATCATGTATGGCTTATGAAAGAGTGAACATAATGTTACAATGGCAGATTTTCCGTTCACGGTTGTGCATGCACTCTTGTAGCTTGTCTTGGTCTGCTTGTTGTCATCATACTGATAGTTGTTTGCAGTTGCTTAGTGATGCATTTTTGGTTTACATCAGATGGATTTCACATTGCTAATTTCCCTTCTGGTTTTCTAATACCATATTCTGCAGATATTGAAGGCCAAAATTTAATCCTTTCAGCAAAGCACTCACTTATCAATAGCGCAAGTGACATTCCTTCAGAGATATTGCAGATGCATCCTGGAGCTGTAGTTCATGTAACATTTTATTTTTCTGTATTTATTTTTGCTAAGCCTTTAATGATCAACTCAGCTGACAGTTCTTTTTTCTTAGGGTTATATTTGCAACATCATAGAAGCTGGTTGTTTTGTCCGCTTTCTTGGACATTTGACTGGTTTCTCTCCCAAGGACAAAGTAAGAAAATTTCAACTCTGCCTTTCTTTCTTTCTTTTGAAAAGAATGTCTAATTTTTCTTGTTTCACAAAGGCAGTTGATAGGCGGGTAGAAAAGCTTTCTGACGTGTTCTATGTTGGCCAGTCAGTTCAGAGTCATATACTCAGTGTATGTCTCCCTATTTCCTGGTCTATATATCCTGTGTTATTTGTGTTCTTCTAAATCTTTGTTTTTCCTCCCCCTAATAGGTAAACACAGAAACTGCTAGAGTAAAACTCTCACTTCAACAGTCAATGTGCTCATCAGCGGATTCTTCATTTATTCGAGGATACTTTCTTTTGGATCAGAAGGTTATAATAAAATACAAGTACCTCTTATTTCATGTAGAAGAAAGTTTTCATTGATCTTCTGGTAGCTTGTCATAGTAGTGGCTTCGATGTGTGGGCATGTGAGATTTTTGTGGAACCTGCTAAGTAATTAATATTCTCTTGCGGGGACCAGGTTAGCTAATGGCTATTTCCTTGGTTGTAACTGTTGTTTCTTGTTTTCTTTGTTTCTTCAATTGCTAGTTCCTTTTCATTTTTATTTGTACACATGGGGCATCTTACTCATGTGCTTGTGCATATTGGATAGATGTTGGTCTTCTACAAGATAAACTAGGACATGGTGAGTTTGCTGTGGGATCTTCGTGTCATTAGTGATAATTTTTGGACATATGACCCTGTTGGTCAGCAGGGTAATTTGTTCAATAACTAAGGGTTTAGATTAAAATACCACCATCAGTACCTCTGTAATAAAATTTCATTACTTAAAGAGTTTGGACTTTTAACTGATGTACCTTTTGTATCTTAGTTTTTATGATCCTCATATGTTAAGCTCATTCGTAATGATGTTTTAACACACACATGTCATTTGTGGCTACCTCTGTGATATAGATTGCAGCATTGAAGCACTCAAGCCATGATTGGGCTCATGCTTTTGGCATAGGTAGCCTAGTTAAGGGGGAGGTGGGAGCAATAGAAGAATATGGTATTATCCTTAACTTCAATGACCATCCAGATGTTGTTGGTTTAATTGAACATCATCAACGTAAGTAATTCTCCATTCATGATATTAACATTCCGATGTACAATCATGCTAATTTTTTCTTTCTGTTTTTGCAGTCAGTGGCAGTACTCTAGAAGTGGGATCTTCTGTGAAGGGTCTTGTTTTGGATTTGTCAGATGGAGTTGTTAACTTATCCCTTAAACCAGAGCTAATCAGTAGTGCCAGAAATGTTGGCTTAAAAAAGGTAATGGTTGTACCTTTGGTGCAAAGTTATCAGTCATATACCTTGCCAGGCATGCACTGTGCACAGGTTAGGTATTGAATGTACCTGAAATAGGTTACATGCTTGTTCGTCTTGTGCATAATTTATTATGGCTTATATATTACTTGCTGTTATGCCCTTCATATGTGCGGTGATTGTTAGTGTTAAGGGTATTATAGTCATTGTACTTTAGTCTAGGGTTTGGGGTCTCCTCTTGTACTCTATATATGCCCAAAGGGCCTCTCTCAATACAATTAGATAGTTCACTCTCTCTTCCTCTCCTCAACCGTAACATGGTATCACAGCCATCGTTCTGATCCGGCCGACCACCCTCGTCGTCGCCGCTGCGCTGCCCCTGGGAGCTTCGTCTTGCTCCTGGGGGCGGCATCCTCCAGACCCAAACCCATTTTTTTGGTTATTGAGTCATAGCAGCAGCAGCAAGATCCGTCCAGTTGCGGGAGGGGAGCAGCAGCCCCTGCCCGTCGTGGATCCGTCCCCATCCGCCATCGATCCGCTTGCGGGAGGGGAGCAGCAGCCCCTCCCCCTCATGGATCCGGCGCCGCCGTTCTCTGTCCGCCGCCCATCGCGGCGGATCCATCTGCGCCGTCGCGTGGCGCCCGTCCGCGCCGTCGTGGCCTCCTCTTCAGCCGCCCGTCGTTGATTTGCTCGCGGGAGGGGAGCAGCAAACCCTGCCCGTCGCGGATCCGGCCGCCTCCGCCTCCTCCGCCGGCCATCTTCGTCGCCGCCCGTCGCGGCCTCCTGCACCGCTGTCGCGGCCTCCTTCTGCGCCGCCCGTCGCGGCTCGTCCCCGCCATCTGCCCGCGTCCACCCGTCGGGAGCAGTGGCCGCCGGCTTGTGCAGCCGCCATCTTCAGTCCGCGGCGTCCGTCCAGCGCTGCCCGTCCGGCCGCCGTCGGGGCTCCTCCGCCCCGCCTCCATCTCCGCTCGTCCGGCCGCCGGAAGGGGGGTGCTGCAGCTGCTGCCCGTCGTCGATCTGCTCGCGGACTCCCCGTCGTTCGTCCGCCTGTCCCCGCCGGCTCGTCCTCGCGCCGTCCGCCCTCCTCTGTTCTCTCTGTTTGCAGAGGACCGGCTGCAGTTCATCCCCTGCCGCCGCCCCTCCTCTTGCTGCTTGTTGCCGCTTCTCGGGAGAAGGGGCTCGTCCCTCTGCTCCTGTCCGCTCGGATTGGGGGCAGCATAGGCCCGTCGCCCTGCCCCCAGTCCCCCGTCATCGTGCTGTGCGGTGCGGTGCTCTGTTCTGCTACTTGCTGCTACTGCTGCTGGAGGCCCGTTCTGAAATTGATCTCGCACATGCAGCTGCTGGTAGTATTGCTTTGCTTCGTTGCACTTGCATCTGCATCCACGCCAATCCAAGTCCAATTTCGTTGCTCCGTAATTCTGCTGCTGTTGGTGTCCATCTACTGCAATTCATATTTTGCTTGTGCCTGTTGCTGTCATCTGCTGCTGCCTTGAGTCCTTTTTTTTCTTCTTCAGTATATTCAGTCCACATGTGTGATGTGTCCATCCATATCAGCTGCTAGCAGTCCTTGCTTGATGCTTAAATGTGTTCTTTGCTGCAGCGAATCGTATCCCAGCTGCATGCTTCTGCTAGCATATCAATCTTTGTTATGTTCGGTTTCCCAACCAAGTTCACAAATTCGTTCAATTCGTCGAAGCCGTGTATTTCCACAATTCCATTGTCAGATCAGCCATTATCTTTGTTTTATTTTATGGTTAGTTGAATCCCGTCGATTCGCTAACCGACGTCGTCATTGTTGGTGCGACCTTTGCCCTCTTGGTCCCTTTCGGAGCCGTTTTGCTCCACATCTTGATCAATGGCCATTTATTTGTCGTCGTCATCATCATCATGTCATCTCGCTGCCTGCCGTCTTGCAGCAGTGAACTCTCTCCTCTTCGTTTGGCTGGTTTGACACATCTCAAGTTATTGTCAAGTTCAAGTCTCCAAAACAAGGCTCGTGTTTGAGGAGTTGTTGTACTGGTTTGTGAAGACTCGAGGTATTTGCTCAAGTACTGGTTTGTGAAGGCAATACCCTCTTGTGGAGGAGCTCATCTACATGACATGTTCAAGAGTTGCACGCTTCGATGATATCAAGATTTTAGACTTGGATGTATCTTTTCCTTGTTTCTTTTGAGTCTAGTGCTTAGTGTCAACTCTCCAAATGCAACGTCATTGCATTCACGTTGCATTTGAGAGGGGGTGTTAAGGGTATTATAGTCATTGTACTTTAGTCTAGGGTTTGGGGTCTCCTCTTGTACTCTATATATGCCCAAAGGGCCTCTCTCAATACAATTAGATAGTTCACTCTCTCTTCCTCTCCTCAACTGTAACAGTTAGAAGCTTGTGCACATTGGCTTTGGGCACTATAGATTAACTCTGGATCATATCATCGCACTTAATCCAGAACTCAGTCTGCAATTTTTCTTTATGTTTTAATTAGTACAAGGTGCAGTTTTTTTTATTATATTCACTCCTGTTCATGTATTATCAAGACTTACATTATGTTTCCTTCTTTGCACTTTATAGAAACGCCAGAGGGCTGCAGTTGCAGACTTGGAGCTGCATGAGGAAGTGAATGCAGTTGTAGAGATGGTCAAAGAGAGCTATGCGGTGTGCAAATTACTCCATTTGACCGATTTTTTTTGTTGAATAATAGGCTGATTGCAATTTATTTTACTCTTGTGTTTTTATTTAATCCAGGTTCTTTCGATCCCCGAGTACAACTATGCAATTGGTTTTGCACCACTGATGGATTACAACTCACAGCTGCTTCCCTGCCACCACTATGATAATGGGCAACGGTAATTTTTGGAACTTTGCCAATTTCGAATTCATTTTTTTGTCATTGTTAGCTGTTACTCCCTCCATTCCAAATTATAGGTCGTTTTGGCATTTCTACGTACATAGTTTTTGCTATGCACCTAGATGTACACTATGTCTAGATACATAGCAAAAACTATGTACCTAGAAATGCAAAAACAACCTATAATTTGGAAGGAGGGAGTAAAATTTAAGTAACCCTACTTTTCAGCTTTGACGTTAACTCTGAAGGAACTTTGAGCCTTTCTATTTGTAGCACTACAGAAAAATGTTATAATCAGTCTCTTGATATAAACTCTTTGGAGTTGCATATTTAATATCTGCTCGAGCTTGCAATTGTCATAGCTTAAGCAGGAACATGTGAACGAAACAATAAAGAAGACACTTGATTGGTACTCCATTTCATTTTATTAGGCGTGCACATATTTTGAGTCAAACCTTGTAATTTTCAATCAACAATTAGCGGCACGTGATATGGATTTTTTTTACGAGAATTATATCATTGGATTGACATTTAAATATACTTTCTTATGATTATAACAGAAATTAAGAGCCAAGTCTAGTTTTGGAGACTGGCAAATCAAACCATGCCTTATTTTTTTGAATGGAAATGGAAGTAGAAATGTTGGCACAGCCTACGATGCCAATCTTGTCCCGGATTTATGAATTTGATGTTTATGGACATTGAAGTTAATGATCTAAAAAAAGCCACTGTTGAAGGATACATAGTCATATCATTATTTCTTATTTCAACTGTGTCACCCACTTGTTTTCTTATTTTTCTTTGCTTTCATTGTAGCATTACTGTGGTTGTTGGAAATACCCCAAGTTCTGACCCTTCTGGAAGGCTCATCCTGCTCCCAAAGGCATCTGCCCAGAATTCTGGCCTCTCTGGTTCTAAAAGGGCTAAGAAGAAATCTGACTACAAAGTTGGGTCACTTGTTGAAGCAGAGGTCAATTATTTTCATTTCAGATCCTAAAGTTGTCAACTGTTTCCATTTTCTGTGTTTGGAAACTCCGCTTACACAAATCCTTTGGACAGGTTATTGATATCAAACCACTAGAACTTCTACTGAAATTTGGTGCCAATCTTCATGGAAGAATTCATATTACCGAGGTAGAAATCAGACTTTACTCGAGATTTCTTATGCAATATTGGCTAATCACTAATTAGTGATACATTTCTGATAGGTTCTTGAAGAGGATTCTGCTGAGCATCCCTTTAGTAAACTCAGAATCGGGCAAAAGCTTACCGCCAGAATTGTTGCAGAGGCTGAACCTTCTGGAAAGAGTGGCAAAAATTTCAAATGGGAATTGTCTATTAGACCGTCTATGCTTAAGGGTATGCTTTGCTTGTAGTCTTCTCAAATTTGTATGTTCCATAATAAATGTTAGCGCACCCCACCTAGCCAACCCTACCATAAAACCCAGGTGTTATAGTGGGAGGGGTGGGGGCTTTTATCCATAGTCCATCATTCCCCCTACGGCGTGCGAGCCTGGCGTAACCCGCAGCAGGTCTAGTGCCCGGCGTAGCCCGCAGCAGGTCTCAGCACACGAGAGGCGCAGGGGAAATCGCACAGCGGAAATGCGTGGCCAGGCGGGTTCGAACCCGGGACCTTTGGCTCTGGTACCATGTTAGCGCACCCCACCTAGCCAACCCTACCATAAAACCCAGGTGTTATAGTGGGAGGGGTGGGGGCTTTTATCCATAGTCCATCAATAAACAATCGGCTATTATATGTCATTCGGCTTACTTTGGATCATCCATAACTCAAATCCTGTGCTGGCTGCTTTGCATTGTTACCTTTCTGTGTTTCTTAATGTTTGACATGGTTTTCTTTCCTCATTGTTGGATCTTTATTACTGGAAATTGAACCAGGTGAGTTTGAGGAATCAACTGCTCGTAAAGAACTAAATCACACCACGAATGCTGTTGTGCATGCTTATGTTGTCAAGGTGGATAAGGAATGGGTCTGGTTAACTGTATCAAGAAATGTTATGGCCCATTTATTTATTCTTGATAGTTCTTCTGAGCCCAGTGAACTAAAGGAGTTCCAGCAGCGTTTCAGTGTCGGCCAAGCAGTAAAAGGTCGTGTTATCGGTGTGAACCGGGAGAAAAGATTGCTTAGGATAAAAGCACTTGATAACCAATGTGCACAACATAATATAGACAAAATACAACAATCAGAGTCCTCTTTGGTTGAACAAACAAAACAAGGAGATATCATTGGTGGACGTGTTCAAAAAATTCTACCTGGTGTTGGTGGGCTTGTTGTTCAGATCGGACCTCATCTTCATGGAAGGGTTCATTATACTGAAATTGTCGACTCATGGGTGGCAGAACCCTTGTCTGGATTCCATGAGGGTCAATTTGTGAAGTGCAAGGTCATATCTGTAAGCCGCTCGTCTGAAGGATCTCTTCGAGTTGATCTATCACTCCGTTCATCAAACCTACGCACATATTCTAGCGATTCAAGTCTATTTGATGATGGGTAAGTGCTTTTTGTCATGATTTTCTTATTAACGAGATATTAATGAACAATATTATTACTTTATATAAGTGTTCTTTCTTTTTTTTAAAAAAAATGAAATTTTACTCCAAACTGATATCTATGTAGTATTAAGCTATTAGCTCTAGCTGATGGTAGCTGTCTTTTTGAATATTGAGTATTCACCCAGATGTCTCACTTTCGGAGATAAAATCCTGAGCCACTACCATGCAGCCAAGCAAGCCCTTGTTCCATCTTGTAATTACATTGTCCAGAAGAACAACTACTACTTCCACTATCATTTACACCATGAATTGTTTTATAGGGCAACTTGTATGCCTCATGTTGAGAAGATAGAGGAACTGCTTCCTGGAACTGAGATTAAGGTATTCCCCCCATTTGTTGTAATAATGTACTTTCATTTGTAAGTTTTTTAAACTAAAGTAACATGGTAGCGTTTGGAGGGAGGGAGGGACACACTTGTCCGGTCGTTTTTCTGGAACCATCTCATCCCAAATTTTCAAGGAATATTCCTCTTTAGGGGATGAGTCCATCCCAACATTCTTCAACGAAACACTACAAAAAAACAGGATGGAATGGCTCTATCCCAACAGATTCCTCCAAACAAACACTACCTAACGAACTTCCTCCGTCCCAAAAAAGGTCATTCTAGAATTCAAAATATGTCCCAGAAAACAAGTCATTTTACCCTATTTAAAAAGTACATGCGCATGCAAGAATCAATTTGTGCCAAATATGGGGTTAACATTGCCATTTTACCTCCTTGTTAATCTGTAACAAAATTCCTAGAATGACTTGTATTTTGGGATGGAGTATATCAGTTTAATATAACATATACAGTTTTATCATTCCTGAAAAACACAATGTATTTATTCGAACAAAAGCTGTAAATAGTGTCAGTGGCAAAAGACAGTAACTCTGGGCAAATTCTCTATATTCTATGATATCAGAACACCTGTGTTTTTTTACCTCTTTCCAAAGGTTACTCGCTACCTGTTGGAAAAAAAATCATCCATAAATGAATACAAGATGTTAAGCTTTTATTTTATATATCTATTATTGTTGAACGGTAGTATGCCATGAACTAAAGTTAGTTTTTCAGTGACCATTTATTATGAAATGTATCTTCTGTATTTTGAAGTGATGTAATTTATCCTATTAACACTATAGGGATATGTGAAGAATGTTAATTCCAAAGGATGTTTTATTATCCTTTCTCGAATGGTTGAGGCTAGGATTACCCTGTCAAATTTATCAGACGAATATGTTGAAAATCCTCAGAAGGATTTCCCCGTAGGAAAGCTTGTACATGGAAGGTGAGATCTTACCATTTGCAAATGCTCATGTAAAATACAAATATATTCTCCGTTGAATCTGACAAAAAACTGCAGGGTCTTGTCTGCGGACCCATCATCAGGGAGAGTTGAAGCATCACTTAGGAAGAACAGTGGTAGCAAATTAGAAAAGCCAGATGATATTAATTATAGTGATTTGCATGTTGGGGACATCATTGACGGCCAAGTTAAGCGGGTTGAATCCTTTGGATTATTTATCACAATTAGGAGCAGTGAATTGGTATGAGTTGTCATTAGACTCCACAGCTTTTTGAAATTATTGTGTATACCATTTTATAACTACTCTTTTTGCAGGTTGGTCTGTGTCATGTATCAGAACTTTCTGATGAGCCAGTCCTTGATATTAACTCTTGTTATAAAGCTGGTGATATGGTTAAAGCTAAAATTCTGAAGGTAGGGTCTATCTTTTGTCATGCCTTCTTCTTGCCGTTGCGCATTTTAAAGTTTGCTACTTTGCATTCAGATCGATGAGAAGCGGCACCGAGTATCCCTTGGAATGAAGAAATCATACTTCGATTCTGGTCCGGCGGCTGGGGTGAATGATGATGAGGATGATGAAATTGTTCCTATGGACATCAGCATTGCCCCTCAGATGGCTGGATATCACAACAGAACTTTAGTTCATCCCACAGCAGAACCAAGGGCTTCTGTTCTGCCTCTTCAGGTCTCCTTGGATGAATCTGAAGGTTCTGACCTAGAGGATAATAGTAATAAGGGTCATGAAATTGCGAATGGAACTGTAGCGAATGATAAAAAAAGCGATAAACGGTTAAAGAAGGAAGCAAGGAAACAAAGGTATCCATACATTTCATTCTACTTCTATGACCTTGTTTCTTTGACAAACATCAGACTTTACATGCTTATATGGTTTTCAACAGGGAATTAGAAATCAGTGCCTTGGAGGAAAGGGCTTTACAGGGAGATATACCAAGAACTCCAGATGATTTTGAGAAGTTAGTCAGGAGCTCTCCGAATAGTAGTTTTGTCTGGATAAAATATATGGCATGTTTGTTAGATCTCGCAGATGTTGACAAAGCACGTGCAGTTGCTGAGAGGTTTGTCTGCAGTCCAAAACATAATTTCTAATATTGTTCAGAATAATATTTGTGATAAGTAGTTTTCTTTTATCATCTGGTAGTTTTCTGTTGGTTTTGTTTCCAAAGGATGCAGATTTTCCTTGTTGAAGCATTTTTTTGGGGACTTACCTTTTGTTTCCTGTGGATTAAAATTATATGTTTTTTTTCTTTTTTACTGTTCAAACTTTTTGGCTGCATCAGTTTGCATCTTTTACAATTTCCCTTGTTGTTTTAGGGCTTTAAAAACAATAATCCCCAGAGAAGAGGAGGAGAGACTTAATGTCTGGGTAGCGTATTTTAATCTGGAAAATGAATATGGGAGCCCACGGGAGGTAAAATTGAGCTATATTTTTGTGTTCCTTTCTATTGTAGTACTTGGATATACTGATACATCTGTTGATGTACACCAGGATGCTGTCAAGAAGGTATTCCAAAGAGCCTTGCAATATTGTGATCACAAAAAGTTGCACTTGGCTCTTCTTGCACTGTACGAGAGGACTGAGCAGTACGAACTTGCAGATGAACTTCTTGATAGAATGACCAAGAGATTCAAAACTTCTTGCAAGGTTTGTTTGCTAGCTTCATTTTTTTTAGCGGAAGAGGTAGTGAACTATTTCCTATTTTTATCTGGAGAATAACATAATTATGACTTTGTATAATGTAACTGCAGATATGGTTGTGCCGTATTCAGTTTGCCCTCAAGCAAGGCAAGGATGTTGAGTACATCAAAGCTGTTGTAAATCGTGCCCTTCTAAGTTTGCCACAGAGAAAGCGTATAAAGTTCCTCTCACAGACAGCTATTCTAGAATTCAAGTGTGGGGTGCCTGATGAAGGAAGGTCCAGATTTGAACTAATCTTACGGGAGTACCCGAAAAGAACGGATCTTTGGAGTGTTTATCTAGACCAAGTAAGGACTTCATATATCAAACGTGTCATCTGTAGTGTTCTCAAATCATGCAAGTTCTTTTACATATATTTACATTTTGTAGGAAATCCGCCTTGGTGACATAGAAGTTATACGAGCATTATTTGATAGGGCTACTTGTCTTACCCTACCTCCAAAAAAGATGCAGGTTTGGCTCCCTTCCCATGGACTTTAGTATTTTATTGCTATATGAATAAGAACTATATGCACAAACTTCAGTCAGAACTGCTCTCACTGTGCAACTTCAATAAGAAATATTACTTATTTTTCTTTTTTATTTCTTTGCTAAACTCTAGCATATGTTTGTTTCTTCTGCTGTAATGCTGGTGTGATCTCTTGAATCACTTGAGTGTTATCCTAAACGCTAAACGGTAAACAGTCGGTCATCCGCCGTATAGCCCATTGTTTGGGCAAAACGGGTATTTAAACTGGCAAAATGGCTGTTTAAACGGTCAAAATAACCTATTAAATGGAAACGGTGTACCACTGTGTCGTTTAGGCAAACAGTGATCACTTATGGATGGATTGTTACTTGTTCTGCTATGGTTTTGCAGTTCTCGATATTTTTCTTGTCAAAAGCTATAAGAAAAGGGACCATTAATAATTTTTGACTGATCTTTGTTTTCAATGTGTTGCAGTTTTTGTTCAAGAAGTACCTTAAGTTCGAGAAATCGCTGGGTGAAGACAATGAAAGGATTCAGCATGTGCAGCAGAAGGCAATGCAATATGTTGAGAGTTCGCTGCCGTCACAAAGCCAGTAAACCTACCGCTGAGTTTGAACGGTTGCCACCACTGGCGATGCAGTATACAACTTGCTACACTGATTTTTGCTTCCAGGAGTAAGATGCTCACACGGCCAGAATCAGAATGTCCGGAGACATGTGGCCAAGAATGGAGGATTTGTTAATACATCAAGTCCACAATTTTGATCATGACAGAGTAAGACAGAATATTAGGAACTTCCCTGTCGTGATTTGAGGAGCAATATTTTGTATCCAGTCGACAGGCATACCTATTGAACGTTGTTGTGATAAGAATGATGAAAATGCCGATTGTTTGAAAGAAAAAAACTGAACTGTCTTAAAAAGTTTTTAGGTTCCGAAGATTGCAATCTCGTCCCACATGCCTCACCCGAAAGTCAGGGTGTCTATTTTTAATTCTCATTTTTTTTTCGTTTGGAGAGTTGCATTCTTTCCAAAAGTGAAGTCTTAAGTTTTCCCCGTACATTCTGGTTTGTACTCGTTTCAGGGTCACGGATTTGCATGAGATTGAAGGGTCCCGCGCATTATAGGGGAAAAGCTGTTATAGGAACTGCGGAGTCTTGGTTGCTTTATCTGGTGGGCACGTACAGAATTCTTCTATACAAAACTTAAAAATCATCTCTTCTATGCCATGTCTTCTCTTCCATAAAATATTGTAAAATTCCTTCGTTGTCATGGTAGTAATTTTACACCTATGTGCCATTGCTGTTAAGGGTTTTGAATTCCTAATCTGCGGAGATTTTGATAATAATAATATTAAGAGAGTTTTGGGTGGGATGAGACACCGGAATTTAGATGTCCAACTTGACTATACAACTTTACAAATAGAGGATTCGAATTCCATCTTAATCATCCCTCTCTTAGTTACCTCTATGAACCAAACAAGGGATTGGGACTGAAAAGCAAAATTCTGTTCTTAGAAGCTTGCGGTATTGAAATTTGAAATCATTTCCTCCAAGCTTTGTAAGTTTTATCCTGAGTACAAAAATTTAACCTTGCCCAAAATTATAGAAAAAAATGCTGACATCTACAACATCAATTTAGTTTCGTATGCTTCATTTAATTTGTATGAGAGATGTTAATATATTTTCCATATATAAATTTTGTGGAGGTTAGAGAAATTTAACTTATGGAAAAATAAACATATCTTACTTGATTTGTTACCCCATATGTACAAGGCATTACGTAGTCCAATATTCTCAACTTTTCTAACATTATGTGAAATCGATCATTGACGGGAAAATTGTGCGTAGTGAGGACATCAGGCTTGTCATCTTGCAGGCCTCACTATTAACTACATATGTTTCCAACTTTTTTAAAGAGTCAAAACATTTCAAATTTGACTAAATTTATGTAATAATGTATTAATATCTATGATACCAAATAAGTACCATTAGATTCTTCATTAAATATACTTTCATAGTATATCTATTGGTGCTAAAAAATTTTGACTTGAAATTATGAAATAAATTCAGAAAAATACAAGTATATCCGTGCCAAGTCCTCGACTTGAATCTAGATAGAGGCAGGTTTGCACCGTTAGAAATCTTACTAGTTTAAGTACGCACAGTTCGCAAGTTAAATTCTCCTATTCATAAACTAACATCCTATTAGTGATGATAGTTGGAGGATTACTACATGAATATTAGAGTAAGAGAAACAATAATTTATCGATAGAAAGTTCCCTTATTTATGAAGTATGGTTGATTTACATACCTATGTCTTGGCTTTGAACTATCATGATGTGATTTGGGTAGCCTCTATTTTATCCCTTCCTTCCTCTCCCTATTCCCCATTTCTCCCATCCTTATCTATACTATCTACTAAAGTGCCAAGAATTGGCGCAACCTCATGAGCCTGGCCCCACGTGGACCCCGTGTACTGTTCATACAGGACCTACGTGGGACCCACATACTCTTCAAGTGGGGCTCACGTGGGACCAACATACTTTTTAGGTGGGGCCCACATACTTTTTACTTTTAGGTGGGGTCCATGTGGGACCCACGTACTATTTAATTGGATCCCGCACACATTATTTGGTGGGACCCACAGTTCTATTGAGTGGGTCTCTTTATCATTAAAAAAATATTCCTTCCATTACTTCAAAATATAAAATATATTTAATTACTTTTTACAGATAAAAATAAATTGTATACTACGTTCACATGTGGTAGTCCTACTAGTTTTTGGACTTCGCTTCCACTCTGTAAACTCGCAAAATATAATTGAATCATTTATTCATCGCTAATCTTATCTTTTTTTCCTTACCAAAACTAATAATCAATGTAAACCAATCCATTAAATATACCTACTAACACAAAAAAAAATCCTAGAAAAATATCTATACCTCCATACTAGAAGGTTTCAGATTGCTACGCTCTCATATTGTAATTCTTAGATTTGATTTAACACATCGATATGATGTTGATTTGAGTATAGTAACAGATAATATTTTTCCACTATTATTTTATCAACATTTTGGTATAGGCGCGCATAGCGCGCCAATTACTCTTCAGGTGGGATCCATATACTTTTTAGATGGGACCCACACACTATTCAATGGGTCAGTGGGACCCACCGTTCTATTGAGTGGGTCTATTTACCTTTTAAAAAATATTCCTTCCATTACTTGAAAATATAAAATATATTTAATTACTTTTTATAGATAAAAAATAATTTGTATACTACGTTCACATGTGGTAGCTCTACTACTTTTTGGACTTCACTTTCATTTCGTAAACTCGGGAAATATAACTGTCATTCATTCATTACTAATCTTACCAAAACTAATAATCAATGTAAACTAATCCATTAAATATACCTACAAGCACAAAAAAAATCCTAAAACAATATTTATACCTCCATATTAGAAGGTTTCGGATTGGACTCTAGACTACTATGCTTATTTACTGTAATTTTTAGATTTGATTCAATACATCGATATAATGTTGCTTTGAGCATTGTAACAGATAATATTTTCCCACTATTATTTGATCAACATTTTGGTATAAGCGCGCATCGCACGCCAACCTAACTAGTTCTATCTGACGCCTTAGTTAATGCTATAAAACCGTTTTAGCTGCCTCATTAGGGGTCTGGCAGTGTGGAGCTAGGAATGAACCGTAGGGGAGGGGGCATTTTCCCTGACCAAGAACAGAGGAGAAAGAAGCCTATCCTTGGTAGGTGGCGCTAGGGATTGGATGAACCACAAACTGATTAGGATTGGCGGATTGCGGGAGCCGGAGTCCAAATCATCTCGCAGCTGGCTACGAAGGCTGGCGAGTGGCAGACGATGGAGACTGCAGACCGGGACGGGGACGGCAGTGGCAGAGGCAAAGGCGGGGGCCGACAAGGCGCGAGCAGCAATGCAGCCATCAGCCCGGCGCTGCGTGCCGTCTGCCAGCATAGATGAGTGGGTGTATACAAGATGGGTCTTGAAGGCTTCAATTTTGCATACCTAGATCGGGGGGATGGCCCACTTTTGCCGAAATGTAGCTCCGCCAGTGGGTGCGTTATCCATCACTTGAGGTGATGATTTTGCATTGGTTCTATATTGGCCCGACCCATTAGTAGAGATTGTTGCGCATGTTGCCTACTAAATAGAAGTATAGAGCATAATCTTTACATACATGCAAAAGAGATAAAAGTGCTGCCATCACTCACATGGATCTGAAATGTTATAACTATTAAACCAGACATCCAAATTAAATTTAGATTGCATCATTATCTTTCTCATCACAAGATTTTCAAAACAAAATCACACTTGCATATGTTTGCATGATATTTTTTAAAAATATTTTTCTTTTACACTAAATAATTAATTTTGAATCCTGATAACAAATAATTTAACAACACAAACAAATAATTATTTTGTCGAACAACAAATTAAATATAATAAACAAATAATAATGTACAACGAACAAAATATTAAACATCGCAAACATTGTTTATGTTGTTAAAATATTTATTCCCAATAGCCGGAATTAATTTTTAGTATTAAAATTTTATTTTTAAAAAAATATCATGCAAACATAGGCAAATGTGATTTTATTTTGAAGATCTTGACATGAGAAAAATAATGGTGCAATCAAAATTTAATTTGAATGTATATTTTAAAATTTATAGTTTTTTAGTTCACCATAATGGTGCAATCGAAATTTAATTTGAATGCATAGTTTAAAATTTATAGTTTTTTAGTATGAACTATCTTCACCCTGCATGCATGTGGGAAAGCGCAGAAATAGTTGGAATAAATATTGGCAAGCTTAAAATTCAATCCAATAGTACATGGGGGAAATTAATCAAGCCTGATGCAAAGTCTTTCCACCTCATTAGGGTTATCTAGTGTCCCCATTGAGGAATATACATCTCTCGCAGTTGCAGTTCGGTTCAACCAGTGCATCCAAATGGGCACAAAGTGAACATCCGCTTTGCTTCCTGTGCAGACAATGGCTAATGCAGTTTATTCCTTATTTCTCATTCAACATCCGACCTACTGGCCCAACAGTCCTACGAAGAAACTTTACATTATTATTATCTAGGAAACGAACGAAACGAATAACATTTCTAGTCAGGAGGCACCATACAACAGTCCACCAAAGCTGAAGTCCTTTCTCCAAACATGCACTATATACAAGGCTTTTCGATGAATCTTGTGCCTCCACAAGATACTCGTCTAGTCACAAAAAAGGCACCGCATTATGAGTTTTCCACTATTATGCTCCAGTTGCATCATCATTCGCACATTCTGATTTTAGCAACCAAAGATCAGAATCATCCGACCTAAGCTGTGAAGGTTAATCAACCCTCGGCTGTGAACATCTCAAAATGCCAAGGTCAACCAAGTTTGCTTGGAGAAACCCTCAGTTGAGTGCATAGTGAACACGCTCCAATGTTCGCAAGACCTCGAAGACCGAGACAGGCCTGCGTGGCCCTTTCCCTGGCAAAGCATGAGCAAGGATGGCTTGCTGTTGTTCACCAGTGAGCTCCAAAAATTGCACAAGCATATCGCCATCAAGAATGGGAGGTATTCCTGACTGCAAATCACAAGGTAAGCATTAGGAAAACAAACTTCTGCATTAGGTAAAATTACTGATATAATGGTGACATCTTACCGGGATACCTCGCTGACGAAACTCTGCATGATCATTTCCCAAGACCGGTGCAGTCAATGGGTGTACTGAGAGTCTTTCTTGGACATCTTGCAACAACTGATGTTCCTCACTGCATTATCAACTTATGCATTTCAGAAACTGTATCATAATCCCATGTAGTTGTAGATGAAACGAGTATAGTTTCTTGTCTACAAATGGCATATCACAATATAACTCAGGGCATCAGCCATCAAGTGTACATGGAATAATTTACAAATGATTGTTCATATGAACTTTTCTTGCTCTCTTTCCTGATGAGTATTCTTTTTATCCCATATAAAAAGACATTAAAAGCTCATGAGCTAGATACCCGACAAATTTAGACAAAAGGATACGCCTGTAAACCACATGGGTTAAGACTGGGAATTGCAAAGATATAAATTGTACTGCTCTAATATTACAGATCATCATACTTTCCATTTATCCTAGTAAAATTTAAGCACTTAAGATCCATGTCTTACGGTCTAGGGTGAGTTACTGAAATGTCGATATTAGGGTAAGTGTGGGAATGTTTTGTATCTTGAGATACCTTGTAAGTGGAATCATGACAAAGAGACTTCCCAGCAAGGTACTTGCCACAATACAATTATAAGCAGACTCAAGCACCGGGTCAGTATCATCATCAATTGGAAGCCGATACCTGAATGCAGTCTACAATAAATCATAAGCACAAGTTACATTAGTTACTAAATAGGATCAACAACCAATTTCTCAAAAATGAAACATATAAGCAGTGGACAATGAGAATTTTTCCAAGGGACTGGCAAAAAAAATGTAAGTGTAGTGAATTACAAAGAAAACGGATCAACAATCTATGAAACAACAAATACTTGCCTTCTGAATGCTCATAGCTGTTTCACCCATATAAAATGAACAATTTACGGCTAAGTTCTTCTGTGGACTTTCTGAAACTGCAAAAAAGGTTTTTAAAAAATGAGAAGATATAAACATACTTCCATTAAAAAGCAACTTTCAACTGTAAATAGTCAATGGATGTTGAGAGACAAAATTAAAAGAATCGCAGCTAAGCACAGGATATATGCTAGTTGAACATATATTATGAACAAGTCAACAGACGTAATTTCAATATTCCATTGAAGAAAGAAAAGGGTAGCATCAACATTACACCAAGTGTCTAGTGCCTACTTTCCAATCTTGTGGAAGATAATACAGATATGCTCCCACGCCGATCTGATACCACAGCTGTCTCACAATTTAAAAGTGCAATATCACCCACCAATCTTTGAGCAGGATCAGAATAGATCAATTCCAATTTCCTATGACTCTGGTAATAATCAACAAATGAGGAGCCAGGATTAGAGCTACCAATAGAGAGAGCACTATTACATAACAAAACCATCAGGAATGTGTCATTGAATCACCTCATTATAAGAATAGAATAGAACACCATCACGACAATCACCAACTGCAATCCGTGATGCAAATGTCTTCAAACAAGTTATTGTAAACCGTGTTCTACCAACAGTGCATTTTTTCATCCTATGGGGATTTTCATTTGCGAAACCAAATACATAAATCTGTCAAGATTGAGAAAGAAAAGGAACAAATGTTAGCTTACATAGCAAGTGCAGTCAACCAATCAAGGCCCAAGGAAATTGGTTTTGCACCACAAAGAAATGAAAATGAGAAATAGCATCTCAAAGGAACAAAGATAGTCAAATGACATAACAGTCGCCGTTCCTCCTGGAGGTTAACACTCCTTTTTCCTTCCAAACTTTCTAAAATGACATAGATACTTTTTTTACATCTTCCCAACTTCAGATGCTAAGCCACAATCCTTTTTTTGAACATGCAGGATAACTGCGTATTATTGCATTAAGAAGCAAAGCCACAGTTCTCTACAAGACTCCTACACATGCACTCATCTACTACTGCACACATTCTTCTGATAATCTCCAAAGATCGTGATAAGGACATCATTCTATACACACTCTCCGAGATAAATGTTGAATGAAATGTTATCCCAAATTTTTCTTCTATGCTGTGTTACTAATTTAATTTCCTTTTAAATAATTTGCCTCAAGAGAGTTCAGTTCCTTTTAAACAAAGTTTTGACAAAATATAGTTAAAGTTGCATGCAGATATCGTACCGCATTACCAGCAGCAGCCAACACATAACGATCTAGATATGGGTACACAGCAAGAACTGCACCACTCAATGTGGCATGAGACAATGATCTCAAATGTCCTGCCATTTGTTCAGCTTGAATCTGGTTGCAGCAAAACTCATCAGGACTGCTGCACAGACTGTTACTAGAAAATTCTTCAGTTGTATATCCAATAATATCATGGAAAGGAGAGCCAGAATGTGAGGAGGGATTAAAACTAGAGGTTGGAATAAATGAACTGCTCTCACGTGGACTTTCAACGGCCTCCAAGCTTAAAACAATCAGGCGTCCCTTGGTACTGCTTTCATCAGTAAACAATAACCAGTCTTAGCTTCATTCAACTAAAATCACGGAACATCATTGAGAAAAAAAACCAAATAAGAATCACAGACAGCTATTAAACACATCTACATTCCAGAATGATGAAGTCAGAAGCCTGATGAAGAACAATAACTGTTTCAACATCCAGTCCCAGTTTACAACTTGTACTGCGAAAAACATTTACTATTGATCCCAGACACACTAGTTACAACTTGTGCTCTAAATGTAACAATGCAGGTTCATGGCTTTCATGTTTAAATATGGTATATGGCATTGTTAGAAAATTCCAGTGAGAAATGCAAGTTAATTATCCATAACTCATGTGCTCTGTATGAGAAACTATAAGACCATAATGGTTTATAGTTTCAGGAGCTTTACAGAAATCTAAATCCTTAACAACTCAGGAAACCTTTAATTAGAATTTAGTATTATGCTAATTAAAAAGACAAAAAAAAATCTCAAACTAACTTAGGAAATGTTTCGGGCCCAACAAAGAATCTTGCTGATTTAGTACCATGGTATGAAGATCATGAATTCCTTGCTATTTCAAACCACTGAGTCTAGATTGCAAGGTAAAGATATCCACAACAGTTACACTCCACACAAGCAAAAATGTTATGTATTGCAAGTCAAATAAGATATACTGCTAATGAGTCATGGACATCTGTCAAAACTGTATCAATTTATGAGAAATAGTAGATCAGGTGTAAACCTTTCTGCTTCACCATTTGACATCATTGACCGTCCAGCAGATCTACTGGTTCCAACAACTAAAACTTGGTCACTTCCTATTTTTGTAATTTGCATGCACTTTGCTGTTTCACCAGGTTCACATTTATATCTGGAAAGCAATACCCCATTTTGTGGATCTACTTGGACAATATCCGAAGAACATGATGCACCACTTAGCCCAGTTCTTAGTACCAATAGTGTTCTGCTTTCATTATGGTATAGCACTTTCCTTGGAGTTCCCCCAATTGAAAACTTTTGTGCATTCAATCGCTTCCCATGAACCATTTCAACCTGACAAAGAAGAGGAATTACTTTTAACCAATAAAACTGCAATGCAAATGCCAGCAGATAAGCACATGCACACATGGACACACTCATACAAACATACACGTGTGAGAACACTGCAGGCACACACATAGTGAGAACAAAATAAAACAAATATCACTGGAGTAATATCTCAAATTGTAGTTCTGAACTAAAGCCATGCATTTGATGTTGTACCAGTAAATTGCTTCACATACATATGCTGAGATACTGATATATTTTTCTGTTGGAGCATTTAGATGTATGTGCTTTTGACCAAAATTCTATATTAGAAGACCTCAATCAACAGTAACAATTTCTAGTCTGATACCTAAACTAATTGCATTCAATGTGCTTGTTGCAACAGAAACCAGCCTGTTACAACCATACTTATTCAGATATTTATTACCATGCAATTTAATTCAAGTTGTTCTCCTATGGTTCCCAGTCCAGTCAATCATGGTGCCCTATGAGCAAGATGTGTGCTTTTTTTTTTTGCATGTTTTACCAGTCACAGTAACTTACCAAATGCAAACAGCTCTCAGCAACAAACAGTAGACCATTGGGGCAATCAACAGATGACACTGGTGTCACATGCGAAGCAGGTAGAAATGAAATGGATGAATATGCCAGACTATGTCTGGCCGCATGTAATAGCCAAGGCCTATCACTGAGAACAATGATATCAGCATTAGCTGAATCATGTATTGGTACCAAGAATACAGGAGTAATTCCAATCCGCCTTATCGAAATCAACTGAAGGAATGCAGTAACAGAAGGGATAGAAGAGTCCTTGTAGAAGGAACCAGGAAAATAATGCTCGGTTGCTTCTGATTCAAATCTTAGTAGCATTCCATTTCTCAAGCCTGCAAGGATGTAAAACCTCTCAGCCGCAACAAACCTCACATTTTCAGGTATACAACCACTAACAGGAGCACCAAGTGCATTGTTCACTGATATAGTCCCAATAGTCAATAACCTTAATGCTTCTCCAGGTTCCACGGAGATGATTTCCACAGAAGGTTTATGAGTTCCAATAACAGCAAACTTGCGGACATTAACATCAGCTGAGGGATTGTTACTAAAATTATCACGCTCTCCACCACTCAATGTTACATTATCAGGTCTCAATTCCTCTTGTGGGATGGATATGCATGATACTTCATATTGTAATTGAACATGCTGTGTCTCATACAATTCGTACTGGTAAGGCGAAGATGATCTGAGTCCAAGGACATATAGGCAGCAGGGATTTGATGTAGCGACAACAACAATATTATGTCCTACAGCACCAACACTGATAGTGATATCAGGGTACCAGTTGGTGCAAATTGGAGAAGTTAAAGGGGCACCCTCAGGGTGAGCATATACTGTAGGCAAACAGAGCTTTACACCTTTGCTGTGAATTTGCACGAGCAAACCATCAGTCACCAAACCACACGCCAAAGTGCAAACATCAGGCTGGAATCCCACAGCATCACTGATGTCGTTAAAACTTAGTCCTACTGACAGTATTCTGGTTTCCTCCACAAATGATAACACAAGAAAAGAGTGGTAAGCATCATTTGTTTTCATTCTCAAAGTCCACAATCCAGTAACACCCTGATAAATAGCCTCAGTCCTCAGAAGTTTCTCCACATTGACACCGTTTCGTAAAACTCGCAAAGAGCCCTCAGGGCACATACCACAACATGCAAACATCTGATCCTGTTTCTCACCGTGGTAATCAGCAATTGCTAGATCCAATATCGGTGCTACATTCTGAATTGTGCTTTTAAGAAACAATCTACGATGGCCAAGTTTAAAGATCATACCATCCCCCATCTCTACAAAGCCTATTATCATTGTATTTTTCATCCACAAAAGAGGTTTGCAGGGCAAACTCCTATCAACATACTCAAAGGTGTACAGCTTGACTCCTTCAACATCAGAAGTAAAATCCAAAATATGAAATTCTCCATCATCTAAGCAAAATAGAAGCCTTGCCCATCCTTGTCTGATTGGGTCAGGTGGCTCCCAGCTCCATGAGCAAATGATCCTTGATTTCACGCTACCTCTGCTGTCAACGCCATCAATGTCCATATAACCATCATCCTTCAGTATATTATTTGCAGAATCTCTCAGTTCTAACAAAGCACAAGCAGCCACATCGTCATCAACGTCTAATCCTGGACAGGAATCTTCAACAGTGACTTGTTCTCCAATCAGGCTAGTAGTTAAGCTAATTCTTCGGATACAACAGACGTTACTTGGGTTTCTAAGATCCAACAGTAAAGCATCACCAACACGAAACAGAAGTGCAAAGCCAAGCATTTCAGGAATTTCTGATATGTCAAGTGCTAATGGTCCGATTTCTGAATAATCAGAGATGTGGCTGATAACATCACTGCTGGATTCATGTCCAAATAATGACAAGTCATTCACATCAGAGCCCTTCCTGGAATCAATTAAATACAGCACTTAAATACGAATGCCAGAAAATTAGCAAGGTACAAATTGTTATCAACTATGCGAAATACCAAACAAACCTGTTGATTATCATCGCCAAAACTGGATAGTATTCTTCACCTTGGGATGTCGATATGAAGCGCATGGTCCAAATTGTACCTCGGATGCTGGTCCTAGATGCACCACTTACAGTTCTGGCATCCTCCTCATTTTCTGGTGGATAAAAATATTTCTGAAATTATGACATGGAAGATCTTCAAAATCTGGAATAATATAATGTAGATATTAGACTGAGATAAGAAACTTGAATCAAGAAAGTCACTAACAACATTCAATGACTCACCTTGTCAGAAATGACACCTCTGCCAGAACCATGAGGACTCTGGCACACTGAAACATGTATAAGGGCAAACTTATCCTCATATGCACTGACAGCAACAAAACTAGATCTGACAAGGGAAGATGCAGATAAGGTTAAGAAACTTTATAATATAAGAACCTCATAACTTTAGGTGCTCCATATGCTACAAAGCATCAAGGGATGGTAAAGAAAAACTTACATTAAAGGCTTAAAGCTTTATTTTACAGCAAAAGCTTCCAGGACAAAGCAATGCATGCATTAAGAAATACTAGTAGCTAGTCATGATCCATTGAACCCAAGCCACAGAAAACCTCAAATTATATTCAAACACCATCTAATGTGGTTCAAATGCTTGGATAAAATTTGACAGTAACATAAGATACTGACATAAATTTCTAAGAAGCTTGTTGCATGCAAGCATGCAACTTTTGCTCAGGACATTGGGATGGTATAATATTCATGATCAAGTAAACATATAGCACAATGCAGAGGAAAACATCACTGACTAATAGGTGCTAGGTATAGTTGCAGTAGAAAAGTTAGTGTATAAAAAAATCTCAGCAGAAAAACTTGTACTTACTCTCGATCTATAGCTAAAACTCTTCCCAGCTGATGCCTCAGATTTCCTGGTTTGGATAACTCAATATTGGCAATTGCAAAGAACCTACAGCAAATTGATATCTGTCAGTGCTTATTTGAATTGTGGACATGGTATCCAAGAAACTGTTCGTTGCCAAACAATATGAGATTAGAATTGCAGAGAATGAATTGTAGTGACAAAAGTGTGTATGCCCCACTCTGGACAAACGTCTCAACTGGACCCACCAGGAATTGATGCTTAGAGAGAAAGCAGAAAGGCCACGTATCCGAAAAGAAAGGTGTGAGAGAGAAGCAAATGGGAAAGATGGGGTATGTAAGGCAAATCTAAGTAAACTGGCATTCAAAAGTTTCATGGAGAACTGGAGATGTGGCAACAATTCTTCCAAGAATTACTGTAAAAAAAACAAAGGAACACTTCTAAGTTCTAGTTGCAATTTGAACTCTAAACTCTAGGGTTGGATACTGCAAGTGATTTGTTACGTTTTGTTCCTAAACTGTAACTCCATTACATTTTCAATTTTCACTAGTGCCTATGGATACTTTTTGCATGTATAATCATTAAACCAGCATAGGACTAGATAAGCATAATTAAGATGTTATTAATAGCTAGAATCTAGCTACAACCAACAGAGGAAAAAGACATAAATATAGAGGTGAATAGCACTAAGCCACCAACCTATGCATCTCAGGACAAAAATAAAGAAAGGAAAGCTTTCCGGAATCAGAAAGCACAACCAGAAGATCCTTGTGTTCTATCTGGAAAAAAACATCAAGTAATTAATTCCTCACTTTCAAAGCCAATTATAGGCAGGGATGTGTGCAATCGAACATTGCTAAACATTGTAGCCTGTGAGAAAATACAGCACCTGTGGAATTAAACCAATGTGTCTAGAGTGCCACTGCAAGACACCAATATCTTTTACAATCCCAAACATGTCTTGTTCACAGATTGACTGCAAAACACCATCATCGCCAACAGCAACCAGCTCTAGTGAAGTTTCCTGCAGCAGAAACCCATCTAGGTGAAACGAGAAACATGAAACAGCAACAGCAGCATTATGTAAAATCGATCCTGCAGAGTTTAAGCTGTAACCCAAGATTGGTAGATATTCTATTTTTGTAATACAGGCATGACATTCCTTGTAAGATAGGTATCTCTGATCAGATAATATTCATTAATTCACCCTGTATATGCAATAGTAGAGTTGTCTCCCAAGCATCCACTATACCGATTCAAACTTCACTAGTGACAAAATTTGACCGCGAAAATGGTCATGATGAACAAAGCTGCCCATATGGTGACAACAGTACAAGCTATTCCACTTCTGAAACTGCAGGCTAAAACAACCTAATGTCCGGCACTATCATGACCAACTGGATGATCTGGAGCTCCGAACACTCGCTTTCCGAAGACCATCCCTACAACCTGCGACATAGAACGCCTACGCTCCACTAACAGTCTATCACATAGCAGACCGCAAACGAGATCATAAAAGGAGACACTCCCCGTCTCGAAATTCTCCCTGCACACGATTCGGCAATCCCGCGGGAAGTAGGAGGGAGCAAAGCAGACCTTAGCGAGGACGACGTCGGCGGAGTCGGGCGAGCGGAAGCACCCCTCGGCGACGTGGAGCACAGCGCTGCCCCGGAGCACCCGCTTGGCGAGGTAGTGGGTGGCGCCAGAGTCGGCAGCGGCGGAGGCGGACGCGGACGCGGAGGTGGAGGGGCCCGAGGAGGAGGACGCCGCAGCCGACGAGGTGGAGGCGCCGCCGGCGTCGGCGGTGGAGGCCTCCATCCGCCCGCCGCCTCGAGAGGCCTCGCGACGGGGGAGAAAGAGAGAGAGGTAGGGTTAGGGTTTGGCCGTCTGATTCGGCGCCTCGCTGGTGGGAGGGAGGGGGAGGAGGCCAAGTTAAACTGGTGGTGGATCCAGCTTCCAGCGGCGACTAGCGAAGCCGGTGAACCGACAGCGAAGAGAGGGGGGGGGGGCAGCGCGAGGAGCACGGCGCTGGTGGGGCCCACTAGTCAGCCGATTGTTTTTTTATAAGGCTCTTGAAGCGATATTACGTGATCATAGTGGCTTGGCGTATTATGAGGTAACCCGTTTTCGCGAGGGAGGAGGAGAATTTTTTTTTTTCTGGAATGTATATATTTTCTTGGGTTTTTTTATTGTACTTGCATTTGTGCATTTGAAGTTGAAAATGAAATTAAATTTTATCCTTGATTGAGCCATACATCTCGCTAGGGGCCAAACATCCAAAAATGCCAACTTGAAATTGCTTACCAACTGCGGGCAGAAGCGTATGCTAATAATAATTTCATTATTCCATAACAAAAATGTCATTTTCGGTGGTGATTCTTATGTAAACTTATGTTTTTGGATCTCATGGGGATAGCATCGCGTGACATTGAACTATGAAGTTTCTTAGTGGATCTGACAATGTGGGCCCATACAGCAATCTCCCGTGGCCCATGAACTAGCTCCATCTAATTAGACATATTTTGGTCTTGGCCTCTCGGCCCGTTTGGTTAGAAATTTGGAATTGTTGATGGAAGAGTCTCCTTTTTGTATTGGCAGTGTTTTCTAAATAGGTTTCAACTAAAGACAGATTGCTGTGGAAATGTTCTAAGTTGTAATTTTGCATCTTGCTAGCTAAAAACAAAAGATATAGACTTAGGTCATGTTTGGTTCATGGGACTAATGCATTAGTCCATGCACTATGGTCCCTAAGAATCAGTGTTTTAAATAGCGGGCTACTGCGGAAATTTAGCGGCGCTATAGCGGTTTCAGAGAGACATGGCTTCGGCATTTAGCGGGCTATAGCGGACAATAGTGGTATTTTTAGAAGCTAACGCTAAATCTTATAGCGCAGGAGGTACTAAAAGGGACTAAAAATGCATGTTGGGACTAAAATCCATTAGACTATTTTGGTGGACAGGGCCGGCCCTGAGGTAGTGCCCGCAGTGCGGCCGCACCGGGCCACAGAAAATTGGGGGCCTCCAAATATTGCTACACAAACAGGCCTGTCAAGTTATAAGTGTCAATAAATCTTAGTGCATGCAGCTACATAGTTTAGGGTGTGCAGCTACATAACTCAATTCATTAATGACAATGAGTTTTTCAATATTTCTCCCTCTATTTAGTTATGATAGCTATATTTTTACATGGCACGGTGACCAAGACACCAAGTATGCTTATTGTTGGAATATAAAGTGAATTGTCCACCTCTTCCCATCAGCTTAAGCTTTTGGGTTGAACTGGTCGGTGCATGCAACTCAATGTGGTATCAAAGCCAGAGGTCTCGAGTTCGAATCCTGGTTAACGCAATTAAATAAAATAATTGTTGCTCGTTCCTATTCCACATCTGAGGCCTGAGGGAGCCTCCACGTGAGGGGGAGTGTTGGAATATAAAGTGAATTGTCCACCTCTCCCCATCAGCTTAAGCTTTTGGGTTGAACTGGTCGGTGCATGCAACTCAATACTTATCAATCCATTAATCATATTAACCATCCTCTCCTCGTTTCCACAACTTTTCTTGGCGAAACTCCTCGTTTCTAGTGATTATTAACTATCGCGGTCTATGTCGAAAACCAACAAATTAAGTTTTTCTTCTTTGCTGCTGGGGGATGCCGAACAAGCTACTTGCGGACTCTCGAGGCAAAGGCTTAATATAGCGATGAATTTTGAATTTTTTTAATTTTAGAAATATAGCTTCATAACTAAATGGAGAGAGTATCTTGTATTTTTATGATGAATGGGGCCTTCATTTTTTTGTTCCGCACAGGGCCTCCAAAAAGTCAGGGCCGGCCCTGTTGGTGGAGCAAGTCTAGCAATTTCGCCCGCAGCAGGCGCAGCATGCAGCGTGTGGTGGACCTGTCTGCATTTAATGTTGTGCTGCTGTTTTAGCCAATGGTTGTTGCCTGAGAGCGTTGCTCAGTCAATAGTTGTTGCACGAGAGCGTTGCGCCCTCCTCTATTCTCTCTCCTACAAGTCAGACTTCACTTGCTCCACGTCTATTACTAAACTTGTTCTTATTGGGGCTAAAGGCCTACTACAACCCCTTACTAAGGCCTACTAAAGTGCATGGAGCTGGATGCATGTTGGGATACACATGGTCTTTTGTTCAATTCATTTAATGACTTTTAGTCCCTGGTTCATGGGACTAAAGAAACCAAATAGGGCTTAAGGCAAACCCTATTTTTAGTCATTACTGCACTTTAGTCCCTAAAAAACCAAACTTGAGGGATTAAAAAGGACTAAAAGTGCAAGTTGGGGCTAAAATCCAGAAGTTCCTCTTGGAGGTACTTATTGGGATTAAAAACTTACAACAGATCTATATTTCCACACGCTACCCCCGCTCCACCCGCCGCACCCGCCGCCATCCACTCCACCCGCCACCCGCTGCCGCCCGTGCTCCACCCACCGCTGCTCGAGCAAGTCGCTGCCTCGACCCGCCGCTGCCGCCTCATCTTGCCGCCGCCACGACCTGCTCGTACCCACGCAAGCCGCCGCCACGACCCGCGCATCCACGTGGGTAGGAGAGGAGGCGGATGAACTAGGAGGGCGGCAATGGTGTGGGCGGGGAGAGCGAGAGGGAGGGTAATATGGTCTTTTGTACCGTTCATTTAATGATTTTTAGTCCCTGGTTTCAAATAGGAATGAACTAAAGTTTTTAGTTCAGGGACTAAAATTAGTCCTAGTACTGAAGGATCCAAACAGGGCCCATGTTCTCCACCAATAATGTCAGGGCATCATAGGTTGGATGGGAGAGTGGCAACCTTGTCGCAGCAGCTGCTGATACCTGATAGTGGTTACTGGCTTACTGCGTGGTTCATCCATTTGAATGGTATGCATCAGAGATGCAATGCAAGTGAAGCAAAGGTGCGAAGTGAACACACATGGCATTCTGATAGCCTTAGGACGTGCTACATACCTGCCAAATTGCTAATAAAATTGCAGGCCGGCTACAGGCCAAATGGTCACTCGTTAGGTTTCTTTTTTGGATAGAGGAACTGATCTCATGTCACCTAGGATTTATTTTAAATCCAATCTACGTTCTAAATTCTGCCAAAGGAAACTTTCATCCTATGTACTTGAGAAACAGAGAAAAG
Organism: Panicum virgatum; assembly: GCF_016808335.1. Taxonomy (NCBI): domain Eukaryota; kingdom Viridiplantae; phylum Streptophyta; class Magnoliopsida; order Poales; family Poaceae; genus Panicum; species Panicum virgatum. The sequence continues at coordinate 8,424,161 of NC_053146.1, forward strand.
CTGAAGTCTTGGCCGGACAGATGCGTTACTGAGAAACAGAGAAGGCGAAGCAGAGGTTAGTAGGTTACCTATAACGATATATTAGACTGTTTCTACTGGTCATTGCTTGTTGGTTCCAAGAATTTTATATGTGATCCACAGGGACTGAAATTTTAGTTGCAATTGCAAGCCTGAAAGTTCTGCAGCTTTCTAGTTTCTTCCTTTTCTATGTGAATTATGCGCAACTAATAGTTTTTTTTTCTAGATAGAAATTGTAAGAAGAAAATCTTTGCCGGCATTGTACTAGTTTAACAATGAAGTTATTTCAAGTGGAGATGATGGAGCCCACTAACTTTGACCAGCCATGCTCAAAACATCGGCATGTAAACCAAAGTTCTTTCTAAGTGGATTATGAAGTCACCAGCAGCTTGACTACTCCACATGCCAAATCTACCATTGACTTGCAGACTGTCATCTTTAATGGTATAACACATGAATGCACTCTTACATCCACGAAACTTTCTACTTCAGAAACAAGTAAAGTGCTGCAGTAAAGAATGAAAATTACTTGAAAAACCCTCACCTCACATTCGACAAATCAAGTTCTTACAAGTATCCTGAACGAAACAACACTCAACAAAGTCTACAACAACATCGCGACAACCCGGGTCAAACGTTCTTAGAGGCGTTCCAGGTGAACCAAACCTCCAGGAATGTTTCTTCAGACATGGAAGCCACGCCTCTGGTCTCTCCCTGATGCACCTGACTGCTAAACAAAGCACCATGCCTCGGCCATTGCAGTGTGTTGTGGCTAACCACACCGCCCATTGTTTAATTCCATCTCTTATATGGTGGTGTCTTTCTTGTTTACTTCTATATGACAGGCACCCATGTCGTCAGTAGCGACATGAACCATCCAATGGTGTCGCCAAGTGGCAAACGGTCGTGCCACCATGACCTGCCTCGGTTTCCTTGGGGAAGATGGTGTGGCATGTAAAATATCTGCAAGCAGGGAGTTAAGGACAAAGCGGCAGATTGACTACGCTATTAGCATTTAAACAGAACTCACAGTTCCAGTTAATCTAATGCAGTGCCGGCAAGATAGAAACTTCTATAATTTGCGACCGGCTCATGAGAACAAGTAAACAGAGTTTTAGTTATTCAAAAAAGGTAAACAGAGTTGTTTTTTTGTTCACAATTGCAGTATGCAAAAAAAAAAAAAAAAAAATCAGCAACCTGTGGATCCCATACAATATTCATGGGACCAGCAGGTGTCAAAGGCCTGCAGAAAAAAAGATATATCAGATAATTCATTGCAACAATAAGCTACATTCAATAGAAGTCAAAGCATTTCGATCTATTTTCCACCACTCTCCCTTAAAATGGATCCGTAGAAGGGATTGAAGTCTAGAACCCAACAACATAAGGATTTGTTGAAGAAGATGAAAACTTCTATGCATGGTAAATTATTCGAGAGTTCAGGCCCACACCACAGTAATTCTTTGGGATTCCATGCCAGCCCACAGTTCAGAGATAGTAAACCACAACACTGACCATGGGGTGAAGTTAATTTCGAGCTCATGGTTCAGTAAACCACACCAAGGAAGCATCAAACGTGTCACCCTTGCTAGTTTCACGGCCGGGAAACAAAGGTTGGTTTTGTCAGCCGGGATAACGGACAAACATGTCAGCCACTAAGACCACATCAACACATTGAAATAAGCTACGGAATACAGCATCATGCCCTCAATGCCTCTTAGAAAACTCAGCCATCCTCTTAACGCACTAGGAAGATTTGGACATCAGAGACAAGGGGAACATGACAAGGCCCCCACTAAACCCAACATCTCGACATCACGCCTCCCCTTATATTCAGACACCAGCTCCTCCCCCAAGTTCAGACCAAAGTTCAGAACACCTGCAAAAGCACATTGCCTCTCGATCTCTTCTTCCCAATGGAGCTCCAGTTCCAGCAGCAGCCACAAAGCCATCCCCAGCAGCAATGCAGCTACCAGCTGCCAGTCACAAAGGAGACCAAGCCCAGCCCCAAAGTGAGAAGCAAATGCGGTGGTGGCGGCGGCGGCAAGTTCGTGGGCGTCAGGCAGAGGCCGTCGGGGAGGTGGGTGGCCGAGATCAAGGACACCACCCAGAAGATACGGATGTGGCTTGGCACGTTCGAGACCGCCGAGGAGGCGGCGCGGGCCTACGATGAGGCCGCCTGCCTCCTCAGGGGCGCGAACACGCGCACCAACTTTGCCGCCGGCGCGCACGCCTCGTCACCGGACTCGCCGCTCGCGGCGAGGATCCGCGGCATCCTCAACCACAAGAAGCTGAAGAAGAACGCGTCCCCTCCTACCGTCAATTTCTTCCCCGCGGCGTACCATCGTGCTGGCGCCATCGGCACAGCCGCCGCAGCTAGCAGCACGAGCACGAGCACCATCACCACGACCACCAGCAGCATCAGCCCTAGCAGCAGTCCTAGCTCCAGCATCAGCTTCTCCATGAGCAGCAATGGCGTTCGCACTCCCATCCTCCCTGCTCAGAGCATAGCTGAGGAGGTCTTCAGGTCATACATGATCAGCGGAAGCGAAGAGCTGCAGCTGTCCTCACAGCAGTACGAACAATCTTGGGCACTCAACACCAGCCTGCCATCTTCAGACGGATGCGCCATGGCTGACAACAATGCTTGCTCGGCGGTCGCAGATGCAGAGCTGGGCAAGATCAAGCTGGAGAAGGAGTTGCTTGACACGGGCAGAGTCCCCAATGGCGGCATGGACAGAGTTCAGGACAAGGAGTTGTTTGACACGGGAAATGATCCATCAGACTCCTTGTGGGATCTGCCACCGATTTGCCCTCTGTCTTGCAGGTCTTTGATGTATTAGACTAGACAAAGATTTTGCAGCTTCGTATCTCAGAGTCCCTACCTTTTGGGTCCGTTTTCTGCTCCTAGGAGCCAATTCCGTACCAAAAAAGAGTGTATGAGGAATGATGGCCAGCAAGCAGAGTAATGTGACGGATATAGTTTTTATCTAGACGAAAGCCTTTTACAGAACTCTGCTTGGTTTTTTCCTTTTGCGTTTTTTTTTCAGGAAACAGAAATAGCTTCTTATTTAATTTACATCCGGCCGACATAGAGCCACCAGAGAGTCATATCATTCCTATGTACAACAATAATGTAAAATTTTGTTGTGTATTGTTAAAGAAATTAGGTATCAGATATTTACATGGTATATCTGTAGACTTTAAAGTAGTTTTTTTTTCACAGAATACTGGTCCTGCAGGGAATAATTATGATTTGAAAGGCAGAATTTATATTGAGTAATATTTGCAAGTGTTCATCAACCAAACAACCGAAGGTTCATTTGATGAAAAGTTTAGTGGAGATAGATACGTAAATGCTGAACAATAATGATTGTATGTGAAACGAACTGGGTTCTCGAAATGAGAATCCGACTCCCTGTATTATCGTGGTAGTCTCTGGATCAAACGCTATCACATACAAAACTCATCTCAGGCAGTATTTATAGTCATATCACTTAAACAGTGCAAACATGTGTTTAATTGTAATATAAATCCCGAGGATTTGTAGTACGAATCTCCCATTACAAGCTCGTTGGGCTAAATAGGATCAAATAGGGAAAGATAGCGGTAGCTATAAGCTTCGGGGCTTCTCCATCTGGAATCCTCAACTCCACAGACAGACTTGAGTGTAGCACGACCCTCAATCGTACCGCCCATCGTCGTTGGCGTCGAACTCTAGGTCGGATCCTGCATCTAGCCAAGCTATCCCCAAGGAATGGGATAAGTTCACGTCACCATCCGTATGCAAGCTTTAAGTGGACTATACTAGTATAAAGGTATTTCAAGAAAAGCTAGAGTTCCTATGCATAGCAACAATGTAAGTATATCATTCATTCCACTAGACTCGGGCAAATCTGACATCGCCAGACTCTCGGTCCATGCACACTTTCCAAAATCCATCAAGTCGGTGTGAGAACTTCCACTCCTCGCACCTCAGCTGCCCCAAGCAGGAAGTAACCACTAGAGGGAGGTAGAAATCAAGTAACCCTACTCTAGTTAGTGAAGCTGGATCGAGAGTTGTACATGACTTCCGCACACATACACATGCAAAGCATAGCAAGGCATTTCAACCATTCAACATGGCAAAATAGGAGTACAAGGAATCCATGTATAACAATAGGCTATGCAGGTTCATCTCAACATAACAGTAGACAAAGCAATAGCGTAACTAGCATGCTATGCCTAATGAGAATTCAGATCATAGATGGGTGTGAACTTGATGGCTCCTTGTAGAACTCTTGGATCTCCGGGTAGTCTTGGTCATTGGTCAATTCCTTGGTGACAGGTCCTATTTGTAATTATGATTAAGTATAGGGGTCAAACTGAAAAGTGCACAAAAGTATCCAAATAAGATTCAAATCACATAAAAACCTACTCTATCAGGTAGACCATGATTTTAAAAGAATTACGAAACTGATTTCATAATTTTCGAAGGTCCAGTTAATTTATTATAAATTTTCTAGGCTCAAAACAAATTTTGGAATTAATATATGATTTTTAGAAAAATCAAATAACAAATCAAAGACACATGGCAGCCTTTGGGCATGCCACATGGCATGATGATGTAAGCATGACTTCATCTATGTGTGCGGCTATGCTGACATCAGCATGGCCCATGCTGACATCAGTGTTGACTTGGTAAACGTTGAGTAGGTCAACAAGTCCATAGTGATTAGGTCTCACCGACAGGTGGGACCCATATGTCAGTCGGGTTAAAACAAAAAAGGAAAAAAGGGAAAACATGACTGGGGTATTGGCTAAAAGTGGCTGGGCTAGCTTGCTCGACCCAGTTGGTTCGGCTCAAGTTGGTAGCTCGTCCTACGGCTCTGCAGGCCAGCTCGGCTGTCGAGCTGGCTTGGTCCATGGCTATGAAGGCCAGCTCGGTCTGCAGCTCGATGGGCCAGCTTGGGGCGAGGATCGGGTCAGTCACGGTGTGATCAGGTGCGGCTGCCCCCAGATCCGGTGTGGGTGGCTGTGTGTGTGGAGGTGCACCGGTGTGTGTGCGCGCATCATGCGCCCAGCCCAGGGCGTTCGATGGAATGTCCGAAAGGGCTCTCACGCCGCGAACGCGATGTCGCGGGTGTGGTCACCATATGGCAGCAACGCGATGAACACGGCGGAATGGCTCGGGTTTGACTCGGGAACGACCAAAGGCGTGGCCTTAGGCCGGTCCGGAGGGTGTGCAAGGCTCTGCTGCATGTCACCGCCTGTGGCGAGGTCAGGCGCGGCGACGGTGAGACACCAGGCAGCGGGGTTCGCTGCAGCGAGTCCAGGGCCGGCCCTGGGCCAATGCCAGCGGTGCGACCGCACTGGGCCTCCGGAATTAGGGGGCCTCCAAAAATTAGTGTGCTAATAGGCCTCACAAGTATCAACAAAGTCCAGTTAGTCACAAGTCACAAATAGCAGGCCTGTTAAAGAGGAAGACCAATCGATCGACTCGACGACTCCGCCGTCCGTCCGGCTGCCCGCCTCGTTGCGCCTCCTGCCCTCCTTGACTTCTTCGCGTCGCGACTCGCGAGACGCGGGTCGCCGGCCGGCCGCCGCGCAATCTGCAGATCACCGCTGCTGCTAGCTTGTTCCCGATTGCCAATTTGCCATTACCGGTCAAGGTTCAAAATCTTCCTCAGACACATTCCCTTGTCTATTTTTTTTTGTTCCTAACAGTAGGGTTAGATATACTCAAACTAATTTCGATTTTTGTATCAATGGTAGTTTTCTTTTCAGTTTGTAGGGTCACCCAATCAAATCACATGTCTTCCAGTAGAAAGTTCGCATCCGGCATTGAGAAGGGGCAGCTGGATGAGATTGATATTGACACTATCATCACTGATTTTGCATCTAGAACTGTTAGAAGAAATTATTTTAAATGATCTAGAGATATTTCTCTTTTGTATTTTAAACTTGTTAGTGTGAGATTGGTTAATGACACTGAATGTTTTAATATTATCTTGTATTTTTATGGTGAATGGGAGGCTTTCATTTTTTGTTCCGCACCAGGCCACAAAAATGTCAGGGCCGGCCCTGAGCGAGTCGAAAGGCATCACCTTGGCTTGCCTAAACTTGGGTTTAGTGCACACCTGGTTTCCAGGGCTGTGGCGTGGCCGTTCCAAGCTTGTGCACCATGGCAGCATGGGCAGGGTGGCGGCTATATGCGGGTTAAGCGGCGGCGTGGTGAAGGGTCCCTGCAAACGCAAGATAGGATGGGGGTTCCCGGGGCTCCTCTACCGGAAGGTCCATCGACCATGGTCAGCAGCAGGTGGATGGTTGGTGAGGAAGGGCGGCAGCCTACTGGTGAGAGGTGAGGTCAAGGGATAGGCATGACGCAGCAGAGAGGTGGAGCAGAGATGAGTCGAGGCTGTGTCGTACAGCGCAGCTATGTCAGTGAAGGCGTACGGCTGGGGCGCAGGCGTGATGGGGCGCAGGCGGCGACGGAGGTCTTTCTCCTCCTTTTCCTCCCTCCTTCCCTTGGCCCTCTCTCACAGTTTTGTGGCAGCGGCAGAAGGGAGAAAACCCAGAGCGGTCTATAGTACGGTTTATTCTAAGGCACCGTTTAGTTCCAAAAACAAAAATTTTTGGATGTCAAATCGACACTTTGACCAGATGTCGGGAGGATTTTTCGGACACTAATTAAAAAACTAATTTCAGAACTCACTTGGAAACCGCGAGACGAATCTTTTGAGGCCTTTGACCGCATCATTAGCACACGCGGGTTACTGTAGCACTTATGGCTAATCATGCACTAATTATGCTCGAAAGATTCGTCTCGTCGTGTACATCCTAACTGTGTAATTAGTTTTATTATTTAATTACATTTAGTGCTTCATAGATGTGTTCAAAGAGAAGGCGAAAATTTTTGGATGAAAATTTTTGGGAACTAAACGGCCCCTAACTATTTTCAATCGCACACAAAAACTTTTAAAAATTCCACACTTTTGACATACAATATTTCATGAAAAACACGGGATGCTACAGTATGTTCTTTGCCAATAAGCTCGTATGTATTAGAAAAACTAGCCTTTTATTATCGAGTACAAATATTACTTAATCCATGATGTAGTGCACTTTTAAGCCACCATTTCCAGAAACACTCTCCTTACAACGTGAAGTTGGCCTACTGCACTGCACGTCTCAATTAGGTTTCAAATTTCTTGACCGAATGGCATCATCCGTAGATGTGAATCAGTACATAGAAAGAGACTGCAAATTTCGTCAGAAGCAAAACTTATGATCAGTACATAGAAAGAGACTGCAAGTCGTAGCTGTGAGGATCATGGAGCTAGGAAATCAAAGAAACAAATTGGCAACCCAATCATGTCTAACGACTGTGCATGCGACACACTACCAACAAAAGGTACTTTCTTGCACATGCACAGCTCGAAATAATAAAATAATAATACATGCCACTGCCCCTCTGAGTCTTTGAGGACAATTACTGGACTGATGAACATGTCGTTTCACTTGGTTACATCTGCCAATTGGTACTGCAGGATGAAGCTGGCATGCCAGTTACATCGTTCTGATTCATAGTACATAATAACACACATAGGAAAAAGCATTGGGGCGACCCAACGACGGGGTGCCCCAACCCCCAATTGATAAGGACGCTGGCCGGCACCATCAGATCAAGTGATCAACACCATCAGAGACAAGCAGTAAGTAGAAACCGGAAATTAACACGTCACAAGCACATCGAAACGTTGTTCATTCAGATACAAAAAAAAGGAGGGGACAAGAAAGCAGGAAAGGAAATGAAAGGAGACACACTGGATCGACTGACTGCTTACGAAGCTCAGCGGCTCATCAGACAATATACTTCAAAACGGGCTTATGATTATTTGGATTCCTGGTAAGCTGGGCCCGCACATCTTCCACCAACTGCTTGCTGTAACGACGATCCTTATCAACAATCAGAACTTCCTTGAGGCTGGGGAGGGATGACAGCCCAGATAAAGAGGGTCTGTGTACGGAGCACGTCAGCAGCTCAAGCCTAGGCGCTGCTGTTCTTTCTTCAAACTCCACCGACGTGATGCCAAATAGGTGTCCCATTCCCAGCTCCAGTGTCGTCAAACTCGGGAATGCCCCCCGATGGAAAGTCAGATGACGCTGTTCAGTCAGGAAAGACCAATTCAGTAGACGAAGGTTGGCCAGGTTTGGTAGATTGCCAAGCATTTCTACGGTGCCATCCACCTCCGTTAGCTTGGTCCACTCTAGCCTCAACTTCACAAGATTCTGGAGGTGCGCGACCCATTCTGGCAATTTGATCAGGGCGCCGCGCAGCTTGAGGCTCCGGAGGGTTTTCGGAGGCGAGCGCAGGCCATCCAAGCAGCCATGAAGACCTCCCTCCTCCCGTGAGTCCACTAGTAGTGATTCCAGGCTGCTGAGATGAACAAGGGTGGAACAAAACTCTTGGCAGTTCTTCTTGTTGATGCCTGTCACTGCTAGCTTGCGCAGTCGGGTGAGCCTTTTAATTTCCTGTAGGATGGCCTTCCCATGTGCGATGTTCACAATGCCCAGTGTATGCAGGGCTTTCAACTTCCTCATCCCTCTTGGCACTACAATGCCATCTGAATCAGCAAGCCTAGCTAAAAAGGGGAACATCCCACAGCAGTAGAAAGCGCAAATATCACGCCTGTTTGAGTCATCACCCTCCCTGCCAATTATAGACTTTCCAAAGTTGAGGCAACAACTTGATGAAAAACAAAAAACCAGCAACATGAAAGTCCACATGCATAGCTTGTTCTGCAGTAACTCTGGGAAACCTTCCATAAATTGGTCATACGAGTCACAATAAGGAATGCTACGATATCCCCCAGCACGAATTTATTGTACTTTGTACCTTCCTAAGCTTGGTGATGGCCCGCGGCAGCTTGATTATTCGTGTACCAGCAATATCTAGTGTCTGTAGTTGCTTTAGGTTACCCAGTGACTCTGGCAGGTGAACAATACCTTTACATCCTCTTAAGGAAAGGTATTTTAAGTGAAGGAGCTTTGCAACAAACTCAAGGTGATGATCCACAAGACCTGACGTGCTTTCCAAGTCCAGCACACGCAGCAATCTCATCTTGTCAGAAATATAAAATGACCTGACTATGGTAAAATATTTGTCCATAGTATCTTTTTGAAAGAACTCTTGCATATATAACAAACTAGTGGCAACCCCATCAGAAAAACAAAATATCTAATAATCTACTCATTAAACACCCCACTGTACATGAAAGGATTAGATAATATGACATTGTTACGTGTTGAAAAGTGCTACAGCAGGAACCCACATCTCCACGGGGGCCATTGCACCAGAAACCCACCTCTCCACAGGGCACATTGTTACGTGAAGTAGAAGATTAAAGAAGATTAAAGTGTCGTCTTTTAGCTTTCTTTCTTCATTTTATAGCTTTCTTTCTTGTGTTTCTAACCCTCATTTAAGAGCTCTAGTAATCTTTGGCTCTATGTATCCACCACGTGGATATAAAAAAGGCAGGTTTTAACCTTAACTAAAAAACCAAAATAGGCACTAGTGCCGATGGCCCACCGCATTCATGTGGCCAGGCACGCCCGACATGGGGTCAAGTGTGGGCCAAAGGATTAGTTAATACGTGACATGTGTACCCACTATCCTTGCGTTATAACAACAAGTGGCAGCTTGGGATACTATCAGGCCGTGTTTAGTTTTTTACATGTAAAATTTTTGTGTTGAAATCTTATTAATTTGAAGTACTAAATGAAGTCTATTTACAAAACTTTTTGCATAGATGGATTGTAAATCGCGAGATGAATCTAATGATGCTAATTAATCTATGATTAATTCATAATTAGTGGATGGTTACTCTAGCATCGCTGTTGCAAATCATAGATTAAGTAGACTCATTAGATTCGTCTCGTGATTTACAGGCCATTTATGTAAAAAGTTTTATAAATAGACTTCATTTAGTACTCCATGCATGTGTCCCAATATTCGATGTGATGTTTTTTTTGTGTTTACCGGGTTTATGGGTAAAGATGGGTCTCACTTAAAGCTAGACTAGTAATTTTGTCAGTAGCGGGCTGCAAGGAGTGCGCAGTGGTAGTGGGCTCCACAGGATTTTAATGCTCAACAACGATTGTCAGCCGATGAGAGCTCCGTTTTGCGTATGCGCCGGCTGGGAGCTGGCGTTTCGGGAGCCGTCCGCTTCGTTCTCTCTCCTATTTTTTTCTTTCCGCCACATCAGCTCTCAGCCGGCTCAACATCAGTCATAATACTTGCTCTTACTTTGTTGTTTTCGGTGTTGTTTTGAGTTTCATTTACAGCCTATTCCAAAAATTTCTATGGACTAGTAAGTAGTGTTGTGTGCATAACCTACATATGAAAAGAAAATAGAGCAAGATTATAGTGAACCAATACCTTTTTGGCGAAGAGGTCAAGACCATCTCTATTTTCTAGAAACTTTAGCTTGTATATGCTTCCTTTCTTTGACGAGCAATGCTTTGCAATATTTTCTTCCCTTGTAGTGATTACAATCCAGCTTCCGTTGTTTATGTTGCGGAAACTTTGTATTATCATGTCCCATACGGCAATTGAAAACAAATCATCTAGAACAATTAGACACTTGTTGCTTCTAAAAATATTGCCCAAATATTCAATCAATGCTTCAACTCCTGTTACTTTCGTGCCTACCCCAAAGTTAGTGCCGTTCCTATTAGTGGATTGCGCATCTAGCTGAATAACTAAGCTCTTAAGGACCTCCTCAAGAACAAATGGACGCATGATTGTGATAAAAGCACAAAAATCAAATAAGCCACTTAGCTTTGGACTTTGGTAGACCTCTTTAGCTAGAATAGTTTTTCCAAGACCTCCCATTCCCCACACTGAGATCACTGTAGGTTGATGGTCTCCTTTCTGTGCAATTAGATTTATAAGATCAGACTTCTCTTTCTCTCGTCCCACAAGTTGAGATTCCTCCAAAGCACCTGTGATCGTCCCAATGGGAGTAAGACCCTTTCCAACCATCATACGCACGGCCCGTTACGACAGGGTGCGCGGAGCCCCAGCTGCGGTGGTGGAGGACAGCGGCGCGTCATCGGGGCGGAGGATGTTGTCGGACCCCTCGTCGACGCCGTTGTGCGCGGCGTCGTGTGGCGCCGTCAAGCTCACACCTGGCGACGTAGTGGTGCTGGGAGAGTGCTGCCGAGAAATGTTCTGCGCTTCACGGAGGAATTGCTGCGCGGCGCGAGGAGGCAGCGGTGGCCGTGGTTGCTCATAAGGCTCGTGGATGGCGCAGCAGAGGCGGAGGTTTGGCAACGACATGGTGCGTGGAGGCGCAGCGGTGGCGCCGCCTCGGGTATGCTGCTGTGGCTATGGTCCGAGAGTGCCAAGCCGTGAGCGTGTAGCGAGGGGTTGATGCTCCGGGCGAAAGTCCTTGCCGGCGTTCCTGCTGGCACAGATGACGGCGGCGCCTCTGAGCATCGTTTTCCCTGTTGGGGGCGTCATCTTGGAGCTACCCTTGTCTGCACGGGGCTCTGGGTGAAAACCCTGTCCAGATTCTGGACTAGCGCCGGCGGCGCCCTGGCGTCGTGACCTCCTTGGAGGTGTTGTCTCTAGAGACCCATTTAGGCTAGTGGCATTCTTGGTCCATTGCGTGGGCGGCAACAGACGGGGTTGGCATCTCCGCTACGTGGCAAGGTGAATGGGTGTTGCTGAGCCCTCGTGGTGGTGTTCGCAGCTTTGGTGGCGGCCGAAGGTTGTCTCTTGGTTATCGTTGTGGCTGCTTGCAGCGGATCGCGGCGGCTGACGTTGCATGGCAACTGTCAGTGCGGCGTGGGACGACGTCAAAGGACGGCGCTTGCGGCAACGACACCAGGGGACGACTTGGCTTGTAGCGGACCGCGGCGTGTCATTTAGCTTGGCTGAGCTATCCGGTGCGTTACATCGTCGGAAGATGGCGCAAGCGACATCTTCGGCTTGCAGCCACGGCGGCGGAGGTTATGTTTCACAGGTAAAGCAAGGAGATGAGGTCGGCCTGTGATGGCGGCTCGGCGTTGTTGGAGACCCGGGGAAGTGGGGCAACTTTGCTCTTCGCCTTTGATGGTGACAAAAGAAACAGAACCATGGTGTGGAGTATTGTGGCGGGTGTGGCGAGGCCCCACGCGTGGTGATTCTTCGAGGCGATGAGAGTGAGGTCCAATGGCGGATGCGAGGCTCCCGCGCGTTGTGTTTCGTGGTAGCGACTGCGAGGCAGCCTACGAGAGGTTCGGTTTCAGTGGTTTCACTCCGTCAGGTGGAGGGTGCTGTTGCAGCGGTATGGTTGCAGAGGTTCTCGCATGGCGGTGGTCTTCCTGGTGTAATACCGTCTGGCTCTTTTGGTTCCCTGTCAATGCAGGGTCACATCTGAAGGTTCTCGGCAACTACACGAGTGTGGATGTTTGGTGGGTGTCGGGAAAAACTTTGGTTTTGGTGCGTTTGTCGTACGGTGCTTTTTCGATCGGCCTGAGTGGTCTCGCGCAGATGAGTTATGTGGCTTGCGTCGATGTCCCAATCCGACCAGTCTGAGTTGTTGAGTAGAGTTGAGTTTGGCGCGTGTTGATGTCTCAGTCCAACCCGCCGGTGTGTTTTTTCCTTTCTCTTTTTTCTTTGTGCCTGGTTATGACCTCCTAGGGACATAACCTTGTATTTCTCTGCTATATCAATAGAAACGCACTCGTCGAGTGTTGTTCATTCAAAAAAAAACTATCACCTACAAATTGATTTTCAAGAATCTCATATGTTGGCATCGCAGAGATGTTAGTACTGAGTCTGGCTTCACCTGAGCTAGACCCTGTCTGCATCAATGTTTGAGAAACCTGAGGCAAGCAAACAAAGATTTGACACATTTTTAGTGTAGCCTCCCTCCACAATCACTACATGGAGCTACAGAGAAATGTTATAGAAGGAAATTAAAAAGAAGTAGGGAAGAGGATGACATAAATGTAACCAATGTACATTGCGGGAAATGAATGGATGGATTGATAGAGGTGCACATGGGTGTACATATATAGACGGGATACCCTAGATTGGTTTATAGAAATACCACCATTAGGGGGATCCCGTCGCCATCTACCAATCAGCAGGGGGCGGCGCCCCCAGCCAGGAAGGCTGGGCGCTGGCCACCCAAGGCCCAACGCGCCGGCTACTCATAACCCTAATTGCCTTGCTAACAATAAAAAACAGATTACAAACAGAAATGTGTGAGCTGTCATCTAGCACACTGCATGTTAAAACACAAAATTCTACTCTATATCATCTAAATATGAGTGGTTAACCGTTAACGAGCCAATGACCATACCGACATAGTCGGGCAAACTTAATAGCCATGATTTACACTCCCTTGAGTATATGGCCGAACTGACTGACAAGTCATATATTTTACTCTTGTATATATAAACACATACATTTTTTTTCCAGAAAAGCTGAATTTTGATCAGTGGGATCCTTCAAGATTGGGTACGTGGTGGATGTTTATTTTGAGCCTGCTTGGTTGGCTACAAAAATATGGGCATGCCAATCCTTTTTACTTAAATCTTAGCAGTTTTAGAATAATACTGAGTTCGATGGGCTAATTTTTGGATTCTAACCAAACGTTTGAGTAATGAGCAGAGTAAAAAAAAGAAATAAAATGTAGATACATTGTACTCTACACAGTAATAAACTACATCACCTTCCTTCAGAGAAACAGCATAAATCAGAGCATGGTTGACTTGCTTGTGCACAACATTTTAGATGTAACTAAAGTAACTTAAAGTTTCCATCTTCTGGTGTTATGGCAAGTGGGCCGGCCATGGGCCTAGGCCCACGAATACTGTAGCGCGTGAACAGTGCCGCGAATGGGGTTAGTTGGTTTGTTATGAAAGAGATAAGTTAGATGGATTTAGTTAGGATATTTGCTTAAGGGTCAAGTCGGTCGTCTCTATAAAAGAGACCCTATTGTATCAATGAAAGGCAAGCAAGAAGAACCCTAAAAGTAGTCAGAGGCTCCAGAGGGAGGGCGACGAACAGGTTCTTCGTGCTATCCCTAGTTACTCCATAACATTTGGTATTCAGAGCCTTAGATCCTGTGACCCCTGCCATCACCAATTTTTTCCCCCTGCGCATTAGATTGATTTCACTCCACACAAAAAAAATCCCACCCAATCCCACCCCAGATTACATTTGTTCGCCCATCTCTTGCCGATCATGGGTGAACCCATCACCAGAGCTGACCTTCAAGCCGGGGTTGACAAGATCCTCGCTGCGATCGAGTCCGTCATCGCATCCATCTCGACGTCACCCACGACGACGGCACCAGCGACAGCTGCACCAGCATCAGCGCAATCTCAGGCGCCTACACCACTTCCTGCATCGGCACGTTCACTGGCGACGGAGACAGCGTTGGCTACATCTGCATTTGCAGCAGCAACATCCTCTACCTCGACTTCGGCCCCAACGATTGCGGCAGCAACATCATCCATCACCTCGACGGCCGCGGCACCTTCACCGCCGACCACCTCGTCAGTAGCACCAACGCCGCAGCCGGCCCAGCCACCGACGACACCAGCTGCGCCGCCCGCCGTCGTCGATCCGCTCGTGGGAGGGGAACATCAGACCCTACCTGTCAAGGATCCATCGCCGCCAGCCTGTCGCCACCTGTCGAGGCCTTCCTTGTCGGCGCGGATCCTCGGTGGCGGCATCTCCGCCCGTCGCGGATCCAGTTACCCCATCCGTTGCGGCGTCCGTCATCCGTCACGGCGGATCCATCACCGTCCTCGCACCTCCGTCCGGGGCCGCCCGCCCGTCGTCCGCGCGCGCCTCCGCCCATCCGCGGCCGCCCGTGCGTCCACACACGGCTCCGCCCGTCCACGGCCGTCCGTCCACCTGCTGCCGCCCATCGACGGCTCTTCATCGCCCATCGCGGCCTGTTGTCGCGGCTCTCCGCCGCCTCGTCCGCTCGTCCTGCTCCTGCGACTAGGATTGGAGCACCTGCTGCCCCACCGCCGTCTTTGCCGCCCCCGCAGCCACCAGTGGCGCCACGCTTCGCCGGCGTCTCCTCCCACGCCGCAGCCTCCGACGACACCAGCTGCGCCGCCAGCGCCTTCTCCGCCTGCACCGATGGCGCCCACGCCGTCAGCACCGGCCCCATCTTCACCGGGGCCCCCCGCCGGTGATGCCACTGCCGTTGCCCACGCCACCGTCGCCTCCACAGATGGCACAATTTTCGGCAAGAACTGCGGCGGCCAGCTTATCTGTTCTGGCAACCAAGGAAGGCCTGTGCTGGGCTGCCTTTGTTCAGTTGGCTGCCGTGGGTAGGTCCGGTGGGTGGCTGGTGGGCTGCTCCATCCGTCATTTTTCAGCCCATTTGAAGCCAATAGCCAAGCTGCTATTTTCCGAGGGATTCAGAAGGACCAATGTGTTCCCTGTTGCGCTCAGGTTCAGTCGAGATGTCAAAGTCAAAGGCATAATCGGGTGCCCAGGTCTGTTGCTCTGAGCATTGCCACAGCTCGAGGACGAGCTGTCTTCGAGGGGTGGTGAAGTGTTATGGCAAGTGGGCCGGCCATGGGCCTAGGCCCACGAATACTGTAGCGCGTGAACAGTGCCGTGAATGGGGTTAGTTGGTTTGTTAGGAAAGAGATAAGTTAGATGGATTTAGTTAGGATATTTGCTTAAGGGTCAAGTCGGTCGTCTCTATAAAAGAGACCCTATTGTATCAATGAAAGGCAAGCAAGAAGAACCCTAAAAGTAGTCAGAGCCTCCAGAGGGAGGGCGACGAACAGGTTCTTCGTGCTATCCCTAGTTACTCCATAACATCTGGCCCTGCTTATTCCTGCCAACCTTGCACTACAGTATAGAACCTAGCAGGTCTCGGCTATATAGTATGTAATTGTCTCAATAATTTTGAGGTCTAACCTTTAATTTGCAGTCTATGCTGCTGTTACCTTGTAATATCCTAAATCAATGTTTCAAGTTAACTGCAGTTTCTAATATTTGGTTTAGTCATGCATCATAGACCAGCTACCATCATGATTGGTACAACTTAAAATTGAGGGATTGAGTGTTCAGAGGAGTGTTCAGAGCCTGTTTACAGTCTATTCCTAATTTTTTTATAGACTAGTAAGTAGTGTTGTGAGCATAACCTACAAATGAAAAAATGGAGCAAGATTATACTGCACCAATACCTTTTTGGTGAAGAGGTCAAGAGCATCTTTATTTTCTAGAACCTTTAGCTTGTATATGCTTCCTTTCTTTGACGAGCAATGCTTTGCAATATTTTCTTCCCTTGTAGTGATTACAATCCAGCTTCCATTCTTCATGTTGTGGAAACTTTGTATTATCATGTCCCATTCGGCAGTAGAAAACAAATCATTTAGAACAATTAGACACTTGTTGCTTCTAAAAATATTACCCAAATATTCAATCAATGCTTCAACTCCTGTTACTTTAGTGCCTACCCCAAAGCTACTGCCGTTCCTATTGGAGGATTGCGCATTTAGCTGAATAACTAAGCTCATGAGGACCTTCTCGAGAATAAATGGATGAATGATTGTGATGCAAGCACGATAATCAAATAAACCACTTAGCTTTGGACTTTGGTAGACCTCTTCGACTAGAGTAGTTTTTCCATGACCTTCCATTCCCCACGCTGAGATCACTGTAGGTTGATGGTCTTCTTTCTGTGCAATTAGATCTATAAGATCAGACTTCTCTTTCTCTCGTCCCACAAATTGAGATTCCTCCAAAGCACCTGTGATCGTCCCAATGCGAGTAAGGCCCTTTCCAACCATCTTACTATTCCCTACAAATTGATTTTCAAGAACCGCATCTGTTGGCATCGCAGAGATGTTAGTACTGAGTTTATCTTCACTTGAGCTCGACCCTGGCTTCATTAATGTTTGAGAAACCTGAGGCAAGCAAACAAAGATTAGATACATTTTTAGCCATGCAATTTAGGTGATATTCCTAACTCATAATATATATGAGAGCCTCCATACATATAATCTATAGCCATCATGCAACATATTCAATATATCAAAATTCTAAAAGTTCAATACAAAAGTAGAAAGAGAATTATAGCATGCACTTGACTAAATGAGCCATACATTTTTCTTGATTTACAGCAGAAAAATCAAACTGTAAGACTTGGTAGTATTAAATATCATCTATAAGCGATTCTATGGGGTGAAGCAATTAAGGGTATTTTCGTGGACAATGTTATATAACTAGAACTAGTTACTATGCATCATTATGGAATGTTTATTTTTAAGAAAAATCCTATTATAAAATATAAAAATAGAGTGCTTAGATTTAAATATTACCATAGAAATTGTTGACGCAAAAATCAACACACTGGAATCCGAGGGCAAGTGTTCGCCGAGTCACGGAAAAGTCAACCAAGCCTGCCAGTCAATTTGACCAGTAATTGACAAGAGAGAACAAAATCAAATTCGAGAGCGTATCGGCTGGGATTCCGATTATCTCTTAGGTGAGCGCATCGGCAAGCTTTGCCGATACTATAGACGACAAAAAGATATTAAATACGAGCGCGTAGTGGACAAGCGTATCGGCAGGGTCAGCCGATACACTAGGCGACAAAATCGGCTTTTTGGGCAGCCGATTGTGTATGTATAGCAAGATCTAAGCTACGAAGGTGTAACTTAGATGATGCGAAGCAAAAAACAGATCTGAACCGGCTCTTGAGATAACAAAAAGTGTCACTCCAAAACCTAAAGCCGATCTAATGTGTTTTTAGATGTGATAATGGCCAAAAAGCATAGGAAGACTTATAAATCTAGCCGATATCGATAATTAGTGAATAAATCTAGACGAGACGACAGCGATGCGTCCGGAAGTCAAAGCCTAGATGAACTCGATAACTTTTGAATAGATTTGAACGAAGCCACAGTGATGTGTACGGTAGCTAATGCTCAAATATACTCGGTAAAACGAAAATTCACCAGCAAATCAAGTCGCTCGAATGTGAGGCGTCCTTGATCAACTTGAAAAAACTCGTCGAAAAAAAGAAAAGGCGAAATCGCCGAAAAAATGCAAAGGAATTGTTGTCGACCGAAACCCACCGGCGAGCAATGACGGGCAACACGAAGAGCCGGGAGGTTGCTAGGGCGCTAGAGGCACTGCTACCTCGTCGACGGCCCGCAATTTCCGTCACGCGCCCGGAGGATGTATGAAAACCGGGCGTGCCACCTGACCTATACCCGATCAGGAGGGTGCAGACGTGCTCCGAACAGTTTCCTGCATACAAAGACACGTGTAAACGTAAGTCCGAGCCGTGGTCGGCTCCCCGGGACAACTCTTGCATCGGCTTTGAAGGGCCGATCGAGTCCCGGTGTCAGATGGGATCTGATTGTATCCAGATATGATAAATAGAGCAGATCACTATAAAACTGCTTCAGTTAAATCTAATTGATCTAATCCACGATAGTAACAGCTTCACTGCTAGATCGGAACATCCTACACGTGACTAGGCCTAGCGAACATAACAGACAACTAAACCACAACCCAAAACAGAGGCCTAAGAACTAGCAAGTGCCGATTCCCGGAACAATCCCTATCAAGGCTAAGATAAAGCATCTACTACGCCACCGGATCATCCAATCCGTTTGCAAGGCCTAACCTAGCAGATATTATGCCAACTCTTAAGATAAGAGCAAACCATAACAGATCAGATCTACTAAACATGAAAGAAGCAGGGTATTGCCCCTGTGCGACTAATTCTATGCGATAAGAACTAGCAAGAGATTGAAACGTGACTGCACAGAGACAACATGATATTCGCAGATGATAAGCAACGAAGCACAACAGATCTACTAAAAGCCATGCTACGAACATCATGATAACTAGTACTACTCGCCATCAAAAACGCTCAGTACGAGTAATACCAAGGTAAAAGCAATAACAATATTGCCCTGATCGCAAGAAGCGATCAGGGCAGCATGGCACTTACTTGGATGGAACCCTAGAATTAGGGGTGGCGATGCGCTGAGAGTTGTTGTTTGCGAGTCGTGATGACGCTCCCTTACGAATAACAAATGATACATATTTATAGTCCGGAGACTTGGGAAACAATCTAAACTAATCTTGTCCCGATCGGACTCTATCTCTAATCTTAAACTAAATCTAAGGATACACGGCCCATGTGGCCCAGATGCTCACGCAGGAGCCGATTCACAAGTCTTCTTGATCTTCTGCTTTAAGCCCATCTTGCTTTCGGCCCATAAATTAACCCTGTTAATTTATGGCGATAACATGAATTTAAAGTTTGTTGTATTGGATGTGTATCAAGTTTTTTCCGGTCCCTTACAACTCATATTTATAGCCTAGCGCTATCAAGTCCTAGCCGATTACGGCAAACGTTACTTGACCCTAAAAAAAGACTATCTAAAAGATAAACTACTTAAAATATTACAACCGAATCATCAAAATTTTCGTAGAGTCCGGATCCTCTTCTCCTTCCTTGGCTTCATCGGCAACTTTTCCATCGGCCGAGCACCAGAGCTGGCGGATTAGCATCTTCGCAGAATATTCCCCTGGCCCATCGGACGGACTCCCATCGGCCGATTCCTACTCTGTACATCTTTTGGTTTCTTTTGAATCGGCCATCTTTCCTTCACCGAAATCACCTTCCTTGGCACGTGTCAAAAAACGGTGTCAACACATGCCCCCCAGTTTCGGAGTAATTTGTTTTGCTCCGAAATTAACTCCAGCCAATGTTTAAATGAATCTCTGTCTTCCAAACAAACATAGTGTCAAATCCCCATTTTGCCCTCGAGCAAAGGTTATAAATATCTCCATCTTCTTCTCCGCTGGCATCTTTCCTGTAGCACCTCTGCTTCCTTCTTTGTTCAAGAACACACTCGCTCTGCCGCCGCCACTGCAGCTTCCTAGGGTTTCAAGGATCCAAGTCCAAGAACTCTTCCTCCGGCAATGGCTTCCATCTCCGAGTCCCAGAGGTACGTCTTTTTCCTCCATCTGCATCTTTGCCCCCCATTCTTTTTTCTGATCCCTTCAATCACATTTCTTATTTATGCATTTATTTTTCAGAATCTTAGGGGTAATGCAATTATCCCACTATAAAACCAATCCGGCATGGTTTGCTTAGGTCCCATGGGAGATCCAGATCCAACTAGTGTAATTAACCTGGAAACCAGCAGGATCCCTCTTAAGTCTTCCAACATGAATCTAGATTGGACTCCAGCCTTTAGATCTTGGCCGAATGTTACAACCAGATGAAGAAATTGATTCCGCAGAAAAGCAAGTTCCCAAAGGACCAATTGGGAACAGTACGATATTAGCCAATGCCTGGACCTATCTTTATCGGAGATGATCAGGAACGAGCCAATGCTTATATCGGCTTCTTACTTTTGGTCTGATGCACTCAACACATTTATGTTTAACCATGGACCAGTGACACCAACCCTGATGGATGTTGTGATGCTTACTGGCCTGAATGTTCATGCTGCCGATAGACCTTTTCGTTTGCTAGAAAAAGCATCTTTCAAAATTGAAACCAAAAGAATTGGCGGGTGGAAAGGATATTTCCGCAAGAACATGAAGACTGGATCAATGTCTGTCAGAGAGCATACTGCCTTTCTCAACATGTGGCTCGAGAAATTCATCTTCTGTGGCAAAACAGTTGGTCCAACAAATAATAATCTCAAGCTAGCAGAAAATCTGGCTACTGGCAATCCTGTTCCTCTCAGTAAACATCTTCTGGGGTCAATTTACCACCTGCTTCATCAAGTATCATCCAGACTTAGAAAGAACCAGCCAATCACCAATTTGGGAGGCCCCTGGTGGTTTATTCAGTTGTGGCTGCACATGTATATGCACAAAACTATGATAGTCGAATTGTCAGAGATAGAATTCCCATCAGATAACTTTTCTGAAGAAGAAGAGACCGTCACTCGCCGATGCACATCATTTGGTGAAGCAGCTATCATGATTGCCAATGATCCCAAGACCCTTGGCATTACTAACTTTTTCAAGTCCTTCTACAATGGGTTTCCAGAAACCTCCACTATCTAGTTTGCATATCAGGATGAAAAAGTCATGTATAAAAACCCCTTCAAGCTTCAGCTCGATTCATGGAAGACCGATGAAGAAGCCACCAAGATCATGAAGGAAATAATTTCTCCAAGAATTCTGCCAATTAACTTCACAGCTGGCAAAGATACTCCTAGCTATGAGTTTTATAATCCATCAGTGGCAGCCAGACAATTAGGATTTGGCCAAGTGCCCCCTTTTTCCTTCTTTGCCAGTAAAGTTCAGTTTAGAGGAACCCTTGACAATAGCTCTCTCTTACAGTCGGCTGAAAGATCTGGAGCCTGACGTAGATATGACACTTCTAGCCGATTGGCAGATTGCACCTTTTGCGACAACCCCTTTTACCCAATGGTGGTCTGAATGGCAAGAACATATCTTCTGCAAATCGGCCAATCTATACTGCATGGCTCTGGATAACAATTATCCATCAGGCGAAAATGAGGTAAAAATTAAAATACCTCCCATAATATCTCTTAACATCTTTTGCTTGCAGCCTTTAACCTCTACTCTTTGCAGGATGATCATCGGGATCCTCCAACAATCAGTAGGAGTGGGCAGCTGATCAACTACGCCCTGCCAGCCGATAAACCAAATATCGGCTATGGTGCTCCTACTTTGGCAGATGTGGCCACTGGGAGAAAACGTAAGGTATCTTACACCAAGGTGACAACCCGTAAGAAAAAGAAATCTCCAAGCCAATCTTCAGCAGCAGCAGCACCCCAAACAGACACTCCGATCGACCTTCCTTCCTCTTCTTCAGAAGGTAAAAGCTTGAATCCCATGTCTTCACTTTATCTGAATGCTGATCATACCCTGACTTTATAATTAAGATGTTCCTGAACACCAATCTAGAGGAGAAGAAGACTCTCATAATACATCCCCTCATACATTACCCATTATCCAAGTATGATCCTCCTTACTCAGTAAGTATTTTAAATCTTTTCATGATCCTGAATCTGGTATTGTTTCCTTTTGGTTTCATCAGGCACAACATTCACCTCCAACTCCTAGAAAACTCAGGGCAGAATCTCCATTGATATAGGTACGATTTCAGAACTTGCTTATGAACATATTCTATATATTTCTGACAATCATCCTTCAGCTTGCCGACCATGCACTATATGAATTACTTGGCCAGCCAAACACTGCAATCCCGAGCTCTTCATCACAACCCCTCGTCCCTGTTGGCTCCAACATAGAGGAAATATGCCTGAAGCAAGTAAGCATCCTTCCCCTTGGCCAATTTCATCATCCCTCTGTCTTCATCGGCCATCCTAACCATATCTCCCTATTAGGCACAAGAATCTCCAAACAATAGTCTGTTTTCTTTTCAAATTAGAGCCACTCCCCAGGAAGAAGAAGAAGCAACATCAGCCGATCCAGTTGTATTGTCGGATGAAATCAGGGCCAAACTCCAAGAATCCCTTCAGTTTCTGAATCAAGACATCGGCCAATTAATCAAGAATGCACAGCCGATCCGAGCCATCTTGGAAGAACTGGAGGATAAGCTTCCAGAACCGATCGAAGAGGCGTTAATTCCTGCAGCCTTTATCGAGAGTCATCGTGCAGAATTCAACAAGGCCCAGAAACAACTCGTCGATCGTCTTCAGCAGGAACAAATTATCAAGCAAAGGGATAACTTCAAAGCTCTAGCAGAATCGGCCATTGGTGAGATCAAATCTCTGAATGATACCCAAGCCAGCATTCTGAGAAATAAGGCAGCATTGGAAGCTGAACGGGGTCGTCTTCTGCAAGAACTTAATCGGGTAAATCAAGCAATAGACATCGCAGATCACGATCTTTCTCAGATTCCACCGGCCAGCATGCTCGTCAAGCCTATCAACTTCACAAGAGTTTATGGCCGATTTCTGGCTCATCAGTAGACATCAACCAAGTAATAGAAAACATTGACCAAATTCGCCTGCGTGCGATGAAAGTAATCCAGGAAGCTTTAGGATTACTGTAAGAACACCTCATGTAATGTAACCTCCAGAATTAGCAGACAACTTGATCTTAATCCATAAATTTGGCTTTATGATTTATTGCTCTAAGGGCGACTCATATCGCGTCGGCCATATTACAACCGATGCATCCAACTTGCGAATCGGTTTTCATATATTTTTTGCACTAAAGGCAATAATTCCTAGTATTGGCTATAACTTACAAAATCCGGCCGATACTACAATCGGCCTTACCCCTCTTTGATCAAGACTCTTCCGAAGAATCTCCTGACTTTTCTGATGTAACTTCATAATCAGCCATCCGAAAGAAATCTTTTTCCCATGCTTGACCAGAAAGACAATTCATCCGATCATAACTCACTATATGGGCCTTAGCCGATGCCACACTAAATGACGAATCGGCTAACATTATTTCAACAGTATCGTCAACCCACTGAATCAAACATTGATGCATAGTAGATGGAATGCAACAATTGACATGTATCCAATCCCAACCCAACAGCAAACTATACGAACCTTTGCCATTAATAACGAAGAAAGTAGTGGGAAGGGTCTTACTGCCAATTGTAAGATCGACACATAATGCCCCTAAAGCAGGAGATACGACTCCTTCGAAATCCTTGAGCATCATATCAGTTTTTGTCAGATCATCTTGATTCTTCCCAAGCTTGCGTAGCATAACATAGGGCATTATATTCACGGCTGCACCTCCATCAACCAACATCTTTGTAACAGGCTTGCCATCAACGAATCCCTTCGTGAACAATGCCTTAAGATGCTGCCTCTTATCATCTTCTGGCTTCTCAAATGTTGCTGGCAATGGTTCCAAATTTAACTGTGCCATGGCTTCCTCTAATTCTGGTTCATGATCTTCATCATCTGGTGCCATAAACTCTTTTGGCATTATGAAAACCATATTAATTGGTGCAGCCGATGATCCAGAATCTTGATCATCATCGGCCCTGGGCTTAGCACGCCAAACTTGTGACCTGATCCCTTTCTTGCGTAGAATCTATTCTTGTTCTTCCTCAATGATCTCCAGCTGGCGTAACCTCCGAACACGCCGCTTCTAAGATCTGGTCAAACCCCCTGGGCACCATTGAGATTGATCCATGCGATTAGGTTCACGTTCTGAATCTCTTCGAATCGGCTGATCATCTTGTACTCTGTCATCGGCCATCTATTCTAGCCGATCGTGTACATGCACTCTTCTCCCTGCAGGATCACGTAGCATTGTCCTGCCCCCCAGTCGATCATGCACTGATACCCTTTTTCCTAGCCGATCATGCACAGGGGTGCGCTCACGCCGATAGGGTTCATGACGTGGCCTCTCATATGATCGGTTGTCTTGACCATTGCATTCGGGACAATCATATGCCGATGGCAATGTCAACCCTTCTTCCCAGCAGTAGACAAAGAAAGGACACCTCCAATGATCTTGTTCGCGTCGTTCCTCTTCTTCTCTACGCTGTCGCCTTTCACGATCATGTTGAAACTTATTTAACAGCATTTGAGACGTTACACGTCTACGTGGTGCCGATGAACGTTCAGCATCCCTCGTCGGACCCTTTCCTTTGACCTCATAGGCTGCTATTTGCGCTTTAGGATCAACAGCTCCAGATTTCTTGGCCGATGATGATGTCAGAATCTTAGCTTGAGAAGAACCTTCATCTCTAGCCACATCAATCATGTTTGTGGCGAAAGGATGTCCGTCGATCTTCATCGTCTTCTTGGGAGCCTCAAATTTCAATCTCCCTTGTTCGAAAGCCATCTGAATCTGCTGTCGGAAGACCTTGCACTCATTTGTATCATGCGATGTGGCATTGTGCCACTTGCAATACTTTATATTTTTGAGCTCGTCCTCCGATGGAATCTTGTGATGTGGCTTCAACTTGATCAACCCTTCCGACAATAATAAGTCAAAGATTTTGTCAGCTTTGGTGATGTCGAACCCATACGACTCAGGCTCTTTCTTCCCAAACGGACACGTCACCGGCTTTTTACTGTTCTGTATCCACTCTGCGGATGCGACCGTTTCTTGCTCCTCTTCAGACTCATCATTAGCAGAATACTCCACATAGTTGACCTTCTTCTGAAAAGGCTTCTTGGACTCATAGGATTGAGTCTCTCCTGTCATCCGACTTGCAATCTGGCTAATACTTTTAAACTCCTGTGATGCATATTTATCTTTAATGTGTGGCAAGAGTACATTAAATGCTGCATCGGCCAACTGCTGATCGGACAGAACCAAACTGTAACATCGGTTCTTGACATCTCTGAACCTCTGGATAAAAGCAGCAACCGATTCATCATTTCTTTGTCTTAAGCCGATTAAATCGGTCAACTTTAATTCAGTAATCCCAGAGAAGAAGAACTGATGAAATTGTCTTTCTAGATCGGCCCAATATAATATGGAGTTTGCTGGCAAAGTGGTGAACCAAGCAAAGGTCGATCCAGATAAAGACAAGGAGAACAAACAGACTCTGAGTGCATCCTGGTTGCCTGCTTCTCCCAACTGTAGAAGGAACCTATTAACATGTTCCATCGTAGAAACTTCTCCATGCCCTGAGAACTTTGTGAAATCAGGCATCTTGTACTTGTGTGGGAGAGGAATCTGATCATAAGCCGGAGGATAAGGAGTCTTGTACATAACAGATTGTTGTTTTGGCCTCAAACCAAACTGCTCCCTCATCACTTCAGATATCTTTGTGTTCCAATCAACTTGTGGCTCAACTATTGGCATCTGCTGAGGAGAAACCATGTTCGCTGCATTGGTCATCAGCGCAAGTTGTTGAGCTACATGGTTCATCGGCTGTCCAACCGATTGCATCTGTTGGGCTTGCTGAGCTATCCGATTGGGTGTTTGCTGTGTCATCATCGGCTATGTAGCTGATGGGTTAGCCGATTGTTGACCAGCAATATCCATGTACGACACATTAACACACCGTATCTGTCCAGTCGCTTGATTGTGGAATACCCAATTTATTCCCTTATGATGCGGACATTGTGACAATAACACTTCTGAAGGAGACTGGGGTTGGAGCAGGATAGCAAGACGCTGCTGTGGGGTCATCGGCGGTGGCGCCGATACATTAGCTTGTGTCATCTGTTGTGGGCTCCATGCGCCTTGTGCATTTGGCTGTGTTGCCAATGCGTCCTGCTGTGTACTCATCGACTGAACGACCGATGGATCAGGCTGAGAGGCTATCGGCTGAGAAGATGGTACATTAAACTGCATTTTGGGTGGCGTAGAAAAGAAATCCGGATGCATACCATACCCAGTAGCAGGATCCCATCCCTTAGGAAAAACAGACGTAGATCCACCTTGCACATTTGTAGCAATCGGCGGTGTGGTTGAGTAGATATGATTTGTCGTACCCGCCGATGCTGCAGTAGTCATCTTGAGCCGACAGGGTTGCTACCATAGACACCTCCAAGGGAGTATATTGCATCTGATTTGGTTGTATATAGCAAGGACCCATGCACCCTGGTAACGTGCCTTCAGCAAAAGTCTTGACCATTGCATTGTGCACCGTGTTGCCCATGACTGTTGCACTCTTGATGAAGGCTTGTGCCACAGCCTGGCCAACTACATCTATCATCTTGCTTTTATGTTGAGCCTCTGTTAATGGCTGGAAAGATGGAAGATTAAACTTCTTGATCACCTCACCATATCTGTTGATGTTGTACGACTTGAGGCATTCACGCTTGAATTTCTCCACCAGCTCTTCAAATTCCTTCTTTTGTTCTTCTTTGAGCTTATCTTCAGGAACAGGAATTTGGTTTTCTTCACTAACTGCAGATTTATCTGTGAGTTCCACCATGTTGAAGCTTTCGTGTCCCACCAAGCGTGCCAAAAGATGTGTTGACGCAAAAATCAACACACTGAAATCCGAGGGCAAGTGTTCGCCGAGTCA
Organism: Panicum virgatum; assembly: GCF_016808335.1. Lineage (NCBI taxonomy): Eukaryota > Viridiplantae > Streptophyta > Magnoliopsida > Poales > Poaceae > Panicum > Panicum virgatum. The sequence continues at coordinate 8,451,139 of NC_053146.1, forward strand.
CGGAAAAGTCAACCAAGCGTGCCAGTCAATTTGACCTGTAATTGACAAGGGAGAAAACAAAATCAAATTCGAGAGCATATCGGCTGGGATTCCGAATATCTCTCAGGTGGGCGCATCGGCAAGCTTTGCCGATACTCTAGACGACAAAAAGATATTAAATGCGAGCGCGTAGTGGATGAACGTATCGGCAGGGTCAGCCGATACACTAGGCGACAAAATTGGCTTTTTGGGCAGCCGATTGTGTATGTATAGCAAGATCTAAGCTATGAATGTGTAACTTAGATGATGCGAAGCTAAAAACAGATCTGAACCGGCTCTTGACATAACAAAAAGTGTCACTCCAAAACCTAAAGCCGATCTAATGTGTTTTTAGATGTGATAATGGCCAAAAAGTATAGGAAGACCTATAAATCTAGCCGATATCGATAATTGGTGAATAAATCTAGACGAGACGACAGCGATGCGCACGGAAGTCAAAGCCTAGATGAACTCGATAACTTTTGAATAGATTTGAACGAAGCCACCGCGATGCGTCCGGTAACTAAAGCTCAAATATACTCGGTAAAATGAAAAGTCACCAGCAAATCAAGTCGCTCGAATGTGTGGCGTCCTTGATCAACTTGAAAGAACTCGTCGAAAAAAAAGAAAAGAAAAGGCGAAGTCGCCGAAAAAGTGCAAAGGAATTGTAAAGTTTGTTGTATTGGATGTGTATCAAGTTTTTACGGTCCCTTACATCTCATATTTATAGCCTAGCGCTATCAAGTCCTAGCCGATTACGGCAAACGTTACTTGACCCTAAAGAAAAGACTATCTAAAAGATAAACTACTTAAAATATTACAACCGAATCATCAAGATTTTTGTAGAGTCCGGATCCTCTTCTCCTTCCTTGACTTCATCGGCAACTTTTCTATCAGCCGAGCACCAGAGCTGTGGATTAACATCTTCGCAGAATATTCCCCTGGCCCATCGGACGGACTCCCATCGGCCAATTCCTACTCTGTACATCTTTTGGTTTCTTTTGAATCGGCCATCTTTCCTTCACCGAAATCACCTTCCTTGGCACGTGTCAAAAAACTGTGTCAACAGAAATGTTATAATAATGTTTTCAGTCGTAATGCGTAAATTTTGCTAAACTAGCGAATAACTTATTTATCGACATGGAGTATTTTTTAAAAAAATATTGTTAGTGTGATTGGTATGTAATTCATTAAGGAAACTTTTTTCCATGGTTGCTGAAGTATCGAAATATATACTTATTTCTCATGTTTGTATGTATTATTGGTCTGCGTTTTGGCATACAACATGAATGTTCACTTTGAGTTAGTTTTTTATATATCAGGCGTTGGTAGAAGTTGTATTTTAGAATAATATGTTTGGGTACTTTATGATATTTTTCATAATAGCAGGTGTTCATAAATTTAGGTGTAGGGTAATTTAGTTTATTTCTAAAATGGTACAAGTGGGTAATTTGGATGCAATTTTTGAGGATTACTTTAATTTAAATTATCTTTCATAATGACTTATGTGGTTAATAATTTCAACATAAGCTTAAGGGTTGTTTTAGATTATGTTTCATAATGGTGCATGTGGGTAATTTAGATGTAGATTTAAGGGGTTACTTAAGGTTGTTTTCATAATTGCAAATGTGTGTACTTTAGCAGCACATTAGTTCTATTGGCTATTATTTCAAACTATAAGTAGTTTATAGAATCGATGGGAAGGTTGCTTATGTTATTGCGAGAATTTGAAGAACATTTAGGATGACCCATGTGAATCCAATTAGTAAAAGTAAGATTGTTATTTATGGTTCATATTTGCTTATTGTGGTTGATTTTTCTCAAATACGTACATAAAGAAATAAACTGAGACTATTATATGGCCTAACTGTTATTCTTTTGGTAATGGAAACATGGCCCAATTGCGTTGAGAAATCAGATAAGAAACATATATAACCAGCAGACATTGAGATAATATCATATACAAGTGCAAAGATTATTAAGGAGCTTCTAACTCGTCCTCATAGTTCTTCCAGATGTAGACTAAAAGATCAGACCATTTATTTGACATGAATGTGATTGATCTAAAAGAACATGAAGAGGCAAATTAATTAGATGATTATAGCCTTCAATACATATTACCTTATTGTAGGAAGCAAATATACTCTGATCAACACATGATTGCTTGAGCTCTGACACTATACTTTCTTGGCCAGCACATAAGCTTGCAACTTCACCGTGCTCTGTGGATATTCCTTATCGTCCTTTCTTGTTGTTTGGAAAATATTCCTTAATCGCATCCCACTCGTCAATGGTGGACAGGTCATCAAGCACAATCAGATAGCTCTTCTCATTCACATGCTCAGTAAATGCATCAAGCAACTCATCTTGCTTCATGGCCCCCATCTTCTTAAGAATTTAGGTCGGGAAAATTTCAAGACGATGTATCACTTGATGTATTGTGCTTGAAATCAATAAAATTTCCCTTTAAAAAAAATCTTCTTAAGAACTTGAGCTCCGATGTTTGCCTTTTCTTGTGTCTTCTTCACTTGTTCAAAAGAAGTTTCATAGAACTGCCTCATAATGCAATGCAGGAACTCCAGTGGATTGAAAGGATGCATAATCCTGATCCAAGCGTAGAGCTCGAACTTCTTGCTTCTCTTAAGATTGTCATACTCTCCTTTGATGACGACGGTCTGACCAAGAACACCACCTGTTCCCCACACGGCTATCACTGTAAGATTCTCATTACCATCGTTGATCAGTTGGGACAGGTCGACTTTTTTTTCGACCAAAGGCATTACGCCCAGCTTTATTGAAAGCGTAACAAGCGTTCAAACATTTGGTCGCGCGACTGGGGTTACCAGCAAACGTTAGAGTACCAAAAGAACTGAAAAGAGCCTAGAGCTCAGGAGAACTCAACACATAGGGTCGGTAGCGAGAAACTAACTCTACTCAAAAGACCAGATTACAAAGGCCGACAATTAAGGCTGAACATCAGCACACGCATCCAGTAGGATTTGGAGAAGCTCATCCAAAGTAGCACGATCCCTTTGCTTCAGAAGCGGCTTCCAGTTCAGCAGATGAGCTCGAGTCTTGTGAATTAGTTCCAAAGGGTTCTTCAAATGTTTGTCCTCAAACACCATCGCATTCCTCGTCTTCCAGATCGCCCACAAAGCACTTGCACAAAGAAAAAGAAAATAGGCCCAAAATTCAACACTCTCACAAGTAATAAAATGTCAGCTAACTCTGCACAAGAAGTTGGGGCACGGGTCAAGCCACAAGTCTCTCTGATGAGGGTCCACATAAAAAGCGCCACAGGGCATAGGAACAGAATGTGGTCAACAGTTCACGCTCTCCACATAGCTTACATTCCTCCGGGCCCGACCATTTCTTCTTTTTAAGTTGAACAGCTGCTTGTATTCTATCATTGAAAGCCATCCAAAGGAAGAACTTGATTTTTAGAGGGATACGACATCTCCAGATTCTCATCAGAACCGGGTCTTTCACTCCACCAAAGGTCATCGCCTTATACAGCGACCTGGTTGTATAGTTGCCTCTCTTCTCTAGTACCCATTTCATCACATCTCTTCCTTCTGTAAGAGTAGTTTGATTCACAAGCTCCACCAACCGTGCCCATTCGGCCATTTCTTCATCATTCAAGGATCTTCTGAAATCAATTTGCACAGTTCCATTGGCACAAGCGTCACTGACATAAATGTTAGGGTGTCGACAGTAAGAGAAAAGTTGATGAAACTCTACACTCAAAGGGCATTCACCAGTCCAAAGATCTAGCCAAAACCTGGTTTGTTTCCTACTATGAACTTGCACTCTCCTGCCCCATTGACACCACTGTCGAACTGACAAGATCCTTTTCCAGAATTGTGACCCAGCATTCCGATTTAGCTGAAAAATACTTTTGTCCCCCAAGTATTTCCTACACAGAAGCTGGATACAGATACTGTCATCTCTCTTCTCTAGTCTCTCAATCCACTTAACCAGCAAGCAAATATTCATAACTCTAATATCTAAGAAATCCACACCTCCAAACTCTTTGGGTCTAATAAGAGCTTCCCACTTTACCATATGATATTTTCGTTTCTTGTTTGTACCTTGCCAAAAGAAAGTATTTCTGATTGAGTCTAGGGCTTGATAGTTTCCTTCATAAAGCAGGTAAACTCCCATTGTATACATTGGTGTACTGGAAAGACAGGTCGACTTTTGCTTTGTCCTTCTGCCTCCTTGCTTCCTCAATGCCAAACATTGTTGCATCAGAAGTGCTTGATGGCCCAGCACCAGTTGCAGGCTTGGGGCCAGTAGTGCCCTTGATGAGACGGTACCGTATGTTCCTCTGGCTAACATCCTCAACCTTGGCTCTAAGTTCCTTCATCCGTGTGGCCACTCGGTGCCGATCAATCAGTGTTTGGAGGAAGAACCACCAAGATGGCTTCCCAAGTCGAACAGCTAGATCTTGAAGGCAGTCTTCAACATCATATGACACATTGCGAACCTGCTTCACCCAGGTCTTGACCACCTTGTGCTCATCTCGCTCCTCGTGCGCAGCCATCAAGAAAACGAGCATCATCTCTAGCAGTGGCGGAGCGTCGTTGGGGCCATATGGGGCTCCGGCCTCCCGTGCCATAGAAAATCTCCACTAATTGAACAGTAATTTTGGTACTGTTCATTAGATTAGCAGTTTAATTAACAAGGCTGACACCCCTGATTCGTTGTTCAGGCTCCGCCACTGATCTCCAGCTCATCCCTGATGAAAGCCTGATCACGCTGGCCACCCAGCTGCAAAGCCACCTCCTGCGCGATGGTGGACTTGGCGTAGCTAACCGCTCCATTCAGCACGGACTTGCCCACGCTCAATGCCGTCGCTTCCTTTTTTTTTTGAAAAGGGAACTTTATTAATTTCAAAGTGATACATCAAGGTGATACATCGTTTTAAAATTTTCCCGACCTCTGCCGAAAAAGCACACAGCCTACAAAAGTCTTACAAAACCGGACAAACTAATGACTATCAATCCTAAGACTAGACCGCCACCCATGTGCCCGGGCAAAAAAATACTTGGCCACCTGCTCCAAAAAATGAGACACCGCTACAAGGACGTCCTGCGAGGTAGACAGCTGAAGGATAGCCCACGTGCGTAGCCAGTGTGTTGTAGAGTAGATCACCTACAAAAAGGATGGTTGTTTGTTATAAAAAATCACAGAGTTTTTGCAGCGCCAAACAGACCAACACAAGGCTGCTGCGCCCACATGGACTAATTGTTTATACTCTTTAGGTACACCAATCGTCCAATTTCTAAACATACTTGATACATCGCGAGGCTGTGGGAGACCCCATGCCGCATAAATAGTAGCCCATACCAGCCTTGTAAACCGACAGTCAAAAAACAGATGTTGTATTGTTTCATTCATGACAGAAACAACACTATTAATTTCTGTGCCAGTTTCGTTTAGCTAAATTATCTTTTGTTAATACAACTCCACGCCTAAAGTACTAGAGAAAGATTTTTATCTTGAGAGGGGTTTTTATTTTCCATAGAACCTTCTTTAAGTTGGGAGTATTCTGGTTAATTAGACCTAAGTAATGTGATTTTACATAAAAAACACCTGACCGGTCTAATTTCCATTAGAACTCATCCTCCTCCTCTTGACTTAGTTCAACAGTTGCAAGACGTGAAACAAGGTTGTTCCACATCACAAGTTTGTTGCCAATTAAGTCTCTACGCCATGATATATTGGGTATAGATGTGCTGATTACATCAGCAACTGTGTCTTATTTTTTCCGAGTGATATTATAGAGCTGAGGATATTGTTCACGTAGAGATCTGTTTCCTAGCCATACGTCTTCCCAGAATCATATTTGAGACCCATCTTTGATGATGAAAGAGCCGAACTTTAGGAAGTCGTTTTTAACTTTCATCAGGCTAGCCCAAAAATGAGAATCACCACTCTTCCATTGAGCTTGGACAATGGGTTTACTCCCTAGATACTTATTTTTAATGATATGTTGCCAGGTACCTTCCGTCGTCAACAATCGATACAGCCATTTGCTTAGCAGCGCTATATTCTTTAATTCAAGATTATATATCCCTAGTCCTCCTTGTTCTTTCAGTTGACACAGGATATCCCACTTTGCTAAGCGATATTTTCTCTTGTGCTCATCGCTTTGCCAAAAGAATCTGGAACGAAAATAGTCCAACTTTTTACGAACACCCTTTGGTATCTCAAAGAAGGACATCATGTACATGGGTAGGCTGCTAAGGACCAAATTGATTAATGTTAAATGGCCTCTAGTTGAAAGATTTTTCCCTTTTCCAACTACTGAGACATTTTTCAAATCTCTCTTGTACCCTCAGCCAATCATTATTTGATAGCCTCCGGTAATGAATCGGGATTCCAAAATACCGTATTGGGAAGGTTCCCGTATTGCATCCAAACAGTTCCATGTACTCATTTTCCATATTCTTAGCTTCCCCAAAGCAATAAATTTTGCTCTTATGGAAGTTTATTTTCAACCCCGACAGCTGTTCAAAGGCACAAAGAATTGTCCTCAGATTCTGAGCATACTCCAGGTTGTGTTCCAAAAAGAGGATTGTATCGTCAGCATACTATAAGATAGAGAGACCCCCCTCAATTAGATGAGGTACAACTCCTCCCAGTTGATTGTCTGCTTTGGCTCTCTTGATAAAAAAGTGTGAGCATATCGGCTACTATATTGAACAAAATAGGTGACCGTGGGTCGCCTTGGCGAAGTCCTTTTCTTGTTTGAAAGTAAGGACCCACCTAATCGTTTACATTTACCACTACGCTACCCCCCGATATGAAGGACTTAATCCACCCAATCCATTTGGGTGAAAATCCTTTCATCTGGAGCGTTTGCAATAAAAAATCCCACCTCACCTTGTCTAAGCCTTTTCGAAATCTATCTTAATGATAACCCCGTTCTGGTTTTTGCGATGGAGTTCATGTATGGTTTCATGAAATATTATCACTCCCTCTAGAATGTTTCGACCTCGCATAAAGGCAGTCTGTGTTGGGTTGATAAGATGGTCGGCCACTGAATTAATTCGGGAGGTTGCCACCTTTGTGAAGATCTTGAAACTTACATTGAGTAAGCAAATAGGTCGGTATTGCTGAATTTTGCTGGCTTCTTGGGTTTTGGGCAGTAACGTGATGACACCAAAGTTTAGGATGAATATAGGAAGGTCACCTTGATGTAAGTCCTGGAACATTGACATTAGGTCTCCTTTGATGACATCCCAAAAATGCTGGTAGAACTCCGCTGGGAAGCCATCTGGGCCAGGCGCCTTGTTATGTTCCATACTGAAAATGGCATCCCGAATCTCCTGTTCTGTGAATGGAGCCATGAGGAATTCATTTTCAGGTGAACTTACTTGGGGAATGTCATCTGTCCTATCACACAAGGAAAAAGATTTTCCTCCGCAGGACCGAAGAGCTCCTTGTAGAATTGTGTGATATAACCTTTAAGGTTTTGTTGCCCTTCAATTTCCCCCCCTTCATGTTCCAAATAAAAGATACGCTTCTTGCGATGCTTGCCATTGGCAACCATCTAGAAGTATCTAGTGTTGTTATCTCCAAGAAGAACATCAGTTGCTTTGGCCCGTTGATAGAACATGAGCTCCTCTTCCCTGAGGAGCTTAACCAAATCATCACGAGCCGATTCCAGAGTTTCCCTTTCTCCATCCGAGAGCGTTCTAGTTTCAGCCATAGTGTCAAGATTTGTTACAACAGATTGGAGCTGCTCCTTTTGAGCTTTATACACCCCATGGTGATGGCGAGCCCATCCCCGCAGGTGTTTTCTGAGTGCTCCCATTTTCCTATTCCAACGTTGCACTGAGTTATGTCCACCCACCGGTTTATTCCAAATTTCGATGACGCGCTCTTTGAACTCATTATGGGTTAGCCAACTGAGTTCCATTTTGAACTGTTTAGCAGTCCCTGTGAAAGATGGATCCCCAGTGTCCAATAAGAGAGGAGAATGATCAGATACCCCTCTATCCAGTGCATGGACCGTGACCATCGGGTATTTGAATTCCCATTCCGATGTCATCAGTGCTCTGTCAAGTTTTTCATAAGTTGGATCGGTAAGAGTATTTGCCAAGGTGAATTGTCTACCTGTCAACTCAATCTCATGAAGATCGAAACTGTCTATGACAGTGTTGAAAAGGAAAGGCCAACGAGGGTTAAAGTTAACTTTATTCTTCTCTTTGCTATGTCTCATGATGTTAAATTCGCCCCCTATTAGAGTTGGCATTGGGTTCTGATGGCATGTACGTACGAGTTCTGACAGAAAAGCTGATTTAAAATCATCCTGTGCCGGTCCATAGACTGCCATTAAAATCCATTTGAAGTTATCATTTTTATTACGGAGATGGAATTTAATAAAAAAATTCCCCTTCCACAATTAAGGACACATCAAGAGCAATTGCATTTATACCAAGAAGTATACCCCCCGACCGCCCTCTGGGTGGGAGACAATGCCAGACAAAATCCGCACCTCCAGAGAGGCGATTAAGATTTGCTCTAGACATATCTTGTTTCCCAGTCTCCATCACAGCGACGAAGTCGAGCTTATTATCCCTAATGGCATCAGAAACATGTCGGTATTTAGCCAAGTCCGAAAGACCTCTGATATTCCAAAATATGCCTTTCATGAGGAAACACTTTTATTTTGTTTGTGGTGCTTTCGGCGCACCTTGTCTTTTTTGGACGATGACTTAGTTTTGCGGCCAGATACCTTTAGATCACAAATCCTTGTGTCCAGGTCCAGGTCATCTAAATCTACTTCCGTTATATCTTTGACCAAGTGGGAAAGAAGATCATTGTCTGTCTCATGGTCTTCCCCATCACTTAGATCAAAAGGGTTAGGTTTAGTACTAGCCCGTGCATCACCCTTTAGCTTAGGTCGAAAAGAGAACATATCTACCTCAATTCGTTTAAGAGCATTATACGACACACTAATCTCATTGGCATTATTTTCCAGATATATACCAATAGAATTTAACTTTGTAATACGAGTATCTTGGCAAGACTTACCCGCAGAGAAATGTGTCGGAGTGGGTTGAGCCGAACCCCTGTGCTGATGCACTATCGGGCCATCCAAGTTTCGTTCCGCAGTACACCTCATAGCTCTCTCCATCATCAACTCGTCCGCTGCAGGGATTCCATCAGCAGTATTCGGAAGATTAGCTCTCGCACTGCGACGTTTTCCCTCCATATAGACAGACCCACTTTCTGAAGCAGACAAGACCGTACCTGAGACTTTAGTGACTGGCGTCATGAATCCAGTTGATGTCACGGTCTGACTAGGCGCCTCTTGACTAGGTACCACTGTCAACAAAGGTGATACTTCTGTGATGGAGTTATCAGTGGCATCCGACTGTCCAGACTCCGTTTGTAGAAGTTGCGCCGACATACACTCCTTTGTAACCGGAGATGTTGTCTCTCTTTGAGTATGATCATGCAAGTCTGCTGCAAATGAATCAAGTGATGTCTTATTCAGATCATCAAAACAAATATTTGTCATTTGCAAGATCGAGATTGACTCACTGTCAGGGCATGTCGAAAGGACAGAAGGACCAATTCACCCCTACATTGCTGCTTGGTGTATCCATGCCGGCCTCCGCAAACTGCTGGTGGTGGTCAGGTGCCTTCACTACTGACCCTTCAGCTGCACTCATTATTTGCACAATATCTTTATGAGAACAGGGAAAATGAGACTGCATATCCGAGGAAACATCACCAGAATTGGAGGGAAAAAAAGTATGATACTTACTAGTTGTGCGTCCAAGATCCGAAGCAAAACCCATCTTAGGTTTTGTCACTGCGATCTGAGGCAACTTATCAGTACCATTCATCAACACTATCGGTTTGAACCCTAGATATGGGCAATTTTCCCCAAAGGTGTTACAGCGATAAAATGCTGCATAGGTGTAGGACCAGTGTTCCCAGCTTGTGGTGGTGAGGTATCTGTTTTGATGTCACTTTTCATTTTCTTGGCTGCTGTCTCCCTGTCGGAATCCTCAGAACCACCATTCCCTGCCCCAAAATCATCCTGATCCATGTGGTCAACATCTTCAGCTAGAGCTACAACTAGGTCAGTAGTGTATAAGTGATATGATAGCCTTCTGTGCCAAACACTAGGTCAGTAGTGAGGGGTAACTGACTCTTGTCTAATATCCCAACTTTCACTCTTATGATTCCCATCTTTCTGTGCGTGTACATGTCCACTTCCCCGAGTAGTTCCTATTACTGTTCCTAGGGCCCAGAAAACCAAATAGTTTCTATACGCATGCGGCACTTTGGTAATATGAACCCACACTTCTTCCAATTCATAAGTTGGAATAATATCTTGATTGTGCTGCCACACGGAAACAGTAAGAGTGACACCATGATTTTTCAGATGATATCCGATGTCGACCATGCTCTGCAACGCTTCATCGCTCAGGACCGCAACCAAGAAAGAATCAGCGCCATGTGGTAAAGCCTCCCACCGCCAATCAGACCTAGTAATTCTAGCAAGCTCACTTTGGACAATGTCAGCTGTAATCTGTGCTCCAGTAACCGTGATTAGCCCCGTAGGAGCTGCTGGTTCAGGGGCTTCTAACTTGTAGTCCGCCTCAGTAATCTGCACAAATGCCAGTTCCTTTTTCCCAGACCCAAAAAAAGATGCGCTAGGCTTTGGAATTTTTAATATCGGACACTTGGATGATAGATGTGAATTCTTCTTATTGCAAATAATACAATCAAGATCTGCCTTGCACGCTTCATTAACATGCCCACTCATTTGCATCTGAAACAAAAAGGTCTTCTTTTCTTCAAATTACCTTGATCGGTTTGCTGCTGAGGTTGTTGGTGTTGCTGTAAATTCTTTTGTGCTCCTTGCTGACTGGTTTCTGCTAACTCGCGACCTTCTAGGCACTGGCACATACTGTCTCTGTGTATTCCAACCTCGACCAGCACCCTTGCCGCGCCCTTGCGGCTCACTTCTTCCAAAATGCTGCCCATTATGCCGGCCGAAACCATCACCACGTCCACGATCGAGGGCATCGCGGCCCCGACCCTGGGCGTCGCCACGCGCGGTGCCATAGAACCCACGACCAGGTGCCGCCCCGCGTCCAGGCCCGTCGCCACGACCGTCGTCCCCGCGACCACGCCCCGGAAACGGCGCCCGCCGACCCCGATCAGAATCCCTAGGGTAGGGAGGCATCGTAGCAGCTGTGCGGCGCACGACGTCGGCGAAGGAAGGCCGGGGCGTCGGCACTCTCGTTGACGGCGCAGGACACGGACTAGGGTTGGATGAGGGAACCGTATTTCCTTGAGATGGTTTGGTGGCACCTGAAATTTTGACGAGCCTAGGCCCAGTCGGGAAAACATCCCACCAGGACCGGCCAAAATTTCTGGCCCTCTCGATTAGGATGTCTCTGCATGGTCGCGTCGGACTTGCAGACTTCTCTGGGATAAACTTCTCACTTTTCTTTGGAAAGAAAGCCTCCAAGGTGATCTCCGATGGCTGCCTTTTAGGTAGCGGACCTCTCCACGGTCGGACAACAAATCCTTTTTTTGAGAGTGGTTTGTTAGCTGAACGAATTTGCTCGGCTTTTATCGGTTGCTTCACTAACTTGTCAGATGAAGAGGAAGTCGAGGGGATGCACTGACAGTGATCCGGCATACTTCCTTCTGATTCTTTTTCAGTTTCCCACCATCTCGTACCTTTGGGAAAACCAACTTCAACCCAGAAATTCTCGACCATATGCGATTGGTCTGTGGAATCCTAAGTGAGTTGGTCTAAATTGTTGATTAGAATGCGTGCTTCCTCTGAAGTGTATCCAGCCATGAGACAATCATGGTAGGCAGCATCTTCAGGAGCGCCATGAACTGACGATGGAAGCCCTTGATTCAGACTCAGCACCTCAGGATCGGATCCTGAAGCAAGGGATGAGTAGGGGAGGGGGGGGGGGGGGGCGAAGGAGAGCAGACCTCGCTGGAGACGGGTGCTAGTGTGAGGCGCCGGCGGCGACGGCCCACTGGACGGTGCTGCAACCTTTCCAGCAAAGAAACCTCCGTCGATGAGGGCTGCGGCCACGGCTGCGAGAAGGGCGCTGCCGTCGGTGGGGTGAGAGGACACTCTTGGGCCAGGTAGCCATTGCCGGCCGGAGAGCCGCCCGCTCGGGATCGCCTCGCGATCGCCAGACCGGGAAAGCCGGGATTCAAAATTCAAACGCTGGTTCCATAGCCCACCTTTTTTTTTCTCTCCCAAACGCACTGGGTCTGTGAACAGTGTAATAGATCAGCTGAGTTGAGGAAGAAGAGCAATACATAAATATGGAACAGTTAATAATCGAAATGATTACGTTCGAAGAAAAAAGACTAAAAAAGAAATGAAACCTACATTACTTCCTCCGGGGAACTGCGGAGGAAGCTGATGAAGTAGGTCTAGGAGGATCGGAGCTGGCCGCGGAACGCGGATCCAGCTATGCTAGCGTGCGTCAGAGCAGTTTGTCTTTGTTTTGTCTCTGGAACAGTATGTTGACCTATATTAATTCTTATTAGTCCGTGCTGGAGTACGGGTTAATAGGCTAGTAGTTTTATAAACTAGATCGAAGTTAGACATATTAACCTAACTTAAATTTTGGAAAAAAGTAAACTTCACTTTGATTTTCCTTTGGTTCTCCCGGAATAGATTCAATTATTTGAGAACCGTAGCAACACAGTTAAGTATCCGTACCTCAGCTAGTGAATTATTCTCTTCGTTCATAAAAGAATGTAGTTCTTGCTTTTCGATAAATCAAATAATTTGAATTTTGACTGAAGTTATTATATAAAAAATAATAACATTCATTATATAAAATTTATTTAGAGATAAGTATTAATAATATTTATTATAAATTTGATCAACTTAAATTAATTTGATTGGCACGGATCCTATAATTATATTCTTATGTGGGCGGAGGAAATATACATGCATATGGCCGTCGAAATTAAAGGGCAGCAGGTTGTAACGAACATGGCCTAATTTAGACCATTTCGAGTGATTTTGGTGATCGTATGACAATGTAATTAATGGGACTAATATTTTTGTTGAGTGAACATTTCTAGATGCCATAGATATAGTAAAAAGGCCAAGCAAAACAAAACACGAAGAAAGAACTCAAAGAAATGTCAAATCGGACGAGTTCTGCAAATATCAGTAGCACCGGTTTAACCGATTACAGTGCACCGATTAAACTGGGAGGCATCAGATACACCGATGGGCCAGCATCGGTGCAACTTGCTGTATGTTTTGGAGATCAAGTGATGAATCTCTATAGCACCGGTTGAACCGACAGTGTAAAGAAAGGCATCGGTGTAATCAATATACTATTGCCCAGAGACGATGAGTGCATAGGAGCCAAGCATTCAGCACCGGTTGAACTGATGATCATTGGTGCATACCATCGGTCAAATGACGTCAGTAAAAGAAGATCAAGGGCAACGACTACAAGACGATCCAATGTCACCGGTTAAACCGACACTACTGCATCGGTTTAACTGATGGTTGCCGACCCAACTGCAGAAGTGTTAGAGAAGCCAATGGATAGTTTCAGCCTATGAGTGACCGGTTGAACCGACGGCAACCATCGGTTCAACCGATGCTTGGCTGATTTCTGCTAGCCGTTGGAGCAACGGCTCTAAGTCTTGGTGGCCTATATATATGTCTCACCCCGGTCATTTGAACCTTGCTGGAGTTCCAAGACATCACACCCACACCCAAGAACACCTCCAAGCTATCCAAGAGCTTAGTGATCACATCTTTAGCCCTAAGCACACATTTATGAGTGTTAGTGCTAGGTTAGCTCCTTAGAGAGTGAGAGAGCAAGGTGTTGCTGCTTTGTGGCTGGTTCTAAAGTGAACCAACAAATGTATCTTGGTGTGCTGGCCTCTTGGAGCATTGGTGGCTCGCCGGCAAGTCAACGACCCTCAGGCTTGGTGTGGAGCGGCGTCGACGACATTGTGCGGGAGACGTTGAGACCCATCCTTTGTGGTGAAGCACCTTAGTGGAAAGCGGAATAAAGGTGATCATGATTGTGTTCACGGAAGAGACTTAATTGCCGGAAGCAATAATCTTCGTGAGTGCTTCAACAACATAGATGTAGGTGTGCTTTTGTGGTTAGCCGAACCACGGGAGAAATCCTCGTGTCGAGAGTTTGCTTCCTCTCATCTCTTATTTACATTTCCACATTTTATACTTACATCTTGTGTCTTACATTTTTAGTGTAGTATCATGTTAGGATTGACTATAGGTTGCTAAAATCTTTTGAGATGGGAGTTTCACACTAGAAGAACCATAGTTACACATCTAAATCGTTTGATTTAATTTAAATTTATGTACAAATTAGTTGGAGTCTTAGGTTAAAATTTTCTTTTTACCTAATTCATCCTCTCTCTTGAATTAAAGCACCCCGATCACTTTGACAGCTGTTGCGGCTCGGCGCCCAGTCGCGGTCTCCGCCGGCAGACCATCAATTTCTTTTGCACTGGCTGTCGTCGAATAATAGTTCAGCAGAGTCTGTCCTCCATGGCGAACGACTTGGCTCACGGGGTCTCCCCTGGTTGGCTGCTAACCGCTTGGCTGGCCTGCCCTACCCTACTACTGCTGCGCTCTGCTTCTTGCGCAGTTACCAGCCACGCCGTCCTTACGACTTTCGTTTGGCCCTACCACCCGCTGCATCGTGCCTCCATCACCCGCACCAAACCCGACCCCGACCTGACTTACCCACTCACAATAAAGTTGTGTTTAGGTTATTTTGTCAAAAAAATTTGAAAGATAATCTTACTAATTTAAAGTATTAAATAAAATTTATTTACAAAAATTGTTACAAAAATGGATTGTAAATCGCGAGACGAATCTAATGAGCCTAATTAATTCATGATTAAATCATAATTAGCGGATGGTCACTGTAGCATCACTGTTGCAAACTCATAGATTAAGTAGGCTCATTAGATTCATCTCGGGATTTACAATCCGTCCGTGTAAAAAGTTTTATAAATAAATTTTATTTAATATTTCATGTATGTGTCCAAACATTCGATATGATACTTTTGGGCGTAAAATTTTGGAATCTAAACACAACCTAACTTTGTTGCAGCAGCTACAAACTTTTCTGAAAAAAAAGAAAACTTGAGACGAGGAACCTGCAAAGGTTATTCCGTAGCCCTGAGTTGTAACTGAAATAAGAGTAAAATGCACTGGGGGTCCTTAAACTAGTTGACATATTCTGTTTACATCCATGAATTTTGAAAGTGTATTTTTAGGTCCACAATCTATTCAAGTGTGTCACTTGAGGTCCAAAACACCTCTTACCGGCGTTGACCGCCTACGTGGACCGCCACGTAGATCCACGTCGGCCCCTCCCTCCTCTCTCTCTGCCTCCTCTCTCTCTCTCCTCCCTCCCTCCTCTCTCTCTCCCCCCACCCGCGTCGGCCCCTCCCTCCTCCGCCGTCCTCCAGCGCGTTGTGCTCCCTTCGCCGGCGCGGACGGGGTAGCCGGATGCGCGCCCGTCCTCCCATGGCGGCGGCTCGCCTCCCCCCGCAAGCCTCCTCCCCGGCGCTTGCGCGCGCGCCGGCAGGGCGGAGCGGCTGCGGACGCGGTAGGGCAGCGCGCAGCGGCGGCGGCCAGCGCCGGAGCAAGCAGAGCTCTCCGCGCGCATTCGTCCGCCGTGGCCGCGCGCCGCAGTCGTCGCGGACGCACGCACCCCGCCTGCGCGCATGCCGCCGCCGCGGCCACTGGGGAGAGGGATGGCGCGGAAGAAGGAGGGCCGGCCCCGCGTGCGTGTTCGTCCCGCGGCCAGCCTCGCGCCGCCCCGCCGCGCACCGCCATCCGCCGGCCTGGGGAGATCCGAGCTCTACGCCCGCCGCCGTGTGCCGGCCGCGCAGGCCGGCCCCCCCGCCGCCGCCGCCGCCGTGGCGCAGGTAGATCTACGGGTCGTGGCCGTGGAGCAGCGCTATGGCCGGCGGCGCGGGAGGGAGCTCCACCCGGATAGAGGAGGGAGGAGAGCCGCAGATCCGCGCGAAGCTGGCCGCCGGCGAGCTCGGGAAGGGAGGATACGCCGCTGCAGGGAGTGGCGCCGCCGCGAGGAAGGATCTGGACGCCGCCATGGGAGAGGGGATCGGGGGAACAGAGGGCCGCCCGGCCCTGCTCGCCACCGCTGTTGGAGAAGAGGAACGCCCGCGTCACCGTCGGAGGCACAACGCCGGAGATGAGGCAGGGACGGCGGAGGCCGCTCGAAGTCGACGCGAGAGCTGCCCTCGGGTCCTTCGCCCCCGCACCGCCGCCCTCCTCCGCCTCCCTTGCGCGCCTTCATTGGGCCGCCTGGAGAAGACCGAGGAGGAGCCGCCTCCTCTGTTCCGCGCGTACTCCACCGCCGCGGCCTCCACTGGCGGGAGGGTGGCGGTGCCGTTGCCGTCGCCAAGAGAGAGAGAAATCCGCGGCGCCGCTCCCACGAACCCCACGGCGCCGGTGACCAGCACAGACAGGCCCCTATCACGCCGAGAAGCCGCGAGGCCGCCGCAGCTTCGCGCGCTCTGCTTGCTCCGGCGTTGGCCGCCGTCGCTGCGTGCGGCCCTACCGTGTCCGTGGCTGCTCCGCCCTGCCGGCGCGCGCGCAAGTGCCGGGGAGGAGGCTTGCGGGGGGGAGGCTAGCCGCCGCCGCCATGGGAGGACGGGCGCGCATCCGGCCACCCCGTCCGCGCAGGCGAAGGGAGCACAACGCGCTGGAGGACGGCAGAGCAGGGAAGGGCCGACGCGGGTGGGGGGGGGAGAGAGAGAGAGGAGGGAGGGGCTGACGTGGATCTACGTGGCGGTCCACATAGGCGGTCAACGCCGGTAAGAGGTGTTTTGGACCTCAAGTGACACACTTGAATAGATTGTGGACCTAAAAATGCACTTTCAAAGTTCATAGACCTAAACAGAATAGGTCAACTAGTTTAAGGACCCCCAGTGCATTTTACTCCTGAAATAATATGGATTGGCCCCTTCGTGCTGGCAATTCAGTACTGAAGTTGGCATCCAGTGTAAATTGTATTTATGGATGTGTCTGGGGACTTTAGATGCACAGGAAATCAAATTTAAAATAGGAACTGTATTCAAAATAAAACTAAGCAGGATGCATTCAAAGTTTCAAACACAAAACCTTTAGCTGATCAGAAGTAGTTCTTTAAAATTTGAAGTTCTACTCCTGTCACACCCGGTTTTAAGGACAAAACCGAATGCATATCTATATGTATGTCAGGATCAAGTTTTATACATATAGAGATATTATAAGTAAATAATCAGTAACAGTATCACGTAAAAGAAAATTAAAACAATTAAAAGACTATCAGAGTTATATAGCTTATCCTGCAAACGAAGGCTCCAAACTTCACAGGCAATCGACTGGGAGTTGCGTGCGCCTAGAACTCAGCAACATCTTCAAAAAAAACTTCACCACAACTTTCTCCTTCTGAGCAGCAATAAGCAAGGGTGAGTACACTTATGGTTGGTACTCAACAAGGCCACAAGAAATAACCAGAAAGTGATTTAAATCCATCTTTAAGTTTATTAATCATGTGAGGGTCCAAGCCGCTCTTGACCGTGAGCACGGCTAACCGGTTAGTTTTAACTATGCAGAGGTTGTACACTTTCACCACAATTCGCGTAAAAGTTCCGAAGAACTTTGAACCCAACCATGCAAGTGCGGGCCAAGCACCATATCACACTTCCTTAGGTATGACTGCATAGGGACGCTACGAGGCCTTTACAAAGAATTCCTATATGTAAGTGTTGGTCCCAACAATTGCAGTCCCTCAGAAGACACAGCTTCCTTCACCTGCTCCACGACTCAAGCCCAAACACCACCAAACGAGCCACCCCAACACCACATATAGTTCATCTAATTAATCAGCCAAGACCAGAGCCATATAGTATTGTGGTTGTACTGTTTTCCTGGGTGGTTCCCATGTTCCAATTAAACATAATATTCTTGTAAATAAAGTATAGATAGAAGTATGGTTAGGGTCACTTGCCTTTCATCAACAAAAGCTACTCTTACTGCTCTTCACTGCTCTTCAATTCTTGCTCGCTTGTAAAACTTGATCTTCAATCTTTGAACAATGATCCTTCGACTCGGAACAATCATCGAGCAAACATATAAAGCAAACAAGAAGATACATCTAAGAACAATACACCAAAACAAAAGAAAGGCTTTAAAAGAGCGTACTAAAGGATAGGGGTCATTGCTACGGTTACGAAAGCGCAAGAAACACAGAAAACGGAACTAAAACGGCGATTCTATAGACTAAACGGTGCTTCAACGATCTAGTCGCAATTAACTATAGAGTTGAAGACTAGCGGGAAAGATTTGCAAGTCATAGCAAACTGTGCTCACAGAGGATAACAAGGTCATAAAGCTATCGCACACGTTGCAAGGATCACGTGAGCGCGAGAATTGAAGAAAACGGAGATAAAACGAAGAAGTTATGGCTAAAACGGTGCACCAGGGACATGTTTGTGAGAGTTTTGAACTTCCAGGGGCTAGCATCAAAGAAATCAGGGCTAAACACCTAATTAAACCCTATACGCAGGGGCTAACAAGCAAAAACAAGGTCCAGGGATGGAGGGTCCTATTTCTGGGAAAGACAGGGGCTAAAACAGAAAAGAAAGGACCTTTTTGCAATTATTTTTGAACTAGATTGGACCAAGGGTTGATTTCAAGAAAACTGAGGGGCTCTTTTGCAAAATTTCATCAGTTGACCGTTATATAGCTGGTTTGACTCGGGCTAGATTGGATCTGGGCCGCTGGATTTCGATCGAACGGCTAGGATTGGATCGGGCGGGTAGCGGCGGCGCAAGGCACCGGCGGTGACACTGCGCGGCGGCGGAGCTCACTGGCGTTGGTTGAAACGGCCGTCCAGGCTTTGATTCGACTCGGGTTTGGTACAGAAAGCGAGAGAGCGGCATGGCGAACTCGACTGGGTGCTCTGCGCGGGGTATAGGCGAGCGGAGCAGGGCTCACGACGGTGAGGGGCGGCGCGACCGTAGGAGCTTGCTCCGACGAGCAAATCCGGGCGAGAAAGAGCAAGAGAGAGAGAGAAAAGGATTCGGCGACTTGTCTCACCCTGGCGCGAAGCTCTGGAGCAGCTCGAACACGACGGGGAGGTGGCGAAGCGGCGGAACGCGAGCGGCGGCCGAGCCCGAGCAGAGAGGGCGGCGCGAGCTAGGGTTTCAAGGCGAAGGCGGCGGCTGCGACTTGATGCGGGTCAAGGGGGTGGTCCGCGCGGCGCCTTTATAGGGGCGGGGATGGGCCTCGGCGTGCGGGCCACGCCAAGCTCGGACGGCGCGTGGCGTGCGGTGGCCGGACTCTGCGAGAGTCCGCTCGTATCGGGGAATGGGACGGCCCTGACGTGCGGGTCCCACACGGCAGTGAGAGTGAGAGGGGAGTGGCCGGGTTGGGCTGGAAAAGAAGATGGGCCCGCAGGGGGGGTTCTGGGCCGGGAAAAAGAAAGGAAAAGGAAGAGGGGTTGGGCCTCCAGGGCTGAAATGGTTTAGGAGAAAAGGAAAATGTTTTTCATTTCCTGAAAAGAACTCAAACACATTCATTTGAATTTAAATTAGGAGAATTTAAATTCAACTGAACCCAAACAATAAAATAAATGCAATTCAGCATGAATGCATAACAACCAAAACGACCTCATTTAATTTAGAAGACAACCAATTATTATTATTTTTTGTACAAAATTCCCTGAAAAGAAAATAAATGTTGGCAAACTTTTAAAAATTATGAGAAAATTATTGTTTTATTTTTAATTTTAATCACATCCTGAAATCCAAAAATTTTAGGGGTGACAACTCCTGAAAAACTTTCACAAATGATGGATATATATTCATGAAACATGACAGGACTAATCCTGCAATTCTTCTGTCCATGTATACATAATTTTGAGTTCAGAAAAATGCTCATGTTTCCGGTACTAATTCAAAATTTAAGCTATCAGAAAATACAGATTCCTTTAGGCCCACTAACTTTATCTGCTCTGAAAGCTAATAAACATCCTTACTGCACAATGTTCTTCTCGCACCACGCAATCACCGATTCCCTATTCTGCTTGTTATATCTCAGCCAGCTTCTCCTTTGCCTTCTGAGGAATGTTGAGTACTCTATCCTGCTTGTGATGAGTGGATTGTCAACCGTGCGGTGTGATCGTGCGCTTGGTCTTTGGATTGCAGGTACACGGGCGTCGAGTGTCGACGGGGAGCTGCCGTGGAGGTGCTGTGGCCGATGGACCGTGCGGTGGACGGCAGTGAAGGGCAGACGGGACCAGAGCTCGGACCGAGCGGCAGCTGTGGTGTCCACTCCTAGATCGAGGGCGCAAGCGGCGACGGAAGGCGGGTTTCTTGGTTTGCGCCACAAAACCAAGGAGGCGGATGGCGGTTGAAGACGCCAAGTCGTGGAGCCACGGGCGTCGGTCTCGGGACTGACGAAGGCGACGGGCGTCGACGGCGTCTAGGGCCTCGCTGCGGGCGAGGAGGTGACGGGCGTCGGGCGGCGTCTAGGGCCGTCAGAAGGCTGAGGCGGGAACGGCGTCTAGGGCCACGGCGCGGAGGTGGGAATCTTCCCGCGCGTGAGGTTTTGGCGGTTTTCTCAAAACTGGCCACCTACCCGGGTTTCGCGGACCCTCCAAAACTGCGGACTGGATCTTCATCAAGACGGAGGCATCGCGGAGAAGACTTCGTTTCGAAGAAAGAACCTCGGCCGTCAGATGAGATCGTGTACAGGGGGTGCTGCAGGCCAACCGGTCTGACCGGTCCCTGGCACCGGTCTGACCGGTCTAACCAACCAGTCTGACCAGTCCAGCATACCGGTCTGACCGGTCCCGCAGGTATAAATACCCCTTCACTTGTGTTTGGTTAAGTGCGGCTTTTGTAATTGTGTCCGTGAATTGTCTCTACTCCCAGGCCGCCGCCTCTGTGTTCCTCTCCCCCTGTTCATCTCTTTAGGGTAGATTTGAATGTTGTTTGTGTGAGAACTCTTGTGGATTTGATTGGGAAAGGAGGCCCTAACCTCATCGTGCCCTCTGAGCGGTTTGAATCAATCCATCTCCTCGTTTTGTGCCTTGTTTGATGAAATTTCGATTTCATTTTTGGTGCACTTGATTGCGAGGAGTCCACGAGTTCTTTGCCGTGATTCCCATGCCTCTATTTTGCTCTTGAACCCTCTGGAATCACTAGCCCGTCCAAATTCGATTTCTTGGAGACTAGAGAAAACCCCACCCCCTTTGATCTCATCCCGAAATTCTCGTGCTATGGATATCTTTAGGATGAGATTTCTTGGGGATTCACTCTTGGGGTAGGGACGAAGCTATCCTCCAAGTTTCATCCGATTTGGACGCGATTTGCTCTCGATTCACGGTTTGGAACTAAATTTTCGGGGTTTTTTGGACGCCACCAGTCAGACCGGTAGGAGAGACCGGTCAGACCGATCTGCCTGTTTTTGAACTGCTTGACCGGTCAGACCGGCCTTCTATACCGGTCAGACTGGTCTGTGCCTGAGCTACTTCGTTTTGAGTTGGTTCTCACGCTTTTGCTTCCACGTTGCAATTCGAGTTTTCAGAGTTGAGATAGCTTGTTCATAGCTATTCTCACTGATCTCGGTTTGAGGGTTTGCGGTGACTTTGGGACATCGGCCGACGGTTTTGAAATTTCGAAGAAATTTTGATCGGCTCCCATTCACCCCCCCTCTGGTCGCCGGCTTCGGTCCTTCAATTGGTATCAGAGCTTGGTTGAGGTTTTCAGTACCTTAACCGGTTCGAAAACCACTCGGCGACCATGGCGAGTCTTGGTAAGATCCCGGTGTTTTCCGGTGAGGATTATGCCTACTGGAAGGTTCGCATGAGAGCCTTCCAGCAGAGCATGGGAGCCGATGTCTGGGAGATTACCACGAACCAGCTTTACGAGGTGCTGGCTGTTCGGACCACGCCTCTTCAGGTGACCCAGCACGAGGCTAACGCCAAGGTTGTCAATGCCTTGTTCGTTGGCGTTTCTCGTGCGGAGTTCTCACGCGTCCAGGGTTTTCAGGAAGCCCACAAGATTTGGACGTGCCTTGAGAACTACCACGAGGGTACACCTCAGGTGAAGGCCAGACTGTTCGAGACTCACCGGCGTGAGTATGAGAACTTCACACAGGAGCCGGGTGAGAGCATTGACCTGATGTTCAGTGGTTTTCAGTCGATTGTGAACAAGGTCAATGCGAACAGATCTGCTGGTGCTCTTGAGTACACAGAGCACGAGAAGGCTCTCAAGTTGCTCTATGCACTTGACCGCTCTGTGTGGGATCTCAAGGTGAACATGATCATTGAGTCTGCATGCTATGAGACTCTGACCGTGAACGAGCTTTTCAGCAAGCTCAAGGCCACGGAGGTGGATAACCAGACACGAGCCAAGCTCAATGGTGCCCCTCCTTCCAAGAGCGTTGCTCTTGTGACTGGCCTAGGTGGATCGAGCTCTAACGCTAACACTGCTCTTGGCTTTTCTCTTGCCTCTTTGTCTTCTGTTTTAGGTGAGCAGCTGGAGACGCTGGGCGACGACGACTTGTGCCTCCTCATCAGCAAGTTCCAGCGCGTCTACCACAACAGGCAGAGGAAGAAGAACCTCGGGTGCTACAACTGCGGCGATCTGAACCACTTCATCGCCGATTGTCCCAAGAAGTCCGGCGGTGGCCAGAACAACTCCTTCGACTACTACCGCCACCGCGACCGCGACGAGGGAGGCTCCAACAAGGAGCGTCGGCGCCACAAGCACCGCAGTCGTGACCGGGGAGGACGCTTCGACAAGGAGTCGCTCAAGAAGCGCTTCGAGTACAAGGCCAAGAAGCGGGAAAAAGGCCTTCCTGGCGCAGCTCAGCGACCTCGACAAGAGCTCCGACACCGACCGCTCTTCTTCACCGACCTCCGACGACGACGACAAGAAGAAGAAGAAGCGGGACAAGGAAGCCACCGGCTTCATCGGCCTTTGCTTGGCGGCCGGTCGGCGCAAGAGCTTCTGCACCATGGCGGGCGAAGCTGATGGTGCTCGTGTGTCTTTGGGTGGACATGCTACACCGATGCACTCCGGCTCTTCTCCTGGATCCGAGAGCGATTCATAGGTAAACTCCACGATCGACCTGCTTGATACAGAGGTTAGGGAGTTTTACGCCGCTCTCGACAACCAGAAGAGGCTGCTTAAGGAAGCAGCTAGAGAGCGTAGAAAGCTTATGGCTGAGCTGGCTTGTGCTAGGGAGAAATCTAGTGAGGATGAGTGCGCTAGCTGCATATCTCACATAAATGATCTTGTTGCTCTCTGTGCCAAGCATGATGAGAACGTCGCGAACTTAGATGTTGCTAAGACTTCACTTTCTGACGTGTCTCACGAGCTAGCCAAGGCCAAGCATGAGCTTGAACTTGTCAAGGACGCTCCCATTGTTAGTGATGTGCTTGAATGCGATGAGTGTCCTATCTTCAAGTCTGATCTAGCTTCTTTGCAGTCCAAGTTTGCTACTGTTATTTGTGAACTAGAGGAGCTTAGATCCAGTCCTGTTTTGCTTGGTGCTTGTAAGCTTTGTCCCATACTTAGGTCGGAGATAGAGGAGAAGAACGCTTTGATCAAGTCTTTTGGAAAGACTAAGGTCGTGGAGTCTAGCCCACCTATTGACTACTCTGTTTGCCCTGGTTTGATATCTGATTTGGATAATCTTGCGGTAGATAAAGCCAACCTGGAGAATGAGAATACCTATCTTAGGGTGATTCTGAGTTGGGTTTCTAGCAGTGAGCCGCAGTTGGGCATGATGATTAAGCAGTTCAAGCGTGGTGATGGGTTTGGGGTCGGTTACACATATACGAAGTCAGACTTTGACAGGTTGTATGGTAAGATTGGCAAGGCTGCTGGAAACACTGCTAGCACGAGCACGCAGCCTTCACTTGTTGACCCCGCGGAAGGTGTGCTTAAAGAACCACCGAAAGCACCTCCGCAGAAGCAGGTTTGGGTTCCAAAGCCCAATGTGCTGAGGAATCCCCTCGATGTGCTCCCTACTGCCACAGCCCAGGTTGCCCAGAAGAAGAGGGCTGCTCCTCCCCGTCCGCAGGCTAGGCCTCCACCTCCCAAGCGTGAGGTGAGGTATCACTGCGAGTTCTGTGATAGGGAAGGTCACCTGGAGGAATTTTGCTTCAGGAGGAATCGGGATGTGAGGAGAGAGCAGGAGAGACGGAACGCGGACATGTACTCTGCTCGGGTGCATGGTCCTCCTCGGCGTGGTGATAGGCGAGATGCTAGGGCACGCCATGTAGGTGGAGTTCAGGGAGACGGTGGTGGTTACCGTGCTCCAGCGGGTGGTCGCTTTGCCGGCCGTGCTCCTGGTCGTTTTCAGTACGGCTATGGACCACGGGACCGAGGCTTTGGAGGAGGTTTTGAAGCTCCACGCTTTCCTCGCGGTGGTGTTCGTCAGTCATGCGGTAGACAGGACGGGGGATACGCTTTGTCTGGTTTTGCTAACCCTTCTGTAGAGCAAATGGCTCGACACTGGTTTGCTTCTCACTTTGCTAACCCTAGTGTTGAGACATTTGCTCACCCTTTGTCTCACTACTGATGTGCAGGTCGGAGGCTTGGAGAACAGGTGGATCATGGACTCTGGTTGTTCGCGCCACATGACCGGAAATGACAAATGGTTCTCCAGCCTCACCCCAATGCGCTCAAAGGAGTACATTGTGTTCGGGGATAATGGAAGAGGAAAGGTATGCGGACTTGGCGCTGTTCGAGTTTCTGATCGCTTTACCCTGAGAGAAATTGCTTTGGTTTCGAATCTTGGTTTTAATTTGCTCTCTGTCTCGCAACTTCTTGATGAGGGGTTTGAGGTTCGCTTCAAGGAGGGCTGTTCGCGTGTTTTGGATTCCAGGGGAGATTTGGTTTGCCAGATTACACCTCGCGATCGGGTTTTCTTGGTTGACTTCTCTGGAACTCCTTTTGGCCCTTCTCATTGCTTGATGGCTGGTCCTTCTTCTGATTTGTGGAAGTGGCATAGGAGACTTGGACATTTGAGCTTCGATTTGTTGTCGAGACTAAGCTCACTTAGCCTGATCCGAGGATTGCCCAAATTGAAGTTTGAAAAGGACCTTGTTTGCCATCCGTGTCACCACGGGAAGATGATTGCCGCTTCTCATCCACCTGTTAATCAGGTGATGACCGCTCACCCTGGAGAGTTGTTACACATGGACACAGTTGGTCCTTCTAGGGTGATGTCTGTTGGTTGGAAGTGGTACGTGCTTGTGATTGTGGATGACTTTTCTCGCTATTCTTGGGTCTTTTTCATGAGAACCAAGGATGAGACTTTCGAGTTTGTTCGAGACTTGATCTTGAGGTTGAGAAACGAGTTACCCCAGGCCATGAGAGCGATCCGCAGTGACAATGGCACAGAATTCAAAAACGCTCATTTTGACGCCTTTTGCACTGATCAAGGGCTTGGACACCAGTATTCTTCTCCCTACACTCCACAGCAAAATGGAGTTGTAAACCGGAAGAATCGGACGCTGGTTGAGATGGCGAGGACGATGCTCGATGAGCATAGGACTCTTCGCAAATACTGGGCTGAGGCGGTTAACACCGCTTGTTACGTGTCCAACTGCATTTTCTTGCGTGCCTTCATGCACATGACTTCTTATGAGTTGCGGTTTGGACGCCAGCCCCGTGTTGACCATCTCAGAGTTTTCGGTTGCCGGTGCTTTGTGCCGAAAGATGGAAATCTTGATAAGTTTGAGTCTTGCTCGTCTGACGGTATTTTTCTCGGTTATGCTTTTCACTCTAGAGCGTACCGTGTGCTGATTATTGATACTAACATCGTCAGAGAGACTTGTGAAGTCACTTTCGACGAGACTGCACCGTGCAATTCTTCTGTCTTTGAAGTTGCAGGAGATGATGAGCTCGGCACCTCCATCTTTGAAGATGAGGAGGAAGAAGCTGCAGAGGGCGATGCTGAGGCTACCACGCGTGCTGTGGACCCAGCTATTTCTGCCACGAGCTCGGACGATGACGACGGCCCCGATCCGACTACGTCTACTTCCCGGGGGCTGATCGAGGAGGTGACTCAGGCTTCACCAGCTGCACCTGAGGAGGCACCAGCTTTGGTTGAGGAGGAGGCGACTTCGACACGGGAGGCACCGCGACACATTCAGCGTCGCCATCCCCCTCAACAGATGCTAGGTGATCTCAACGAGCGAGTCACCAGGTCCAAGGTAACAAGTATCGCTGGCTTTGCGCATTCAGCGTTTGTTGCCTCTTTTGAGCCCAAAGATATTGGACACGCTCTTTCTGATTCTAATTGGGTCAATGCCATGCATGAGAAACCAAGTTTGGGTCTTAGTCGAGCCTCCACCTGCTTGTAATTCCATCGGAACGAAGTGGGTTTTCAAAAACAAGCAGGGTGAAGATGGTTTGGTTGTTCGAAACAAGGCTCGTCTTGTTGCCCAGGGGTTTTGCCAAAAAGAGGATATTGATTTTGAGGAAACTTTTGCCCCTGTTGCTCGTTTGGAAGCTATTCGAATCTTTTTTGCATTTGCTGCTTCCAAGGGTTTTAAGGTTTTCCAAATGGATGTTAAATCTGCCTTCTTGAATGGCTTTATCGAAGAAGAGGTTTATGTGAAGCAACCCCCTGGTTTCGAAAATCCCAAGTTTCCAAACCGTGTTTATAAACTTCAGAAAGCTCTTTACGGTTTGAAACAGGCACCTAGAGCTTGGTATGATAGATTGAAAACCTTTTTGCTGGCTCAGGGCTTTAAAATGGGATGTGTGGATAAAACTTTGTTCCTCATGCGATCTGGCACTGATTTCCTTTTGGTTCAGATATACGTGGATGATATTATCATTGGTGGCTCTTCTCACGCTCTTGTCTCCAAGTTTTCTGAGCAGATGTCCAGGGAGTTCGAGATGAGCATGATGGGTGAGCTGCATTTCTTCCTCGGGCTGCAGATCAAGCAAACTCCTCAGGGCACCTTTGTCCATCAAGCCAAGTACACTAGAGACTTGCTGCTGAAGTTCGACATGAGCGACTTGTCTCCTCAGCCGACTCCGATCATCACATCGACGGCGCTTGATGAGGACTTGGACGGTGAGGCGGTGGACCAGAAGGAGTACAGGAGCATGATCGGCTCTCTCCTGTACCTGACGGCGACGCGACCGGACATCCAGTTCGGCGTCTGCCTCTGCGCGCGGTATCAGGCTTCGCCGCGCACCTCCCACAGGCAGGTGGTGAAACGCATCTTCGGGTATCTGAAATTCACCCTTGAATTTGGTCTTTGGTATTCTGCGGATTCTTCTCTGGTTTTGGTGGGCTTTTCTGATGCCGATTTTGGTGGGTGTCGGTTGGATCGCAAGTCGACATCCGGCACTTGTCAATTTCTCGGTACATCTTTGGTGTCTTGGTCCTCTCGCAAGCAGGCTAGCGTAGCGCTTTCTTCCACAGAAGCTGAGTATGTTGCCGCTGCTAGCTGCTGCTCCCAGATATTTTGGATGAAACAAACCTTGCATGATTATGGCTTGAGTTTTGGTAGGGTTCCCATCTTTGTAGACAACATGTCAGCCATTAGCATTGCAAAGAACCCTGTCCTACACTCCAGAACCAAGCACATAGACATCTGATTCCATTTCCTGCGAGACAACCCTGAGAGAGGACACATAGACCTGATCTATGTCTCTTCAGAGAGGCAAACCGCAGATATTCTCACCAAGCCGCTTGAGCAGGACACTTTTGCTCGCTTGCGAGGGGAGCTTGGGGTTTGTTACCCCTTTTGATTGCTAACTTTTCTGTGGTTAGTTTTGTAGATTTTATTTGCTTCTCTTTGTTTTCTAGGTTTGGTAGTTGCATTGTGCATATGCATTGTACATTTTTGCATTTTGCATTGTCTCACTTGCACTAGCATTCTTGTATACATTGCTATGATCATCTAGTGCCTGCTAGTGTGGGTTGATAAACTTGATCATGTATAGCTTGCTCCATTGTGTATATGACATCATCTGAGTTAAGCTATTTTGATTTGAAAATATGAAAACATGATCACCCTGTCTTGGCTACTAGCATGTTAGGGCGTGTTGATATGCTTTGCTATCTTATTCATGCTAGTATAGCCTTTTGTTCAGCAATTCATACTAGAAATGATCTAAATCTAATAAAATTGCTTGAACTGTTCTTGAAATGGATTGAAAAGATCCAGGTGGGATTGCTTGTTGCACTGACCGAGCTTTCGGGACGGCTCACTTTGCACTTGTGCGAACCCGGGCAAGGCTGTGCATGACTGAAACGAGTGCTTTAAGCTTCTGATTGTCTTTTGGCATAGGCTTGGCCTCGTTGCTAAGTAAAGCATGACAAGCTTTCAACCCTGGCATTTAGAATTGATTGAGATAAATTTGATTGAAAAATGAATGTTGGCAACTTGTTTTGGCTGGTTTGGCTCACCTGTATGAGTTTGAGTAGCACTGCTTTCCATTTCCTACTTGTTAGTGCTAGATCATGGGTGATGCTTTTATTTCTCTTAAACTGAACTTGCCTAGCTCTAGACTGATTTGATATACCATGTTGAGCTAGATGCAGGTCTTGTTTATGGATGCACACGTGTTTGTGACTAGATGTTGCTCATATCCTTGTATCCCTGAATGCTTTCACTTACACCTCCTGCATTGCATTCATGGCATAGCATCTATTCAGGGGGAGTCTTAGCTTTAGGGGGAGCTTTAGGTCTTTTTAGCCTTGATGTGTGCATGTGCCAACAAGGGGGAGAATTTTGGGAGAAGTGATCGAACAAGGGGGAGACTTGATCGAACAAGGGGGAGACTTGTTTGATTTTTGAAAAACTTGTTGTGCACAGGGCTTTGAGAGTGCGTCATTTTGGGAGAGTTGCACTTGTGAGAGGGAAAAGCTTTACTTGGGGAGTTTCTGCTTTGATTTGGCTCCTAGTTTTCTCGTTTTCCCTCTGTTTCTTGCATGACTGCGTCGAGCGTTACCTCTGTCTTTGAGGAGTCATGTTTTGGATTTTGATCGATTGCGTCGAGCTGTTGCCCTTGTCTTAGGGAATCGATCTTTGCTTGAGTAAGTGACTGTTCTTGCCTTTCTGAGCTTTTCGTCACTTGCTTGAGTTCTTTTCCTTCGTGCTTCTTTGTTCTTCTCTGGTTTCACTTCTCTTGGTTCGTTTGTGGTGTGTTGACAATGCACTCATCAAGGGGGAGATTGAGGAATGTTGAGTACTCTATCCTGCTTGTGATGAGTGAATTGTCAACCGTGCAGTGTGATCGTGTGCTTGGTCTTTGGATTGTAGGTACACGGGCGTCGAGTGTCGACGGGGAGCTGCAGTGGAGGTGATGTGGCCGATGGACCGTGCGGTGGACGGCGGTGAACGGCAGCCGGGACCGGAGCTCGGACCGGGCGGCAGCTGTGGCGTCCACTCCTGGATCGAGGGCGCAAGCGGCGACGGAAGGCGGGTTTCTTGGTTTGCGCCACAAAACCAAGGAGACGGACAGCGGTTGAAGACGCCAAGTCGTGGAGGCACGGGCGTCGGTCTCGGGACTGACGGAGGCGACGGGCGTCGACGGCGTCTAGGGCCTCGCTGCGGGCGAGGAGGTGACAGGCGTCGGGCGGAGTCTAGGGCCGTCAGAAGGCCGAGGCGGGAACGGCGTCTAGGGCCACGGCGTGGAGGCGGGAATATTCCCGCGCGTGAGGTTTTGGCGGTTTTCTCAAAACCGGCCACCTACCCGGGTTTCGCGGACCCTCCAAAACCGTGGACTGGATCTTCATCAAGACGGCGGCATCGCGGAGAAGACTTCATTTTGAAGAAAGAACCTCGGCCGTCGGATGAGATCGTGTACAGGGGGTGCTGCAGGCCAACCGGTCTGACCGGTCCCTGGCACCGGTCTGACCGGTCCAACCAACCGGTTTGACCGGTCCCGCGGGTATAAATACCCCTTCACTTGTGTTAGGTTAAGTGCGGTTTTTGTAATTGTGTCCGTGAATTGTCTCTACTCCCAGGCCGCCGCCTCTGTGTTCCTCTCCCCCTGTTCATCTCTTTAGGGTAGATTTGAATGTTGTTTGTGTGAGAACTCTTATGGATTTGATTGGGAAAGGAGGCCCTAACCTCCTCGTGCCCTCTGGGCGGTTTGAATCAATCCATCTCCTCGTTTTGTGCCTTGTTTGATGAAATTTCGATTTCATTTTTGGTGCACTTGATTGCGAGGAGTCCACGAGTTCTTTGCCGTGATTCCCATGCCTCTATTTTGCTCTTGAACCCTCTGGAATCACTAGCCCGTCCAAATTCGATTTCTTGGAGACTAGAGAAAACCCCACCCCCTTTGATCTCATCCCGAAATTCTCGTGCTATGGATATCTTTAGGGTGAAATTTTTTGGGGATTCACTCTTGGGGTAGGAACGAAGCTATCCTCCAAGTTTTATCCGATTTGGACGCGATTTGCTCTCAATTCACGGTTTGGAACTAAATTTTCGAGGTTTTCTGGACGCCACCGGTCAGACCGGTAGGAGAGACCGGTCTGCCTGTTTTTGAACTGCTTGACCGGTCAGACCGGCCTTCTATACCGGTCAGACCGGTCTGTGCCTGAGCTGCTTCGTTTTGAGTTGGTTCTCACGCTTTTGCTTCCACATTGCAATCCGAGTTTTCGGAGTTGAGATAGCTTGTTCATAGCTGTTCTCACTGATCTCGATTTGAGGGTTTGCGGTGACTTTGGGACATCGGCCGACGGTTTTGAAATTTCGAAGAAATTTTGATCGGCTCCCATTCACCCCCCTCTGGTTGCCGGCTTCGATCCTTCACCTTCACTTATTCTCTCCTTCACAGCTCCAAGAACCTCTGGTCATGGCGACCAAGCTTCTGAAGATATTTTATCCTCCTAGCAGAGTCCCTTGAACCAGTTCTTTTTGCCTTCCTCCCCGCAAATACAGGTTTGCAATAACTAATCCGGCTTTTTTTTTCTTTTTGCCCCTATTTTCTTTCTGAAAGCTTGACAGTGTCTATCAAGTAATTTATTGAAAGTTTGAAACTAAGAAAAATTACATAACATAGATCAGTCGTCAAATTTAATTATTCCAACAAAAAACAGATCAAACATCAATTAAATATCCTCCTCTACTCATATATATTCACGCACAATGTTTTCTCGCACCACACAGCAGTCACCGATGTGCTATTCTGCTTGTTATATCTTTGTCAGCGTCTCCTTTGCCTTCACTTATTCTCTCCTTCACAGCTCTAAGAACCTCCGGTCATGGCGACGAAGCTTCTGAAGATATTTTGGCCCTGTTCGGCTGACCGTGTGAATAGTTTAGGGCTGATAGAATGAATAGTATTCTGTGAGAGGAAATAAGCCGAGACAAGCCAAGCCTAGATAAGCCGAACAGCCTTTATCCACCTAGCAGAGTCCCTTGAAGCAGTCCTTTATTTGTTGCCTTCCACCCCGCAAATACAGGTTTGGTTTTTTTTCTTTTTGCCCCTCTTTTCTTTCTGAAAGCTTGACATTGGCTGTCAAGTAATTTATTGAAAGTTGGAAACTAAGAAAATTTCATCACATCAATCAGTCGTGAAATTTAATTATTCCAACAAAAGACAGATCAAACATCAATCAAATATCCTCCTCTACTCATCTATATTCATGCACAAGGAAAAAAGTTCTTTTTTAAAAAATAAAGATGGGGTCAAGCCACTCAAATTTAAATGACTATAAAAGACCTCCCCAATCCGGGTTTCTAGCCTGTGACCCCCCACACGGAGAGCTTTGCCCTTAGCCACTAGACCAAAGACTGGTTCTTAAGGAAAAAAAGTTTTTAATTGTACAGTTACAACCACCTGTACTGAGGTCTTCCTGCTTTCTGACATGCAACCAGAATCCTATTGAAAATTTGCAATGTTTCAATCACACTGCATCTTTCTGCCCCTTGTTCAATTTCAGGTTTCTGCAACAAATATTATTTGAAATATACATCCACAAAGTGCCGCCGGCCGTCAAAGCACCGGTTCTGCTTCCTTTCTGCCCGACTGCCAGCTTGCTAATTGATGTTTCTGCGAGCTGTTCAAAGAACCACTCCTGCAACAGCTTTACCGGATCTCTTGGTGCATAACAGATCCGCACCTGTTGACAAATTAAGATGGTTACTTTGTCGTGCATGACAAGTTATTATAAATTTAATTACGTTTGAAATTATTTCATAATAGCGACTAATTAATTAAAATTGTTAAATAATTGGAGGCAGAATTCAAAAACACAAAATTGAAAATGAAGTATTCCTACTGTCAAATCTCGATATTTCAAGTTTTCAACTCATCCTAGCAAAGAATATAATGTTGATGTCCCATTCCGAACTGTGTAGTAGCTAGATGTTCTTGTTGAAGGCATGAATCACCTTTTTTTCTAAGCCAATGTTTAATTTTCCTTTAGCTAATAAATACTTCTAAACCTTATACGTACAGGTAGACCACGCTCGTGAGGAATGGATTGTCAACATAAGAAATCGACTAGATGAACAGTTCACCGATCTAACTAAACTAAAGCCCGCATTAGCGGCTCTAGACACCAGCAAGGACAAGCCATCGATATACTGGACTGGTAGCCATCCCGAAAGGTTTCGTATCGGTATCCTCCTCCTCAAGAGCTCGGGCAATGTGGCTGAAAAGGACCACATGTGGGAATATGTTGCGTTTATGACCAGATGGCTCGGTCTCGACGTGACTTTATTCCTTAGATACATGAAGGATAGGGAAGATTTAGTCAAGAGCTACTAGTTTTGGAGCCCCGGCTCGGGTCAGCATAGAAGGGGGGGGGGGGGGGGGGGGAGACGGCCCTAATGTTGTGTTGGCCGGGTTGCGGGCGGATAAAAGCGGACGTGGGGACTCGGGTCGGGGCACAGCGTAACTAAGAGCATGGTTCTTGCCTCCCTCTCTCCTCCCTCCTTGGAGCTCGTCCATTCGTTGGGTGATCCCTTGCTCTCACGTTCGAGTGTTTGCTCGTCGTTTAGGCCGGTGAGTGACATTTTTGCTCATTGCAGTCACCTCCGGGGTTCTTCGCACCTGGGTAGTACCAGGACCCTTGTGCCCCGGACTGCACTGCCCGCCCTATGACCCAAAACTCAAAACGAGCCTTGCGACGAGACGCGGACACCAACTCAAGTTGTATGGAAGGTGGACGGTCGAATTACCCAACTGAAATGAAGAAAGCAGTAGTTAGTGGGGGAATACAGTTCACTTTTAAGAAATGCGAAACAAAAGAAGGCGGTGAGGATTATCAGAGGTACTTTGTTTTTAGAGAAAGCAATGCTCTCCAGGAATCATTGCTGATCGCGGGTTGCTTTTTAGCTATTGCGATTCTCTTGCTGCAGAAGGTCCAGAATGGTGCCGAAATTTTACGAGGGTCCGGAGGTAACAATAGTGATTCGGCAGATCAAAGGTCCCTGCAATTTTCAATTCTATACCAAAGAATAATGAAAGATCAGATAAAGACCAAAATCGACATGTTGCGCATCAGAAACCAGATTCCGTGGTTTGTCGTCGAGGCTGTATTTACAAATTCAAGCTTAAGCGAGCTGTTTGGCACCCGCATCGACAGACTAGCAATGTCGTGTTTTGATGATCTCTACCCTAGAGTGAACAAATCCAAGGTTAAGGGCGGCAACCTCCCATCCGGCGGCTTCAAACATCTACTGCACATCTTCCATTGGACCCGGACACCCGAAGAAGGCAAGTGGCTGGTGCATACAAAATCCGACCAAGAGCAGCCTGCAAAACGGTTTGCCGAGTTTTACATTCCTAATGCAACAAACTTGCTTGAATCCGCAACTAGTTTTAAACGGCTCGACAGTAGCTCGATCGATGTGGCATACTCTAACAAGAGAATATCAGCACTGATGCAAGTAACACCCCTGCACTTGTTCCCATACAGCTACGAAATTTTCTACCAGCTTCTGAACTTTGAACAGAGGTATCCGGCGTACGGGCTTCCCGTGACAGCCCATTTCGCATGTAAGAAAAGCCTATTACAGACCAAAGCAGATGTTAAACTACTGCAGAAGAAGGGCATCGTGCAGAACACGATGAATAAGGGGGAAGAGGATGTTCTGAGCTTTCTACACGAGGTAGGGCATTTCTTTTTCTTTTTTTTTGACAGTAGGTAGGGCATTTCTTGGTGGATGAAAGTAAGAGCCTGCATACCTGATGACCTCGACAGCCTAGCGGAAAAGGTGATCGAGCATCATGAAAGAGATGTCAGTGTAGCGTACTCGGAGTTCAAGAGCCAGTTCTGCCCCAACCGATGGGTGATCATATCGGTCCTCGCCGCCATCACTTTGTTCGTGCTGACATTTATTCAGACTGTATACAGTGCACTTGCCTATTACAAAGGTTCTTGATCGTGCTGCTAGACACGACCGCGACTGGCCTCGACTCTTCGGTTGATTCCAGCAGCACAGCTTGCCTTTTCGGTTACTTTTTATATATTGTTCATCATGAATTGTTTGTGTGGGATTTTTCTTTAATCTGAATTGTCATCCTGGTTCGGTTGTAAGCATTCGGAACTCTGATGGCTGAGACCGGATTTATTTCCTTAATCTAAAAAAAGAATTGTCATCCCGGTGTTCTCTCTCTCTCTTTTTTACTGCAACTCCCTGTTGTGCTATCTTACTTGCATTTCCAACCACTAAATAAGGATACGTATAGGCCTTAAATTAAGAAAATTGATTTCTTATAATAGATTTTTAAGATATTATGTAAACTGCCTTAAATTAAGAAAATTGATATGGAACTTAAAATTGAAAAAATTAAGAAAATTGAACATCTTGGAGTAACTGAGGGACTTGATCTGGTCTCAGTTTTTCCCCCCTCAAAAACTCTATTGTTCCGCTCTTTATTCTAGATGGGCCACGCAGTCCTGAATCCTGCCTTCTCAAAAACCAACCGACCCATGGCTATAGCAACAGCAATTTCCACCAAGGCTATGCTCAACCTCTCTTGCATTATCACCACATCTTTGCTGATAATGTATTCTGTCGTAAGTCAGATCTGCCCACTCTCTAGCTGGTCTGATCACATTCCTACAGAAGCCACCTCCTCTCTACGACCGCTAACTTGGCATAGCCGAGCCCTCCATCCAATACAGACTTTTTTTTTCTTGATTCACCATCCAATACAGACTTGTCCAAACCCAAGCCCCTGGCTTCCACCAGACCATCACGACCCTTACCTCTCTCTCTCTCTCTCTCTCTCTCTCTCTCTCTCTCTCTCTCTCTCTCTCTCTCTCTCACACACACACACACACACACACACACACACACACACACACACACACTGCCTTCATGAACAGAACGGTCGAGGTTGAGGATGACGCAGAAGCGCACTGTGTGCATGGAACAGATCATAATATCTCGAAAAGATTTGCAACATTTGCTGAGAGATATATATCAACCAGGTGGCTGATAGAGCCTTTCTTGATTTGTGCACCTGGTCTGATTTTTTTGGTGGGTAAATAGTTTATCAGGAATTCATCTTCACTCATAGTAAATGGTTCAATTACACTAGGAAAAAGTCCAATTTACCCCATCAAGTATAGTCAAAGTCTAAATAATCCCCTAAACTATGTCATTTAATTCATTTCACCGCATAATAAAATTTATCTTTTTTTGTTTATCCATACACTAATTGAATTTTAATTTCAAATTTTGCAGCATAGTAGTAGACATCACAATGCATATTAAAAAATTGATATATTTTTTTCATCATAATTTTTCATATAATTTTGAACTCTAATGATTAATTTATTATTAAATATCCTAACCTATCAAAATAATGATAAAAAATTATGATGTATTTTTTTCTAACATGTATTATAGCGTGTACTATCATCTTGTAAAATTTTACTTAAAACTCCACCTATGCACAGAGAAATAAAAAAAATTGTATTAGGGGTAATTTGAACCAAAAGCATAGTTTGGGGGTAAAATAATGAACCAAACAATAATAGTTTAGAGGGTTATCCAGACTTTGACTATAGTTGAGGGGAGTAATTTAGACTTTCTCCACACTACACTATAGACACTGTCCCCATTAAGAGGGGAAACGCTAATTAGTTAATCCCCCGGCCACTTAAAAAGTTGCGTCGGCAATTGCTTTGAGTCTAGTAGTGAAGAATATATGCCAAATGCGAGGACCTCAATCTTTATGCTGCCATGCCACTTTAATTCATCCAGCACAGACTTGCCATGTTCATCAGAATGATTATCTTGGTTGAAGATAGTCGTTAAAAGATACACAACTTGACGCTTTCATGCATATCAAAGCCGCCGATTCTATTTATCGCGCGAGTGGCAAGCGACGTGTCACAGAAGGGCGCGGCTGCCGGCGAGCTACGGGAGTGGGGGATGGAAGAGGGTGGAGCGACTGCCGGTGATCTAAGGGAGAGGGAGGGGCGGGAGGTGGGCGGAGCGGCCGCACATATGAGGTCGCCGGTGCCAGCGGCCGGGGTGGTGGTCGAGGCGGCGAACCTTAGAGTTTCAGGTTGCTGGGGTGGGGCGGGCTCCACCGACCCCAGAGGAGGGTGCCGACCGGGCAGGGCAGGAACCTTGGTGGGCGGTGGCCGGCGGCGGGGGCGAGGAGAAGGAGTCGGCGGTGAGCAAGGTTAGCGTGGGTGGCGGTGGAGGCGCCGCCGGAGCCGAGGGAGGCGGGGGATCATGGGGCGTGGCGGAGGATAAGAATGGGGCGCAGCTACGATTGGATGAGTTCCAATCGCAGTTGCGATGAATAGATGCCCCCTATCAAACCACCTCGGGAAACCCCTCAAAAGAACAAAAAGGCAAGCATTCCGCATATCGCTGACATAGCGTTGAGTCAAGAACAAGATGAATTTTACTGGAATCTCCATCCTTTTGGACAGTTCTCAGTAAAATCTCATTATTTAGCCACGATTCATGCTGATGTCCCCAACTTGAATAAACGTCTATGAAAACTAAAAGCTCTACTAAAAGTCAAGATTTTTCTTTGCTATTTACGTAGAGGTATGGTGTTGACAAAAGATAATCTAATTAAGCGCAACTGAAAATGTGACAAGAAGTGTTGCAGTGTTGCTTTTGCTCCAGGGACAAGACGATTCAACATATTTTTTTATTGTCATTTTGCACGTGCAGTATGGTCAATCACAAATGCAGCTTCAGGTCTTCCGCAGCCTCATAGTATATCACATATGTTTAGTAACTGGTTACAGGGTATAAGCAAAGAAATGAAACCGCTAGTCCTGCTAGGGGCGGCTACTACTTGTTGGTCGTTTTGACTTTGCAGGAATGATTTAGTTTTTGAAAGAAAAATTAACCCTTCTTCTTTACATGTTATCTTTTCAGTTATCCATTGGCTTCGTTTATGGATTATACTACAAAATTCAGGATTTTTTTACCCGGACACATGAGTGGCGGTCTACCTACTGATTGACAGTCATTAGCATCTCAGTTCATCACTTTTTTGTCACTTCCATTTTAGGCTGTGTGCATCCTCATAATGCAGAGGTCGGGAATGTTCAAGTTTTTTGTATTAATAAAGTTTTCGTTATGAAAAAAGAAAAAGATACATACTTTGGTTTGCTAGCTACAGCAGAATCAGTTCTTATATATCTTCTGCTTAAAGATGATGAGAAGAAGAATAATAAGGTAGTGCCACCGACGATTGCTTTGCTAGCACGCTCATCAAAGGATGTATGCTAAACAGAAGCGCATCTTCTGTTCAGCATCCATGGCCTGGGGGGGGTGCGGGCGGGGGCCGGGGGGACCAATCGGAGCTTATCAGCGTGAGGAAATGAGGCGGGCCGTCATGACCGCGTTGGAGGCAACAAGGTGCGCGGCGCACGACCGAGGAGGGAGGGGGTTGAGGCATCGAGCCGCAAAGGCGCCACGACCTCATCGGAGACTCAGAGCTGCCGTCGGTGGGCCGTGGTGCTGCCCCCACCTTCTTCTGTGGCCCACGTTGACTTGCTACCCATGAGCAGAGCAGGGCCAGGCCACTCACCCGCCCGCCACGGCCGCCCGTCCTGATCGCGGGCCCGGGGCTTCGCCGCACAACCGCAATTGGCCCACGACGGCGCTCCACGTGCCGACTGTTTTTTTAAGAATGGTTTATGAACAGAAGCTATTCCAGTCTACTACTTCTCACGCCGGAGTAGTTTTAAATTGATTATCGATTCTTTTTCCTCGCCCTGTTCTCACGACGATGTTGGAGAGCCTGTGAAATTCAGGTACAGTTGAGAATGCAAAATTATTTGGCCTTGTTTGGTTCGTGCTAGAAAGTTCATACTAGGCATTTTGACCATTAACTAAGAGTATTAAATAAAGTCAATTTGCAAAACTAACTCCAGAACCTCCGCGCTAGGAAACCTGAAGAATCTAATGAGGCCTTTGACCGCGTGATTAGAGAATGGTTACTGTAGCATCATTATAGCCAATTATCAATTAATTACCGTCATTAGATTCATCGTGAAAAGTTACATCCATCCCTAAAAAATTTTTGCAAATAGATTTCATATAGTATTTCATGCATGCGAGATTTTTTTTTTGGAAAATATAAGTGGTAGGATCCTAGTGCGATCCAAACAGGGCCTTTGGAGATAAACGAATTGCTGCTTCTTATTACTCTCGTGATGGGAACGAAATCGCTCGCTGAGTCTCTCTGGTTTCAAATTGTTCAGTTTGCGATTTCGACGCCCAGCATAATTGTCCAACGTCCATCTCTGTCTGGGGTTGCATCCCAGCTTTTTGAGGTGGTTTTCTACAGAAGCTTCTGACCCTGCCTCTCGTTGTCACAGCCCACTACTGCTCTGGTTTGTACTCTGTTAGGCTTTATTTCCTTTTCACGACTCTTCGTGATGATGTGTTGTGTCAAATTACGTTAAAGAAAAAAAATGGTGTAGCGTCGTAACGTCAGATCTGCTTGTATTTGTTTAACCTGTAGACTCTTCGCCGCCGAGCACGCCTCGTCGCCGGACTGCCGCTCGCAGATAGGATCCGCGGCATCCTGAACCATACTATCAGTGGAAGCGAAGAGCTCCAGCAGCTGGCCTCACAGCACTACGAACAATCTTGGGCACTCAACACCGGCCTGCTATCTAACAGATGGATGTGCCATGGCTAACAACAATGCTTGCTCGGCGGTCGCAGATGCAGAGCTGGGCAAGATTAAGCTGGAGAAGGAGTTGTTTGACACAGACAGAGTCCCAAATGGTGGCATGGACAGAGTTCAGGAGAAGGAGTTGTTTGACACCGGAAATGATCCGACTCCTTGTGGGATCTGCCACCTATTTGCCCTCTGTCTTGCAGGTCTTTGATGTATTAAACTAGATGAAGATTTTTGCAGCTTCGTATCTCGGTGTCCCTACCTTTTGGGTCCGTTTTCTGCTCTTAGGAGCCAATTCCGTACAAAAAAAGAGTGTACGAGAAATGATGGCCAGCAGTTTGGATTCGGTACAGGATTCGATGTTCCGATTTGAGGGTCGGGGTCGAAGGGAATCAGTGTCTCATTCAAGGTTGGATTGCGTCCCGGTTTGAAAGGGGTCGCAGCCCCATTGTTTGCAGATTTAATTGGGATAAGGAGGTTAAGGACAGTGAATTGATGTGGTTTTTGTTAGAAAATGAGCTGAATAGGTGTAGCATGGTCTAAATGTACTCTTTTATATGTTTTTTATATGCTTGGACAGATTAATTTCTTCATTAGTAGCACATATATAGTTTTTATTTTTATAAAGACACATGGACCCGAAGATATCGGCCCCGATGAATCAGGGTCGCGTTCCACATAATAATTTATTGTTCTATAGAGGTATACCCCCTTCGTACCACAATTTTATAAAGTGACGACCCTCGACCCCGTTCCTCGACCCGGTCGACCCAGGAACTTTGTGACTATGAGCAGAGCAATGTGATAGATATGTTTTCATCTAGATGAATGACATTTACAGAATTGTTTTTTTTTTCCTTTTGCTTTTCTTCAGGGAACAGACTTAGGTTTTTTTTAAGTTACCTCCGGACGGCATAGAGCCACCAGAGAGTTTTTATCATTCCTATGTGCAACAATAAATGTAAAATTTTGTGGTGGATTTTTAAAGAAATTAGGTATGAGATATTTTCATGGTACATCTGCAGACTTTAAAGTAGCTTTTTTTTACAGAATATTGGTTCTGAGGGGAATAATTATGATTTGATAGGCCAAATTTATATTGAATGATATTTGCAAGTATTTATCAACCAACCAAACGAAGGTTCCTTTGATGGTAAGTTTAGTGGAAATACTTATGAAGATACTGATTTTATACTAGGAAAATGTCCATTTTACTACCCTCGTCAATCCAATTTGTCCACTTAACCCCCTGAGTAAAATTTAGGCTCAGTTCACTTGAACAATTTTAATAGGTCCAATGTACCCCTAATGAGATTTTTTTTGTTTCTCCTTGTACAAGATGAATTTTAAGTTCAGATTTTGTGAGTGGATAGAGGACATGATTCCATATGTTACAAAATTATATTAAACATGTTTCATAGTTATTTTCATAGGTTAGAAATATTTAATACAAAATTGATCTTGGAGATACATTTCTACATGAAAAGTAATTATACAAAATCCATAATGTATTTTTCTAGCATAGGGCATCATACTATAAGTCACCTTGCGAAATTTGAAGTAAAATTCCACTTGTACACAACGAAATAAAAAAGAGAAATATCATTAGGGGTGGATTGGACTAAATGAAATAGTTTAGGAAAGTAAATGAGCATATGTTTTGTTTAGGGGGTTAAGCGGACAAAGTGAATTTGTGTGGGGAGTAAAATGGACCTTTTCCTTTATGTTATTTGCCAAAAAGCTCATATGCATTAGAGAAAAAATCTAACCTTCTATTATTATTAAATTAAATAGAATTATTACTTAACTCATGATACCGTCATTTTTAAGCCACCATTTTCACAAACACTACCCTTACAACGTGAAGCTCTCTAATATGGGGAGCAGTGACGCCCTGTTTGGCAGAGCTCCCAGAGGGCCATGCTGGAGCAGAGCAGTGACATACCGGATGATCCAGATTCCGCATCGCTTACTGGTGATCGCGCCTCCTCGAGGCATCGGTGCCACATACGGACGGGCTAATGGCATCCTGCATGGCGCGCTATTCCCGGGCTGAATTCGCAGGCGGACAATGAGGTAGCAGGCATCCCAATGGCTGAACCACGAAGCAAATCCCCGACGAAACCCTAGGGAGCGCTCGGGAGAGGGGAAAAGAAAAATGACCTGTGCCCCGGTGAGGCGCCGACGAATTGCTTGTGAAGATGACGAACGGCACCCAACGGGGACATCCGTCGCAACTCGCAAATCTCGTCAGAAGAGAAACTATTATCATCAGTACGTTTACATAGAAAAGGAGACTGCAAGTCGTAGATGCAAGGATCATTGGGGTAGGAAAAAAAAACCGGCAACAAAAAGTCATGTCCGACGCCTGTGTGCAGTGTGCATGCGGCACGCCAACACAAGCACAGCTCGTAATAATAGTACTACATGCTATTGCCTCTGAGTCTCTTGAGGACGATTTCTGGACTGAACATGTCGTTTCACTTATTAGTTACATCTGGCAATTGGTACTGCAGGATGAAGCATGCATGCCTGTCAGTTATTCTGATTCATATATAACATAACACAAAGGAAATAAAAAACGGCAGGGTGCCCCAGTCAGTCAGCATGCCGGAACCATCAGATCGACACACAGGTGATAGGAGGTAGAAATGGAAATACAATGCAAACATACACCAAACAAACATTGTAACCTCGTTCACCGTTTATATAGACACACACATAATGGAAAAGGGGACAGCAGGGAACAAGCAAAGTGAAGGAAACCACCGGGGACCGACTGCTGGCTGTGTACGGAGCTCACCGAGGTACTCCGCGCTTCAAAACAGGTTTGTTTGGATTCCTGGTAAGCTGGCCCCGCACGTCTTCCAACCACTTCGGGCTGTAGAAACTGCGCTCATTAATCATGACTTCCTTGAGGCTGCGGAGAGATGATAGCCCAGAAAAATAGACGTCATCTCTGGGACATAGCAGCTCAAGCTTGGGTGCTGCTCCTTCCTGAAACTCCAACGACCTGATGCCTGACCCTCCAGCTAGCAGGTCAAGCACTGTCAAACTCGGGAATGATGCCTCCGGACTCTTCAGCCTCGAAAGACTTGTACCGTAGACGCAGGATGGCCAGGTTTGGTAGCTTGCCAAGGACTTGTATGGTGCCATCCACCTCCGTTAGCCTGGTGAATGTTAGCATCAACTTCACAAGGTTCTGGAGGCCTGCGACCCAGTCTGGCAATTTGCCCAGAGCGCCCAGCAGCTGGAGGCTCTGGAGGTTTTTTGGAGGCGAGCGCAGACCATCCAAGAAGTCACGTAGATCTGCCTCCTCCATTATTGAATCCACTGACAGTGATTCCAGGTGGTTGAGATGTTCAAGGGTGGAACAAAACTCTTGGCAGTTCTTCTTGCTGATGCCTGTCACTGCTAACTTGTGCAATCGGGTGAGCCTTTTAATGTCCTGTAGGATGTCCTTCCCTCGTGAGATGTCCACAGCACCCAGAGTGTGCAGGTCTTTTAACTTCCTGAGCCCCCTTGGAACTGCCGCGCCACGTGGATTATATTTGCTGGCACGAATGTATTGCAGCTTTCTAAGCTTGATAATGGCCTGCGGCAGCTTGTTTATGAATGTATCAGTAATATCTAG
Source organism: Panicum virgatum (assembly GCF_016808335.1). NCBI lineage: Eukaryota > Viridiplantae > Streptophyta > Magnoliopsida > Poales > Poaceae > Panicum > Panicum virgatum. The sequence goes on from NC_053146.1 coordinate 8,493,965, forward strand.
TGCCTGGAGTTGCTTCAAGTTACCCAATGAATCTGGTAGGTGAAATATACCTCTGCAGCTTCTTAAAGAAAGGTATTTCAGGTGCACGAGCTTCCCAATTGACTTGAGGTGGTGATCCACAAGACCCGTGGTGCTTTCCAAGTCTAGCACACGCAGCAACCTCATCTTGTCAGAAACATAAAATGGCTTCCACTTCCCAAACACAGTTAAAGACCTTATCCGTGACAAGTCCACTGTGCTCTCAAACTCGCTTTGGTCACCCTCCCAATTGCTGCTTATAGCAAGGTGACGTATGGTGCCTTGGGTGTTAATGCTGCAGCCTTCTTCCATTCTAAAGACAAGATTCTCCTCAATTGCCTTTGAGATGCTGATTTCACGCTTGAGATCGTGGAGTTTGCAAGAGGAAATACCTTTCCCACTACTATTTGGTTCTTTGATAGGTAGGATCATGCTACGGTCAATGAGTTCCATGAAGTAGCTATCAGCTACATCCCCCATAGACTTGCCACGCACCTCACTTGAGTAACCCTCTGCACTCCACCGGTGCACCAAGCGTCTTCGGGTAATGTTGTAGTCTTCAGGAAAGACAGATAGATACAAGAAACAAGACTTGAGATGATATGGTAAACCATCGTAGCTTTTCATAAGGATAGTTTTAATTATTCCAAGCTCTGGATTCATCTGCAACTCAGCACTAATATGCTCATTCAATTTTCTCCACTCCATGGGAGTCTTCGGTTGCTTTGCCAAGAAGCCACATATGGTGACTATTGCAAGGGGAAGTCCATTGCACTTCTTCAGAATTGTTCTTGCCTCTTCAATCAGTGCAGGATGTTCATTCAAATCTATGGCTTCCTTAAATACCTGCAATTAGTTGAATCAAGATGCTTAAGTATTGTAATACTAAATGATGTATAAATAAATTAAAGTTCCTAATTTGTGTTGGAGTATCTATATATGGTACAAATATTATCTTAACCCTTTTTTACATACACTACTACAAAAACGTTGATTTGTCCCGGTTGGGAAACCGCTGTTGTCCCGGTTTCCCAACCGGGAACGCCTGTCCGGGACAAAAGGGGGTGCCCTTTTGTCCCGGTTGTGGCAACCGGGACAAAAGAGGACCTTTTGTCCCGGTTGGTAACACCAACCGGGACAAAAGGTGCAGCCAGCGCCCACGTGGCTGGCGCACCCTTTTGTCCCGGTTGGTGTTACCAACCGGGACAAAAGGTCTCTTTTTTTTTTCATGTTTTTCTTTTCTCGATTCTTTTTCTATTTCAATTATACTTTTGCATTTCAATTAAACTTATGTATTGGAATTCAGTGTGTATGATCTCCACTAATATATACATATATATATAGTTACTTATATAATATTTGTCCTAGATAGTTTTCATATATAAATTAATTCACTTATATATATATGTATACACATATCTATACATGTGAATTCCTTTACATATGAAAATGTCTAGGACCAATATTATATAAATATATATATATACACATATATATTATTGGAGTGCTTATATATATAATACATACATACTCCATCATATTTGCATAGGTATATTCGTTCTTAATTACATAGTAGAATTTGCCTTTTGGAAATTTAATACATACATACATACTCATAAATAGAAATTTAATACATAGACACACATATATATTTACATAGTTATATTCGTTCTTAATTACATATATACGCGTATATTGTCATATTTACTGTGATTGTCAATATTAGATATTCCATCATAGTAGAATTCGCCTTTTGGATCGAGGACTTGCTCAACAATAAATCCGGAGAATTGTTCTTGAATCGCCATAACCTTTTCCTCCGGTATGAGTTTATCGCGCATCTCCCCGACCTATGGAAAAAGGGGATAATTAATTTCGACTAATTAAAATACGAGTTCAAATATTAACAAGTTTTTTTACTTACTTCCTCCTCCCAATCTGTCCAGCCCTTTGGAGGACCTACCAGACCATGGATGTTCTCGCATACATAGTATGCGCACAATACAGTGCCTGGTTTCTGCCTCATACACTTTAAGAGAGAAGAAATTATCAGGTATTTACATGAATATATAATAAAACTAATGAATCGTGCAACGAATCATCCAAGCGCGTACCGGAAAATCTGTCTTGATCTTCAATTCCTTGTCAAATTTGCCTGGATGATTTTTAGCGAATTCTTTCCAAACCCTGTGCATGATTAGAACAATTATAGTCAAGTAACAAAGTGATTCAAATTATCAGTCACCGACGGAGTAGTGGTAGATTTACTTTTTCATCATGTTAAGAAGATTTTCGTATTGTTCTGGAGGTCTCCTCAATGAGTCCATAACCACGAGTAGGCTCTTCTCGGGAATTATGACAATTAGGATCCAGTGTTCACTGCAAGATTATACGGAGGCAGTTCTTGGTAGTTAAGGTTTAAACAATTCGATTACAGAATAGAAAGAGTTAGACGGAAGGAATCACTCACGCAAAGTTGTAAGGAAACAATATCATTTGCTTGTTGTGATAAACGCTTATGTACTTGAACAACATTTGGAATATCTCATCGGTATTGTCGCGTAGAAGCCTCCAATTACAAGTAATTGGGTCGATGAAGCCGAGGTGAGAGTATCCCTTTCTTCTGCAAGTATGTATCTCCATTCTACATGATACCGAATAAATCAAGAGATCAGTATGTTGAGATCATGCAAAACAATACGTAAGGAGAGTAAAATACTTACAGAACCCACAAGGCGACCATAGAGATGTCGAGGGCCTCCTGATGTAATAGTTGGTAAATTTCTTCCCAGTTTATCCATAGAATGGCCTCCCCCCGTAAGAAATCATCATCTTTAATCTTTGCGCCCTGCATGAAGATGCAATCGGCCATCGCACGCATGTAGTGCTGGTGCAGCTTATACATTTGCGTTGGAAGCACAGACACTACTTCGGGGGGTACAAGAGTTTTGCCGATCTCAAACGTCCATTTGACGACCACATCGGCCTTTGGAATATCTTCTCCCCCTGCAATCTGAGCGGCCGTCAGGTTTGATTCTTTCAGAAATGTAACAAAGTCTTGTTCTTGCGTCGTCTGTCCCACTACGAGAGGCTCTATTGATTGTTTCTTTTGGGCTCCGAGCTGTGGAACGTCGGACGACGACGACTTTGATTGTCTCTTCTTTTTCTCAGTAGTTTTGATAATTGTGCGTTCGTAGTCTGAAGGGGGGTCTCTCGGAATGAATTTTCTCTTATTTGCTTCGCACATTCCCTTAAAAAATTTCAAATCTATCGGATTTATCACTTTCTCGGGCTCCGGCTTCGGCTTCGGCTTGAAGTGCTCTTTAACTCTTTCTTGAGTTATCCGATCGCATTCTTCAAGGCTCATGTCCCAGGGTTTAATAGGAGCCTCCTTGGTTTTCTTCTTCTTTTCCTTCTTCTTTGGAGGCTCCCTAGCCGGTGCAGCTACCTTCTTTGCCGGCGGCCGTTTCTGCTTCTTTGCCGGCGGCGGAGGGGGTGACCATGGAGGCGACGGTGACGCTTGAGTGTTCATCGGCGCATGAGATGATGGTGATGGAGAATGTGCCGGTGAACCTTGCCGAGACAGTGCTGCCCTTGGGGAGTTTTGCGGAGATGCCGGTCTTGGAGAGGCATGCTGAGATGCCGGTCTTGGTGTTTGATCATCCGACTTTAGGACAATGTAGCGCTTATCCCATAGGATGTAGCCATGAATGGCTTCTGCTAGTGTCCTCTCCCCATCGCCTCCAGGAATATCAAGCTCGAGCGTCTCCCAACCCTGGCACACCTGCTCCACGCCAACTCTTGTGTATCTAGGCGGAATTTGCTGCCCGTGGTACACGTCGCCTGGTTCGGTTGGCATGGCGGTACCGTACGCAACAGTGAACATTAAGTTCTTAACGGCAGTCTGCAGGTCACAAGGTGTCCGGTGGGTGATCTCATCCACTGGAAATCGCTGCGGGGCCGACGCTTCAACTGCGGCCTGGATCCCCGTGGGCTCGGCAGCGGCGACGTCTGTGGAAGCGCAGCTACTTTTCCGCTGAGACAGGTGATCGGCTGCGACACTAGGCTCTGGAGGCAACGTTTGCGCTTGCTGTTGCTGGCTCATTGCTACGGCCACTTGGCGTTGTACCTCTTCCTCCAGTCTTTGATCGTGTGACATGAGCCGTTCCTCTAGCCTTCGCAGGTGCTCCCGCTCATCATTCTTTCTTCTTTGCCGGCTTCTATATGAATCAATGTAATCCCTGAACCCATACTTCCACGGAACCACGCCTTTGCCTCTTGTGCGGCCCGGATGCTCTGGATTCCCAAGGGCGTAAGTCAGCTCGTCCCTCTCTCTATCTGGCTGGAATGTTCCCTCGGCCGCTGCTTGTATGGCCTCCTGTAGTCTCTGGGCTGCTCGCTGGATGTTTGGCCCATAGATGCAGTCACCAGTCATTGGGTCCAAGCTTCCCCCGTGACCATAAAACCAGGTCCTTGACCTTTCAGGCCAGTTCATGGTCGCAGGTCGGATGCCTCTGTCAAGCAGATCCTGCTCCATCTTCTCCCATTTGGGTACTGCAAGCTTGTAGCCTCCTTGGCCTAGAGTGTGATGGTACACTTTCTTCGAGGCGTTGTCTTTGGCCTTCTGCACCTTTTGAAGCCCAAGCTCTGAAGACTTGTATTCCACAAATGCATCCCAGTGACCCCTGAGCTTTTCGAGCTCGCCGGTAAATACGGGTGTGGTCCCGGTCTTGATATATTTCTTCGTCAAAATTTTCTTGAATGATCGCAGTTGTTCGGCCATCTTACTCAGGGTCCAGCGCTTGCATATCTCTTCGGATTCAGCTGGAACCGTGAAGTTTTTCTTAAGCTCCCGCCAGCACCATTCTTTTTCTCTTTCGGGTACCGCATCCCGTTCCTCGCTTGGATTGGAAGCTTTCCAGAGCTTGAAGCTGATCGGGATGTGGTCCCTGACAATACATCCGGATTGTCTTATGAATTTTTTGGCGGCAGCTTCTGGAGCGATCGGTTCGCCATCTGGACCAACTTCCGTTATAATGAACCGCCCTTCCAGTTTTTTTGTTGGGCCTCGCTTCGTCTTTTTCTGCTGCGACGATGATCCAGACGGCTATAAAAAAACATTCATAGTATTCATATAGATTCAGATGAAAATATGATTGTCACTACAAATAATTATAGTTGTGATATGTACATTAGCACTTTGTTCAGCAGCAGCGTCATCCTGAATAGATGGTGCCTCAATTCCATCACCGGACATATTCAAATATATGTCGGTATTGCTGCCATCATCAGCTTGTTCAGCGACATCTCCTTGACCTTCGCCAATCATATTCAACAAGAACTGTTCGTCTTCCGCGTCTGTGTGTCGCGGGTCCATCGTAACTAAAATATGAATACAAATAAAACCCTTAAAAAATTATCTAAATAATCCACATATTTGCGAGCATTTGACTAAGTAACGGAGAATTGTTTGCATGTGTGCGCGTTTGTTGAAGAGTCATGCATGTGCCAGCTAAGCTGGGCCAGTTTATGATGTACCTGTGTTTGTATTGATCTCGTACGGATGCTATTTTGAAATTCCCCTCAAGATTGAGAGAAGGCTATTTGCTTTGTGAATCGACATAATGAATCATCTTCTTTAACTCTCCGTTGGAGAACCCAATTGCAACAAAATAATTGTATTTCTTTAGTCTCCGTTACTGGGTTAATTAGTACTTTAGTCGTCAAATCACTGCTTCTGCTGATATCTTTACTGTTTCTCTCTTTTAATTTATTCATTTTTTTACATAATACCGTTGTTGATATTCTGTAGTAATTTGTGGAACCCTAAGTATATGTCTTTTCACCCCTGTTCAAACTTCATCTATCTAAAGACTTATTAGTGTACCCTTTTATCACTACTACAAAAATAATTTGTAGGAACACCCCTTTTTTTTAAGGAGCGAATCAAAAAATAACTCATTTCTACTGCTACAAGAAATCCTTAAATGTATGATAGATTTTTGGTGAAATTTACGAAAACTGCCATAAATAGACAGGATCTATGACAATTTATAAATTTTCATTATATATTTGCAAATAATCCATATGGACTCTAGTTTGGGCCCAGTTTCTGTGGCAAACATCTGAAAACATCACAAAATGAAAGTAGAAATCGTCACGAATTTAATATCTTGCTCAAATCACAATAAAATTTTTGCATAAGAATATTGTTGTACAAAAATATGAGGTGCCGAAATTGAACCTCTAACTCCCTTAACGATGCAAAAGTTTTACTACTTCTTTGCACTAAATTTGAGCACCTTGGCGGCGGCGTGAGGTCGGGGCGGGCTCTGGGCGGCGGCGTGAGGTCGGGGCGGGCTCTGGGCGGCGGCGACGTCGATGGCGGCGGTGCTCGGCTCGCGCGGTGGGGGGAGCAGGACGGCGGCGGCGGTGGCTCTGGGCGGCGGCGTGAGGTCGGGGCTCTGGGCGGCGGCGACGTCGATGGCGGCGGTGCTCGATCGGCTCGCGCGGTGGGGGGAGCAGGACGGGCGCAGAGATGAGAAACCAAGTGTTAGGAGAAGGGCGAAGGAGGAAGGAAATATATGGGGGGGGGGGCCTTTTGTCCCGGGTGAAGCCACGACCCGGGACAAAAGGTCCTTTTGTCCCGGGTCGTGGCTTCACCCGGGACAAAAGGCCCCCCCTTTTGTCCCGGGTGAAGCCACCACCCGGGACAAAAGGACCTTTTGTCCCGGGTGGTGGCTTCACCCGGGACAAAAGGGGTTTTTGGGCGGGCCGGGAAAATTCCCAGCCCGCGGCCCACCTTTAGTCCCGGGTGGATCTACCACCCGGGACAAAAGGGGCCCGTTTTCCCTCGTTCCCGCCTAATGTTATGTTTGTTTTTGTTTCTTTTTTACTTCTCATTTAAAATTGGCTTTCATATGTTAATTCAGATAATAAAATTATGATTCCAAAAATTATGGAACAAAATTTCTTATTATCTCTATATAAACTTGATACACGCAACAAAAATAATTAATTTTCATTCAAGTGATTGGGTCAATGAAATATCTAACTTTTTTGAAATCATATTTGTTATTTTGACCATGCAAAAATATATTAGGTGAAATTTTTTTTCAAACTGTTGCTTTTCGATAGAAAGTGGATTCTATCACGATATTAACGTTTAAAAAGTGAATTTTAGATAAAATTAAGCAATTTCATGATATTAATGAGTAGTGTGTGTGAGTTTGAGAGATAGTGTGTGTTAGTGAGATTGTGTGTGTTAGTGAAAGAGTATAGTGTGTTAATGTGAATGTAATTTCATGAAATAAATAAAATTAGTTGAGTAATCCATTATTGAATGAAAATTATAATTGAGTCTAGTAATTAAGTGAAAAATATATAAAATAATATAAAGAACACATAAAATATAATTGTACAGTACATATATAATAAAAGTTCTTCGACCAATGGTCTTAGGTACACATCAATGTCATTTCCGGGCTGCTTTGGACCCGGGATAAGCACTGGCATCATGATGAACTTTCGTTTCATGCAGAGCCATGGTGGAAGATTGTACAGACAAAGAGTCACAGGCCAAGTGCTATGACCACTGCTCATCTCACCAAAAGGATTCATGCCATCCGTACTCAAACCGAACCTTATGTTTCTCGCATCCAAATCAAATTTAGGGTACGTTCTATCTATTTTTCTCCACTGCGACCCATCAGCGGGGTGTCTCAACATCGAGTCTTTCTTGCGTTCCTCTTTGTGCCATCGCATCAACTTAGCATTATCTTTATTTCTAAACAGACGCTTCAAACGTGGTATTATAGGCAAATACCACATGACCTTCGCAGGAACTCTCTTCCGGGAGGCTCTCCCTCGACATCTCCAGGATCATCTTTTCTAATCTTGTAACGCAATGCACTGCATACGGGACATGCATCCAAATTCTCGTACTCGCCTCGGTAGAGGATGCAGTCGTTGGGGCATGCATGTATCTTTTGCACTTCCAGTCCCAAAGGGCAAACAAGTTGTTTGGCTTCATACGTTGTGGCAGGCAATTCATTGTCCTTAGGAAGCATTTTTTTAACAAGTTTGAGTAATTCACCAAATCCCTTGTCGGATACACCATTTGTCGCCTTCCATTGCAGCAACTCCAAGGTGGTGCCAAGTTTCTTAAATCCATTTTGACAATCTGGGTACAACAACTTATGGTGGTCCTCTAACAACTTCTGGAACTTCAACCTCTCTGTTTCACTCTCACAGTCTGCCTGCACATTGTGCAATGCTTGCCCCAGATCGTCGCTGGGATCATTTTCTGCTACATCTACTTCGGGCTCTTCCATGGGAATATCGTCATCGAATGCACCGATTCCAGCATTCCCGGGAAAGTGGTCGTCAAAATCTTCTTCTTCATTGTCTTCCATGGTAACCCCCTGTTCTCCGTGCTTCGTCCAACAAACATACTTTTTCATGAAACCATTTGCGAAAATGTGGCTGTGTAGGATTCTTGAAGATGAGTAATCCTTGTTATTGTTGCAATGAACACACGGGCAGCACATAAAACCATTCTGCTTGTTTGCCTCAGCCACAGACAAAAAATAATGCAGGCCATCAATGAATTCTTTCGAACGTCGGTCAGCATTGTACATCCATTGCCGGTCCATCTGCATTTTAAATAAATCGATTTGAATTCTTTACACGTATCGAATAAATAAAATATATCAAACCTAAATTAAACTAAATGTAACATAACATGAATAATTAAAAGATATGCAATATCTATCATACATCTTGATTAATTAAAAGGGGTACTTAATCCATTACAGAACTTAACAAAGGAGTACTATACATGAAATTTAAAAATTCGGTCAACAACACATAGGTTTTCAACCGTCCTTGCGTTGGAACGCAGAATGTTCTAACGGATTTCTTGCTGGCGCAGAATAAGATGGCGGAGCTGAAACCTCCGAGTTTGGTGGTGACGAACCGTAACGCCGCAATAAATCCTCAAGATCAAACGGAGGTTCCTCGCCCCTTGCCATGCATTCTCTATATTCTTTTTCCAAATAACGGAGCGCTGCCCTATGAAAAGCACTAGGTTTTTTGGACCGACGACCTACTCGAGTTGTGCCCTTCTCTCCAGAAGGACAACGATCACCCCCACCGGCGCCACTCCCTCCAGCTGTTGAAGCCATATTTTACTGAAAAATACCTTTATTTTCCACAAAATTATAAATTCTTACCATTACAAAGCAAAAATTATTTACTATTACAATTACAATGATCAGATTAATAACTCTTGCAAATAACAATGAAATTATATAAAAAAAGACGAAATGTATCATTAATCCTCAAGAAATCTCTAATTAATTGAAAGAAATCTCTATAACTTCTAATTACTTTGACACCCTTCAGTTCCAGGAGTACACTCTTTTCAATATCCAGAAACCCTCTAGAAGAAAAATAAACCTTTATTTCTGAAAATGTATATGTCAGTAACCTCAACCCTGCGGTGATGACACTGCCTTTCGGGGGGACACGGTGCGGTACAAGGATGTCACCAATCGGCTAGTCGCAGCACCAACATTTACGATTAATAGGCACAGCACTTGGCACAGGCAGCATGCTCGTTCATATGCTCTCAGTACAACAACGGCATGCTGACTGCGTCAAATGCTGTCTTCTTATCAATCGGAAGTGCTGGTGATGCGACCAACCGATTTGCGACGTCCTTATAGCGCATCGTGTATCCCTGAAAGGTAGTGCCATCACCGTTGGATGGAGATTAACGACGTATACTTGTTTCGAAATAAAGATTTTTTTAGCTTCTAGATGGTTTCAATGTGAGCCTGATTAAATACATCACTAGAGTGTCAAAATAATCCATTCATAATACAAAAAATTCTATAATATACTCATTTCATTAATTCATTCACGAATAAAAAAATCAACTATCCACAATATGGTCATATATACAAGTACATCACATGAAGTATCTACACTCATTCTAAAAATTTCTACTATCCATATACTCATCTAAATCTAAAAGAAAATTACGCCTACATATATATGCAATCTAGCTAGCAAAATAATGTCCAACAAATGAGCTAGCTACACATTTTCTCTATTTCTAAAGTATGAAATGAGCTATACAAGCCAAGGAAGAAGAGAAAAACAAGCCCCAAACCTTTAGAGCAGATGGATGGACGGGGAATCAAAGATCTTCACAAATGTGGTGAAGAAATGAGCAAGAACTCCTCTATCCCGAGCCAAGAACAGAGAAAACAAGTGAGCTGAATGGCTCGGGCGGGGGGAGAGGGAAGGGGATAAGGGAAGGCCTTTTGTCCCGGTTGGAGGCACGAACCGGGACAAAAGGGGAGACTTTTGTCCCGGTTGGTGGTTCCAACCGGGACAAAAGGCTACGCGGGCCTTTTGTCCCGGTTGGAACCACCAACCGGGACAAAAGTCTCCCATTTTGTCCCGGTTGGTGTCTCCAACCGGGACAAAAGGCCCCCGTCCCCCCGCTGGCCCGGCTAGCCGTTGGACCCGGGACAAAAGCCACCTATTGTCCCGGGCCCAAAGGCTGCCGGGACAAATGGCCAGGAACAAAGGCCTGTTTTGTAGTAGTGATATAGAATCTCATGCACGTATAATGAATCGGTGGTGCCCAACTGAAAAAAGGAAATTATATACGGTTATTGAATGCCCCACATATGCACTTTAGCTAGAGAGAGTTCAGCACCACACCTGCGGTATCTCAAGGGCAAGCTTGCATCCGCCCCTAAGGGCAAGTGAGCAGAGACCGAGGAGGGAAACAAGGAGGAGGTTGAGTTCCCCAGATCAGAGGGGTGCCCCATGATCTTGGGGGGCTAGCTGCCTACGAGTCAAAGCGCCACCACAAGCTGATAGCGCGGGATGTGTACTTCGTATCCTCCGTGTGCGAGGCTGTGCTGACCTACCTTAAATGAGCGGAGGCCACCGGAACTGTTGATCCAGCTCTGATGACTAGTTTCATTGCAATGCGAGGAGATAATGATCACTGTGCCACTATAGAATTGTTGCCCCCATGTGTGCATCTTAAGCAAAAAAAAAGGCTATAGTACAACGGGTTCAACCCGAGTGCAATGCTAGTCACAGCATATCACTACGTCAAAAAGCCCTACTTAGAGATGGATCTAGGCACACATTAGTGGTGGCAGAATCCCGCGTCACTAAATTTTCATCGTTCATGTGAATCACATCGGTGCCGCGAAAAAACCATCACTAATGACACTAGAAAGGTGACGGATCAAGACTATATACGTCACTAATGTAGTTGATTTGTGGCGGGTACATGTTTACCACCATCACTAATGACACCACAAAGGTGACAGCTTTAACCTGTCCGCGTTACTAATGTTGTGTATCAGTGGCGTCTCCAAGTTCATCAGTGTCACTGGTGACATCTATACTGGTGACACATCCTTTTGACCCGTCATAGTTTTGTTACATGCCTGCGCCGATGACGATGGAGCGCTTGGGGGTTGGAGGCCGGGGCGTGTTGGGGCTGGTGGCCAGAGCACATCAGGGCCGGCGGCAGCCGAAGTGCGTGGATGAGCGGTGGATGAGCATGTGAATGAACAAGTGGATGAACGACGACCTATATTATAGCAAATAGTTATAATGTAGCACATTGGTGACGCAGGTATAACAATGCGTCACTATTATGTCCCATTATTAGTGATTCATCTCAAAATGACCCGTCTCCAATGATTTTGTTATTGTAATAAGTGACACGTTGTATTTAGGCCCATCTCTGATATGTTTGCACTAGGGCAAGATCACTCTATTGGTGATGCGTCCAGTACAACCACGTCACTAATCTTAAATCAGTGACATGTTTTGTTTTCGCATCACTAATTAGGTGTCTCGTTTCATCATTTCTATGTAGTGTATTCCACACTTGATTGTCTCTAGTGTTTGGTCACACCCACCGCCGAGATCATTTTTCAGATATTAGTTAGTGTTGCACTTTTAATCTAAAAGTAATTAATTAAGAAAATTGAGTAAGATCATATGGTATACCTTTTTGGTGAAGAGATCAAGAGCGCCCCTATTATCAAGAACCTCAAGCTTGTAAATGTCTTTTTGTTTTGGTGAACAATGCTTTGCAATATTCTCTTCTCTTGTGGTGATTACGATCTTGCTCGCATTCTCCATTTTGGGTAGACTTTGTATTATCGTGTCCCATTCAGCAGCAGAAGACAAATCATCCAGAACAATTAGACACCTCTTTCTTTCCAAAAGCTTACACAACGCTTCCTTTACATTTCTTGTGCCAGCCCTGTTAGAGGATTTTTCATCTAGCTGCATAAATAAGCTCTCAAGGACCTTCTCGAGAACAAACGGACGCATGACTGTGATGCAAGCACGCTTCTCAAACAAACCACTTAGCTCTTGGCTTTGGTAGACCTCTTTGACTAGAGTCGTTTTTCCGAGACCTCCCATTCCCCAAACTGAGATCACTGTACATTGCTGGTTGTCTTGCTTTGAAATTAGATTGATAAGATCAGACTTCTCTTTCTCACGACCCACAAGTTGAGATTCCACCAAAGCACAGGAGATTGTCCCAATACGAGTAAGGCTCTTTCTAACCATCTTCTCATTGTTGCCTACAAATTGATTCTGAAGAATCTCAATTGTCGGCATCGCAATGTTGCTAGCACCATGTGTGACTACAATTGAGCCAGAGCCTAGCTTCATTAATGTGGTTTGACTTTGAAGAACCTGACACAAATAAACAATGTCATGAGTCTTGTACATGTTTACATGAATTTGTAGCTCTTTATAAAAATGAGAGTCTCAGCAAACCATAGGATATACACATAATCTATAGCAAGCTCCTGAGAATCCCAGCAGACCATAGGATCTACTCATAATCTATAGCAAGCTCCTGATTCAATAACTCAAACATTTGACAATTGAATAACAAAGCAGGAAGAAAATTATGGCATGCACTTTAATTAATATCCCATACATTATACCTTAATTTACAAACCAAGCATAAAATTTAAGCAGACCTATAGGTCACTGGCTACCTAAGGAAACTCAGATTTGATCCGTCATCTTGCTGGGAGGCATCTACTTCATCCTGATCACAAGGAGAGGTCCAACACCACAAATACCAAACTATTAAGACATAGTAGTATTCTAATTATCATTCTAAGGGATGAACTAATTAAGGTTTTTTGCCTGGTTACTTTTGTAGAACCAAACCCAGTTGCCGTTATGGAATGTTTATTTTGGTTAAGCCATTACTACTAGAACTATAGACTGAAGGGCTTGGATTATTTTTTCTCTTGAATTATAGAGAAAACTTCATTTTTTTTGTTCGGTAATAGTTATGGTAGACTTCATCCTTGTTCACATTGAAAAGCTTTCTCAAAACATTTTTTTATAGTAGACTTCATCCTTTTTTCACATTGAAAAGCTTCCTCAAAACATTTCGTTCAAGTGTATGTGTGTGCGCAACTCAAGCGGATTTCCCGAGAGCTTAGTAGTTCTCAATCATTGTTATGAACCATTGGTCCTTCATCTAATCGCTCTTGAGTATTGCATGATATGGCGCAGTGGCTAGGCAAAACCTGACAAATTTAGATGCATGCCGAATTGATGCATGCAATCCATAAATGTTCATATACTACTAATTATATGATCTTGATGCAAACATCTTTCAGATCACAACCTACCTAACCATCTCAATCAAACAAACATGAAATGCAAATTATTAAGGCAATCGATCTAGATCTTATTGCCTAAGATCATTCTTTTAAGCCTACGCTAGACATGTAGTCCTATATTTTATTTCTAAATTGAAACATGAATTCACATGCAGATACACAACAACGGGAAATTATTTTGTGTGTATCAATCCAATTTTACTATTTGTTCTAGTCATCCATATATGAAGAAAATATGCTAGAACTTTTTTGCATGGAATATTTTTCTAATATTTTGAATCTAGGTATTTGTAAACATAATTAGCTAAGTACTTTCCTAAAAAAATATTTATGTATCACATTATTGTTTTTACACATTTTAACTAAAAATGTTTCTAAGTAGATATAGGTACCCACCAACAAACAAAAGTTTAGAATCCTATTTGACATGGCGCCCTTTCTATATGTTTAAATCCTAATAATTACAAAATTGAGACAAATAGCTAGAAATTTGAATATCCTCTAGCTTATCACAAATTCTTGACATCATGGATAGGACTCGGTTGAACTTTTGACAAGTTGGCTATCAACATCTTTCAACTATTTAATTTGGAAACATCAAAATCATATGTTTGCATATATGTCTTACTTCTTTTTTGTAATTTCAATATTACATTGGATTTTACATACATCATCACAATAATTATCAAGGTACACATTAGAAATCATGCCGTATCTAAATGTGAAGGGTTTCTTTATCCGAGGATTATGAATTAAAATTTCATGTTCTTTTCAATATAACTTTAATGTTCTTGATTTTTTCCGATTAGATTTTATCAACACTAATATACAGTCAATTTTGGTCCTAGTTTTGTATTTGCTGTAGATTTATTGCAAATGATTTCATATCCAATAGACATCAATTTTCTATTTGGCATGAGCATTTTTCATGGAATCCTTAAAGCATAATGTTTGTAAACAAAAATAGCAACATGCAGCAAACTTCTTAGAATTGTGTACCTGCAATGTTTATATCAAAAATTTATATCCAAATTAATGTAAAACCATCTTGCTAGAATAAGATCTTTCATCGTATTCAATATATTTATGTGATTATATTTAGTCAATTAATTATATCGGACGAGCAATCTTGTTCTCAATTTGAGCCAAGACATAACTCAGTTTGCTACATAGCAAGTTTATGCTTTGTATCTAATGAATATGGGAAATTTTAAATAAGAATAGTGTAGAATAGGGAGACAAGCACAATTACTCAGATAAGTCTGAACAATATAATTACATTCTCTACAAGGATCTAACACTACTGGAGAAAGTGTCTTCCATCCACATAAATATATCGATGGAGATCTGACTTGGTACTAATGCTATATTTAGTACTGGGTCCAATTCTTAGCGGTTTATTTGTGGTGGACAGAAGATTCTAGAGGCATTTAATACTGGATGTGTTAATTCAAAAGGAAAGCATCTACAAGTTAGATCTACTATGTAGGTGACGTGGTAAGGATAGATCTGTTGTGTAGGTGAGATGGTAAGAAAGCTTCGTATAAAGCAAGATGCATGGGTTCGAAGACTATGCACCGCCCGCTTGTATATTTCGCATAACTTTTCACCTGCGACGGTTCGGGCGTGGCGTCCTTTTTCTAAGTGTGAAATTGTTTGGATGTCTTACCCTTTAGTACCGGTTAGAGGTAGCTTTACCGGGTGAGCAATCCGGTATTAAAGATTGAGACTTCTATTCTCGATTTTATAGTATCGGTTAGGAATTCGTTACTAATGGTAGTTCAACAGATATTAATAGCAGGTTTTCTAGTAGTCTCATACTTATAATTTAACTACATCGCTGGAACATATACAACATAGTTATATTTAAAAATATATTTTTTTGTACAAATGCCCACATTGACACAAGGGCGGATCCAAATAGATCAACGAGATGTAGTGGACATATAGTCCATTTTCCCCTCATTTGGATCAATGCATAATGTCACAAAATAATGCAAAACTTATGGTCTTTCTCATACGCTCATCTCTTTTACAAATTCTTTCAGCATTCCAATCCATTCCAAACAGTTGTAGGGTTCATGTTCAACTACGCCTGTTGAGAATTTCTCAAATACATACATAAAGAAATAAATTAAGCTAAATATATCGCCTATTTGCTATTTTTTAGAAAATAGAAACCTGACCCAATTATGAATGAGAAATTAGACAAGAATCATGACCAGCTGAAAGCACTATCGTATACATGTGCAAATATGCTTACGGTGCAATCGAACTTGTCTTCAGAATCCTTCTTCAAATGTAGATTAAATATTAATACATTATATTTTATTTGACTTGACTGTGATAATATGGTTTAAAGAATATTGGCAACAGAAATTACCAATGATTTTATTTATAACAGATATAATAATGATTTAAAAGAACATGAAGAGGTAAATTAATTAGATGATTATAGCCTCCAATAGATATTACCTTATTGTAGGAAGCAAAAATACTCTGATCAACAGACGATTGCTTGAGCTCTGACACTACACTTTCTTGGCCGGCACATAGGCTTGCAACTTCACCGTGCTCTGTGGATACGATGATTCGGCTTCCTTTCTTCTTGTTTGGAAAGTATTCCTTGATCACATCCCATTCTTCAATGGTGGACAGGTCATTAAGCACAATCAGATAGCTCTTTTTATTCACATGCTTACTGAATGCATCAACCAAATCATCTTGCTTCATCACCGCCATCTTCTTAAGAACTTGAGTCCCAATGTTTGTTTCTTCTTGTACCTTCCCTGCTTTTTCAAAAGAAGTTCGGTAGAATTGACTCATAATGCACTGGAGGAACTCAAGGGGGCTGAAAGGATGCACAATCCTGATCCAAGCATATAGTTCAAACTTCTCGCTTCTCTTCAGATTATCGTACTCTCCTTTGATGATGACGCTTTGACCAAGAAGACCACTTGTTCCCCACACACAATCACTCTAAGATCCTTGTCACCCTCGTTGATCAGTTGGGAAAGATCTACTTTAACCTTGTCCTTCTGCCTCCTTGCTTCCTCAATGCCAAACATTGTTGCAACAGAAATGCTTGATGGCCCAGCACCAGTTGCAGGCTTGGGGCCAGTGCCCTTGATGAGACGGTACCGTATGTTCCTTTGGCTGACACCCTCAACCTTTGCCCTAAGTTCCTTCATTCGTGTGGCCACTTTGCGCCGATCAACCAACATCCGGAGGATGCACCACTGAGACGGCTTCCCAAGTCGAATGGCTAGATCTTGGAGGCAGCCTTTGAGGAACGTGCAGTACTCTATCCTGCTTGTGATGAGTGAATTGTCAACCGTGCGGTGTGATTGTGCGCTTGGTCTTTGGATTGCAGGTACACGGGCGTCAAGTGTCGACGGAGAGCTGCCGTGGAGGTGCTGTGGCCGATGGACCGTGCGGTGGACGGCGGCGAATGGCAGCCGGGACCGGAGCTTGTGCCGGGTGGCAGCTGTGGCGTCCACTCCTGGATCGAGGGCGCAAGCGGCGACGGAAGACGGGTTTCTTGGTTTGCGCCACAAAACCAAGGAGGCGGACGGCGGTTGAAGACGCCAAGTCGTAGAAGCACGGGCGTCGGTTTCGGGACTGACGGAGGCGACGGGCGTCGACGGCGTCTAGGGCCTTGCTGCGGGCGAGGAGGTGATGGGCGTCGGGCAGCGTCTAGGGCCGTCAGAAGGCCGAGGCAGGAACGGCGTCCAGGGCCACGGCGTGGAGGCGGGAATCTTATCGCGCGTGGAGTTTTGGCGGTTTTCTCAAAACCGGCCACCTACCCGGGTTTCGCGGACCCCCCAAAACCACGAACTGGATCTTCATCCACACGGCGGCATCGCGGAGAAGACTTCGACTCGAAGAAAGAACCTCGACCGTCGGATAAGTCCTTGTATCTTTTTCCGGTTTTGCCCCTACGGGCTTTCTAGTGTCTAATTGAGTCTAAGGGTATTTTAGTCTTTAGTCTAGAGAGTTAGTGGGCTTAAATATCTACCCCCTCACCCTCTCTCTTCTCCCTCCCTTTTTTTCCCCTTTTCCCTGGGCGCAAGAACAGAGCAGGCGCTCCTCTCCCTGGCGCCCTCTCCCTGTCTCCTTCTCTCTTCCTCCTCCGTTCTCCTCTCTAGGAAATAGAGGTATGGATTGTTGAGATTGTTGTACTGAGATTTGATGGGAAAGGAGGCCCTTCCCTCCTTGTGCCCTCCGGGGTTTTGACTTCGATTTAATTTCGTTCATCTTTTGCTTATTTTGGTTGAAATTCGATTTTCCTTTGTCAATTCTTGAGCACGAGATGATGGGCTACTTCTTGATGACTTCGTAACTCCTTGGAGTGATCCTAATCCATCTAGCCTAGTGCTACAACCCCCGGAATCACGAGTCTCCACGAATCGAAGTTTTTGCGTTCCAGAGAAAACCCCGTTTTTGCTCCGATTTCTTTCGATTCCTCTCAATCCGTGAGGACTTTTGTCGAAATCTTTTGGGGATGTGTTCTCGAAGTCATCATCTTCATCACCCCAAAATTTGAGCTCCTTTGGACTTGATTTGATCGTCCAATCGTCAAGTTTTTCAAAGATCGCGGGCTGGAAAAACCCTGTTCTGCTCGGGCAGGATTTTTCGTTATCGCCGGTTGAACCGACGATCACATTCTTTTTCGTCGGATCATCCGGTGAGTGAAGTTTTCATGTATTAGGGTTTTTAGAGTTTTATGTGGTTGCACCGGTGCATCAAAATCAACATGCATCGGATCAACCGGTGCTACTACTGGATTTGCGTTTTCGCTCCTTGGACCGGCGTATAGATTTTCCTAGACGTCGGTTAAACCGGTGCTCGTTAAGCACGTTTTGCAGTCCCTCTGGACAACTGCACCGGCGATAGGATTTGATTTTGTCGGATCATCCGGTGTGTGCTAACACCGGTTGAATCGACACCGTGTCATTCTCCACGTCGGATCAACCGGTGCTCGTTTCTCTCTGTTGCCGGCTTTGCTCATTGGTTGAACCGACGCTGTTCAAATTGTGCGTCAGATCAACTGGTGTGTTATACCGTGCTGGTTCTTGTGCTGCTTTTCGGTGTTTGCTTCCGCGTTGGATCTTGTTTGTTCCTAGGGCTTTCTTGTGTTGGTGTAGCTCCACCATAGCTTCTCCACACTGTGCTTAGGACTCTAGGGTTGGGCATGTACTTTGGGACTAAGCCGTTCTTTCCGATTGCAAGAAATTTGAATCGGCTCCCATTCCTCCCCCCTCTGGTCGCCCTTTCGGTCCCTCAGTCTTCAACATCATAGTCTTCAACATCATAGGCCACATTGCGGACCTGCTTGACCCACGTCTTGACTACCTTGTTCTCATCTCGCTCCTCATGCGCAGCCATCAGGAAAGCGAGCATCATTTCGAGCTCATCGCTAATGAAAGCCTGATCACGCTGGACACCTAGCTGCAGAGCTACCTCCTCCGCGTTAGCGGATGTGGCGTAGCCAAGCGCTCCATCCAGCACAGACTTGCCCAGACTCAATCATGTTGCTTCCATGACCACCCTTTTCTTCTCTCACACACAATGTGCTTATGACAAACTAGTTGAGGTTGAGGATGTCGTAAGAGCTCAATGAGCATGGAACAGCTAACGGTCAGAATGATTATATAGGTTGGAGACAATGGTCTTTAATAGATACCAAGCTTGACGACGTTTCCATCATATCAAGGCACGCAAGAGAAGATATACTCTGGTTTGCAGGCGAGAACTGAATCAGTTCATATCTTTGGCTGAGAGATGGAAAGAACGGATGAGAAGATGCATCGCCATCCTAGCTTGCTTTGCTAGCACACTCAAAGGATATATACCAAAGAGAAGTTGAATCTTTATCTTTATGTTACTATGCCACTTAAAATTTCAGCCACATTGAGCCCCAATATTATTTGGGATCAATCTTCCACGCATTAAGTTACCCTTGGGTTTATAGCAATAAAGACCAAAAAAAGTTCATAGTTCTGTGAATTTCTTTTCCTTTTTATCTTAAAACTCACTCCTTTACTAGTACCCTGCAGCATAACCAAATCACGAAAAGTACACCAAATTCTGTAGAAAGTTTGGGAGAGGATGCAACCAAACATTGGTCGGTGTCCGGGTGCCAAGACATACTAGCGACAGCGACTCAGCGAGGCATCTCTTGAGCACAGGTATAACATGACCGAATGCAGAGAAGCACATGTACATCCACGCCTGTGCCCTCTCGATTTCTCACTGAGCTGAAGGCTCAGGCCAAAAGAAAGTGACTCGGGCTCTAAAGAAATGTCGGCAATACTATTAGCAGCTGCAAGTGATGAGGTAAAGAAAAAAAAAGAAAGAAAACTATCTTCTCTGTACATTTGTGACAAAGCTTACTGATCCTTGTGATCACTTTGGCCCTTGCATAAAAGAAAAGGAAAGACAGGAGGCGCACGGGACGCTGCGTTCCTAGCTTTGATTTCACCAAAGCTACCTGACGAGCAAAGCTAAAGCGTAATCTCTTCTCTGTTTGCGCTGTAACTGTAAAAGCAAAGGAGCAGCAGGGGCTGTCGGGAAGGATGAACCAGCAGGAACAAGATTAGCAAGGGGTTCAATTCGATCACCGGACCTTTGCGTGCGCCCGCGGAGAAGAACTCGTTGGCCTGTCGCTGGATGGATTCCCGGGCTACAGTTGCCACGGATGGCCGAGCGAGGGGAGTCGAGCCGCCACGACCTGCCGGCTTCCGAGCAGCAACCGGCACGCACCCTGCCGGCGAGCGGGGCGAGGCGGCCGGGCGGCGGCCCCAGCGCCAGCCGCGGCCGGGCCCCGCGGCGGCGCGCCACTGGAGGAGGCCCGGACGGGGAGGGGAGGCGAACAGAAAAAAAAAAGTGCGCTCTGGTGGGCCGGAGAATTGAACGCTGGTGGGCCGCTTCTGACCTATCTTGGCCTGCTACGCCACACACAGCCGCAGCCACAGGCCCAGGTTGGCCTGCTTCCGCTACTCGCCGTCGCCTTCCAGCCGCCGCTGCGCGTCTTTTTTATTTTTATATTTTTCAAAAAAAAATTACAGAAATATATTTTTAATTTTAAATTTTACAGTTCTATACCCCTACCGCCTGGCAGGGGGCGGCAGGGACTTATATATAAATAAAAATATTTTTTTGCGTAGAGGTCCTTGGCGGGTGCCTATATATTATAAAAAAAATTATTTTTATTTATATATAGATCCTTACCGCCCCCTGCCGGGCGGTAGGGGTATAGAACTGCAAAATCTAAAATCAAAAATATATTTCTATAAAATTTTTTTTGAAAATATAAAAATAAAAAAGACGTCAGCCGCTGCCGCCTCCGCAACTGGCAGCTGGTCTGCCAGCCACGGCGTGCCCGAAGTCCGTCTCTGGCGGAAGCAAGTGTCGCCGGGATTCAAGCCTCTAGGTCACATTGATCCCGGGGGCTCATCCGCAGTGCGTGCATACCTCGATTTCTTCAGATCAATGTATTCTTTTCATGTTTATAATCATTACCACAATAGAAATACATCTTTGTACAACAGTACCTGGTAACTAGGACTAGTAATCGCCTCCGATTACGAGCTATCTTAGCACGTCTTCCATATCTTGCATATTGGTGTCTGAATCTGTCTCATTTAACTCTTCTTTGACTGAAGCTTCACCATTTCTTCATAAAATCCCTTTGGATTTTGGGCAAAATACCGTGAAACTTTTGATGAAAATTGTTTGAAACATTGATTTACTACCTCAAGTGATTAGACAGAGCTCCTGCCAAGTATTCTTTTTTAAAAAAATGTTTCAAATTTGAATGCCTACTTTGAATCCTGAATATTTTCTTGAACATCTGATTTGCTGTTTATGAAACTTGCATGGAATGTAAGGTTTCAGTTTTCTGAAACTTGAAAAACACTATCCCGTGGGGGTAAAATACCGTGTTTTGCCAAACCATGTCAGAAGCTTTACCGTGTTCAGCTGCGCTCTTATTCATACTTAAAAAGGATCAAAATGTAGTTTTGCCAAGCCACGTCAGAAATTATGCCAATCTAGTTTTAAATTGGTTTTTTTTCTTCCCTGCCTGTTATCAAAATATTGTCATGATTTTTCCATTCTTGTGAAATACATGTACTGTTGAAAAAGAAAAATTCTTCAGAGTGGAATGAATTGCAGCTCTAACTCTCATGATAGGAACAAAATCGCTCTCTCTGGCTTAAAATTTTCAGTTTGTGATTTTGACTCCAGCATGATTGTCCAATGTCCATCTCTATCTAGGATTTGATCTCAACTTTTTGAGGTGGTTTTCTACAGAAGCTTCTGACCGTGCCTCTCGTTGTCATAGCCTGTGCTCTGGTTTGTACTCCGGTCTGTCTTTGTTTTCTTTAGGATTTATTTCCTTTTCACAACTCCTTCGTGATGATGTGTTGTGTGAAATTACGTTAAAGGAAAAAGTGTAGTGTCGTAACGTCAGATCTGCCTATGCCCTCAAAAAAAAAAACGTCAGATCTGCCTATTGGTTAACCAGTAAACCACACTTTGTTTCATATCAAATTGGCATGTATTCAATATTTCAATTTATTGTTTAAAGTTAGCATCTAGTTGTGATTTACTTTCTGGGAATGTTCTTGAATTTTGTGCCAAAGGTTAGCCATGTCCCCTTAAAAAGGGATAAACACGGGAGCTTTATGATACAGGAAACAACCTAAGGCAGCATAGTTCTTCTGAGCTACTCCTCATCAGATGAATTGAACGTAACTCTGATGTGAATTAGATGCCAAAACATCATAGAAAATCGTTCCTACTGAGAATAATCAGTGATGGATTATTATGGTAAACACAATTTGGCCTCGTATCTTTTCCCTTTTAGCTAATTTATCAGCTTGAGTGAGTTTAGATATTCGCCCATTGTTTTCATCCCATGCAAGATTTACTTTTCCTGTTACGGATTTGCTTTGAATAATGCACAACACAGCTCTGCTAGAACGCTCTAGCAGGAGCTTTTTTTGAAACCTCTCATCTGGATACAGCTGTAGCATCTGTTCGTATACAGACACGCACCTACAACCACACACACGCACACCTCACACACACCACAAGTATACAACCAGACCTACAACTATACACAGATATCAAGACACGTCCTTAGAGAGATCACTAGAGTCATCGAGGCTCCGGCGACGGGCGCATCGCAGTCCCTTTGTGGCTCCACGCGTTGAGAGGCTCATCTGAGATTATTTAGGGAACCTACTGTTTCCGGGTGCGAAATCTGCGTCGAGCGGCGCTCGAACGCGGACGGCGGGCGCTCCACCGAGCGGACCCAGCCAACCGAGCTACGGCTCGTTCGCCTCTAGCAGGAGCTTGAGTGACAAGGAGGAAGAAGTCCAGAGTGGTAGGCCCCAAAGGCCATTGTTTTCACCCTTGTCACCTAGCAGGAAGGACAAGCCCACACACAAGCTCCTCTCTCTCTGCCGTCTCCCTTGCTGCAAGGAGCTCCAAGCCGTGTGAGTGTGATGCTGACGTGTGCCTGCACTCGTCTATACCTCTCTCCCACTGGCACCCTGTTTCCCTGCAGTGAAGGAAGAGAAAGGGGGAAAGACAGCAATCCTATTTGAAGGTTGATGCTTGGAAAGCAACTGTTATATATAGGCCCTTGATACTTCTACTCTTTGCTGCCTAAGCTCGTTCTGTTGTGTAACTGCTAGATCCTGCAGTTTTTGTTCTTGCATCGGCTTGCCATGGACAGAGTAGGAGCAGGTGTTCCCATGGATGCAGGCCAGGATTTGTGGGACTGGGAGGTCCTGCCTGACCGCAGGAGCTTCTCCATGGGCCATGGCAGCATGCATCCTAATGGTAAGAATCTTCAGCTTTCTTTTCAAAAAAAAAAAGAATCTTCAGCACTTGATCTGCTTAATCCTGATCATGATCAGCAGTGACTCTTATTCTTGTGATTGATTGCATGCCAGCTCAAGAGACAGAGGAAATTGTTCTGCCTCCGTCAGGAGATGCTGCTGTGGCCGACGAGCCTGACGTCGAGTGCAAGGACATCGGCGTCGTGCTGGATGAGACCAAGCCAGTGCCTAGTGTTGCCGATCTGATGGTCTCTGACAAGGACGAGGAAGAGAAGGCGTTCGAGAGCTCTGACGCCAAGGAGGCCGACGATGACAAATTTGCCGAGGAAGAAGAGGATGTCAAGAAGGAAAACAAAAAGGCGCGGCCGGAATGCGTGGTGTTCAGCGTGGGGAAGCTGAAGGTGAACGGGATCGGCGCGCTGTGCTCGTTCGGGTTCGCCGCCGCCACCGTCTGCATCTTCCTGATCGGCGGCAGGCTGCAGCACCACCACAGGCAGCAGCAACAGAAGATCCAGCTGCAGTTCTATGGCGATGATAAGGTAAGGTTCGATGACTCATTCAGTATTGTCCTTGTATACCTAATCCACAATCCCTTTTGTTTCTAGAATGAGTCTTTTGACCTAATTAATGCAAAATATTCAAGGTTTGAGCTTGACAGGCTACTAGACTTATCTTACTTGTGGTTCTCTGTATACTTGGATTAACTATGATGGCCCAACTTTGGCCTTCCTGTCATTTTAAATGGACTCGCCGGCCATCCAATCTTGGCCTTATGCTAAAAATAAGAACTAGGAGATTCTTGCGCCGGCTTATTAAGCTATTTGTTCTTAGAAATTCAGAAAGTTGCAGCTGTAGCCGATTCGTCTTATCCCTGAGAAGTTTGGCTGATGAAGATGCTTTGATGTGCAGAGAATCCAGCAGGTTGTGCAGCAGACCTCAAGGCTGAACCAGGCCATGTCATCCGTGATGGGGGCAGGAGGAGCATCAACAAGGGCCAACATCTCATTTGGTGGCTTCTACGATGGGTTCTGATCTCATCAGAGTGGAGTATCATCGTCAAGCACAAGTTGCCAATTGCCATGGTAATAGGTAGCAACTTATTAGATATGCTACGGCGTACGGCCAAGTGGTCTGAAACTCTGAATGTACACTACCACGTACCTGCACATAGTTTGTATTGGTTGTAAATAATTGGGTTCTTAGACCTTGGTTTATTACATACAGATAAGGATGGATTATTGCTAGGTTTGTTCAAGCTGATAGATAAGAGAAAGATTATTTGACTTATGCCGAAATAGGAAATGCTTAGTGGAGAAGTTAGTAACTGAACATGAATAATTCCTCCTCTTGACCTTGGTTTTCCAAGAGGGGATTTCTATGTGGATGACACTTTTATTTTACTCAACAAATGATTTGTGAACAGGCTAGGAGTAGTTTTCTATTACCTAAATTAAAAGAATTTCTTTTCAGTTTCTCCCTCATTTTTAAATTCATAAAATTTAGTACAATGCGATTCAGTTTAAAATAAACTAATTAGCTTGTCCTAAACATTATATACTAACACACAAAGTATTAAATTAGTAGGGCGCTGAGCCTCGTGGCACTATATTTTAACAGTGTAACCTAATCAGTTTGGCCCTAGCCATCTTTTTCTCAAAGAAGTTTCTATTCAAAAGTCAACATCTGCCCAAAAATTCCTCCTCAGCTGAAATTCTTGGCGCTGCCTGCCAACTGTGTGTCGTGGAGCACATTGTGACATGCCATCAATCTGGCCACTATTGTGCAAGGTGATGCGAACGTGCAAGCGTCCGACCACCCGGCCGGCAAATTAAGCTAACCGGGAACGTTACCGTTCTGAACATCACAAACTTTTCTAGCGTTTGTGAAAGGTTCACTGGATCTACAAAGAGACACGTTTCACTGTTGAGTAACCCAGCTTGTACTGGTACTGGACAGTGACGGATTCAAGAATTAAACATTGGGAGCTTATTTCTCCTTCTTCTTCCTCCTTCCTCTCTTTTCCTTCTTCCAACTCCTTTTTCTCTTCCCCTACTTCATCCATGGCTAAAAAATGATGGGGGGCTTTAGGGAGCTCCATGGGATACAAGGGGCTCCAACCCCATTCTCCCACGCTGGATCCGTTCTTGGTACTGGATGGTTAGACGTACTCACTCCATATAGAAAATAAAAGACGTTTAGGATAGTGACATAGTCTCCAAAAGTATAACTTGACTGTTTATTTTTATAAAATATTTGTTGAAAAGTGATATATGTATATTTTTATGAAAGTGTTTTTAAGACAAATCTATTCATATGACTTTCACTTTTTCAAACTCAATAACTTAAAAGTTATTCATAATTTATATTTCCAATGTTTAACACAAACCTTGTCTAAAACGACATTCTTTTCCTATACGGAGGGGGTAATTTGGATGCTAATAATGATTACGAGAAATGAAACAAGACAATATTTGAGAAGAAAAATAATATGTGTAAATTGAAGATCTCAACAAAAATTGCTCAATATATATACAAGTAGAGCTTCTAATTGGCTTCTGGCATAGGCCAGATAAACTAAAGTAGTAATCCATTTCCCAAGTTTAAAGTAGTAATCCATTTCCCGGATCATTGTTAACTTGTTGTCAAACAAAGGCACACTGGTTTCTTACCACTGCTAATAACCCAACTTATTGCAAAAAAAACTCAAGGAAAAAAAAAGAAATATCTCACTTGTAATGCAACGTATACCATGGGTTAAAAACCTGCCGTCCCTATTAGGTGGTCAAAAGAAGCCAACTCCAGCAAGTCTCTGTGAATGGGCTGTAGCGAGCCAGGGAGACGAACTTGGCAAGCGGCATCGTTGCTCCGGTGAAGCCGACACAAGGAAGAAGGCCATGTGAAAAGAAGAAGAAAAGATTGTTTATTAGTTTGTTGCGTGTTTAGTTACATTTTAAATTTGTTCTTTTCTGCACCTTGCATATAGTTGCGTGCACGGTGCATTTGTAAAACTAGTCAGTTCTTATCGAGATGAAGTGTTTCACATAGCCTTTTCCCATACTTATATAACGTAATTTGGTTATTTCTGGTCTCTGAGTCTGCCCTGTAAATATGTTCTTGATGACTATTGAGTGGAGTGGAAATGTTTTTTTTGTATTGGGAACATATCAGGTGCAAACCAGCATGTCTGTGCAAACCGTGCATCTGGACCACCGGATCTACATCTAAGGGGCATGGAAGGAATGAATAATGTTGCAATTAACCGCCCGCTCTTGGATTAGGTAATTATATTTTTGCAAATCCTCCCTCCCACTCCCCCTGCACCCTTCTTTGGATGTTGATCCGGTGGTCCAGACTAGAGTTTGCACAGACATGTTGGTTTGTACCTGATATGTTCTTTTTTATATTTCCATTCAAAATTACAAAAATAAAAGGCAGTTCAAAGTTCGAACACCCGTATATAGAACAAAGTTCAGTATCTATCGGTGTTTAGCTGTCAACCCCACTTAGGGATACTCCGAGTATCCATATTTGCTAACAACGCATAACAATTTTTTTTTGTTTTCTAATTTACTTCATTGCTTTGCTTAGCATCAGTCACGGGTCGGCAAACAAGGCCGCCAGGTTTGTGGAACTCCGATTTCGAAACTAACGCGAAGATAAAATGTCGCTTTTGAATTCAAGTCTCCATAATGGAGGGATGTCAGCACATTGTGCTTTACTCCTTCAATTTTCCATTTCTTTTTGTGTGTGTGTGTGTGGGGGGGGGGGGGGGTTTGAAAATATCTCTTTTATCAGGTATTCAGTTTAGAATATCTCTTTTACAGAAAGAAGCAAAGGCTAGCTGCTGCCCTCATGCAAGGCGGCGTTCCATCTGTTTTTCATAGGAAGAAGCAAATGCTGGCTGCTGCCCTCATGTCAGGCAAGGCGAAGCACAAAAGTTGGCTGCTTTGCGGAGGGTGCCACACTGCCACTTGAAAGCAACATTGAGGTTGGGAGAGGGCTGCAACGAGCAGGATAAAGAGGAGACCAAAAAAGAGGCTTGAGGAAAAGCAACGAAGTTGCAAGTCTTTTCCTCTTGCTCCGATCAATGCGTGCATCAGCAATTCAGCATCTCGATGGTCGCTTGGTCAGTTAACTTTTGCAAGCTAGTGCGCACCCATGCTTCCACGCTTAGGCTCTGTTTAGATCTAAAACGCAAAATGCAAAATTTTTGTAAATCGCTTGCATAGTGTATTAAATGTAGTCGAAAAATAAACCGCATTACAAAAATAGATTGTAAATCGCGAGACGAATCTAATAAGCCTAATTAGGACGTGATTAGACACTAAATTACTACAGTAAGCATGCTCTAACACTACAAGAATAGTTGAGATACATGACAGAAACAATTCGTCACAATATCCCAAAAACTGTCATAAAACAGAATCTATGACGAAATTTGAAACTGTCATGTATCTCGCGTCATAGATCAACTGGGATGACGAATCTCTAAAAATGTCATAGATTCACAGCTATCTATGATGTTCTTCTATCGTCATAAAATCCTTCAAGCCCACTTAGCATGACCCAGGCCCAACTCAAGCCCAATGGTTTGTGACGAAATTGATTGTCACAACCTGCTGATGTGTTTGCCAACTAAGATGGAGCCCATTTACATGGCAGCCCAAATATGGCCTATCTACAGCTTTCGGTCTTTATTCCTTTGGGCCAAGTTAATGCAAGCAATAAAAGCAAATCCAACCCAAGAATGTAGCAGGCTAAATTTGGCATATTAATTTTTGGATCCATATAACAACAGCCTTTAATATTCAGCCAAAAATAAATGGCCCATAATTTTTCGCCTGATCATTTCAGCCCAGGAAAATAAATACAGCCCATCTACGAAGCCCAACCCACAGTAGAAAAGCACAATCATCCCAGATTTGTCAACATGACAGATTCAAATACAACATTCAGCAAATAAACATAAACATATGTTCTGATCAAATAGCACATCAGATTTCAAATTGCACATCAGATACAACACAAGTTCTTGTCCACAAGCAAATCACAGTTTGCACTAGACACTTCAACCCCTCCAGCCCTGGAGTAACAGCAAAATGCTTGCATTCTGTTGAAACACAGAATGCATGCAGTTTGCAGCAGCAAAAGGATGACCTCAACAGGGCAGCAACCGCAAAACAAATGAAGTCGCAAAAGATAGGTTCCATCTTAGCTAACATAGCTTCACAGAAACTATATTTCTAAGAGACCGAGACCAGCTTACCCCGTAGACTAATGCCGCTGAAGCATACTTAACACAAGTTCAAGTTTTGCATTAGTCTCTGCTTGCTTCTTTGCCATCTCTTCACGGTCCCTAGTCCTTGCTTGCTCTGTTTCTTGTAGCTTCGTGGACAACTCATGCATCTGTTCTCGCTGAGAGTTGACCAGCAATCGAAGCTCAGCATTTTCCCTTTGTGCCAATAGTTCAGCTTGAAGGTTTTGTCCACCAGATATAGGTTGGTTGTTGTGGATCCCCACATTTTGCAAAAATGTGTTCTTCTTAGTGTTCTGAGCAAGCACGCCTGCCACGACCTCTGTCACAGACCTTGTTTCTTGTTCTTCTGCAGGTTCGGCGATCCTGGTTTCCATTTGAGTCTAGCAGTGTAGGCAACAAATACAGTTTATTAGATATAGTAAAAAGTTAGCATTGCAATAAGCTTTGTTTGAAAACTTTCTTACAATAGCAGACTGGACAACAACTGTATAGCCATTTTTTTTGTTGCTGTAGTGGCACTCCTTGAATAAATCCAGTGCATCAAGTTCCTGATCTTTGTACTTGTCTCCCTGGAAACAATACATAGGTGCAGTTAACTCACATGTTCACAACACTTCATAGAAGAGAAAATGAAGAAACAACATGCACGTGCACTTCATCATAAAGGGCATTCATTATATGTGCAAGATGTAGTAATATTCTGCATAAATTGGAAGCAGATCATGGCCTTATGATCATATTGATTTTTTCATTTGCTAAAATTTGAAAAAACATGTGCAACTGAAATATTGACTACTTCATCACACTATATGGTTGCACAATGACATATGTAACTTACCAAATTTTCCAAGTGGACCTCGTAGCTGCGAGAGCCAGTTGTTTGATGGTACTTAACGTTGCCTCGGTTGGTTTTGTTTGTTTCGCAAGCTTCCTACACCAAGAACAGCATACATGTCAAATAAACTTTGAAGGCAATATATTGACTTTCAGGCTTTCAGCATAGAACATACAATTTTTTGGGGAGTCTTCCAGAATTCCACAAGATCATTCCACTGTGTATCAGTCATAGACTTGACAGGAGAAGTTTTGGTGACTAAGTGGAGTGGGTAAGGATTAAAGTACTTTTTCTTCAGCTTGTAACGTTGTTGGCGAACTGCGGATTTCATCATCTCATAGCAAGCCTTTTTAACAGGAGCAGCATTAATGTCGATATCAAACTTTATCTATTCAAATGAAAGAGCATTCACATGAACTTCAATATTTTTAAATAAAGAAACATTCAAGGTGCAAAGGAATTGAGTATGCACTTACCTTAAGTCTCCCCATCAATATTCTTAGGAGCCCAGGTTGCTTCTTGTATTCCTTCCAGTTCTTCAATATAGGAATATCGTTCCTCACTGCAATATTGCATTCAGTTGCAAACTTTGCCGCAACAAGAGGTACTACTGGCCTTTTCTTCCCTTCAGTAATGACTACTGCCAGTTTGCCACGCCGAGCCCGTGACAACCTTTCGAGAGCTTTTCCCATATTAGACCCCCTTATGCATGTCTCCTCTTCTGGTTGTGCATGTACACAAAATAGGAACTAGTCAGATGAAAACAACTTGGATCCATGGTGATAATGAAAAGGCTACTTGACAAGATAATCAGGTTATTAAAGTGAAAAGACACTATTACTATATAGCACAGCACATTCAATTAACATGACATATTTTGGATGCATCAAACAAACACTATGGAACTCAAAGAATATGGATAACAGGAATGGAGTGCAAAAACATGCCTTCAATGTCATTGGCATCAGGTTGGGCAGAATGATCTACTTCGATAGCCACCAGGTTGTGCCCATCAGGTAGGGAAGTACTATTACATTGCTGGTTGTCAATGCCATCACTTCCATTGGCAACAGAGATGTTGCTGTTAAGCTGGTCAAAACTATCATCTAAAAATAGGCAGACAGTAAAAATGTGCTAATCATCCAGTCAAGGCAAACATAAAATTGGTAACAAGCATGGTTGTAGAACTTGCCTTGAACAAAGGGCTGTAGGTGGTCATCAAAGTTGCCAACATTTTCTTCATCTTGCCTGGTACGAGAAACGGATGGAGTTGGAGTTGGCACAGGAATGTCACTTGCTGCCAAGCTTCTCTTAGGCCTTTTAGTTCTAGTTGTTTGCTGATCTGCAACAACTGTCTTCTTAGGCCGAGGCTTCACCCCACCAGGAGCCATGTCAGCAGAACTTTTGCTACTGGTTTCCTTGCAAGTCTTGTTTGAGACCTTCAATGCTTCCTACAAATAAATGCAAACATAGATCGATCAACAAGGCTTGCACAGAATTAAATTGCATTAGCAAACAAGTAACATGTTAAGCCCTCACAAGATAGAGGAATTAGCACCTTAGCTTTGTTAGCAGCACACAAATCGCCTTCACACTGGTCAGGATCGTAATCAGAATCAGAGTCTTGGCCATTACTATGCTTTGGCAAATTCTTGTAAGGAGGAATGCCTCCATTTTTTCCAAGCATGGTGGCTGGAACAGGAAGTCCAAGCTGTTGCAGCCTTGAACCATTCCGCATGCATTGTTGTAGACGCAACGCTTCATACGGATTCATTTCTAAGTGAAGTGAAAATATGATAGACAAATTACTATTCGTTGAACAGGACTTCAGTTCTTAGCAAAATAAATTAACATCACACGATTTAATGTTGTGCAACCACAAGCTTACAAATAATCTGTCAAACAACACAGGAAGCTTAGCAAATTGACAGATAATACCAAATTGACACAGGAATATTCGAGAACTCATGCTCTCTAGACTGGACTTACTGACGCACATGCACAGAATCACGGAATATTTTACCAAGAAGCACATGCGCAGCAATAAGTAATAGTCAAAAGCTAGAAAGGTTAGGAAGCCCAGTACCTACAAACTTGCGTCTGTGGCCATTCCTCGGTCCACCTGTAATTGGCATCACGAGAACTTGCGTCTGCTCGATGTGATTCGGTGATGATGTGGTGCGCTGGTGCAGTAGAGGTTCGACGGCGCCGCGGAAGGCAGAGGAGATGAGGAAGGAGGTGGCGGCCGAATGGAGGACAAGCCTAGGGTTTGAGATGGATTTGGGGGATTTGCTGGCTCTATGCAGGGGGTGGCGGGGGGGAGACCCTGATATTTGGTGGCTACCATGGAAAAGTACTAAGGTAACCTTCGCAAGGGTGCATGTCGATATGCAGCAGGATCGTGAATATGAGAATCGTGGCTAGGTAGTTTGGTCAAGTTTACCATGGGCTTTTTTAGGCTTCGCGCCAGTGGGTCGAAAATTGGGGTTAGACGCGCGGTTGCGAATGTTTTGGCTTGCCGCGCATGTTTTGCATTGTGGGGCACATCTGAAACTTCTAGAACAGCATTGTGCTAGACTACATAATATTATTTGTGACACCGTAAATTGGTAAAAAAAATACTTGTACATGGGTACATTTTGTTCACAGTATTTGTATATGTATAATTCAATACTTCGTTATAATGGGCATATCTATATCTATCTATATTATAAAAGTTGAAATACTAATACTTTTTTACACCATCAATTTCTCTTGCATTTAGGGATGAAAACGAACGGGAACGGGCGGGAAACACCCTAAACTGTTTCCGTTACCATTATAGTTTACCGGAAACTCAACGGAAACGGGCGGTAACCGAAAAGTTAACCAGAATATCAATCACAATTCACAATACAATTTAAGATAAAATCACACAAGTCACACAATGACACAAGCTGACAAGCACAATTTCAAAGTTCGATCACCAAGCTCCATGGCTTGTGCATACTGATATTACAATATTTCTTTATAGCTCAGCAGTTTCTGTTCCCGTTCCCGGAAACCCGGTCCCGTTTTCCATACCGTTACTATATTTTTCCGGAAATATTGAGAAATACAAAAATGAACGGGACTATATGGGAATACGGTATGGGACGGGACGGGATTTTTTCCGACCGTTTTCAACCCTACTTGCATTGTAAGTATAAGATATTTTCAAACATTATGCCACAAACTATATATGGTTGAATTGCATTTACTTTTAATTTGATCAACTTAATTATTAGAGATTTTAAATGGATATGAATTTGTTTTTCCACGAAATTTATCCAAAAAGGATGAAAATTTGTAAAAGAAAAAGAAAAAGGGTGCCACGGCCCATCAGTCAGCACCTCAGCTGGTCGCCTTATCCAGCACCTCTGCAAGGAAATTTAGTTCACAATTTCCTCTGCAAGTTGGTTTCAGTTTTGTTTCAGAAGGACAACAGTTCAGGAGCAAAAAATAAGTCATAAGGCAACATGATCTCAAATATTGTGGCCCTTACAAAACATAACAGTGTTTCAATGTCTGGGCGCTTTACAACAATGACTCATCATAGTCCTAAAAAAATTTAAGAAAAACAACTACTCATCATCACTGTCGACTTCGATTGTGGCACCTCCTCCATCTTCACTGCAGTACTCTAGATATGTGTCATCTTCGTCGTCTTCGCTGTCACTTTCATACACATAGTTTGCCCTTTCATTCCTCAAACGGGAAATCTCAGCAGCTTGAAACCTGGTTCCAGGTTCATCATCTCTATTTAATGGCTGCTCAGATGTAAAGTCAGAAACTACTTGCCGCCTACCCTCATCTTCACAATACTCATCCTCTTGATATGCAGGTCCATTAAATGGCACAGTTGTTTCACGTACATTATATAGATGTCGATGGTCAAACGTTTGGACAACTTGCCAATTTTTACCAAACTTTGTATCTGGCAAATAAAACACTTTTCTAGCCTGAGTAGCTAGAATTAAAGAATCATCTTTGTACCATAGACTGCCAACATTGATGCTTTTAAAAAACCCATCATCTTTCATTTGAGTCATCTTTCCATCCAATTTAAACCAATCACACTTGAACAAAACTACTGACATGTCATCACCATTGTAATCTAACTGGATGATCTCTTTTAGTGTTCCATAAAAATCCATAACCTCATTATTATGTGTACCTTGTGTCATTACTCCACTATTCTGTGTTTTCTTGTTCATATCACGGTCAATAGTATTAAATCGCACCCCATTCACTATGCATGATTTGTATTTTCTCACTCTAAAATCAGGACCACAGCCCAAGGAAAATAAATCATCATCTATCTCTTCTTGATTTGTATATCGTCGCGTCATCATCTGAAAACACACACACAATAATATACATTAGAATCTTTAGTGAAATATTAATTACAAACCATTTGTAAAAGAGGCTGAATGAAAACTAACATGGTTCCTGAACCATGTCTGAAATCCTTGTCGAAGCGCTCTATCAATGTTAGGCACCCCTTCCCTCTCTAATTCAGCTCTGAACATTCTATAAAAAAAATAAAAGTTTGGTCAAGAGGCCTCAAATGAACAAGAGGAAGGTAGGACACAGAAGTATAGAGGTCAGAACATACTTGATATATTCCTCAACTTGACTAGAGTTGTTCAACACATACCACACCATTTGATCAATTTCATTTTCGTCGTATACTACATCCGCTGCTGAAGTCAAAGTAACTCCATGCCCAAAAACATCAACACCATAGGCTTCTTCGTTTGAAAATCCTACATTTCTTGGTTCTCGATTAAATCTTGTTTCAACACCATCCATGTATTTAGATAAAAATGTTAGGCACTCATCCGCAATATATGCCTCAGCAATGGAACCTTCTGGTCGTGCTCTATTCCTCACATAGCGCTTCAAAGTGTACAACCGCCTTTCAATTGGATACATCCACCCATATTGCACAGGACCTCGGAGCAAGGCCTCTTCAGGCAAATGTATAGAAAGGTGCAGCATCACATCAAAAAATGCTGGGGGGAAAATTTTCTCAAGCTTGCACACTATTATAGGGATTTCTTTTTTCATTTCAGCCAACACATCCTTGTTAACAGTTTTGCTGCACAATTCCCTAAAGAACTTTCCTAACTCAGCAATTGCTTCATAAATATCCTTGTCCACAAATCCTCTCAAGGCAGCAGGTAAGATTCTTTGCAAAAGAATGTGGCAGTCATGTGTTTTTAGGCCCTGTACCTTGGTACCATCGGCATTTATACATCTTGAGATGTTTGAAGCATAGCCATCTGGAAACTTTACCTCCCCTAAAAACTTACAAAAGGCAATCTTGTGTTCTTTGGATAAGGTATATCGAGCATGAGGCATCTCAGAACAATTTCCTTCCTCTCTAAACTGCAGCTCATCTTTGATTCCCAAATCGCTTAGGTCAAGCCTAGCATTCACTGTGTCCTTTGTCTTCCCAAGTATATTGAGAATTGTGGAAATCAAGCTCTCACATATGTTCTTCTCAATGTGCATGACATCAAGATTATGTCTCAGCTTCAAATTTTTCCAATATTCCAAGTCCCACAAACAGACCCTCCGGCTCCAAATTCTCACATGAGCACTGCTGCCCCTGTCCTTTTCAGAACGCTTCCTTTTATTGCTTCTTGGTTGCTTGATCCCAGGCCTAACATGGCTTACCTTCTCTAATTCTGCTAGCAGCTCTTCTTTAGAAAATTTACCTGGTGGATCATTGGTTCCATGAAGGCCAACAAATTCATTGTTTCTCCGCAGACGATGTCCCTTTGGCAAGAAACGATAGTGACCAATATATGCAATTTTATTCCTTAGGGCATATGAAAGAGGATTCTTGTCGCAGTGAGTACATGCAAAATAGCCTTTCGTAGTCCGCCCAGAAAGAGTACTTAGAGCAGGATAGTCATGAATACACCATAAAACTGCAGCCCGGAGATTGAACTTCTTGCCACTAACAGCATCATAAGTGGACACACCCTTCCAAAGCTTAATCAAATCTTCTACAAGAGGTTCTAGAAATAAATCAAAGTCTTTCCCTGGGCATGTTGGACCTGGGATCAACAAAGCCATCATTAAATTTGACTCATCCATGCATACCCAAGGTGGAAAGTTGTAGGGAACAACAAATACAGGCCACATGCTGTACTTTGTATTAAAATTGCCAAAGGGATTGAATCCATCTGTAGCAAGGCCAAGTCTGAGGTTTCTTGGATCTTTGGCAAAATCTGGATATTCTCTATCAAAATCTTGCCACGCCTCACCATCAGCTGGATGACTCATTTCCTTTTCACTAGACTCCCTCTTTAACTTGTGCCATTGTGCATCTTCTACACCTTGCTTGGAAGCAAATATTCTCTTTAGCCTAGGTGCCAATGGAAAATAACGCAGTACTTTCTGTGGAACCTTCTTTCTTTCAGGGTCTTTCCATCTCGAAAAAACACAAATTGGACAATTGTCATGCTTAGCATAATTCTTCCGAAACAGAACACAGTTGTTATAGCACACATGGATTGATTCATATCCAAGTCCTAAATCCTTTAGAAGTTTCTTTGCTTCATTATATGACTTTGGGAGTGTATTGAAATCCGGAAATGCTTCAGCCAATATCTTTAAAATTGCAGAAAATGCAGTATTTGTAATTCTATAAAATGACTTCATATGAAGTAGCTTTACTACAAAAGAGAACCTTGAAAATTTGCTGCAGCCCGGATAAAGCTGACGCTTTGCCTCCTTCATCACATGATCCAAAAATGAGTCTTTATCCATCAGGTTTCCATCGTCATTGTTTCCATCTGGATTTTCACCATCAGGTCTACCTTGTTCTTCTGCACTTTGTAAGTCCCTTAGGATCCCCTCAAGCCGATCGTCACCATTGCTATCATCCTCAGGGAAACCCAACCCATGTAGGGAACCAGCATCATTGTCATGCACAGGAAGTTCATTAGCATCTAGATTAAGGTCCTCTCCATGATATATCCATCGAGTATATGTACAGTCCATACCATTCATCAATATGTGGTTCTTGACATTGGCCTGATCTAGGTACTTTTGATTTAGGCATCTAGCACATGGGCAGAGAATCTCATCATTCTCACCAAATTTTTCTTTAATGAAGTCCATAAATTCCTTGACACCACTGACATATTCATTGGAAAATAGTGTGCCGTGCAACCAGCTCCTATCCATCTAATCATGAATTGAAGAAAAAAGAATCAATAACCTGCACACAGTTCATATGCGACACTGAATAAAATCAAAGATTACATGCATACCGTGATTCTCGGGTGGGGAGGAGCCTCAGGGCAAGTCCCACGAGGTGTCGGGTGCCAATGGTGGAGATGGGAGGCTGGCAATGCACAACTGAAGGAGGGCGATTGAAGCTGCGGGAGGAAGTTCAACACTCTTCCCCATCACCGATTTGCCATGGCAATGGCGGGCGACGATGGAGGGCACCAGACAATCCCGCTGCACCGACCTAATCCATAGATCTAGATGCTGGGGCGGCCAGCGGCGCAACTCGATTCGCCGTCGGGGGCGGCTAGCGGCGCAGCTCGATTCGCCGTCGGGGGCGGCCAGCGGCGCAGCCGATTCGCCGTCGGGGGCGCAGCTCGATTCACCGTCGAGGGCGGCCAGCGGCGAAGCTCGATTCACCGTCGGGGGCGGCCAGCGGCGCAGCTCGATTCGCCATCGGGGGTGGCTGCTCGGACGACGGAATAGTGGCGGACGCACGGGATGATTTGGGGGTGCAATAGATTTTTGCCCAGCCCCGAGTTGAGTACAAAAACCTACGTATTAGTTATTATAAAAATGTATCCACTTCAATCAAAACTGAAGCAGTAGCGTAGTGGTAAAAAGTGAGTGCTAGAACCTCAAGGTTCTGGGTTCGAACCATCCTTGGCGCACTATAGCCAGTTTTTTTGAGATTTATACTCAGCATACATGGGCCAAGGTTGTCCTGGTTGGCCCATAACTGATTATTGGGCCCGATTTTTTGCATGACAGCACTACAAAATGACGAATTATATTCATCACAATTATTTCAGCCAATTCATGACGTTTTATGCTGCATGTTACGACGGTCACAAAAATTCTGTCACAAAACAAGGGCCCATTGGTGGAGGCAAAATGAGCCTATCCCTAATCCATGACAGTAACTAGAGAATCGTCACAGATTATATCATATAGTGACGTTTCTTAGAACCGTCACCCAGAATCCGTCATGGACCACACCTTTGGTTGTAGTGTAATGATGGATTAATTAGTCTCATTAGATTCGTCTCGTAGTTTACAGACAAAATCTGTAATTAATTTTATAATTAGTCTACATTTAATACTTCAAATGTTAAAAATTCTCTTTTAAAAATATAAAAATACAAAATACAAAACGAACTAAACAAGACCTCGCTGCTGGAGACTAGGAGCGTTTGAGCAGAGACGAGATGCTGAGTACCAGCACCTGCCGGTACTCTTTCCATCAGTGCGTGCCTGCTGTGGTGCGGTGCGACCGTCACGCTTGTGCACACAGGATTGAAACGGACTATAAAATTTGGCGAACAGGAGCCAGTTTCCTCAGGAAAAATTTTGCAAGTTTTTTTTGGGTGTTAACTTGCTGTTCACGTGGCGTCACCTGCTTCAGCCAAAAAAGTGACTACAAAATTGTGATTTTTAATTACCTTTGGTTGTCCGTACGGAGTAACCATCCTTCGATTGTATTGCATGAAGCATGCACAAGACAAGGGATACATTTTCCATAAGTACGCCTTAGGTGACACGGCACACTAGTGTGGATGGCCAGTAAGAATGAGGGAGCAGATTGAACCTGGAAATCTAATAAAGACGAGGTTCCATAGGACTAAAATGGCCTATGTTAAAGTCGAGGATGAAATTGACCATCAGTGCAGAGTTTAGTGATGCTATTCCGCTAAAATTTTTCTTTTAATATTTTAGTGCAAAGATAACATAGCTTTTGTGTAGGATGGAAATCTCATGGATGAAACTTACAAATAGATATGACCATTTGTCGAGGTGAGTCATAAAAGTTGGTGTGTTTTTTTTAGACCTGAATCCGATCTGATCCAACTATCGGGCTGGATTTTTTGCCGGATCCCCTCTCTGTTGGCACGTGGTTGGTTCGGGTAAAATCTAATTTTTTCGTGTATAATTTTTAGGGAGGATCGGTTTGAGTCAGATTTCATGTTAAAAAAAATTAACCCATGTCTGGTCCGATATTTCAATTTCAAGCCCAATCAATTTCAATAATTACTGGTCTTAGACACAGAAAAAATAGACATATTTCTCAATTAACACAAAAGTTCAATTCCAATCAAAACTTAAGAAACTCCAACCAGAATTTAAGAAACAACAATCGAAACTTAAGTTCCGATTGTTGATGTTTTATTTGAAAGGGATCGGGTCAAATTTTATTCAAGCGAATCGGATCAGATTCATCAAGTGGGATGACCATGTTGGCACCATAGAAAGTGTAAGCTCCGAACCTCTCCTTGGTTGGCACCACATCCTGCTGAATGTCTTGTACGGAGTATGTTCGGTACCTATATACCGTGTACGTACGTACATACATGTTAGTCCCAAGGTGGTGTCGTTACATGTACCATACACATTTTAGTCCCGAGATCTTGTCGCCACACGCACCGAGGCCGCTACACGACCGATCCGTTATCGATCACCTGCGTCATGAGTACTAGATTCCAGTGCCCGTTTTGTCCCTTTCTACCTTGCCGGCTGTTCTTTTTCTGTCAGCAAATACTACACGCTCGCAGCTCTGTCCTGGGAATCCAATCCACGCGCGCGCCCAGCCAGGCCCAGGAATCACTGTGGCCAGTGCACGTGAGTTTGTTCCATCCTTGTCTTTGATGAGAACACTGAAGTACTGAACACATCAGCGTGCTTCAGGTTTTGTTTAGATCCCGAAATGCAAAATATAAAACTCTTGTAAATCACTTGCATGATGTACTAAATATAGTCAAAAAATAAATTGCATTACACAAATGGACTGTAAATCGCGAGACGAATCTAATGAGCCTAATTATGACGTGATTGGACGCTAAATTGCTACAGTAATTCTACAGTAAATATGCTCTAATGATGGATTAATTAGGCTCATTAGATTCGCCTCGTAGTTTACAGACGAGATCTGTAATTAGTTTTGTTATTAGTCTACATTTAATACTTCAAATATTGAAGATTCTCTTCCAAAAACATAAAAATACAAAATGCAAAGTGATCTAAACACACCCTCAACATTTTCATCATCAAAGTAGCTAGCCGTACTACTGTCGGGGGCAGTGTCACAAAAAATAGAGCAAACATTTCTATCAGATTCATTTCCAACTCTACTTTGTTGTAAGAGAAAAGGGGCTCGTGATGGCTGCTGGCTGACGGCTAATGCTGGTTTGATATGAAAAAAAATATTGCTAACTAGCTAGCTGACAAACCAGCTGAACAGAGCGTTGTCACAAGAGATGTCGCACCCTGAAATTTTTGAATTTCAGGATGTGATTAAAATTAAAAATAAAACAATAATTTTCTCATAATTTTAAATTTTTCCCAACATTTTTTTCTTCACAGGGAATTTAGTGTAAAAGAAAATATAGTGGTTGCTTTTCAAAATTAAATAAGGTCTTTTTGTTTGTGTTGCATTCATGCTGCAGTGCATTGTTTATTTGTTTTAGTTTCAATTTGAATTTGAATTCCTTGAATTCGAATTTTAATTGAATGTGTTTGTTTCTTCTCAAGAAAATGGAAAATCTTTTCTCTTTCCCTACACGTTTTCAGCCCACACTTCCCTTTTCTTCTTCCTTCCCCGGCCCAACCAGCAGCCCGACCCGCTCCGCCTCCCTCTCTCTCCCCTCCACTGCCGCACGAGGCCCGCATGTCCGGGTCATCCCCTTCCTCGTGCGCGGGCAGGACTCTGCCGAGTCCGCCTCGACCTCGCGTCGCCCGCACCGTCTCGGCGTGGCCCGCACGCCAAGGGCATCGGCCCAGCCTATAAAGGGCGCCTCACGTGCCCCCTTGACCTCCATCGACGCCGCCGCCTTTTTCCGCTCGCCAAAATCCTAGCCCGAGCCATAGCCGCGTCATTGTTGAGCTTGGAGCTCGGAGTCGCCGCCGCACCGCTGTTTCGTCACTCCCCTCACGAATTCGAGCCCGCCCAGAGTTTCGCGTTGAGGTGCGGATTCTCTTCAACCCGTTCTCGCCCTCTCTTTCGCTCTGCTCCGCCCGGAGATGCTCGACGGAGCGCCGCGTCGCTGCTCCGCCGCTGCGCCCGCTCTCCGCCATGTCTGCGCCACGCGAAAGCCCCGCCGTTGCGTTCACCGCGTCGCGCGCATGCTCCTCGTCCAAGCCGCGCGTCAAATCCTAGCCGGATGGCCGTTTTTGGCCTGCGCCGGCGAAGCGCCGCTGCCCCGACCTCGCCGCCGGCGCTCTGCGCCGCCGCTAGCGCCGCCCGCCTCGTCCCAGCCGTCCGATCGAGATCGGGTGGCCCAGATTAGATTCAACTCAAGTCAAACCTAACCCTTACCGGTCAACTATGATACTTTTGCAAAAGAGCCCCTCGGTTTTATCAAAATTTACCCGCCATCCGAGCCAGTTGAAAACTATTTACAAGACAGTCCTTTCTTTTCTGTTTTAACCCCTGGACTTTTCTAAAATAGAACCCACCGTCCTTAGCCTGTAGTTTTGCTAGCTAACCCCTGTAGCTTAGGTTTAATCTCATTTTAGTCCCTAGTTTCTTTAGAGCTAGCCCCTGGAAGTTTAAATCTATTGCAAACAAGTCCTTGGAACCTTGTTCTAGCCATAACTTCTCCGTTTTAACTCTGTTTTCATCAATTCTTGCGCTCACGTGATCCTTGCAACGTGTGAAATAGCTTTATCACCTTGTTATCCTCTGCAAATCTTCTCTGCTAGCCCTTAACTCCTTGTTTAATCACATTTAGGTCCCTACAACCTTGTTTCTTCCATAGTTTCTGCGTTTTAGCTCCGTTTCAGTCCATTCTTGTTGCGTTAGTTTCCTTTTCACATAAGCTATCGTTTAGTAGTGTTGTTGCACCATAGATTCCTGTTTTAAAATTAAGTATAGATTTAATTTGATTAATATCCTCTCATCTAGTTTTCCTAATTAAAAGCTAATAAGATGTTTACTCTATTTTTCGTAATCATTGTTAATTTGATTAACACCAACTTAAATATGTTTTCAATTATAATTTGTTAGTTCAATAAGAATCATATAAGGTTGTGCGCTTAGATGCTCTCACAAGTTTCTTTTTAGTTAATTGTTTAATTAGTAAATTGTACATAGATAATTGAATAAAATTGGACTAAGTTCTATTTCGCTTTGCAAATAAAAACATAATATGAGTTACTTAGAACCAAAGATATTTTTTAAAAATATCTTTTGCATATGGTTTCTAATTAAAATAAATGAAGTTAATAGTTCTTTTGTTCAATAATAATACAAATCTTCTGATAGCTGTTTCTTTTCAACCGTAGCTTCATTTTCTGTGTTTCTTGCGTTCCCGTAACCATAGCAAAGAGCCCTATCCTCCCATATGCTCTTCTAGACCTTCTTTTTGTTTTGGTGTATTATTCTTAGTTGTGTTTATTGTTTGCTTTGTATGTTTACTCGATGATTGCTTCGAGTAGAAGGATCGTTGTTCGAAGCTTGAAGAATCAAGAAGTTTTGTATAAGCAAGAGCTGAAGAGCAGTAAGAGTAGCTTATCGTTGGATAAAGGCAAGTGACCCTAACCATACTTCTATCTATGCTTTTTACAAGATTATATGATTTAATCGGAACATGGAGAACCACACAGGAAAAC
Organism: Panicum virgatum; assembly: GCF_016808335.1. Taxonomy (NCBI): domain Eukaryota; kingdom Viridiplantae; phylum Streptophyta; class Magnoliopsida; order Poales; family Poaceae; genus Panicum; species Panicum virgatum. Next base: position 8,536,511 of record NC_053146.1, read on the forward strand.
AGTACAACCACAATACTATATGGCTCTGGTCTTGGCTAAGTAACTAGATGATCTATATGTCGTGCCTGGGGCGTTTGATTGGTGGATTTTTTTGGGTTATCAAGCTTTGAGGAGCGGGTAAAGGAAGCTTCGTCTTCTGAGGTACCGCAGAAAGCAAGGGACCAGTGCGTACATATAGTGATTTTTTGGAAAAGGCTCGTAGCGTCCCTATACAGTCATACCTAAGGAAGTGTGATATGGTGCTTGGCCCGCACTTGCATGGTTGGGTTCAAAGTTCTTCGGAATTTTTACGCGAATTGTGGTGAAAATGTACAACCTCTGCAGAGTTAAAACTAACCGGTTAGCCGTGCTCACGGTCAAGAGCGGCTTGGACCCTCACATGATTAATTTAACTTAAAGATGGAATTAAATCATTTTCTAGTTATTTCTTGTGGTCTTGTTGAGTAACAACCATAAGTGTATTCACCCTTACTTACTGCTGCTCAGAAGAGAAAGTTGAAGTATTTGAAGATGATGCTGAGTTCTAGGCGTGCGCAACCCCCAGTCGATTGCATGTGAATTTGAAGCCATCATTTCCAGGATAAGCTGTATAACTCTGATAGTCTTTTAATTGTTTTATTTTCTCTTTTACGTGATATTGTTACTGATTATTCATTTATAATGTTTTTATATGTATGAAACTCGATCCTGGCATACATATAGTTATGCATTCGGTTTTCTTCTTAAGACCGGGTGTGACAAGAGACTGGCTAGTGAAAACGTGTGGTAAGAGTATTTAGGCTGGACCTGCAACGAACAGCTCTTTAATTTTGGGCTGAACACTCCAAAACGGACCATAAATTTTGGAGTTTATTGTCAGGTTTGTTTGAAGAGTAGGCAGTGGCCCAAAGCTACAATCTGAGCCCGGTGAGGCGATGGTTGCCCAACCCTGCGCAGCATGCGCAGGAGTAGGGATGAAAGTGGTAATCTAAACTGTTAGAACAAATTTAATATTTTAAAATAGATATGTATAAAATTGGATGGTGATCATTTCTTATATTATCAAGCACATTATTACAAATAAGAATAAAATTTTGCATAAATTATTTTATGCATTATTTGCTCCCTACAACAACAAAAAGTGAAAAAAATACCGAATTTATTTCCGAATCCATACCGAATTTTATATCTATCATTTGAGAAAATATAGGATGAATTTGAGGTTTACCTTTTATGAATCTTTACAAGCTCAATACTCAAAACAAGAATACAAATTTGTATACAAGATTCTATATCCTATTTATTCGCAATCAAAGAAAAACGACCAAAAAACTGATTACCGAATAATTACCGTTTCCGACCGTTTTCAACCCTACGCAGGAGAGAGAGCCAAAGCCTGCCAGCGAAACTGAAAACCAAGTCCCAACCGCACAAATTGGTCTGTCTGCCCTCCTTCGCGCCCATGCATCGCCCACGGATCTATTCTTTCTAACCATCACGCGTCACGGAAAATAGATCATGTTATATGTTATACTGGCAAAGTAATTTTTTTTAAAAAACTAATGGACAGGGCAAGAGAGATGCCGATTATATTAAAAAAAAGAAAGTTCAAATTGACGAATACAACAAATGGCAAGGTAAACTTGATCTTCCTACATTCCTCAATCCTCATTTACAGAGGTTTCATTGTGCGCAACTCATTTTATTCAAGATGTCATGTTACCATACAAAATCCTTGTTGAATTATCGCCATACGGCAGTGCAAATCATGTTGATAGATTCGTCATGTCCAATGCTTTTACGATGAGTTCTTTTGAGTTCGTCAATCTCGAGAATGTTCCAGCTCAGTCTTTGAAGATGCTCATACAAATATAGTTTATGCTCGTGCATTCATAGAGGTTAGTGTACACGCATTATAATTGTCTGAGTTGTACCGTGTAATTAAAAAATGCAAGATATTTTCACAGAAATCGCTAGTCCAATTGTCGAATTTCCGTGTGTACTCCGTCGATATCTAAAACGATTCTATTTATATTTACAAAAAGTTTGAGGGCAGTAGTATACGCAACGACACCCTGCGGATAGGCCAAGCCGCGGCTTGTATAGTTGTATACGTGGTATTTTTTTCACTCTGATAAATAATTTTCGTGTACCGCGGTGTTCCTTCTCCTCTCCCTGTAGTCTGTACCCCCGGCGGCGAGGCAAGCTGCCAAGGATGGCGACGAGCGAGCAAGAGCGAGGCGACGACAAGGGGACAGCAGGTAACAGCGCCAGCAAATTCCTTTCTCTCTCCTCACGCGCCGCCGTGCCGGTGCCGGTGCCGTTGCGTCGCTTTTGCTGCTCGCCTTTGTCTCGCTCTCGAGCTGGCATTCTCGTTCCGGCACGCTCCCTCACGCCTCACGCGCAGCTCTGTCTCCACTCGCCACTGCCACCATGCCACTGCCATTGCAACCGCCCCGCCGCTGCCATTGCACACGCGCGCGCGCCGGCGACGAAGGAAGGATCCCTGAGTGACGGGAGAGGAGACGCCGGGCCCATCAGCGCGCCCCCATTGCGTTGCGTGGCGCATTGCGCGCGAGGTGTTCGTGGAAAGGCCCGGGAGGGAAGACGATGATGCGGGACCTGGGCTGCTTCGGGGACGCCAGCGTCCAGATCGCCGACGCGGCGTCCTCGTCCTCGGGCACCGGCGGCGGCGGCCGCGGCAAGGCCCCCGCGGCGGCGCGGAGCCGGGTCACGTGCCTCTACCACGCGCGGCTCGCCGGCCGGCCCTGCGAGCTCTCGGTCACGTGGACCAGGGCCGGCGGGCTCGCGGGGCAGGCAGCGGCGGTCAGCGTCGTCGCCGTCGACGCCGCGTCCGGGGACCGCCTGTGCCGGGCCGACATCAAGCCGTGGCTCTTCGCCAAGCGCAAGGGCTCCAAGAGCCTCGACGTCGCCGCCGCCGGCAGCACCAAAGTCGACGTGCTCTGGGACCTGTCCGGCGCCAGGTTCGGCCCCGCGCCCGAGCCGCTGGAAGGCTTCTACGTCGCGGTGGTGTGCGGCGGCGAGATGGTGCTCCTGCTCGGCGACATGAGGAAGGAGGCGTACCGCAAGACGGGCGCCGGCCGGCCGGCCGGCGACGCGCTGCTCGTGGCCAGGCGGGAGCACGTTGTCGGCAAGAAGGTCTTCTCCGCCAAGGCTCAATTCTGCCACCATGGCCGGTGCCATGACATCGTGATAGAGTGCGACACTGCCAGGGCGAACGACCCTTGTCTTGTGATCCACATCGACAGGCGGCCGGTCATGCGGGTGAGGCGGCTGCCATGGAAGTTCAGAGGGAACCAGACGATTCTGGTGGACGGGTTGCCTGTGGAGGTGCTCTGGGATGTCCATGGCTGGCTCTTTGGCCCGGCGGCGGCGACCAGCGCGGTGTTCATGTTCCAGACATGCCAAGCGCCTGAGAAGTCCATGCCGTGGGCGTACTTGCAGATTTTTAAGGAGCATCAGTTGCAAGGGCATGGTTTCTCCTTGATAATACATGCATGGAAGGTTGAGTAGGAGTGTGCAGGTTCGAATTGGCTGCCACATATATTCAACTTCCAAGTGTTAGTAAGATGATTTAGTAGTGCGTGTTGCCACCCCCTATGAACTCTGTTGGCTATTTTCTCAAGATTATATGATTTTTTGTTAATGTTGTTAATCCCTTCTCCCATGTCCTGGAGGGGATTGTCTGTCTCTGTGCTCAAAGTTTATAAGCATGCTACTCGCTGGCATCATAATACTGTAATGATGAAAAGCGGCAAGAAGTTTCACCAAACTGTTTTTAGGTTCCTTATAGATTGGAGGTACTAGCTTGTTTACATTATTTTTGGAGGGCAATACTCAGTATTGTAAGAGCTGTTACTTTGCATATAGGCCTATAGCTACACACATTATCTCTTTCATGTGTTTTTATCTCTTTTGTACCATGTTATGATTTACGAATAGCATGAGTGTATGAGTGCGTACAGAAAATGACTCTGCTAATGTATACATGAAGGACTCCATACTCCTAACAATCCCTGAATCTGAATATGCCAACTCCTTGCAGGAGTAAGTCCAAATCAGGGTATGTCCAATTGATTGGACCAATTGCAACATACTGTGTGGATATATATCAAGTAGATCTTCTACAAGGTAAATATTTTGTCACGAAACTTTTCCTTCCTCACACAACTACTCTGCTTGGTGGCTTCATTGTTCTCTTCTTTTCTACTAATTTTCTATTTTGCTTGGCTATTCATTCAGACAGAGGGTATGATGGACATACATCATGCTTCAGTCGACAAATGGCAACAGAATTTAAAAACGTATTCAGAATGCTCCACTAATTTCTCACTGGCGGTTTATTCCTGTGGAGGATAGCTGAGGACCTAAGGTGTTACCTTTGCATAATCAAAGATGACTTCTTCTGACCACTAGTTGCCCTTCCTGATACGGTACTGTACTGTTCTCTGTTTTTTTTTTTGGTCTTATATTTTGCATTGTGTCCTTTTGTATATACTTCTCTAGGTTGATATTTCAATTGACATGTTTCAGTGAAAGACAACATATTGAGGTATATAAACATTAGTTGAAACTAGTCGATCAAGTCAGTGGGTGACAGAATAATTATTAAGTTTTCAACATCTTTGGAAACGTATGAGCTGCATTATAACTCATTTGTTTTGTTTGTTGAATCTCAGATCTTACTTCACAGGCAAATCAAGAATTGAGCCTCTTGCATAACCAAACGCTCAATCTGCTCGGTTGGAGTATCTACCTTGGAGTCACTGAATTAAGGTTGAAGTTGTTTGATTGAATGTGTATCCTACATATTCTTCGTCAGATCATCTTAAAGCATATTTGAAACATGCTAAATTCATACACAATAGGATCGTTGTTATCACTGCTAATATGGCCAGAGCAAAGTTTGGCTACATAATCAGCTGCGGAGCTGCCTGAAGATGGATTTTCTTAAATTCTAATTAGTCTGTTTGATGTGTCTGACCTGTTTTTCATTCATGTAACTAGACATCCTAAAATTCAGTTAGCTTCTTATATTTAAAAGTTCTGATCAAGTTCATGATTAAGTCACTGAAGAAACTGTATGACCATCTCGGATCCTGACATTTGAAACGGACAGGCTAACTGACTGCAGTGATTATATAATGGTTGCCATGGAACAGGATTCAAATCCAATAATGTTTGTAAAGTTTTTGGTAGCGCTAGCCTGAAGTACAGAATTCTTCATAGATCATACTGTCTCAGTAGTTGTATCTAGATTCTAGACATCATTTTCCAGAGAAGCGACTACCAGATGGTAGCATATAAGAATGATTCTGCCCATGCAGTTGTTATCTCAGGATCTTGTTACTACTTACTGGCAAGCAGTCGAGTTACCAATGATGTCGGCACTATAGAGTGCCTATTCAATATGCAAATGTTAAGGTTTGTGTTGTAATCTTCACAAATTCTGTTACAACACGTTATCAGCACCTGACACAACTGAGCAAGAAGAGAGGATTACCAGTTTGACAAGGGTAAGAATGGCTCCTCGTTCATCTTCTTTGGAAGCTGGTTCATCTCAGCCAAGAAAACTCCGTGCTCGTCTCCTCCGTCGTCTGCTGGACGCACTCTTCCAGGCTTCGGTGCGTCAACCTCGCCGCAGCAGGGGCTTCTTCGCTCGTGGAGGAAGACGCCGCAATGGCAATGCCACTGCCCAGAGAGCTGCCAACAGCAGCAACTCCAGCACTGTCGTGACTCATCGCGGACAGAAAGGACCCATCATGGTGACGGCGTACTTCCCTCTCCATGGCCCCTCATCCTATCCCTGCGGCAACGACGGTTCTTCTTCACCGGAATACACGCCGCCGGAATTCCTCCTCAGAGGAATGATCGCCGCATGCCGTGGAGCTCCGCAATCCGGCAGTCGAGAGTGCCGGTGGTGGAGGTGGAGGCGGCGTTGCCGGGGCTATCGCGCTGGAGCTACCCGCAGTCATTGAGAAGTGCGGAGCTCCACGGTGTGCGGTGATCATTCCTCTGAGGAGGAATTCCGGCGGCATGTCCGGAGTTGGAGAATTTGGTGGCGTTGCCGGCGTGTGCTCCGGTGAAGAAGAACCATCGTTGCCGCATGGATAGGACGAGGGGCCATGGCGAGGGCAGTACGCCGTCACCATGACGGGTCCTTCCTGTCCGCGATGAGTTGCGGCAATGATGGAGTTGCTGCTGTTGGCAGCTCTCTGGGCAGTGGCGTTGCCATTGCGGCATCTTCCTCCACGAGTGAAGAAGCCCCTGCTGCGGCGAGGTTGACACACCGGAGCCTGGAGGAGTGCGTCCAGCAGGCAACGGAGGAGACGAGCACGGAGGTTTCTTGGCAGAGATGAACCAGCTTCAAAAGAAGATGAATGAGGAGCCATTCTTACCCTTGTCAAACTGGTAATCCTCTCTTCTTGCTCAGTTGTCAGGTGCTGATAACGTGTTGTAACAGAATTTGTGAAGACAAATGGATTGTGAATTCTGTGTAATTTCTCATTGATCTCAAGTTTCCCATATATAGGGAGATTGCAAGAATGTGTAACTCTTAGCCATAAGTACATCAGTTTCTTCTTTCTAATGGCAGAAATAAAGATAATTAATGCCATAAACATGGCTGTTACAATGGCTTTGAAACCTGCATTTGATGAAATCAAATAACTGGTTTTGTAACAGTTTGTTTGATGAACCCTGAGCCCATGTTCTCACTTATCAGCAGCAAAATATATCTTCAAGTTGCACTATAATTTCAAATTTCTGTTTGGATAAACAATGTATTTTTCATATGAGCCAGGGATCAGCTCCTAATTTGTCAACAAAACACTAAGGAGTGATAATATTGGCATTTTTCCACTAATGCACACTTCATTTTTCAAGCATAATTTGCCAGTGCCAAATCAATCCCTGCTGTTGATTTTCATGTGCAGCAAGAAGAATTACTATAATTACGACATTGGATATCATGATTTTGCTGGACCTGTTCTCATTTGTTCAGAATGATATTGAAAGATAAAAGAAATTACCGTGCCTTTTCTTTGTTTTTCTCTAATACGCAACAGAGCTGCTTTATGCCTGTAACAATATCAGTAAAGAAGAAAAATATGATGCAGAACCAATAGAAGCCATTATAAAAATTACGTAGTACGCACCACGTACTAATTCAAACCCAGCCATGTTAACACAAGGCTAACAGCCTAAGCCCAGACCACAAAGAAGCCTCCCCTGTCACCTCCCTAATGGCATCTCCAGCAGTCTCCATTTTTCCAATAAACTATCAATATCAGGGAAAAAAATATGCTCCATTAGTTCTCCAATACTTCTCCCTTTCCCCAATAATTATTGGGTTATTCCAATATTTTATCCCAGCACTCCTCAAATAAAGGGAGAAATTTTACTCTCCCAATATGTTAGTTGTATTGGGAGAGAACTGTAAAAGCATCTCCCACAATAATTCATGACAATGATATTGGAACATCCCAATAACACCATATTGGGAGATGTTTACTGGGAGAATGCTGAGATGCTCTAAGAACAGTACTGACTCCCCATTGAAAACACAGTCATTTCCTTTTCTTTTCTTTTCTTTCTTTTTGGTTGTTACTAGTTGTTACTGCTGTTCACGAAGTTTCATGTACTGGGATGGTGATGGAACACAAAATCCTTGAAATTTTTGCACTAGTCTGGACCAGACAGACGTAAACTGATGGTACTGCTGTGTGCCTGTTCAGATTAACCATCAACAGCACACGTGCCCAATAAGTTCAAAAACAAGAACACCAATGGACAAGAACTGTAATTGGTAAGGTTGAGTTTAACCCAATCAGTAATTGTAACGAGTGAACTGCATTTGCTTACATGCTAAGTCGAGTAGTTTGCATTTCGTTGCTATTACACGACATTCTAGAAGAACAAGCAAACACTGAAACACAGAACAGAGACCCCTGCTAGTCGACATCTAGACCTTTTCCTTTTTTGATTGATGAACCTGATCGAACCTTTTTACTGTTCTCCTCGGTTTCCCTTGTGTTCCTACCCTATTCAAACAATTTTTAAAATCTCACTAGCTCAATTTTGTTTTACCTTCCTGATCTTACATGTATATTCTAACTCATGGCTTCAAAAAAATTTGTTTATGTAATTTGGGACGGCCATTCACTTGTTTGTATCTCATCAACAAGCATTCAGAGCACCACCTCATGCATTCTTCTTTGCAGTACGAAGAAGCCACTGCAAGTCTTCGTCAAGGGCTGTACAAATACACACTGACAAGAGCAGCATACCAACAACACAACAGACAGCATCACAAAGGTATGAGAGTACAATATCTATTCAAAACATTAATGATCACATAAAACAAATAAGTCACTACTGACATGTAGTATTTAATTTGTTAACGCATTGTTTTCGGGCACTAGCTTGTATAATAGTCCCAAATCACACCAAAACCCGTAGTGTTGCGAATATTAAACCAAAAGCTATGACCACAAGTGCTTGTTCAAAGACATTGTTCTTTCCTTTAACAAAGGGGAGACCAAGATACCGCATAAAACACAAGGATGGCGGCAAAGACTGATCAAACGGCACCCACCTTCAAAGTACCAAAATTATAAAGTGTGTAGCCTGCAGAAGATCACACAATAATAAAATCAGAATCACACACACATAACCACATATATAACATTCCTGTGTGGTACTACCTTACTTGCAAAATTAGAATTCTTTTTTGGAGGTTAGGTTAAAGGGTGCGAAATCAGAGTTCCAATGGGGAAAGCGAGGGGGAGGTAGGAAGGAGTGAGGAGCAGAAAGGGACAAGATACCAGAATACATTGCAGGGGACACCACCATTGGGCTGCAAGGAACGAAGCAACCACAATGTGGCCGGGGTGACGGTACAGTGCAATGGACTTCACCCCTACCCCGTGCCAAAAGCAACGCCACCTGATGGGTACCCCCTCTCTACCCGTCCTCCTCCTCCACCTGCCTATTTCCTCCGGGCGTTCTGGCGCAAGAGCCCGGCAGCCACAGCGTTCCTCGTTGTCATTGCTCAATGGGGTGGCTCCACTCCCTCTTCTCCCCTCTCAGGAGGATGTGGGTTCGGGCGCATTCCGAGCGCCGGAACCGTAAGTCCTCTGTCCATCTCTGCTTGTGATCACCTTCCTACCACCGCATCCGGCATTTGATCTTTGTCATGGTGTCGGTGCACTGCAAACATGTTTCTTCTTCATTCCTAGAATATTGTCTTCCTTCTCTCTGAACTTTTTTTTTTGAGAACTTGTCTCTGAACTCTCTTGCATTCGGTGACATGGTTCAGTGGTGGTGCTGTATCTGATGCTTTTCTTTGGCAGGGAGGGGAATGCACCTCCTGTACAAGGACGTGCAATCCTGCCAGGACGAGGACGTGCAGGTCCTGTGGTCGATCCTCATCGACTCGCACCGCCACCCGGCGCTCCTCAAGCTCAAGCTCTGAAACTCTGGAGGAGCAGCCAGCAATGGCGTGTATTTATGTGTGAGGGCAGCACCATTCCCTTGCCTAGGCCTCCCTAGAGTTCTCATCCTATGGTATTGTTTGGCTTCGACGAGGGTCCCCACTGGCCATTACCGCCTTCGCCTTCCGAAACCCGAAGAACCGAAAAAATCCAGAGGTTGAAGAAGAAGAAGAGAGAGAGAGAGTGAGAGGTTTGTATGATTTTCCCCCCCTTTGTGTTTGGTTTGAAATGTCCCAGTGAGGTTGAGATGCCTCCCACCTGTACTGTGTGTGTTTGAGCTTGAAAAATGAGTGTGAGGTTGAGCTCTCTGTACATAGACACATGATTTGCTCAAGTGCCTTACCTTGGATTTGGTTGTGGAGTATTGTACTTGTTTGTATGGGAGGCTGGTTGTTAGGGTGTATCTGTCCCTGCTTTTTTTTGTATTAAACCGCCTGTCAGTTTCTTGGTGTATCCTGAGGTGTCCCTTGCTCTCGTTCTCTCTCGCAAGAATGGCTGCCAAGTGGTGATGCCCATTCATTTTCGACTAGAATATGTGTGTGTTCAAAGTGTATCTATCAATTGTTTCTCAACGCATGGGATCCAAAGTCGTAGAGGACAACTTGGCTTTATGGCTTGTATTTATTTATTTATTTATCAGAAATTGCAAGAATAGGAGCAAATATCTTTCAGCGAAAGCAGGCATTGCCGACACTTGTGTGAGAGGGTGTCGTGGAGGCAAAGGTGTACTCTGGGATGGGGTTACCTCTACAGGAGTTGTTGAGCAAATTTTGAAGCAAATATGTGTGTTGAATCAAATTATATAAGCATATCTTGAAACTAGTTTTAAACAGACACCAGATTTTTCTTGTTTCAAAAGGATGTCTTGTTTAACTATACTTTCACCTACCGACGGATTTTTCTAACATGTTTATATGGTCCACTATAATTTGCATCAGTAGCAATTCGGGTTGGTTAGACCTGGCCTCCTGGCAGGTGGACCCACTGCCGGACACCACACCTTTGGTGCAAAAGCAAACTGTCTAGTGTAAATTCACCTTTTAGTAACAATATACTGTTGAACGAGACATTTTTTTGGTGCCTTTATGAATCATAAATCTCCAATAATATGGCCACAAACAGATATGCAACTGCAGAACATAATATAAGTTCCTTCTATTTAAATTCTAGACATGTTTAATCAAAACTTCTGCTCGAAACATGTACTGATGCATGTTTCCCATGATGTCCTTAGCTATAACTTGTAGGGGTATTTTGGTAATATTATTTTCCCCCAAGAAAATTATTCCCGAGCTACGCATCCAGGATTGGTAAAAACTGACAATAACTTCACCGCAGAGTATAATGGCAAGATATTATGATCACTGCAAAGAGGAACCATAGAATTACAAGAACAATGAATTATTGAACCACAGTTACGAAAACATGGAGCTATGTGATACGTACGCCACAAATACTGTACTACATAGTGTGGCAGTGCATCATTAGCAATAAACAGAATGCCTGAAATCAATGTGGATTTATTCACGGCACCGCGGGCGATTGCATCAGCAGGTTCTGTCCGGCCGGCCTGCTAAGCATCCTGGTCACTGAGAAGCATCACATGAAAGAAGAGTCAAATGATGGTGAAGAAGCAGGGCATCTCTTTGTAAATGCATAGTGATTGTTGCATTATGCCAAACAGTAAGAGTGGTAAACGTGCTACCAGGGTAACAAAGTTTATTTATTAGAAAAGGCAACATGAAATTTGATCAAGGTGGTGAATATAAAGATTTAGAAATTTCGTTGGCTCATGCTACTCTGCTTCTAGAAAATGAAGAACCGAGAGAAGAGAAATTGCTAACCAGGCGTGACACAAGCTTTGAAGTAGGGTATGGCCTCTGGATCTGTGTGGGAAAGAGCGCCCAAAGGAGTAACAGTAATCTGGAATAAAGTAGTAAACAAGACATTTATTATAAATATTTTTCTATATGAATGATGGAAGTTGTATTATAGCTAGGTCATCCTTACATATCCATCAACTAGGGACTTGCGGTCCATGTCCTCCTCTTCTTCCACTTCATCAGAACTTCTCGCTACAATCTGTTTGGAATTCCATCAACGAAAACCATTAATACACATTAACTCATCAATTTTGATTCACAAAGTGACATGTTTTAGTTTAGCTACCATAAACAGAAATAACAAAATGTGAGAACAAAATGTCCAAAGATCCACAATGACACAGACAAACAGTTATCATTTGTATAGCTACTCCCTATTTAAAACTGCTGAATATCAATAATGCAACACCATTTAAACTTAATAACTTAGAAGCTGGCTGCATCAGACCACTATTGAACCACAGAAAGTGAGAAAAGTAGAATAGAATGACCTCAAGAGATGAGATTAGGTTCTAATTCTCTGGTACACATTTGATGGTTTAATCTTAGAAAACTATTTTTCTTCAAAGATACCTATGAGATCCAGTTCAAATGTGATTGAGAGATTAGCATGAAGTATAGAAATGCTAACTTACCGCTGCCTTAAAAAGTAGGTCATTCTCTGCTGGAGTAACTAGTTCACTGTCCTTTTCACCATCAACATCTATGTTTGCAGTCTGGTACCTTTCTACAGCAGGCTTCTTGTAAACAGTTTGCTCCCAACTAATTCTGGCCGCCATATATTTTCCTTGTTTTGTAATTTTATACCCCTATTGCCAAGAACAGGACAGTAAAAAAAATTAGGTTCCCATCTGTTCATAAACAAAGATTCAAACATAAATGTTTCAGAAATGCTCTGAAGTGAAATCCATTAATATTGAACATTAAGTGAAACTCAGCAGAAATATAACAATTCTTAGCACTTTGGCATGTCCAGGGCCATGCTCTATAGTTTGTCGAGATGTACATGTATAGCTTAACGTGTTTAGGTCTGCTTCTCCATACAACTCTAAAAATCGCAGTGCATGATAGAATTAACTACTGATGGTAAATAAGAATAATCTGTTAGTAGTGCCTACATGCACCTTATCACCAATTATGCTTTGCCTATGTGCACCTTAGATGCTCTTTAGCTGCTTTGCTTAGCTTCTAAGCCACCTACTCATGTTTGGCCTATATATGTACCTAAGACTGCCATCGATTGGGCTTGAGAGAGAGAAATGGAAAACTACTCATTTGGGCCAACAGTGCAATACTTTACTTCAGATCACTGTTGGTGATTTACCTTGTGGTGTGCAGCATCTGTTGGTACATCTACATTCAAGAATGATCCTTGTGGATATGTTCCATTCTTGATCTCAGTCAAGATGGTATTTATCAGAGGCATACAGACCTCTGCGAACACCTTGAGGTCATTGACACTGCTCTGACCCTTAACCCTGAACAATTGGGAGATCAAATAGAGTTCTCAGTTTTGACTGACTTGCATAGATTCAGCAGACAGGATGTCATGGCTGAGAGCTGGAATATGCAAATATGGAGCATATTCATCAATGAATAGCAGTAGTTGTCTGGAATCTGGGGTTCTGAGATCTATTGAAATTTCAGAAGAGTCAGAAATGCTCAAATAATCTGAACATAGGATTATAAGGTTCTATATGAAACTGGAATTATTTCAACTTCCCAAAGAAGAAATATAGTTATTCCACACACGCATACACACAAAAATGTTTCTTAGAGGCATTGGTCAATAATTTTCTAGATCAACCACTGGCTGAACAACAGGCTTCCTGAAAGGCAAAAGCTATAATGCAGTTGGTGTCGCCAAATATTAGTCAACTACTTCTATGTTTTCATACTTTAGACTGTATCATACCATTTGTTGGACGCTTCATAGGATTCAATTAAAACTGAAAGGACACAACAGAGTAGGCAACGACTGTTTCTTCGCAGACAATGTATTGGAACCACCTTGTTCAACATTACAGTTCATTTTGTCTAACAGGATTTGATTCAGACATGTTATACAATGACAGCATGCAGCATGTACTGAAGGATGGATATAACCATCACTGAAGCCAGTATTCTTATGGTTTGATCAGCAGTAAAACCGGAGAGCCCATCAACATATCATTCACATGAAATGCACAGCTCTATAACATTTTATACAAACATACATCATATTTTTTGGTCACCAATAGCTGCTGAATGTGAAAAATGTGGTTTAGTACAGCAAGAAGAAGAATCTTTCCATACCAATCATATGACATAGCTATTGCAGGAATCCCATATAAAAATGCCTCCCTAGCACCAGCAACTGTTCCAGAATAAATGCTGCAAATTAAAGCAGAAAACACTCATGATTCACTGGTACATACATATATTTCTTTTAACCTAGAATTACAAGACATCTAATACTAATCAGTTGTTACAATTTCCAACAGATAATTTAAACTCCAGCAATATGTTTAAGATCATCAATACATATGTATTGACCGAGACAGACACACTTACACGTGGTATCCACAATTGCTTCCAATGTTGATTCCACTAAGTACCTGCATTAAGGATCATGCAGGAATGGAAATAAAGTACTGTTTATGACAAGAGGACAGGTAAATAGAGAAATTGTTCGTAACTAGAATTTAGAATAAAACCGTATATCTATCAAGATACTTCACAACCCACCAGATCAGGAACCACCCATCAAAGAGCTTCCCGGAGATGCCTAAAGAGGTGCAGTCGGCAGGAGTTCCTGGCATTAGTAGGAGAAAATAAGAGCACTCAGCATGCAATATCTTCAAAATTTTAATATGAATCCAAATATCTTATATAGGAAAGTTCATATGAAAAAGTTGAGGAATCAATAGCAGACAAACCTGAAACTCCAAATGCTGTAGCACCACTTATATCAACACGTTTACAGAAGAGTGCACGCTGCCATGTGATGCAGTGGCTAACGCCCGATTTGTCTCTGAATTTTCGATGAAAAGTAGACGAATATAAAAACAGTTAGGAAGACTGGAAGAGGACTGGTGCCATAAAAACTGAAGAACCCTTGGCCAACTACAACTAATTAAAGACTACATGACAGTTTTTCTTTCCTTGACATGAATACATAAAACACCCATATTTTTTTCAGATTCATTCTCAACAACCATGTGTATAGGTAAGATCAATGACAAACCACAATTTTGTTAAGAAAACCATTGATTAAATGATATATAGTTGCTTCTTGTTTCTTTTTTATCTTTTCTCTTAGGGATGTCCGTATCATAACTTTCACATCACAGTATACTAACAGACATTTTCCACTGAAAGCAACTTGGCCACTTGGATGGTGCATCACTGATTCACTGCATCTGCAGCTAATGAGTGAAAATTATTCCACAACAGACCCGATTCCGTGTTATGCACATAGCATCTTGCAAAGCTGATGCTTCCGTACACTAGTGATTAAATTTATTATTTGTTGTCTTCCAAACTGCTTTTCTAGATTCATCATGCAAGGGCAAGCTCACTATTCCGTTCTTTTTATATATAAAAAAAGATTCTAACCACAGCGGAAACAACTATAACCTTCACAGAAAACAAGATTGGTTGAAAAAAATACTTCTCAATATCAGGATTTCTTTTTATTTCTTCTACAGTATAAGAGCAGCAGCGTATATCCGTTTGGCTAAGTAGCACCAAGGACATGTCACGAAGGTAAAGTTTAAGTTGTTCTGCTCCAGCGTGAAGCCTCCCCTAGCCTGGTGCCCAGCTAAATAAAAAAATCATCATCTAACTTTTCTCTCCACAGCGAAAGGTTAGGCGGCCGAGTTGGCTAGCCCAGCCCGGTAGCGTCGCTCCCACGAGGTCGTGAGTTCGAATCCCAGCTGGGACGAATTTCCACTCGTGGGTTAAAAAAATCCTCTCGCTGTGCTCGCCGCAAGGCTTGGCCCTCTCGGCCATGGGCCAGGGTTCGGTTGTTTTTCCGCGGCCGGGAGAAGCCAAAGTCGCTTCCTCTTAATGAAAAACGGTGGGTCCGTTCCGCAGGCGCGTTTTTTTTTTAACTTTTCTCTCCACCCTCCCACCAATCCCAGCTGGCCAAGTACAAGTAACTTGTTTACTCTACTTGTAGCACCCGCAATTTGACACCAATGGTCAACAGGGAGAACAGTAACTAACTGCACCAACTGCTGTAACCTGCAAATCCAGAAATTTACAAAAAAAAAAAAAGTTTTTTTCTGTGACCATTCCTCTTCTTCGTCTTCATGGGTGAGAATGCCAAAGGTAAACTTTCAAAAAAAAGAAAAGAGAATGCCAAAGGAGAAGGGATAAAAACAAAATTTTACCCTCTAAATCCTTGTTCTTTTCCTCGCATACTACTTCCACCCAAGTCACTGACCAAATCCCGTGATCCAACCACACAATCTCCAAGAGCACTAACCAAGCAAGCAAGAATTCGAAAGGTAGCGAGCAAGAAGAGCTGGGATGGATCGCGAGAGGGGGGGGGGGGACACTTACGAGTCGGGCGCGCAGACGAGGACGCGGTAGCGCCGCGCGGCGACGAGCTGCTCGACGAGGAAACGGAGCCCCGGCGCGTCGATGCCGTCGTCGTTCGTCACCAGCAGCACCGGCGCCAGCGCCATCGCAGCAGCCGCCGTGGACTCCATGCGAGCGGCGCGAAGCAAGGGGATGCGGAAGCTTTTCCGTTTCCGTTCGAGCGCGTGGTCGCGGCTTTTGGTTGGGTGTTGTGTATTGTCAATGGTGATGGTGGTGCGATCTCTAGGCTGTGATCGGATCCGCCGATCAGGCACTAATTTTAATCCGGATGTGTTTGATCCAGCGATCCAGGGATTAATTTTTAATCCGCATGCGAGCGCGCGCGTAGCGTGTTGGTAAGGCGGCTCGGAGGAGCGCCTGCCGCCCGCGTTCGCTCGATGCGGGTTCACGCACACGGGTAGGGCTACACGGGTTTAAGGTTAACCGTAGCGAGGGACTCTCTACGGTCGATCTCCGACGGTTTTTTTTTTCTTTCCATTTTTAGTAATTTTTTTGTCGTTTTCCAATTTCAGAAATTTTTTTCTAAGAGAAATTTTGGAGAGAGAAAATTTTTTGACGAGAAAAAGTTAGAAACAAAAATTTGAGAGACAAAAAATTGAGAAAATTTGTATCCAGAATAGAAAAAATTTTGCATCCGAAAAAAAATACTTAGAATAAAAAATTTGAATCAAAATCAAAAAGAAAAAAATTGGGTAAAATTTTGGTCGGTAAAAAAATTTGTAAAATAAAAAAAAACTACCTCCCCGCCGACGCCGCCGGCCCGTCGGCGGTGCACCGCGCCACCCATCCCCCGCCGCACAGCGCAGGGAGCCGGATCCGGCGGTGGTGGCGGCGGGCGAGCGCGCAGCAGCCCACCACGCCGCCCATCCCCCGCCGCACAGCGCAAGGAGCCGGGATCCGGCGGCGGCGACGGCGGGCAAGCGCGCGGCGGCCCAGGGAGGCGGATCCGGCGCCGCCGCCGGCGAGGGAGCGCGCGGCGTCCCATGGAGGCGGTCCAACGATGGAGGCGGCGGCGGCCGCGGGAGAGGTGCGGCGGCTCCAGGGAGGAAGGGGAGCGGACTCAGGGGGAGGGAAGAGAGCGCGGCTCCGGGGGAGGAAGGAGAGCGGCGGTCGGCGGGGAGTCGGCAGCGGGGAGGCGCGAGATCCCGATCCGTCGTGAGAGAATGGGGAGGAAAGGAAGGGGAAAGGTGCGGGGAAGGGGAAGGGGGAGGAAAAAGAATCGACCGTAAGTTGCTGGAGTTACGGTCGACCTTAAACTCAGCATTCCGGGGCTACACACGGGAATAGTGTTCCCTTCATTAATTCTCAGATGAAATCTGCAGCCTCTCACACGTGAAGTCACAAAACGATTGCGACGGATTACTAAACCTGTGTGTAGTTATAGGTTTGTACATATTTGATGTGAGTAAGGTGTGCGTGTGTAGACTATAGAGTGAGTAGGTGTGCGTGTATGTATGAACAACTGTAGTATACCTAAATGAGAGGCTTCAAAAAAATTTTAATATGTATGTGTTTGGATGTTAATTAAGAGGATTAATTATGAGTTAATAATAAATTAATTGCATAAATCAAAGCTAATTCACGGAATGAATGTATTAGAGTTGAATCTATCAAGTTTAATTAATCTATAATTAACACATATTTACTAAAGCATACCATTTGAGAAAGTATATTTCTTTTTAGGAAATCTTTCTCAAATTGCATCATTATTAACCCAAATTCCTCCAGCTACTATACTTTTGTTATGGAAATAAGAAGTCTGGTATCGAGATATGAGGTTCTCCTACTTAACATTGATACCATTTCAGCTTGAAATTGCTACACGGATTCCCCAATAAGGCAATTTTTTTACGCTCTGACTTCCAAGCCCGTGTCCTGACTCGGCCCAGCACGCAGAGACAAGTTGTTTCTGAGCCAACGCCCGCCCTGCAGGGACGAAGATGCTCTTGGTCGGCTGGTAGCAGGGCGTGCAGTGCGTGCTCGATGATTGCCCCGTAGACGGGTCAAAGTCCACGGGTCCCGCTTCGTTATATATATTCTCTACACTGCCCTGCTACACGTGAAACAAAAAAAAACAAAACAAAACAGAATTGTTTATTTAAAATCGAGAACTAATAGCAAGGAGTAATTTCCGTTTTTTTTACTTTGTTGAACATTTGAAATTAATTATGAACAGACTAGGACGTGAATTTCCTTATTAAATACTTAGAATTACTTTTGGTCACAGCTCCGCCCGACGTGTCGAATATTATTCAACACGTGGATCATCCATGCTCTGCTCTATGATCCAGTCCATTTGTTTTTTTTTGTCGTGCGATGTAGTGCTGTGCTGTTGGAGAGACGAGAGCGTCAGATGGAGGATCAAGGTGGAGACGTACCACCCCATCTTAACAATCGAAACCTGGGTTATTCTCTGAGCTCTTATTGTGCCACATCATCCAAATTTTTTTCAACCAAACAATCGAAACCTGGGTTATTCTCTGAGCTCCTATTGTGCCACATCATCCAAATTTTTTTCAACCACTAGATTCAGATCGGACGGATTTCAGCCTCCCGTCACCACCCCCACCTAGGGGTGGTAATGGGCCATGGCCCTAGTGGCCTCTTCACAGCTCAATAAGGCCCTTAAAATTTTTAGTTCAAAAATACATATGTTTAGAGCCCGATCTTTTTAGAACCCGATCCTTAGATTTTCTAATTCAAAATGTTGAGCCCTTTACCACCCCTACCACACCCCCAAAATCCGGATGCCTCGGTCCGTTTCTACTGCCATCGAGAACAGCCGCAGCCAATTAAAAATGGTCCTTGACGTTTCCTCTTCCGCTTCCCATTTCCCATTCAGCAAAAATCGTCGTCTCTCTGCCGACGTCGACTCCGCCGGAAGACAGCCGTCGACGGAAGAAAGCTTCCTACTCCACCACCTCCTCGGTATGCAATCTGCCTCAACTCCCTTACCTTCTGCACTTGCATTCCATCGCGACGGCGCAGCAACCTGTACGAGCAGCACCACTTTCACCAAAACTCCGAGCGACAGGCACAAGCGCTGCAGGTGACCATCGACACCGCCCCCCGCGCCGATCCGGCCGCAGCCTCCATCCCGCTGTACTCGTACGACCCCCAATTTGACAGCGGCCTCAGGCTTGGATCTCACGAGGACGACGAGGGGGCCGCTGAGGCTGTACATGTTGGGCTAGGTTTCTTGGGCAGTGTCAACGATTGCGCCGCCCCTACAGTCCGTCCCTCTACTCGTCCCCCGCCCCCTTCCAGATTGCACAGCCCCTTCCTCCCTCTCCACCTTCTCGCGGATACGCCGTCCGTCGCCCTCAACTCGCCGATGATGCGCCGCCCTTCCGCTTCCCTCGCCGAGGAACCGCGCCCACTGCTCCTCCGCGGCCTCCATATCGCTGTCGTGATGCTGCTAGCCTGCTACTGCTGCCTCTTTGTATCCTCGATTGCCAGCCACGCGTACGACGCCGGGAGCCGGCGCCGCGCCGCCACCACGTCGTCCTGCAGCCGCCCCGGCCTGCCGACCAAGACGCTGTGGGCACACCCGGCCTTGGTGCTGTCGGCGTTGCCGCCCTCGACAGGCGTCGCGAATCAAAGAAGGCGAAGAGGTCAAGGTTCCCCTCCACGACGAACAGAACGTCGGCACCCTGGTGGTCCCATGGCGACCGCATGCTCCCGGCTGTCACAGCGCAGCCTCAATTGTCAAGTAAACCACCAAAACGGGAGTCCCTCTCACTCTTGTATGTCCTCATGCCCTTCGAATCCTGGAACTGTATCCTGACTCCCTGTTTCAGAGTGCTCCATGAGCTCAGGCACGCCAAACGCCCCCCCACCCCACCCACCCACCCCCACCCCACACACACGCACGCACACACGAATTGAACCAGAGCACCAATGCATTTGTAACCTCTCCAACACAAGCCCCAGACACATTAGCGTTAAGACAGAGGTTGAAGATGACCATGACACGTGAGTCCCACGCAGCCATCATAGTCAAAATAAAGTTCAATAGAACGAGCATATTATTATACAGCTAATTAATATTAGAGTTGCATATTACGGCTAGAAAGATAGAAGAGGAATGCATATATAACTTGCTGCCATGTTAAATTGCTGAACTTTCTGCATTTCATACTAAAATAAAATTTTTGATCTTAGATTTTATAAATTTACTTGCAATAATCCTACAATCTATTTATTCCACCTTTTGTTTTAACTTTGCCTCCTCCTCTCTTTTTTTTTTCCAGATATTGGCCACGCAACAGCTATTTTGGTGCTCACTTTAAACTATCTTTTGTCGCTTCCTGTGTGACGACCAAACACACTCATATCCACACTACTTTTGTAGTGGCACACATTTTGGTGCATATAACACCACTTTTCTTATTGTGCTCCTTAATGTTGGGTTACGTGACAGTTTCAACACTAAATGTGCCTCTTATGAAGTATATATATGTTCCAATTCTACTTCCTTGTCATGCCTACAATATATAAATGAGCTTCTGATGGTTTAAGGATGGCGTCGTTGCTGAGGAAGTAGCTGCTGCTGTCATGTAATTCAGCCAAGGCGACGATATAGGCACAGGACACGATGCTTACGACAACATATTATAATCATTTTTGAAATACATGTATCGTAATATCTTCAACATATGTAATTACGCATACTACGCACTTGACCACTTTGGTAAACTTCAACATCTCCAACTCATAGGTGTTCATAAAAGTACCGCAGGCAAAAGAGATGAGCAAGTTTTGACGTGCCAAAACAAATGGACCACTAATAGCCCAGCGCGCCAACGCCGCGAGTCCTTTCTAGTACTCGTGCTAGGCTTTGCATGTCAGACGAGTTGAAGAAGCAAGCATCAGATAAATTTTACATACTCGTGCCAGGCTTTGCAAGTCAAACGAGTTGAAAAGGCAAGCATCGGAGAAATTTCAGCAGTATAACATTGTGGGTCGGAGTCACTACTATAGAATAATCCTTTGATCCTTGCTATTTGTTCCGGCCACAGATGCGGGACTAATTTAGGCATTAGTCCCAGGTCCAACGGTTAGGGGACGGAAGGGCTCTCTTTAGTTCCGGTTGAAGCCACCAACCGAGACTAAAAATCCATATTTAGTCCTAGTTGGTGGCTTTAATTGGGATTAAAGAGCCAAACCTTTTAATCCCGATTGGTAACACTAACCTGGACTAAAAGTTGGTTTCACGGGTTGTTTTAAAAGGATAGATTCCAACTAGTGTTACGTGAGCTGAGAAGGTGGGATGGTAAGAAACCTATACGCGAGGCAAGAGGTTACGAGTTCGAGTCCTGGAGCTCAGACCCTTTTGTCCTGGTTATGGGAACCAGAGACAAACATCAATCTATTTCATAAATCAAAGAATGGACTCTAAAATCCTCCAAGGGACAAACATCTATTTCATAAATCAAAGAAAAACAGTTTGGCTGGATTCCACCTTTTCTATAGTCGACAAATGCGGACCGGAACTTGAATAAAATAACAAACTTGGACCGGAACAGTTTCACAAGCAAAATGTGAAAAACGATTCCACTTTGCTCCCCCGAGAACCCTCACTCCCCTCTCCTCATCCCCGAGGCCCCGCACCTCTCCCGAAGCCTCGGCGATGGCCGATAGGGGCTAGGGTTTCCTAGTGCCTTCTCCTCCATCGCCCCTTTGGTTCCTTCGCTTCGCCAGCAGCTCAGGGTTGTTTGGTTCCTTTGGTTACTGTAGCATCATTATAGCAAAATCATGGAGTCCCGGTGATGGGAACCAGGGACAAACATATATTTCATAAATCAAAGAATGGACTCTAAAATCCTCCAAGGGACAAACATCTATTTCAAAGAAAAACAGTTTGGCTGGATTCCACCTTTTCTACAGTCGACAAATGCGGACCGGAACTTGAATAAGAAAACAAACTTGGACCGGAACAGTTTCACGGGCAAAATGTGAAAAACGATTCCACTTCGCGCCCCTGAGAACCCTCACTCCCCGCTCCTCATCCCCGAGGCCCCGCACCTCTCCCGAAGCCTCGGCGATGGCCGATAGGGGCTAGGGTTTCCTAGTGCATTCTCCTCCATCGCCCCTTTGGTTCCTTCGCTTCGCCAGCGGCTCAAGGTTGTTTGGTTCCTTTGGTTACTGTAGCATCATTATAGCAAAATCATGGAGTCCCGGTGATGGGAACCAGGGACAAACATATATTTCATAAATCAAAGAATGGACTCTAAAATCCTCCAAGGGACAAACATCTATTTCAAAGAAAAACAGTTTGGCTGGATTCCACCTTTTCTACAGTCGACAAATGCGGACCGGAACTTGAATAAGAAAACAAACTTGGACCGGAACAGTTTCACGGGCAAAATGTGAAAAACGATTCCACTTCGCGCCCCTGAGAACCCTCACTCCCCGCTCCTCATCCCCGAGGCCCCGCACCTCTCCCGAAGCCTCGGCGATGGCCGATAGGGGCTAGGGTTTCCTAGTGCCTTCTCCTCCATCGCCCCTTTGGTTCCTTCGCTTCGCCACCTGCTCAGGGTTGTTTGGTCTCTTTGGTTACTGTAGCATCATTATAGCAAATCATGGGTTAATCAGGCTCATTAGATTCGTCTCACGAATTAGCATCCATCTGTCAAAAAAGTTTTATAAATATATTTTATTTGATACTTCTAAATGGTAAGATTCTTTTTAATGTGACAGGGGGCTAAAAAAGGCAGCAGGAAACAAAAGGGTCTCAGTCCTCCGCTCCATGTTTGCTTTTAGTTTTAGCAGAAGTGCAATATCATTGATGCTTAAATGTGAAAACTCAAATTAGAAGTACTTACACCGTTGTTTCGATAATGATTTGCAATCAAGATCTCAGTTCCACGATAGATAATTTGTTTCGTTTGAAGTTTTGTTTGTTTACAATATTGATTGTGGATTTGATATTGATCTGGAATTAAGGCCTCTGTTTTGAAGGATTATAAGGGAGTAAAGTTCTGCAACCAACAATCAAATTATGGTTTCCAAGCTCCTGGTCTTCTCCCTTGCCACAAAAAACCTAAGCGGTACATAATAAAATTTGTGGAAAGCCAACTGGCTGCTACGCTGAGCTACAAAGATCATTATGAGCTTTGATGGGCTGATACACCAGATTCATGGGCCTTTGTGGGCTGATACACTAGAAAAATGATGTTTCTGCGGGCCGAGAGCCCCTCCTGGGCCACCTCAAATACTGGGTCTTTGGTCCTTGTTCGTGGCGCCTTTTTTTATTTTTGCATTTTTCAAAAAAAATTTTTACAGAAATATATTTTTGGTTTTAGGTTTTACAGTTCTATACCCCTACCGTCCGGCAAGGGGGCGGCAGGGGGCCTACCGCCCGGCAGGGGGCCTCCCGTTCGGCAGGTGGGCGGTAGGGACCTATATGTAAATAAAAAAAATTACGCAGAGGTCCGTGGAGGGAGCCTGCCGCCCCCCTGCCGGGCGGCAGGCCCCCTGCCGCCCCACCAGTTGGCGGCAGGGGGCCTGCCGCCCGGCAGGGGGGCGGCAGGCTCCCAACACTAATATAAAACTCTGTCTCTTCCCCCTGCGCCCTCATTTTCTGCCCACGAGATCCAGAGAGGGGAGAGGGAGGGTGAGTGAGGTAATTCCACCGGCGAAGCCCTGCCGGATTTTGGATCTAAACCGCAGGTAACCAATATTTCTCAACTATTAAGGACTTGTTTCTAAAATAATCATGAATTAGAATAGATTTAGTTTTTGGATAGTGAAATGTAGAATAGTAAACTTAGAATGACAGTACCTTACTGTTATTGCAGCATAAGACAATGTCTGCCTCCAATTCTGTTGGATTTTCATGGACCGAAGAAAAATCCAGTATATTTCTTGAGATCATGACACGTCTTGTAATCAGTAAGAAGTTGGATCCATTAGCAGATGGTACGATAGAGATGGTGTTGTCCAAATTAGTTGAGTTTAAATATTTGACATTGTTTCGAGGTATTACAATGCAAGATTTAAAGGAATACCTGCTAGAACGTAGGAAGATATACATGAGGGTATGTGAACTAGCGAATCATCAATATGTTATTGGATTCTTACAAACTACTTGTAAGATATGGATGCGGTCAGAGGTGTATGAGATGCACATTAAGGTAACTCTTATTCAGTTCTAATCACGTCCGTTATTTGTAATCTATATTTACGAAATAGTAAAATTATTGTGTAATTATATGCTAGGATTACCCCGAGGACACAGAGTTGATTAACAAATCGATACCAAATTTCAAAAAATTGGTATGTATCTTCGGTGGAGTTATGCCGCAAACTAGACGAAGGAGGTGGAAAAGATCTTCGGGTCATAGTTCTCGGCCTCCGCAAGAACACGTGACCGGAGGTTCGTCAAGTCGTGCTGCACCACCTCGAGCACCTAGTTGTGTTAACTGGGATGACGATATGGATGACTTCATGCCCCCCAAATCATGGCCTCGAACACCTGATGTTCCTCCCCCTGTACATGAAAGTAGAACCATAAAAGAGAGAAAGGGAAAGTCAAGAGGTTCGTCAAGTCAAACTGCACCACCTCCAGCACCAAGTTCTGTTAACTGGGATCACGACTTAGATGACTTCATGCCCCCCCAAACCATGGCCTCCAAGAGATGATGTTCCTCCCCCTGTGCGTGACTACCTAGATGATTTCATGAAATAATGTGTAACATATATTGTTCATCGGTCTAGATTGTGAAGCAAATTGTACTGAAATAATTTGGATTCCTGAGTATCATGGATGTGTACTCATTTAGCTATCTTCTATGTGTCACATTATGTGGTGGTTTGTGCTATAGGTGGCGACAAATCATGTGTCTTAGCATTTGGGGCTAACCAATTTGATACAATGAACGAAATATAAATATAACGTTAAACAAGATACCACATAAGATATTACATTAAAGGTTACGTTCATTACAACCAAATTCTATAGAAATACGCACTGCCAACTAGTTAAACAAGACATTTAGGCATAATACATACACAATATACTTCATTTCGTACACACAAATAAATGCACAACTAGATGCGGCGAATTCTTGTAGGTGGAGCCGATCCATCCGTCGGATTCCCGGAAGGTCCAGCCTCGGCAGTAGCATTGGGTACTGAAAGCTGTGGGCACTTCTTGTAAGTGTGACCGTCCGCTCCACACAACTTGCAATGTTTTTTCTTCTTTCCAGCCTCGGCCTCGTCCATTCCATTCCGGATACGACGTGTCTGCCGTCGGCCTATGCCCCGCTTCGTAGCTGCATCAGGGATGAGAATTGGATGGGGATTTTTTTGAGTGAATGGGCCTAGAATACCGATGCCGTATATCTCATGACACCAAGTCTGTGCTGCGGCTTCTTTTGTGAAATATTGAGAAACATATGACGCAGCATCTAACCCAGATACAGAACAAGCCGCGATGACATGGGAGCATGGTAAGTGATGCACCTTTGGCTTCTGACATTGGCAGAACACCCTCCCGTCAATGGTTATCAAAACTTCTTGAATTACCCTTTGTCTGCGGACACCCTGTCCGGTCCTGTCCCTGCATGATACCTCAAATCTTTGCTCCTTTGTGCCCATCGATATGACTGAGTGAAATCTAGCCTTTTTCAATTTTTTTCTCCATGTACTCATTGACCCTTCTGCAAAAATGCACTCCTGGATCATTAAGTAAGGGAGCGGCTGATGCGTATCGCTCCCGAAAATACCTTATGCATCCATACATGATGAACTCAACAATGCCAACAAGAGGAAATCCACGAACACGACGCATTACCATATTGTAACATTCAGCATGGTTGGTCGTCTCGATCCCATAACGTCTCCCATCTGTGTCATACAGCATGGTTCTTATACGAGCCCGCAAACCCGCCCCGCAAAATCGTCGTTCGCGACACAAACGGCCCAGCTGCAAAATGGTTGCGGACCTATGCTGTCCACCTTACCGAGTCCGCAAGTGCCCGCAAGAATCCGCAGTCTCGCAAACCCTCGCCACCGTCACACTCTAGTCTGCCCGCCACCGTCGCATTCCTCTGCTGCTCCATCTATCTTCCCGGGAGCGGAGCACACCCAGGCTCCCAGCATGCGCACCTCTGGCTGCTCTCCCCGCAGGTGCCTGCTCGCGGCACCCGCAGCGTCGGCCGGCCCTGAGGCCTCAGTCCAGCGCATCCTCCCTCTTCCCCAAAGGTGATTGCTGGATCTGCTCATCTAGATGCTCGCGAATGTGATTGATCCATGGTTGAACTTCTCATATGCGTGTTTTTTTCACTGCCTGCACATTTCGTGCTTCCCCTTGAGTTGTGATGGCCTGAATCTCACGAGAAGTACGATTTGGGAAACAAAAGATCCAGCTCATGATTATTTTAGAAACAAGTCTTTAATAGTCGAGAAATATTGGTTACCTGCGGTTTGGATCCAAAATCCGGCAGGGCTTCGCCGGTGGAATTACCTCACTCACCCTCCCTCTCCCCTCTCTGGATCTCGTGGGCAGAAAATGAGGGCGCAGGGGGAAGAGGCGGAGTTTTATATTAGTGTTGGGAGCCTGCCGCCAATTGGTGGGGCGGCAGGGGGCCTGCCGCCCGGCAGGGGGGGGCGGCAGGCTCCCTCCACGGACCTCTGCGCAATTTTTTTATTTACATATAGGTCCCTACCGCCCACCTGCCGGGCGGTAGGCCCCCTGCCGCCGCCCTGCCGGGCGGTAGGGGTACAGAACTGTAAAACCTAAAACCAAAAATATATTTCTGTAATTTTTTTTTAAAAATGCAAAAATAAAAAAGGCGCCTTGTTCGTGTCCGGTCCAGCAACGTTTTGGACTCCATTTATGTCTTTCAGAAGCTACCTTCTAGCCCATGGCTTCCTCCCCTAAAAAAAAGCCCATGGCTTCCTGGTACTTTGGTCAACTTAGTTAAATTAAAGTTCTACTCCCCCATCCAAAAAAAAAAGTTGAAGTTCTACTCATAACTTCTACTCCGTAAGCAATTTGCCATAATTAAACTGTCTCCAACACTAGGCACAAAGTGACCCATACCTAAAATGCGCCGGCACAGTGTTTTACCGTTGTAATATACTCTTTCCCGAAACTTCTGACTTACCCACTGAAATGCAAATAGGGATCAGAAATGTGGTCAATATCACGAAGAATAATGAAAGATCATCTGTACCCATATACAAATGGATGTTTTCATATGGAAGCCATCGGCCTCCAACGGAGTAGGCAAACACAGGACTCATTTTTCTGGAAGATTCCTTCTGCTTTGGGTGACTCAAATCCTGGAATAGGTCTCGGTTTTAGGTTCGTGCTTTACTTTTCTGGAAGATGCCATTTTCACAAAAAACAATCACACATGATGTTACCTGTTATGCTTATAAAGCTTCGAAGGCCGAAAATAACCAAATTGCAACTATGGAGGAGCATTCGGAGAACAATTTTTGTATTCGTTATTAGAGGAAATCATACAGAGTTAGTAATTAATTTTAATAAAGTATGCCGACCAAGGGAAATAAATTACGTGTTAACTGCCAAACCATGACCTGTTTAAGAAATTGGAGTAATAGTTAAATTTTTCATAACGTTAATCATGGTTTTGCCTTGGGTTTCTTAGTTAATTAGTTGGGAGGGACTGTTGGGCAGGGGAAAAGGTATGGAAGATGCCGA
Organism: Panicum virgatum; assembly: GCF_016808335.1. Classification (NCBI taxonomy): domain Eukaryota; kingdom Viridiplantae; phylum Streptophyta; class Magnoliopsida; order Poales; family Poaceae; genus Panicum; species Panicum virgatum. The sequence goes on from NC_053146.1 coordinate 8,564,152, forward strand.
CCATGGTGCTTCGCCCACAACCCTGGAGGTACACGATAAGAAGCAGTGGAGCACTGCCGCCCAAAAATCCATGCACTGCCGCGTCATTTCTTTACTCATCTTCTACGGCCACACAGAGGTGTGACCCCAATACACAAGTGAGAAGAATGCTCGTCTCTATCCATGCCCGGGAAACTGGTTCCTAGTAGTTTGAGTAAATGTACATTAAACCATTTCCAGAAGAGACAATTAATTAACCAAGTGGGTATCATGCGAAAGTTGCATATGAATATACTCCGTGCAATTTTATTTACTACTAGTATGGTATTCGTAGGAAGGATGGACGCGTGATTAGAAGAGGGGTGAGAATTGAGAAACTCCAACCGACCTACAAAACAAAAAGTGATATTTGAAATATAACTCCCCGTCAAGAAATTTTGGATTTTAATTATGATCCTTTGAGCACATTTTATTTGTTGTTTAAAACTTGCATGTTGCATGTAGATTCTTTCTAAAATGTTTCTTTAAAGTCATAAGTTTGATATATATTTCCAAAAAAATATAAATGTAAAGACATGTAATTCAAAACCTTATATATGTCAATATATGTTATGTATCTCTTATTGCAGTCAGCACAAGTTATGTTTAGGACATAGTCTAACAAACCACATAAAAGAAAGAGAAATGAGTACAACTCCTACTAAGAAACCTACTTAACTATTTGAAAACTGCTACCAACCCTCTTTTAAGACTTACCTTTCCCATGAGTTTCCTAGGGATCCATTTTAAGACGCACACAAGTGAAAAATTACACATAAACTCTAAGCTCATAACTTGTAGTGTAAAAACCAAATCGTAGAATGAAAGAACCACACTAAACATTCATACACTCGATAGAAGCCTACATATCCACAACCCTCTCATTTTACAGCCTACCTGTAAATGCTATTTCAAACTACATCCGTTGAAAATATAGTTAATTTTAGTTTCGTTGCTATTTAAATTTTTCTAATTTAACAGAGTTTACTGAAAAAGAAATTAATACTTACAACATCTAATTAGGCTCAGCAAATCCATGATGAAATATGTGTTGATATTTTTTTGCGAGGAAAATACGTGTTGATATTGCATTTATTTAGTACTCTAGATGCTAATATATACTAGAAAACAACTCTTCCCCAGACCCCGCACAGTGCGGGAAGCCTACGGCACTGGGTACGCCCTTTTTTTATGGTGAGGTATGTAATCTTTGTAACTCTACAAAACTTGAGAAACTCTGCAATGTGAGTATTGAAAGTGCCTAATGTTAATACAAATGCGGATACATGCCGCTGTGCACGTAGCAGAAGCTGAAGCTGGGAAAGTGCCGCCTGCAATGCTTGTAACGTTGTGTATTGTATTCACCACCATTGGTGCGGCGCGGTGCTGCCACGAGGCCCCGCGACAAATCCTCGCCCCGACGGCATCTCCGGCTCTTCGCCCCCCATCCCCTTCCAGCATCCATCCCCCCTCACACAAATTGTCCCCCTCCCTCTTCTTTACCGCTGCCGACCACTGCCGCCACCACCAGCACCGCCCCACCTCGCGCTTGCAGCTGCCACGGGTGCTAGGTAGCCCGCCGGAGCCGCCGCCGCCGCGCCCATGGCCTCCGTGGCGGCCACCTCCACGCTGGCCCCGGCCCTCGCCGCCCGGCGGCGCCGGGCGCGGCCAGGGATGGCGCTGCTACCGCCGCGCCGGGGCGCGGTCGTGCGGTGCTCGCTCGAAAGCAACGTCTCCGACATGGGCGTCAACGGTGAGGAGCGGCACCCTGCTCGCGCTTCTCTTCTTGGGGCTGGAGCGGTGTGAGTTGAGAGTGGGTTCGTAGACTGTTAATCCTTGTGGACTTCCCAGACCGTAGTTCCAATACTCCCTTGGGTCATAAAAATCTTGTCTTTTTGGTCCTGAATCAAGCCTGGAGTTTTAATTTGGCTATCGAAAACAGTATGTATCCTTCTGATTTTAGTTCATAGGTTCATTCACGGTACTGTAATTTCTCTATGCTCTAGAAGTATCAACTATCAAGTATCTTCTGATAATTGAAAACACTCCTCGTAGTTGTGTTCTGGAGACCGCCCCTTTGTTCTCTTTTGTGACCAAAAGGTGTAGAATTCTGGGTAGATTGCTCCAAGTTTCTAACTTTGTGCTATCAGCTCTGTTTCGGTTTAAATAGCTTTGGGCTGAAATCCCAGGTTGACATGGAAATTTTGAACTGAGATCTTTTCCATGTGTGGCAGCTCCAAAAGGATTGTTCCCACCTGAACCGGAGCACTACAGGGGGCCCAAGCTCAAGGTGGCCATCATAGGGGCAGGCCTCGCAGGCATGTCCACTGCCGTCGAGCTTTTGGACCAGGGCCATGAGGTTAGCTGATTGGTTGCCTTCAGCAGAGCTAAATGCTCTCTTATACGGGAATATCACTGCCATTTAATTGTCCTAATTGGGCATGATTCTTTTTGCAGGTTGACTTGTACGAGTCCCGACCATTTATTGGTGGCAAGGTTGGCTCATTTGTCGATAGGCAAGGAAACCATATCGAGATGGGGCTGCATGTGTTCTTCGGGTGTTACAGCAATCTGTTCCGCCTCTTGAAGAAGGTACAGGCATCTGTACCTTAAGCTCACTAGACACATACTGAATTAGTTTAGTGTACTGTTACTTTTACTGCCTTACTTAGATAACTCTGAATTAGTTTTTCTTTGAGAAATTTTAAGATTGGATATCTTCAGAGCTCATCAATCTGCTGATGAACTCATTGTATTTCAGGTTGGTGCTGATAATAATCTGCTGGTGAAGGAACACACACATACTTTTGTAAACAAAGGGGGTGCGGTTGGTGGTATGTTCAGCGTTCATATACTCATCAATCTTGTTGTGGAACAGTGCTCTTATGTTGCAATGTTTTACTATTCTTAATTGTTTGGAATTGTTCTATGTCTATAGTGCAATTACTTCTAGTGTGTTAAAGTATTAACCAAGTATTCAAGTTTAAAAAGTGAAGATACGATATTGCTTTTGAATGTTCTGCTAAGGGATTCATTTGTATTTTCTGAGATTTAACAATGCTTGTATTGCCTGCTGTGGCCTGTGGCACACTATTTACTCTGCAACTTACTGAACTATGTTTTGTTATATATTTTCATGCAACTTTAATATATTTTTCTCATATTATTTTGCACTGATTACAGAACTTGATTTTCGGTTCCCGGTGGGAGCTCCATTACATGGTATTCAAGCATTCCTCAGAACTAACCAACTCAAGGTAAATCCATAATTCATGAATATTATAATCTTCAAGGAGAACCTCAACTCATAAAATTAGTTTAGCCTTGAATTTCTTTCTTTGCCTTTTGGCATTATATGCTTCCCCATCTGTTATAAATTTCTCTACTTGAGCTCTATCAAGCTCATGATCATGAGCCTTGCCCTATAGTGACTATTTTGAGCTGCCATTATTTAACCACTTAGACATGTTATTTCCTTCTGATACTTTTTTTTGCTGTGCTTTTTGAATTCCATCTGTATTCACATCTTTATAGCCATACACTCACACTTCTGAAAGTGATCATCCCTCTCCCATTTCATTCAAAGGAATCAGCTCACTTGATATGCATTTCTTTATAGAATTGTTAAAATCCATCATAATTATATGTGAACTATTGCATGCAGGATATATGTGTGTGCACAAGCATGCTATGCCATTTGAAATAGTTTGCACTTTGCAGGTTATTATAATGTCTGTAATAATACATATTTTCACAATATATTTGCATTCTTATTCTTGTTCTAAGCCATGGAGAAAGCACTGTACAGTCCTCGTAGGTTCCTAACTACCTGTCCTTGATACTAACTTAAATTAGCAAAGCTTAATTGTGGCATCTTCAGATTGAGGGTTGTTGTCTATTTGTAGCTAATATTTAGTTCTGTTTTAAGTCTATGTTGTAAACATTCTTAGCTTTTCCCTGTAACCATCACTGGCATTCTCATTGGAAGTGAAGGATTCTTTAAGTGCACATAAAAATTTAATAAGGACTGAGATCATGTCGTTTGTCTATCTTTTAATAACTACATATTCACTTTTTTTCAATTAAAAAAATATGTTTTCATTAAATCTTTTGTTTGTAAAACATTTGAATTATTTGCAGGTTTATGATAAAGCAAGAAATGCAGTTGCTCTTGCCCTAAGCCCAGTTGTTCGGGCTTTGGTTGATCCCGATGGTGCATTGCAGCAAGTGCGGGACTTGGATGATGTAAGTATTGACTGCTTTTGTTTAAGATTCATTAGGAGTTTACATCTTGGACAGTTAGGAGTTTTCATGAAGTATCATTTTTAAAATATGTACCGTTGTAACCCAGTTATAGCTCTTTTTTTAAGTTAAATGTAAATTTGCCAGTGTGCCCTTTTCAGGTAAGTTTCAGTGATTGGTTCATGTCCAAAGGTGGTACTCGGGAGAGCATCACAAGAATGTGGGATCCTGTTGCTTATGCTCTGGGTTTCATCGACTGTGATAATATTAGTGCACGTTGCATGCTTACAATTTTCACTCTGTTTGCCACAAAAACAGAGGCATCTTTGTTACGCATGCTAAAGGGTTCGCCTGATGTTTATTTAAGTGGCCCAATAAAGAAGTACATAACAGACAGGGGTGGTAGGTATGATGATAGAGGCAAAATTTTCTTCTGAACTGTCTTTGTCTAGGTACTACCATACATATGAAAACTTATGTCATGTAACAAATCCTTCAGGTTTCACTTAAGGTGGGGATGCAGGGAGGTTCTCTATGAGAAATCACCTGATGGAGAGACCTACGTTAAAGGCCTTCTTCTCTCCAAGGTAAGATTTCTTATCAGTATATCAGTTTCTGGTTTGCTTGATTATGCAGCTAGATCATATGTGGAAAATATGACAAATTCTGTAGCCTTAACTATTCTTTATATTTGTATTGATATTTTCATACATCTGGATGTTTTTAGGCCACAAGCAGAGAGATAATAAAAGCTGATGCATATGTTGCAGGTTCTTTTTCTTCTTCCTTGTTTTTTATTTCTTGTCTAATTAGCACTTCCAAGTTCCAACCACTCACTTAACTTGGTTTCAATAATTGCACACAGCTTGCGATGTACCGGGGATCAAAAGACTACTACCGTCAGAATGGAGGGAATGGGAAATGTTTGACAATATCTACAAGTTGGATGGTGTTCCTGTTGTCACTGTTCAGCTTCGCTACAATGGATGGGTTACTGAACTTCAAGATTTAGAAAAATCAAGGTAGCTGATGCCCCCCCTGCATATTTAGTATTTTTGTCACTTATTTGGTTTTACACTGGATAACTTAAAATTCTCACCACTCATATCTGAATGTTTCATGAAGATTACATCTGTTTTATGTAACATATATTTGTGCGCAAATTGAATTTCTCCATGCTCGCTCAGTGATACTTCTCTTGTCTTTGTTGTAGACAACTAGAAAAGGCGGTTGGTTTGGATAACCTCCTGTACACTCCAGATGCAGACTTTTCCTGTTTTTCGGACCTTGCACTCTCATCTCCTGCTGATTACTATATTGAAGGACAAGGTTCCCTGATCCAGTAAGTCCACAGTTTCATTCTGAATATTTTCTACTTTGGTGGTCTGGAATAGTTTATGAAGATTCAGTGTAGTATTCACTTTTTGACATATCATTTTGAAGTTCTTGTTTGTATAAATTTTAGCTAGCCAAGTAACTAGCAGTATGGAGTAATTTATGAAGATTCAGTGTAGTATTCACTTTTTGACGTATCATTTTGAAGTTCTTGTTTGTATACGTTTTAGCTACCTAGGTTACTAGCATTATTTTTTTTCTCGAACACGCAAGAGAACTGCGCATCAATATATTAAGACGAAAAGGTTACTAGCAGTCTAGCACGTCACAACTTACAACTACTGTGTTTCAACTATCAAATTGAATTCTTTGTGCAAAGTGCAAACGTATTCACATTCAACGCTTGATTCATTTGCAGAGCTGTGCTAACTCCTGGTGATCCATACATGCCATTGCCAAATGAGGAGATCATCAGTAAGGTTCAAAAGCAGGTAAGTTTGAAAATAACATCTGTTTTTTTTTGCATAGTTATAGTTACTGCTACAACTGATTGTTGCAGATTGTTCACTTTATAAATAACTAAGCAAGATCTCATTTGGAAATTGGAAGTACTTAAAAAGATACGAAATTTCTTATGATTGTATTATATATTTATATTCTCCCAAGCTCACCTCAATACCAACACATATATGATTTCCTGCAGGTTGTAGAATTGTTCCCATCTGCCCAGGGATTGGAAGTCACATGGTCCAGTGTGGTGAAAATTGGACAATCTTTGTACCGTGAGGCTCCTGGAAATGACCCATTCAGACCTGACCAGAAGACGCCGGTTAAAAACTTCTTCCTGTCTGGATCTTACACGAAACAGGTATTCTTCATCTACAGGAATCAATGGATCAGGAAATGCTAAAATTTTACCATTTCAAATTTCGGTGTCTGCACACCAGGGATTTAATTTTAAGAGATGCTCCTAATATTGTGCTGTGTTCAGGACTACATTGACAGCATGGAAGGAGCGACACTCTCTGGCAGGCGAACTGCAGCCTACATCTGCGGTGCCGGGGAGGAGCTGCTGGCCCTGCGAAAGAAGCTAGTGATCGACGACAGCGAGAAGGCGCTGGGCAATGTCCAAGTCCTGCAGACAAGTTGAGCCTTGCCATCACACATGCTGGAACAGCCAGATTATATCCTTCTCGCTTCTGGTTGCGGGCGACCTCCTGTAAATCCTATTTGAGCATTACATCCGCCGCGGCTTTTCCGGTTCCTGATCTGGGAACCAGGTATCTAGGTGGCATACGGGATTACTTCAGGCAGTGTGTATGTTAAGCTGGAACTTGATTGATCATTCATTGGGACGATTGATTGCTGATATATACATACAGCACACACTGTTCTTACGCTTTGCGAGAAAATAGCAAGCGATTATCCGGGGGCTATTGCTGGATGATTTTATCAAGATGTGGCTTTTACACACATATGAACCTCTTCATTTCATATGAATATCTGGTTATTGCTACGCCATGTGCAATTGAGCTTTGGTTCATGGAAAATGCTGCACCTCCCTGGCCGGCTGCTGTGCTGGAAACTGAAACATGTCCAGCCGTTGTGCTGGAAACTGATACAGGTCAGTTTCCGGCGTGCTTGCCGCTGTCACCGGCGTGGAATGGATGCAGCCGGAGCGTGTCGCTGTGAAGGCCTCACGACCTCCTGTGGTCTGCTTTCATGCGAGACCCTGACGGCCAGGAGCGCTGAGCTCCTGCGGTTCTGTTTGTTCCCCTGAGCAAGCGGCAGTTGGTGGCTGATGGCGCCAAGCCCAGCTGCCGGGCTGCCCCCGGCCCGGCCGTCTAGCAGCCACCTGTGGCGCGCCGGCGGCGTCCTCCAGCCCGTATCCGGCTCGCACGTCCTGCTGCAGGGGCCGAGGCGCCGCCACCGGCGTCCCCCGGGCGCCGTCGTCCGAGCTGCGCCGGACGCGCCCCCGGTGGTCAGGGCGGGCGTCAGCGCCGTCACCGAGCTCCTCAGAGCCATTGCCCCAAACAAGACGCCCAGGCAAGCTTCGCCTCTCGTTCGTCAAGCTCACCCTTGGCTCTGGATTTGGATTCCGTGGAATCAAGCATCCATTTTTCTTGGCTCGGCCGTGCAGGGACGCTGCCGAGCAGGGTGAGGAGCCAGACCCGCCGCCGTGCGGCAGCGTCGAGGATGTGCTCGCCGTGCTCCGAGACGACTACCGACGCGCCTACTTCCTCACCGGTACGGGTTTTTTCTTGCACCTTGCTGCGTTCTTTCACCAGGGATTTGCTTGGATGATCATGGCGGCTGATAGATTGCAGAACTGATTGAACCTGATAAAATTACAAATTTTGATGCATGCGAACAAAGCATGATACGGATTGTTCAGAGAAATGTGAAAGGAAATGATAACCAGCTCCTCTAGCATTGCAGGGGATTTCACTCCGGGCATATACACTGAAGATTGCTTGTTTGAGGATCCGACGATAAAGTTCCGGGGGTATGTCTGTTGTCTGATGTCTCCTTAAAAAAAAAGAGTTGAGGAATTTGTGACCATGAGTGCATTCTTGCTCCTCATAGGACTATCTAGATACTCTCAGAATCTGGATCTACTAGTGCCATTCTTCGACAGCCCTTCGCTTGAGCTCGAAAACATTGAAAAGGTAACAAACAGCATTTGTTGGCTGGAATTCAGTGATTCGTTTGTGGAAACTTTGTTTCTGACTCGCAATTCTGCGTTGGCATCTGAAAAGTTTTTTTTAGATCTGAATTGCAAGAACCAACTTGCCATTCTTGTTGTTGTATAGACTTAAGTTATCACCAAGTCCCAGCTCGTAGTGAACATTTCTTTTAGTTAATACAGTTATCTGAAAAAAAAGTATGGACTTATGATCCATACTGAAACACGTTCAGCCTGCGCATTTTTTAAGTTGTTTGAAATCTCACAGGGTTTGAGGGTTGAAACAAGGTTCATCAAAGCAACATGGAAACTAAGGTGCTTGAAAAGAAAAGTTTGATTTTCCCTGTAGTGTTTTACAATATAATTGTGTTCTCTTTGACTAACACGTCTGTACATTTTTCAGGACATATTTGAGGCTTCCATGGAGACCCCTTATTGCGATCAGAGGGAACACAACCTATGATCTGAACGAAGATTACAAGGTAGCAACCAGAAAACCCAATCCTTGTAAAGTTATCTCCTTTATGACCAAAGGAAATCGAAAAACACTCCCAAGATTTTTGGTTGCATTTGTTCAGGTGGTTCGGCACTCTGAGAGCTGGGACGTCTCTGCGCTGGAGGCCATCGGCCAGATATTCGTGTCTGCTCCGGAGCAGCGGAAAGGCAGCTGAGGCTGAAGCTGGAGATGTGCAGTGTGCAACACCACACCACACATGATCAGAACACATGCCAAGTCCATTTCCAGAGCTCCATTTTCAGTCAGAAACCAGCAATGTTGAGATCATCGTTTTCTAGCGTGATGGAATGTAGTTGTGGTGATTTCAGGACGAGGGGCCAGTACAGTACAGTAGGTAAGATGAAATGTGTCACATTGATTGGCCTTTGAAGACTTGTACTTTTCCAAGTTGCAAAAAAAAAAACAGTTATATTTTCTTTCTTACAAAAAAACTGAAGCAAATATGTTAGACAGATGCTTACGCCAATGATCAAGGTAAAACATTTATAAATAAGTCTCTAAGTCTTCCGGTAAGATCATTACGATTTACGATCCGAGATCCCATGATCTAGGTAAAAATTTCATTTAGTACTTGATCAAATCTGTTAAAAAAAACAAAACTCCTATTCCAAAACCAACCACCTCTGAATCAGATTGGCCCATTCTTATTCTGTCCATTTCTGAACTTGCCGAAATGGGCCGGCCCATTCTGTGCCACCCATCCTCCTCTCCCCCGGAAGCTTCTCCGGCCTTCTCGGCCACACAAAACGCCGTGAGGTGGTGACGACGGTGGGAAACCGAAGCTCTCTGGAACTACTCCGGCGAGCATCGGAAGCACACGCACGAGGCCGCGGAACCTTCCGGAACCTTCGCTAGGATGCTCTCCAGGTTCTCGGCGTGGTTCGTGAACCCGCGCCGGAACCCGCTGGCGCGCCTCCACCGGAACGCCGTCGCCGCCCGCCTCCGCAAATACGGTCCGTGTCCGTCTGCACCCTCCTCCAGGCTCCCAACTACCCGCGCGGGACGTAGGGTTAGGGGCTAGCTAGGCTCGTCGGCGGCGTCCCTGATCGGTTCTTCCCTTGCTGTCGCCGGCGCAGGGCTCCGGTACGACGACCTGTACGACCCGTACCACGACCTGGACATCAAGGAGGCGCTGGCGCGGCTGCCGCGGGAGGTGGTGGACGCCCGCAACCAGCGCCTGAAGCGGGCCATGGACCTCTCCATGAAGCACCAGTACCTCCCCGACGACGTCCAGGTCAGCACTGGTGCTTGTTCCTGGCTCTGTATCTGTAATTCGTATGCCCTGTAATCCTGTATGCAGTTGCCAATTGCGAAACCACGAAATTTTAGGCAATTCCATGCTGCTGTAGTGGTGGTTCCTCTGGATTACCAGATTGAGTTTAGGTGGATTCGTAGGAATTGGATGGAGGACAAGTGAACGATGATTGGTGTTGGGATGTAGAATGGTCCTAGATGCTCTTGAACTTTTGAAACCGGAAAGGAGTTTAGTTATTGCTGATGTGATTTCCCACTTGTGAGCTCTTTTGCGTTATGGTTTTTTGCATGTAATAATGCTCGCTATTTTTACTCATTCCTTAGTTTGTGGTGGTGAATATGGAGATGGTAAATTGCCGTAGTGATTTTGGGGCTAGTTTTCCTAATTGGTTAGTTTCAAGCAGGGGTTTGCGTCATGAATTGGATAATGTCGTTTTAGATGCTTGTTTAATGGAAAAGGTGGAATCTTTAGCGTTTGGTGATTATGTGGGTTTTCCTGCTTGTGATCGCTGTTGTGAACTTGTGATAGTTATATCCGTGTATGCTGAGCGCAATTGTCCCATGTCTTCTTTTCCTGTGTTATATATGGAGATTGTGTTGTTCTATGTTCGTCTTTTTATTTTTGAGGATTTATTGATGCAGCTGGAGATATATTATATAAATCGTTTATGTAGGAAAAGTAGGATGCGTATAATGTGGTCGATTGTATTGCAATGAGCCCCTTGAGCGGTATATATAGGAGTACAAGGCTTGGAGGGCAAGACACCTCACCTAGAGATAAGGAAGGCTATCAAGGGATTACATCAATCCTAAACTACCATATCTGGAGTTGCCTAATATACTCTAACATCCTCCCGCAGTCGTAGCGGTAGCAACACGAACGGTCAGATTGGAGAACAATGGAGATGTATCCCCACTGCAGTCGGAACGCCGGTGCGAAAGTTTTGACTGGAGACTCATGCAGATGATAGCCCTTTAGTGCCGTAGTAGCCGAAGTCAAGGTGGACGTGGTCGAAGCCGTGGAGGGGGCGCGGGTCGAAGCGTCGTCGAGGTGCTCGAGTACACAAACTCAGCAGCTTCTTGCCGAAGATAGCAGCAGGACGGTGCGGCGGATGACGATGGTAGAAGGCGCGGTTTGCGACTTAGGTCACGCTCAGGACAGGGGTGGCGACGGCGCAGGTTCCAGCAAGTGTTGCGCTCAGATCAGGGGTGGCGACGACGTCTTCCTTCAGGAACATCGGCGGCGATGTCCGCACGAGAAAGGCTGGAGGCGCGGAGGCGGATTGAGCGCCTGCTTGACGAAGACCGGCAGCGAGTGGCACCACCGCCTGAAAAGGCGACGACACCGGTAGGGTGGCTTGATCACGAACGTCGTTGCTGCAGCCTGGAGGGCGCAACAACAACCTCGTCCTTCGGGAGGGTCGACGATGGATCGAAGACGAACGGCAGGGCGACGCAAACCGATCTTAGATCGGAAAAAGGGAAAATCAGCAGCAGCATCAAGATGAACCTGCGGGTACAATCTCGGGTGCACCAAGTAATGCCCCCCAAATCTTATCCCTATCCGCCTGTTGGCCAGAGGACAAAGGAAGGGGCAAAAACAGAGGGGTCGAGACCCGAGCGGTCTCTGCTCCAGCTGCGGGGTGGACGCCCTCGCAGCCGCATCCTCGCGCACAAGGCGGCGGCGGAAGCGGCGCTGAGGACGAAGGGGACGCAGGCTTGACTGCGCGGAGGAGACAGCCGGTGATGGAAGGCGGGAGGAGCGAAGCCCCTGGGCGCTGCGGCCCGGCGGCGACGTCGATCGGCGGTGCGGTGGCCCGCCGGCCCCAATGGCGTAGTGGCCTGGCGTCCCCGCGGTGTTCCTCCGCAGCCACGCACTCGCGCTCATGGCAGCGGTGCGGCGGCGCTGGTAGGAGTCGGGGCGCCTGGCCTGATGCGCGGGAAGGGTGGGCGGATCCGGATGCGGAGCCGAGAGGGAGGACGACGCAGAGGCATGCAGGCCTAGTGGCGCCCCCATGGGGCGGCCAGGGAAGAGGTAGGTCCTTCTGCTGTGCTAGACGACAACGGCGGCGCGGATCAGAGGGATCCGCGGCGCATCCTAGGAGGGCGGTGCCCCCGGCGGAGATCAATCTCGATCTCCCCGGGGGCGCGCAGGTGCAGCGGAAGCGGCGACGCGGCTAGGGTTAGGATCTCGTAACCTAGGCGTCTGATGCCATGTAGGAAAAGTAGGATGCGTATAATGTGGTCGATTGTATTGCAATGAGCCCCTTGGGCGGTATGTATAGGAGTACAAGGCTTGGAGGGCAAGGCACCTCACCTAGAGATAAGGAAGGCTATCACGGGATTACATCAATCCTAAACTATCATATCTGGAGTTGCCTAATATACTCTAACAGTTTAATTAGTCTAGCATTTTTTTTGAGATTACACAATACAACTCAAACACTCACAACGCAAGCAGGAACGGATCCAAATGGGAGGCTAAGGGGATCAAGCCCCCCTACCTCCCCAACATCAATGGATACCCCCTAAGCCCCCTCTCCATTTTTAGGAAGAAGTAATGAAGAAGAAGGGGAGAAGAAGAAGAGAAGGGGAGGAAGAAGATGAGAAGGGAGATGAGCCCCCTCTAGATGTGTTGGCTAGATTCGTCACTGAACGCAAGCACACTCACCCCTATGAACACATGTACACAAACCCTACTGTTATTAGCATCTTCGAAGACCGAGCCAGCAAATCCTCGAGATTGACGAAGTCATCACAGGCACCTCACTGTAAATGGGAACATCGCCTACCACCGAATGCACAGCGCCGTTAAATCCTAGAATATTTGCTCCCACAGGGAGTCAAACCCAGGACCTAAGGTGCTACTGAGACTCCTGTAACCACTAGGCTACAAGCCCTTTCACATTAGTCTATATCTGAAATTCACCTAGCGCCGATCTGTAAGTGCTTCGAAAATGCTCTATTTTTGTTGACAAACATAAATTTTTAAGGGAATTGTTTTTCTAGTAATTGCTAAAATTATTTATTATGTTTCTAGAATCCATTGAGACATCAATTGATGCATCATGTATTGACACCTTGATTTCTTTTGACAGGCAATACAGGTGCCATTCAGAAGCTACCTTTCTGACATGCTTGCTCTTGTGAGTGCATTTGTTTCTCCTTATCATTTTATTTCTTCGCAGATATGATTAATCACTTGACCATTGGAGACTTCGGTCATTGATTATATCTCATGATACTTTTTTTTTTGCCATACTTGTCTGCTGCTTTCTTCTACCAATACATCTTATCCGGTATAATATCTTCATTGCGTGGGGTCTTGCTAGTTTCTTTTCTCCCCTATTCCTTAGCTTGCCATATCAAACCATACCAAATTACCAATCCCCAGGTGAATTTGAATCCGCTGTGTTCGTGCCTCTCTGTTATCTAAAGTTGGATTTTATATGGTCAAAGAACTTGAATCGATCCTGTTTGGGGCAATATCTGAAGTTGTTTTCTTAAGTTTTTTATGGACTTAAAAGCGCAACTGAACTTGTTTCTGAATATCATAGAGTCTATGCAGCTTTTGCTTCTTGCTCTTCCATAGTAGATAACAACAAAAAATGTTGTGGAAGTTGTAAACATAAACCTTGCAGTTTGAAGTTTTCTTGTTTATAGTCTATTCACCATTGTCCAGTATATCATCAACTGTAGAAGGGCATGGAAGCATAGTACTGTTGTCAACTTTGATGTTAATGGTGATCAAATAATCACCTAAAGGAGAATCAATCAGACAGTGTGATGGATTTGGCTTGTGACTTGTGTTGTGTACTCGTTTTGATTCCACTTGTTTCATCACCTTGAATGTAGAATGTGTTATCAACATTTAATTGATGTCGATCTGTGAGTATATCCCTGAACTTTTATGTCAGGGGCACTTTTCCCATTAAGATGTTAGACATTCTAATTTGAAGGAGTTTTATTGTATTTTTTTTGCTAGAAATCATATCTAGTTGGAAGATTATTCAAAAAATCTAGTTGGAAGTTTTTCATGGTAAAATCCCTAGATGGCTGCTGTTTAATGCATCTGAATTCATTGCAGGTGAAAAAGGAGAAAGCAGAGCGTGAAGCTCTGGGAGCACTTCCCCTGTACCAGAGAACCATCCCATAATGTGCTTTCTTCATTATGATCTAACAATGAGTGGCAATAAGATACAGCAGATGATACTATAGTGTGCATTATGTGTAATCAAAGACATTGCCAGCCCAATTCCCACTGTCTTAGCGCAATGTAATGATTGATGGAGCCATGTATATTTGTGAACGCTTCAACATTCAGTGCGTTTTGTGAACTGGAATATATTGTTACTGAAGTCCGCTCGGTGCTACCGTTGCGGAGTATAGTTTTGTGTCGATTATTTGCAGATTAATTCAATGACTGAATTGTACATGAGCAGATCATAACATCTTGTGACTCACAACAGTGTAGTTTGTAAGGAGCAATCCAGCGTGTGCTGATCAAAGCTACTATTTCGTGCTTGAACTGCAATGCGAGAGTGGGAGTACCAGAACTGCAGACATGTACAAGGTACGAGTGAGAGTGCGCTCATTTCCAGTAAAAGAAAAGAAAACCCTATGCTTTTTCATTGCATGACCCAGTTGCAAGTTTTCGAGCTATACAAAAGAAAATTGAGCCGTGAGCTCCGGCATTTTGCTGAAGAGGAGATGCCTCTCTGAAACTTCTTTTAGATGGACTCTGAAACCTGGGAGGCTGGAAGAAGGTTAAACAACCTCTCCACCACCACTGGTCCCGTGACCCAAGTTACTTTCAGAAAACTTTTGAAACCTCACCAACTTCCCCAATGTACAAGTTACCTTTAAGGCTTTAACCCAGGTACTGAAATGTGTTTGACATCAAGTCTTGTGTTGGCAAGATGCAGAAGAGGACTGCAGACACTCCAAACGCCACAAAAGGCAAGTTTGTACCCATCTGCAAAGTATGTGAGCAGGAACTACCATTGGGCTTTGGATCCCTGCTACTGTCTGAATGTGCACAATGTACAGTAGGCACCATGCATGTGACTACCTGCTGCATATGCATATGACTGCATGACTGGTAATTAGTAAATCTTGCAGAACTTCCAAAAAAAATCTTGCAGAACCTCTCACCTGTACACTCACTCACCACAAGAATGTCCTAGATTAAACCTCATGTAACATTGGTCATTAAAGTTCCTCCAAAAAGTTAAACACCATGACCATTAATCTTTGCCTAATCCTCACATCCTGCCACCTACCTCTACCAACATATACGCTCTTTTGACAGTGAGTTGATCGGCATGATTAGATGCTTATCCTTTTCCATATGTCCATCTCCAAATGATTGACTTTCCGAGAGGGTGACATGTACTATCTTTCACTGCACTGGATAGATAGCCTCCATAAGTGGAGAGCATCAGAGCAAGCAGGGTCCTCCCCAACCTCCACTGTCCCAGCACTCCAGCACTGATCACCATTGCCATGGCAAGCACATGATGAGCCAGCAGCTTCATCAGCTGCCGTGAGTGTCCACTGTCCAGTGAAGGGCCCCTACACTCCACACCTCTGCTCACCGGTCACTATGCGTCATGTATGGTACAGTACTGGCAGCAGCCTTTTTGGAGGACAAACATTGCTGCATTATTGTCTGTGTCTCCTAGGCCTGTGGCCTCTTCTAGCCATTGCAGACAAACGCCATAAAACGCCTGCCCACGGATTGGATCGCATATACTTTCCTGACTTCAGCTGATGGTGTTGTGTGCGGCCAATTTTTTTTTTGTTACGTTGTATCGCATTTCGGATGAGATTCCCCTCATCTTGCCCCTAGTCACTAACATGTGGGTCTGGTTCCACGCGTCAGTGACTCTAAAGTTAGAGGGGAACGTAGGAACCCTTTGCTCGCATGCCACTGTAAATTCGATTGTTTTGCCGATATGAAACATCATCAAAATGTTACGGGAAACCCGAAGGAAAAAAATACAACAAGAGATCTCATTATGCTTACTTGGTGAGCAACCAAATGGGCACTGTCTTGCGTGTCATGTGACCCTCTCATTTCACAATAATTTTTCCAAATCATACAAAAGGATCCAAGCTGACATCGTTTTAAAGACAATCCGTGCCCATCTTTTGCCGCCCACCCATAGTGGTAGGGCATGAGCTATCATTTTGTGGAAGCAAGTAATTTGGCGGCCTGATCGCGGTTGTGGACCTGAGATTATGGTGCCTAATTAGGCTATTATTATTCCCCTTTGTGCCAATAGGAAAGATGTGCCCCTTTTGTTGTGGCTCATGAGCAATGCATTTGCATGATGGGAGATTTCTTTTCTTAATTAGACAGTGCTGCAGAATGATTGACACTATATTACAGTAGCATACTTGCAAGGAGCAAGCATTATGTTCTCATTTCATTGAAAAGCAATACCACTTGAGTGCTTGTTTAGAAGAACTGAATAATTACATCATTCAGACACATCTGGAATGAACCAAAAGGGGAAACTCTTACATAATTTACTACAATTCAGGCAGGTGAATTTCCAAGCAGCATCTTCTCAATTTAAATAGTATAATATGATAACCTTATTCCTTTTCCTGACACCTCAAAGATTCCCACAATGGTGTCCTAGATTCCTGAGGAACGAGAGTACTCTATCCTGCCTGTGATGAGTGAATTGTCAACCGTGCGGTGTGATCGTGCGCTTGGTCTTTGGATTGCAGGTACACGGGCGTCGAGTGTCGACGAGGAGCTGCCGTGGAGGTGCTGTGGCCGATGGACCGTGCGGTGTACGGCGGTGAAGGGCAGCCGGGACCGGAGCTCGGACCGGGCAGCATCTGTGGCGTCCACTCCTGCATCGAGGGCGCAAGCGGCGACGGAAGGCGGGTTTCTTGGTTTGCGCCACAAAACCAAGGAGGCGGACGGCGGTTGAAGACGCCAAGTCGTGGAGGCACGGGCGTCGGTCTCGGGACTGACGGAGGCGACGGGCGTCGACGGTGTCTAGGGCCTCGCTGCGGGTGAGGAGGTGACGGGCGTCGGACGGCGTCTAGGGCCGTCAGAAGGCCGAGGCGGGAACGGCGTCTAGGGCCACAGCGTGTAGGCGGGAATCTTCCCGCGCGTGAGGTTTTGGCGGTTTTCTCAAAACCGGCCACCTACCCGGGTTTCGCGGACCCTCCAAAACCGCGGACCGGTACTTCGTCGATGTAGCGGCATCGCAGCAAAGACTTCGAGTCGAAGAAAGAAGCTCCGCCGTCGATCGAGGGTGTACAGTGGGCTGCTGCAGGCCCGACCGGTCCCCCGGACCGGTCTGACCGGTCTGGCCGCAGCAACCGGGTATAAAAACCCCCACCAGCCCGTGGCTGGGTGAGTCTCTTGAGCCTTTTGTTTTCTCTTCGTTTTTCCTTCTCCCTGCCCCTGCTCTAGGTTAGGGCCAAGGTCTCCAACGCAAATGGAGGTTAGATTATAGCTAATCTCTTCGATTTAGAGGATGGATGATGGTGTGGTCGGCTCTAGCCTTTGTATAGGTGAATTCCTCCGTGAATTATGAATGAAATTGTGTTGAGATTCACCCGTGTGTGCTGAGCTTTTCGTCCTCCCCTTCCCTTTGTGTTTTTGGACTTGATTTTTCCTCCTTTGAGGTGTTTTGTGTTTGGAGGAGTCAAGTTCTTCGATTCGTGGTTTGATGGACTCGTTGTGACGATTCTAATCTATCTAGCCTAGTGCCAAACCCGCAGGAATCGCGAGTTCTCACGGATTGAGATTTTTGGGTTCTTGAGAAAACCCCAATTCTCTTTGATCTTCCCTTAATTTCTCACGATATGTTAATCTTTTGGGAAAGATCTTTTGGGGATATGTTCATGGGGTAGATGCGAAGCTTTCCTCCAAGTTTCGTTGGATTTGGACTTCGTTTGCTCGAGATTTGACTTTTGGAGCTTTGTTGGCGGGCTGTCTGGGGGCGACCGGTCTGACCGGTCTGACTAACCGGTCTGACCGGTCTGGAGTTTGAATTCCCAGCCCGACCGGTCTGACCGGTTTGACCGGTCTCTGCAGTCCAGTTCTGCGTTTCGACTCGCTTTGCTTCCGCGCTGCGACCTGGGTCTTCTGCTTCGAGATAGCTTGTCCATAGCTATTCTCGCTGACCTAGGTTCGAGGGCTTGCGGTGATTTTGGGACATAGGCCGACGTTTCAGATTTCGGAAGAAATTTTGATCGGCTCCCATTCACCCCCCTCTGGTCGCCAGTTTCGGTCCCTCAATTCCTCATGTTTTCATTCCAAAATTGTTGCAGCCTTAATTGCAGGAGCACCTCTCTCTCAAGTCTCAACAAAACAGATGCTGCTGGTAGGAAGATCGAAAGGTACACTTTCTGGGCTTGGCGTGAGTGGACAAATCTACCCGCTAGGCTACTGCGAGCAACCGAGCAAGCCATGTGAGGCTTCTTCCCTTTCCTCCGTGCACAGCTTTCTTGCGTGGCAAAGTGACATGCTGCTGCGCTCATGTGCTGGTGGCTGGTGCATGGGGGAAATATATTTAACTTTTGAGGGGCAAAAGTGTCCTGGCTTTTGTGCAAAGGCATGCATCTGTTTGGGGTATGTTTTGTATGAAAAGAAAATAGAAACAAACTTAGTGATGCACTGATGCTGTGATGGTACAGTGAATTTTCTTGAGTGCCAACATCATAGAATTATATATGGGGTGGCTCACCTTCATTGATCATAGAATCTTAGTGATAGTGCGATCATTTATGCTGGTGAGATAGTGCAATAATACGGTTTTGTTAGTTGAGGTGTGTGAGCACCACATAATAATAGTAATGATGATCTGGATTCTATTTTATTTTTAGTGCATGAATAATTACTTGGAGAAAGATGATGAGTGGATTTAGGAGAGGTGGTGAGGAAGAAGCCATTCAGGTTTCTAAGTGCCCGTTGCATGAAAAGTTGGAGAGATTGTAGTTGCCTTTGTATGGGAATGAATTCCACCTGGTCTTTTTGCTATGACTCTGCTGCTTTAGGAAAGGATGCAGCTTCTGGAACAAGCAGATCAAGCAAATACGAGTGAAGCTTCCGCTCGACAAAACTCTAGAGAGTTTACAAAGTCGCAACTCCGTGACACCTTTGTCTAAATGTTTGTCTTAGAGGATGTTATTATTAGCAATATATAGGATTACTATTTAAGTTTTAGGCTTGCCAGTGGCGGACCCAGGAATTGAAACTAGGGTAGTCCTAGCAAAAAAATTTCAGTTGAACTATCATCTTTAAATCTGAACCACTAGCATCATCCACAACTGGATTTGAATCTAAACCACTAGCATCATCCACAACTACAGCTGAACGTGAACCACTGCCATCACACAATGGAGTTTAATTTGAGCCTATACCACTGTCATCATTAAACTGAAATTGGTGGGGAAGAAACAATCTTGCTTCTTTGCTTTCGCTTCATGTTTCTTAAAAAGAAGGGCAATGCTTCCATTCTTCATGACTCAAGTGCAATGTTTATGAAAAAATAGAGAAATATTTCCATTAAGTGAGATTGAGATGAAATCACAATCACCGGTTTGACAATCGCTTCATGTTTATAAAAGAAAGTACTTACCAGTGCTAGTGGCAGTGAGGGTCCGGACGGCGGCCGCACGTGTGCACGGGATGGCTGGAGCCTGGAAGCGGCCATGCGGGAGGCGCCGGCGCGCCGGGTTCACCGCGGCCGTTGCCGGTGCGTGCAGCGCCCGCCCAGGCGCCCAACAGCAGGGCGCAGCCGCGCAGGGGACGCGAGTGCAGTGCGGCAGGCAGCCGGTGGCGGGAGGTCGCCAGACGGGGCCGCGCGGACGGCCGCCTTCGGCAGGAGCTAGGAGGTGGGGCCGCGCGGGTGGCGGCTGGAGGCGTAGGCGCGGGTAGCGGCGGCGCCCTCGGGGTCGGGGTAGGGGAAGGGCCGAACGGGACCTTCAGGCTTCAACTGAGGGAGACTCGGAGAGAGGGAGAGGTGACCAGTTGGGCTGAGGGATTTGTTGGGCCAAGTTTGGACACTATTTTGAAGAATTAAAAAGTTTTTGGGCCAAATTTTTTGGTAGTCCTGGGCCTACCCGGACTACCCTTTGGGTCCGCCACTGTTGCTAGCAACCGAATGTCCGATGAGAGTTTTTCCCTATCGGTGTAACATCGAAACAAGACATTTGCAACATCAAAAAATCTATAGGTGCGATATTGAAAAATATGCGAAAACACTAATTACATTGTTTGACTCTCGGATAGAAAAACACTATGTTTCATGCAACATTCACAGTAAAACATGCGGAAATAATAGTTACGACATAAAAAATCAACTATTGAAACATATGTCGCAGCGTCAGATTTTTCCTCCCATCGGGACGTAAGTGACTTAGCATTTCTGGTTAAGTTTTATTGAAGATTGTCGGTACCGTAGGACTGGGGTACCCCCTCTTGCTGTGTCTAGGCAAAGGTCTTGTAGTTATCCTTAACTACGCCCTGACGGCCGAGCAGCCGGACCCCTGTGGTCCGGAGCCCTACTCTCCCGGCAAATGGCCCCGGATCCGCTCTCCGCTCGGGGAGGGTCCGGAGACGCCACGTGTCCAGGAAGGAGGTTGCCCTCAGCCAAAATAGCCGGGGCCCCGGACCCCCGCCGGGTCCGGGACCCCAGTTGTTTACTATCCAGACCCCTCAGCGGGTGGAACCAACACCCCGCCTGGGCTGGTCCGGAGCCGCCACGTGTCCGCAGGTGCAGGCACGCACGCGGTACCGCTTGGCTTCCACTGAAGGCTCGCCTACCTACCGCATTCCAACCGGTAGACGGAAGTGCGCCCTGCCACAGCAGAGCCCGAGGCGGCTTTTGCCAGGTTACACTTGTAGGGTCGAGATGGCGGACTAGAGGGGGGGTGAATAGTCATTTCTAAAACTAATTGCGTCGGCTAACCGAAACTTATGCGGAATTGAAACAATTCGCTTAGCCAAGACTTCACCCCTCTAACTATGACTCTAAGGCACCTCCAAAAAGATCCTACACAAAGAAAATGGAGTGCCAAGCTAGTAAGAGCTCTCCTAACAATTCTAATGCCAAGTCACACAAGCCTAAGCACTAATACTTCACAAACCGGGGGAGCTCCTACACAATTCTAATGAGCAAAAGCACAAAACCATACCTAAGCTCACTAGATGCTCAAGGACAAGGATACATAATCCAAATCCAAGAGCTCAACTTGCTTAGCTACACAATCTAAGCACGAGCAACTAATTAAGCTACACAAGCTAACTAGTTACACTAGGATCTCTACTTCTAGCTACACAAGCAAGAAGATGATTAGCAAGCTACACAAGCTAACTAATCACTAGAGAGCAACTACACAAGCACAAGATATAGAAGAATGTAAATACAAGGCTTATGATTTGGAGAATGCAAACCACCGAGAAGAGTAGACAAGATTGACACGGTGATTTTTATTCCGAGGTTCACTTGGTTGCCACCAAGCTAATCCCCGTTGAGACAAGCTCCAAGGTTGCCGCCGATCCTCTTGCTAGTGGTGACTCTCAAATCACACTCACCCACGTGGAGTGCTCACACCGAGCTCTAGCACATGTTCCGGTCGGACCACTTGTTGCTCTTCACGTCTCGCTCAACTAGAGTTGCTCTTTGCGGCAGCAGCGGGGTGAGCACAATACCCCTCACAATCTCTTCTCCGGAGCACCGCACACTCTTCTTGCAGGCTTCAACGGAGCCTCTTGCCACCAAGCCGTCTAGGAGGTGGCAACCTCCAAGAGTAACAAGCACACCGGCTTGCAACACGATCACCTAGTGCCACTCGATGCAATCTCTCAAAGCAATCGCACTAGAATCGCTCTCTCACTCGATCGGATGATTACTATCAAGTTAGAGTGAGTAGAGGGCTCTCAACCACTCTCACACATGGACACCAAGTCCCCACGGTGCTCAGCCACCTCAAATGGCCGGCCACACCCTCTATTTATAGAGGGAGGCCCCAAACTAGCCGTTACACTCAAATCCCGTGAAAACAGTGTTTTCGCGGACTGTCCGCCTCACAGAGACCGGACCGTCCGCCATTCAAAACCAACGGCTAGAACTGCAATGATTATGTGTCAGAGTCGACCGTTAGAGCCCCGGGTGGACTGTCTGCACCCCTGGGACGGACCGTCCGCGGTTCAAAACTTCGAACCAACCGATTTGCAAACGTCTCTGACTAAATCTGGAAGTGACCGGCGGACTGTCCGCTCCCCAGGGGCGGACCGTCCGCCGTTCAAAAAATGAGCACACACAGAAACCGCAGTGTTTCTGTCCCAGAATTTTCAGTAGGAGGCGGACCTCCCGCCCCCAAGGGCCGGACCGTCCGCAGTACAATTTGGACACCCAAGACAGAACTACCAAGTTTCTGCGCCCGTTTCAGCTTTTAAAGGCGGACCGTCCGCCCCCATGGACCGGACGGCCCGTAGTTCATTTTGGACCACCAACAGAGCCAAAAACGGTTCTGTTTGAGCTCATCTGGGATAACGGCGGACCGT
This sequence comes from Panicum virgatum, assembly GCF_016808335.1. Classification (NCBI taxonomy): domain Eukaryota; kingdom Viridiplantae; phylum Streptophyta; class Magnoliopsida; order Poales; family Poaceae; genus Panicum; species Panicum virgatum. The sequence goes on from NC_053146.1 coordinate 8,586,748, forward strand.
CCGCCCCCCAGAAGCAAACCGTCCGCAGGTCTATTTCCAGCAGAAATGTATCTCGATAAAATGCCCATAACTCTTAGCTCCAATGTCCAAATTTGGTGATCTTGGACTTTATGGAAAGCTTATTCAGAGGGCTACACAACCCAACTGAATATTTGATCAAAAACACAATGGATCAAAGCAGTATTTCACTACAAGAGTCAACCTAATCTCCGAAGAACACCGAAAAGCCTTTCTTGCTTCCTCAAGTTGATAAATAACAACTCCAACTCTTTCTCCTTTGCAAACGTGCCAACACCACCATGTGAACAACACCATGTGCATGTGTGTTAGCATTTCACAATCATTTTTAAAGGATTTTCACTTGATCTCACCACGCCACTCGATCCTAGCAACATCGCAATGTTAGATCGCTCAAGTGGCACTAGATGACCGATATGCAAACAAGTTTGCCCCTCTTGATAGTACGACCATCTATCCTAAATCCGGTCATGCACTTCTCTACACAACCTTTGACCGGTGAAATGAAATGCCCTACAAGTCATACCTTTGCCTTGCGCATTCCATTTCATCTTCCCAAATGTTGATGCCACACAAGCACCAAACTCCATCAAGCCTTTTGATCATCATCATGAGTTAACACTTGGCTTGATCTTTCTTAAATGATATGATCCACTCCATATCATCACATGACCTCTTTGGTCCATCGATCTTGACCTTGCTCGCTCTTCACCGTTGCCTCGGTCCATCGGCGCCAAATCTTGCCCAAGCTTCACCGCCTCGCGGTCCCTCGCTTCAAAGCCTTGACTTGCCCTTCTCCATTGCAACCGATCCATCAAGCCAAGCCTTGTCTTGATCTTCTCCACTTTGGTCACATAACTCCATGTCATGTCTCATATGCAATGAGCTCCTCGATCACACTATATGAGCATAGCATCAACCCTTAGTCATTTCTCCTCCATGGCACATGTTGCTCATACTAGTGTCTTTGTGTGGACTAATCTCCTGTGTATCTCAACATAAACACTTATTAGTCCACCTAAGTTGTCACTCAATTACCAAAACCAAACAAGGGCCTATCAACACTGTTGGTCGCGTGTTACCAAGGCGCACAGTACAGCCGCTGGCACTGTCCACGCCGCGTATGTCAGACTACTATTCCAGTTGGACACGACGGCTCGGCTTCGCCCATTATGACGCCTACACGGTAGACCCAGCAGTCTACACCGCAACCTACACCGCCTCAACGGGCGCCTCGCCGATAGGACAGATGAAGCCTCCCTCGGAGACAAAGTCTACAGGGTGATAAGCGTATCCGACGAAGAGATCCTCAACACTGTAGCGCTTTGATGTCTATTTTATGGTATACTATACAACCTCGTTGGCCCACGTGTCGGGGTCCAACGCCTGTGTACGCGCCTCCCTTGCGCTATAAAAGGGAGACACCCGTTAGAGAAGGACTCAAGTCTGGGAAAGCAGAGGCTTGACTCATCCTGAAACACAAGAGCTATACAGCTGTCGTGGTGCTGCAAACCACAGCCGGGTGGCGGAAGGCACCCGCCCTAGCCCAGAGGGTGTGAACTCGGGGGTTAGCTAGTCCCAGTCAGATCTCACTCAAGAACACGATGAACACAGCAAGATTTAGAGTGGTTCGGGCCGCCGGAGCGTAATGCCCTACGTCCACTGTGTGTTGTATTGCTCTCCCACGAGAGTGAGAGAGTTCGCGAGAGCTTGTGTGTCTGGAGGCTTGTCACGCGCAGCGAGCGCCTCCCTTTTATATCTCAAGGGAGGCGCGTACATGGCTGTTGGGTCCCCGACAAGTGGGCCCAACGATGTAGTATAAAATAACATACTGTTCATACATCATGGCGTCGCAGGCAACGGGGATCTCTCTCCTGGAATCCCTTGCCTGCTCCTGGAGTCCCTCGTTCATCATGTCCAGGCGCTGTCTTGTCGGGACGATGCTAGACGTAACTAGTGGCGTCGCCTGCCACGTAGCTGAACGGGCTGTGTAGCTTGCGGCGTAGGCGGCATGATGAAAAAGTGCCGTGCCGTCGTATCCATTTAATGCTGCAGACGGGCTCTGCGCGGGTGCGGCACAGGCGGCTGCACTGTGCACCTTGGTAATACGCGGTGCACAGTGAGGCCTGACAAAGGCTGCCCCGCATGCCGTGGCGATAGAGCACGCCTCAACCACCCGCATTAAATGCGGTGGGTGGGTGAGTCTCCTAGCGGAGGACTCGCACACGAGCCCGCGACCGTGCCTCCGGGACACGTGGCGGCTCTGGACCCCCACGCGGTAAGGGGGTCCGGATGGACGCAGGAGGTCCCGGACCCCTATGGGGGGTCCGAGGCCTCGGCTGTCAGCTCGGAGCTTCCCTTCCTTAGAGACACGTGGCGTCTCCGGACCCATCCCCAGGCAGGGAACGGGTCTGGGGCCGTTGGCCTGGTGAGGAAAGAGCCTGACCCGTGGGGCCTGGCTACTCCGTCCTTTGCGCGCAGTTACGGATAACTACGCGGGTCCTGCCATGCTGCAGTAAGAGTGGGTATCCCTGCTACAGGGTACCGACAGTGCCCCCCGGGCCCACCTTGGGGGAGGTACGAACCCGCAGGTGGGGCCACTACTGCAATTTGGCTCTGCATAGCTTGAAGCTTCTTACTGCAGGGGTCTTGACTGGCTTTGACCATCCATCGGGTTGTTTGCTGCCTCATCACATCGCAACGACTTATTGACTCATGGTCCCCACGCACAGTGGTTCACCTAGTCACGCGCGCGACGCTTGGCATTGTTGCGGCCGGAGTAAACGGATCATTTACCACCGGCGCAGTTCCCGAAAAGCTCGGCCACGCCAGCGCTTAATACGCACACGTCAGCTCAGCTTCCGCCTCGCTCCGCGCGCGCGCGGGCGCGGTTCAGATCCCGTCTTTTCGCACCCTTGTTGGTTACCCGCTCACCCCGACAGGTGGGTATGGGCCCCCATGTCATGGACTGGGCGGTTAACACCAGGCGCGGGCGTCGCTTGGGTTCCGGCGACGGTTCCGGGGTGCGCCAGTTGAGTCAGGCTTTATAATGGGGCGAACCGCATTCCGCGGTTACTTTCCCGCATTCGTCTTCTTCCTTCCAACCTTTGCGCCCCTTTGCCTTCGAGCTTTCCTTGCCCCTTTCTCCCCTACGCAGGCTGCTCCTCACTCCACCGAGAGATGGCGTCCCTTGCTCATCCCCGCCGCTTCCAGACCGAGGGAGAGTTGAACACAGTGCGCCGCCTGCTTGGATGGAGTGCTCAGGAGACCGGCTGGGGGGTCCGAGCAGGCTCGATTCCCCTTGGCAACCTCCGCGCCGGGGAGTTTGTGCTATTCACCTCGCACATCTCCACCGGCGTGGGACTGCCGATTTCTTCGTTCCTGCTATTGCTGCTGGAAGACTTCGGCCTCCAACTTCAGCACCTGATGCCCCACTCCCTCCTCCTGACGTCCATCTTCGTGCACTTGTGCGAGATGTTCGTGGGAGTGCGGCCCTGCGTCATCCTCTTCCGCTACTTCTTCATTCTGGTGAGGTCCGAAAGGAGCAAGGACGAAGTGGGGGGGGGGTACTACTTCCAGATAAGGAGTGACCTGCCGACTCCTTACATTCCCGGCCTCACTGGCGGGAAGTGGGAGGAGTGGCGCAGGGACTGGGTGATCGCCACCACCGAAGCCAATGAGCGCCTGGCCCTGCCGACCGAGGGGCCCGCCTCCGACCGCGCAACCTGGAGGGCCAAGCCGTCCCTGCAGCCGGAATTCGACTCCGTGCTGGGCAAGATCAGGTCGCTGGCGGAGAGCGGCCTCACCTCATGGCACGTGCTTGGAGATTTCCTGAAGCGCCGGATCGCTCCCCTGAAGCAGCGACCGTGTTCTGCGTGGAACTTCACTGGCCTCAACGACTGCAGCAGGACCCACCGCGGGGAGGGGAGCGACCTGACCCAGGAAGCCTTGGAGGTCCTGGTGCGGAATGTGACGGGAGACGCCTTCATCCCAGAGAACCTGATCCTCCCTCAGAGCATAGTCCCCCTCTGTGAGGACTCCGCGAGGGTGGCGGTGCTGGCTACCCTGCCAACTCTGGACGACGGGGGACTAGCCCCACGCCAGACCGGAGGCGACCCGAACCGCGGGCTCCGGATCCCTGGCGCGTCCGGGGATCAAGCTACACTGGGTGCCGCGGGGTCCGGCGCCACCACGAAGGGGAAGCAGGCCGCGGCCAGCAGCGCCGCCACAACCGGTTCCAGCCAGGCACAGAACAGCTCCGGTGCGCCGTCGGGGGATGCAGGCCGGCGCAGGCTACTCAGGGGCGACGGGACCCTGGTCTCGGAGCCCACCGCGAAGCGCCAGAGGACCTCCGAGGGCGCGGGCCAGGGTAGCTCCCGGGCTGCCGGCCCTCGCGGGTCCTCTGGGGCGACTGCACCACCACCATCGCCGCCGAGGAATTGCTCCCGCCAACGGCAACAGCAGCAGCAGCAGCCGCAGGAGCAGCTGCAGCGGGTGCGGGAACGGCCACAGCAGCAACAGGTGCAACCCCGGGTCGCGCCCGTGCCGCAGCAACGGTGACAGCAGCAGCAGGAGCAAGCCCGGGTTGCGCCTGCATTGCGGCTGCAGGAGCAGCAGCAGCAACAGCAGCAGCTGCAGGAGAAGAGACCGGGCCTCCGAGGACGCTGGGTGCCCGGTACTTTTGGGTTAGTATTATCCTGCTCTATTCCCTTGTGCCAGGTGCTCTACTTTTTGCTGAAGGCTTCTCCACTTTGTTGCCAGGGGTCGTCGCCCCAACAGTTCTTCCACCATTGCCGGTTCGTCGGCTGGTACCCAGGCATCCGCGGCCTCGGCGTCGACGGCAACGGCGACGGCGGGTGTGGGACCCTCAGGTACAGTGACCTATGCCAGCTCGGTGGTGCGCGACGTGATGCTGACAGGCGCGTTATTTCCAGACTCAGCAGCACATAATGCTGCGGCGGCGGAGGCACCTGCGGCAGAGGCAGCAGACACAGCGGCGGTGGGGGCGCCGGTGTTGGGTGCAGCCGCGCCCGACGCAGTGACGGCGGAGGCGCCGGTGTTGGGTGCTGCCGTACCCGACGCAGCGATGGCTGAGGCACAGGCGCTGGGGGCATCCGCACCCAACGCCGCGGCGGCCGAGATGCCGGCTCTGGGCGCAGCCGCACCCGACGCCGCGACGGCAGAGGCGCCGGTGCTGGGCGCAGCCGCATCTGACGCATCGGCGGTGGAGGCGCCGGTGCTGGGCCCAGCCGCATCTGACGCGGCGGCAGCGGAGGCGGCGGAGACAAGTGCTGCAGTAGAAGCCCCCACCTCCAGCTCCGGTCCTGTTGCAGAGGAGGAGTTGGAGGTGGTCTTTGGCAGGCGGCTCCTGCAGCTCCAACTCCCGGAGGAGGATGTGACTCCCCTCCCCCAGGTGATGTTTCAGGTCCGGCGGTTGATCGAAGAGGCAACCTCCTCCGCCGAGACGGCCATCCGGCGAGAGTGGTCTGCTCTGGAGAGCGAGCGCTAGCGCCTCTCCGACTGGCACACCCGCCTGGAAGCGCACACGAAGGCTGAAGCCTCCCGCGCTACAGAAACTCGGTCGAAGCTCAAGGCGGACCAAGAGGCCTACCGAGCCATCCTTAAGAAGGTGTTTGATCGGGAGTTCGCAGTGTCGAACCGAGAGAAATCCCTGGCGCAGCGGGAGCAGGATTTCACCCTGGAGGTTGTTGGCTTCGCGGCTCAGCGGTCCGACCTCGAGACTCGTCTCGCGGCTTAGCAGTCCGAGCTGGAGACTCACAGCCAGGACCTCGAGGTCCGGAGGCAGGAGCTCGACGTCTTCTCTGCGACTCTGTAGGGATGGCGCGAGCAACTGCAGGAGAGAGCCAGCCAGCTGACTGCCGACGAGGCGGTTTTGGAGGAGGGCCGGAAATCCCTCGCCAAGCGGGAGGCCCATGCCACCGGCATAGACAAGGAACTTGGGCGCCAGCGAGACTCGCTCAAGAAGTTGAAGGAGCGGGCGGAGCAGAGGGAGGCCGAGCTCGAGGAGAGGTCCCACGAGCTCGAGGAAAGGTCCCGCGAGGTGGAGGTGGCCAAGGCGGCTCTGGACACCCGAGTGCGAGAGGCGGTCCAGGAGGCGGTCCGGAAGCACCAGGAGGACCAGCGCGCGGGAGCCCAGCGGATCACTAACTGGGCGGCCGAAGCGAGCCTCGCACTGGTGCCATTTGGAATGAGCCCAATCCAGGTGGCGGAGCCGCCAGCTTCGATAGCTGACGCCCTCCCAGTGCTGAGTTCTGCTTCGGATAGGCTCCATCGTCTAGAGCCAGTCCTTGCTGGTCAGCTTGAAGCCGAGGGTCGCGAGCTGATCCGGATGGTGGCGGAGCACATCCTGACCTGCCTCCGGAGCCATGACCCAGCCATGTCGCTGGCGCCTGTGGTCAATGGCCCTGTAGCGCAGACGGAGGCCGCCGCTCGGGACAGCGTGCGAGAGGTCGTCGACTTCGTCGCAGCCTACTTCAAACGGGAACCTGCAGACCCTTGAGCTGGGCATTGTATCTTTTTCCTTTTGCACTATGTAACAAACACTGTATTAGTTGAAATTTTTGAAGTAGAAGAAACTTCAACTTAGTTGTTTGTCAGTTGTTGATTTGCGGTATGCAGCACCCCGGCGCCCTGGCCCCCTGGCGGATAGGTTCAGTTGCTTGGACCTGTCTGCCACCTGAGCCGTAGAAGATACTCCGGACCTCCTTGGGCATAGGGCTGCATAGTTTGTAAGACGAGCAAGCGCCTTGTTCCCTGTGTAGCATACAGAACTACAGGGAAAAGAATCAAATTCACTTATACAGTAGCAATGATACTGCAACTAAGCTGTTTGACGCATGCAGAATCCATTCATCTCCCACGAGAGTGAGAGAGTTCGCGAGAGCTTGTGTGTTTGGAGGCTTGTCACGCGCAGCGAGCGCCTCCCTTTTATATCTCAAGGGAGGCGCGTACATGGCTGTTGGGTCCCCGACAAGTGGGCCCAATGATGTAGTATAAAATAACGTACTGTTCATACATCATGGCGTCGCAGGCAACGGGGATCTCTCTCCTGGAATCCCTTGCCTGCTCCTAGAGTCCCTCGTTCATCATGTCCAGGCGCTGTCTTGTCGGGACGATGCCAGACGTAACTAGTGGCGTCGCCTGCCACGTAGCTGAACGGGCTGTGTAGCTTGCAGCGTAGGCGGCATGATGAAAAAGTGCCGTGCCGTCGTATCCATTTAATGCTGCAGACGGGCTCTGCGCGGGTGCGGCACAGGCGGCTGCACTGTGCACCTTGGTAATACGCGGTGCACAGTGAGGCCTGACAAAGGCTGTCCCGCATGCCGCGGCGATAGAGCACGCCTCAACCACCCACATTAAATGCGGTGGGTGGGCGAGTCTCCTAGCGGAGGACTCGCACACGAGCCCGCGCCCGTGCCTCCGGGACACGTGGCGGCTCTGGACCACCACGCGGTAAGGGGGGTCCGGATGGACGCAGGAGGTCTCGGACCCCTATGGGGGGTCCGAGGCCTCGGCTGTCAGCTCGGAGCTTCCCTTCCTTAGAGACACGTGGCGTCTCCGGACCCATCCCCAGGCAGGGAACGGGTCCGGGGCCGTTGGCCTGGTGAGGAAAGAGCCTGACTTGTGGGGCCTGGCTACTCCGTCCTTTGCGCGCAGTTACGGATAACTACGTGGGTCCTGCCTTGCTGCAGTAAGAGTGGATATCCCTGCTATAGGGTACCGACAACAGCACACAGTGGACGTAATGTATTACGCTCCGGCGGCCCGAACCACTCTAAATCCTCGTGTGTTCTTGCGTTCTTGCCCCCAAGCTAGATCGGCCTAATCGCTTAGCACAATCCCGAGTACACCCCCTCTGGAATTAGGCGGGTGCGTTCCGCCACCCGGCTGTGGGTACCCTAAAAAGACCACAACATTTGGCGTCGTCCGTGGGGATGCGCACAAGCGTCGGTCGGATCCTTGCTCACCTACTGCTTCTGAGGTTGAGCTCATCCTCTGCAACGACGACGAGAAGATGAAGAAAGGCATGGCGTCTCGTACGCCGCATGCCCTGACACCGAGGCAGCAGTGTCCTTGGTGCGGTGGCGCACGGCAGTAGCGCCTGCTGTGCGTCGCCACAGCGACACCTCAGAGCCGGCACGGAACCGCACGAGGGCGACGCCTACTTTTTGTCACCCTGCGACACCTTGGTGTCGGCTCAAGGTTTTCTCTCAAGCAACCGCCGGGGGTCTCCTGCGGCGGCGCGGCGTCGGCTCAAGGTTTCCTCTCAAGATGGAGCCTGGAGCCGGAAGGATGTCAGTCGCCTTCTCCCTCGCCTTGCTCAAGCCCCCCTTGGAGCTGCTGCAGACAGGCGTTAGCCTCCACCGCAAGACGAGGGGGGCCTGTGCCAGCACTAAGGCGGGGCCGGCGAACGACCACCCTTCTCCGTGCTCCGTGCTCGTCCAAATGAGCACCCGTCCTTCCGCGAAGCCTAGGGGGTCAAGCTGGCTTCAGCTCACCTTGAGCGGCCATCGGGCTGGCTTCCGTCGGCAGCTGGTGACGATAGGGCCACTCTCATTCAAAGCCAAAGAATTTGTTCCCATGCTATCTAAGCGTGGGACCATTCTTGAGCTGGGAAGAGCCCTGCAAGCTCCCGAGGTGATGCTGGATGATGCTGTACAAGCACATCCAGGACGCCTTCGCCTTCGACGGCCGAGAAGAACCCCCGAGGTGGCAGTCCTACTCCGGCTGGGAAGTGCATGCCTTACGGGGCGACGACTGTAGGTTACCTCTAGATAGGATTGAGTGTGTTTCTTCTTTGAAATGATGTGGTGCCTACGTGTGGTCCAGAGCGATAAAGGTCCGCCCTTGTAAACCCGACCTCTGGCTTCATCGCACAAACAGGCTACACCAGCAAGTGGTCCAGAGCGGTAGAGGTCCGCCCTCGTAATCCCGACCTCTGATGTACACCACTATCAAGTAATGAAGGAGATTTGCTTTCTCAGTCCTATCTTTACATTAACCTGATAGCACTTGTCCGTTCAACTTGCATGTTTCTTTCTAACGATCCAAGTTGAGTTACTAGCTTGTGGTCAGGTGGGGACACCCCTTCTAGCTGGAAGGCAGTCCGGACCCCTATGGACCTGCTCAGGAGAAGAGGTGCTCGTATCCTGGGGTAGAGAAGCTCCGCGTATCTTAGCCTGGTAATGTACCCTAAGCCTACGTACTTCACTGCCCTGTACGAGTCCCCTAGTATCCGAGACTGCTGTCCCTAGAGGTCCCGGGCTCCTTTCTAGTATAAGGCCTGGTTTCCTACACCTTGCTGCAAGGTCCGGTGGCGTAATTCATGGGATCGTCAGCAACAGTTCAAGTCCACTCCGGTGGCCCGCTCCGGCGGAGACCGCTCGCCACGGTCGACTCAAGTCCACTCCGGTGGCCCGCTCCGGCGGAGACCGCTCGCCACGGTCGACTCAAGTCCACTCCGGTGGCCCGCTACGGCGGAGACTGCTCGCCACGGTCGCCAGGAGCCAGGTCCGGGGAAGTGATTCTCGCTCCCTGAGCGGTCCGAGGTCCGTGTAGCCGCTTGGCTTGGTTCCGTATCCCAAGCCTACACCTTCGCCGCCCTATGGAGAGCGCTCTAGTACCTGAACCTGGCAACATATGATCCGGCCTCCAAGGGGTCCGGAGCACCCGCTCTCGACAAGAGCACGCCGACACAACCAAGTTGTGTGGAAACACATCATGATGGTGGCCCCACCCGCGGGTTCGTACCTCTCCCGAGGTGGGCCCGGGGGCCACTGTCGGTACCCCAGGACTGGGGTACCCCCTCTTGCTGTGTCTAGGCAAGGGTCTTCTAGTTATCCTTAACTACGCCCTGACGGCCGAGCAGTCGGACCCCTGTGGTCCGGAGCCCTACTCTCCCGGCAAATGGCCCCGGACCCGCTCCCCGCTCGGGGAGGGTCCGGTGACGCCACGTGTCCAGGAAGGAGGTAGCCCTCAGCCAAAACAGCTGGGGCCCCGGACCCCCGCCGGGTCCGGGGCCCCAGCTGTTTACTATCCGGACCCCTTAGCGGGTGGAACCAACACCCCGCCTGGGCTGGTCCGGAGCCACCACGTGTCCGCAGGTGCGGGCACGCACGCGGTACCGCTTGGCTTCCACTGGAAGACTCGCCTACCTACCGCATTTCAAGCGGTAGACGGAAGTGCGCCCTGCCACAGCAGAGCCCGAGGCGGCTTTTGCCAGGTTACACTGTTGGTCGCGTGTTACCAAGGCGCACAGTAAAGCCGCTGGCACCGTCCACGCCGCGTATGTCAGACTACTATGCCAGTTGGACACGACGGCTCGGCTTCGCCCATTATGACGCCTACACGGTAGACCCAGCAGTCTACGCCGCAACCTACACCGCCTCAACAGGCGCCTCGCCGATAGGACAGATGAAGCCTCCCTCAGAGAGAGAGAGAGTCTACAGGGTGATAAGCGTATCCGACGAAGAGATCCTCAACCACTGTAGCGCTTTGATGTCTATTTTATGGTATACTATACAACCTCGTTGGGCCCACGTGTCGGGGTCCAACGCCTGTGTACGCGCCTCCCTTGCGCTATAAGAGGGAGACGCCCGTTAGAGAAGGACTCAAGTCTGGGAAAGCAGAGGCTTGACTCATCCTGAAACACAAGAGCTATACAGCACACAGTGGACGTAGGGTATTACGCTCCGGCGGCCCGAACCACTCTAAATCCTCGTGTGTTCTTGCGTTCTTGCCCCCAAGCTAGATCGGCCTAATCGCTTAGCGCAATCCCGAGTACACCCCCTCCGGGATTAGGCGGGTGCGTTCCGCCACCCGGCTGTGGGTACCCTAAAAAGCCCACAACAAAGATGATAGGCTGTGTCCAAACAAATGGGGTCATGGATGGATCGAGCCAAATTCCTGCTAAGTGGGGTCGCGGATTGAGGACTGAGCAGTGTGCCAGCAAAAATGGTGCGTGGGTACAACGAAATCCTATTAGGATTTGTAGACTAAATTTTAGGCCTAAAGTTTAGCCCATTGGTGATCCAAACAAGTGGTTTGGATAAAGTTTAGTTTCATTCTAACTATAGTTTAGTCCATTAATCCATAGAACCCACCTAATTTGGTCTAAAGTTTAGTTTCACCTACTTAAATGTGTCAAATAGTTTTCCACTTAAAATTTAGTTTATGGATCATAATACCTAATATTTAGCCACCTAAAGTTTAGTCCAGACTCAATTTCAGTTCTAAAAGATCGAAACGGGCCATAGTGTCAAGGTGGCAACAACAGTTAACGATTGTCTTTAATATCTTCTCTTTAATCACAACAGACAAAATGCAGTTTACTGAAACTATGAGATTATTTTCCATAAGAAAATATCTGTCTCAATTTTTTTATGACAAGTGTGACACGTCAGATGGCGTAACCCCTCATGCTGGCTCTAGTGCTGCTTCAGGTCGAGTGGCATGCCCATGCTGGGGTCAGACGATCCGTTTCCTTTGGATTCCTGAAGACCTGAACGCGGCTTCAATTTTATCTAGTGCGGGCGAATGGACAATGTGGTTAATGCCTGCATGTGGGCCCCACCGGCAGCCAATGATGGGTAGTATTGGTCATTGGTGAGTTTCGTGCTGCTGCGGTGCAGAGCTGCATTGACCGGATGCTTGTGCAGCATTGACCGCTGCGATCCCGAGACCAAACAAACCCAAGGCAGAATGTACTTGGGGACACCATGATTTTTGTGTGCAATGCATGGGCGGAGAAGCTGCTGATGTCAGCTCTATGTCACAACATTGTCAAACTCCACACATTAACAGTTCAAAATAGTGATTACTTACTTACTGATTTCGCAAAAAAAAAATCATGGATGTCATCTGATATCAGTGAATACATGTAGCTCCGCCCCTGGTGGTGCAATGTGCTCCCTGTTTTTTTTCGCGACCGTGCCTGAGCCAGGGTTTTTAATTCCGGTATGAAAAAAAAACGGTCATCACCGATAAAGTCGAAATATCGGGATTTTTTATTTTTTATGTTTACTTTTTAAATTTATTTTTTAGTGAAACAAATATTCAAAAAATCAATTTCGGCCGGTAAAAAAAATATCGGACCCCGCCGATAAAACCGAAATATCGGGTATACCGCGAAATTTCGAGCGATATTGTGAACCCTGGCCTGAGCACATTTTTCATTAAGAAGAAAGCAATTATAGACACAAACTTGCTGCCGCCAAACATGACTTGGCCAACACAAGAACACAAAATGACTAAAGATAAAGAAACACTGAAGAAAAAGTACAGACAAACACACAAACAGTCGTAGCCACTAACACAACAGATGGACAGCAGAAGAAGCACGGAGGGGGATGACTCTCCAAACAAGCCACCCAAACAAAAGCCATCCAAAGAGCAGGATCTGCACAAAAAATTATCGCCAAAGATGCCTAGGGAGAGCAAGCACGACCCCATGAGACGGTGGCGAAGCATCCACTGAGTAGCACGACCACGGCGGCAAAGCATCCGCCAGAGTAGAGTAATAGCGGCAAAGCATCCGCCAAACTCAAAGTAACCACAGGTGGCAAAGCATCCACCAAACAACACGGTGGCAAAGCATCCACCAGACAACACGATCACGGAGGCAAAGCATCCGCCACGGCCAACGATCCACCACAGCCTAGACTTCCAAGACGACAGTGTGTAAAATGAAGCAAGGCAGGTACCCAGGATGAACCACCGATTAGGCGACCAGCCATGGGGGCACAGAGGGGGAAGGAGCGAACGAATAATGCCTCCAACGAGGAAAACGGCGCCCGAAGGCGTCACCATCATCGGCCTGCAGACAGGCAAAGGCTTTCGCCTTAGCTCCAACCCAGAGCACCCGCCCCAGTGACGACGACCCACCACAAGCAACGCCGAAACGACGAAAATGGTACCGCGTCAGCGAGGCGGAAGGACGACGACTCCCAAGACAACACAACAACGCCTCCAGCGAGGGGAACAATGCCCGCAAGCACCGTCATTGTTGACCCAACACAGTACTGGGTAGAGCTTTCGCCCGAAGGTCTTGGGAACGAGGCGATGGCCGCCCACCATGAGCCGGCAGTGGCAATGGACGGCGCCCCAACCGGCAGAGGCACCCACGACCCCCCAACATGTGGCCGCGGGGCGGTGCCCCCTGGGCCAACGCGGCCACCAGCGGCGGCCAGTGCAGGAGCCCCGGGCCCGGAGGCCACAGCGCCATGCCGGAAGGACAGACGGAGCCGGTGGACGAAGGCGCCCGCGACGCGGCCACAACCCGCGCACGGCAAGCCGGCAAAACCTCCCCGTCGCCGGTGCCGACGTGGAGGGCGAGACCGCTGCGGCAATGGCTGGATCCGGCCCCCGTTGGCCGGCGGCGGCGAGGGGCGGGGCGGGACGACGACCATGGTTTGGAGGCTGTGGAAGGAGAAAGAGGGGGAGAGAGAGGGTAGGAGGAGGCAAGCGGATCCGACTTCGGGTCAGCCGCCGGCCGCCGTCGCCGCCCGGCCGGACACCGGCGGCGGCAGCAGCCACCGGAGGCAGCAAGGCTGTGGCAGTCCCGCCTAAATTAATCCGGCTTAAGTGCGCTAACTATCACCGAAACGGTAACTAGGGTTAACACGCACTTAAAACGGAGTAATCCGGCAGTGCTGTCGGGTAAAATCCCGATTAAACCACTTAAAACAGGATCAACAAAGCAGTCCAGAGAATGCAACATTCCACAAATTTTACAGCACATAGTATGAAATTGAAATAATATTACAAACCAAGTTTGAGTTTATAAAAGTACAACAGAGTTTAAGTGCAGCAGAAAAATACACGATAGTCTAGCGACGATAGAAGACGTCATGATGAAGCCCGTACATGACATCAATCACATCCTCAGATGTACCACCTGAAAAACAAAGCCACAAGCAAGGCTGAGTATACTAATACTCAGCAAGACTTACCCGACTAAGAGTATACTTAGCCCATTATCTAGACATGCATGGCCTTTGGCTTGATGGGTTTGTTTTGCCGAAAAGCAGTAAAGAGTAGATCCTTAATGGCAGGTTTTAGCCTTCAGGTTCTAGTTCAATTAACCATTCTAGGTGAGCATCTATCCAATAGCATACATGGTGGAAAACAATTATCTTTCATCATCCAACCAACCATATTCATCAGCATCATCATCTTTCACTTCTTACTCTATGTGGCAAAAGGGTTAAGCAGTCTCATTGTCCGTGAGCGGCGGAACGATTCGAATCGATTTTGTTAACCTGGCCAGGCAGACCTAAACACACGTCATGTGGTTACTCCCAGAGTCACACGTGCAACTTTTCCCTTCAATTCCCGCTTCACGGAACAGGCCCACCGCCCTCGACTACAGAGCCCGGCTCTGCACCCGTCATCCCAGATGAGACCAAAGTCAAGACAGTGGGGAGGTATGTTCCGGCCGCGGTTCAATCCAGTACTTAAGCTTACCGATTACCATATTCTCGGCATGTGATTAGTACGTTCAAACGCTTAACCACCACTACCACACACTGCGGCCTTAGCATTTTCTTCACTAAACAGACGGGGTCTCATCCAGAAACATATTACCCTGACCCCGCCCATAGACCTTATATTCTGCAGTATGTAGTAGAGAACCTATCATCTCGCGAGCGGCAGGAAACCACTCGACTTTTACCGGTCCTAAATAGCAGGGCATCTACTCGCACTTAACTTCTAGTAACCAGTACCTGGGTACCTAGGATCATGCATCTAAGGTTCCAGTCAACTCCTATAAACGTAAATGCACAGATACATAATAGTAACATAATTTGAACAACATTTAAAATACTGGGATTGATGCACCGGGGCTTGCCTGGGATTAACACTAGGTCAGTGTTAGTTAAAGGATAGTTGCTCGGCGGGCATCTTCCTTCGGTCGTGTACATCGGAATCCATCCGTCCATCTTCTAGACGTGTCCACCATTCACCGTCTTCTGGCTCGACTCCAACGTCACAACCTTCACGTGGTTCATCTATCGTACCTAAATGAAATGCAACAATGCATATGTATGAATGCAAAGTTCCGAGTTGCTCAACAATGTAGATGTTATTATTTTTCCTTCACGATAAAGTTGTAGTCCACATAAAACTTAAGTCAAGAAAACACTTATTTCATTTCCTACTTACTGGGCAGTCATTTATAGAGTAGTAATTTGATGCAATTTAGTTCATAAAAACGTGGGGTGGCTTCCCAGAATCTGACTAAGTCATATAACGCAAGTGTTTCAACATACACTAATTAAACAGAGATAAAAGGTACAGGTCAAAACATGCAAGTAAAGATAAGGAATTCTTCACTAAGTGTTGGCGATCTCATGATGAGCCTACTGTATATTTTTCAGATTTAAACAAGCGCTATAAAAGGCATCCAAAGTAAATCAAGTTATAGTAACATAGACCAAGTTCAATTTATTCAGACCAAACTACTAAGTTTCAGTGGCTAAAATTTTACAGGAATGTTCATGTACTGAAAATCAAGCTCTAATAAAAACATGAGATTTTTCTAATAAAAGAAACTAGGGCTTTTGATTTACAAAGTTTATTCATGAATAAATCAAAAGGACAAGTTATAACTTACTAAAAAAATCCCAAACTTTTTTTTCTAGCATCTAAAAACAAATATAAGACTTCTGTAAAAATTTCAACTCAAGAAAACTAATAAAGAACCATGTGGATTTAATTCTATTTAACACAGGCATAAACCAAGATTTAATGAAACCTATAGCTAGAGTTGTAAAAATGTTCTCAAATTTTTACAGTAAGCTATTCATCTAAGTTGTAGAACACTGTCCAAAAACTAGACTTAGTTAATGGGTAGAACTTGAGATACATACAAATGTGGATTAAACTAATATTTAATCTAGAGATAAAACTGTTGGTCAAATGCAAAAGTGGATGTAACAAAAGTTGTAGGTCTTGTTGCAAGGATTCCAAAACATTTTAGTTTGCATTTTTCTGATTTTTCTACGATTTTATACGGAATTTACAAGTTTGCTGTTTTTGAAAACAAAAGAAAAAGGAAATGAACTCTTGCATTTAGGCCCCTGGAAGTTTGTTTCTTCTAACCGTAGGTCCCTGGATGGACCAGGAATAGAGGAACGACGGCGGTCCGTTTCCCGGCGAGGAGAGGCACCGGAGGTGGGGGCTAGGTTGGGGGAAATGGAGAGGAGGTCGAGCCGCACCTGTAGATGGTCTCGGTGGAGGCTGAGGTGGCCCGTAGCGGGCTGTCCGCGGGCGATGGCAGCTGCGGCACTCCGGCGAGTGGGAGGCGGCTTGGCTGGGCTTGGGAGCTCCGTTGGGGCGAGGTGAAACCGTTCTCGAGGTCTATTGGAGCTGGGGAAGGCCGGAGGTGGGAGCTCAGCGGGGAGGCCGTGGGCGGCGGCAACCATGGCAGCCAGCGGCTGTTCTGGGCGGGCCTGCGCAGCAGGAAACGGCCTGGGAGCTTTAGCACGGCGAAGTGAAGGTAGAGGTGGGATCAAATCGGGTCGGGGTAGGGTGGAGAGGGTACTCCGCGGAGCTCAGGCAGGACCGGCGATCATGGCGGGCGGCGACACCGCTCCAGAGCAGGGGAGAGCTCGAGCTCTGGCTCTAGCGCGAGGAGAGGAAGAGGCGAACTCGGATTTGGCGTCATGAATCGAGGAGGACAGCTGGAGCGGCGGCGAGGGCAGTGGCGCGGCGACGCGTGGCTCGGACGTCGAGAGCAGTGTCGGCGAGACGACGACGTTCGACGGCGTGTCGCGCGTGGGAGGTGCCAGGGAGGCTGGTTTCGTCGAAACCAGGGGCGCGGAGGACAGGTTTGGCCGGGGGCGCGACGCGTGGGATGGCCAGTGGCCGCGCCGGCGGCGAGACGGCGATGAACGGCGTGAGCCGAGTAGAAGATGAAGGTGAGGGCAAAACTGTAATTAGCTCGAATTTCCAAAGTCCAGTTTGTAAAACCAGTTTTTCTCCTTCTTCATGGCCTCAAACGAAAAACTTTTGAATACCAAAGTTGTTCAAAATTTCGAGATCTACAACTTTCGTTTTAGGAAAAAGTTCATTTGAGGCTTCGTTTGAAAAATAAAATTTGAAACTTGAGTGCATTTGAAAATGTACTATATACTTCGGAATTTAAAATTTTCTCCCATTGTTGTGTGATAACTCGAAAAAAAACTTTGAACACAAAAGTTGTTCGCCATTAAAAACTCTACAACTTTGGTTTTGGCCAAAAATTCATTTGAGCTATATTTTAGAAATTATTTTCAAAGCATATTTGTTTAAAATTTGAAAGATTGTTTAAAACATCGAATACTATGGTTCATTTGACCTGTCATTTTATGTGCAAAATTTTATATACACATAAACACACAAACATACACATGCAACATTTCAAAGTCTGCTATTTAATGATGCATGATTTGCTACTAATGACCCTAAATTGGCTATTTAAAATCATGGGCCGTCACAAAGGCGGGGACTGAAAGCGGCGGCGCGGTGTCGCCCCCCTAGTCGCCAGGGAGGGGCGACGCGGGGGTGGGGGGTTCGACGCCCCCGAATGTGCTCCCTGTTAAACGCCAGTGTAGTAGCATAGGCACGTCCTCAAGTGTTTGCTCATCTCAAGTGCTTACTTTTTCTGGTTGGAAACCTCATGTGCTAGACCCAACGTTTACATGCACAAATGTATCAGCATGCGCACTGCCGATGTTTTCTCATCACCTTCTTTTGTAAGGTTTCACGTAACTTGTTCGGTGCATATAACTCAATAACATACGATAGAGAGTTTTTTTTTCCAATCCAGTTGGTCTACTTAGCTCGTGCGAAATAGGAAATCAAGGAAATAAACAAAATAGTTTGCTTAAGAAGATCCTAGGGAGTACTCTCAAGTTAGCAAAATACATGTCCATGTCCACCTTGGTTGTTACTCCCTCCGTTCTTTTTTATATGACACAGTTGATTTTTTTTTCCAACTTTGACCAATATTATTTAATTAATCAGTTAGTTAAATAAAATGAAATGAGTACCTTTACGTCTATTATCAAGAGTCTCTTGAATCTAACTTGAAGATTTGGCTATTTGCATAAATATTTGTAGAAAAGACGAATAGCCAAATGAAAAAAAAGTCAATGGTGTCATATATTTAAGAACGGATGGAGTATATATCTTTCTGAAAGTGCCAAACTTTTTTTTTTGAGCAAACATACCTATATTCCAAGTTAAGAATACCGTACAAAGATCGGTACGAATACAGATACGTAGAGAAAGTAAAAGGGTTTTCGTCGAGGCAAAGCTCCCGAGGCCACCACCCCGGACCAGCAAGGCTAGTACAATCAGCCTCGAGATTCGTGCAGCTGGGGGACGTAACACATGCCCACGTGGCCGCGTTCCCCGTGCGTGCGGGCCCGGTCCGGTTAAACACGAGGGCCCACATGTCATCCCCTGCACAGGCTCGACCGCCGTCCACCGCTGCGCATGAGGTGCCCGAGCGAATCCAATGCTCCGGGCGCCCGCTCACGTGGGCCCCCCCGCAGACAGCGGCGGCCAGTGGCTGGGCACGCACGCGAACTTGCAGCAGCGGCGAAGGGATAAATCTTGGCAAGCTTAACCCAATGACATGCGGGTCCGGAAAGTTATCGGGCCCGCTAGTCAGTGGGTAAGAAGCGATTCGGGTGGCGGTAGCGAGTGCACGGGCGCGCGGGGGGGGGGGGGGGGGGGGGGGCAGAGGTCGGACCGAGACGTGTCGCTGGGCGCCGCAGCGGACAGCGCAGGCGGGGCCCGCCGCCCGCGCACCACCACCTAGACATGCAGAATTGCTACGGGCACACGCTCGTTGCCACAAACTGGTAGAGTACTCGTATTTTATAATTTTACTTCTCACAAAGAAACAAAAGATGGTCGTAATTCTGGATAGAAGAATGAATTTCGCTTGAATTCATCTTCTTCGGGATAGAATTTGACACGATACGGTCCTCTCTATCAGGATTTCTTATCGATTGAATTAGGTCTCTTACTCATATTTAAAATTATGAGCACCGTCCGTGGTCCCCTTAATCTGTCATATAATCTTAAAAATACGGAAGAAGCACTTGCAATTGCAATTTCTGTTTCATTCTAGGCAACCTGAAAGCCTTATTCCCATGGACTAGCTAATATCACCCCCTCAAAAAAAAAGAAAAAAACTAATATTAGGTTACTTTTTTGTATTTTGGTAAAGTGAAAAGAATCAATATTAATGTGTTACAAATCATTCACTTACAAATTACAATATATACTGTTCAAAATATTTTTTTCGTAAATAATTTAACTTAACAACAAAGGTTTTGAACGACACTAATTTCGTGGTACCTGTGCAGCTTGTGCTTCAGCTGTTTTTTTTTCCTGGATTTTGAAGATAGAAGTGGCACTGTGGCAGATCACATTTGCCACTTGACGACAGACTGATGCATAGTTCCATGTCATCTTGTTCCACATGGCTCCATGCTGGCCTGTCACCAAACTATTTGGGCACCGTCTCGTCACCCTGTCGTCAAGCCGTGCCACTTGTTGCATCCCACGTGGCACTCCAATCTCAAGTTAACCAAACACCGGTAAATCATGTGTTTTCTTCAAAAAGAACATTCTCTGTTGTAAGAAAAAAATGCAAAACAGTTATATATGGGTACTGTTTACACTTCACAGTAAAAAAATTCAAAACGCTGCACGGCCGCTGTTCGATGGTTGGACCTGGACCCACACGTCAGCGTCGCGGTTGTCACTCGTCGGCATCCACACGCCGTGCGCCTAAATAATTCGCGGATCATGGAGCACGGGGAGGGGCAGTTTCGTCCAATGATAACAAAGTTAAGCTCGGAAACGGCAAAAGCCATGGCGAGCGCAGGCTGCAGGCAGGCCGACCAGTCTCCTCCTCCGCCCGCTTCCCACCGAGCTCGCACTGCACACTCCCCCACGGCCCCTCCCCTCCCCTGCAACAGCAGCAGCAGCCTTGCGAGCTCACGGGAGGCGGGCCCAGGCCCCAGCTCCCTGCATTCTCCCCGTATTCGCGGATCGGCCCTCGCCCCCGGAGAGGCCTGTGGGCTTTTCTGTGAGTGAGAAGGGCGTTCTTGAATTTTTTCGAGAGACGGGAGGGGGCGAGAGGAAAAAGGAGAGCAGGAGACGTTGCTGTCTTTGCTGAGCGTGGCTGAGCTGAGCGCCTGAGCGGTGGGAGGGAGAGGAAGTGTTCAGTGCTGCGGCTGCGAGTGGGGGAGCGCATGGCGAGGGCGCGCGGCGGCGGCCTCGCCGCGTGGGCGGTGGCCGTGGCGGCGGCATGGGTGCTGTGGGCGGCCGCGGTGGCGGGGGCCAGGTCGCCGGCGGGGAGGGTGCACCGGCACCTCAAGCGGCTCAACAAGCCGGCCGTGAAGAGCATCGAGGTAGGTGGCGGATACTCGTCCGTGAAGCTTGAAATGATTGCCCTTTCTTTTGAGCTCTGCGCTGATGAGTTTTGGAAGAAGTGGGTACAAACTGGGGTTCCTTTGCAGATAGATGGTCTGGTTTTTGCAGGTAGATAGTTTAGTTGGGGGATGTGTTCTTGGGGTTAATGCCTTCCATTTTGTGATTTCTCGGTTTGCTATTTTAGCTGCATTTCGTAGGATTAGAGGCAGTTTCAGGAAGAAGTTGCATTGCATCCTCATTATTCAGCAATGGAAAAGGCTACTTTTGTCTGATTCTTTTGGTTTTGGGCTGTCCTCGCTGGTAATTTTTCGCTGTCACTTTGGAGAATTATTTTTTTTCCAAAATGTTCTCGCCTTTTGGATGTGAATTATGCAAATTCAAGCGAACTAGGTGCAGAAAAAAGATAAATGGTTATTGCAGACAGGCTGGCTTTTGCAAAGTCATATTCTCTGATTGTTGAAAAGGGGCAAAACCTTGCTTTTCTCAGCATTTTGCTTACTGCTTCAGTTACAGAGTTTCTGAGCTGAAAGAATGTGCAGAGTTCAGCAATGTCAGCTTAAATTCTTAATATTGCATATTCGATCTTTCCTTCTACATCCCGCTCCTAAAAGTTGCAATCTTGAAGCTTTATTTTGAATGAAGTGGACATTTTGAAAAATCAAAAGAAGTTGACATGAGCATTTCTTTGGCTACAACAGTGTCTTTTCCATCTGACACTGATAGAAGTTTTATTCCTCAGAGCCCAGATGGAGACATCATCGACTGCGTGCATATCTCCCACCAACCAGCCTTCGACCATCCTCTCCTCAAGAACCACACAATACAGGTGAGTCAGTCAACCTCCCAAATCTTTTCAGGAATCAAAACAAACCTACAAATGGTTAATTTATGGACTCACCATTTTAACACTGCCAAAATCTATGTCATTGCAGTTTAGACCAGCCTACCACCCTGAAGGTCTATATGATGATGCCAAGAGCAGCATACGCTCCAACAATGCCGGTGAGAAGCCGATGCTCCAGATGTGGCATCGAAATGGCAGATGTCCGGAGGGCACGGTCCCAATCAGGAGAACCAAGAAGGATGACCTGCTCCGAGCCAGCTCCATGAGGCGGTATGGCAGGAAGCGTCATACTGTTCCGAACCCACTGTCTGTTGATCCTAACATGCTTAGTGAGGGTGGTCACCAAGTACGTCCACATTGTTTGTCTTGCTGAGATTGAAGAGCTTGGTTACATTGACATGTTGTGATAACTGAACTGTTGCCATTGTGGAATTCAGCACGCGATAGCGTATGTCGAAGGTGATAAGTACTATGGTGCAAAGGCTACCATAAATGTGTGGGAGCCCAAGATTCAGCAGGCTAACGAGTTTAGTCTGTCCCAGCTCTGGATCTTAGGGGGTTCATTTGGGGAGGATCTGAACAGCATAGAGGTTGGTTGGCAGGTACTGCAAAGAATCTGACAGTCTGACCTCATGAGTTCAGTTTGTTAATTCTTGAGTCAAGTAAATGCTGAAATATTTCATAGTTGCATGCAACCCAAAATGTGTGTCTTAACGTTTATCTGATGCTTGGTTTTGGTTCATTAGGTTAGCCCTGACCTCTATGGAGACAACAACACTAGGTTGTTCACATATTGGACTGTAAGTCTCACTAATTCAGTACCTCGTGCTTATATTATTAATTTGTTTCAGTACTTGATTGACAGACATTCTTGGGTTGACGCATGAACTCAATGACTGATCCATTGCTTTCTATTGTGTATTTTGCAGAGTGATGCATATCAGGCAACAGGGTGCTATAACATGTTGTGCTCAGGGTTCATTCAGATCAACAATGAGATCGCCATGGGGGCGAGCATCTTCCCCATCTCGAACTATGCGGGCTCCCAGTATGATATCAGCATCCTGATCTGGAAGGTGAGCATTGAGCAATTAAAGTAATCATTAGGCCTCACCACAACAGTGCCTTCATAATCAGCACAAGAACCAGTGCCAGAGAATCTCTGTCCGTTTGTTACAAAAATGCTCCTGACCATGCTCACACCAGCCTTTTGAAAATGATTTCCTCCAAACCACATGCCCTGCATAGTTAAGTACCTTTTAATTTATCATATCTGAAGATTCTGATTTTTGTGCCCTATGAGCAGGATCCAAAGGAAGGCAACTGGTGGATGCAGTTTGGCAAGGAGTATGTCTTAGGCTACTGGCCGTCCTTCCTCTTCTCCTATCTCGCGGACAGCGCATCGATGATTGAGTGGGGTGGTGAGGTGGTGAATTCAGAGCCGGATGGCACGCACACGTCGACGCAGATGGGCAGCGGGCACTTCCCTGAGGAAGGGTTTGGCAAGGCGAGCTACTTCAAGAACATTCAGGTGGTGGACAGCGGCAACCAGCTGAGCGCCCCAAAGGGGATGGGTACCTTCACCGAGCAGTCCAACTGCTACGACGTGCAGAACGGTAACAATGGTGACTGGGGCACCTATTTCTACTACGGTGGCCCTGGCAAGAATTCAAATTGCCCATGACTACTTTCTAGTGTGTAGTAGAAGTGCTGTCACCATGCAAAAATGTAACCAAGCATTCAAGTGTGCAATACAGCTTTGATCTGCATCTTATTCAGTCCTAGGTAGTGTGTAACATATGTATGTGCCCTAGAGCCTAGAGTTTTTTTTTTGCCCTTTTTTTCATTTTTTTTCATGTGCCATGTAAAGTTTCTGAAGAGAAGAAGCATGGCTTGAGGTGGTGGTGCTGGGCTGGTGAGTGACCTCTACGGTTTTTTTGCAACTCTGCTTTTTGGTCATCTTCCCCAAGTATTTTGAAAGTGTGCTATGCTTATTGGCTGATGGTAATGGTATTAAGCTCATTGCATCAAGACTACCCCTTTCTCTTCATAGATCACTCCTCCCTGGAAGTATATGAAAGCATTGCCCAAAGCCGGTTTGCACACTTCGGTGGTGCTGTCAATGTAGAAACTAGAAAGTAGAAACAGATCCTAGTGCTGGCAACGGCAGTGTTGCTGTCAATGTAGAAAAAGTAGAATCAGAACTAGTGGGCAAAAGTCATTTTTATCTCCCTGGACAATGGGCTAAGTTCACGTTTTCACTCTAGACTCGAAAACTGGACTCCTTGGACTTGTGATCAGGGTTCACCAAACTGTCGGTAACCGGTCCGGTTTGACCGGTTACCGGTCCGGACCGGTTCCGGTTTGGTCCGGTATGAAATCGGTCCAAATTCAAAATTTAAATTTGAATTAAAAAAATGAAAAATTCTCAAAAAATTCCTAAAAATACTTCGAGGTGCGACGAATCTAATGATGTCAAATTTTCTTCAAAATTCGTTCATTTAATATAGTTTGCGGGGATTTGAAGTTAAATAAAAAAAACGTGCATACAAAAGTATACAAATACAATGTAAAAGTAGTATAAAAAAGAGTTGAAGGGTTCATTTAGACTAAAATATGTTATACAAACATTTATTTAGTATACTTTGCGGGCATTTGAATTTAAACCAAAAAAGAAAAAAAATTGAATTTGACCGGTTACCAGTCAAACCGACCGGTTACCAGTCAAACCGGCCGGTAAGCCGGTCTAACCGGCCGGTATACCGGTACGAACCGGTTGAACTGCGCCAT
This sequence comes from Panicum virgatum, assembly GCF_016808335.1. Classification (NCBI taxonomy): domain Eukaryota; kingdom Viridiplantae; phylum Streptophyta; class Magnoliopsida; order Poales; family Poaceae; genus Panicum; species Panicum virgatum. The sequence continues at coordinate 8,610,857 of NC_053146.1, forward strand.
TTGAATTCAAATTTCAATTTGACCGGTTTCTACCGGTAACCGGTCAAACCGGTCCGGTAAACCGGAACCGGAGGCCGGCGATTACCGCTAAACAGTCGTATATTTTAACCCTGCTTGTGATACGAGGCGCATTACCTCTGACTGTCTTAGTGGTTTGCTCCTTTTCTTTTACATTTATTTTGGATGAATCTTTGAAAAAATCATATTAAATTACAAAAAAATTATAAAATGAAAATTTTAATTTTGTTGGACTCCATATGAGTAGATCTATGCAGTGAATATATGATATAATTTAGTAAACATTTTTTTGTACTTTTAGATATATATTTTCCTGTAATTAATTTGTAGCTACATTTTCCATGGACCAATTATGGTGAAATTTTTATGGTGGTCCAATCGTTATATGATTGAGCTGTAGTAAAATTTTCATACTCATTGAATCATGTATGCGTAAGTAATAGATTCAAAAGTTTAATTCCAATTGCTCAAGCATATACGATTCAATGACTATGGAATTTTTACTGCAGCTCAAGCGCATAATGATTATCCCACCATAAAAATTTCACCATAATTGGAGCACGAAAAATGTAAATATGAATTAATTACAGAAAAGTATATATCTAAAAGTAAAAACAATTTTACTAAATTATATAATCATTTCATATGTTCAATGCATATGTCTACTTATGTGGAGTCCAACAAAATTAGATTTTTTATTTTATGAAATTTTTATGATTTGCTATAATTTCTTAAAGATTCATTTGAAATAAATATAAAAGAGGAGGAAAAGCATAGAGAAATCAGCCAGGAATATTTGAGTCGGAGGAGCCTAAATAACTGATTTTTGAGTTCAGAATGAAAATATGGATTCGCCCATTATCGTAAAAAGGACCTTTTTCAATCTAGTTCTGGCAACGGCAGCCTGCCCCACAATGGCGCTACGGCCCATATAGACACATTGGGTACTGGTGGCTCCTTTCTCACACATGCGAGGGGGTCTCAACCCTCACTATGTTGCGTTTTTTTCTTTTTTATATTTTAAAAAAATCAAAATTTCAAAAATACATGTCTGTTTTGAAAAATTTCAAAAATACCCCCCGGTCGCCCCCCATAGGGCGACATGCCCTAAGTATAATTTTTTTTCAAATTCGCAACGAGGTCCCTGGGCAAAAAAAAATGCAAGGGGGCCTGTCGCCCACCCCAGGGGCGACAGGGGCCTGTCGCCCGTTGGGGGGGCGACAGGGTCCCTCCCCCCTATATAAGCCCTGGCCGCCATACGCCGCCATTCCTTTTGTCATTTGAGCCTAAAAATTTAGGAAAAAAGAGAGGGGTGAGGAGAAGAAAAGCGGCGAAACTCTGCTAAATTGCGTACTTGTGATCTACCGGTAACTTTCGTATGAATCCATTGATATTGTATAACAATTTAATTTAATTAGCGGATTAGCTGAATTAGATTTGGTGCTTTAGAACACTCGTTTAGTATTACAATTTCAGTACTATTACATACTTATTTTTAAATTAATTATGAATTAGAATAGAATTATGAAAGTACCTTATTGATATTGCAGCATAATGCAATGGCTGCCTCCAATTGTGGAGGATTTTCATGGACCGAAGAAAAATCTAGTATAATACTTGATATCATGACCCATCTTGTTATCAGTAAGAAGTTGGATCCGTTAGCGGATGGTACGATAGAGATGGTGTTGTCCAAAGTAGTAGAGTTTAAAGATTTCACATTATTTCAAGGTATTACGACGCAAGATGTAAAGGGACACCTGCTAGAACGTCGGAAGATATACATGAGAGTATGTGAACTAGCGAATCATCCTAATATCATTGGATTCTTACAAAGTTCTTGTAAGATATGGATGCGGCCAGAGGTGTATGAGATGCACATTAAGGTAACTCTCATTCAGTTGTAATCCCGTCCGTCATTTCGAATCTATATTTATGAAACAGTAACATTGTTTTTTAATTATATGCTAGGATTACCCCGAGGACACGGAGTTGATTAACAAAACGATACCAAATTTCCGTAAATTGGTATGTATCTTCGGTGGACTTATGCCGCAAACTAGACGAAGGAGGTGGATAAGATCTTCAGGTGATAGTACTTGGCCTGCGCAAGAACAGATGTGTGGAGGTTCGTCGAGTCATGCTTCAGCACCTCAACCACCAACTTGTGTTAACTGGGATGACGACATGGATGACTTCATGACCCCCAAACCATGGCCTCCAACACATGATGTTCCTCCCCCTTTACATGAACCTAGAATCAGAAAAGAGACAAAGGGAAAGACAAGAGGTTCGTCAAGTCATGTTGCACCACCTGCAGCACAAACTTGTGTTAACTGGGATGACGACATGGATGACTTCATGCCCCCCAAACCATGGCCTCCAACACATGATGTTCCTCCCCCTGTACATGAACGTAGATCCAGAAAAGAGAAAAAGGGAAAGCCAAGAGGTTCGTCGAGCCATACTACACCACCTACAGCACCACCATCTGTCAACTGGGATGACGACCTAGATGATTTCATGCCATGATCTATAACATATGATGTTCATTGGTTTAAGATGTATTCACATTTAGTATTGTTAATGTTGTATTATGCTTGTATGTATGTCTCGTACCTAACTTGCATTCACTGGACATGTACATAATGTCGAGTTTGAATCGTACTTAGTCGTAATGGAGCATCGAAGTATAAACATACCATCTATTGTATGTAATGGAAAATACGAGAGTGATCAGAGGCGAACGTTGAAGTGTATAAATAAGCGGTCCACAGCTATCTCATTATAAATAAACATCAGAGATACAAACATCAGATATATCTAACCACCCCTAGGGCGTCGGACCCTCTTTGCCCTCTGCTGGGCACGGACATGGCCATCAGAGCTTTTCATGTCACTAGAATACTAAAAAGCACACATTTAATTAATATAATGATAAGAAATAAGAACTAAGAAATGCATTACATAATGTGAACCATCAAATTTTACATCATAATACAATGATAATGAAACACACATCACATATTCAGTGGCATGGCAGAACCCGTTGCAAACTACGGTAAACAGATTCCGGACTAACCTAACATGCCTTAGGTAATTTAAAAAAAAAACAGAACAATCACAACGATGCAGCATGTCACTAGCCTTAGGGTAGTCCTAGTAGCCGTACCCCCACGTAGCAAACTGCGTTGAGCCTTCTCCGCAGTATCCACCCATTGCAGGTGGTGCAGGCGGTGGTGCCGGAGGCGCAGGACCCTTCTTCTTGTGACAAGGGCAGTTGCAGTAAGGAATAGTGCATGGTTCATCCTGTGAACCGGCAGCATTGCTGGTATCATCAACTTCGTCGTCTTTGTTACCCTCGCTCACTTCCTCATAATGGTTCACCTTGCATTCCAGATCAAAGATCTTTATCTGGAGGTACTCGATGAACTGCTGAACAGAATCAATTGGTGCAGGATCGACCCACCTAGTAAAACCACAGTTTTCTGGAGCATCGGAAGACTGCAAAACAAATTTCATGTAAGGTGTCTCATTGAAGATAAAGAAATGAAACAACCGAGTATTATCCATGCGTGTGGACATTTAAAGAAACGCCGACTGCCATCCATCCCGTCGGTGCACATCTGCACTAAGCAGTCCTCACCATGTCTGCATTTTGGCCACGGTTCTCTACGGTTATCGTATTGTCGAAGAGGAGTTTCATTGGTAAATTCACTCTTGTGCTGTGGCGGAAACTCAAACACTGGTTCCGGAAAGGAATCAGGTCCAAGAGGCCCCTCCCATATTATGGGGTCTCCCTTTCTTCCCCCTTTTACTTTCCCAAAACCGTAGTAATTCTTACCGCTAGACCCACCTCCAGACATTGGGTATACAATGAGCTTTGGTGTTTAAGTGCTGATGGGAGTTCACAAACTTCGGAGTATTTATAGGCGCACAAAGGTCTGATACCCGGAGTGTGTAGTGTAAATGCACCTAAAAAGCCTACATGACAACACAGTGAAGAGGCTAGCTGACCTAACACTGAAAAGGCTAGATTCGATTCTCGAAATGACTACTCGATGCATCTCTGTGCATGCAGACTCACAGCGCTGCATTGCTGCTGCTCGGTCGATCGCACCTAGATGCCGCCTTCCCCACTACACGCCACAGACCTTCGCTGTAGAATGACAGGTCCGTCGTCCTCGCCAGAGAGACTGCTTTGAAGGTGAGCTGGTGTGGTTGCCGTGTTGTCACATCTTTTTGAAATGGTGGAAGGGCACTGCTATTGGGTCACGTATGTCTGGGCAAAGAATGCGACATTTGGGAAACCCGTGATCGCCGTGCTGAGCAGTGGCAACCTGTGATCTCGTACTCGCAGCTAGATACACTATGGTTCCTATTTTGAGCTATTCGAGCGTGTAGTCGTCATCATCGTCGGCATGATCTCGGCCGCTAACCCCTACCGCACCTAACTTGTCCTTCATTAAATCACGGAAAAAATTCGCAAGAACTTCCCTTATTTCACAAGCATTATGGAACCCACAAACATAACAAGTTCACATCAATAGTATCTATAGAAAGAAATGACAAGTAAACTAGCACAATCATAAACATCGGATACAAATAAGCGGTCCACAGCTATCTCATTACAAATAAACATCAGAGATACAAACATCAGATATATCTAACCACCCCTAGGGCGTCGGACCCTCTTAGCCCTCTGCTGGGCACGGACATGGCCCTCGGAGTAGGTGAGAACATCCGGAGACCTCACCTGTCGCTCAGGACGCGCAAGAGGCTACGGTGTCTGCTGCTGAGAGATCCCAAGTGGTGCACCTCCTAGCTGTGAATACCCCAAGACATCGGGGTCACCTTGCGCGGCAGGCTCTTCTGGAGTCAAGCTGTCGAGGTCGTCTAAGGTGAAGGCCTCGTTATCTGGTTGAAAGGAAGAAGAAGAAGGTCCGGCGCCCGCATCGGGGTAGAATCCTATGCTTAAAATGTGGATGTTAGCGTTCGCTCGTGTATTTCATCATGACATGTAGAAACTGAAATACGAAACATAAACTAACCTGTGTAGACCGGTATCTGTGGCCCCGGTACCATCCCTGGATACGGTCCGCCAACCGGTGTTGTCCCTCTAAACATTCCAGTATGGCCGAACGCAGTAGTTGGATCGTATCCTGTATATGATATTAGTAAATATGTAGGAACACTTGATCTAATTTTAAAGAGATATGTACGTTACCTGCACTTGGGAAGAACTGCGACGTCGGCCCGTGCACGGTCGACGGACACGGGAACGATGACGAGGCCTAGGACGACCCGTGGCTATCTTCGTACTGCACACGACTTCCCAATCTGTGCACTACCTGACGCAACTGATCACGCTACCTCGACCATGCCTCTGTCTGCTCAAACTGGGTCATTGGGGATCCGGCACGTACCCTCGTCAGGTAAGTCGAGCAGTCCGTCTCCATCATGTTGCAAAGGCGAAACTGCATCCATTCAGTAAAGGTACAGTTAGAAACACATGAATTATCTTATGAATATATATATATATATATATATATATATATATATATATATATATATATATATATATATATATATATATATATATATATATGCAAATATGATCAAGAGACTCAGCGCGCCAGCTAGTGCCTCCACGTGGTGCCGGCCATAGCCATCCTGAGGCCTCGCCTGGTGTGGCTGCGGGTGAGTGTCAACATAAACCAGACGAGCCCGAGTCCGGGGTAAGTACCAGGTGAGGTAAGCCCTAAAGGAGCTGTCTGTGTGTGGTCCTGTTGGATAGACCAAGTGCTCGTCTGCCTGTTCCCATTGGTCCACCCACGGCTGCATCTTGGTGAGCCAATCATCAGAGCACGGCAAGCCACTCCTTGACAACCTACAAAAGTGGACCACGAAGAATCGTTAGATTCGACACGAATGTATGAGCCAAGTTCATTCATAATTACCTGTGGTCCTGGCGACTGACACGCTCCAACGTGGTGGGCACCGGAAACTCCTGGCGCTGCCCAAACTGTCTCCTGACTCTCTAGGGGCAATATGCCTCAACCGCGATGTCATAAACTAGGACGGCGGTAGTAAGCCACATGCTCGCATTCGTGGAGCAGTGCGAAGACAGGCCTGCAGGTGCACGGGTTGGGCCTATTCGGTCGAGCTGAATAGGCCCAACCTCGACAAGACGGCTCAGAGTCAGTAGACCGGCCTCACGTAACCTGCAATAAACAAAATTGTCGAAACAAAGGAATACCGATGAATACATAAGTGATAAACAATAATATTTCATTACATACCTGTCACATCAATCGTGGTGTATAGAGATCACTTCCCCGGGTGGACGAGGACGTAGCACCTCTAGGGCTCAGTGCTCAATAGCTGCAAAGTAAGACCTGTGGCTCGACTCGATATCTGGGTCTAGCAAGGAGTCCATCTCCATACCTGCATTCAAAAATATATGAGAACACATAGGTACATATATGTTTCATACAAACTGGACGCGTAATATTTATACATTACAGATAGGTTCGATACAAACTCCACACACGATTACTATATATTACAGATAGATTCGATACAAACTCCACGCACGATATTTATACATTACAGATATGTTCCATACAAACTGGACGCACGATTACTACATATTACAAATATGTTCGATACAATTGTGGATCATGACACCGAATGCCTTCCACGAGCAATTCTCGCCGATGGTCGTCTGAACGTAGGAGGTGCTCCATCTCTGGGATTTCCGGAAGGACCGACGTCAGCAACATCATGAACTGCATTCTGAGGACTCTTCTTGTAGTTGTGACCCAATACTCCACATTGGCTGCAACGCTTTTGTGCCTTGCTTGCTTCGGACTCGTCCATACCATTCCGAATACGACGTATCTGATGGCGGCCTTTGCCTTTCTTAGTGGCTGGATCAGGAATAAACATCTTATTCTCATTATCCTGAATGAAAGGCCCCACTATTCCAATCCCGTATACCTCATGTCCCCAGGTGGATACAGCTGCTTCCTTACTGAAGTAAGGTGAAACAAATACTCCTGGCTGCAACCCAGACTCTGCACATGCCGCAATGAGATGCGAGCATGGCAAATGCAATAACTTAGGCTTCATGCAGGTGCAGAAGGCTTTGCCATCTACTGTAATCAAACTCTCCTGTACCACCCTATCTCTACGGATACCACGACCAGTTCTATCCTTGCATAGAACCTCAAATCTATGCTCCATTGTACCTGTCGATATGACGCAGTGCAGTTTGGCCTTTTCAATCTTCTCTTGCATATATTGTGTCACTCTTCTGCAAAACTGAATTTGGGAGTTGCTGATGTTTATGCTTGCAGCCATGTAACGCTCTCTGAAATACTTCATGCACCCATACATGATGAACTCAACAATTCCCACAAGAGGAAAGGCACGACAAGAACGCATAACCATATTGAAACACTCTGCATGGTTCGTTGTCTGAATACCATACCGTATTCCGTTGGTGTCATAAAGGAATGACCATTTCTCCTTAGGTGCACCTCGAATCCAGTGTGAAAATGGCTTCTCAATTGAATCCCTAGCCTCTGCAGCCTGACTCGTGCCTGATCCTGATGCCCTTACCTTCACTAGCTCTGCAGTCAACTGATCTAGCATCTGCCATAATACATTGAATTTTCTCTGTTGATTTTGGGTGCACAACCTCTTAAACAGGTTCTTAAGATCCTTGTTCTTGAAGTGGTCATAGAAGTTTGCACCCATATGCCTAATGCACCACCTGTTTTGGACATCGGACCACAATGGAGGCGTTATCGCAGTTCCACGTTGCAATTTCAGTATTGATTGTAGCAAACCTGCATGCCTATCACTAATAAGGCACACATCTGGACGTGCAGCAACAACATGAACCTTCACTCGTTCAAGGAACCAATACCAACTGTCTAAGTTCTCATTCTCAACAAATGCAAATGCGAGCGGAACTATTTGGTTGTTGCAATCTACCCCGATTGCGGTGAGTATCTGACCTTTATACCTTCTAGTCAGAAATGTTCCATCAATGCAGCTCACCGGAAGACAACACTGAAATGCTCTAACACAAGCACCTATGCAAAAGAAGGCTCGTTGCATAATTCTTTGCCCCCTAGTCACGGCTGGTACGAGGTATGTGTCATAAAAGCTTCCAGGATTTCTAGCAGCAACCTGGGATAACATACGAGGTAGGTTATCATATGATGCCTCGTATGTGCCGAACCGCATCTCGAACACCCTTTGTTTAGCCCGCCATGCCTTCAAATAACTAATGGTGTACTAGTAAGTTTGCTCAATGTGTCGAACAATCATTTCTGGCTCATAATTTAGGTTGTCCATAATCAACCCATATATTTGCTTTGCAACAAAGTCACATGATATATTGCGATGCGAGGGAAGAACTTCTGACAGCAAACAAGTGTGCTCTGTCACAATGGAACATTTCCAGTTCGACTTCCATTTTCCCTTGAATGCATGTACTCGCCATGGACATCCATCATTCACACACTTCACCTCATATTCTTTACTGCCAGACTTTACGACTCTGAATTCTCGTTTCAATGATATTGCCCATAGTCTCACAGCATCTTTTACAGATTCAATGTTTGGATATGTTGCACCTTGCACTACCTCATTCCCTCTGTACTCCCACTCCTGATTTCGTACGTCTTCTGCGACATGACTGCCAAAACCATGCTCCTTCCACTCTTTTGGCAATGAGTACTGCTCGTCATCAGATGAGCCCTCATATTCTTCCATCTCTATTGCGGTTTGGTCTTCTGCCTCCATCTCGTCCACAATGCTATGTATCCTCTCTCTCTCATCAGCAAGGCCCTGTGGTCCCATGTTTTGGTTCTCTGTCTCTTCTGACTCATCTTGCTCAACATAATTGGTCTATCTTCGAATACTCGGAGTTGCTTGATCTGCACCATGTTGGATTTCATTTTGTGTCTTCTCCTGGATTTGAACAAGAATGGCCAGATGCCACCCATACTCTAGAGCTGCTTGCATGTACTTCTGCCAGTCATCAGTGTTGTGTATCATCATCAATTCTCATGAATCACTTTCTACCTCCCAATTAACAAGAGACTGGACGGTCATCACATGTGTCAACGGATCAACACCGAACCCACGCTGCAACCACTTACATATGGAACCAAAACTCCTTTCCAGAGGTTTATCTATGGCGCTAGATGTGCACTTAAAGGCAGAAAGATCTACTCCATTTGGCCCATACAAAATATTGTAGTCACCATAAAATACTTGAAACTGCATCTTGCTCGACATATCTGTATATCACAGAATACTTATCGAGTTATACTCTTTACTTCACTACCTTATTCAATAATCCGTAAAAACTAAGTATGAAATTCAACTACAACGTATAAGTATTCATAACTACGTGATGGCACTCAAATTCTATACTGCATATGCCAAATTCTATTCTAAATCATAATTAATTTATAAACACGTCTCTAATAGTACTGCAATTGTAATAATAAATGCCTCTAATAGTACTGCAATTGTAATAATAAATGCGTAGTACTAATTTTCTAAACTAATTTACTACTACGTAACTAAAAACTAAAGTATCATTAAACTCCTACTTAAATGGTTCTACTATAGCACTAATTAAATTAAATTACTCTACAATACCAATGGAAAAATACATAAACTAAATGTACTAACCTGCAGATCACAAGTGCTGAATCCGACAGGGCTTCGCCGCTTCCCTTCTCCTCACCCCTCTCCTTTTTTCTGGATTTTTGGTGGAATTTTCGGGCTCAAATGAGGAGGAAATGGGGGGTCGGAGGCACCCGGTCGCCCGGGGGGGGGGGGGGGGGGGGGGCGACAGGTCCCCCTGCCGCGCCTGTGGGCGGGGCCCATTGGTCGCCCGAGGCGGGGGGGGGGGGGGGCGACAGGCCCCCTTCCATTTTTTTTCCCAGGGACCTCGTTGCGAATTTGAAAAAAAAATTACACTTAGGGCCTGTCGCCCTATGGGGGGCGACCGGGGGTATTTTTGAAATTTTTCAAAACGGACATATATTTTTGAAATTTTGATTTTTTAAAATATAAAAAGAAAAAGCCGCCATTATGTTGGGCTGGCTAGTGGGCTGTCAAGGTCCATCAATGCAGAAAACAAAATCAGAAAAGATAGACTAAATAATCCATTTGAAGGCGAGATGCCTGCATTTTTTTTTAAAAAATAGACTAACTACTTATTCATCTTAAAAATAGATTTCAGGCAGTTTCTCTGACCAATAGTAGAAGACATTCAACTCGTAAGAATTGGCTGAAGTTCTCCTTTGTTTGAGCCAGTTTTCATTGCCTAATTATTTGTTACCTTCTTTGTTTTTGTCATTGGTCAATTTTGATAATGTGTTATTTTTTTTACCAAAGACCACTTTGACCCTGCTTTATAGAGAAAGCAATAATAGGGTTTTTAGCTAGGGACGCCAGCGTTTACAGATAACAAGCGCAAGACATAGAGTCTAAGCCTTTTTGCTGACGACTAGACGTGAAACCTCTCCAACTTTCCTCTCTCCAGAACAAAGACCAACAAAGAAAAGTCTTTAGACCGGGGGACGCAGCCCCTTGCCCAACTTAAGAGCAAAAGAAAAGCAACGAGATTACACTGGTAAAAGCTGAATTATTGATAATGTGTGATAATCCTGTCTTATAATGAATAAAGTTTGTTCGAGAAAGCATTAGCTTGTACGTCCTTTCTCTTGAATCGTATTGTGTAGGCAATGTTTCACCAAAATCGGTTAATCACAACAAGCTGCGAATTGTACGTTGATGGGGAGTGCTCGAGCTCTTGCTGCTAGTTCAGCCATTTCCACTGTTGATAAATATTTACTCGTTTGGTCATTCTCATTTTATCTAAAATTCTTGATGTATCACATTCCCATTACAAAACTCTTGACAAGGCGCCTCCGAATTCTAGTTACCATGCCATTCAGCATCATCCCCGTCGACCTCTCCAGTTTTAGGTAGCCATTCCATGCATACTAAAAGAGGTCTAAGTTTTTTCTTTTTTTTGGATGTTTTTTTGGATGTTGCCGAGGTCTAAGTTTTTTTTTCCTTTTTTTGGGACGATTTTTTTTGTATGTTGCCACTAGCACCGGGAAGCAAGTGATCTATTAGTCCCTCGGAGTTCAGCATGCTGTTTTATAGGCAGTCATCGTAAATCCAGCTTTTACTTTGCTCTCGTCCCCCCTACCGGGCAGTTAGTAGCTATATATACACGCTGAGTGAATGGGGGCACACAGCATATGCAGAACTACTGTATTAAAATTTAACATATTCATGATGCTCGCCCAAGATAAAAAGAGGGACCGATGTGAAATGATTAGGGATACTGTTGCTATCTAGCTCCAAGGTTTGAGCGACTTCATCAGTTAGGTGAAATAACTAAATTTATCTGAAAACATTGGTCTTGATGTACTGTTATTTGAAATTAGAAGTTCTATTAATTTCAAGATCGTCACATCAAGATGATACAAAATATTGAAATACTATCATATTTGTATAGGTGATGCTAATTTTTGTAGACAAAGATTTTTATTAGTAATGATGCTAATGATTTCATGTAGCCTCGCATGAAGTGTATTGTTTATGCTAATTTCACAAACAGGCTGACGATAAGGGTGACACTGACATATCCGATCCATGTTATAGCAGCCATCACGCGACACGCCGAGACCCACTGCGGCTTTTGAGTTGCTCTGTTCAGCAAGGCTGATACTATCTCCCTGCGCTTCCAAGTCCGGGGACATCTTGACCTGTTTAGATCACAATCCGTAAACCTCTTAAATGCTAAAAAGCATCACATCAAATGTTTGTACATATGCATAGAGTACTAAATGAAGTTTATTTATAATTTTTTTTGCATTAATGGGCTGTAAATCGCGAGACGAATCTAATGAGCCTACTTAATCCATGATTTGCAACAGTGATGTTACAGTAACCATCCGCTAATCATAGATTAATTAGCATCATTAGATTTGTCTCGCGATTTACAACTCATCTGTGTAAAAAGTTTTGTAAATAGACCTCATTTAGTACTTCAAATTAGTAAGATTCCATTGCAAAATTTTTTTGCGTTTCATCTAAACACGCCGCTTGTAATCAAATTTCCACTCCACTAGAGGAAAATACAACTGTGCCACCTGATCCATCATTCACATGTTCATAACAACGGACAACGCTGGCGGCAGTGATGCAAAATGGCGAGGATGAACCGTGTCTGCAGCGAAGATTCCTGGCGCATCCCATCCCCATGATTCCATTCAGGTAGCTCTCCATTCTCTTCTGTTTGAGCCAGTTTTGTTTGTCTAATTATTTGTTACTTCTTTGTGTCATTGTGTCACAATGCTGTCTTATAATGAATAAAGCTTCCTCGAGAAAGCATCAGGCACCGTTTGGTGGATCGAATGAATCTCAAAAGAAAAACGTAGGAAAAGACAGGGAGTGTGAGTAGAGAGGAAATAACGAAACAATGCACGGCAAAGAAGAACCTGATCCACCACCAGTCCACCACTGTCTCTACCAATGTCTCTTCTAGCTGGGCCACTGCAGTCGCTGCGGGCTAGAACACGCCTTTCTTCCGGCGTCGACCTTCACTGCTGCACTGCCATGTGCCATGGACCCGGGCGTGGGTTTGTCCTGTGTGCCCCACCCCCCAGCGGCCTGCTCGGCCGGCTTGCTGCTTGCTACTGCCGTGGTCAGGAGCTATAGCCTGTTCCCTTCGTCGGTGGCCGGTGCGCTACGGGGCCGTGCCTATTTGCCGTGTGACAAAGGCACACGGCAAAGACCGGTTTACACTCGGCAAAGTGTTTGCCGAGTGTAACACACGGCAAACAGCTCACGGCAAACAACGGCCGGCAAAGAGCTAGTTTGCCGTGTGCTACATCTCGAACACATGGCAAATACTTTGCCGTGTGCATTATTGAGCCCACGGTAAAATAAAGTGCACTGGCGTAACCCCCCGTTGAACAGCCTGTTTGCCGTGTGCCGTAATGGCTTGGCACACGGCAAACACAGCCCCTTTGCCGTGTGCCCTGTCCTAGGCACACGGCAAACACAGCCACCTTTGCCGTGTGCCACGTGGACAGGCACACGGCAAAGAATGGCAGCTTTGTCGTGTGACTTGCCATGGCACACGGCAAAAAATGGTGGCACACGACAAAATTAATTTTCAGATTCATTTTTTTTGTTTAATCACAAATATTTCAGATTCCAATCAAATTAACATCACAGACAATTCATATATATTGCATCAAATGTCGCGATCATTTCATATATCACAATTTGCATCACATTCAATCCATAGAAGTCCAAATGCAAATATAGCAAATATCGCAATGCATACAAGCCCAAATGTAGTCGATACAAGTCCATACAAGCACTGGTAGTTCATACATGTCCATACAAGCACAAGTTCAAACGATAGTCTATACAAAGAGTGTAAGTCCATACAAGCACAACTCACGACTACGGCGGCGGCAGCGGGTGCTACGACCACGAAGGGTTCTGCCGGAACTGCTGCATGTAAGTCACCCAATGATGAGGCAGCCACACATTCTGAGGCATCGGCGAAGGGGACATTTCTGTTGGCCAATCATTTGATGCCGCCGATTGAGGCTGCAAATTCAAAGTCATTAATTTGAAGTCTTTGTTTCTAAGTCTTTGTTTCTAAGGCATTGTTTCTAAGTCATGATAGAGTTGTCTATTAGTCAAATAACGATAAATGAAATTAGAAGGTTGTGAAATCGCTCACAGGAGTAGGGGTAGCTGCACGCGCAGGGATATTAGTCTGAGGGAATTGCGGTGGCCAAAGACCCATTTGCGAGCCCAGTCTGCATGAACTAAAAAGCCAGGGCCAGCTGCATCTGATTCTGCTGGGAGGCTTCCTGTGTCTGCCGAAGGTCTTGCTGCATCCTCTCCCGCTCGGCCGCCCACGCCTGCTGTTGTGCTAGGAGTTGTGCTTCAAAGTCCCGTTGCATCTGGGCCTACAAAATTAGATTGCATGGTTAGAGTACCAAGAAACATATGTCAAAATTAATAAACCTTTGCTATAACAGAAATAACCTTCAGTGCCTCCATCTGGATCTCCGTAGTGCTTTGACGTGGGCGTATGGCCGGGCTAGAGCTGGTGCTCCTGGCTCGAATCTGCGCGAGAGTAGGAGTACTGGTGGTGTCAATCAAGCTGTCTCCAATCCAGTACCGGCCATGCTTCTTCCCTTCTCCCACCCTCATCATGACTTCTGCATCAATGGGTTCCGTGCTCGGATCAAAGTCCGGCCCATTCACCTTCGTTGCCATCGAGTTGTACTCACTGAGACGACTGTGGACAGTCGCGTGGCTGTACGCTTCTGGGGGGTCCGCCGGGTTGTAGTTGACATCCGATGTCGCCTTCCCTTTGTGGGCCAAAGCCCACGCCTTGATCGGGGGGCAAGGCTCGCCTCCATGTGAGGCCGACTGTGAAAAAAGAAAGATGATTACAAATTATGTACGGTTGAGTGTTAAAATGAAGAAATGAATTCACTTACCCATCTGGCCGCGTACTGTCATAGGTGACTGTTGCCCTGATGGTGCGGTGCACCTGGCATCATCAAACGCCGCTGCCGGCAAGACTCGTGCATCTCCACCCAACCTTCCGCATACCACCTGTCGATTATCATGTCCCAGCACTGTTCATTCCTGGCTAACCACCAAGGAATCACCTGCAGGTCATACATGACATATAAGAAGATCAACTGTAGCGTACTTCATTTTAGTAAAAGTCAATATTAATAATATTGTATATTTACCCTCATATATTGTTCCCGAGTTAGCCTGAGGTTTCGCACAACCCCTTTGTTGGTCTTCACTTTTTCGATGCGACGTTTGTAATCACAGTTGGCCTGCATGCGCGCCTCATAGAGCATAGTTGGCCTGGATGCGCGCTTCATAGAGCATATCCGCCACCAGCTTGTGACAGGCCGTGTTTGCCACCTCGCGTGCCACGGTCATCATTCCCTCCTCGCACCTATAGAAATCCTGCACATGATCATGAACGAAGCCATTATATCAAGAATGTCCAATTAATGAGATGTATTGACAATTATAGCGCATACAAGACTTACCCACAATTCCTGCAACACCCGCTCTGCCTTGCTCGCAAAGCACCTGCCTTCCCGGTCCGGTCTATCGATGACTTGGATGTAGTGCTCCCAAGCCGACGCCGGCTGAAGACGGCTGTCAATCTCGATGCATCCAGGGTAGTGGTCCTTGCAAAGCAGGCCCAGAATGCCATTGGGATGTGTTTGTGAACACCTAGAACGACGATTACAAAATTCCTGCCAAAAATATTTGTGTAAAATTGGAATTGAAATATATAAGTACGAAACATAATGAAATAAGCTAAAGTTACTTACCTTTTACCATCCGGCCGAATAATCGGCCGTTGCTTGAGCGGTATAGGTCGGTTCGGGAGACGAGCGGGGCCTCGCATCCAGACGGCAGGTATGTTTCCTGCCACCCCTCCTTGGTCGTCGTCCTCCTCACTAGAGGCCTCCTCCTCCTCCTCGTCCTGCTCTTGCTGCTGGTGGTCCTCCTCCTGGTCCTGCTCCTGGTCCTTCTCCTCCTGCTCCTGCTGGTCCTCCTCCTGGTCCTGCTCTTGCTCCTCCTCGTCCTCAGGGGAGGGTGACCTCGCGCGAGGCCCCCTCGTCCTCCTGCTACTCCTGCCGCTCCTCGTCGTCTGTGACGTGCCGGCATCCTCATCTAGTGGAGGCACCGACGAACTTGCCTCACCCCTCCTCCTCCTCGTTCTCCCTCCAGCCATCTGGGAGGACTCACCTCTACCAGCAACTCTGCGCAGCACGGCCTCCAACAACTGCATCATACCTCCGCCACGCCCCACCATCTTTGATCGATCACCTAAAATTAAAAGGGGCAAACCAATCAGAACAATATTTAGAAATTAATTAATGCAAGTAGTAAAAAAACATAATCCGAACATGTATTACAAATTAATTGTTGCAAGTAGTAAAAAACAAACATAACTAGAACAAGTGAAAAACTGATATAATTGTTGCAAATACGGATCTTACATGTATTAGAAATACTCTTCAAGATCGGGATTAATTGGATCGTAAGTCTCATCATCGCTATCACGTCCGTCGATATCATCAACGGCGTGCTCCAAAGGAAGAACGCTTTCATCATCACTGTCATTGCCTAAACATAATCGCTCAAGTAATTCCAAGTCCTTCGCATTATGAACCTCATCCCCGGCATCCTCGTGAACAAAACTTTCATTGTTTACATCCATTTCGATTGCTTCGGTTAAATCTATTTGGAAACTCCCTTGTAGCCCATCTTCTTGAAAGAACTCTCCTGTATATGTGTTTGGGTCTATGTTGTAATCTTTATTGTTCGGGACAGGTACTTTACCGTGAGGGGACACCTTATACACAACATCCCAACCCTTGAGACGATTGTCGGTTTGGCACGGGTATGACAGATAATAAACTTGTATCGCCTGTTGAGCTACAACATACACATCATCTCCTGGGTACACGGATGACCGCTGAATTTCGACTAGCCCAATATTCGGGGTACGTCTCACAGCTTGAGGATCAAACCAATGACATTTGAATATGACAGGTTTCAGAGGTACGGACCCATGAAACGACAGTTCATATATTTCTTCAAGTGTTCCGTAGTACCCGAGCCCATCATCTCCTGGCGTGAAAACTCCGGTATTTGTTGTTCTTCGATTGGGCCGAATCTGCTCGTGCTTTGTTGTATGAAATCGATGCTGCCTTGCATACTGGACAAGGGAACTTCCCGTGGACACACCAGCCACAGAATATCCCATACGCCGGCAGATCATGCAGGGAATAGTGGTACCAAACATACATTCTGAAGTTTGTCTTTGTAGCTCGATCGTATGTCCAAACCCCATCGTCCCAAGCACGGAGCAAATCGTCAATCAGGGGCTCCATGTACACACTCATATTATTTCCAGGGTGTCCAGGAATTATCAACGGCAAGAATATGTTCTGTCATTGAAAAATAACGCCAGGTGGGAGATTCAGTGGGATAACGAACACGGGCCAACAAGTGCAAGGGCCAGCCGACATTCCATAGGGATTGAAGCCATCTGTCGCCAGTGCAACATGTACATTACGAGCCTCCAAAGCTTTGTGATGATGAATCTCGTCGAAATGGGTCCATGATTGAGCATCGGATGGATGCACAAGCTTATTAGGATTGTAACGAGTTCCCATTTTGTGCCATGTCATCTGCTTCGCGGATTCCTCGGTCATGAACAGACGTTGGATTCTTGGTATGGGCGGCAGGTACCGTAGGACTTTCACGGGTACCGCGAGCTGCCTCTTCTGACCATCATCAGAGTCTACCTCCACGAACCGAGAGGATTCACACTTTGGACAGTACTTTGCTTCAACGTGTTCTTTCCTAAATAAGATGCATCCCTTGGGACAAGCATGTATCTGTTCATATGGCATCTTCAGTGCACGAAGGAGTTTCTGTGCCTCATACATGCTCTTTGGAAGAATGTGCCCTTCCGGAAGCATGCTGCCAATAACTTGTAACATAACATGAAAGGCGTCTCGACTCAAGGTAAATTGGGACTTCACGGCCATTAGGCGGCCAATGGCATCCAATTGTGAAACCTTGGTATGACCGTGAAGGGGTTGCTAGGCTGCAGCCAACATGTCATAGTACGCCTTCGCGATTGCCTCTGGCTCCTCCTCCTCCCTACGTCCTTCATCAAAATGTGCTTCATGAAAGTTATCTAACATGTCTGCAACCCCAGCATCAGCGTCATGTTCTTCAATGCGTTGCCTAACAACTTCGTCTCTCATATGATTGGCTTCGCCATGGTAGGTCCACCGGATACAATTTCTCGTAAATCCATAATTGCAAAGATGATTCGTCATGATTTCGCGTGTTTGTCGACGCGTGTTTGCACATTTATTGCACGGACACCAGGTGGTATTGCCTCCTTTGAGCTTTGCAAATGCTCCATCCAAGAAAGCCTCGGTCTTGTCAATCCACTCCCTGGACAACTGACCCCCACATTTCCATCCAGTATACATCCACGCACTGTCATCCATCCTCTATCATATCAATGAGTAATATAATATAAAAGATCATCCTTGCATCTACACGATGTCTACCAATTCTAATAGGTTAAGATAGGTCATAATCCCACCCGAGAGGATGCGTAGCTGGGGTTGGTTATCATGCTCTACACCGATCCGAGGCAGAATTTCGGCAGCACCTCCCCGCTGTTCTCCAAATACACGTCCCGAAAAAGGAGATTGTGTATCCGGAGAACAACGAGGAAATGATGCCGAGACTCTGTCTCGAATCGGCGTTGACCATGAGAACTAACCCCATCTACGCACCCTATCAGGCTGTCCAAAAAATGTGGACAATTCGAAACAGATACGGTCATACATATGCAAAGATCTTCATATATCCAACTGTATCTCCTTCGAACGGGTGACGCCTAACTCGGTTACTCCTATACGAACATGAAACGGAATGAAGTGTTGTTTGCATTGTCGTCACCTATGGCTCGACGGTGGCCGAGGCGATGTCGCGCGTGTCGGTGCGGACGGCTCGAGGACGGTGTGCACAATAGCCTCTCCTGCCAAAACAGATACAGAATGGTGTCAATTGAAAATTTTAGTACCACCTCTCCCCTCGAAATTGAAGTTTTCTAACCCTGCAAAAAAAGCATCAATGCACTGGCTCACCTATGGGATGTTGAGCCACAGCGGGGCGGCAAAGCGTCGGTGGAGCGGTGGAGCGTCACGGCGGGGCGCCAGTGCGTGGCCGCGTGGCGTCGGGGCGGGGCAGGGCGCCAGAACTCAGGGCCGGTGTGGGGCCAGGGCAGGGCAGGGCACCGGGCCGAGGAAGCCGGCCGGCGTGGTGTCGGGGCGAGGTGTCGGGGCGCGGCGTGGCGACGGGGCACGGCGAGATGGCAGCTCGGCGAGGGCGGCGTAGGGCACACGCGGCAGCACGGCGGGGCGGCGGCTCGGGGAGGTGGCGGAGGCCCCGCGCCGCGGCACGGCGTGGCTGCGGCTCAGCTCGGCGAGGTGGCGGAGGCCCCCCGCGGGCGGGGCGGCGGCTCGGCTAGCCGAGGTAGCGGAGGCCCCGCGCGGTGGCGTAGCGGGGCGGCGGCTCGGCGAGGTGGCGGAGGCCCCGCGCGGCGGCACGGCGGGGCACCGCCTCGGCGTGGTCGCGGAGGCCCCACGCGGCGGCACGGCGGGGTGGGTGACGCGCGCGGCGGCTCGGTGCGCGCGGCGGGGTGGGGGGAGAGGGCGTTGGCACGACGGTGCGCGCGGCGGCTCGGCGAGATGGGCGAGGTGGCGATGGCTGCAGAGGGCGCGCGCGGCGGCATGGCGGCGCGGCGGCTGGGCGAGGTGGCGGAGCGGCGGCACGGCGGGGTGGGTGGCGCGCGCGCGGCGGCTCGGTGCGCGCGGTGGGGTTGGGGAGAGGGCATTGGCACGACGGTGCGCGCGACGGCTCGGCGAGGTGGGCGAGGTGGCGAGGGCGCGCGCGGCGGCACGGCGGCGCGGTGGCTGGGCGAGGTGGCGGAGCGGCGGCACGGCGGGGTGGGTGGCGCGCGTGCGGCTGCTCGGCCTGTGCGTGTGCGTGTGTGGTGTGGGGGGCTACAAAGCAAACAGCTAAGTGTTGGGCGAGTGTGTTTGCCGTGTGCCACGATCCATGGCACACGGCAAATAACCTATTTGCCATGTGTCCCAGGCACGGCACACGACAAAATAAGTTTTTTAAAATCTCTCCAAATTCAAATTCAAAATTGGTTATACAAAATTTTATCTAATGAACATTGAAAATACATTGCCAAAGACACTAAATAATTCAAGTTTTATGGTTTTATGAAAATAAATCTATTATTTCATGCGTTTCTATATTATATCACATGATTCTATTTAATTGAAAAAATAAAATAAAAATACAAAGCAGAAGCGAAAAATTACCAAATTTTGGAATCAAGGAATCTAAGTTGGGTATTGCATATACAAAAAGTTTAGAGTCAAAATCAAATTCAACCGTAAGTTTCATTCGAAATCTGAACTGTTATTTCTCAACTCTACAGCTCTTCTACGCATATTCTCGGATTTTTAACAAGCATATGACGAAACTTCAACGGATCCTTCTTAAAAAAATTTCATGGCTTCCACACATGAAATTATGATATCATGCCAAATTTTATGATTTTTTGACTTCATATGTAATTTATATAATTTTAATACGATTCGGCCAAAAGATCATAGTCATGGTTCGTGAACAAGATCTTCAAAATTTACTTTGGTTTTCAGGCATATGTCCTCACATTGACCTCCTGAACTTGAATATCATTTTTGAGTTCATTATATTCCACCACTCAAAACACTTCCAGCTTAATCGCAAAAAAATTGATTAAACAAATTAAATCATTAAATATAGTAAAACTATAAATACAAATACCAAAGTTTACTAGGGAGCAACATGTATTGTGTGCACATAAAAGAAAAAGTTGGGACGCCAGAATCAAAATTTTTTTGAAAACTTTGCCGTGTGCCTAATAATATGCACTCGCCAAACAAAAAACACACACGGTAAATCAGTACATTTGCTGTGCGTTTTCTTCAGCACACGGCAAAGAAAAAATGAACGGTGGATGGACCTCCTTTGCCGTGTGCCAAACGGCCGGCACACGGCAAACAAAACGGCCCCAGCCATTCCAAACGGTGCCAGAATGTTTGCCGTGTGCCCAACGTCTGGCACACGGCAAAGAAGAAAGCTTTGCCGTGTTTTTTTTTCATAAGTCCACAGTCAATGAAATATTTTTACCGGGCGTCGAATCTTTACCGTGTGTCTTTTTACGGGGCACACAGCAAATGCCCTCTTTGCCGTGTGCTATATCTTTTCCGTGTGCTGCAGTTCGGGCACACGGCAAAGGCCCTCTTTACCGTGTGCCCAAGATACAGCACACGGCAAACCCTAAGGCACACGGCAAATACGCACAATCCCGTAGTGGTGGCAATTGGATCTGGGAGAACGGCAAGCAAGAAGAGATGCAGATGAGAACGAACAGATGAGTGGAGGAGAAAGAGTAAATATCAGATACGCCTTCGTCACTGGTAATGCGACCCACTAATTTGCTCTTGGTCTTGCCAAGCCGTGAATGGTTAAGAAATCCTAACCGTGTAGGCAAGTTTCACTAAAAACAGTTCCCTACAACAAGTTCTGATGATCCTGCCTGATTACGCCGATAGGGAGCGCTCGAGCTCAAGTCTTGCCTGCCGTATGGTAGCTCACCATCCCAACAGAAGATATATGTTTACTCTTTTGACTCAGTCTTGCAGATCAGCCGTTACTGCATGTAGAGTCAGAGTCAATGAGTAGGTGCCAGAAACCGGGGCGTTGTGGCACTTGCAAATATTCCATAGTAAGGCAGGATGAGATCGTGCCACTAAAATTCATGATGTATCCCATCCCCAATACCAAACTCTTGACAGGTGAAGCTTCCGACTTCTAGTTACGATGCCATTCAGAATCCCTTTTAACTTCTCCATTTATGTTTTTTGTTTTTTTGATGTTGCCGGTAGCACCGGGAAGCAAGTGGTCTATTAGTCCCTTGAAGCGTGCAGTTTTATAGGCATGCATAGCAAATTCAGATTTTACAACGCTCTCACATCGGTCACCTACTGGGCAGCTAGTAGTTATAGTTATATACACTGAGCAAGTGTTTGGTTTGAGACTAGTGGGATGCACTAATACAAGACCGGGCATTCGTTGGTGGACGTTAGTACTGGTTTGGTGGATGCTAGTACCGATCACATTTAAAACCGGTACTAAATGGCCTCAGGAGACATTTTAGTAGCGGCTTCAAATTTGAAAGCCCCGGAGCCATTTTAGTACCGGGCCAAAACGAAATGTCACCCTTTAGTACTGGCTGATTTTTTGGCTCGGTACTAAAATGACGTGACCACTTAGTACCGGTCAATGAAACCACCCGGTACTATAGGATGACATTTAGTATCGGTCGGTGTCTTGACCTGGTACTAAATAGTCCTCTATGAGTTATTTCAAAAGGAAAGCGTCTCCTACCTAATCACATGTGATGTGTAGGTGGAATGGTAAGGAAGGTTCACGCGAGGTGAGAGGTCGTAAGTTTGAATCCCATGGACCACACATGCGCATATTACGCACGAAATTCGCGTGACTTGTGACTTGAGCCTTGTGACGATGCGCGCCTCCGAGCTGTTCCTCAATTTTTTCTTTATTTATTGGACATAAAGCTCCTGACTGGTACTAAATGGCCCTAAAAAAATACCAGGCATTTTTGCCGGTACTAAATGCAAGCGCATTTAGTACAAGCGCATTTAGTACCGACCAATCGGTACCGAACACCCGACCGGTTATAACCGAGGGTTCCGGCCCAGTACTAATGTCTAGTTCTCTAGCTAGCTGTGATGGGTTGAACCCGTCCCAGTTTTTTTGGATTAGGTTGATCCCATTTGATGTTTGGTTAGGGTATCCCTTGTTATTTTTGTTTGGTTGCAAGAATATGGAAATGGGTTGAGGTGGCCGTGTTAACACCATTTGCTAGTCCTACCATAGGACCCACATGTCATTCATTCCGCTCACCTTCTTCCTCCTCCCTCCCCGCTCCCACTGTTTCTCCACCCATGTTGCTTGCTCCCTACTCCTCACCGCGCCGCCCAACCCGGCGGGCCAAACTCCGCGACGCGCCAACCGACCCGACGCCCGACTTCTGCACCGCCGCCCGAGCTTTGCGACACGCCGCCCACCCCACACCTTTTTATTTAGATAAAGGAATAAACTGGCTATCATCTAGTTGATATATGCATGCAAGAGTTACATGAGTTCTTAGACTCTAAACCTCGAAAACGGACCTCAAATACAAGGAAGAAAGCTCTAAAACAAGAAAGAAACATATGTAAGACTAAGCTTTAAATTTCTTCTTAGCTCCTATTTCATCCTTGCAAAATCTTCACGTCGCCCGCCCCGCCCGCCCGCCCCGCCCCGCCCCGGTGCCGGCGTCCTCTATCCGCCACCGCCGGTGCTCGGCTCCGCATCGGCGTGAGGCGGGTGGAGGATGCGAGGGCTTAGCATATGCACAAGTACGCTGTATATTTACAACATTTGTGAAAACCTAACATATTTATGACGCTGGCCACGTTGAGTTTAACTCTAGAAAGAGGGACCGATGAAATTATGAGAGATGCTGTTGCTAGCTCCCCTTGATGTACAATTCTATTTTTTTGTGAAATTGAAAGTTTTTGTTAATTTGAAGATCTTTACATCAAAATGATAAAAATATTGAAACATTCCAGGCCTCTGCATATCTGGAATTTATACAATCTTAAAAAGAACAAAGAAATAAACATAACTCCGGGGTTCTTATCATATTATTTATAGGTTCTGCTAATTAGTGTAGACGATAAGATTCTCATTATTTCACATGGTACTGTCGATCGATTTCATGGCACCTAAGTTTTTTTTTTGAGAGAACCGGGTTTATATTCCATTAAAGGTAGTTTGCACCATACATCTTACAAAGACAACCTTTAAAGAAAGAAAAATTACAGACCAGCCCTTGTAAGAAGCGCCCGGTTGTTCTGCTCACCGGCGGCCGGAGGGGATGCCCTGAAGCCGACCACCAACCCAACGAAGCAGCTTCAAAGTTTTGAAATGGCCCCCGGAGAAGCACGCCGGAGAAACCGACATGCCGTGAAGTCGTTGAAAGTGCAGGCCGAGCAAGATGGCCGACAACCATCACTTCGCCGGTGTAGAAGGAGTCCGACGCCTCACACAACACCAACTCCAACACGCCGATGAAGAGAACACCCAAAAGGAGATACAAACCACCAAAGAAGGTGGGATCTAAACACCACCCCGAGAAAGAGGGATCTACACACCGACCCGATCTCCCAAGATGGTAACCAAACCTCCAAAGGCCACCGCCAGAAAAGCAAGCGCCGACATCGACGGAGCCGAGGGAGGGACAGAGGAAGAAGCCACCGGGATCTGGAAAACTCACCAGAGGTCCAGATAAACCGAGCTCATCTTTTATTCTCCACAGAGCTTCGCCGGAAGAAGAAGCAGCAGATTCGCCCACAACGTGGCCAAACCCACCACCCCAGCCACCTCCGACGGCACTCAGGAGCACAAAAGCAGCGGCAGCCATAACAGGCTCCACCGAAACCCTAACCCTACTGTATATGTAGCTATAAACACGGGAACTCAAAGCCGCCGCCGATTCAGCCGAACGTCCTCCTCCGACACCAGCGAGGGTGCCAGAGGCAAGGACGCCGGAGAATCGACGGAGGAAGCGTGAATCGCCCTCCGGTCGCCGCTCTTTACTGTGGAGCTCTGGAAAGGTCGAGAGCGATATAGAGTGAAGTTTGGTGTGTGAGAGATCAGCTCCATAGGCTGAATTCTCGATCCGTGCTGTTTGAGCTGGCCCATAAGCTGCGTAGCCTAGTAGCCTAGTGGGCTGGCCGATAAGGCTCATCAACCCAATTAGCTCATCAGGCCGAACAAAATACGTCTATATAAGTAAACCCGTAGAAAGATAATTTAAAAATACCAAAAAGAGAGAAGGTTGACAAGAATCCGAGATAACCGATTTGAAGGTAAAATATCTATGTTTTGAAACTGAGTGAAGTCCATTTTTGACCATCGAACTATCGACTACGTCCGAATTTTGTAATGCAACTCTAAAATCAGACATCCACAACCACCCTCTCTCAAAACCATTCACGTTTGACCATCGAGCTGTTTTGCTGAGTGATTTTGCTAAATTAGACGCCACGTGGCAGTGGGCCCACCTATCAGTCCTCCTCTCCTTTCCCTATTTTTCTTTCTATCCTCTCCTCCTCCCTCCTCCTCCGCTGACAGCCACCGGCTGCCTTGCTTGAGATGTCCTATGACGATGGTTATTGTTTTTGCTTCAGGGAGTCCACATTGGTAAGTTTCCTGCGTTCCAAACAGCTTCTCTCTTCTTATTCCTGTATTTTTCCAATCTTATATTTTTCTCATCTCATTCCTATTTCTTTTCTATATTTTTATTCCTTTATTCCAAAAAACAGGCTCTTAGCGGGTACGTCCTTTCTTATGAAGCGTATACTGTGTAGGCTTTCACCAAAAACAGGTTTCTTGCAACAAGTTCTGAACCTGCCTGATTACACCGATAGGGAGCACTCGCCGCTCCGGCTCAAGTCTTGCATGCCGCATGCTAGCTCAGCCAACCCCACAGTCGACCTAAAATTTTATTCAAAATTCTACAGTAGGCAAGGAGCCTACCTAAACAATTATACTAATATGCTAAAAAAAAGATTTGTGAGCGGGAGAGCCTCGGAGCGATGCTGATTTCGCTTGACCAAGCTTCACTGCGGCTACAACAAAGCACAATGCATATCTGCACTGACAACTAACTACCACTACAAGGGAGAATGCATTTCTGCACTGATAACTAAGTCATGGCTGCAATCATACCGCGCCTGGTGCTGCTGCTTAGTTGTAGGAAACAGCAAGCCTGCTAATATATTGTCGCGCTTCCTAGTCTGGGGTTAATTCTTGTCTTTGCGCTTACTCTTGATCTAAAATTCTTGATGCATCCCATCCCCATTACAAATCGCGTAAGAGTAGCTACTTCAGACTAAAGGAGTTGTGAATTTTGTTTTCTGGATGTTGCCACTGTTGCAAAGGTAAGCAGGAGGTATATTACTTATTCTTTGATGAAGGATGCAGTTTTATATATAGGCATCCATCATAAATTCAGCCCTTAAGCTCTCATCAATTCACCCAGCAGGCAGCTATATGTATACACATTACTGAAGGAATGTGAGCGTGTCGTCATATACTCGGATTTGTACCAAAATTCACAAGCACACTAGGTACAATACATTTTAAAAGTTGACATATTAATGATCCTCGCAATGTTGAGTTTGAATGATAGAAACAAGGACCGATGATCAGAAATGCCTGAGCGACTTTGTCAATTAGGTGAAATAACAACTTAATTTTGCTAAAAGTTGGTCTTGATGTACCACAACGTTCTTACCTTATTTGCTGGTGCCGCTAATTAGTGTAGACCATGTCACAACCGGTTTTAAAGACAAAACCGAATGCATAACTATATGTATGCCAGGATCAAGTTTCATACATATAGTGACATAATAAGTGAATAATCAGTAACAATATCACGTAAAAGAGAACTAAAACAACTAAAAGACTATCAGAGTTATACAGCTTATCCTGGAAGTAAAGACTTCAAACTTCACAGGCAATCGACTGGGGGTTGCGTACGCCTAGAACTCAGCATCATCTTCAAAAGACTTCACAACAACTTTATCTTCTGAGCAGCAGTAAGCAAGGGTGATTATACTTATGGTTGGTACTCAGCAAGACCACAAGAAATAACCAGAATATGATTCCAATCCATCTTTAAGCCACTCATAACCGTGAGCATGACTGATATATCAGTTTTCACTCTGCAGAGGTTGTACACTTTCACCACAATTCGCGTAAAAGTTCCGAAGAACTTTGAACCCAACCACGCATGTGCTAGCTAGGCACAATATCACACTTCTTGAGGTGTGATTGCATAGGGACGCTACGAGGCCTTTACAAAGATTCCCTAACAAATGACAGCCCGCTAAGGTTTCAAGTCAAAGCAGAGCATAACCCCCCTAATGGTCAGCTCCTTAGCAAAGGCCGCTACCTCAAGAGGACTGGGCTATACTCTATCGATGCATCCCCTCTTGCCCTTTCGGTAAGACTGCCACAAGCTAGAGTCTCTAATTAATTAGCCAAGACCAGAGCCATATAGTATTGTGATTGTACTGTTTTCTTGGGTGGTTCTTCATTTTCCAATTAAAACATATGTGAGAGGACCTTGATGTCGCCTAGATGGGGGCGGGGGGGGGGGGGGGGTGAATAGGCGCACTACAAATTTTCACTCAAATACAACAGACAAAATTCACTGTCTTCCAAACTCGGAACTTCCGGGTTTCAAATCCGGAACTTCCGAATTTGGGCTAGACAGTAGGTGAACTCGGAACTTCCGGGTTTGGGCTAGACAGTAGGTGAACTCGAAACTTCCGGGTTTGTCAATACGGAACTTCCGAGTTCACTCAGAACAGAGTGAACACAATAAAAGTAGTGCTAGTAAATGAATATAAATTCAAACCCCAATTGTAGAGTCTGTTGAGAAGGTTCGCGCAGATCCTGCACACACAAAACAACAATATCTCCAAGACACAAGTGTCTAATGGAGAGCTCCTCAAATCCACAAAATAAATGTAAATGCAATGAGCACAAGAATTTATTTTATCGAAGTTCAGATTCACCCCGTGCACCCACGTGTGAATCCTAGTCTCCGTTGAGAAAGATTATATTGACCCCAAGGTCAAGCTATCTCCTCCTTCTACTATATGACCATGCGCCCACGTGGCACAAGATCGGTGCCGCAACAAACTTGCCGCTGCTCACCACAATCCTTGGGAGCTAGCCGGTGACGCCTAGCCGTCTAGGAGGCTTCACCTCCAAGAGTAACAAATGTGAAACACACAAATCTCGGCTAAGCTCAAATGCTCAAGGTTTGCTGTGCTCTCTAGTGCTCTCAAGCATTCACTCTCTCAACCCAACTCAAAAATATACTCTAATCACACAATCTCACAAAGAGATGTTGGGGAGAGCTCAACTATGACTACCAAGCTTCTTGGAACGACCAGCAATGAACAGAATAAAACTTGGAATAGCAGCCCACCAAGGAGGGGGCTAAAGGGTATAAATAGTCAGTCCCAACAAAACTAGCCGTTATGTGACTGTTAGAACCTGGAACTTCTGGATTCTATAACCCGGAACCTCCGGGTTTTCAAACCAACTAGCCGTTAGTGCCATGTGTGCCAAATCTGGAAGTTCCGGATTTGTCCAGGCAGCAAAGTCAAAATGTGCACGTGAGGCTTTTGTGTCTCTCTCAACTCACTTGGGTTACTTTAGCACTGAGACTAAACCAAAGACCATTGTGATGCATCCCTCTTGATAGTACGGCATAACTAAACTCAAGATCAAAGATAAATTACATTTTAACTTCTTGAGCTTCTCATTTTCATCCTATGCCGTGTGTTGATCAATCACAAACTGAGAATTGCATTCAACTTGGCTTCTTTACTTTGAGCACATCTTCCTTGAGCTAGTGACTTTGAACCTTTATCCTTGAATGAAATCCACTTCTAGTTCAAGTCACCTTCTTCTCAATAAGATTCTAGAAAGATTGATACTTGCCAACATGAACACCATACATGACCAAGATTCTTCAAGTTGAACCCAAAGAATGTTTCATCACCCTAGCATTGGTTCCTCGGCACAACCATAGTTGCCCTTCTCCAAGATTAGTACCTAGAAACCCATTCCCGAATTCCAACTCTTCATCCTTACATCACATATAGCTTCATATACGCTTGTATCACATTTAACCTCAACAATGAAATCCATTTTGATTCACAAGCAATTTCTCTTCTCTAATGAATGACACTTGTAAATATGAAATTCTCTATGTGTCTCAAAATTCTTGGACTTGATCATTATCGGTTTCCTTATTCATGCCAAACCTTTGCTTACATAGCCTCTAGAAACATGCCTTTCGATACCATCCATTTATTCTCAAGAGCCCTCTTGAATTCACATTAATTTTGCCATTATAATGAAAACCATTTCTTTCATGCTTGCTTGATCATCAAGTATTTCATGCATTCCTTATGACAAGCTTTCCAAAATATGAGACTATGCATAAGCATACACCTTGTCTCATTCTCAATACATATGCTTGTCATTTTGATTTCCACACACACATCAACAAGCTCCATTTGGGTATAAGAATAAATTCCTCGTCATTGATACATATCCCAATTTACATGACAACCATTGCTTGTTAATGTTCTCATACTAGATTATACCATAGTATTCATCTTGTCATATGAGCCCTTGTCTTGAACATTGATTCACTTCATTACACATATTACAAATATGATAATCAATTCCTGCTCATATACTCAACAAGATGGTTAGTCCTTTAATCATGGTGTCAATCAATCCACCAAAACACACTAGGGGCTTAGATGCATTTTCAATCTCCCTCTTTTTGGTGATTGATGACAACACCGATTAAAGCTTGCAAAGAGATATAATCAATTGAAGTTTGGAATTCTCAGATTTAGTAGGAGCTCCCCTTACTATGTTCATTGAATGGAATTCAATCATTTTGGCCTCAAATGCCCTTTTGCACATATTCAACAAGAAAAACAAAGAGCTCCCCCTAAATCTCAACATCCGTGGAGTGCAAAAACAAAATGTGTGACCATATAATACGTGATGCATATGACAGATATCTCACACAAAAGCAAGATAAAAAGAAGCTAGTCAGTTCTGTCAGCCCAAACCCGGAACCTCCGGGTTCAAATCCGGAACTTCTGGATTTGCCAGGCAGAACTGGCTTGAAAACAACAAATCACCATTTCAACACATTTTATCACACTAACAAGCATCACATCTTAATTTAAAGCAACTAAATATGGTTCACCACACAATGTCACACATTACAAATTGTTCTCAAGTCCAAAAGAGCTAAAATGAATTTATTACAGGGCATGTGGCACCACACCCAAATCCGGAACTTCCAGATTTGGAAACCCGAAACCTCCGGGTTTGCTTGACCAGAACCACTGAATCTGCATATAGAAGCTTTAATCTTGACATTCTCTCCCCCTTTGTCATCCGTCACCAAGAAAGGTCTATGGGGAGTTCTTCTGGAGCTTCTACTACTGATCATCATCCTCATCATCATTTCTTCCACTGTGCCCACTAGATCCTTGGCCGGTATCACCAACATATTGACTAAACATTCATGAACCTAAGTCATCAAAGCCATACTGAGGTGGAACATATGGAGGAGGTAGAGGTGGAAACTGAGGAGCCTGAGGCATGAAAGGAGTAGTGGAGGTGTCCACAAAAGTAGGATTAACATAAGAAGTCGTCCCACTACCATAGAACTGCCCCCAATAATCTTCTTGCTGATATCTAGCATTCATTTTCTCCACGGTTTCAGGCTCACTTTGCTGTCCCTCTAAGCCAATGGGTGAGGGAGGATCATTAGGCAACATGGCTTCTTGCAATTTCTTGAGCCTCAATGTATCTTTCTTCCTCCTTTCCCTCTCTTTGTGCACCGCATCATTTGTGGACTCACATATCCCAAAAATTAGATTGAACATCTTTCTAATTGGAGAGGGAGACTTTTCCCAATTTTGAGATCTAGAGCCACCACGCCTAGAATAGGAGCGAGTAGGGACATGTGGTGCACTAGGAGCATGTGTAGGAGCATCTTGGGGTGCATCACCTTCACCTTGAGTTGCAGGTTGCTCTCTTGATGCAAGAACATGAGCAAGAGTGGGTCCGGGGTGTGAGTTCATCTTGACATCAACCGGAGGATGTTTGTAATCACACTCAAATCTTTTGTTGGTCTGTTGATCATTCATGAACATGAGATAAGCACCAAAACCACAACACTTTTGAGGTGATTCAGATATGGACTTGATTTCCTCCCATATGTAATCAAACACACTGAACTCCGGCTCACTAGGAGTTAAAGCAAATAGCAAATTCTTTCCATATGATGATATGTTGTGAGCATCACCCTCTCTTGGAGCAAGTGTCTTCCTAAAGAACTTGTTAAGATATGCATAGAATGGAATTAGCCCTTTAGGCCCCCTAAACTCTGACTCCCTGTCAGGTAAGTACATGCACTTCATTTCTTCTTTAGGGAGAGGAGAGCTAAGGTGAAGTCTAACTCTTTCTGCATCAGCTCTCCCAAATCCAAACATGGTTGCAAAATGAACATAATTAATTTTATACCATTTGCTCTCTGTCATCCAATGGACCCATCTCATATCATTACGTGTCTCAAAATAGCAAGTGGCATAAAACTGAGCTATGACATCAATGTTCCAATCATACCTAAAGCTTATGATCTTATAGATATGCTTTTGCTTGCAACCATTGATGATCTTATTGAATATAGGATCCTCCATATCCTCAAATTTCTTCCAATCCATATATTGGGAGCGTGCCACTTTGTACTTCTTGCTAAGAATTGCACTCACATAGAAGTCTTGATGGAATTTGGTTTGAAATCTATAATCAATAGTTCTTCCTTTCTTAGCACGCAAATGATTCTTCAATCTTTCTTTTCTTGCTTTATCTGTCATTCCCCTCTTCATGTAATCAATCATGATATAATCATGGGGAACACTTGGCTTTCTCAACATTACTCCAATCACAAAGAGTGGCTGACCGGACTGCTGTACCTCTTGTTCCTCTTCCTCTTCTTCATCTGGTTGAGCGCTACCACTGCCAACTCCATGGCCACCACTGCAGCTGTTGCCCCTCATTTGCCTACCACTTCTCTTTGTCCCATGGGGAGGTGATTCCTGATAGTTTGGATCACTTTCCTCCCCATCATCACTAGATGTGCTTTTCTCTTCTTGAATTTCAGGCTCATCTGCAATGTGTAAAGTCCATCTTGGATACTGCCTCAAAGAGCTTCTAGTTCTCATAGGGACATTTGGATTTTTGCTCCTCCTCCTTAACACAAACCTTTCCTCATCTGAGTTATCTGTGAAAACAATGGAGGAATCTTGAATTTAGGACAAGAGTGATTTTGAGTAAATGAAACCGAGAATGACAAAACTGGTTTTTAGCTCTCTGGGTGAATCCGGAACTTCTGGGTTTAAAATCCGGAATGTCCGGGTTTGCCCAGAAAACCCTAGAATGGGACAGCGCCTAAAAGACCATGGAAACTTGATTCTTTGGCTAGGGATAACATCTATGGTCTAAATGTAGGTCTTCTACCAAAGGAATCGAACAGACCAATCCTAGGTAAAGAGATCGAGCAAAAGGAATGATTTTGTACCGTTGCTCATGGTGGGAAGGGTTTGAAATTGATTCTGGAGGATGGATACGGAACCTCTGGATTGGAATTACCAAGAGCCCACCTTTGCCCCTTGAAATCTTTGGTCAAATCGCCGGATCGCCTCACAAGTGCCTCTCTCGAACAATGTTTGTGTCGGTTAGTGAGTGGGAGAGAGAATGAGGGGTGAAAGGGTAAGTCACGGGTTGAATAGTGATATACCGGTTGAAATCTGGAACTTCCGGGTTTAGAAACCGGAACTTCCAAGTTTCGCATAACCCTACTGTCAAGACTTGATTTTTGGAGAGTTTGTCCGAGATAAATGTAAGTTCCAACTTCTTAGATATCCATAATATTTTTGGAACATTTTTAGCCATGGAATTTTCTCAGAATTTTGGAGAGGAATATTTTAACCACTTAAACTCGGAACTTCCGGGTTTATTGCTGTGCCTGGGTAAACTCCAGAGAATCTAGGAGAAAAGCCAGAGTATCCGGGCCAGGCCAGAGTATCCGGGCTGAAACTCAGAGTATCCGGATTTTTTCAGATTTGGGCAAAATATCACAAAGGGTGTTGATAGAGTTTGATTTTTAAATGAGAGAACCTTGATAAGAGAAATATTTTGATATTTTGGTTCCTTTGTCTTAGATATCCATTTGAAATAGGAACCTAGGCTTGAATTTAATGAGAGATAGCATTTCCAAAAGTATAGCCCTTGAGATGAGATCGGAATAGATCCTATGCACTTGAGAAAGTCTTGTTGCTTGTGGTTAGCCAACAATCAAACAAGAGTAACTATAAGCACAAGACAACTTGACATGGTCACAAAGACCAAGAACCCAAAAGTTTTCAAAAAGCATACAACCTAGCATACTAGTTGGTTTTCAAAAAATCTATCCTATAACACTCATGTATCTAGTAACTCAAGTCAAGCATCGTTCTTAGCATATTTGGCTCATACCTCACAACATTTTAGTTCTCTTGACACGAAGTCATCTTTAGAAGAAGGTATCAACCAAATATCTAAAGGTGCACTAAATGACTTGAAATTACTTGATACAAAACATGCACACACTAGCATGTAGATGGCCTAGATGCAAATCTTAAATATTGATGCAAATAAAAACATACATTGGCCCTTTAGATTTTATGTCCTTCACAAAAGAAGGATCTCTCATACATGGCTTGCACTTAATCATCATAAACATAACTTGAACTCTTTTTCTTTGTATAAGTCAAGAGAAGCTCAAAAGTCCAAGTAAATCACATTAGTAGTACAAGCCCTAGCTATGTGCTTGATGACTCTTGTAATGTGGAAGGCAATGAGTTGTCAAGCAGTAAAGCCTCATAATAGGGACTAAGTTCCTCAAAGGTGAATAATGCACACATGTATATGCGAGACGAAGATATGTGCATCTTTTGATCGATTAAGTCCAAATGAGGAACATAAGCCATATTATGGAGAGCAGCCACACAAAACAATAAACAATCCAGTTCTGAGTTTAGATACACCTTTTTCAAGTTGGATTGGCGACCTTGAAGTCAAGTGGCATGCTCATAATAAGACAAACGATCCTTGCCATCATCTTTGAGTAGTGTAATAGTCAAGTCAAAACTATTGTCCTTTTGCAGATATTCCTCGACTGTGATTTCTTAGGAAATTCGAAACTTCCGGGTTGTAAATCCGGAACTTTCGGGTTTTCCAGTTTTTTCTTGGCTGAGTGTAATCCATGAGTTCTTGACCTTTCTTGAGTCTTCTATACTTGTAGATGCTCTTGTAATGTTACTAAAGCACTAGCTCCACCACATAGCTCGTTAAGGGCATCACAATTGATATTTGCATAAATAACTTAAATTTACAAAGAGTGCTAGTTGATCCTTCTATTTGAAACCACACTAAGCAATTTCAAATATCAGAATCTAATTAGCTAAGGAAGAGATATGTGTTATCGGAGATGCATTGGAATAATGGATCGAATTCAGTTCAACTTGGCGATTTTCTAGATGAACTTTGGACAATGATGTTGAGGTGAACCTCTTCTCATGTTTGCCAAGTCCTCAATGCATCTCTAAGTACCTGCTAATTCTTTCAAGCACATTTTGGTACCCAAGCCACGTTGGGTCCACGAAGATTAGTCAACAAAGATTTGGGAACCCAAATGGCTCTTGGGCGAGTAGTTGATGAACTTATCATCCTACCGGCGCCAACACCTTTTGAGAGCCTCCTAACACATAAAGATACATTGTTGATCAAGTTTGGCTTAGGAGAGTTACCGTTTGGACAATCCTTACCAAAATGTCCTTTTCCTCGACATGTATAGCAAATTTTTTGCTAGATGTTGCTTGATGGTTTGTTCTTATTACCCTTGACTGCTTTCTTCTCCAAGTATTTTTCTTGAGCCTTCTTGAAGCCCTTGTTTGGCCTGAAGTGCCTTTGGGATTTCAAGGCTAGAACTTTCGGTTCGCTCATTCCGAAACTTTCGGGTTTGCTTAACTTGTCTGGGCAAGTTGCAATTCTGTGTCCCATTTTGCAGCAGCCAAAACATCTTCTCTTGGGAAGGCTTCTTTGTCTCTTGGAGAGGTTCTGCTGGCTTTCTATCTTGATTGAGCACAATGAGGCATAATGTCCAATGTTGGAGCACTTGAAGCACTTGACATGAGCTAAATTCCTTTTCTTTGTTTGAGGCTTGACCTCCCTTGATTTGTATACAAGATTGCATGAGTTTTGTACGATTGAACCCTTCTCAAGCTTCTTCACCATGGTTTCACGGTTATTTTGAGAAGGTTGTACAACACTCTTGCCTTTCAACTTGATCAAGTCCTTTGAGAGCCTCTCAACCTCTTGTTTGAGCAATTCATTTTCTAGAGCTAGGTCATCATTATAATCTTCCACAATTACTTGCTCATACCAAGATTGTTTCTCTTTGTTGTCATTTTGTGAGCAAGCATTGTCAATTTGCTTATATGATTTCACAACTGTAACTATGACCTCACGAGCAACTTCTAGACCAACAAATGAATCCACAAGTTTGTCATTAGAGCACTTGAGTTTCTGATGCATATTTTGAAGGTACGTATGCTTGCTAGTGAGCTCATCCAATTCAGCCTTGAGAGCATGGTTTCTCTCTTCTACTAAAGCAAGACATTTGATTTCATCATCCTTTTTATTGAGAAGCTTCTTTTGCCTCTTCATTTCTTGATCTTGCCTCATCACCTTTTTCATCATCTTAAGGATTGTTTCTCTTCCTTTCTTGCTCACCTTTTTAAGATCAAGCATTAGTTCCTCATTTTCATCATCATCACTATCACTGTCATTCTCACTGTCACTGTCACTGTCATTCTCACTGTCTGAGTCTGACTTCTCTTCAGTTGTGACCATAAAGCATTGATGATGACCATAATGGGATTGAGCAAAACAGGTAGAGGCTGATTCATCATCCGACTGACAATTTTCAGTATCAATCCTAAATCTGGAACTTCCGGGTTCTGAATCCGGCACTTCCGGGTTTGCTGTAATTTCTGGAGTTGAGTCAATGCCTTTTGAATTTTTGTCTTCGTGACTCTTTACAGATGATTCTTGATGAGCTGTTCTTGCTACTGATGATACTGAGCAATTTTTGCTATAAAGATTCTTGAGAAATTTCCAAATGAGATAGTTATTTTCTCGTATTTCTTCATCCTCAAGAATGATATCACTAATTTCTGCGCATACAATACTCAGCAAATAATCAGTAACTAACACGTTGAATTGCATGCAATCTATTTCCTTTTGATTTGTTATGTCAACATTTTTCCATCTAAAATTTGGAGGAAGGATGATTGCAACTACAACTCGTTCAGCAAGAGGACCAAGCTTTCGCAAATGTTTATGAACATGAATGGACCAGAAAGCATAATTTGAGGCATCACTTACAAGTAGCTCAATGGATACCTCATAGGACGTCGACATCATTTCTTCACGGCGGTTAAGCTTTGATGTGAAGCTAAGCTCTGATACCAATTGAGAGGACCATGATGTCGCCTAGAGGGGGGTGGGGGTGGGGTGAATAGGCGCACCTACAAATTTTCACTCAAACACAGCGGATAAAATTCACTGTCTGCCAAACCCGAAACTTCCGGGTTTCAAATCCGAAACTTCCGGATTTGGGCTAGACAGTAGGTGAACTCGAAACTTCCGGGGTTGTCAATCCGGAACTTCCGAGTTCACTTAGAACAGAGTGAACACAATAAAAGTAGTGCTAGTAAATGAATATAAATTCAAACCCCAATTGTAGAGTCTGTTGAGAAGGTTCGCGCAGATCCTGCACACACAAAACAACAATATCTCCAAGACACAAGTGTCTAATGGAGAGCTCCTCAAATCCACAAAATAAATGTAAATGCAATGAGCACAAGAATTTATTTTATCGAAGTTCAGATTCACCCCGTGCACCCACGTGTGAATCCTAGTCTCCGTTGAGAAAGCTTATATTGACCCCAAGGTCAAGCTATCTCCTCCTTCTACTATATGACCATGCGCCCACGTGGCACAAGATCGGTGCCGCAACAAACTTGCCGCTGCTCACCACAATCCTTGGGAGCTAGCCGGCGACGCCTAGCCGTCTAGGAGGCTTCACCTCCAAGAGTAACAAATGTGAAACACACAAATCTCGGCTAAGCTCAAATGCTCAAGGTTTGCTGTGCTCTCTAGTGCTCTCAAGCATTCACTCTCTCAACCCAACTCAAAAATATACTCAAATCACACAATCTCACAAAGAGATGTTGGGGAGAGCTCAACTATGACTACCAAGCTTCTTGGAACGACCAGCAATGAACAGAATAAAACTTGGAACAGCAGCCCACCAAGGAGGGGGCTAAAGGGTATAAATAGTCAGTCCCAACAAAACTAGCCGTTATGTGACTGTTAGAACCTGGAACTTCTGGATTCTATAACCCGGAACCTCCGGGTTTTCAAACCAACTAGCCGTTAGTGCCACGTGTGCCAAATCTGGAAGTTCCTGATTTGTCCAGGCAGCAAAGTCAAAATGTGCACGTGAGGCTTTTGTGTCTCTCTCAACTCACTTGGGTTACTTTAGCACTGAGACTAAACCAAAGACCATTGTGATGCATCCCTCTTGATAGTACGGCATAACTAAACTCAAGATCAAAGATAAATTACATTTTAACTTCTTGAGCTTCTCATTTTCATCCTATGCCGTGTGTTGATCAATCACAAACTGAGAATTGCATTCAACTTGGCTTCTTTACTTTGAGCACATCTTCCTTGAGCTAGTGACTTTGAACCTTTATCCTTGAATGAAATCCACTTCTAGTTCAAGTCACCTTCTTCTCAATAAGATTCTAGAAAGATTGATACTTGCCAACATGACCACCATACATGACCAAGATTCTTCAAGTTGAACCCAAAGAATGTTTCATCACCCTAGCATTGGTTCCTCGGCACAACCATAGTTGCCCTTCTCCAAGCTTAGTACCTAGAAACCCATTCCCGAATTCCAACTCTTCATCCTTACATCACATATAGCTTCATATACGCTTGTATCACATTTAACCTCAACAATGAAATCCATTTTGATTCACAAGCAATTTCTCTTCTCTAATGAATGACACTTGTAAATATGAAATTCTCTATGTGTCTCAAAATTCTTGGACTTGATCATTATCGGTTTCCTTATTCATGCCAAACCTTTGCTTACATAGCCTCTAGAAACATGCCTTTCGATACCATCCATTTATTCTCAAGAGCCCTCTTGAATTCACATTAATTTTGCCATTATAATGAAAACCATTTCTTTCATGCTTGCTTGATCATCAAGTATTTCATGCATTCCTTATGACAAGCTTTCCAAAATATGAGACTATGCATAAGCATACACCTTGTCTCATTCTCAATACATATGCTTGTCATTTTGATTTCCACACACACATCAACAAGCTCCATTTGGGTATAAGAATAAATTCCTCGTCATTGATACATATCCCAATTTACATGACAACCATTGCTTGTTAATGTTCTCATACTAGATTATACCATAGTATTCATCTTGTCATATGAACGCACTAAGAACAACTAAGAACAATTCACCAAAACAAAAGAAAAGCTTAAAAAGAACGCACTAAAGGATAGGGCTCGCGACTACGGTTACGAGAACGCAAGAAATGCGGAAAACGAAGCTACGGTGGAAAAGAAATAATTGTAGGAAGATTTGCATTATTAGAGAAACAAAAGAACCATAAGCTTTATTTTTAATTAGACACCACATGTGAAGGACATTTAAAAGAAATATCTTCGATTATAGTTAACTCACATTTTATTTTATTTGCATTTATAAAAATGAAGTAAAACTTAGTCAAATTCTATACATAATTGTCTATGTAGAAATTACACTAATTAAACAATTAATTAGAGAATAGTTATGTGAGAGCATCTAAACATATATATTTATAGGATTTATGTTGAACTAACAAATTAAATTATAAACAGTTTTGAGTTCATTTTAATCAAGTTAACATTAATTGTGAAATCTGGAGTAGAAGCCTAATTTGCTTTTAATTAGAAAAGCTAATGGAAATAGATATTAATCAAATTAAATATATATTTGATTCTAAAAGAAGAACTATGTCAAAACGACACTACTAAACAATAGCTTAGCCTTTTATAAGACTAACGCAACAAGAACGGGTTGAAACAGAGCTAAAACGTGGAAACTATGGATAAAACGGTGAGCTTGCAGCAAAGATTTGCAAGACACATAAAACTATGCTCACAGATGATAACAAGGTGGCAAAGCTATCGCGCTCGTTGCAAGGATCACGTGAGCACAAGAATCGTTGAAAACGGAGCTAAAACGATAAAGTTATGGCTAAAACGGGTTCCAGGGGCTTAACTACAAAAGTTTTGAAAGAAAAAGGGCTCTGGTGAAGAAACCGAGGGCTAAAACATAATTAAACCTAAACTTC
This sequence comes from Panicum virgatum, assembly GCF_016808335.1. Lineage (NCBI taxonomy): Eukaryota > Viridiplantae > Streptophyta > Magnoliopsida > Poales > Poaceae > Panicum > Panicum virgatum. The sequence goes on from NC_053146.1 coordinate 8,649,889, forward strand.
AGGGGCTAGCTTGCAAAACTTGAACTCCTGGATGGCGGATTGAATTTATAAAAAAAGAAAGGGGCTAAAATAGAAGAAAACGGGCTGTTTTGTAAATTCTTTAGAACTAACTTGGATCGTGGGTTGATTCTAGAAAAACAAAGTGGCTCTTTTGAAATGTTTCCTAGGGTTGAGCAGTATGAGTTTTATTGACTCGGCTGGGTCGGAACTGGGCCGTTAGATCTCGATCCAACGGTGGCCGACAGGGCGAGGCGGCTCGGTCGGCGACGCACCGTCGCCGGCGTGGGCTAGCCGGACTTGGCCGAAAACGGCCGTCCGGGGGCGGTTTTGCGTGGGGAAAGGCCGAGGAGAGAGCGGAGGTGCTGTGGAACGCGATTTGGGGCTCGGTTGGGGCTACAGCGAACGAGAGAGAGCGCTCCGCGGCGGCGCGCGGATCGCTGCTCCGGCGAGCTATTGCGGCGGCCAGAGAGCACGAGAGCGAGGTAAAAAGGGATGGTGATGGTCCTCACCAGATGGCGGAGCTTCGGCGGTGGCTCAGATCGATGAGAAGACGACGAAACGGTAGATCGGCGGCGGCACAGTCAAGCTCGAGCAAAGGCGGTGGCGCCTAGGGTTTGCGAGGCAAGGCGGCGGCGGTGGCAGCTTCTCTAGTGTTTGGGGATAGGGCGGCGCACTATATAGGGCGGCGCACTATATAGGGCGGCTACGGGGCCTTGGCATGCAGGCCCAGGGCCGGGGGCGGGGGGGGTGCGGGCATCGGCCGGACCCAACCAGAGTCTGAGCTCGGGGATGACCCCGACAAGAGGGCGCCATGAGGCAGCAAGAGAGGGGGAGGGAGCGCCGAGATGGGCTTGGGAGAGAAGTTGGGCCGGCAGAAAGGGTGTTGGGCTGAGCGGTTTGGGTTGCGGGAAAGAAAAAAAAACGAAACGGGGCTAGGCTGAAAGAAAAGAATGGTGGGCTGCAAAGGAGAAAGAGTGGGAGAGTAGGGAAAGGTTTCTTTTTCTAAATAAAGAATACACACAATTCATTTGAATTTAAAATTTGGATAACTTAAATTCAACTTAACTCATTCAATAAAATAATGCAAAACAGCATGTGTGCAAGAAAAATTAGACAACCCTATTTAATTTAAAAATTGGTTAGTTATACATATTTTTTTATACAAAATTTCATGTAAAGAGAACAAATGTTGGGGAAAATTTTAAAATTAAGAGGAAATTTGTTGCTTTAATTTTTCTTATAACCACATCCTGAAATCCAACAATTTCAGAGTGTGACAGACCATAAGATTTCTCATTAATAATTTTAGAGCATCTACAAGAGTCTTTCTAAATTGCACTCTCTAAATTATCATTTGGAGAGCTTTCTACATAAAAATCACTTTCTATTTGTTTTCACTCTCCAACAACTTTTCTATATCTTGCGTGCACACTCTAGAAAGCTATTTTCGTTATGTATCTTTGGCTAGCGAGAAATACAGAATGGAGGATGGTTACATTTGGATAACCACTTAGAGCAGCAGTTGGAAGGTGTTTCTCGATCAGAGGCTCTATTCCTAACAATGAGGAAAGATATAGAGAGTCTCTTGGAGTTGCTCTTACATGAGAAAATCATTGTCAACCAGAAGGACGAATAGGGGAGTTACCCTATCATTACACATGTGTACATCCACTACTGGAAATGCGGCATTTGTCGTGTGCTAAAACTTTTGCCGTGTGTATCTTATTAGGCACACGACAAATGCTTCATTTGTCGTATGCCAAGGCATGGAGCACACGGCGAAAGAACTGTTGACGCAAATCTCGGTCAACACATGAACGCACTAGATTGTGCGACGCGAGAAAGAGCTCGATGCAGCTCTCCCTGCGTGGAGCGGTCAGACTGGTTTATAGGACCGGTCAGACCGGTCACCGGTGAGAATCGGCGACGGCCGATGAACACGAACCCGGGAGGGACCCCGTTAGGGCAGGTGCACGTAGGGTTATTCTAGGATCGGCAGGCCACCTAGAACGCCTTCAGACGTCGCGGAGATGAAGGAAGAACAACAGATGGGGTTGGAAAAGCTAGGGTTTGGAAAAGAGGATAAAAAGTAGAGTTTGTATTGATTTTGTTCGATTGGATCTCCTCAATCGGCCGTGACCCTTTATATTTATAGGGTGGGGTGGACTTATCCCGCAAGGATCCTTTTACAGATCTAAGTCTATTTAAAACTCTAATTGTACTCGGACTCCTCCTAGACCAGTCGGTCCCTGCCAAATAGGCCACAATGCCTCGACCGGTCAGACCGCTCGGTCAGACCGGTTGGTGCCAATTTTGGCTGTCAACATATGCCCCCCTGTTTTTTGGTAAAGCTTGCTTGCAAAAAAAACATCATTCTGAGTCAAAATTGTCTAAGGGCGATGATTAACGTTAAATCGACCATTTTTTTGTGCTAAGGGCGATAAACAATTATCGGCCATGTCTTGCTCAAGTCGATGTTGAAGCCACTTGTTTCGGCCGCCACACCATCTTCATTGTTGCTGACGTCTTTGGCGCGGCCTCCACCTGTTGCTCCATTGTCTCCTTCTTGCGCATACAATGCAGCCTTTGCTTCTGAGTATGAGACAAGCCTGAGGGACACCACCTCGGCTGTAAATACTTTGAGTCTTGTTTCTCGCTCTTCTCATTCTCCTTGCCGCAATCAACATCTTGCTTGACCAGATTATTGCTAGCAACAATCGGTCTTTGTAGTAATGCATGATTTTGATACATAGGAGGATATTGAATATAATATGATTGCATATACATCCTACTATAATCCATAGGTGTATAAAAGTAAGGGGACCAGCAATACCATGGAGCAATCGGTCCATTAGACGAATCATAATTACCTTGACTCGATTGCTCTTGATGTCTTAACGATGATCCCGTATCCGTTGCTTCACTTGCTCGCCTCTTCTGTTTCTGAGCACTCCCTTCTTTCTCATATTTGGCCTGGAGTTCTTTAAAACTCGGCCTTGTTTTGTTTTTGGAGGAATTCTCAGATTCACTGGGCGCACCGGTCAGACTGATCCTTTGACCGGTCTAACTGGTCAGACCGCCGCTGTGGCTGGTCAGACCGGTCGACTTGCTGTCGGCCTTCTTATTCTTGTCTTGCCCCCCGAGTGTTTTTGCGCCTTGAGGGGTCTTCCGTGTCAGTTTCTTCTCAGGTCTTTCATCACCAATGACTACATTTTCCCCCTTGGTTGATTTGGCTTGACTCAGTCGAGCTAGCACTTTAGGATTGTTCAATTCCAACATATGCACTGGGAAAGGATTTTGATCAACCTGCATATTAGGAATAACCAATCGTCCTTTATTAATGGCCGATTGAATCTGTCTACGCAACATATTGCAATCATTATTAGCATGTGAAAAAGTATTATGAAGCTTGCAATATGCTCGCCGCTTCAACTCTTCAAGCGGCTGTAAAGTATGTGACATCTTGATGTATCCAAGTCTATATAACTCATCAAATATTCTTTCACACTTGGATACATTAAAAGTAAATTTTTCGTCTTGCCGATTTTTGTGAATCGGCTTAAGAGCAGAATAAGTAAGCGGTTTGGCTTGAGATGGCCAAGCAAACTCAGCAGCATATACATCATTAGACTCATCATCCGAACAATCGGAATTGCACTCTAAAGCATGCACACTAGAACGATGATGTTTATAAGACTCTTGAGACTCTTTGCTTCGGCTTTCTCTAGCCAAAGCCCTTTGATGCGCCTGAGTAACAGTAAAGAAATCATAGCCCTCTAATCTTTTTTTAAGGTGAGAGCACAAGCCATTAAAAGCCAAATCAGTTATATCTTTTTCTGCAATATTCACACTAAAGCATCGGTTTTTTGTATCGCGGAATCGTCTTATGTAATCATTGATAGATTCATCACGCGATTGTCTAACCGATGTTAAGTGAGGCAATTTAAGCTCATAATGCCCACAGAAAAAGTGCTCACGGAACTTCTGCTCTAATTGTTCCCATGAGCCAATAGAATTTGGTGCCAAAGATGAAAACCGTGAGAAAGCGGTTCCGGTTAAAGATAAAGAAAATAAACGCACTTTCAACTCGTTTATTGAACCAGCTTCTCCTAATTGGGCAAGATACTAATTAATATGCTTGAAAGTACTCCTAGTATCTTCCCCACTGAATTTAACAAACTCTGGCAACCTAAAACCAGCAGGGTATGCAACCGAATCAAACGAAGTAGGATACGACTTTTGGTATGTGCGGGTTTTGCTTCTAACATCCACTCCAAAACTTTCTCTAAACAAATTATCCAAATCATTCTTATAATCAGCAAGCATTTTATCAAAATTGTTCGAAGAATTTGGCTGTGTGGATGTAGATAACTCACGCTGGTTTGGAACAAACCAACCCGACCGGTCGGACGGGGGGGGGGGGGGGGAGGAACCGGTCTGACCGGACTGATATACCGGTCTGACCGGTCTCTGCCGGTTTTGCCAACGCTTCACATATCGGTCGAACTTCTCATCAGAGATAGGACCGATGTATGGTACTGAGTTCCTGGAGATTTCTGGTGGTGTGTACTGAACAATCTCATTTGTTCGGCTAATGTTGGCCGAACCGGGAATACTCATAATAGGGTCAGTGTACGTGGGTGTAACAGTCTGACCACTGAAATAATTCATCGGTATCCCATATTTAGGTTTGCTCGTAGGAGATGCTGCCGATGGTTGAGGAACATAAAATTCAGAAGTAGAAACAGATAGAGGTTCATCGGCTGTTTCTGGCTTCTTACCAGCCGATTCCCTTTCCTTAGAGCTAAGCCAATTAACCCAATAAACATCACGCTCAGCTAGCAATTTCTGAATTTGTTCCATAGTAACACCAGAAGGTGGAGCACTCACAGCAGGTGTTACCTCAGTAGATGCATCTGTGGAAGTAGAAGCGAAGTCGATCTCCTTGATCTTGGTGACTTTGCCGCATCGATCGACCTTGATGGTTGCAAGCGCCGCTAGCAGATCTTCTTCATCGCGCTTCTTCTTGCGCTCCTCCAACAGCAGACGGACGTCCTTAGGAAGATGCACGTATGTCGAAGGGATGATGTTCTTCTTGTCGATTTCTGCATTGTAACCCATCTTCTTCAGGGTAGATTAGATCGGTTTTGCTAACCAAAATCTTTCGTCCCCAGCGGAGTCGCCAAAAAGTATATTGACGCAAATCTCGGTCAACACATGAACGCACTAGATCGTTCGGCGCGAAAAAGAGCTCGATGCAGCTCTCACTGCGTGGAATGGTCAGACCGGTTTGTAGGACCGGTCAGACCGGTCGCCGGTGAGAATCGGCGACGGCCGGCGAATGCGAACCCGGGAAGGACCCCGTCAGGGCAGGCACACGTAGGGTTGTTCTAGGATCGGCAAGCCACATAGAACGCCTTCAGACGTCGCGGAGACGAATAAAGAACATCAGATGGGTTTGGAAAAGCTAGGGTTTGGAAAAGAGGATAAAAAGTAGAGATTGTATTGATTTTGTTCGATTGGATCTTCTCAATCGGCCGTGACACTTTATATTTATAGGGTTGGTCCCTGCCGGACAGGCCACAGTGCCTCGACCGGTCAGACCGCTTGGTCAGACCGGTTGGTGCCAATTTTGACTGTCAATACAACATGGCAAAACGGCCGGATCCAGTAGTGATTATGGCAAATTGATAATGTTACAGCCTTACTGTAAAACTTTCTGGTGCCTTGGCCATGAGGACACAGAGCCACACAAACCGCCCCCCCCCCCCCCCCCCCCCCCCCGGCACTTTGGAGTCCTTGTGGCTGACAAGCAAGGAGCCTTGTTGCGGTGGTGGTGGCACTATGGCACAAGGCTAACTTCTGATGTAATGTTGTTCCATTTCTTCTAGATGTTTCGATAATATTGTCCAAATTTTAGGTGCAAATATTAAATTCTTAATACCATACTGAAAATTTACGGGATGCCATTATGCCGGTGCAGTAAAGTAGTCTTGAAGGGCCTCTTTACCATTTGAGTAGCTTTCTGTGCAATTTAATGTCCTTGAAAGGCATCTTTACCCAAGTTCTATATATAACACCAGTGTTATCACTTTTTTTAGTTACATCTCTTACATACCTAGTTATCTGAATGTTTCTTGGACAATATTTTTTTCTGCACCTTGAACGTTTTGCTATTCAGCTATCATTTCTATCTTTTTTTTTTAGAGGAAGCTATCATTTCTAGCTAGCACCTCAAGTTCTAGATTAAGATTTTTCTTCAGGCTTTGTAGTTTCTGCAGACTGAAATCAGAATGTTAATTCTCTTTCTTTCATTTAAAGGTTAATTCTCTTTCTTTCATTTAAAGGTTGCTTTCCTGCATTTCATCCTTTACAAGTGTGCATCTTGCATATGCCAATAAAAAAGTGCGCATGCTGCATTTACTTGTAAATGTTCATAATGAGCTTGTTTTGCTATTGCAGCAGCGCTTCCTAGTCTGGTGTAAACTGTTAATGCATCCCGTCCCCATTACAAAAGCTCTTCAAGAGTCACTACTGAATTCTAGTTACGATGCTATTAAGCTTATTACTCGTCAAGCTTTTGGTTTTAGGCTAACCATTTCAGACTAAAAGTGGTATACATTTTCATTTTTTGGATGTTGCCATTGTTGTAATGATAATCAAGTTATCTGTTACTTCCACGAAAGGTGCACGTCATCACATACTGAATGATAGTGACAAACCTTCCCATGCTCAGCCTTCACAGGCCTAGGGACCCCAAACTCCCAATCCCAAAATACCACGACACACAGAGCGAGAGGCACGCTGCAAGGTGCGAATCAACAAGCTAGCATGTGCAGGCCTTGCTTGCATGGAGGTTCATCCTTACGGAGTCCGTCGATGCCACTTGAGCTATCACTCCTGATGTATCCCATTCCCATCCCCATTAGAAAACCTCTTCATGGGGTTCGCCATTCGATTCCTGTAGCCACTCTATTCAACATACTCCAGCTAACCTTTCATGGCTTCAGCCTAGCCAATGAGTACTAAAGCAGCTGTGGATTTTGCTTTTTTGAAAAGAAAAAGATGTTTCTTCTGTTGAACCAGAAAGTAGGTGACCTTTGTCCTCAACGATAAGTGCAGATTTATAGGCATAACTCATAAGGCTCTAGTCTTTCATTGATTTATCATTTACCCAACAGGTAGCCACACTGATAGCCACACTCATAAGAGGTGACTCAAATGTAATACAAATATCAGCCTCAGGAGGCTGATACACATTTATTACATCAGATGGTACATTACTGTACAACTCTACGCGGTAATGGGCAGTGAAGCGCCACTACCACGAGGACAACAACTACAACCCAAACAAGAACGTGAAGCACGAAGAGGTCATCAGAGTCTTGCACCATACGAAGCTTCCTGCGGGTGACCCTATCCACAAGCAAGGTTGGGTGCAGAACGGAACCCCTACTCAACGTCTTCGGAAATAAAGTCTGGATCTTCCTCTGTAAAAATTAAGCAAGGGTGAGTACAAACGTACTCAGCAAGTCCAACCGCACCCACGGAGGGGGGTATAAATAGAATACATGCACAGGATAAATCAAGGATCAGGCTAGGGTTTGATTTGCGGAAAGCTAATTTTTATGCATGAGTTTATTTTGAAAATAGAGTTTTTCTTAAAATAAATCTTTAGTAGCAGAGTGAGGTTGATCCTACACCAAGGATCCAAGTTTTAAGTTGCTACCTGACTCCTCATCCGCCGTAGCACACGGCACATCTGCCGAACACTTTTCCAAAACAACTCACGCCAACCCATCCATTCCCAGAAGAAGTACTAGTTGTGTGACCAAACCGTAACTCGCCCAGTACCGTGGGCACGGCTATTCGAATAGATTTTATACTCTGCAGAGGTGTGCAACTTTACCCACAAGCGGTGTACCACAGCACGATCACCTTAGTGTCGATGCAGATCCCAACAAAGCCATTACCCACCTTAGCTAGACTTGACTAGCCACCACGGGATCCACCAAGGGGCCATCGACCTATCACCGAGTTTAGCCGGGGCACAAGTCACATAGAGCTTATCCCTTCTCCTTGATCACCCGTTGCTCTCAGCTCTCCTGATGGCTATCAGACTAACTAGTGGGGTTTATGCTAAGCCATTGCCACATACAACGGTCGAGTGGTTTGCACTATATTTGAGTTAGTCAAGATGACATATCAACTCGGTCCTTAATTGTGACAAGATGGATATCTCCCAACCTTGCACAACCACACAGGTACGAGCACACTATTTGGCGTCCCACACAGGAATCACCATCCATCTCATCTAAACATGTCTTTCGTTTATTTTCCAAATACCCCATTTTTCCCATTTTGATACTCACGCTTTTCTTTGTTTTGAAAACATTTTGTAATAATACTTGAAGTGCAATGGGTAACCGGGTCCTAAGCGCTCTAGCAGGGTTCATCATCCAAACAGAGTAAATCATATTCGGAGACAAACCTAGGTTATCAAGGAATGGTCAAAGCAATCAAGGAGTGGCTATCCAACCGGGTTTTAGCAATAAAACAATATGCAGTTTTGAAAACAAGCCAGTAGATTGTGTTTATAAAATTGGGACAAAATATGCATCAAAGGATGAGATTGAACTTGCCGTTCACAAAGCCTTCTGGGAAGTCCTGATCGAGGTACTGTCCTTCGGGTTCGGGGTCGCGGCACTAATCCTCGCACACTGGCTCGCGGTACTGCTCGTCGACGAGTTCTTCTTCAGTCACTCCGTGATCTACGGCGCACACAATCAAGAAAAGAAACACATACTTTATCGTTGAGCTCGAATCAGGAAAAATTAAGATATGGATATGGGAAGAATATTTTCGGGAGATTTTCTAATGGCGCGGCCAAAACCATATTAGAAATGGCGTGGTGAAGTTTCGGAGTAATCGGAGGATTTTTGGTGCATGGAATGACAGGTCGGAGTGGTCAGTGGCTAAACGGAGGTTAAAGGGCTTCTTTGTAATTATTTTTGAGATGGCAAGGGCTTGATTTGAATTTTAGAAAATATTCGGGCTACTCTAAAAATGAGTAGGGGTTTATTTAGAATTAGTTTTATATAGTGGAAGGGTTAGTTTCTGAAAAAGGGAGAAAGGAGGGCTTCTTTAGTAAAAGGACTAGAGAGGTGGGAGGGCTCTTAATAGAATGGAAAGAAAGGGAAGGGTTTTGGGCAAAGTTGCCATCCTCTTCCTCCTCTCTCCCATGAAACAGAGGAGGTGCAGGTGAGAGGGGGCGGCCATGGGCCGGCGGCCCTCGGGGCGCGATGGAGGCCTGGAAGTGGGGGAAAACAGAGAGGAGGCCGAGGGGGTCCGATTCCCCTACTCACCTCGAGCGGAGGCGGTCTGTGGAGGGCGGGCGACGGTGCCGGGCGGAGGTGGCCGGCTATGGTGGTGGCGGCGGCGCTGCGGGCAGTGGGAGGGGCGCTGGTGGTGGCGGCCGGGGTTGTGGGAGCGAGGGCGACGAGCAGGGCCTATTTATAGGAGGGGAGAGGCGGTTGAGAGGGGGGCGCCGGTGGCCGAGCTCGGCGGCCATTAATGGCGGCGGGGCGGGTCTGGGCATCGTGAAGCGGCGCGGTCGTCGAGGGTGACGATGTGCAGGGGTGGGCGGTGGCGCGTAGCGGGGGAGGCGGCACCCAGGGAGGACGGCGGAGGGGGGGCAGGTTGTTGTGCTCGGCGTCGAGCTCTGCGCGTGAGCAGCGCAGGCTCGGCTTTGCCGGGGCAGGCACGAGCGGCGAGGCATCAAGGGGTACGGTGGCGCAGCAAGCGGCCGGTGGTGGTGCTGTGCCGAGCGACGGGCGGCGCGGCGAGCATTCGGGGCCTGTGGAACGCATGGGCGGCAGGGGCGCACGTGGCAAGGAGCAGGAAGGAAGAAAGAGAAGAATGAAGAAAGGAGAAGGGAAAAAGAAAAGGGAAAAAGGAAAAAGAGAAAAGGGAAAAAGAAAAGGGAAAAAGGAGAAAAGAAAAGGAGGCGCCGGCGGGATTCGCGGCGGCGGTCGGCCACACGCGTGAGCTGCGGCGCTCGGTCGGAAAGCGAAGCATGCGAATCGAGAAAGAATAAAGAGACGGGATGGTGATTGGTACTGGTGTCGGGGCGGCGGATCGCCGGGAATGATTCGAGCTCGGCGATGAAAATATTTTGAAAAAAATATGTTTAGCGAGTAATTTATTTGGATGGATTTTCGGGATGTTACACACAATTATAACAGAAAACAGATGCAGATGGTCAGAGAGGCCATGTGCTGATGGACCTATACGAGAAAGAGGAGAAATCACCTGCACTGCAAGCTGGGAGGCAATGGATTCCAAACCGTAGATCAATAATCAAATCATCTTCACCAAGAAATCTGTCTCCCGAGCTTTAAGAGGTTACCATTCAAAACAAGGTGAGAGATAGAGAGAGAGAGAGGCACGTGATGACGCCCCATCAATACGACGGAGCGGCCACGCGCGGCGTAGGGCAGTGGCGACGCCGAGACGAAGCAGCAGCGACGCCAATGCGGGGGATGGAGTGGATCGACGATGCTAGGGTTGGAGCATATCGTGGCAACAGAGGAGGCGGGGGGGGGGGGAGGAGGAGGCAAGCCACGCAGGGGCGGGGACGGCGCTGCGGATGGCGACCAGGACGGCGTGCAGCTCAGAATGGTGCGGGGGCGCGGAGAGGGGGCGGGATGGAGCGACGGCGCGGCGCCGGGCACAGAGCGGAGGCGCAGAGAGGAGAGGAGCCAGGGGGGCAACGGCATTGGCGCTGTCGGGGAACTCGGGCGTGCGGCGGGCGGGCGGCGGCGGCACGGCTGGCTAGAGCGTGGCCAGGCGAGAGGGTAGGGAGGGCCGAGGGGAGCTGTAGGAGCCTTGGAGGAGTGGGCGGGTGTGGGCGCGGGCCACAGGGTAGGAAGGGGTGCGGGGAGGGGTGGAAGTGTGTGGGTCGGACGTCAGATATCGATCGGATGGATGAGACGTGGAGTTGGCAGAACCACGAGAGGCAGAAACATGGGAGGGTGAGGACACTACAACCTTTATAGTAGTAGAGATCTTCATCTAATTTCACATAAAAATTTTATGAAAAAAGGTTGTATATATATGTATATATACATAAATAAAGACTATGCAGTGAATATATCTAGAGAATATCACATGAAGAAAGTGGACAAGGTAAAAGGAATAAACAGTAAATTCTACTATAGCCAGGACAATTATTGAAGACAGCAGCGCCATCCAGCTATCCAGGCCACAGTAAAGGATAATAATTGAAGATGTCGGGTGTCCAGAAGCTTCCTTAAGCAAGAAGGCTCCTCCCTTCTATAAAAGGAGAAGCCAGACACACACATTCCACGCCGGACCAGAAGAGGAGAGAAGACACCGACCACCGAAGACACATCCACCAACACTCCACTCCACTTATTTAGTAGCCACTCCACTCTTATTGTAATATAGAAATAAGGGAGCCTGCTGTAACCTTCCCGTGCTTGTAAGGTAATCCCTAAGGTTTGTGAGTGCTTGGAGTTTCCCGAAAGCGAAAGCCATATGTAAGTTGCTTTGTGGAAAAGGATTAAGCTTTCCTGTGATTTTCCCCGCTTTCCTATAAGCTTGTCCATATGGGGCAATGTCTCTACGCTATGGACCCTAGAGGAGAAACCTCTGCGTTTGTTGTTCTCGTGTTAGCCCTGGTAGCGGCGTTTGTTGAGAACCCTGTGTGCGCTGAGAAGTGTTCCCTACGGATGGAACTGCCTGGGGAGATGGTAGAGCCTGAGTCCTATGTGTGCGTGACTGGGGATAGTAAGGGAGAAGAACGGGCAAGCCTGGTTCTGAAGCGAGCCAGCGGTGCATGCGGTGATTAGAGAGTAGGATTGACACAAAGCATAGTTGCACGACCGGGTGTGTATTTGGTCTCGCCAACTTGCCAAAGATCCCGAGAATCGCACACATACTAATCACCTGTGTAATAATCACGCACGTTCACCATAAAAGCAAAGGGCTCCACCCACCATATAAGCCTAGCAAGTGGTTAAAATAGTAGCCTTGAATTTTGGGTGCTAGAGCCACTCCCTGGTGAGTGTTCTCGTGCTACTCATATTCATAAATAAGAGTTAGGCACATAGTTAGCAATACATTACTGCTGCAAATAGTAGCGTGAAAGCGACGTCCTACTCGCTGAGTTGATAAACATTCTCTTAATACTATTGAGAATAGTACGTGAATTTTCATCCTGAGCAAAGCCCTCTGAAGTGGCTCATTGTCACACCCGGTTTTAAGAACAAAACTGAATGCATATCCATATGTATGCCAGGATCAAGTTTCATACATATAGAGACATTATAAGTGAATAATCAGTAACAGTATCACGAAAAGGAGAAAAACAATAACTAAAAGACTATCAGAGTTATACAGCTTATCCTGGAAATGAAGGCTTCAAACTTCACAGGCAATCGACTAGGGGTTGCGTACGCCTAGAACTCAGCAATATCTTCAATAGACTTCACCACAACATTCTCCTTCTAAGCAGCAGTAAGTAAGGGTGAGTACACTTGTGGTTGGTACTCAGCAAGGCCACAAGAAATAACCAGAATATGATTTGAGCTCATCTTTAAGTTAAATTAATCATGTGAGGGTCCAAGCCGCTCGTGACCATGAGCACGGCTGATATATCAGTTTTACACTCTGCAGAGGTTGTACACTTTCACCACAATTCGTGTAAAAGTTCCGAAGAACTTTGAACCCAACCACGCAATGTGCTAGCGAGGCATAGTATCACAATTCCGAGGTGTGATTGCATAGGATAGCTACGAGACCTTTATAAAGATTCCCTAACCTCTGACAATCCGCTAAGGTTTCAAGCCAAAGTGGTCATAACACTGTCCTAATGAGGTGGTACCTTGCCAAAGGACCATTAAACAATATCAATTGCCCCAAGAGGACCGAGCTATACCCCATTGATGCATCCCCTCTTGCCCTTTCGGTAAGACTGTCACAAGCTAGAGTCTCTAATTAATCAGCCAAGACCAGAGCCATGTAGTATTGTGGTTGTACGGTTTTTTGGGTGGTTCTCCATGTTCCAATTAAATCATCATAATACTCTTGTAAATAAGCATAGACAGAAAGATGGTTAGGGTCACTTGCCTTTCTCCAACGAAAAGCTACTCTTACTGCTCTTCACTGCTCTTCAGTTCTTGCTCACTTGTAAAACTTGATCTTCAATCTTCAAACAATGATCCTTCTACTCGGAACAATCATCGGGCAAACATACAAAGCAAACAAGAAGATACATCTAAGAACAATACACCAGAACAAAAGAAAGGCTTTAAAAGAGCATACTTAAGGATAGAGCTTGCTACTACAGTTACGAGAGCGCAAGAAACACGGAAAACGGAGCTAGGACGTGGAAACTATGGGATAAACAATGAGTAAGGATTTAGTCGCGATTAACCACAGGGTTAAGGACTAATGGAAAATATTTGTGAGACACAACAAAGTGTGCTCACAGAGGGTAATGAGGTGATAAAGCTATTGCACACGTTGCAAGGATCACTTGAGCCCAAGAATTGATGAAAACGGAGTTAAAACGAAGAAGTTATGACTAAAACAATGCACCATGGACTTGTTTGTGAGAGTTTTGAACTTCCAGGGGCTAGCATAAAAGAAATCAGGGCTAAAAACCGAATTAAACTCTATACGCAGGGGCTAACAAGCAAAAACAAGGTCCAGGGATGGCGGGTCCTATTTCTGGGAAAGACAGGGGCTAAAACAGAAAAGAAAGGACATTTTTGCAATTATTTTTGAACTAGCTTGGACCGCGGGTTGATTTCAAGAAAACTGAGGGGCTCTTTTGCAAAAGTTTTTTGGTTGACTGGTATATGGCTGGTTTGACTCGGGCTAGATTGGATCTGGGCCACTGGATTTCGATCGAACGGCTAGGATTGGATCGGGCGAGTAGCGGCGGCGCAAGGCGCCAGCGGCAACACTGCGCGGCGGCGGAGCTCGCCGGCGTTGGTCGAAACGGCCGTCCAGGCTCGGATTCAGCTCGGGTTTGGTACGGGAAGCGAGAGCGCGGCGCGGCGAACTCGACTGGGTGCTCTGCGCGGGGTATAGGCGAGCGGAGCAGAGCTCACGACGTTGAGGGGCGGCGTGGCCGTAGGAGCTTGCTCCGACGAGCAAATCCGGGCGAGAAAGAGCACGAGAGAGAGAAAAGGATTCGGCGACGTGTCTCACCCTGGTGCGAAGCTCTGGAGCAGCTCGAACACGACGGCGAGGTGGGGAAGCGGCGGTACGCGAGCGGCGGCCGAGCTCGAGCAGAGACGGCGGCGCGAGCTAGGGTTTCAAGGCGAAGGAGGCGGCTGCGACTTGATGCGGGTCAAGGGGGTGGTCCGCGTGGCGCCTTTATAGGGGCGGGGACGGGCCTCGGCGTGCGGGCCACGCCAAGCTCGGACGGCTTGTGGCGTGCGGCGGCCGGACTCTGCGAGAGTCCGCTCGTCGCGGGGAAGGGGACGGCCCTGACGGGCAGGTCCCGCACGGCAGTGAGAGTGAGAGGGGAGTGGCCGGGTTGGGCTGGAAAAGAAGATGGGCCGGCGGGGGGGTTTCTGGGCCGGGAAAAACAAAGGAAAAGGGAGAGGGGTTGGGCCTCCAGGGCTGAAATGGTTTAGGAGAAAAGGAAAAGGTTTTTCATTTCCTGAAAACAACTCAAACACATTCATTTGAATTTAAATTAGGAGAATTTAAATTCAATTGAACCCAAACAATAAAATAAATGCAATTCAGTATGAATGCATAACAACCAAAACGACCTCATTTAAATTAGGAGAATTTAAATTCAATTGAACCCAAACAATAAAATAAATGCAATTCAGTATGAATGCATAACAACCAAAACAACCAATTATTATTATTATTTACACTAAATTCCCTGTAAAGAAAATAAGTGTTGGATAAATTTTTAAAATTACAAGAAAATTGTTGTTTTATTTTTAATTTTAATCACATCCTGAAATCTAAAAATTTCAGGGTGTGACACTCA
Source organism: Panicum virgatum (assembly GCF_016808335.1). NCBI lineage: Eukaryota > Viridiplantae > Streptophyta > Magnoliopsida > Poales > Poaceae > Panicum > Panicum virgatum. The sequence goes on from NC_053146.1 coordinate 8,664,932, forward strand.
TCCACTTCGCGAGTGGGATTTTTCTATTCATATTCCAAATTTGAATAGTACCACATATTTTGAATAGTGCCACAAATTTTAATAGTGTCAGTTGAATTTGAATAGTGCTATGAATAGTAACTTGAGATTTTAAATTTTGCGAGTTTGAAAAGTACAAAACAAGAAATCTAAAGCTAATCAAATTTCAAACTCCAGTCTGGGCCACCAGATCAACATCCAAAGGGCATGAGAAGACTGAGTAATTTTATAATTAACTGCCCGCCCTTGGATTTTCACACTTTTGCAAATCCACCATCCCACTCCCTTCGCCCCCGTCCCCCTGAATATTAATTCGGTGGCCCAGATTAGAGTTTGCACGGAGATGTTAGTTTGTACCTGATATGTTCCCCAATTATATCCTAAAGCTGACCCACGCATCATCTTGCTTAACAACGTGTTGCAATCAGTTAACTGAAATACGTTAAATTGTTGTGGCTTGTAATCACAGGGTGTACTGAAAAAAAACCCGACACCCTCTCATTTCAGATAACGTGGATGAACACACTCGCAGCGTCATCTAATTATTGCACTGTTAAAAATTATCTAGCCTGTCTGTGACAATTGTTAGAAGATCAAATGAGAGATGGTGCGATAGAGTTAGGTGTTAAAACTGTTACAATGTAGGTTCTTTATATTTTTTGGGTTCATCTCTGACAGCTCTTACACTAACAGCTCCGTCTGATGCATGTAGATGTGGGGTCTGTTTTGCTGGCGTCCTCAACTCGCCGAAATGTGCCAAACAGGTTTAGGCCACCGTTAGGTTTGGAATTAGAGCATGATGGATCTTTGCCTCGCTGCAGAAGATATTTTTTGAAAGGAGCTCGAGCTGCTGAACAGATCGGGCATCCACTTTCAGCATTGCTGCAGCTAAAATTCCTGATGTTTCCCATCCCCATTAGAAACTTCTTTAAGGGTCGCCACTTCTGAATTCCAGACACCATGCTACATTGCTACACCCATCCCTTCTGGCGAGCCATTCCATCCTACAGGAGCCGCGAATTAGTTTTGCTGCCTGTTGCATCAGGAGGCATGCAAGTGAGTTTTCTCCCACATCGGTGGTTTTAGCTTTATAGTGTGTAACTCATAAATTGAGCTTTATGCTTCCATTGGTTCACCCACTGGTCGCAACAAATTTCATAAGGACAGACAATGCACTTGCTATTAAGTGTTGGTATAACTAGTAGTATAAGTTATAGCCTGTCACTCAAAACATGTTCTTGCATTGTCTTGCCTTTCATTTCAGATGCTTGGTGCAATCAGCTAAATAACAACAGAATTTAACCTACCATCCGCACTTTCTATCCCAAATGTGATGATGAAAACAGACACCATCATATATATAGTAGTATTGCCCTATCTCAAGTAAGGTAGCTTGCAGGGCTTTTCTACTATTATGAAGGATATGCTTGCTAATTTTGTAGCCTCAAACGTTAGCGTACGTACTCCTAATGCATCCGATCCTTAGCAGAAGTCTTAAGAGTTGCCACTCCAATCAATTAAATTGCCATGTTATTTGTCAGCATCATCCTCCAACTCTGTTTTGGCCTAGCCATTCCATACGAAGGCGAGAATTGTGCATTTTGTTTTTTTCTTTTCCTGCATGGGACAACAATTTATGTTTCTTCCACTTGCATGCCCCCCTCTGTTCAGATTGTCTTCTTTAGTTTATTCTCTTTTACGGTACACTATTGAATCAGCCAGCATGTGCCTTAATGGAGCTCTAGTGCTTCGTTCAGACTATGTTTAACAAGTTCATTGAAAGTTTTTTTTTCATTTCCCCATTTTGCTAACGAGAACATGAACAGTGCCGAGCATTTACAGGGAAACTACAAAACAAGATATCGCCCTCTTTATTGACAGGACTAGATAAATTCGTCTCATTGGATTATGGCAACATATTGCTCTCGTTTTGATCGGACTAGATGAATTTGTCTCATCGGATCGGATTGTTGCTATGGAATGAATAGGCCACGTCATCAACTAACCTAAACAACTGGCAGAGTCCATACCTTTGTTTGACTTAAAAGGAAACGGAAGATGCACACTGTAATATGGTGAAATAAATGCCAACAACCTTGATCAGGAAACATAATTGTTGATTCTCAAACGCAACTTGTGTTGGTCATCTTCTTCTTCATTTAGATCAGATGAAGTTGGTCTGTCAGGTCGATGCTTTTGTTTTAGAATAGAATGAGCTGATGACTATGATTTCTTTCAACAGGTTCCACTTTGTACACGGGCAGCATGTGCATTGTTCATATAAACACCGAGTCGTGCTGGTATTACTCCTGTATATATGTAGAGTATGCGGCGAGACTTAGATCCTGCATTCCATATGTATGCTCATCCTTGTTAGATATATATGTAGCTATGTACATCTTATATTTCCCTTTAGTTGGAGTGTCTCTTTGCATATTGTACACATGTATCTTCTGCCCCTTTGGGCCATGGAATAGATTGAGTTGCTCATTCTAATATGGTATCACAGCCTAGGGTGAGGATCATTCAACCTCCCATCACCGGTGAGCCACCACCGCCGATCGGCAGCTCCACCTCTTCCTCTCTCTCCCTCCACTTCCTTCTTCTGTACCGCCTTCCATGCCCCTCTCGACCTCTGTGCTGACGGCTTCGCCTTCCGTGGCACTACGCCGCCGGCTTGCGCCTGCCGCGGCCCGCGATGCTAGGATTTGAACTCGAGATCTCTAGCCTTAATACCATATTGAGTTGAAAGCACAAACCAATTCATTTCAAAAACTTATATTAAGTTGATGGGAAGAGTCGGGAAATTAACTTATACTTCAATGGCTAGCAAGAGGGGAGTTGATGATTGATGAGTAAAATACACGTCCGATCCTTAAACTTGTTAGGGGTGTCCCAGTCCCTAAACTTATAAAACCAGGAAGGTCCTTGAACTTGTTAGGTTGTGTCATCACGGTCCATAAACTCAGAAAACCAGAAAATCGAGTCCATGCAATGATTCAAAGTGGTTTCGAACCATAATTTAGTTCATCCAACATAATAGATATAGTTTTAAAACTATAAAAATATCTCTAAGCCCCCGGTATTTTCCAAAAATTCGAAACAAGATACTAGAAATACATCGGAGCCCAAATAAAATAATTGGAGCTCATGAAAGTATTTTTGAAAACTTCTAAAAATTAGATTTAACTCTAGAAGAATGTGAATATTTTCATGAGATATTTTCATGAGCTCCAATTATTTTACCAAGACGATTATCTTTCTGTAGAAATATAAAGACTACATCAACAATAAAACGAAACTGCTGCATATTTCAATCCAGAGACGGGAATATTATAAAGATTAATGCTTTTGCAAAGTTTACCTTTCTACTTCAGGCAAAATTGCTTCAATACGGTTTAAGTTTTCCTCCAGTTTTCTCAAGATGATCCAAAACATCTTCAGAAACTTTGTTGCTATCCACAAATAACGTCTTCAGAATATTATAATTCTTAAGAGTACGACAATTACAATGGTACTTGTCAAACTAGGTAAGTTTAATTTGTGTGGCAACAGTCCACCGAATTTTGTCATTTAATAATACTCAACACATTATTTTTGGGAGCCATACTTTGCAAACTTAAATATTTAGAAAAATCCTATTCTAGGCTGATTTGACAGCACGTGTGATAAAGCTTGGTACCCAGTGAATCAAGCAAATATAACTGACCTGGTGGGCTAACTCTGGCAGCCAGTTTTATGCCAGTTTTCAGGTGATAGTAAGTTTCCGCATTTAGCTCCACGGTACACTGCAGATAGTTCCATGGGGTGGCCACGGTGGGCCGCGGCGGACGCGGCGGCGCAGATGGGCTTGTCGGGCCGGCGGCCGGCTGGCGGCAGCGAGCTGCACCGACAGCACAGATGGGCTTGGCGGGCTCGTGATGGGCTGAGTGGGCTTGTCACGGGTTTTTCTCTCTCTTTTTTTTTTAATTTTTTATTTTATTAATTGAGGCGGGCACAAAACTATCTCAGAAAATATGCTATTTAATGTAAAGTTTGGTTTGAGGCGGGTTGTGGAAACCACCTTTCCAATGTTCAAGCCTTTCCTAGCCTATAAGTATCACATACTCCAGCACGCAGCAGCATTGACTAACTCTACGTCTCTACCTAGATAAGACTCACAACACCAAGACGGCACCATACTATAGTGGCATGATAATGGGATACATCGAGGAAGAAATGAAAACTCAACAAGGAAAGGAAAGCAGCACAAGCTAGCCGTTGGTTTCTTGATGTTGATCATTTCTGAGCGCTATGGCTTAACTAAAACTGATCGTGGATGGAGATACACTGCAGACTACAGTACAGTTTCTAATTCAGAGCATGAACAGTACTGTGCTTTATCCCCCACCAGATACATCCATTCCATGCATGATCACCATCATGGATCTCAGTTGCTACAGATATATGTTGATTTTTAACATCACACAGCTGCCACTGATATTTTTCCTTCGATGAAGCCACAAGTACTGATGCATGCCAGATTGTGCTAAAGCAGCTTGTGTGTGTGCGCGCCTGTGAGCACCAAATAGGCAACCCAAATGGCCAAATGGGTAGAGATGTGTTGTTGCTAGCGTGCGCACAAATTATTCCCCTTGAGACAGCCACAACCCTTGCTTGATCCAGATGAAGTTACTGCTGCCAGAATACGATCCATGTTCTCCCTCTAGTCATAAATAAATAATATTTCAGACCAACATGGTTGGTATGTGAAGCATAAATTTAATTACTATTGTTTACATAATATCATGAAACTACTTTTTCATACATTTATTTGTATAATTTTAAAATATCAAACCATAACACGCAAAAAGTAAATAAATACTGCCAGTATTATTTGTTTATGAACTCAAAGTATTAATGCAGATTGTCAGTCCAAAGACCAACGTTTTGAGGCCAAAAGAGGTAAATAAAATATTAATATTTCAGTACTTCTAGAGGCATATGACTTGGTGTCACTACTAGAGAACATGGCTTTTGTCCCGGTCTACAACTGCTTTTTATCCCGGTTCCTTAACCGGGATTGGCTGTCCGGGATAAATACGTGCATCTCTTTTGTCCCGGAAGCTATCGAACTGGGACAAATGCTAATTTTTGCGAACAAAAAAAATTAGGTCACTAGCGTCTGCGTACGGGAGCCAGCTTCTCCAAATTCAAAATCAATCTCAAAATCAATTACAATCACAAATCAATCATTCACAAAATCAATTATCACAACTACAAATGATTTTTTCAAAAATTAATCTGTTCACATATACATATTTGACAAAAAAAAACAAGAACAGCAGCGCCGCCCGCCTAGATCTGGTGGCGCCATCCCCGCCAGCGCGACCGAGCAGAGCTGCTGCCACCGCGAGGGCCTGGCTGGGGCGCGGACCCAAGCCGACCCCGCCGGGGCCTGGACGCGCCGGCAACCGCCCCTGCCGGGCCGAGCTTGTGCCCGCCGCCGGGGCCTGGCCGCGGCGCGGACCCGCGCTGGCGACCGCCCTGCCAAGTCTAGTTGTTGCCGCCGCCGGGGCCTGGCCGCGGCGCGGACCCGCGCCGGCGACGCCACCGGGTTGGAGGCGCTCCAACGGGCCCGAGCCACCCTGGCCGGTGCCCGCGCCTTGGCCGCGCCCTAGCTGCGGCTCGCAGGCCCCGCCCGCACTGGGGAGGGAGCTGAGGGCCGGAGGGAGGGAGGAGAGAAGGCAGCTGAGGAAGGGGGCGGGACTACGGGAGGAAGAAGATAAGGCAGAGGGAGAGGATAGTGAGAGAAATGAGAGGAGAGGAGCCAGCGACTTGGAAAATATCGGGAGGGAGACGTCGGTCGCTTTTTTGTCTCGGGTGCTGGCTCCACCCGGGACAAAAAAAGGCTCCCTTTTGTCCCGGCTGCTGGCTCTGCCCGGGACAAAAGGGCCACGGGGCCTTTTGTCCCGGTTGGAGCCACCACCCGGGACAAAATGCCCTTTTTTTTGTCTCGGTTGGTGTCTCTAACCGGGACAAAAGGCCCATGTCCTCCCGCTGGCCCGGCTAGCCGTTGGACCCGGGACAAAAGCCACCTATTGTCCCGGGTTCAAAGACAGTCGGAACAAATTGCCTGGAACAAAAGACTATTCTGTAGTAGTGTGTATTGGATCCATCCAACGCTACTAAAACCAAATGTGTACCTGCTTAATTTCTTCTAGTTTGACATGAGTGGTACTACATTCAAGATCAATATATAGTTTTTGCCTTTCTAGAATCCTGTATGCTGAAGCTGTTAGAACATCTTAATCAGCCTCAATGTTACTACCTGTTCCGCTGGAACATGCAAAGGATTCTTGTGTATTCGATTGAGAAGTCACCTTGGCATTGAAGCGATGAAAATGGAGTTTCATTTCTATACGTTAATCGCTTGATTAAGAGAATTTCTCGATGTCAAGAACTCCCTCTAGCCAAATTAACTTGAAGTTTCGTACAATGGAAACAGCTTGTTTTTGTGTCTACACATAAACTTTAATTGACTGCTAGTAATACAAATTTTACTTTTAACTATGAACAGCTGCACCTTTATGTCTCCTTTATTTACTGCAATAAATAGTATGCACTTCGGCAGTTCGTCCGTATTGCTCAAGCCTTTATTTCCCAGTTATAAGTAGCACATATGTACTCAAGCACCTTTGACTACGTTTTATGTAGACCAGCACACAAAATCAGGATCGCACCGTACTGCGGCGGTATGGGAATGGGAGACATCAAAAAATGAAATGGAGCTCTGAATGATTTAGGAAAATAAACAAACTTCCAATTTCTTTCTGTCCAGAGCTAATGCTCAGTTGATTGATAGCGGATCGGAGGAGCTAATGCATAGCATGAACGATGCTACATTTGCATGGTCTTTGATGAAGCCGCAACCATTGCATGTCATAGAAAGAATTTCTGCATGGAATGTGTCCAAGTATGGGTGGTGTCATTTTGTTTTTCTTACGTAGAGGTGGTGATTCGTGTCTCTTGTGCCGAACAGGCAAAGTACGTACCTTGGTGTGAACACCAACGTAACGCTAATGGGTGCAAATTAATGTTTTTTTAGCACTTAACATGCAAGGGTGGAAAAGGCGCCAATACGCAGAGAGCATAACTTTGATACACGCTCCTCTTGTTCTTGTTTTCTCCCCTCCCTGTCCCAAACCCTTATGTATAGCAGTAACACTACACGGGAACAATATATAGTAGGCAAAGACTAGTATCTACCCAGTGACTCGCATCAGTGTGACCTTTGGTGAGCTCAAGACGCCATGACACTGAAATCATGAGAGTGGGATGCCTCTAAGGAAGAAGCAAAGATGCTGAAACCAGAAGGGGCTAATGGCTAATATAATGCCACTGTCAGCCGCAGAACAATTTCTGGAGCAGCAGGCATATCAGAACCTCGAGGCTATATTGTGGGTGGTAACTAGCAAGTGGGTTGTCACACGATAATCTGAGACCATTTTATATTATATTAGTTGCAATTTATTATTAAAAACACATGTATGCTAGAACAAACGAGTTACGGAGTTAAACTGAATCATATGATACGCACAATTGGTCAAGAGTACCCACATTCTTGTGTTCTAATTAGTGCCCATCGCACACGAAAGAGCATCAAGTACCACAACAACAAGTAGAAGAACCCCAAAGCAAAGAACTCAAGAAATCAAGGGATTCATGCACCACGAGCTCCAAACGAACACGAGATCGATTTCAATCCAAAAGCCACGAGGGCACAAGGAGGGAAGGGCCTCCTTTCCCACACAAATTCAGTACACAACTCAAGAATTCATCCCTAAAACCCTAGAGAAGGAGAGGGAGAAGAACTTGAGAGAGAGAGCAGGGAGGAGATGGCGCCTGGCTCCTCTTCTTCTGTTATGTCCAGCGCGCACCACCCAGGAGGGGGCGCCTGCCTTTTTGTCCAGGGGCCAGCAGACCCACCCAGCTGCCTCCCTCTCTTTCTTCTCCTCCAAGCCTTCCTCTAATGACTCAATTACCCCTAAGTGCTGAAATTAAACTACAAGGCCCTTAGGGGCAAAACCGGAAAAGATACATTGAAGATCATCCGACGGCTGCGACGATTTGGAGTAGTTTGCTTCGACCCGACGCAATCTTCCCGATGTCACCACGCGTCCTTCTGGAATCTTCGCGGGGGCAGTTTTGGGAAAACTGCCGAAACCGAGTTCGGGTGCGATTTTGGAGGAACCGCGAAACCTTCCCGCGCGATGTTTCCAGGCACACCCGCCAAGCCCGATGTCGCCACGTGTCCGACCTCCCGCCGGAACACTAGCGCTTTCGTCATCCCTGACACCATCGCCATCTCTCTCCGACTCGGCCGACGTCGACGCATCCCAGCCGTTGGTTTTTCCCGAGCTACCAACAAACTCCACGCCGTCCCGCCTTGGCGCCAGGAGTGGATCGCAATGCGACCCAGCAGTGGCCCAAGCATCTGGGCCGCCCTTCTCCACCGCACGGTCATCCGGTCGGGCCTCCAACGCCACCACAAGGTCTCCCGCCTCCGCATGGTCGTCGAGCTTCCTGCCACCGCAACGCCGCCGCATGGTGCATCGGCACGTGCCTCGCTCTTGTCCAAACCATCTCGCTGCCACCGCGCCATCCGTGTACCTGCACACCACAGACCAAGAACTGGCGCAATCTCCACAGAGTCGCGACTACACACAGTTAGTCCACTCCACGTGTTGGCAATCACTCATCACACCAAGGAGCAGGCTTCCACTGCCTCTCAATCTCCCCCTTGATGAGTGCATTGTCAACACCACACCCCACACGGGCACTGGTGAAAGAAAGAGATAACCAAAAAGAAATAGAAAACAAAGAGAGCTAACTCCAGTGATCAAAAGTGAATGAAAGCCAGAAACGATCACTTGGAGATAGCAAAGCCAAAAGAGTCAGCCCCCAAGACAAGGGCAACGGCTCGACGCACTGACTCCAAAACATGCTTGACCCCTCAAGAAAGAGGCAAGGCTCAACACAGCCAAGCATGTGCAAAGCTGGTCCCTCCAGAAAGAGGCAAAGCTCAACGCAACCAGCAAAGAGCATGAAAAAGCTCAAAAACTCCCCCTGAAATGCAGCTCCCCCTCACTATGCAACTCTCCCCCGATGTGTGCACACTCAAAGTCTGAATCTCTCCCTGAGACCAAACAAACAATCTCTCCCCCTTAGGACAAGGATCAAGAAATTCTCCCCCTAATCCCTAAGGTGAGACAAAAAAACAACAATCTCTCCCCCTTGTTGACAAGGCACACGTCAAGGAAACTCCCCCTGCCTAGATGCTCCCCCTGGAAATATGCCATGAAGTGCAGTGCATGCGTGCCTAAAAGCTTCCAGGTACCGAACAAGAGCATTTGCAAGGGTCAAAATAGCTCAGCATATGAGGGTGCATATACAAGACAATGCATGGAGAAGCTCATAAGAATATATCTATACAGATCATGAGCAAGCATTTGTCATTTGTAAAAGAAAAGCATCACCATAAAGAACCTAGTATACTAGACGGTAAACAAGCATGCTAGTGCTAGCAAGAACATACAGGTGAGCTACCCAAAGCATATCACAGCAACTGCCACTCAAGTAACCTTGAAACCAATTGAAAAACTCTCAGATTCTCAAACATAAAGAATTGGTGCCAGGGGTTGAAAACTTGCAAGTGCTTAACTTAGCGAATGTGCCAAGCCTAGGTCAATGACCATCGGAAGCTTAAGACAACACTCTCAGTCATCCACCGCCTTGTCCAAGTTCTCCAGAGGAGCAGTCTCAGTACAAGATCAGTGGTGCAAGCAATCCCACCTAGATCTTTTCACTCAGAGCAAAGCAAGAGTTAGATTTTTGAAATTAGAGTCCAATTAATACATTCCAACACGAAGCAAAAGAGGGCATCTTGTTGCATGTGATAGCAAAGGGCCTAGCCACTAAACATGAAACAAGATAGCAAAAGCATACGAGCCTACACATGCTAGTAGCAGATCCAAAAGGTGACCATGTTTTATGATTTTCAAAGAATAAAATAGCTAAGCTCAGAGCCAATATACAACATATTCAAAGGAGCTAGCTACTCATGGTCAAAGCATATATACAACTCATAGCATAGCACAAGGCACAAGCAAATGCAGATATCATATATGAGAAGCTTAGTGCAAGTGTAATGCATATGAGCAAATGTAATGCAAGATGATATGTACACAAAATGCAAGGAAAAGCAAAAAGAAGGAAAAACAAATCCTAAACTACAAAAACAACTACCCAACTCAAAATGGGTAGCACACGCCAAGCTCTCCCCGCAAGCGAGCATAGGTGGCTTGTTCTAGGGGCTTGGTCAAGATGTCGGCTACTTGATTATCAGTGGACACATGGGTCAGCTCGACATCACCCTTCTCATAGTGATCTCTCAGGAAGTGGAACCTCACGTCTATATGCTTGGAGCGAGAGTGTAGGACGGGGTTCTTGGCTAAGCTTATGGCTGAAGTGCTGTCAACGAAAATGGGAACTCTGCCATAGGTTAGGCCATAATCACTGAGAGTGTGTCTCATCCAAAGGATCTGGGAGCAGCAACTAGCAGTAGCAATGTATTCGGCTTCTGTGGTGGAAAGAGCTACACTAGTTTGCTTGCGGGCAGACCAAGGCACAAGAGAAGTTCCAAGAAACTGACAGGTGCCTGAAGTCGACTTGCGATCAATCCGACACCCACCATGATCAGCATCAGAAAAGCCAACCAACGCAAGAGAAGAGGAAGCAGAGTACCATAAGCCAAACTCAGGAGTGTATCGAAGGTACCTGAAAATCCTCTTCACAGCGTTCCTGTGAGAAGTGCGCGGAGAAGCCTGTAACCTCGCGCAGAGACAGACCGCGAACTGGATGTCGGGTCTGGTGGCCGTCAAGTACAGGAGCGAGCCGATCATGCTCCTGTACTCCTTCTGGTCCACAGCAACACCTTCAGTGTCCTCATCCAGCGCCGTAGAAGTGCCCATAGGAGTCGGCATGGGACTGAGGTCTCCGAAGTCGAACTTCTGGAGCATGTCCTTAGTGTACTTGGCCTGGTGGACGAAGGTGTCATCCCGGGTTTGCTTGATGTGCAACCCGAGGAAAAACTGAAGCTCACCCATCATCGACATCTCAAACTCTCTGCTCATGTCATCAGAAAAACTAGAAACAAGAGTGTGAGAGGAGCCACCAAAGATAATATCATCCACGTAAATCTGAACCAACAGAAAATCAGCGCCACGCCTGAGGAGAAACAAAGTCTTATCTACCGATCCCATGACAAACTCCTGCTTAAGCAAAAAGGCTCTCAACCTCGCATACCAGGCTCTAGGGGCTTGCTTCAGACCATACAAAGCCTTCTGAAGCTTGAAGACTCGGTCTAGAAACTTGGGACTCTCAAAGCCAGGAGGTTGCTTCACATAGACCTCCTCCTCTATAAACCCGTTCAAGAAGGCACTCTTCACATCCATCTGATACAGCTTGAACCCCTTCGAAGCTGCAAAGGCTAAAAAGATCCGGATGGCCTCTAAACGAGCTACAGGTGCAAAGGTCTCCTCGTAATCTATCCCCTCCTGCTGGCTGTAACCCTGAGCTACTAACCTAGCCTTGTTCCTCACAACCATCCCATCCTCACCCTGTTTGTTCTTGAAAACCCATTTGGTACCTATAGGGTGGCAATCTGGTGGAGGCTCTACTAGGACCCAGACTTGGTTTCGCTCAAAGTTTTCTAGCTCCTCATGCATGGCATTGACCCAGTTAGAATCAGATAAAGCATGTCCAATATCTTTTGGCTCAAAGGAGGCAACAAACGCTGAATGAGCAAAGCCAGCGATACATGTTACCTTGGACCTCGTGGCTCGTTCGTTGAGGTCACCTAACATTTGTTGAGGTGGATGACGACGCTGAATGTGTCATGGTGCTTCTCTTGACGAAGTCGCCTCGCCACCGCCCTCAACATGGGTCCCAGAGGAAGAACCTTGAGCTGGACGTGGATCGGCCGTAGTCGAAGCTGTGGGGAGCGGGCCGCCATCGTCGTCAGAACTCGAATCTCCAGGAAGTGGGCCTGCAGCCGGCGCAGGGACACCACCATCACCCTCAAAGGCCTCAGGCTCATCCTCATCCTCAAAGATGTCCTGGCCAAACTCATCATCACCTGCACACTCCAAAGAAGCAGACAAAGAAGGAGTGGACTCGTCGAAGGTTACATTACAAGTTTCGACGATCCGGTTAGTCTCAAGAATAAGAACACGATAGCCTCTGGATTGAAGAGCATAGCCAAGAAGAATGCCATCATAGCTCCTAGACTCGAACTTATCAAGATTTCCCTCCTTCAGAACAAAGCATCTGCAACCAAAAGCACGCAGGTGGGACACTCTGGGCTGTCGACCAAACCGCAACTCATACGAAGTCTTTTTCATGAATGAGCGAAGGAAGATGCGGTTGGCAACATAGCATGCGGTGTTGATTGCCTCGGCCCAAAAACGCCTAGGAGTCCTATGCTCATCAAGCATCGTCCTGGCCATCTCCACTAGGGTCCGATTTTTGCGTTCAACCACGCCATTCTGTGGAGGAACATAAGGAGAGGAGTACTAGTGATCAAGACCAAAGCCACGACAGAAGTCATCAAAACGAGCGTTCTTAAATTCAGAGCCATTATCACTGCGGATAGCCCTCATGGCATGTGGAAGCTCATTCTGTAACCTCAAGGCAAGGTCTCGAAAGTACTGAAAAGCCTCATCCTTAGTCTCCAAGAAGAAAACCCAAGAGTACCGAGAAAAGTCATCAACGATCACAAGAATGTACCACTTCCCACCGACAGAGCGCACACGAGCAGGACCAACGGTGTCCATGTGAAGAAGCTCGCCAGGGTGCGATGTCATCAACTGATTCACAGGTGGGTGCGGAAGGGAAACCATTTTCCCGTGACGACATGGGTGACAGACAAGGTCCTTTTCCAACTTAAGCTTGGGCAATCCTCGGATCAAATCAAGTGAGCTGAGTCTAACTAGTAGATCAAAGCTCAAGTGACCAAGTCTCCTATGCCACTTCCAGAGCTCAAAGGACTGACCAGTCACCAGACAGTGAGAAGTGCTAGAAGAAGATCCAGAAAAGTCAATGCGAAACACACGGCCAAGAGGAACAATGCCGCACACAAACTCTCCTCTTGAACCAAGAACACGCGAGCAACCTCTCTTGAAACTCACTTCAAACCCATCATCAAGAAGTTGCGAAACAGAAAGCAGATTAAAACCAAGTTTATCGACAAGAGCAACCTCTCTCAGGGTGAAGTCATCAGAAATCCGAATAGCACCAACTCCACGTACCTTTCCTCTGCTGTTATCCCCGAAGGTGATGTACTCTTTGTCCTTCATCGGGGTGAGGCTGGAGAACCATCTGTGACTTCCGGTCATGTGGCACGAACAACCGGAGTCCATGAGCCATATGTCCTCCAGGCCTCGAGTGTCCTGCTCAGTAGGAAGAGAAAGAGCGGGCAAATGGCCCGACACTGGGGTTAGCACAGAAAGAAGCAAACCAGTGTTGTGCCATCTGCTCGAAAGCAGGGTAAGTATCCTCAAACGAAAACTGTGGCTGGCGACCACCACGCTGAGAAAAACGTGGTGCGCCTCCGCCACCAAAGCCTCGGCCACGCTGACCACCACAGAAAGCACGGTGTGGAACAGGGCCGGCGAAACCACCAACAGGAGCGCGGTATCCACCACCGCCTCCCCCTCCTCCACCTACACGACGTGGCCTGGCATCCCGCCTCTGCCCACGTCGAGCTAGAGCGTGTCCACCTGTAGGCTGGTGGAGCACCTCCGGAGCGCGCCTCTCAGACTGCCTGCGCTCAAACCTCAACCTCCGGAAGCAAAATTCTGCCAAGTGACCTTCTCTTTCGCACCACTCACACTGGTAAGGCTCTCTCTTGTGTGTAGGCTGTGGTGTAGGTGCTGGGGCTCTCTGAGGTACTCTGGGGGGCTGAGTCCTCACCTTGGGCTTAGGAATTGGCTTACCACTAGGAGGGAGTGTATCCAGTCGGTTCTTGAGATGGTTAGGCTTGGGAACCCACACTGGATTCTTAGGTGGAGCTTTGGGTGGCTCAGTGAGGATTCCATCCTTAACTGGTGCTGGCTTAGGAATTGGTGGAGCTGTGGAAGATGAAAGTGCACTCACACTCGGCTCAAGCATCTCACCAATCTTCCCATAGGGTTGGACAAAATCAGCAAGAGTAAAAGCAAAACCAACCCCAACACCATCAGGACGCTTAAACTGCTGAACCATCATGCCCAACTGAGGCTCGCGGACGGACACCCAACTAAGAATCTCCCGAAGATGGGAATTCTCCTCCTCCATCCGGGTCTTGTCCTTCCGTGCCTCCTCAAGCTCAGAGATCAGGCTTGGGCACATAGTACAATCAGCAGAGCAAGAGCTAGGGACTGCGGATTTCTCCAACTTCCTTAAAGCAGCATTCTTCTCCTTAAGCTCTTCTCTAAGTGCTGGGCACTCCTTACAAGCACCCAAGAGGGTAGGCCGGGACTTGACCTCGTCCAAGGCCTTCTTGCCCTCCTCGAGCTTGAGCAAGTTCTCATCATACTTGCTCCTGAGCTCGGAAAGATCAGACATCAAACTGATACACTGACTGCACTCATCCTCCTCAACACAATCCTCCACAATAGGGGCAGACTGAGCAATCTCTAAAGCTAGTTTAACTTCCTTCAATTCCTGTCTCAAAGCTCTAAACTGCCTCTTAGCATCCTTAATGATCAAGTCCTGATTATCTAGAGCAGTGTAAAGATCCTCCAACTCCTCAGGAGTGGGGTGCTCAGGACGTACCTCAGAGCTTGGCTCTGGCTGAGGTGCAGGATCTACAGTGGTGGAAGGAGTTCCATCGGCGTCGGAGTCGCTGGAGCTGGAAGAAGATGAAGACGTCGAACTCTGGCTGGTGGAGGAGTGATCCTCGCTCTGGGCGACGAATGCCTGCTTGTTCTTGTACTTGCCGACGTTCTTCTTCTTCCGCTCGTGGTGCCGCTTGGAGCGTCCGCCATTCTTCTTGTGGGAGTGCCCACTCTTGTGCTTGTGGCGGTGCTCGCGGTACTCCTCATGCCTGGAGCGGTCGTCCTCCTCCCTAGAACTCTTCTTCTTGGGGCACTCGGCGGCGAAGTGGCCGGTCTTGCCGCAGTTGAAGCAGGTCTTCGCTCGTGCTTGTCTGTTGTTGAAGGCACGCTGGAACTTGTGGATGATCAATGCAAGCTCCTCGTTCCCAAGCACCTCCAACTACTCATCTGTCACAGACACAAGTGAAGACAAGCAAAAACCTCCAAGAGAGGGGTCAGGGTTAGCTCCAGAGTTGCCTACCAGGGCCATAGACTTGGAGGCGGAGGCATCAGCATGATTGCCTTCCATCTTAGCTCGAGAGAGCTTCTCCACCTCCGAAGCCTTGAGCTTACTGAACAGCTCATCCACAGTGAGGGTCTCATAGCTAGCAGACTCTATGATAGTCTGGACCTTCACCTCCCAGACCTTGCGATCAAGAGCATAGAGAAGCTTCATAGCCTTCTCATGATCGGAGTAGGCCTGGGTGCCCTGTGGCTGGTTCGCACGCACCTTGTTCACAATCGACTGAAAACGACTGAACATGGTGTCGATGCTCTCACCCGGCAACTGAGAAAAGTTCTCGTACTCCCGCCGGTGAGTCTCATACAGCCTCGACTTGACATGGTTGGTTCCTTCATGGAAATTGGCCAACCATGTCCAGATCTCCCGAGCTGTGAGAAGGTCGCTGACACAATCGAACTCAGGACGAGAGAGACAAGCTATGAGAGCGTTGTACGCCTTGCTATTGACCTCATGTCTCCTAACCTGAAGCTCGGTCGTGCGGACCGCAAGGTTCACATAATCCGGGTCCACGCAAATCTCCTAGACCTCGGAACCTAGACTCAAAAGATAGGCACGCATGCGCACCTTCCAATAGTCATAATCGGATCCATTGAAGATCGGGGGTTTGCCCGGTGAACCCATGGTCGCACAACGGTTTCGAACCGGAGAAGGCTATAGAGAAACCGTCCCGGCTCTGATACCAATTGTAGGACCGAGAAATGCGACCAGAGGGGGGGTGAATGGGAGCCGATCAAAATTATCGCGATCGAAAACTTTGGCTCAAGTTCCAAGTGTGCACCCCAACCCTAGAGTCCTGGGCGAGGTGTGAAATAGCTACGGAGGAGCTACACCAACACAAGAGAACCCTAGGAACAAACGTGAACAAGCGCGGAAGCGAACATGAAGAAACAGCGCAAGATTCAGCACGGTATACTAACACCGGTTGAACCGACGTATAGAACTTGAATACGTCGGACTAACCGGTGGTACAGAGCCGGCAGCAGCAAGCAGCAAGCACCGGTTGATCCGACGCCTTGGTTTGAATAGCGTCGGTTCAACTGGTGTGTGACGCCGGTTTAACCGACAAAATCAGAGACTGACGTTGGTGCAGTTGTCCAGAGGGGCAACAAAACACACCAAAACCATGCTGTGAGCACCGGTTAAACCGACGTGCACCAATTGTCAAAGCCAAGTGCAGAGCACCGGTTCAACCGGCGCTAAGAAAAGTCAATACGCCGGTTAAACGACCCAAAACAGCACACACAGAAGCAACACCGGTCGATCCGACGCTAATGAAGACTGAAGCACTGGTGCATTCAACAGAAACGTCAAAAACCCTAGCAATAGAACCTTGTAGGCACCGGTTGATCCGACGACCTTGAACCCAAGCGTCGGTTCAACCGGTGCTGTCCAGAAACAGAGTCTAGAGCGTTTTCCAGCCTGCGACCATTGGAAATCTCGACGATCGAAGGCTCAAATCAGGTCGAAAGCTCACCAAAATTTGCAGGTACGATCACAAAGACCTTGTGAATCTACCTACCAAAAGAAACGACGATTCACTCCATGGTTTGACAGGAATCGACGAAAAACCGAGCAAGAACGGGGTATTCTGGGTTTTCTAAAAACCGTGTTCTTGAAGACTCATGACCTCAGAGGGTTTTGGTACTTGGTTAGGACGATTCAGGTCACACAAAAGAGCATCAAGTACCACAACAACAAGTAGAAGAACCCCAAAGCAAAGAACTCAAGAAATCAAGGGATTCATGCACCACGAGCTCCAAACGAACACGAGATCGATTTCAATCCAAAAGCGCCAATACGCAGAGAGCATAACTTTGATACACGCTCCTCTTGTTCTTGTTTTCTCCCCTCCCTGTCCCAAACCCTTATGTATAGCAGTAACACTACACGGGAACAATATATAGTAGGCAAAGACTAGTATCTACCCAGTGACTCGCATCAGTGTGACCTTTGGTGAGCTCAAGACGCCATGACACTGAAATCATGAGAGTGGGATGCCTCTAAGGAAGAAGCAAAGATGCTGAAACCAGAAGGGGCTAATGGCTAATATAATGCCACTGTCAGCCGCAGAACAATTTCTGGAGCAGCAGGCATATCAGAACCTCGAGGCTATATTGTGGGTGGTAACTAGCAAGTGGGTTGTCACACGATAATCTGAGACCATTTTATATTATATTAGTTGCAATTTATTATTAAAAACACATGTATGCTAGAACAAACGAGTTACGGAGTTAAACTGAATCATATGATACGCACAATTGGTCAAGAGTACCCACATTCTTGTGTTCTAATTAGTGCCCATCGCACACGAAAGAGCATCAAGTACCACAACAACAAGTAGAAGAACCCCAAAGCAAAGAACTCAAGAAATCAAGGGATTCATGCACCACGAGCTCCAAACGAACACGAGATCGATTTCAATCCAAAAGCCACGAGGGCACAAGGAGGGAAGGGCCTCCTTTCCCACACAAATTCAGTACACAACTCAAGAATTCATCCCTAAAACCCTAGAGAAGGAGAGGGAGAAGAACTTGAGAGAGAGAGCAGGGAGGAGATGGCGCCTGGCTCCTCTTCTTCTGTTATGTCCAGCGCGCACCACCCAGGAGGGGGCGCCTGCCTTTTTGTCCAGGGGCCAGCAGACCCACCCAGCTGCCTCCCTCTCTTTCTTCTCCTCCAAGCCTTCCTCTAATGACTCAATTACCCCTAAGTGCTGAAATTAAACTACAAGGCCCTTAGGGGCAAAACCGGAAAAGATACATTGAAGATCATCCGACGGCTGCGACGACTTGGAGTAGTTTGCTTCGACCCGACGCAATCTTCCCGATGTCGCCACGCGTCCTTTTGGAATCTTCGCGGGGGCAGTTTTGGGAAAACTGCCGAAACCGAGTTCGGGTGCGATTTTGGAGGAACCGCGAAACCTTCCCGCGCGATGTTTCCAGGCACACCCGCCAAGCCCGATGTCGCCACGTGTCCGACCTCCCGCCGGAACCCTAGCGCTTTCGTCATCCCTGACGCCATCGCCATCTCTCTCCGACTCGGCCGACGTCGACGCATCCCAGCCGTTGGTTTTTCCCGAGCTACCAACAAACTCCACGCCGTCCCGCCTTGGCGCCAGGAGTGGATCGCAACGCGGCCCAGCAGTGGCCCAAGCATCTGGGCCGCCCTTCTCCACCGCACGGTCATCCGGTCGGGCCTCCAACGCCACCGCAAGGTCTCCCGCCTCCGCATGGTCGTCGAGCTTCCTGCCACCGCAACGCCGCCGCATGGTGCATCGGCACGTGCCTCGCTCTTGTCCAAACCATCTCGCTGCCACCGCGCCATCCGTGTACCTGCACACCACAGACCAAGAACTGGCGCAATCTCCACAGAGTCGCGACTACACACAGTTAGTCCACTCCACGTGTTGGCAATCACTCATCACACCAAGGAGCAGGCCTCCACTGCCTCTCACAAAGTTCCTCCTGCCGAGTAAATAAAAAATCAGCACATATAGAACTAGAACAGACAGTAGCCTCATGGAAGTTGTATGTGGAAGCCCCCAAAACAAGAGCTCAGTGCATTTCGATTGATTTTAATTTTTAAGACAACAAGACAGATGCCACTGCAATTTTCTTTTTCAAAAATGCCCCGCGCTTTGAAAATACCCGTATAATTGTATAAATTGCACTTACATGGTAAAACATACGTATGTTCATATATGGATAAATGTATATCAGTATATCAATATGTATTTTTATATTCCTCCTACAAATTTGAGCAAATTAAGTATCTACAGATTGCATAGAGATCAATGATCCCTTCCAGCAGTAATTTACAGCTACCTGTAAAATGTACTTGTTTTTTTCTTCTCTATGCAAAGATGCCCATGAATTGGTATGCAGAAATACAAATGAACCCCCACTGTACATGGACACTCATTATGTAATTTTACTGTGCCCCATTTATTGTTTCAGAAATTCTTCGTAGACCCTCACAGAATTATTAGTCTCTCCGCTATAAGCTTCTATGGCCCTACTGAAAATATTCAACACCAAACTGCAACGTGAATTAAAGGGCACAACGCTTAAAAGTTCCTGCAAGTCTAACATAACTGATAAAAACTAACCGGAAAGTTGCAGCACATCATGAATTTATAGCCACATCATGAATCTATAGTTCATAGGGGGATCGGAAGCGAAATGCTCCAATGCACCTACTCACTTAAATCAATAGACCATCCAGGATGAACTGGAAAATCTGTTTCACTCGCCCTGCTGCGTATATAGTAGTAAGCGCTAGCAGCAGAACTGGAGACCATGTCGAAGAATTGCATGCAAATGGCATTGCAATATAAGAATGGGATGCATTGGGGAACAAAAAGGAGTAAAATAGATATATCTAGAGACACCAGCGGAACACTGATCGAGCAAGGCCTCCGTAGCAGTTCCACCTCATGAACAACCAAGAGCTAGCAGAAGCGATCTCAACTCCTAAGGGATCCAAAAGAGCAGGCAGGATTTGGAATACCTGGCTCATCATATGGATCAGTTCTGGGAGAGGTCCTAGTTTTTTCTACCACTGTTGGATGCTACGTCTAGGTTGTTGTGATTTACAGTTTTGTTTCTTGTAAACAACTAAGGCTTCAATCTTCGCCTTGTAAACTGCGGTTTTGTTTCTTGTTGATATAACAATCACAGTATATATGTTTGAGAAAAAACAGCTCCACCTAATGAAGATGTTAACAATGCACAGTATATATGTTCGAGAAGAAAAAACAGCTCCACAAAATGATGATGTTCGCTTTCCTCTAAGACATCCATAGTACATTAGTACTCCTAAAATCTGCTCATGCCCCGAGACGAAGAACCGTGGAACATCCGCAACGAATATGTTAACAGGTACAAGAGAATGAACCATGGAATGTCGTCAAGGAATACCCAAAAGATTGAGAAAGATGGAGCATCGCAATCGGTAGGGAAGAACAAGTATGGAAATTAGCAGGGGATACAATTTATCTTTATCAATCAATCTCTAGACCATCATTAGAGGAAGGCATGTGTGCTAATCTCTAGACTAGCGGCATGGGAGGGGAGGGTAGTCGGCGGCAGGGGAGGAGGGGAGCTAGCGGTGTGAGAGGAGGGGAGGAAGAGAGAAGGACCGTGGTAGAGAGGGAGGGATGGACCGAGGGATGGAGAGAGGGGCCGAGAGGGGGAAAATTAGAGGGAGAGTGAGAGGAAGAGAGAAATGATGAGGTAATTGTATTATCATCGGGTCATGTTATGAACTGACGGTGATGCCTATTGAACCTATTACCGCCAAGTTGTGTTACGAACCGGCGGTGATATCTGGTATCACTGTCGTTTGGTGTGTTGAGGCATTTGCAGTGACAGGTTTTTGTAGGAGTGTTCACGGTCATCTATTGCTCAAGTCTTTCCCCGCGTATAAGTAAAGTAACACAAATAAACTCGAGCACCATTGGCCAAGTTTTGTCTGGGTGATCGATGAGATTGCAGCCTGGTTTCGGGCAGGTTTTAGACGGCTTGAACTTGTGATTCATGCTTTGGGCAGATTACCAGGTCGCGCATCTGCAGCAATATAATCATCTTGTCTTGTCTTACCTGGTTGGTTTCACCTCTCTGAGACCAACTTGTTCATGCACTTTGTTTTCTCCTCCTTTTAATGTAAAACATGCTCAGGCACGGTCACAAAAAAAAAACAAGCTTTATCTAGAAAGAACACAAGGCTAGGATAGCACCCTACAGTAGCGATAATGGCAATGGGATACATCGAGGAAGAAACAAGAAGCCATACTGGACGGTAAAGCAAAACGAGCCATCAGTTTCTTGCTAGAAACCATCATTTTACCAAAAGTTCCTCCTATGGAGTAAATAAAAAATCAGCATAGAACTAGAAAAGACAGCAGCCTCATGGTAGTTGTGGAGGCACCAAAAACATGAGCTCAAAGCATTTCGATTCATTATAGATTTTAAAGACAAGACAGAGTCCACTGCAACTTTTCTTGTCCAAAAATGCCCTGCTCTTTGAAAATACCTTAATCGTATAAATTGTGCTTACATGGTAACCTATGTTTCATCTGTGGATATATCTATCTGTATATCAATATGTATTTTTATATGATTCTCCTACAAATTTGAGCAAATTAAGTATCTACAGATTGTATAAGGTCAATGATCCCTTCGGGTAGTAATTTACAGCTAGCTAGCTACCTTTGAAATGTAAAGTTCCTTTTCTTCTCTATACGAAGTTACCC
Organism: Panicum virgatum; assembly: GCF_016808335.1. Lineage (NCBI taxonomy): Eukaryota > Viridiplantae > Streptophyta > Magnoliopsida > Poales > Poaceae > Panicum > Panicum virgatum. Next base: position 8,686,620 of record NC_053146.1, read on the forward strand.
ATGAATTGGTAGTGGTTTACAGCTATCTACGTTTGAAATGTAAAGTTCCTTTTCTTCTCTATACAAAGCTACCCATGAATTGGTATGCAGAAATACGGATGAAGACCCACTGTACAGAGGACATTCATTATGTAGTTTTCTTAGCGTATTCCCCTTTTATTTTTTTTAGCGTATTCCCCTTTTATTGTTTCAGATATTGTTGGTAGACCCCATAGATTTACTAGTCTGTCCACTATAAGCTTGATATATCCTACTAGAAATATTCAACACCACACCGAACGTAAATGTATACTACATATTTCCATCATATTAATGGTCACAACAACTTCATTCATTATGTGCCTTCAAGTAGTGTGCCATGTCGTTCTAACACATAACTGATAAAAACCAACCATGAGGATGCAGTACATCAGGAAATTACCATTCATATATACGAGGGATCGGAAGTGAAATGCTCCAATGCGCACCTGCTCGCTTGAATCGATAACCATCCACCAGATGAACGGGAGAAGCTCTCACTCGCCATGGTGCATATATAGTAGCAACTAGCAAGCGCTACCAGCAAAAATGGAGACCGTGTCAAAGAATGGCATGCAAATGGCGTATGGGAATGGGATGCGTTGGGGGAAAAAAGGAGAAAAATTGTTGTATCTTGAGACAGCGCTGGAGGATTGATCAAGCGAATTCTTTGCAACAGCTCCACCTCATGAACAACCAAGAGCACAAGCGATCCCAACTCCTACCAACTTTTGTGTAGGGCTGGATATCAAGCCGAGCTGAGCTATACCAATAAGCAGAAATAGCAGCTCGGCTTGGCTCATTTGTAGCTCGAGCCAGCTCAATGGACCAAGCTGTAAGCATGTGACTGAAGCAGGATCTCTGTTTTAGAAAAAAAAAACTATATCTTCAGATTCCTGTGTTGCAACCGCGAAAAAAAAGCATTATATCAAAGACAGAGGGGTCGAAACTTGATTTCCACAAGTTAAGACCTGGAGCAAAGAAATTTCAATCAACAAGAAACCAACTTGCAAACTGGTGGCAATAATCAGCCATAACCACAAGGATGAAGAATCCGATGTGCAGAACAAACAAGGGATCGGAAGACCCCGTTGCCAAAAACATGCTACCATACAGTGTATTGTAGAGCAATACCTTGCAAAGGACCATGTAGACAAACGATGGAAAAGCTGACGACTTAGAGCATGGGCAATAGTTACGCCGACTGCCGGCTAGATGCATGCCATGATGATGATGGGTCCCACCACTACAAGAAAAATGGTCTTTCGTCCCTGTATGTTAGCACCGGTCATTATTTGGTCCGGTACTAAAGTTGGCATGAAGCAATTTTAGTACCGGGTCAAAATTTGTAAGCCATCGAAGTCATTTTAGTACCCGTTCATAACACCACCCGGTACTAAAAGTCACATTTTAGTACCGGTTGGTGTTTCGATCCGGTACTAAAATGGCGCAGTCATTTAGTTCCGGTCAATGGCACTGACCGGTACTAAAGGGTGACATTTAGTACCGGTCGGCGTCTTTGGTCCGGTACTAAATAGGCCTCTATGGTTACTTCAAAAAGAAAGCATCTCGTACTTAGTCATATGTGGTGCACAGCTTGAATGGTAAGAAACCTACACGTGAGGTTAGAGGTTGTGGGTTCGAATCCTCATAACCACATGCATTTTTTCTTCTCTGATGACACATTTAATACCGGTTGAATCGACCGGTACTAACTTGGCACTCATTTAGTACCGGAGTGGGTGTACCGGTTGGGACATCCGGTACTAAAGGGGTCTCCCAACCGGTGCTAAAGCCCATTTTTCTAGCAGTGCACTGGCTCATCCAATAGCAGTGAGGAAAAGGCTTTTCCGCCCGCTTCAGCCGGTGCATGTTGAAACGACGGAAAAGCTGACGACTTAGGCGTGTGTCGTAGAGGTCTGTCATCTATTGCTCAAACGAAAAAACAAAGCGCAGCGGTGGCCATGCGCTCGATCGATAGCAAAGAGGACGGATCGATGTGCTCGATGGAGACGACAGGGGCGAGCTAGAAATGCTCACCAGGAGAGGGGCGAGTGGGGGCACCGCGCCACCGCCTGCCTGCTACGAGACATAGGGAGCCGTGACGGGGATAATCAGGCAGTCGGATGGGGATTGCATCGTTAGCGTTAGCACTGGAGACTTAGAACGGATATTGGGCTGGGCCTGTCTATTGGGCTGATGGCCTGCTAGCCTTGGGAGTCACTGATGGCGCGGACGACGGAGCCCAAGATCCCAAACTCAAAGGCGCACCTCGGCAACACAACAGTTTCGAACGGCAAGCTAGCTTACAGGCCTTGCCGCCTTGCCGTCATTAGTCACCGAAGTTTCCGGAACGATGGATCGACGAACGAGGAACACAATTTGGGATGCATTCTTCCATGGAAATTTCATTTTCCCAGAATGTATCCTAATTTTTGGCCTACGGGAACGAAAACATTCCCCTGTTCCGCGTTCCCGGAACGTGGAACGCAGGTGACTATGGTGGCATGGCAATAGATATATTTGCTCTATGTTCCAGACTCAAGCTCAAGCTAAAATTTCTGATGTGTCCCAAACCCATTATATATAAATCTCTTTTAGGGTCAGTGTGGGTCACCAATGAATTCCTAATAATGTCATGCTACTCAGTCATCCACCCAGTTTATTTGGCAGTAGGTTTAGTCAAGCCATTCGATCAGGGGCGAAGCTAGAACTGAATCGAGGGGGGTGCCCTGTCTATGGTTGTGCTACTAGCTCTATGATTTATGAAGTGAAAATCTGATGATTAACACTGAGTTTTCGTTTTGGTGTGGGTGCCCAGGCACCCCCCCCCCCCACACACAATCTAGCTCCGCCCCTGCATTCGATGCTAAAGGAGACTTGAACTTGCTCTATTGTACTAGGAGGCATATGCAAGCGATTTTTTTGCCCCATCCAAATGATGTTATCTTTATATAGGACTGCAGCATAACTCATAAATTGAGCTTTTATGTTTCCATTGATATACCCACCGGGTTGCTAGCTACAATGACTACGCATCAGCTAGTACGTTGCTATTAAGACTTGAGAGTTGGGCATCTATATCGCAACATGCATCTATATTGCTTCTACCTTAGCTTTTGTTTGACACATAGCCGAGTGATGGGCATGTAGAATAATGTTCAAAGATGATGTCTTGTCACCTGTTTTGAGCAATATCCCGTCATGTTGACATGGAATGCAGCAATTGACGTGTTGATTCCCTTCCCGTTTCATGCGTAGCCGGCCAGGTAGTGGTGTTGGATCAGCAGCCACTACTACAATTGATGAAATCAATGACGGTTCAAAAACGATTTTCGCTGGCGGTTTTACATATTTGACTGTAGAAATGGTTTCTACCGTAGGTTCTAAACATAAGCCATCAAAAACGGTATTTTTACAGTAGGTTTAGGGTATCAACCGCCAGCATAAAATGGCACTAATTTTTACCTAAGGTTTCAAAGAGGAACCGCCATTAAAAATTTAATTTTTACCTAAAGTTTGTAATAGTAACCGCCAGCAATAATTATTTTACTTCCTCCCAAATTAAACCCTATATCGATTAACTCTGCAACCCCTCATTTCTCTCTGTTTCTCTCTCCCAGACTCCCAGTCTTCCTCCCGCCCCGCCGCCACCAACTTTAGGCACCGCCTCCAACCTGGGCAGCCGTGCCACCGCGTGGCTAGCCGCCAGTGCTCCTGGCTGCGCTGCTCCACACGCGGATGGAGGCGGCCTGCCGACGTGGGAGCTCCACGCGGATGGCCAACACAGGAGCCCAAGGCGGGGCGGAGACGGTCGGTCTCAGATCCGTCGATGAGTCTCCGAGCCCCACCGGCCTCCTACCCATGCGGCCATTGGCGATGCTCAGCTGGGCCGCGGTGGCGCTCACTCTCGCGGCCACGGCACTCCAGGCCGCCGCACTGGCCCCCCTGCGTCTCTCCACCTGCTCCCGGCTCCCATGGAAGCTCCTCCGTGAATCCAGGTGCAGCTCCTCAGGCTCTTCTTCCCAATCTCCTTCAACACATGGCCCCTTTACCCTTTCCTTGTCCCTTTCTCCTCAAAGCGCAAGATGGCAGCTCGTCCCCATGGTGTGCGGTAGCATCTTCAGGTGTGCAGGCCCTCTCTAATACGGATCCAATGACATGCCGAGGCGCTACAAGCCTAGATCTGGTGGAACACTGCATTTGGCAGGTGAGCATGGCAACTATGCAGCTGCTCTGAAATTATTGGGGAAAGCGATGTAGCAGCCATCGAAGAGAGCATGAGGGTAATTTAGCTGTCGTGAGGATTAGGAAGGGGTGCTCACAGTTTTCAAGTTGGGAGACGCATACTTGGTGCTCCTTGCTTGTTGGGGAAATTTTGAAATGCGGAAATTTTGATGAGGGAAATTTTGAATTCCTGGTACTCACATAGGTGCTGTGTATGCAGAGTAACATGGATCCTTTGTATGTCTTACATGGACAGCTTGGGGGTGTTATACAAATGAACTATTTTAGCTTTGACTTATTATATCTTCAGAAATTACCTAGATTGGCAACAGTTAGATTTGACTGCCATCATCTTTATCATTAGAAACTAGAAAACTTTGGCGCGGCATTGCCGCGCCCTGCCTGTAATGGGCCAGTATTTAGGCCACCTTTTGATGGAACACACAAACTTATTTATGCACTTAGTTGTATTGCATATTGTTTCTAGTGGAATCAATCAGCTAAGGCCCTGCTTGGATAACAAATATTTTTCAGAGTTTCATATGGTTTCTAAGATAGGCTTGCTACTTAGCGTGCACAACTTTTAAGTGTTTGGTTACATGTTTAACAAACTATAGTATTGCATCCATGGTATTTTTGAAGTTTTTGGAAAACCATCAGGCATTTTTTTCCTCAAAAGGAAGCACGCCTTGTTCTGCTCTCTCTTGGCATTAGTGTTGTGAAGCATTTGCCCACCTTATTACACGAAGTACTATTAGTATATTTCCCTAATATGATGCACTGTGCAATGCTGTGCTGTTTTGGGTACATTCATTTTGGGTTGCTAAAAATTAGCCTATTCTGATGTACCACATATATGTAAAGTATTTGTTATATATATCAAAGCCAACTACTACCAAATGTTATTTGTGCATGAAGCTTTATTTGATTTTTCCTATGGTGGATAGATTATATTATGTAATATGTATCTGTTCATGTAGGAAAAAAACACCCCCCTTCAAACCATCAAACTTTAACATGGTTTTCCTAAATACTGTAAAAGGTTCTTGTTTCCACAAACACAGTTTATTCCCCCTATTTAAGAAGTACAATTTCAGAAACTCTGATTTTGAAATGATTTCATATACAAGTGATTCTAAGCTTGTCTGTAACCAGGTGAGTTGTTCTTTCTTTACTATTTTAGTGTTTGACATTGAACCGTCAGTGGACAATGAGGGCTGTGAAGTTCATTCTGACTATTTAAATTCCACAAACACTAAATTTGTGGAGCTATGGGAAATTCAGATGATTTTTCATTTGTCCTTTACCTGCCTCATGGAATTTGATTTCAGTGTCATAATTCTTCAGTTTTTCTTCATGAAAGGACTTATTTTGTCCAATCACTTAGGCCTAAAGTACATGTCATAATGATAGAATTAGGTCTCATTGAATTAACGGGTCTTCATCTCTACGGCATAGAAAGTGTGGTTGACCTAGGTGTTAGAGCACTTGGAAATCTAGCTGCTGGTGGCTCTAGCAACATTCAATTCTTTCTTAGAAATACTATAAACATCAAACTATTTTGTGATGATAATTTGTGGCTTTATATTATTATGAATGGCTATCATGTCTAGAAATGACCATAACAGGTTCAGAAAATTGAGTAGATTACAGTAATTGAATTAATAAGTAGTGCAAAACACTGGCAAGTGACAGAAGCATAGAGCATTGCATCATTTACCTGAAAAGGGCAGGGAACCAGATCATCATTTCTCGGTATTATAACTGTATTTGAGTTTAGCACATAGGAGTACTCACATTGTTCATTGGTGATCAGTTATGTTTCTCAGCATGCACCATCAGTCATATAGTCTGTAATGGCATATAGTCTGTATTGGTGCACTATTCTCCTTATCTCTTTTGCAGAACTATGATTTATGTGTCCATGTATTTATGCATACTAGATATTGGAACAAAATAACATCTCAGTGTATTCTGAGAGGTGTAGCCATGACTTGACTGATAACCTGTCTATTGCTTTGTATTTGCACTCCAGGTCTGTGAGTTGTCGCCGAAGACTGGAAGACACACATAAGGCACTAGAGATTTCTAGATTGAGAACATAAGGTTGGTTGTGCATTTTCCTTCAAGTTGTCCATCTGACTTTATTTTAAAGCTGAAATCTATTCTTTAGAAATCTATCTGGTAAACCACAATTTCAGGATACAGTATAAGGTGAAGAGCCAAAATCTTCGGATGATGTTGTGGTGTATTTTTTGGTACAGTTTATCAAGCAAGTTATTTGGTGAACATAGGCATTCAATTAGGTGGTTCATGCCCACAATTTTCTTCAGTTTTGTATCAATTGGGTGGTCAAGATATGTGACAGAGTGATATGATATGAAATGGTTGCAATGGCACATACTATGTAAATAGTTAAATACCATCTAAATTTGAAAGATTCGATTGAGCAATTATACAAGGATTGTATAATGGTTTTATTATGACAATTTTACTGGCGGTTGTTCTGTATGTGCACCAAATTGAAATAGCGCTTTGACTTTTTATAGACGGTTGCTGACCATTTCTAATGGAGGTTCGTGTTGCAAACCTCAATTATAGATATCATTTATAATGGAGGTTCGTGTTGCAAACCTCAGTTATAGATACCATTTATAATGGAGGTTCGTGTTCCCAACCTTAGATATATACAATTTCTAATGGAGGTTCTTTAAAACAACCGCCAGTAATAATTAATTAATACCGGCGGTTCCAAAACCGACGGTAGTAAGTGCAATTTCTATAGTCACATGAGTAATGGTGATTTGAAAACCTCCACTACAAATCCTCTAGAACCGCCAGTGATAATACTTTTTGTAGTAGTGAGCTCATGAGTACAAAACATCCATTCTTTTAACTAAGGAGCTTCTCCACAAAGGATGGGGATCTCCACGTCCCCCGCACAAGATCGTCCACGCCGCTCCACACCAAGTTGGAGGGTCGTTGACGTTTTCGGCGAGCCACAAAGCTCCAAGGGGTCGGCACTCCAAGATATCTTCTTTGGTTCATAAGAGAACAACATCACAAAGTCACAAAGACTTGCTTGTTCACTCTCTAAAGAGCTAACATAGCACTAACACTCTCAAATGTGTGCTAAAGACTAAAGATATGATCAATAAGCACTTGGATGGCTTGGAGATGTTCTTGGGTGTGTTTGAGACTTGTAGCAACTCCAGCAATCTTCAAATGACCGGGGGAAGGCATATATATAGGCCACCAAGCGGAGAGAGCCGTTGGGAGCCGTTACCCAACTTTTCTGCGTGGCGTCGGATAGACCGACGGTAGGGCACCGGTTCATCCGGTCACACTGTGCCCTGAGGTAGCTGTTGAGTCTTCTGACACGTGACGTAGGAGGCACCGGATAAACCGATGGGGTGGCGTCGGTTCATCTGGTGCTCGTCGGATCATCCGGTGCTGAAGGCATCTTCGGCTGACTGCTGACGTCATTGCTCCGACGCTATACTCCGGTGCCCGTCGGATCATCCGGTGCTGAAGACTTGGCTTCGACGCGCTTGACATGCTCTCTGGTACATCCTCCGGTGATTGCTCCGACGCTCCATCTTGGCACCGTCGGATCATCTGGTGCCACTTGGCTTTTCTCCTACTAGTGCAGCAATCCGATGCCAACCGGATACTCCGGTGACCCTGCATCGGATCATCCGGTGCCACTGGTTTCAGCAGAACTTGTCCATTTCAATCTTTCTTTGAGTTTTTTCTTCGTGTTTTGCTTTGTTTGGACTTTTTGCTTCATCTATGGGATCTATTAATGTTCACTTGACAACCTCATTAGTCCCATTGATTGCGTTGTTACTCAATCACCAAAATCACGAAACTATGACCTAATGGGGCCATGTTCCTTACACAGCACTTCCCTGGCCGCCATGAATGCCGGTGACCGTGGCTGCGCGGCCACTTGCAGGTGTCCGCTAGTGGAGGTGGTGGTGCTGAGGTGACGGCGGCGTTGACGGCGCGTGCGCCAAGGCGGCAAGGCCAGGGAGAAGGTTGCGACGAGGTGGGGGACGCAGCGAAGGGCGGCACGGCGTGATGCCGGCGGCAGTGCGCGGTCCCGTCGCGGGGCCGGCGTGTCGTGTGTGCGACCCGAGCACGGCGAGGGAGGGGGCCTGGCTTCACAGGCCTGCACGCGGCAAGCTTGCAGCTGAGACGACGGCGGCGTTGATGGCGCATCCGATGAGGCGGCGAGACTGCAGCGGCGTGGGTCCGTGGCGACTGGAGAGGCATGGCATTTTGAGATTTGCTCGTGGCGTGCAGCAGCGAGAACGGAAAAGCTTTGGTTTGGTCCGCGAGAAGCTTGCATGCATGCTGCGCAGAAGTGTTGAGTGTGTGTGCAGCTCGTGCGTGTGAGAGTGCACAGATTAGAGAGAGAGAGAGCGCAAAGAAAATTGATTGACTGGAGGGAGAGAGAAGGAAATGATTAGGATCAAGCGAGAGATGGATTAGATGTAAGGGGAGTTGAGCTCAAAAGATAAATTTTGCAATAGGTTTTGAAAATAATTTTTAACCTAGTAAATTTGGTTAATTTTACGGATGTTACATGACCCTAACTATACTTCTGTCTGTGCTTATTTACAAGATTATATGTTTTAATTGGAACATGGAGAACCATCCAAGAAAACAGTACAACTACAATACTATATGACTCTGGTCTTGTCTGATTAATTAGAAACTCTAGTTTATGACAGTCTTACCGAAAAGACAAGAAGGGATGCATCAATGGAGTATAGCTCAGTCCTCTTTGGGTAGCAGCCTTTGCTAAGTTGTTAACTATTAGGGAGGTTTATGCTATGTTTTGGCTTGAAATCTTAGCGGATTATCATTTGTTAGAGAATCTTTGTAAAGGTCTCGTAGTGTCCCTTTGCGAACATATCTCGGAAGTGTGGTATTGTGCCTAGCTAGCACAGCGTGGTTGGGTTCAAAGTTCTTCAGAACTTTTACGCGAATTGTGGTGAAAGCGTACAACATCTGCAGAGTGTATAACTGATATATCAGCCGTCCTCACGGTTATGAACGGTTTAGACCCTCACATGATTAATAAATTTAAAGGTGGATATAAATCACATTCTTGTTATTTCTTGTGGCCTTGCTGACTACCAATTATAAGTGTACTCACCCTTGCTTACTGCTGCTCAGAAGAGAAAGTTGCTGTGAAGTCTTTCAAACATGATGCTGAGTTCTAGGCGTACGCAACCCCCAGTCGATTGCCTGTGAAGTTTGAAGCCTTCGTTTTCAGGATAAGCTGTATAGCTCTGATAGTCTTTTAATCGTTTGTAATTCTCTTTTACATGATACTATTACTGATCATTCACTTATAATGTCTCTATATGTATGAAATTGATCCTAGCATACATATAGTTATGCATTCGATTTTGTTCTTAAAACCGGGTGTGACATGTTCGCGCTAATCTTTGTTTGCATGCTTGTTAATTGATCAAGGTTAATTAGTGCTAGTCCTTTTTTGAGACTCTTCATTGGCTTTTGTTAAGCTTTGCTTCTGTTTATTTTGAGATTTGCTATTCATTGTTAAATCATTATCTGTGTGGTTAAGTGAAGCTTTTGTTGATAGTTGTGCACGAGTCGATCGCTTTGCATTCACATCCTCTTTGTATGGAACTTTTAGCACTTTGGTAAATAATTGCTTCCGCTTTGTGCCGCTCTTTCCATCGAGCTTTTCTAACCTTTCCTAGGATGAGCTCGTCAAGAGTTGGCTCGTGTCAACTTGGTGGTTAGAAAAGAGATGTGCCGGATGTTCTCTCGGAGAATTTTCAAAGGCTCTTATTCACTTCCTTCTGGTCGCCCGTTCCGATCCCACAAATCCAAAATGACACCTTTTTTTACCTTCTTTTTTCCTGAACTCTATTGGACTCTGGTTTTGTTTCTTTGGCTTTTTAATATATAATAACCAGTAGGGACTCTACCTCTCCTATTTCATAATTTAAAAAAAAAGTGAATCTAACAACAAACCCTTCTCAAAGCAAACGCTGGCATGCTTACACAAATCTAACAACATTTTACAGCTCTTCGTGTGAGAAATCATGCTTCATGGACCATGACACAAATGGACCGAGTACCCTCGACCTTGATTCCTCGATTGATTATTAGCGAACAAAGTATTGCGTGTCTTTCGGATCAGTCAACATATCTCTGTTGGCTGCGTCATGATGTGCGGTGTCCACAGGGTCTAAGAGCTGCTCCCCATGGTTGCTGCCAAGGAAGCCCGCATGAGACAGCAAAGCCCACAAGTGTGTTATGAACTCGCCGCTTCCAGCCAGATGCTCCCTATGCTTCGTTGCACTGGTGCGCGCAGCCAAGTGGAGGAGCAATCCCGTCCAGAACTTAGCCAAGTATTCCCAGAGACCTACTCTGTTTGTGCCGTACGTCTCCATCAGCTGCTTTCCAAGCCTTGTACCCATCATGGTTATGGTGTCTTTATTTTCATAGTCATCCTCAGGGCCTGGCTCAGGGTCTTCTTCATTGCCTTCTATGAAGTCTCCAGTGCCATCGTCTCCCTGGTCGTCTTCACCAGGTTCTTCATCACAGATTGTGGAGCCGTCTCAGGGTTTTTAATTCCGGTAGGGGAAAAAAATCGGAACCCACCGATAAAACCGATATATCGGGAATATCGGGATTTTTTATTTTTATTTTTTATTTTTTATTTTTTATTTATTTTTTAATTTATTTTTTAGTATAAAAAATATTCATTAAATCAATTTCGGCCGATAAAAAAAATATCAGACCCCACCGATAAACCCGATATATCGGGCATATCGCGAAATTGCGGCCGATATTTCTAACCCTGAGCCGTCTCCCATGGCTACTTCCACTTCCACCTCTGCCACTTTATCAGACTCTACTTTGCTGTCCCCAGACTGCACATTCGGGTTTGTATCCCTTTCTGCATTCTTCATAAGTCTTTGATAGATATCGAACAAGGAGTTGAACCTACACCGCCTGAAAGTTGCACCGATGATTTCGCGGCGTACTACGAAGAAGACCTTCTCAACAACAAGGCCATTATCAGGTACTAGTCCCCTGGTAACCAGGTATGCACAGTAGTTGGATAAGCTGGAGGCAGTTATGTAGTGCTTCCATACATCTTCCGGAGCTCTTGATTTATTTACAAATGGCCTCGGTTTCATCCAGAAAGTCTTGAGCGCTGTGGCTTCATCAGAGAGATTGATCTCACAGAGGCAGGTTGCGATATGCCAGACCAGTATCCTGTGCGTGTCTGCTTCGAGGTCAATTGCCCATTCCAGGTCTGCCTTTGATGCGAAAGCAGCGTCTAAAATATAGGACATTGATATTTCTGGATTTTGGTGAAAACCTTCACATGTTTGGGGTGCTCCTTCTTCTCTAGTACCGAGACTCTTAAATGATTGCATTATCGCCTCCATGACCTCTGTCTCCAGCTTGATACTTGTAGGGAACAACCTGGCCGCAGTTATCTTTAGTAGACGGGAAGATATCAGAAGGTTGTACTGACGGATCTTCCGGTTCCACTTGCCCTTCCCGATCAATTTGAACATGACTGTCATCGCCATCTCAACCAGACAACAGCGCCCCAACCTTGGATAGTTGATGTGCATGCAGATCATCAGAACCTTGGTCCACTGTGAGAACACATACATCAGGATTTCTGAGATCTCTTTGGCAATGATAAGAGCAACGATAAAGCGAGTGATCAACACTCCATGTGTAATCCCACTCCGGTCTTTTGGGTCAATCCTCTGCGGTATTTGACGAATAGGATAGGCAATGTATCCAGTAGCCGCAACCAGAGAGAGAGAGAGCAGCAGACTACCGTACGGGAATCCATTGATGAACATTTGTGCATGCTTACTGTGAAATAAGTCTTGGAGGAAGGACAGCTCGACCCCTGTGATGCGAAACGCCCGCTCGTAGTCACTGCCGTCTTTCAAGATACCCTCCAAGACAAGCTTCTTTGTCTTTTCTCGGCCGGCCTCATGTATGGGGAGGTCGTACAACCGACGGCGTAGCAGCTTGTACAGAGCGTATGAAAGGCAGAAGTCCTTCAATTTGTTGTCAGGGTCAGCGGTTCTACCCAGCAACCTGCTGTCGTGAAGCCCCCATATCTTCTCCACGGTGACGAGCTTTTCGTGCTTCATGTCCAACGTGAGGCTGAACTTGCCGGGTTCACGCTTCATCTCCTGTTGATCTTCCCCGCAGACCAAGTACTTATACCCGCCCATACTCTCGGCGTTGCTGGTTTCAGAGAGTGTGTGCTCATACCTCATGTAGTCGCTAACCAGCCTCGCATCCTCCTCGTTGCGGGTCATCGCTTTGTCAGTAAACAGAAAGTATGCCATCATGCGCGCTGCATTGACTGACCAGATAAACCACAACGGGATTTTCAGAAGGAAGACAGTCTGCACGCGAAGTAGGTTGCCTGCCCAGAAGGAGGACATCAAGTCGAGCAGTGGGATCCGCTTGGACCTACCATACGGGCGGCCAATTTTGACACTGTATTGGAGAGTGACCATAAGCACGGCCCAGACCTGGAAGTAGTCATTCACCCTTGCCGCCGAGAGCTGCATGAGCCCTAGGGTGTAATGCACCATGTTGTAGTTCAAGAGCTCAATAGTTTGAACCGCGGCCAACGTGAACTTCTTTGAGTACCATGGCCCAAAGAAATCCATGAGGAACCTGACCACCAGGAGTAGCGTCGTCGCCAGCACCCATAGTTCCACACTTGCCATGTGAGTGACCTTATCTTGCTTGAAAAGCCTTTTCATCATGTAGAAAATTGATCTTGCAGCAGCCTCTACAAACGACGGCATCCTGGCACTTGGCGTCCAGCCTCCCTCTCTCTGCTGTCAAGATCTCAGGAAGGGTCAAGCACGGATCGATTTATTGCCAATCACTAACACAAAAGAGCAGTTGATCGTCAGCAGAGATCCTTTTGTGCTGGCGGACATCTTAAGCACCCGCCATCACAAATGCCTCTACATTAGTGATGGTGGTTGCTTAAGAAAAAATTTATGATAAGGCCATGCACCTACAAAAGATTAGTTGCAAATTTATAAATTTTTCATAGAATTTCAGGTATTAGTGTCATTATTTTCAATAATGTTGTACACAGAAGTTCAAATTATTCATAGCGAACATTTGAAACCCATCTTTTATATCAAGGATATAAGCTAAAATGGAGCACAAGTACTTAAATAAATTCTTTGCGATATTTTTTAAACATTATTTGAGATACATCTAGTTTAAAATGGTATTATTTAATTATGCTAGTTAAACAATTATGTAATGTATCCAAAAAAGTTTGCTTAAGAAGCCCATCAGACAAATTTTTTGAAATTTTTGTGATAAGATCATGCACCTGCAAAAGGATTCCTTGAAAATTTATAGATTTGTTGAATGATTTTTAGGTATTTGTTGGGGATCGTCACTTTGGCTGGCTTTTGGCCAAAGGTTACCATCAGGTTGCTAGCTAACTATAAAAGAGCCGGAGTGTAAGCTCCAGAAGGCCAACAGCCCTCAACAAATGCTTTCCTCTTCACTGTGCATCACATGTGCATAGGCTTGGGAATAGCACTCTCGGAGATCGTTAGAAGCAAAGGTCAGCTATTCGATAGTCATCACCTCCGAGATTGAGGAGAACTAGTGACGGCGCCTGAAGGTGCCAGTGGTCACGAATATGGCGTGAAGCCCCCTTGAAAGTTAGGGCGGACTCACGAGAGAAGCGTGAGTACATGAAGAAATCCAATTTGAACACTTGCTCGTGGTATGAAATATTTCAAGCATATTCCGGGTGGTTTGAGGGTATTTCTGGTATTATGTAATTCTGGCAGGGAGGTATAAATACCCACCCTCCCCCCTTGTATGGGGATGATTTTTTTTTGGTAGATAAAAGTTATTCCTAAATTTGTTGGAGGAAAACCATCTTGTTCTTCCCTTTTTTTGTTTGGAATTAACTTGTTTGACACCAACAATATTAAATTATTAACGTTATTATTTTCAATAAAGCTGTAAAAGCAAGTTTGAATTATTCATAGCAAGCATTTGAACTCATCTTTTATTTTAAGGATACAAGCTAAAATGGAACACATGTACTTGAATATAATTTTTATACAATTTTTAAACATTATTTGAGATTAATGTAGTTCCAAATGGCATTATTTGATTAAGCTAATTAAAATTATTTAATGTACAAATATAGCAAATCAGCTCAAAAAATATCAAAATGCGACAATACATCTTAGCACTGCTACAAAAACTGATGAACAACGACCTTTATTTAGGAGCTCTGAGGCGGGTATAAAAAATAACCGCCTCTGTTAATACGAAATGACCATCTCTGTTAATGCTGGGTATTAACAGAGGCGGTTACGAAAACCGCCTCTGAAAATCGATTAACTGAGGCGGTTATGTTTAACTCGACCGCCTCAGTTAATGCCCCTATTTTCAATGGAGGACACGTTATAGATGTCCACCTCAGTTAATGGACTACCCCAATTAAAGCCCGTGCGAGCCCGTTCCGAAAACTCTAACCCTAGATCTCTCTACTGTCTTCCTCTCCCCGATCAGCGGCGGCTGCACCTCTCTCCTTTCTCCCTCTCCTCCGCCGCCGCCCCTCTCTCTAGCTTCTCCCTCTCCCCGAGCAGCGGCGGCGGCTCCTCTCTCCCTTCTTCCTCTCCTCCGCCGCCGCCCCTCTCTCTACCTTCTCCCTCTCGTCACGAAGCGGCAGCGGCGACTCCTCTGAACCGCCGAGCAAGGGCCAGATCCAGTGAGCAGGGGCTAGATCCGGCCTTCCCCGGCGGCCGCGGCTGGTAGGGCTGGACTCGAGCCGAGCCGAGACTTTTTTCGAGCTTTCTTCGAAATCAATATATTCGTATTTATTATAGTCTCCCGCGTTGTTTGATATGCAACTTCAAATCGAGCGAGCCGAGCCGAGCCGAGCCGAGCCGGCCAAAATTGACTTTTGTTCCAAATCAACTAATCTTTATTTTAAAAAAAGAACGAACGTAATCGGAGCAATTTTGAAAAAAGGCACCGAGCCAGTTAACGAGCTTTTTTTCCAGCCCTGGCGGCTGGGCGGGCCGGCGGCGGCCGCATGCGGGGCGCTCGGCGGCGGCGACGGCAACGACGGCCGAGGGCAACGCGTGCGGCGGGCTGTGCTCTACGGCGGAGATGGCGGCGGCGACGGCAACATCAACAACATATACGTAGAACTCAGCAAGATCTTCAAAAAACTTCATTTCAGCTTTCTCTTCTGAGCAGCGGTTTTATCAAGTGTAATTACACTTATGGTTGGTAATGTCATTGCTTCTTAATGTCAATTCAGCCATGTCATTGCTTCTTAATGTCAAAACACGTTTGGTAAACTTGAGAAGGGGCAGCTGCAAGGGGTGCGGGACTAGGGCTCAGGGGCACAGGTGCTCGGTTCAAGAAGGGGCTCGCCTGGCCTGGGCGTCCGTGCCCAGTAGGTCTGAAGCATTTGGATCAGTCCCGGACTCAGGTCCAAGTCTGGCTCGGGAACGAAAAAAAACCTCTAGGCGATCGGGGCCCACCTGGGGACTGCAGAGGGAAAGAGCAGGAGTGGGGCGAACTGGGCCGGCGGGGGATGTTGGCCCGAGAAGGAGAGGGGCCGATAGGGAAGAAGACCAGTGGAGAAAAAAAAAGAAAAGTGAAAAGAAACGGAGAAAAAGGAAGAGAAGTAGAAGAAAAGGAGCTTTTTATTTTCTTCAGAAAATAATAGAAAGAAAGTATTTTCATTCCAAAAAGTTTGGAATAAATTTAGGATAAGAGGAGCTCAAATAAAATATTTTAGAGCCCTCGAAAAGAAATCTAGATGCTTTCAAAAATTGATTTAGCTCTAGAACAATTGATTATAAAAGCCAGCAAAATCTGAAAAATTCTTAAAAAGTCTATAAAATATATAATTTTATTTGAGAAGTTATTCACAACCCAAAAAATGAAATTTTTGGGTGGGGTGTGACATCGGTCGACCAAGTTTTTGGGTTGGCCCACCAGGTGAAGCTCTCTATCTTGGAGGTGTTTCGGCTCTAGCTCACACCAGTTTGAAAAAGGCTCAAGCTTAACAAGTTCCTCAACGGAGTCATGGGATTCACAACGGTGAATTCGAACTTCAGGAAATAAATTCTCATGACTAAATTTTGTTTATCTCAATTCTTTACTATCTAGTACTTATTAGTTAATTCCCATCAATCTACTTGGTTGTGCTTGCTGTTCTGTGTGCAGTGACTTGCTAGAAACACCAGAAAACATCTACAGAAGCGCTCCACCAAGTTTGGTTTGTGTTAAAGCTCGATGAAGGAAATTACTCTGATTTTATTGTGCTTTCTATGTTGGACTGGTCTGAGTGTTGACAGTTGCAATTAAGTGTTGTAATTTGCAGAAAACTCTATTCACCCCTCTCTAGGCATCATCAAGATTCTTTCACTATCAATATATAAAAAATTAATTGGACTTTGAGAATTCCCCATCATATGATGTGTTCATGTTAAGAGGACTGGACAAGAACAACGAAAACCTAGACGAAAACAACAATTCAATCATAGACAAGAATAATGTACAATATTCATGTCAACCTCATCACAAGACTGGGGGGAGTGATAGAAGAAAGAAGAACGGACGGGGATTGTGGGTGTTTACAAAATTAGAATGCGAGCACGAGTTCGAGTCCTTGTACTAGCTACGAGGACTTTTGTGACATCTCTACTATAAAAATGATTTGTAGGAACACCTCTCTTTTTTTAGGGGCGGGTCGAAAAAATAATTCATTCCTATAAAAGAATCGAGTTACTGTAGCAGAAACCCGTACCTAAAAATGCATTTGTAGGGGAGGATGATGCCATCATCTGCCCCTAAAAATGATCATTTTTAGGGACGGGTGATAAGGTTACACACCCCTAGAAATGATATTTGTAGGGACGAATTATCCCATCACCTACCCTGCAAAGTTTGAATGCAAGAAGAGGGACGGGCGGGATTAAAAAATTGTTGTTTGGGGCAGCACCGGCGTGGACGGCCACACTTATCTACCTCTTTCTATCCTTCTCCCTTAGGCTATGCGCACCGGGGTACTCGACAGGTTACTCCAGTACCGCTTTTACAAGAAAACATACTGCAACGGGGTACTGTAACCTTTCCGCTACTGAAGCGGACGACCGAGCATCCGCTAAATGTGGCGGGGTACCGGACCTCCTCTATCAAGGATGTGGCTGCTCACGGGGCCCGCCGACCGCCGACCACTCGCGCCCCTGCTGTCTAGCAGAACTGGCCCGTCATGCCTCGGCGGTCGAGACTGCCGCCCCCGCGCCGGCCAGAGAGGGAGGCCAGGGAGACAGAGAGCTCAAGCCGAGGAGGAGAGACTGCCGAAGAGGAAGGACAGCCGCCACACCGGAGCCAAGTGGCGGCGGAGGTGAGGAGCATGGGCGGTGGCGAGCTCACGGAGGAGGGCTGCCGGGGAACGATCGGAGCGGGGAGGGCCGCTGAGGAAGGACAGCGCAGGGAGGAGGTCAGTCGCAGGGGAGGAGGAAGGCCGGCGCGAAGAGGATGCTCGAGACGCAGCCCGCCCTGGCCACTGAGCCCCACGCGCGCTGCTGTCGGGTCCCGACGCTGTCGCGCGCCGCCGCCGAGTTCGGTGTCGCGAGCAGGGCATGGAGGAGGGCGCGCCGTGGCATCGCCTGGGGCTCTGCGACTACCACCGAGATCTGTGAGGAGGCGGAAGGAGAGGACGGCCGCCGAGGAGCTCTGCCGCGAAGGAGGAAGGGCGCTAGAGTTTGCCGCCTCTGCTCCACGCCGGCCATGGAAGGGAGGGAGGAGTGAGGAAGGAGAAGGGAGAAGGGCTCTCGGTCCACGTCGCCAGGGAGGGAGGGAGGCGTCGCACCGGCCCCCTGCCTGCGCAGCCGCGGTGCTTACCTCGCTCCTGCGAACGCGCGCCCACCACCTGGCGACGAAGCAAGGAGGCGTGTCGGCGTGCTAGTGGACCGGAGCAGGAGGAGCTCGTCGGGGCCTGCCGCCTGCCCCGTGGCTCCTGGATCCGGTGGCTCCGGAGGCAGCCGCTACGCAAGAGGAGAGAGGAGGGAGGGAGCAAAGGTCGTCGGGGCACCGCCGGAGCCGCCGCCAGCGCACACCCGCCGTGCCGCCCTCGAATCCTCTGCCGGCCTCCACCCTGGAGCTGCCGCCGCACCGCACCCGCGCGGGTCTCTTCCTCCGCCGCCCGCGCGAGCCTCCACCGCCGGAGACGGCCATGCTGCCGCACGCCACGGGCCCAGCCCGTGCTGCCTGGGGCCGCGCCGCCACGCGCGCAGGCACCGACCGGAGAGGATGCGACTCGCCGGCGGGAGCGAGCAGGGAGGGTGCGACAGGGGAGCAAGCAGGAGAGGGAGCGGAAGAAAAGAGAGAAAAACGAGGAAAAAAGGAAAGAAAGGGGTAAAAAGAAAAGAAAAATGAAATGTATTTATTAAAATAATAGGGTAGTTGGAGGTGGTGGACTAAACGAGAAAAAACAAGCAGGGTTGTAGTTGATATAGAGTAGAGATATAGAGGATGAATGGGTACAGAAAAACTGGAGATAGAATAGAGAATCTCGATAACTATGACGGAATATTCCTTTTTGAGGAGAAATTTAGAGTATGACAAGTCGGATATCGTTATTCTCTGCTTTTCTTCTTCTCCATTATCTCTCTCGGCAGCCACCTCTCTCTCCCCTTCAATCTTTCCTTCTAAAGCAGATGACAGGCTGGGTGCGGCAGCCAACAAATGCGGGCGCAGGTGCAGAGGCCGGCAGAACCCGGGCCATGAGCTGCTGCGGCCGCGTGAGGTGGAGCGACTGCGGTTGCGGCACCCGACGGAGCGCGGAGAGGCGGTGCAGAGCAGCTGCGGCACCATTTGATGGAATTTGGGATTGGCCCATGAGAAATTTCAAAAATTCCAAATAAATCTCAAAGGCCCATGTAGTGCATGAGGAAGTGTGCAATCCTTTAGTCCCACATTGCTAGTTGAAGTGGAGTATGACCAACTCAAATGTGGAGGTTGCTTCACCTCTCCAAGCTATGTGTGTGGGGAGAGAAGGGGAGCACCACATGCGCGCTCGCTAGCCTCACCGGGCGTGGTGTGGCGAAATACGCGGGCGCATGACATACACGTGAATGGTCCGCTGAAATCCGGCCCCTCGCCTTGTTGGGGCGCTGCTTCCTTTTGCTGTTTTTATTTTTGGTTACTTGGCCTTTAAGTCTACGAGATATGGAATCCTAATCGGTTTCCTAATTTTTCAGAACCGATCATGACTCGAGGTCGTGGGCTCTTCTATATATCTGACCTGTCGGCCTCCACCAAAATCATCTAATCGAGTTAGGGTTTTGCCTCTCCTCACTGCTGCACCGCCTTTGCAGTTTGCTCCATCCCGAGCGCCGGCATGCAACGGCGAACATGAGAGAAGGTCTCTGGAACCGCTCGCTCTTGTGATCCTGCACCGGGAGAGGGCGAATCAGGTTTTTGGGAAGCGCCAAGCACGACTGCTCGTCTTCTTCGCCACGGCTCGTCCTCTGTCCAAGTCGGAGTTGTGGCGTACCGTCGTCTGCAACGCCGGTTGATGTGCTCCGTTCAAAGGACCATCTTCGTATAGTCTGCACCATTCGTCTTCCCGTCAGCTCCCGCTCAGTACGTATTTCATGATCAGATCCAGTTCATAATCATGTTTTTTGAGATCATGTTTATGATGTCCATACTGTCTAGTATGTTAGAGTCATGCATGCTAGGTTTAATTCTCATCATGTTAAATCTAGTTTGAAATTTAAACTTACAGTTGTCTATTTTTCCAACAATCCAAAAACATGATTATAGGCAATCTGTTGATTTAACAATGGTGTGATTTTTGGGTTGTGATTATAGGCCAGAAAAGTTTACTGGTGTGAACTTTAAGATCTAGAAATCAAAGGTTCGCCTCTGGTTTACTTCTATGCACATCTGGCACATGAGACTTGTCAAGCCTGTGGGCATACTTACTGCTGATGAGCAGAAGAAGTATGATGAGGCCAATAATCTCTTTGTGGGATGTACCATTAGCAATCTGTCAAACGGCTTGGTCCATGTGTACAATGATGAGACAGAGGCGAAGGCGCTCTCAGATGCTCTGGTTGCTAAGTATGATGCAACAGATGTAGGCGATGAACTGTATCTCATGGAGAGTTTCCATGACTTCAAGATGGTGAACAATCATTCTATGGTGGAAGAGGCACATGAGGTGCAGTGCATTGTGAAGGATCTTGACCTCCTTAAGTGTCCTATTCCCGACAAGTTTGTGGCTGGTTGCATCATTGCAAAGTTGCCTTCCACGTGGAGGAACTTGGCCACAACTCTGAAACACAAGAGACAGAAGATATCAGTTGAAAATCTGATAGCAACTCTTGATGTGGAGGAGAAGGCTCGGAAGAAGGACGCACCTGAGAAATGAGATCAAGGCCAGTCCAGCGCCAACATGGTCCAGAAGTTCCCACGTGGCAAGAACAAAGGGAACAACAACAAGCCTAACAAGACCACTACCTTCAAGAAGAAGAAGAACAAGGCTTTGGAAAAATTCTATGCTTGGTTAGCTTGGACACTTCTCCAAGGAGTGCCTAGATCGGGCAGACCGCAGGGCCAAGAAAGCAAATGAGTCCAAAGATGTCAACATGGTGACCATGGGCAACACAGGAGATGCATACGGTAATTTACCTACAATTCTTTCTGTTTTTTAATCCACGAGACGGTGGCTTGATACGGGTGCTAATGCTCATGTTTGTGTTGACATCTCCATGTTTTCTTCTTACCAGACCATCCAGGCCTCCTCCGTGCTGATGGGGAACGGGTCACATGCTTCTGTTCATGGTGCTGGCACATGGTAGATCTAAAGTTTACTTCGGGAAAGATCGTGCAGTTGAGGAACGTGCAGCATGTGCCCAATATCAACAAGAATCTGGTCAGCGGGTCAGTCCTATGCAAGGACGGGTTTAAGATAGTGTTAGAGTCCAATAAATTTGTCGTGTCGAAGCATGGAGAATTCGTTTGTAAAGGCTATGATTGCGGAGGCTAGTTCCGCTTCTCTCTTGCTGAATTCTGTAGTAAATATGTGAACCATATTTGTGGCAACGTTAGCAATGATGCAAGTGTTTGGCATTCATGTTTGTGTCATGTTAATTTTGGTTTGATGTCTCGCTTTCCAGCATGTGTTTAATTCTGAAATTCAGCATTGCCAAAGATTCTAAGTTCCATAATTGTGTGCAATCAAAGCAACCTCAAAAGCCTCACAAGGCTACTGAGGAGAGACACTTGGCACCTCTAGAACTCATACATTCTGATCTATGTGAGATGAATGGTGTGTTCACAAAAGGTGGAAAGAGATACTTCATGACGTTGATTGATGATGCGACTAGATTTTGCTATATTTATTTGTTGCGAACAAAGGATGAAGCACTAGACTGCTTTAAAATCTATAAAGCTAAAGTTGAGAATCAACTAGAGAGAAAGATCAAGCGTCTAAGGTCAGATTGTGGTGGCGATTATTTTCCCAAAATATTTGATGAATTCTATGAGGAGCACGAAATTATTCATGAGAGGACGCCTCCCTATTCTCCCGAATCAAACGGGATTGCCGAGAGGAAAAACTGCACGGTTACTGACTTGGTTAACTCCATGTTAGACACGGCTAGTGTTTCTAAGGCATGGTGGTGGGAGCCTATATTGACTTTGTGTCATATCCTGAATAAAGTTCCAAACAAGAATCAAGATCAAACTCCATATGAGATGTGGAATGGGAGAAAACCATCACTTTCTTATCTGTGCACTTGGGGTGCTTAGCGAAAGTTAATGTGCCTATTCCAAAAAAGCGCAAGTTGGGGCCTAAGACAATGGATTGTGTCTTTCTAGGATATGCTCAGAGGAGCACTGCTTATAGATTTTTAGTGGTTAAATCTGAGGTCCCTGATGTGCATGTTGATACTATTATGGAATATCGTGATGCAACAATTTTTGAGAATATTTTTCCTTTGAAAGATATGTATTGCAATTCTAGATTTTTGACAAAGATAACTCCTCAACCAGCAGCACCTATAGAGTCTTCTAAACAATTCGATGAGCATGTCCTAGAGAAGGATGACAGTGAAGCTCCTAGAAGGATCAAGAGACAAAGGATTGCGAAATCCTTTGGTGACAATTTCACTGTGTACCTTGTGGACAATACTCCGACGTCCATTGTAGAGACATATGCATCTCCAGATGCAGATGATTGGAAAGAATCTGTCCAAAGTGAGATGGACTCAATTCTTTCTAATGGGACATGGGAGCTCACCGAACGACCCTATGGTTGCAAACCAGTGGGTTGTAAGTGGATATTCAAGAAGAAGCTTAAGTCTGATGGTACTATTGACAAGTACAAGGCTCGGCTTGTTGCCAAAGGGTACATACAATTGGAAGGCGAAGACTTCTTTGATACTTACTCACATGTCGCTAGATTGACTACAATTCAAGCACTACTTTCCTTGGCTGCCTCATATGGTCTTATCATTCATCAGATGGATGTTAAGACAACGTTCCTAAATGGAGAGTTGGATGAGGAGATCTACATGGATCAGCTTGATGGATTTGTAGTGAAGGGTCAAGAAAACAAGGTGTGTAAGCTTTTGAAGTATTTGTATGGCTTGAAACAAGCACCAAAGCAATGGCATGAAAAGTTTGACAGAACTTTAACTTCTGCGGGCTTTATCATTAATGAGGCAGATAGATGTGTGTATTGTCTCTATGGTGGGGGTGGAGGAGTTATATTATGCTTGTATGTGGACGACATACTGATCTTTGGCACAAACATTGATGTGATCAATGAGGTCAAGTCCTTTCTATCAAAGAGCTTTAATATGAAGGATCAGGGAGAAGCTGATGTTATCCTGAACATCAAGCTTATCAAGGTTGAGAATGGGATTACTCTTTCACAATCCCATTATGTGGAAAAGGACTTGAGCTGCTTTGGCTATATTGATAGCAAGCCTTCTCCAACACCTTATGACCCCAATGTGAGGCTGAGAAAGAACAGGAAAATTGCCAAAGATCAACTGAGATATTCACAGATTATTGGTTCACTCATGTACTTAGCTAGCACAACGAGACCCGACATATCTTTTGTTGTGAGAAAATTGAGCAGGTTCATGTCAAACCCGGGTACCGATCATTGGCATGCACTTGAAACAGTTATGCGCTATCTAGTAGGTACTGTGAGTTACGGGATTCACAATTCTAGGCACCCTGCTGTACTTGAGGGATATAGTGATTCGAATTGGATTTCTGACGCTGATGAGCTATATGCCACGAGTGGGTATGAGTTTATCCTTGGAGGTGGTGCGATATCATGGAGGTCTTGCAAACAGACCATCTTGACACGATCGACCATGGAAGCAGAACTTACTGCTTTGGACACAGCCACTGTTCAGGCAGAGTGGCTGCGTGAGCTCTTGATGGACTTGCCTATGGTTGAGAAACCAGTGCCGGCTATCCTTATGAACTGTGACAATCAAACGATGATAGTCAAAGTGAATAGTGCTAAGGATAATGCAAAGTCATCAAGACATTTTAAAAGACGATTGAAGTTGAGAAACTCCGGAGTGATAAGTGTGACTTATATTCAAACAGACAAAAACCTGGCCGATCCCTTTACAAAAGGATTATCATAGAATGTGATAGATAGTGCATCAAGGGAGATGGGTATGAAACCCGTATAAGTTGTCACAGTGGTAACCCAAACTATGTGATCGTAGGTCCCGTGAATTAGGATTTGGGAAGAACAAGCTGTTGGTGAACTGAGGAGAGTAATGATTAGACCCTCTCTGAGTGAAGATACAATACTCTCAGTTGTTGTAAGGTAGGTTCGCTATATGCCTTAATGTGTTTTTGTTGGCTCTGATGAGCAAAGGTGCTGTCCTACAGAGCATTCTTGAAAGAACACACCTATATGAGTCTGATAGTCTAACATCGCAGTTTGTGAGATTTGGGTGATCTCTATTAAACTCATGAAGAGACCAGGGAATATGACGTAAATTCTCCAACTGCGGAGCAGGCTACTGGCTGCCATTTACTGGTTCTGGCTTTGAATGAATCTTGTTCGCGCAAAACTTGCAATTCAAGGCTTAGTCCATTGTTCAAGTTGTGAATGAGTGAAGCTTGAAGCTCTAAGAGAGAGTTCAACTTAACAGTCCTTGCTGAAATACTGGTATATAAATAGTAGTGAGAAACAGGCAAAATATCTGATGGGTAATTGAGATCTGGTGGGGGATTGATGGAATTTGGGCTTGACCCATGAGAAATTTCAGAAATTCCAAATAAATTCAAAAGCCCATGTAGTGCATGAGGAAGTGTGCAATCCTTTAGTCCCACCTTGCTAGTTGAAGTGGAGTATGACCAACTTAAAAATGCGGGTTGTCTTCACCTCTCCAAGCTATGTGTGTGGGGTGAGAAGGAGAGCTCCACACGCGCGTGCTCACACGCCTCGCCTCGCTGGCCCGGGCGTGGCGTGGCGTGGCGAAATATGTAGGAGCACGACATACGCATGAATGGTTCGCCGAAATCCGGCCCCCCGCCTTGCGGGGGCGCTGCTTCCTTTTGCTGTTTTTATTTTTAGTTACTTGACCTTTAATTATACGAGATATGGAATCCTAATTGGTTTCCTAATTTTTCGGAACCGATCACGACGCGAGGTCGTGGTATCTTCTATATATTTGACCCGTCGGCCTCCACCAAAATCATCTAATCGAGTTAGGGTTTTGCCTCTCCTCACTGCTGCGCCGCCTTCGCAGTTTGCTCCATCCCGAGCGCCGGCATGCACCGGCGAACGGGAGAGTAGGTCTCCGGAACCGCTCCCTCTTGTAATCCTGCACCGGGAGAGGGCAAATCAGTTTTTTGGGAAGCGCCAAACGCGACTACTCGTCTTCTTCGGCACGGCTCGTCCTCTGTTCAAGTCGGGAGTTGCGGCGTACCGTCGTCTGCAACGCCGGTTGTTGCACTCCGTTCAAAGGACCGTCTTCATTCTGTCTGCGCCATTCATCTTTCCGGCACCTTACAGTTGTCTAATCTAGTTCGGAATTTAAACTTACAGTTGTCTATTTTTCCAACACCTTTCTTGATAGAGGGCGCGCGGGGGCACGGTTCCCGTGGTGCGGCACAGCAACAGCAATTGGCAGGTCAACAAGAGCTCCCTCCCATCGTACGTCACGCCCTCTTTCTTTCCTTCAATTCCATTCTGCTCCCTCCGATCCAGATCTGGCAGTTTTCTTGCCTACTAAACTGAAGTACTAATTGCGATAAAGATTGCATCTTTACTTTCCAATCCAATAGTAGCACTAATTTGGAGATGAAAGCAGGTTCGATGCTCGGAGTTTCATGGAGTATCACACCAAACTCGAGTTCTGCTGGGCGCCCTTCCTCGTCGAATCCAACTCCGACAACCCCAAGATCCACAACATGGAGCACCGGATCGCTGAGCGGATCGAGGGTCACGGACTACCTCATCTTCAACACGCTCCTGCTTCCTTGCTTCGTGAGGCTAGGGCTAGGGGCACGGCGTGGCCGGCGCGAGGCACACATCGGCGCACAGCAGCGGCGGCGCGGGGTTGCATTTTTTAATTTTTTTTATTTGATTTGTAAGGGTTGGACGTGGCGTGACCCGCTGTCCATTTGCAAGAGGCAGGTCATACCTTCATTTGTCTACATTTTTAGTTGCAAAAAATAGAGTCGGATGCAGTACTTGCTCTTGAAAATATCTTTTTGCCCGCTCGTACAAATCCTTATTGTAGTATTGGAAATTAACCTTTAGGCAGTGTTTAGTTCCTAAAAAAATTTGCACAGCATCATTCACATCGAATTTTCAAACACATGCTCCTCTGTTGCACCTATTGTTAGAGTTTTGGCTGTTAGAGTTTTTGACGAATTGAACCGATGCTCCTCTGTTGCACCGGTGCAACAGCGTCGGATCATCCGGTGTATTGGTTTTCGTGACAGCATCTCTGGGTATTCATCCGTTGTACCGCCGGGTTCATTTTGTCCCTCATCGGTTTAACTGGTGAGTGGTTCTGGGTTTTGTCCTTGTCTGGGCATCGGTTTAACCGACGAGGTGTTCCCTGTGTACGTCGGTTTAACCGGTGTTCACTACGTTGTTTTGCTGCCTCTCTGGACTACTGCACCGGCGTTTTGAATTTGACTTCGTCGGTTCAACCGGTGTTCCGTTGGTCCGTTTTGGAGCCTCTCTGGACAATTGCACCGGTGTTTCTTGTTGAACTCATCGGATCAACCGGTGATTGCTTTTTCGTGCTGCCGGCTCTGTCTCACCGGTTTAACCGACGCAGCCAAGTTCATATACGTCGGATCAACCGGTGAGGTATACCATGCGTTTCCTAACGTTGTTTCTGCATGTTTGCTTCCGCATTTTGTTGTGTTTGTTCCTAGGGTTGTTCTGTGTTAGTGTAGCTCCTCTATACCTACTCTACACTTCACTTAGGACTCTAGGGTTGGGTGCGCACTTGGGATCATAGGCTGAGCTTCCGATTGCAAGAATTTTTATCGGCTCCCATTCACCTCCCTCTAGTCGCATTTTCGGTCCCACAATTGGTATCAGAGCTTGGTTAAGGTTTTCATTACCCTAACCGGTTCGAAAACCACTTGGCGACCATGGCAAGTCTTGGGAAGATCCCTGTGTTTTCCGGCGAGGACTATGCTTATTGGAAGGTTCGCATGCGAGCCTTCTTGCAAAGCATGGGAGCCGAGGTTTGGGATATAACCAAGAACCAGACTTATGAGGTGCTTGCCGTTCGGACCATGCCTCTTCAGGTGACCGAACACGAGGCTAACGCCAAGGCTATCAATGCCTTGTTCGCTGGCGTTTCTCGTGCGGAGTTCTCACGCGTCCAGGGTTTTCAGGAAGCCCACAAAGTTTGGACGTGCCTTAAGAACTACCATGAGGGCACACCTCAGGTGAAAGCTAGGCTTTTCGAGACTCACCGGCATGAATATGAGAACTTCACACAGGGGCCGGGTGAGAGCATTGGCGACATGTTCGGTCAGTTTCAATTGATTGTGAACAAAGTCAGTGCGAACAGATCTGCTGATGCCCTTGACTACACAGAGCATGAGAAGGCTCTCAAGTTGCTCTACGCACTTGACCGCTCTGTGTGGGATCTCAAGGTGAACACGATCATCGAGTCTACAGGCTATGAGACTTTGACCGTGAATGAGCTCTTCGGCAAGCTCAAGGCCACTGAGGTGGACAACCAGACACGAGCCAAGCTCAATGGTGCCCCTCCTTCCAAGAGCATCGCTCTTGTGACTGGCCCAGGTGGATCGAGCTCTAACGCTAACTCAGCTCTTGGCTTTTCTCTTGCCTCCTTGCCTTCTGTTATAGATGAGCAGTTGGAGACGCTGGGTGATGACTTGTGCCTCCTCATCAACAAGTTCCAGCGTGTCTACCGCTACAGGCAGAGGAGGAAGAACCCCGGGTGCTACACTGCGGCGATCCGAACCACTTCGTCGCCGATTGCCCCAAGAAGTCCGGCGGTGGCCAGAAGAACAACCTCGACTACTACCGCCACTGCGACCGCGACAAGGGAGGCTCCAACAAGGAGCGTCGGCGCCACAAGCACCGCAGTCGTGACCGGGGAGGGCGCTTCGACAAGGAGTCACTCAAGAAGCGCTTCCAGTACAAGGCCAAGAAGCGGGAGAAGGGTTTCTTGGCGCAGCTCAGCAACCTCGACAAGAGCTCTGACACCGACCGCTTCTTCACCAACCTCCGATGACGATGACAAGAAGAAGAAGAAGCGGGACAAGGAAGCCACCGGCTTCATCAGCCTTTGCTTGGTGGCCGGTCGGCGCAAGAGTTTTTGCACCATGGCGGGTGAGGCCAATGGTGCTCGTGCGTCTCCAGGTGGACATGCTACACCGATGCACGACGACTCTTCTCCTGGATCCGAGAGTGATTCAGAGGTAAACTCCACTATCGACCTTCTTGATACTGAGGTTAGGGAGTTGTACGCCACTCTCGACAATTAGAAAAGGCTGCTTAAGGAAGCAGCTAGAGAGCGTAAGAAGCTTAGGGCTGAGCTAGCTTGTGCTAGAGAGAAATCTGGTGAGGATGAGTGCGCTGGCTGCATATCTCACATGAATGATCTTGTTGCTCTCTGTGCCAAGCATGATGAGAACGTTGCGAACTTGGATGTTGCCAAGACTTTGCTTGCTGACGTGTCTCATGAGCTAGCCAAGGCCAAGCATGAGCTTGAACTGACCAAGGACGCTCCTATCGTTAGTGATGTGCTTGAATGTGATGAGTGTCCTATCTTTAAGTCTGATCTAACCGCTTTGCAATCTAAATATGCTACTATTGTGTGTGAGCTAGAGGAGCTTAGGTCTAGGCCTGTTCAGCTTGGTGCTTGTAAGCTTTGTCCCACGCTTAGGTCGGAGCTAGATGAGAAGAACGCCTTGATTAAGTCTTTTGGGAAGACTACGGTCGGGGAGTCTAGCCCACCTATTGATTGTCATGTTTGCCCTGGTCTAATTTCTGATATGGATAATCTTGCGGTAGAGAAAGCCAACTTGGAGAATGAGAACACATATCTTAGGGTGATTCTTAGTTGGGTCTCTAGTAGTGAGCCGTAGTTGGGCATGATGATCAAGCAGTTTAATCGTGGTGATGGGTTTGGGGTCGGTTACACCTACACGAAGTCAGACTTTGACAAGCTGTATGGTAAGATCGGCAAGGCTGCTGAAGTTTCTAGTGCTCTAAACACTGCTAGTACAAGCACGCAGCCTTCGCTTGTTGACCCCGTGGATGGTGTGCTGAAAGAACCACAGAAAACACCTCCACAGAAGCAGGTTTGGGTTCCAAAGCCCAATGAGCTGAGGAATTCCCTCGATATGCTCCCTGCTGCCATAGCCCAGGTTGCCCAGAAGAAGAGGGTTGCTCCTCCCCATCCAAAGGCGGGGCCTCCACCTCCCAAGAGCGAGGTGAGGTACCACTGCGAGTACTGTAACAGAGACGGTCACTTGGAGGAGTTTTGCTTCAAGAGGAAGCGGGCTATGAGGCGTGAGCAGGAGAGACGTAACTCGGACATGTACTCTGCTCGAGTGCATGATCCTCCTCGGTGTGGTGGTAGGCAAGATGCTAGGGCGTGCCGTGTAGGTGGAGGACAGGGAGACGGTGGTGCTTACCGTGCTCCAGCAGGTGGTCGCTTTGCCGGTCGTGCTCCAGTTCATTCTCAGTACGGCTATGGACCACGGGACCGAGGTTTTAGAGGAGGTTATGAGACATCACGCTTTTCCTCGCAGTGGTGGTCGTCAGCCTCGCGGTAGACAGGATGGGGGATACGCTTTGCCTGATCTTGCTAACCCTTCTGTAGAGCAAATAGCTCGACACTGGTTTGCTTCACACTCTGCTAACCCCAGTGTTGAGACATTTGCTCACCCTTTGTCTCGCTACTGATGTGCAGGTTGGAGGCTTGGAGAACAGGTGGATCATGGACTCTGGTTGTTCGCGCCATATGACCGGGAATGACAAATGGTTCTCCAGCCTCACCCCAATGCACCACAAAGAATACATTATATTTGGGCATAACAGTAAGGGCAAGGTATGTGGTGTTGTCACTGTTAGAGTTTCTGATCGCTTCACCCTGAGAGAGGTTGCTTTGGTTTCGAATCTTGGCTTTAATTTGCTTTCGGTTTCGCAACTTCTTGATGAGGGGTTTGAAGTTCGCTTCAAGGAGGGTGGTTCTCGAATTTTGGATTCCAGAGGAAACCTGGTTTGCCGGATCGTTCCTCGTGACCGAGTTTTCTTGGTTGATTTCTCTGGAACTCCTTTTGGCCCTTCTTGCTGTTTGGTGGCGACTCCTTCTTCTGATCTTTGGAAATGGCATAGGAGACTCGGTCATTTGAGCTTCGATTTGCTTTCTAGACTTAGCTCTCTTGACTTGATCCGAGGATTGCCCAAATTGAAGTTTGAGAAGGATCTTGTTTGCCACCCGTGTCGCCACGGGAAGATGATTGCCACTTCTCATCCGCGGGTTAATCAAGTGATGACCACTCACCCTAGAGAGTTGCTACACATGGACACAGTTGGTCCTTCTCAGTGATGTCGGTTGGTGGGAAGTGGTACGTTCTTGTGATCGTGGATGACTTTTCTCGCTATTCTTGGTTCTTTTTCATGAGAACCAAGGATGAGGCTTTCGAGTTTGTTCGAGACTTGATCTTGAGGTTGAAAAACGAGCTACCCCAGCCATGAGAGCGATTCGCAGTGACAATGGCACAAAATTCAAAATACTCGTTTTGACAGCTTTTGCGATCAAGGTCTTGAACACCAGTATTCTTCCCCCTACACTCCGCAGCAGAATAGAGTTGTAGAACGGAAGAATCGGACATTGGTTGAGATGGCTAGGACAATGCTCGATGAGCATAGGACTCCTAGAAAGTACTGGGCTGAGGCGGTTAACACCGCTTGTTATGTGTCCAATCGTATTTTCATGCGTGCTTACATGAACAAGACCTCTTATGAGTTGCGATTTGGACGCCAGCCCCGTGTTGACTATCTCAGAGTTTTCGGTTGCCGGTGCTTTGTGCTGAAGGAAGGAAATCTTGATAAGTTTGAGTCTCGCTCGTCTGATGGGATTTTCCTCGGTTATGCTTCTCATTCCAGAGCCTACCGTGTGTTGATTATTGATACTAATATCGTCAGAGAGACTTGTGAAGTCACTTTCGACGAGACTGCACCGTGCAATGCTTCTGTCTTTGAAGTTGCAGGAGATGATGAGTTCGGCACCCCCATCTTTGAAGATGAGGAGGAAGAAGCTATGGAGGGTGATGCTGAGGGTACCACGCGTGCTGTGGACCCAGCCGCCTCCGCCACGAGCTCGGACGATGATGACGGCCCCGACCCGACTACATCTACTTCCCGGGGGCCGATCGAGCAGGTGACTCAGCCTTCCCCAGCTACACCGGAGGAGACACCAGCTTTTGTTGAGGAGGAGGCGACTTCAACAAGGGAATCACCGCGACACATTCAGCGTCGTCATCCACCTCAACAGATGCTAGGTGACCTCAACGAGCGAGTCACACGGTCCAAGGTAACAAGTATCGCTGGCTTTGCTCATTCAGTGTTTGTTGCCTCTTTCGAGCCCAAAGATGTTGGACATGCACTTTCTGACTCCAATTAGGTCAATGCCATGCATGAGGAACACGAAAATTTTGAAAGGAATCAGGTTTGGGTTTTGGTTGAGCCTCCGCCTGCTTGTAATCCCATTGGAACCAAGTGGGTTTTCAAGAACAAGCAAGGTGAAGATGGGTTGGTAGTGCGGAACAAGGCTCGACTTGTAGCCTAGGGGTTTTGCCAAAAAGAGGGTATTGATTATGAGGAAACTTTTGCCCCGGTAGCACGCTTAGAGGCGATTCAAATCTTTCTTACTTTTGCTACTTCCAAGGGTTTTAAAGTTTTCCAAATGGATGTGAAATCTGCCTTCTTGAATGGTTTTATCGAAGAGGAAGTTTATGTGAAACAACCCCCTGGCTTTGAAAATCCCAAGTTTCCAAACCGATTTTACAAACTTCAGAAAGCTCTTTTACGGTTTGAAACTGGCGCCTAGAGCTTGGTACGATAGGCTTAAAACTTTCTTGCTTGCTCAAGGTTTTAAAATGGGATGTGTTGATAAAACCTTATTCCTCATGCGCTCTGGCTCTGACTTTCTGTTGGTTCAGATTTACGTGCATGATATCATCTTTGGTGGCTCTTCTCACGCTCTTGTGTCCAAGTTTTCTGACCAGATGTCCAAGGAGTTCGAGATGAGCATGATGGGTGAGCTACAGTTCCTCCTCGGGCTGCAGATCAACCAAACTTCCCAGGGCACGTTCGTCCATCAAGCCAAGTACACCAAGGACTTGCTGCAGAAGTTCGACATGAGTGACTTGTCTCCTCAGCCGACTCCGATCAGCACATCGACGGCTCTTGATGCGGACTTGGATGGTGAAGAGGTGGACCAGATGGAGTACAGGAGCATGATTGGCTCTCTCCTGTACCTGACAGCGACCCGGCCGGACATTTAGTTCGGGGTCGGCCTCTGTGCGCGATATCAGGCTTCGCCGCGCACCTCCCACAAGCAAGTGGTGAAACGCATCTTCAGGTACCTCAAGTTCACTCCTGAATTCGGTCTTTGGTATTCTGCGAATTCATCTCTTGTCTTGGTTGGCTTTTCGGATGCCGATTTTGGCGGGTGTCGGCTGGATCGCAAGTCGACTTCCGGCACTTGTCATTTTCTTGGTACATCGCTGGTTTCGTGGTCCTCTCGCAAGCAAGCTAGTGTAGCACTCTCTTCCACAGAAGCCGAATATGTTGCCGCTGCTAGCTGCTACTCTCAGATTCTTTGGATGAAACAAACCTTGCAGGATTATGGGTTGAGCTTTGGTAGGGTTCCCATCTTTGTAGACAACATGTCTTCCATTTGCATTGCAAAGAACTCAGTGCTCCACTCCAGAACCAAACACATAGACATCAGGTTCCATTTCCTGCGAGATAACCATGAGAGAGGCCACATAGACATGATCCATCTACCATCCGAGAGGCAAACCATAGATATCCTTACCAAACCACTTGAGCTTGAGACTTTTGCTCGCATGCGAGGGGAGCTTGGGGTTTGTTACCCCTTTTAGTTGCTAGCTTTTCTTTGGTTAGCTTTGTAGGTTTTATTTGTTCTTCTCTTTGTTTTCTAGATTTGGTAGTTGGCTTGTGCATATGCATTGTACATTTCTGCATCTTGCATTGCCTCACTTGCACTAGCATTCTTGTATACATTGCTATGATCTCCTAGTGCTTGCTAGTGTGAATTTATAAACGTGATCATGTTCAGCTTGCTCTTCTGTGTATATTACATCCTCTGAGTATAGCTGCTTTTGTTTTGAAAATATGAAAACATGGTCACCCTGTCTTGGCTACTAGCATGTTAGGGCGTGTTGATATGCTTTGCTATCTTATTCATGATAGTGTGGCTTTTGACTCATGACATGAGCTAGATTTGTTAAATTTAAGATATGT
This sequence comes from Panicum virgatum, assembly GCF_016808335.1. Lineage (NCBI taxonomy): Eukaryota > Viridiplantae > Streptophyta > Magnoliopsida > Poales > Poaceae > Panicum > Panicum virgatum. The sequence continues at coordinate 8,719,987 of NC_053146.1, forward strand.
CTGAAATGGAATGAAAAGATCCAGGTGGGATTGCTTGTCGCACTGATCGAGCTTTCGGGATGGCTCACAAAGCACTAGTGAGAACCCGGGCAAGGCTGTGCATGACTGAAGCGAGTGCCTTAAGCTTCTGACTGACTTTGGCATAGGCTTGGCCTCGCTGCTAAGTAAAGCATGACAAGCTTTCAACCCCTGGCAGAATCACTTGCTTGATATAACTTGTTAAATTTTCGTTCAAATGCAAGCTTTGAGATGCAGAATTGGTTCATGATAAAATTTATTGGCTGAGTTTGGCTCACCTGTATGAGTTTGATTAGCACTGCTTTCCTTTCCCTACTTGTTAGTGCTAGATCATGGGTGATGCTTTTATTTCTCCTAAACTGAACTTGCCTAGCTCTAGAATGATTTGATATACCCTGTGGAGCTAGATGCAGGACTAGTTTATAGATGCACACATGCTTATGACTAGATATTGCTCATATCCTTGTATCCCTGAATGCTTTCACTTACACCTCCTGCATTGCATTCATTGCATAGCATAAGTTCAGGGGGAGTCTCAGTTTCAGGGGGAGTTTTAGGTCTGTTTAGCCTTGATGTGTGCATGTGCCAACAAGGGGGAGAAGTTTAGTTATCGAACAATGGGAAAATTGTTTGATTTTTGAGAGAACCAAAAACTTGTTGTGCACAGGGCTTTGAGAGTGCATACATGTGGTGAGAGTTGCACGTCTGAGGGGGAAATGCATTTCAGGGAGAGTTTCTGCTTTGTTTGGCTCCTGGTTTCCTCGTCACTTCTGCATGATTGTGTCGAGCCCTGCCTCTGTCCTTGAGGAGTCATGCTTGTGTTTGATCGATTGCGTCGAGCCGTTGCCCTTGTCTTAGGGAATCGATTTTTTGCTTGGTCGAGTGACTTGTTCGTGATTCTTTCAAGCTTTTGTCACTTGTTCAAGTTCTTCATCCTCGTTGTTCTTGATTCACTTTTAGTTTGTTTTGGTTTGTTTGTGGTGTGTTGACAATGCACTCATCAAGGGGGAGATTGAGGAATGTTGAAAACCTTCTCCTGGCTGTGATGAGTGAATTGTCAACCGTGCGGTGTGATTGTGTGCTTGGTCTTTGGTTGCAGGTACACGGGCGTCGAGTGTCGACGGAGAGCTGCCGTGGAGGTGCTGTGGCCGATGGACCATGTGGCCGTGAAGGGCAGCCGGGACCGGAGCTCGGGCCGGGCGTCAGTTGTGGCGTCCACTCCTGGATCGAGGGCGCAAGTGATGACGGAAGGCGGGTTTCCTGGTTTGCGCCACAAAACCAAGCTGGCGGACGGCGGTTGAAGACACCAAGTTGTGGAGGCACGGGCGTCGGTCTCGGGACTGGCAGAGGAACGGGCGTCGACGGCGTCTAGGGCCTCGCTACGGGCGAGATGGTGACGGGCGTTGGGCGGCGTCTAGGGCCGTCAGAAGGCCGAGGCGGGAACAGCGACCAGGGACACGGCGTGGAGGCGGGAATCTTCCCGCGCGTGGAGTTTTGGCGGTTTTCTCAAAACCGGCCACCTACCCGGGTTTCGCGGACCCTGCAAAACCGCGGACCGGATCTTCATCCACACGGTGGCATCGCGGAGAAAACTTCGACTCGAAGAAAGAAACTCGGCCGTCGGATGAGTATATGTATCTTTTCCGGTTTTGCCCCTACAGGCCTTCTAGTTTTTGAGTTCTAGATAAAACCCCGTTCTTGCTCGGGAATTCCTCGATTCCTCCCAAACCATGGAGTAACTCGTCGATTCCTTTCATGGATATGTTCAAAAGGTCTTTGTGATCATGCCTGCATGTTTTGAGCCCATTTCGACTTGGTTTGATACTCCAATCGTCAAGTTTTCCAAAGGTCGCAGGCCGTTAAACTCCAGTTCTGCTCGGGCTGGGTTTTTCATCATCATCGGTTGAACCGACGCTTGAGATCAAGATCGTCGGATCAACCGGTGAGTACAAGTTTTGGCTGTTAGGGTTTTTGACGAATTGAACCGATGCTCCTTTGTTGCACCGGCGCAACAGCGTCGGATCATCCGGTGTATTCGTTTTCGTGACAACATCTTTGGGTATTCATCCGTTGCACCGACGAGTTCATTTTGTCCCTCATCGGTTTAGTCGGTGAGTGGTTCTGGGTTTTGTCCTTGTCTGGGCATCGGTTTAACCGACGAGGTGTTCCCTGTGTACGTCGGTTTAACCGGTGTTCACTACGTTGTGTTTGCTACCTCTCTGGACAACTGCACCGGCGTTTTGAATTTGACTTCGTCGGTCCAACCGGTGTTCCGTTGGTCCGTTTTGGAGCCTCTCTGGACAACTGCACCGGTGTTTCTTGTTGAACTCATCGGATCAACCGGTGATTGCTTTTTCGTGCTGCCGGCTCTGTCTCACCGGTTTAACCAACGCAGCCAAGTTCATATATGTCGGATCAACCGGTGAGGTATATTGTGCGTTTCCTAACGCTGTTTCTGCGAGTTTGCTTCCGTGTTTTGTCGTGTTTGTTCCTAGGGTTGTTCTGTGTTAGTGTAGCTCCTCTATAGCTACTTTACACTTCACCTAGGACTCTAGGGTTGGGTGCGCACATGGGATCATAGGCCGAGCTTCCTATTGCAAGAATTTTTATCGGCTCCCATTCACCCCCCCTCTGGTCGCCTTTTCGGTCCCACAATACAGGAATAAAGGACCACTAGTACTGAACTTTGCTGAAAATATCTATAAGTATTGAACTTGAGCAAGAGAAAGGGAAGAGAACTTGCTTGGCGCCTCTGGCTGGGACATGGCGCCTACTGCTTGGGGTTCCATCTGAGCTGAAATTCAGGTGGGCCGCGCGCGTCAACAAGCCAGCACGACGGAGCTCCAATTTGGCCTGCTAGAATTTTTAGCTGCCGCTAAACAAAGGTCTAATTTAGTGGCTATGTCTGGCTAAGCGCAGCTATTAGCGGCAGCTAAATCATAGCGTTAAACTTGAACTATCCTAGCTGCTCATCTCCCTGGCCGCTATCTCCGGCTAGCCGGAGATTTAAAACCCTGAAAATGATTAGCTTATTAGATCATTTAAGCTCCACTTTGTAGATTAGAATTACTCAATGATGAGGCCTAGGACATTGAAATCATTTTTATTGAGCTTGTAGTACAATTAGATTTGGAATTGGCGATATACTCTAGATCAAGCAATTTAAGCATTTTTTAGGCTACTGTGCTATTGTAGTTATCGCCATTTGCACTAGTTTAAGTGTTTTTAGTACGGCCCTAGGCGTGAATTTCTTCTAGCTCCGCGGCTGCTGGCCGCTGGTGAGTGGGAACTGTAGCAAAGAGAATGAAGCACCCAGCGGCAACGAAAAAAAAGGGGGGGAAAATGGTTATCGGAGATCCACCATACACGGCAGAACTTCCGCGCGACCCATTTATACATTTTTGCACCCGATGTCTTGCTTGGTAAGAGTGGATATCTTACTGCAGTTTTCCCGAAACAATTTCATGTTTTGATGTTTCAGTGCCAGAAATCAGTTCAAATTACTGCCGATGTCTATTAGATATGTGTGAAAACTGCTGCTTTGGTGCGCAATTTTGTAAACTCGCAGCTGAAATCCGCGCGAATAGATAAAGATTGATGATCCATACACACAGGAATGAAATTACAGATAGCTCATACCGTACCGTTGTCAGATGCTTATATGGATGAACTTTGAGTCCTCCAAGCTATGCCTCCCGAACCCTTCCTCCGAATAGAATTTCAAACTCGACGAGCCCACCGAAACGTCTTTTGGATCAGAACTTGGAAGGCGCATAAGGTCGCTGGAAAGTCCAGGTCTCTAATTTTCCACTGGATCTGCAATCGGCAACTGATGCAGTCATGAAGCAAATACTCACAACCGTAGCTACCTATGCTCGTGTGTGTATACGCAGAAGCTAGAGTACCTTGATTCAGGAGCTGCTCGTACTGCAGGTTACTCTATAGGAGGAGGAAGAAGAGATACCCATTACCAGTTCTTCTGATTTGCAGATAAACTAATAAGCCAATGATTAACTCTGCATTTCCATTGACTTGCATTGGCTCACACCTCTGGATCACGAGGTCTACTCTACCAACTCTGCATTTTTTTGCACCGACTTAACTCACACCTCCGCATCAAAGACTCAAATATAGTCAATCAAGAAGGTGCAAAGACCCTTGCAGAGTTCCCAAACAGCATAGAGCTTGGGAAGCTCAGACTCGGTCAAGATCCGAACAACGGCGGAGCACTCAACTACATGTTTAATAAGTAGTTGTCTTTTTCTATTTGGATTTTTGCGAACAGGCGTTTACATGAGATTAGTTGAGTAGGCTTGCCTTAGTTGTCTGCTATAAGATAGCTAGTTGTGGGGCTTTTGAAAAAAAAAGGCTGAAGGCTTCGCTATCGCTCATGGCTTGTATTGTAGTCGTAGTCTTTAGTCGGCCCTCCATACCTCTTTAGTCTCTCTAATCCTGAGGCATTTTTCCTTCATTCATTTTGCGGTAGCTTACGCTTCAGAAAAAGGCCTCCTTTCCGGCCCGGAAGATCGCTTCGCTTCTGGTGACTAGCTTCTACCCACAATGGCTGAATCTAAGAATCAATCAATGAATGATTTGTATCCCCCATGGGTTCAAGGACCTGTTTGGGTGGGGGGAGGGGTCGAGATTCTAGGACGGAACCGTATGAGGCGAGAGTCTCACGTACAGTTTTCCTTTGAGAAGGGTGTGATACCACCACCTATCAGGCCTGACGAACGGTCCATGGAGCTGCATCCCTACTCACCCGGTCTATGCGCATCGCTCTTTCCAGGAGGTTGGCCGCCTATCCTAGATCTTCCCATTTTCAAGAAGATCCCTTGTTCGATCTGGGGTCTGTACCAAAATTTATTACTCCCTCTGACCCAGTATATAATGTCAGTCTCAGTGGAACTTTCATGTGTCAAATGGATTTCATGGTGATAAAACTCTCCTCACATCCCATGAAACTTCATCATTCTCTCTTCTTGTCATATCAGCAAAATTAATAATATTTAATGCTATAAAATTCTCAATGAAACTCCCATTAAGACTGGCCTAATAAGTAATCACATCTGGTTCAAAGAGTAAGGAATACATTTAATTCTCTATCAACACTAGTATTACAGCATCAATGTACTAGTATTAGGGCACCCGCAAAGGTTATAGAGAGCTAGGGTCCTGTTTGGTTTGTGCTACGCTAGTCATTAGCACAACTTTGACCGTTAATTAAAGGTGTTAAATATAGTCAGTTTATAAAACTAACTCCACAACTCCTGCACTATTTCAGGAGATGAATCTAATGAGGCCTTTGACCGCATAATTAGATGATGGTACTGTAGCATTACTGTAGCTAATCATAGATTAATTATCATTATTAGATTCGTCGGGTAAAGTTACACCCATCCGGGAAGAGGTTTTGCAAATAAACTTCATTTAGTACTTCATGCATGCCAGATTCTCTTGTAGCGCTAGGAGTTGTAGCTCAAAACAAACGGGTTGTCCACGTCAGCTGTAGAGAGCTTTATAGAAGCCTCACCCATTGGACTGTCTATAGCACGGTTTTTAAAATGTCGTTGGTCCCATGCGTTAAAGTTTTTTAATGGTACGCTTCTCTGAGTTCTGGTTCTTATCCGTCCCCCATCATCTTCCCTAGCCGGAAGTCATACCCGCCGCCACCTCATCCCAGCAGCCACGCGCTCCTCGGCGTCCGTACTTCAGCGGAGCGGCGGCTGCGAGCTCGGCGCACACTGGTCTGCATCGACGGCATGGCATGGCGCTGGTGCCTTGGAGAGCGAGCTCGAGCTGCCGCTTGAGGAAGGCATTGTTGCTGCTTCCTTCCCTATGAGAACTCTTCTTTTCTTGCATGAACGGAGCACAACAGAGCAGCTCCCTGCTTCTTGATGCTACCAGAAATAGCAGTGAAATTGAAGCTCTTCTTTCTGTTGGTTTTGATTTCTTGTTGTTTCTAAGGAACACCACTGAAGATCTTTGCTAGCAGCAGAATTGATTCATATAATGCTAAAGCTTCCGAAAGCTACAAATGCTGGTGGTATTAAAACAAACTAGACAGCCACGACGAACTTTGCCCCATGCCGGCTGCCTGCCTGCGTGGTCCTGCTCCGCCTTGCTCCGCGTCAGCGGCCCGGTGTCCGCGCCATGCGCCGCCTCGCACTGCGCCTTCACCAAGCTCCGGCCGCGGAGAGCGGCTAGAGCGTCACGCCCGACTACTGCCGGAGTCCCCGGGGCACCGGCTAAGCTAGCCATCAATCCGTGCCGTAGGAGCTCGCCTGAGCTGAGCTCGCTCGCGCTGGATTCTGTGAGGCCGAGCTCCGCCTCGCCCGCGCTCTTCCCTGCTCGACACGGGAGACCACGTGGGTCGGGCCTGCTGCCGTTGAACCGCATGCCAGCGAGCCTCGCTTGTGTAGGAAATAAACTTAATTTAGAATTTAACTTACACAATATCTACATCTACTCAAGTAAGCACAACCCTTAAAATACATAAGAGATTTAGATCTAAACCGGCGAGAAGGGGCATCGCGGACGTAGTAGATCCTCAATCATCTTGGTTGGGAAAATATGCGTTGTAGTCGTACTCGCCGGAATTGGAGTAGTTGTACTCGCCGGAGTCGAAGAAAAACTCGGCAGGTACCGGCGTTCTTCTGGCCTCCACCGGCACTGTCCTGGGACGGCGGCGGCGGAGAGGCGGCGACCTTCAGGTAACTCCAGCGCCGCCGTAAATCGGGTGGCTGTAGGGGGGGCGCTAGGGTTACTTTTGCAAAGTTTTCACTGTGCTGCAAAAGGTGCCGGGTCCTCTTTTAATGTGGCGCTAGGTAACCTGGGGTCACAATCAATGGGCTGATTGGACCCCGATCAAGGCGCAAACAGGCTTTTTCTCGAAGGTCTTGTCCTTCCTTTTTCCCGTTTTCTTAATGTTGTATTTTTGGCATTTTTGACCACCAAAAATTCCAACAGCTTCCTTTATCGACCTTTTTTCTCTCTCCTCTCTATCCGACGTGGATATACTACCGCAAGCTTTTATCGATCCGTTAGTCATGCAGACTTAGAGCAAGTATTATAGCAAGCTGGCTGAATCCTACGTGGAGTAGAGAAGGTAGAAGAGAGAGAATAAAGTGGGCGCTAGGCTTGCCGCCGGCTGAGGCAGGCAATTCAATCTCTGCTATGGGACTGGACGAATCAAAACTCTCGCACGCAGCCTGCAGCCGGCGCAGATGCCGGCGCATGCATGCGCACCCAGCCGGCCGGCGGGCTGGCTTACCTGTTCTTAGTAAGAGCAAGTATACGGGTGCCAGATCGGCGGGCGAAATGCCCAGGCACGTCAGACTTTGCTGACGTGGGAGAAAGAGAAATGAGAAGAGAGAGGGAAGCCGGCGACTCACACAACGCCGATTGAGAGCGGGCACAAGCCGTTCCCTTGATTCTCATTCGTCCACGCTGCACTGCGTGAATACAGAAGGCATTAAAGAGCTGGGGTCCACAGGTACTGCTCGAGTGACATGGCTCTCTATACGTCTGCCGGCTTATTAGCCATGCTCTAAAGAGTGGTTGCCCATGCCCACGCATTCAAACAGCGACATGTGGAGCAACCAAACGAGCAGTCTGAATAAGTCAGAAAAGGGAATCTGTCTGTAACAAAGGTGGACGCTCCTCCCCACCACATGCTTTCGCGCACAGTCAGTCCAAACGGTACAGACACTAAAAAACGAAACATGTGCGCACGGAGATTGGTCTCTATATTAGGACGGAGGGGGTATCTCTAACAAGTAGACTCCGTAAAGCAGAGTAAAATACCTTGCGTTCAGCTGCATCTGAGGACGCTGGCACGTTGATCCAATAACTAAGAAGATGACCTTAAAATTTTGGTTGACCATGTGATGCCGAGGTGTGAGTCAAGTCAGTGGAAATAATGCAGAGTTGGTAGATCCCGTGGTGCAGAGGTGTGAGTCAATGCAAGTCAATGGAAAGGCAGAGTTAATCATTGGCTTAATATTGTATCTGCAAATGAGAAGAACTGGTAATGGGTAGGTATCATCTTCCTCCTATAGAGTAACCTGTAGTACGTTTGCCCCAATATATTGGACACACGAGCAGCTCCTGAATCAAGGTACGCTACTAGCTTTAATTTCCACATCTAGCTACGGTTGAGTATTTGCTTCATGATTGCATCAGTTGCCGATTGCAGATCCTGTCAGAGATTGGATACCAGGAGTTTCCACTGATCTTATGCGCCTTCCAAGTTCAGACCCACAACGTTTCGGGCGAGCTCATTGATTTGGAAATTCTATTCAGGGGAAGGGCTCGGGAGACGAAGCTTGGAGGCCTCAAAGTTGATCCGTCTGAGCATCTGACAACGGTATGCGCTTTCTGTAATTTCAATCTTGTGTCTATGGTTCATGTTTATCTATCCGCGTGATTTCAGTTACACGATTTTACAAACTAGCTCACTAATCCAGCAGTTTTTCACTAACATCTCTAACACACATGGGCAGTAATTTTAACTGATTTCCGGCAGTGAAACCTCAAAGTATGAAACTATTTCGGGAATACTGTAGTGAGATATTCACTCTTACGGTCTTACCAAGCAGGACGTCGGGTGCAAAAACATATGAGGTCCTAAAAGTAACACCTTTTTGCCTTACTAGCGTAGATGCAGGTGCTGCCGCATGGTGTCTTTTTTTCCCCAAAAATTTAGTGAAGAAAAATTGGATTCATAGATCAAAATATTTGGAACTCTTAATACTAATACAATGGGATGAAAACACAGTCAACTCTCACTACTGGAAAAAGTGTCTTTGGCACCGGTCACGGATAGCCTTTGGTACTGGTTCTTACAACCGGTACTAGACATCCGGGACCAATGGCTCTAGCCATTAATACCAGGTGAATGACCCCGTATCTTTGGGTACCTTTGCACTGCGTCAAAAGAAAATTGAGGCACATTGCAGTGGCTAGGATTCAAACACGTGGCCTCTTGTCTCACGTGTATCTCCTTTACCACCTCATCTACAACGTAGTTGTGACTGAGGGAAAGATATTTTCCTTTTGAAGTAACATGTGAAGCACTTTTAGTACCGGGTGGTAGACACCACCCGGTACCAAATGCTAGACATAGGTACCGGATGATGTTTTCACCCGGTACTAATGTGAAATGATCCATTAGTACCGGGTGGTAACACCACCTGGTACCAATGTCTAGCCTTTGGTACCGGGTGGTCTTACCACCCGGTACTAAAGGATCCCCTGGATCGTTTCATGCACCTTAAAAGAAGCTTTGGTACCGGGTCATTTTGGTTTTGGTACCTTTGAGGTGGACCGATGGCCTCTTTTCTAGTAGTGTCTTGAACTGAAGAGATGAGTTTTTTTTCTGCGATATCGTAGAATATGGTGACATTTGAGGGGAAATTGCAAAGGTAAATACACATTATTGTACTTCATTTAGTAATGCCCTTTAATTTGATTAGGAAGAAATTGAGGTATTAAACCACAACTATGGATTCTCCCACCAACCGCTCATCTACACATCTTCTAGTAAGTAAAAGCACGGATACCTTTTATTTAACTAGTAACACCCTAGAGGCAGATCCGGCCAGTTCTCACTTTGTTCCTCACCACTAGAGGTAGAGCAACATGCAACCGGTGATGAACCTATATCATGATACTAGAAGAACAGAGGGAGATGGATGGTTCACTGGAGAATACATATATATTTTGTGTTAAGGATAGGATGCATCGAGAATAGAGAAGCTAGCAGCTTGAAGAAACATATGGCATCTCAGACTTAGAGATCTACCATCCCTTGGGTAACTAGCCATGTTTGCAGGAAATTATCAGTGCCATTGCTTCCACACACCTGCGTTTGCTTGCTGTGAATGTTGAATTGTATATTCCATAGCATTTGATTTGGTACCCTTCTCTATAATTCTCAAATTGACGCATTAGTAGCAACTATTGGATCATCTTTTATAAAAATAATAGAGTGTAGATATTAAGGTTATACACGATGACAATTGATGGGATGCATTGAGAAAGAAGAAGCCAAACAGATGAAATATAAGTCAAATTAGAGACATGTAGGCTGTTGTTGGGCATGGTGGCGGGGCAATTTCCAATATTAACAAACCAAAAGGGAAAACAAGATGCAAATTCCTGTGTCAACAATAACCAAAAATGTATACCGTCATGTTTAGGTTTTGATGAATTTTCAAAGTTTTGACTCCTCTTAGTGCAAAGAGATTTAATAATCAAAGCCAAGATAAGCAATCTCTATATAAATATTTCAATGAAAATCCACATACATGCAATGCAACCATTAGATAGCATTAAAAATGGAAGATTTGTCAACCTTTACATTTCAACTGCATCAATCAAGCACCATTATAAATAAAACTTTCTTAAAATTTGGAAATGAAATTAATACGAATTCGAAATAATTTTATATCTTTAGTGGGACATATGATCAGCCAATCTATCACCCATCAGGCATATAGCGAAGTGTACTTGCTCTTGCCATGCTGGAGCAACCATTTTCTAGTCTCTTCCCTTAGTGTCGTAATGTTGTATCAACATTCATGGAGTTAACAGAGAGTGTTGAGATATTGGAAATGGAAGCATCAGGAAAGAAAAAGAAAGGATATTAATTAATTTATCTGAACATTAGTAGGCGTCTATATAAGTGTTGGCTCATTCTCTACCTGGCATCCATGCATGTTCCCTTCCATTTATTCGGACCCGAGAATGTTTATCCTATGTTCTAGTTCAATCCTGCAGGTCATTTTGCCCGATGTGCCTCATGTTCATGTTTGGGTGCGAGATTGAGACAAATCAAGAACTGAGAACACCATAATCAGCTTCTAGTTGCAACTTCTAGGAAGCAATCTTCTCAAGGAGATTTGGCTGTCCTACCAATCGCTTGTCTAGAAAGGGTACCCAATCTTTCAAATACTTGTGCTTCAATGGCTCAACAATCTGACACACTTCAATATACGATCTTCCATCTGACAGTACTGTCGGGAGTCTGGAATCCCAAATGTCAAATTAGACAAGGCGTGCCGCATAAACTGTGTTGACGTGCTGAAGGAAGTTGTTGACATCTTCCAAAGGTTAGAGGGAATGGGTAGCAATGATGTCGAGGTATAGGAACGAGATGTCTACATGAGTAGCAAATGAGCAGTATGTTTATCGCTGAAAAGGATATGCACTATATTATCATAGTTAGTTATCTGCTGTTGATACTGTAATAAGTAACATATGAATGTTTTCTACCATTCCCTCAAAAAACATACTCGCTCAGTCCCATAAAGAGTGCAATTCTAGTTTTTTTTCAAACAGATTAATGGTGGACTGGTGGCGTGAAAAGACACTCATGCTCTGATTTGTTGGCCATATGCAGTTAGTTTTGGTACACAAATCAAATTAGACCACATAATTAGGTAGGTAGTTGTGATCCAATTTCTAGGATTGCACTATTTTTGGGACCTTTTTCAAACCAGGATTGCACTTTTCATAGGAACAGGATAGAGGGAGTGAAATCGAAGCAATGTTAGAAACTTAATTGTAAAACAAATGTTCCTAGCTACCTACCTATCATCCATCCACCGTATAAGAAGCTACTCTTGGCACGCGCTGCTCTCCACGCATAAACATTTCCTGCCCTCCCTTCCTCTGCATAGCGACACTATCAATTTTCTTGAGATGGTGTAAGAAGGCTGAGAAAATTCATCTGCCTAAAAACCATCAAGAAAGCCCAGGTATTGGGATGGGATGCACTGGGATAGAAAAGAGGAGATCTAGGGATCCTGTGTTTCCAATAGACATGATTTGTTGTCATCGTTATGTGGAACCTCGTCTCACGTCAAATTGTGATTCTTGGCAATCCAGGGAAGCAATGAGAGTTACTTCAAAATTAGTTCCGTAATAGAGGGGATACATTTCCTGCCTCCTTCCATTGGCACACGTAAAGTCAGCAGCACAATGCAAGTCCGAAAGGGTAGAGGGGACGAGAGTGACAATGCGCACCAAGAACGATGATGAGGTAGGGGAATGGGGTGCATTTAGAAACCAGAGTACCTCTCATGAAAAATCCAATGTGATTATGGGATGTACAGTGATAATATATTTCTTCCTGTAGCAGTTGAAACTGAACTTCTGAGCATAGCTATGCTCGAAATTCTTTTTGGGAGTGTTTGAGTCACTAAAAATTTGACTTCCTAGTTTGGAAATCTCAATTGCTGCTAGACTACAACCACGTGTGTAGCTATGAGATTCTTGCTCTTGAGTGTGAGATTACAATGAGAATCGCCCATATCACTGCATTCATGTTCTTTCTCCAGAAAAATAGGTACTGTAATTTTTTTATTATACAACATATGTTATACAAGCATTTTCTTTCCTACTTTCTTCCCTATACATTAGTATGATGAATGGCTTATCTGATGTACTTTGACCAGAGTCAAAATCTGAAGTGCATTTGGATTCTCTTAAACTACATATTCTATTTTGTTGGACTCAGATGCTGAAAAAATTGAAGGGTGGAGAAGATAACACCCAGGGAAGGCAAAGCTCTGCCTCAGATTGGTGTTTTCAGAGCATCGATGGATGCCTGGAAACCTTGCTCCTCGCCGCGGACTGAATCCCCTCGCCTGAATCTCATCCGCCGGGCTCAACGTCGCTGCCTCTGCCGACCCGGGATGCATCCTCCACGCAGGGGTGCCGCTGCTGCGATCCCCGCCGGCGATGCCTGCTCATCCTTCCGATCCATCTCCATCTCTAGATCTCTCTGTGCATCTCCCTTTAAATGAAAGAAAAAGACTGAAGCTTGCCTTGCTTTGCGCAGCCATGCAGCGGCATCCCGTGCGGATTTTGTGGAGATGGGCGCGGGATGGCTAGCCAGTTGAGGTCTCAAGTTGCCGGTGGCGAGCGCGCAACCTCACTAGGATGCCCTGTCGCCGGCCGAAACATTTGTGAAAAGCCCTCCGAACTGGATTATAATTATTAATCGTGATCCAAATATATGCAAATAACTCCCGAATATATGCAAATAAGGACCTAATAAATTGGATTTTCCATACAATCGTGCCCCTTGGTTTGGTTCGGTCTCTGCTATCCGGTCAGCCCATCCTCCATTCCTCATCCGCTTGCGCCTCCGGCCTCCAGCCGCCGGCCATCCCGGCTCTAGCACCGGCTTTCCCCTCCCTTGCTCCCAAATCGCCGGAATCATGGCCGGAGACGGGGCACAAGGTGAGAAAATCTTCGGCCAGCATCCGGCTGGCGCAGTCAACAGCTTGCAGCGTCTGGCGTGAGCATTATTTCAGGCATGAGCCTTCTTTCTTCCCAAACAGCGCCAGCCGTCTCGGTCTAAGCCCCACTCATCGGCGGCGAAGAATAAGCCAAATGGCAGCTGAAAGATTAATTAGCATGTGCCTGAACTTCTTGAGGCTGCCATTGCTGCTAACTGCAGAGCTGAGCAGCTTGGACTGAACATTTTCCTCGCCCTTCTCTTCTTCAGTCACTAACTTGAATGCAAAAAATGGCAGCAGATCGAGAAGATTATCATACTTTCTGTAAATCTGGAATGCATATCTAGTTAACCGTACAAGTGTATATTTGTCATTTCTGAAATTAAGTTGGAACTTAAGATTAGTACTGGAATTAAATTATTCCGTGCATGATCCCCAAACTCATACTCTATGGATGCTCTTGAAACTCAACACTGTACAAATGTACATGCGAATCAGCACACATGATCATGACATGAGTATTGATAAAATGATTTGCTAGGTTATAAGTGCCACTAATTTTAAAGTTATAAGTGTACGGCAAACTTTATGAAATGGTATAGTTTTATCCATACGTACTAATAGGTGAATGCACCTGTTCACAACTACCACTGAGGCTGACACATAAATGAAGCCTATACGTCGGGAAGATTCTCAAGTGAGGCAACTAAATGCCGGAAATAAGTAGTAAAGCATTTGTGTTCAAAGACTCAACTTGATCTCTTGTCTCTAACTCTCTCCAGGGTATACTTGCACTAGTAGCTAGAATGAAGACAATACAAGAACCAAGCAGCAAGGGACATGACTGATGTCTGATATAGGCATACGCATGGGATGCATTAGGGAATAAAATTGGTGTCAAACAAATGCTTGTTCATGTCGAATAATGTATGCCAGCGCCGTGGATCTTGGATCAGACCCGGCTACTGCAAATTCTTGGTGATCCTGAAGATTGATGCAAGGGAACGAAGCGTGCAATGAAGGCAGCAGATAGATGTGTAGGCAAAATCGTGTGAAGGACATGCAATGAACTCCAGATCTGCGAGAACCTGTCCGGGCCATGAAGTGTGAAAGAAGGAACAACCAGACAAGCACTGTGAGAGCAGCGCTGCTCTGCACCGGATTGAGGCTTGCTACCGTGGTAGTGAAAGAAAATTTGAAGTAATATGTAATTTTCATAGTATAATTAATACTGAAATGAGTTTTTTTGCGATATTGGAGAATTTAGTTGGATTATATGGAAGAGACAAGCTATGAAACTTGGGATTTAATTTGTTGCATCGCTTTAACATGCATGTCTCAAAATGGAATGGAACATATAAGAAAACTAAAGTTTTCATATGCTTTCTTTGGTGAAATCTTTACATGATCCGATATGAAGCAATTTTGCTCAAGAAAGCTGCAAACCGATTCTCTTTTCTATTACAATTTGTCAAGCAAAGTTGTCTCTGGTGAAAGGGATATCTCGGGGATCTGAGAGCATTGTATAAGAACATATAGTTGGCTCGTATGACTCACAATAACTCAGAAGTCCATTAAAAAATGTCCACAAAAGAATTTGGTCACAGTCTCACAGATGAGGGGAAACTGAGAACGTAACTAGCTACACGATTGCAGTTCATTTAGTAACACCCATTAATTTGCTTATGGAAGGAAGTGTGAGCTATTAAACCACAAGTATAGATTCTCCCACCAACCATTCATCAATACATACAGTGTGTGAATGAAAGCACATATGCCCTTTATTTAATTAGTATTTAAAACCCTAGAGGCACATCCGGTTCTCACATTGTCCCTCACCACCAGAGTCACAGCAACATGCAATCTGGTGATGAAGCTATACTAGAAGAACATATGAAGATGGATGGTTCATTGGAGAATGCATATTTGTGTCAAGGATAGGATGCATCGAGAATACAAAAGTTAGAAGCTTGAAGAACCATGGCATCTTACAGGCTTGAAATCCTAGAGATCTACCATCCCTTCTCTACCAGAAAATATGAGGAATGTGGAGTACTCTATCCTGCTGGTGATGAGTGAATTGTCAACCGTGCGGTGTGATCGTGCGCTTGGTCTATGGTTGCAGGTACTCGGACGTCGAGTGTCGACGGAGAGCTGCCGTGGAGGTGCTGTGGCCGATGGACCGTGCGGTGGACGGCGGTGAAGGGCAGCCGGGACTGTAGCTCGGGCCGGGCGGCAGCTGTGGTGTCCACTCCTGAATCGATGGCGCAAGCGACGACGGAAGGGGGGTTTCTTGGTTTGCGCCACAAAACCAAGGATGCGGACGGCGGTTTAAGACGCCAAGTCGTGGAGGCACGGGCGTCGGTCTCAGGACTGACGGAGGTGACTGGCGTCGGGCGGCGTCTAGGGCCGTCAGAAGGCCGAGGCAGGAACGGTGTCTAGGGCCACAGCGTGGAGGCGGGAATCTTCCCGCGCGTGGAGTTTTGGCGGTTTTCTCAAAACCGGCCACCTACCCAGGTTTCGCGGACCTTCCAAAACCGCGGACCGGATCTTCATCCACACGGCGGCATCGCGGAGAAGACTTCGACTCGAAGAAAGAACCTCGACCGTCGGATGAGTCCTTGTATCTTTTTCCGATTTTGCCCCTACGGGCTTCCTAGTGTCTAATTGAGTCTAGGGGTATTTTAGTCTTTAGTCTAGAGAGTTAGTGGGCTTAAATATCTACCCCCTCACCCTCTCTCTCTCTCTTTCTCTGCTTTTTGGCCTGGACAGCACGTCGCCCCTTCTGCTCCTGGCGCCCCTCTCCTCCCTGTCCCTCTCCTCTCCTCTCTAGAGTTAGGGATTAGAGGTATGGATTCTTGAGGATTTTGTACTGAGATTGATCGGGAAAGGAGGCCCTTCCCTCCTTGTGCCCTCCGGGGTTTTGAATTCATCTCGTTCTTGTTCGTCTTGTGCCTCGTTTGATTGAATTTCGATTTTCATTTGTCGATTCATGAGTACAAGTTAATGGCTTGATTCTTGATGATTTCGTGACTCTTTGTAGTGATTCAAAACCATCTAGCCTAGTGCTATACCCTCCGGAATCACGAGTCCCCCCGAATCGAAGTTGTTGCGTTCTTGTGAAAACCCCAATCTTGCTCGAAATTTCTTCGATTCCTCCCAAACCATGGAGTGATTCGTTGATTCCTTCCGTGGACATGTTCACAAGTCCTTTGTGATCGTGCCTACGAATTTTTGCGAGATTTGGACTTGGTTTGATCCTTCGATCATTGAGTTTTTGGGCGAGGCGCGGACTGGAAAAGTGTTTCTAGACTCGAACAGAGTTTTTACCTATCACCGGTTAAACCGACGCTTGTGGTCATGTTGCGTCGGTTCAACCGGTGAGTAGGCCGTTCTGTGTTAGGGTTTTGGCGTTTGACTCGTTGCACCGACGCTTGGAAATTGTTGAGCGTCGGTTCAACCGGAGCTTAATGCGACTTAGTTTGCTGGTTCTCTGGACAATTGAACCGACGCAAGGGCTTTGATTTCGTCGGTTTAACCGGTGCGTTGAATTTCAATTTTGCGATCCCTCTAGACAACTGCACCGGCGTTGGTGTTTGATTTTACCGGATCATCCAGTGTGTAACACCGGTTGAACTAACGCTATTCAAACCCATACGTCAGATCAACCGGTGCTCACTTTTTCACTGCTGCCGGCTCTGACTCATCGGTTCAACCGACGTACTTAGTCTCATATACGTCGGATCAACTGTTGAGTTATACCGTGCTGGTTCTTGTGCTGTTTTCTCGCGTTTGCTTCCGCGCTTGTTCACACTTGTTCCTAGGACTGTTTTGTGTCGGTATAGCTCCTCTATAGTTACTCTGCACTTTACCTAGGACTCTAGGGTTGGGTGCGCACTTGGGATCAAAGGCCTAACTTTCATTTGCAAGAATTTTTGATCGGCTCCCATTCACCCCCCCCTCTGGTCACCAGTTTCGGTCCCTCAAAATAGAAATTTTGTGAGAGCCGAAAACACTATAATGAAAATAGCCAAAACTGAAAATGATCTATGACGTCTAACTCTCACGAAAGTCCCCTCATGAATCAGGCATCACGAAAACAACATTTTCAAGAGAGTCAACCGCCAAGATCTATTTTCATGGCGATGACCTCGATGAAAATATATTATGACACCAGGTCTCATGATCGTTTTCATGAGAGCGAACCATCAAGAAAACGCCGCCACAAATGCTTTTCGTGTAGGCTTATAACACTCATGAAAATTCATTTTCCTCTCCAAGCCGAATCCATCATGAAATACATTCAGACCATCATGAAAAAACTGCCAAACCAAAGGGCGAATTTCATTTGCATGAGTTCATGCCACCAGGAAAATACTACACACAAAACACCAGATCCCGTTCCAGCAGACATCCATGCTTATATAGTATCCATGTAGCACTCCAGCACATAATCCATGCACATATATGATCCAAATATAAATATAATTTGCATTCATGTATGAAGGAGTCTGGCATTAGCTACTGAAGCATACAGATCCGAAATTACCCCCATGTTTAGTCTTGCATACAAGTCCATAGATGCTACAACAATTAAATCATACAATCCTACACTCATGCACCCAAAAGGTTAGCATCAACTATGTTGCAGCCACCAATCCATAGATATACCCAAAAGGGATTACATGTGATGAACCAGTAACCTGCAAAAGAGGACACATGAATGCATAACACTTAGAGATTCTCTCATTTAATTGAATAGAAGTAACCTGATTTGTTGGCTTCACTTATTTCTGCGGTCTTTCAAATGTTTGCATCAAATTATCTGTTTCATTGCTTCCACGCACCGACATTTAATGTGAAAGTTGAATAGTATATTCGATGGCATTTGCTTTGGTACCCTTCTCTATAATTCTCAAATTGGCGCATTAGAGAATAGAGGGTAGATATTAAGATTATACACGATGACAATTGATGGGATGCATTGAGAAAGGAGAGGCCAAACAGATGATGACATATAAGGCATATTACAGACATGGAGGCTGTTTTGGGGATGGGATGCGCTGGGACAGAAAAGAGGAGATCCAGGGATCTTGTGTTTCCAATAGACATGATTTGTTGTCATGCTTATGTGGAACCTCGTCTCTCGACAAGTCCTGATCCTTGGAAATCTAGTCAAGCAATGCGAGTTACCTCAAGATTAGTCACGTAATAGAGGGGATGCATTAGCTTGAGGGTTTTATGCAGGCACTAACATGTATGTATCGGGATATAGTTGACCATATTGAGTCATCAGCTCGATCACCTAGCTGCAGTTGACATTTTGCAAGCGTCAAGTGTATGTGATTTCTCTGCGGCATCACCCTAGTTATTTGCCAGCGTCAGGGTTCAACTTGTGCTATTTGTATCAAGTCCAGATTTATTTGCTGATTTGTACTACAGTTAGTTATTGTATAAAAAAAGAAAGAAAATATGTGGATATATTAGACATCGTTCATAAATCAATGCACCACCAACTGATATACTCCGCCTAGTTAGTCGCAATGCAAGTAGGTGACGTTTTAGGATTGTCTGAAGTTAATTATTCCAAACTTTGACTGCATATTACTTTTTACATGTCGAGCTTCAGCATTTGGAAGTGATATGAGTACATTTGTTTTGGAAAATAGTATTTTAAAAGTATGTGTTTTCTATATCTTGTAGATATTAAAATAAAAAAAAGTAGGTAGCATAACAATTGTCGACAACACAATAAATTCAAAGTACTAATAGAAAAAAAATACTGGACCACAAACACCAATCAAGCTACCGCACGTCCAACATGCATGTATACTCAGCAGGCACGCACTTGGTGCATACACAGCAGCACAATGCAAGTTCCAAGGGGTAGAGGGGAGAAGAGTGACAGAATGCTCACCAACAACGACGATGAGGTATTTGGAATGGGGTGCATCACAAAGGAAACCGGTACTAGGCTGGATGATGTCCAATCACAATTCGAGGAAATTGGAGCACGAATCGAGGAAATTGGAGCGCGCACATTTGGATGCGCTCCAAACCGTGATACAGTTAATCAAAGAACTAATCAATGCCGAACCGTGATGGAGGAATTGGTTTGGCAAGGCATGACATGCGCCATATCTTGGCCTCCCCGTTCAGGTCTTCTATCTTGAGCTCCCCGTTCAGAGCTTCTTCACATTGTTGGCTGCCATGAATCGAGTTGCCCGATAATCGAGCCGCATCGGGCAAGTTCAAATGGAAGATGAGGATCGAATCGTCATCTAGATAGGCCGGGGCTCGTTCGTTGGCCCGTGGGCTAATTAATTCTTCAGCATATCCGAATTTCCTTTCGTCCTTTATTTGTCACTCAATGCCTGTCAAATACTTGTTGGCACTCAAATTTCTCTCCAAATTTGGTCTCCAAATAAATAAATAGTGTGGGACCGGAACGGGTGATCAGAGGGGGTGAAGGGGAGCTGATCAAAATCCCTCTGAAAAGTTGACCCCAATTCACTGCCCAAAACACCTCTCTTCTAATCGCGAAGATGACACAAGTTAACTGGTGACATGCTCATCCTAAAAACGATTAGGAAGCGGAAGTACAGATTGAGCAACGCCGAGAGCTCGACACAAAGTGGAAACAAAAGCGAAACGATTCACTTGTTACCAACAAAAACTTCACTTGATCAAATGTGCACAAGCAAAAATGTCACGAGCACTTCACTTAACCAAGATTACAAAGTTTATCCAAAAGGCCGATCAAGAGACTCACCAAAAATATTGGAACTAATCACCGTAAAAGAGTACTCTTAACTAGGCAAGCAAAGATTAACAGTTGGAGCTAATTAACACAAGTCAATTAAGCATGTAAAGATCTAGTGAAGATTATCAAGTGCAAGAGCTAATCATCAAAAGCTAAAGCATGCAAGGACTTGCAAGCACTAGTAACAACACAAACTAATTAACTAGCTTAAGCAGGAAAAGATGCATGGAAATTAAATTGCAAACCAACACCTGCTAGCTGCTGGACGGTACTGTGCAACCGGCCACCTTCCTGGGCCACGTGCCTGCTTGCCTTGCGTGCCTAGGAGCTGGGCTGCTACGTGCAGCTGCCGAGCCTTGTGCAGAGCTGGGCTGTGGGCCTATTCTGCTTGCTGCGCTAACCAGAACGGTGGCCGCGAATCCAGCCGCCTGCTCGCGTTTGGGCCGTGTACTCGGCCTGCCAGTCGCACAGGCCTGCTCCTGCACTGGCTGCCTGGCAGCCACGTCTGGCTGGGCCACGACCCACGAACGAGCCGCCGCGCCTGCACAGCGCTCTGTCGTGCATGACTCTTCCGGAACTCCTGTTCCTCGGGATCAAGCCTGCACTTGTCCTTCACCACCAAATATAGATGGTCAAACGGGCGGCCCGGCACGAGCCCGTTTAGGCACGGATTAATAAACGGGCCGTACCGTGTCTGCTCATGGGCTGAACTGTCGGCCCAGACACAGCTCGAAAGTGCTTTAATCGTGCCAGGCTGACCCGTTTGGCCCGACAGCCCGAAAGTGCTTTAATAGGATTTAATAATAGAGTGGGCTGGTATTTAAATGAGCTTATCATGCTACCCATCGGACTGATTGGGCCGTCTATTTCGAGACGTGCCGGGACATATCCAGCGGGCCGACAAAGAGGCCTAAGCACGGCCCGACAATCGGGTACGTGCCGCCCGGAGCCCAAAAATCCTCGGGCCAGGGCCGTGCTCGGGTCGGGCTAAATTGGGTCGGGCCTCGTGTCCCCATGGACTTCGGGCCTCGTGTCCCCATGGACTTCGGGCCAAATGGCCAACTATACCACCGAATCATGCATCGGCGTCAAGACTCTTACATGCCTATCATCACCGCACGTCACATCCAAGATGGAGCTCGCCCTTCATCACAACACAATGTCGTCGATCGTCACATCGTATCCAACACCTGCATATCAACATTGTCAATCACTTATCATCCAAAAGTGACCATCAATCCTCAATCAGTTTTTTTCTAGTGAAAGAACATGTATTATTATATGTTATAATCCGTGTAAAAAGTAAAAAAAATATATGTCAACTGATCTACCATATTCCTCATTTCTGTATACCACTTCTTGCTCCTCAGCCGGCCACGTCACCCACCAGCAGCTGCCGTCGGATCTCCGAGCCATTGGATGTGATCGGTTGGAGCTGCTTCCGCATGTAGCGGCTTCCCCTGGTCATTGTTGCCCTCCTGACTTCTGCTACGAAATTAATCAGCCAGATATTTCGTGACTCATCCATCCTCTCTCTCTCCAGTCTCCCGAACCTTCCCCTCGCGCGATCCCGACCGTGGCGCCGCCGCTCCCAGCCACTGCCTCCGGCGCCGCTCTGAGCGGCCGCGCTCCCGAGCGCCATCCGCCCCCCCCCCCCAACCCGCACAGAGGTTGCGAGCCCGCCGCTGGTGGCCGCGGTGCCGCGAGGCCGCAGCTCCGCCCTCACCGGCTCAGATTCGCCAGGTGCTCCGTCTGTCCCAGCGCCGCGCACTCCACCCCTGCCTCTTCCTTGCTCTGACGTCCCAACGCTGTGATGCGCTACCTCGGAGCCCCAGCGCAAGAAGACCCTAGCGGAGCAGCCCGGGCGCCGGCGTCTCCCTTGGTCCCACTCCCGTGTCCGTGTCGAGCCGGCGATGCCCCGCCAGTGCCTTTAGGCCGTGCGAACGTCCTCCAGGTTCCAGCATCCAGCCAAGCTCTGCCAGCCGCCGGGATTCCTGGGCACCTCTGGTGAGCACTAACTAATGAGTACAGACTACTACATATTCCCTTGAAAATGATATGAATTTTGTGCAGTCGTGTACACTCATATGCTTCAGATGCCGGCTGCAATTTGTGATTCACCATATTAAATGGGGCTTATGCCGCATCTGTTGCCACGGAGTCCGCTGCCTAAACTGAAGGGTACAGATATTATTATGCAACTATTCACAAGTCAGCATTTTGTCTACCTAAACTTACCTATTAATTCGAAGCCTATGTACTATCTTTTGTTGCTGTGGAAATGGTTTTGCTCCTTTTCGCTCATACCTCTGTACATCTGTAGTTTTCAGGCTACGAAGCTAATTTCAGAATTATTGCTTCCAAAACAGTATGTGCAATGCAATGGATCCACTGAGGATCTTATTAACACATTCTAGAATGGTAGCGATTTATGATATATCAACAAATATAATATTGAGCCACAATGCAATGGATCCACTGAGAATCTTATTAAGCCATTCTGGAATGGTAGCAATTTATGACATATCAATAAATATAATATTGAACCACAATGCAATGGATCCACTGAGAATCTTATTAGGCCATTCTGGAATGGTAGTGATTTATGATATATCAATAAATATAATATTGAACCACCCTTCCAGCCACTGAGAATCTTATTAAGTCATTCTGGAATGGCAACAATTTATGAAATACCAATAAATGTAGTGTTGAACATTTGAACCACCCTCAGACTTGGGCATATGTGCAATGCGCTTTTTTTTTTACTTAATTCTCTGCATGTGTTGGCAGGGAGTTGCCTACCTAAACTCAATGGTACAAATATTATTGTTCAACTATTCACAGGTTATTATTATGCTTACGGCTTACCTAAACTTAGTTATTATTTGGGAGCCTATGTGTTATCTTTTGTTGTTATGGAAACAAATTTGCTCCTTTACATTCTTGCAATTTCCTCATACCTCTGCACATCTTTGGTTTTCAGGCATCGTCTATTCTACTTACAGACTCATTTCTCGAATCAGAGCATCCAGAAATTTAAACCAACATATCTTGCTGTAATTTCAGCAGTTGACAGCCAAACAGCTGAGTATGCCTCTTCAATTAATCTGAAGGTGCCTCAGGTGGCATAATGACCTGTAAATCTGGAGTTTAGTCTGCACCTATTTTTGCAGTATATGTACTCTTCCAGTGCCCCTGTTAACTGAAACCAGTAGAAAAATCAGGTCAGAACTCTCAACCTTCTAAAAAGGAGATATGCTATTCCTTACATGATAAAAAAGTGAAATGTGCCATTACTGTTTGCTTATGACAGAACATGACCTCACACTGTGCAGCATGTTGAATATCAAAATGTCAACCTTCCGTGAATGTACTTATCTCTTCTCCTATCCCACTTAAAACATTCCTAATCAGTGTACGTAATACCTCATCATTTATTTCACACAAATTTCAGTTTGAAAGCAATACTGCACCAATTTAGCCACTCTACAAAGAGTTATAATTTTTCAAAAGCAATACTGCACCTATCTAGCCGCTCTACAATGGGTGATAATTTTACCATGTGCATTCCTTATTTCTTGCTCATTCATCATCAAAGCATTCCTGTGATGGCCCTTGCATGCCATCTAGCCAGTTCTAGAAAGACATGAACCTACTTTGGACAACTTAATCTCGCATCCTGTTTAACTATTTTTTATGCGAACAATCTTTATGCTTCTGATTGCTAAATCATTTGCATGAAAGCCAAGGAATAGGCTAATGAATGACATAACGTTTTTTTTTTTGGTGTTTTCCTTGCTACTACAGCTGCTTCTTGATGAAAAGTGTGACAGCAAGGTGCCACCATCAAATCATCTCTGCAAGATATCATTTCAAGAATAGTCTGTTCACGTGTGAAACATTAGGTTCTCTGATCTGTTCACTCTTTATCCTTTATTTAATACATAATACTTCAAAAAAATGTAATTGGGAGTTTCAATAATCTTTCTGTATGCCCATAATTACAGTAAGTATTACCAAACATGCCCCGCGCAATGCGCGGGGGGGACTGCCTAGTATCTAGTTATATGTACAAAATGATCTAGACTACTCCTGTTGAGATGCATTATATATGGCGCATCTAGTAGCCCATTTAACCTCAAAATGACATAGCTAACAAGACCTGATAGTGGTCTAGCTAGTTTTTTTTTAGGGGCTAGTGGTCTAGCTTGTCTATAACATACTAACGGGCCATGATTTCGAGCCCTGTCGTGAGCCATGGCTCCACGTGGGACCCATATAATATTCATACGGGACCCATGTATTCTTAATGTGGGACTCATGCCTTGACCCCATGTGGGACCCATGTAATGTTCATACGGGACCCACATGGGACCCACGTACTCTTCCGGTAGGGCTCACGTACTATTATGGTGGGCTCTTTAGGTGGAACCCACATACTATTCAGGTGGGACCCACATACTATTCAGGTGGTACTGTTCATAGGTTTGCACGTACTCTTCAAATAGGACCCACATGGGACCACGACTCTATTGAATGAGTCTCTTTTGTCTTTTTCAAAAAATTATGTTCCTTCTATTATTTCAAAACATAAAATATATTTAATTATTTTTATATAAAAAATAATAACTAGACTTTGTATATTACGTCCGCATGTGGTAACTCTACTACTTTCTGAATTTTGCTTTCACTTTGTAAACTCGCAAAATATAGTCGAATTATTCATTCATTGCTAAGCTTATCATTTTTCCCCTACCAAAAGCAATATTCAATGTACATTAATCCATCAACTATACCTACTAAAATAAAAAAATAGTGAATCCCTAACAAAAATAATATGTATCTCTATACTAAAATATCTGTAATTGCCACGCTCTTAAACTCTGAACTGCTATACCAAATTTAATGTAACTTTTATATTTGCTTTAATACATCGATACGATGTTGCTTTGAACATAGCAGGGGAAAATATTTTTCCATCATTACTTTAGGCCAATATTTTAGGTATAGGCGTGCCACGTCGACCTGTCTAGTTAATCTGAAGCTGTCTAGTTTGGTAGGATCCAGCAGGAGTTGAGATTTATCCGGTAGCGTACGTGTTGGCCGTCCTTCTCGCTTTCTCAATCCTCACGGGCAGCTGCTGATAAAGCCCACGGTAATCGGATCACGGCGATCTGGCCATGCATGCAAGGATGTGTGGCCCCTACACTTGGCTGGTACATGTGTCAGTGTGTGCAAGCAAAGAGATAGGATATCGTAGGAACAACGAGATCCTACACACGCGTGCATGGCTTCATCTTCATGCATCACCTATCAACATCTAGGGGATCAAAGGATCAAACTTAGTTTGATCTAGGGGCTTGTAGTGTGCTAATGACCATTCTCCTGCCACAAAATTTCAAGACTCCCTCTAGCCTTCAAATAACTATTGTTATGGTATGCACTTCAAATTAACTTTTGAAAATGGTATGACCAGATTCTTCTTCAATACTAGCAGTTTCAAAACATTGCAGATTTACTATATATCTTAAATGTGTTTAATGCTATTAACTAAAGGTTAAAATAGTGTTTCAGTGACCATGTCGCCTTTTGAAATGACAACTATATATATTTTGAAGACAACGGAATAGCTCTAATGTTCATAACGCGCAATAGTTATGAGTTCTTGAATATACGAACGACAGTCACACAGCTCAACATTTCTTTTCTCGAATACACAGCTCAACATTTCTCATATAGTTTAACCTCCCAACATCCTCTATCAGAGTAACACTTAATAATAGTTTTACATCTCCGTTATCATCATCATCATCATCATCATCATCATCGGAATCCGGCAGATTTATAGAATGACAATTATCTGTATATAGGAATTAATCCATCTAAATAGAATTAAGTATACTAAAGTCTAAAACCGAACGGGATAATCTATCATCGTCGGATTAGCAGTTGTTGACCCTGGCCTCATTGGCGCCATCGCCGAAGCACCTCTTCCAGAACCAGTGGCGGCGCCAGACCCTGCCCACCATCTCGTCGATGGGCACGCCCTTGGTCTCCGGCAGGAGGACGAGCACGAAGGCCCCCATGACGACGATCCACGCGGCGAAGAAGAAGAAGATGAAGGCCCTCATGGCGCACATCATGGACAGGAACGCCTGCGCGATGAGGAAGGTGAAGAGCATGTTGGAGCTGACGGCGATGGAGAACCCCGCCGCGCGCGTCTCCAGCGGGAACGTCTCCGACGGGATCAGCCACCCCAGCGGGCCCCACGACCACGCGAAGCTCGACACGTAGACGCAGATGAGGACGACGATGGCCACCGCCCACGCGCGCCCCGGGCTGCCGTCGGCCCGCACGTGCGCCACCATGATCCCGCCGACGGCCGCCTGCGCGACGAGCATCTGCGCGCACGCCTCCAGGAGGAGCTTCCGGCGGCCGACCCTGTCGACGAGGACGATGGAGACGACGGTGGAGGCGACGTTGACGCAGCCGGTGACGACGGCGGAGAGGAGCGAGCCGGCGGCCCCGAAGCCCATGGTCTGGAACAGCACCGGCGCGTAGAACATGATGGCATTGATGCCCGTGAACTGCTGGAACACCTGCATGGCGACCGCGATCACCAGCGGCGGCCGGCTCTCCGGGCGGAGCAGCCGGCGGTAGGGCTTCTCCTCGGCGTTGAGCGCGGCGGCCGCGTCGCACGCGGCCCGGATTTCGGCGAACTCGCCGTCCACGTCCGCGGTGCCGCGGATCTTCTCCAGCGTCCGCCGGCCTTCCTCGGCGCGGCCGCGCTCGACGAGGCTCGTCGGGGTCTCGGTGATGGCGAGCGAGCCGACGAACAGCACCGCCGCGGGCGCCGCGGCGCCGCCGAGCGCATAGCGCCAGCCGGCGGGGTGGACGCCGGCGGCGAAGTAGTTGACGACGTTGGCGACGAGGATGCCGACGGTGACGTTGAGCTGGAAGAGGATGTTGAGCGCGCCGCGGATGCGCGCGGGCGCGATCTCGGAGAGGAAGAGCGGCGCGGCCTGGTTGCCGAACCCGACGCCGACGCCGAGGCAGACGCGGCCGACGATGAGCATGGCGAGCCCCGCGGCGCCGGCGCAGAGCGCGCTGCCGGCGAGGAAGAAGGCGGAGGCCGCCTGCATGGTGCGCCGGCGGCCGAAGCGCGTGCACGCCCGCGACGCCGCGAAGCTGGCGGCCAGCGCCGCCAGGTACAGCGACGACGTGAAGAGCTGCAGGCGCTGGTCGTCGAACTTGCAGTAGTTGTTCTCCCGCGCCCGGTGCTTCCGCGCGTACACCGCCGGGAAGAAGCGCACCAGGAAGTCGTCCATGGCCGTCACGCCCCCGGAGATGCCGACGTCGTAGCCGAACATGAGGCCGCTGGTGGCGGCGACGACGCCGCAGATCCAGACGTACCAGGTGATCTTGCCCCCGAACTCCCGGCGGCCGGCGGCGGCGGGCTTGGAGACGGCCAAACCCCCGGCCATTCCTCCGATCGATCCTCGCGCGTGCAAGATGCGGCTCGATCGGCCGGGACAGTGGAGTGGAGATCGGAGTACTACGCGGTGGAGATCAGGAGATGGAGAGGCGGGCTGCTGGCCTGCTTAAATAGAGGGAGGGAGGGAGGGCGATGGATAAGGCGGGCAGGGGAGTTGACGCGGTTCCTCGGGAGTTCAATTTGCTGAACGGATAAAGGATAATTGAAGGATAATGGCAGTTGTTCAGGTACGCCCTCCGATGGATAATGGCAGCATGCTCGTGCGGACGTGCTTATTTTTCTCACTTTTTTTAAAATCAACTTTTCCTGATATAACACTTCTTCTTGCAACTTTTTAGAGCATCTTCAAAAGTTTGTCATACTGTATTTGGTAAATTTTGTGATTTGCCAACTCTCAAAACTATTTGCCAAGTAAAAAACAGTTCGATCTCCAATAGTTTACTATTTCGGATGTAAGAATTGTAACCCTTCATCTGTAATGTATATGCTCAATCTGTTTGGCTTCTTGATTACAATTGAAACCCTTCTTCATATTAGTGTCTTACATATTTGTGCATCACAACAACAAAATATCATTAGCACATTTTATATATCGTGGTCTACAATATATATATTTTGTTTGTCATCATCCTCTCTGCAGTCTAACCTGTATAACTTCACAGTGCTAACATGGTTGTAATAATATTGTTCACTTCATGTAATTGGTCTGCATTGTACATACATCTCAAAGTTTACTGGTTTTACTTTTTACTAGTTCTGGTTGATATTACAGTTCAAACAAGTGGCTATTGATATGTTGCCTTTGGCTCTGCTGCATCTAGTTCCGTTGGCTCTGCTGTATCCAGTTGCTTATGGCTTTTTTGAATTTTCCCTATTTCCCTTCATCTAAATCACACTAAAATTTGTATTAGGCTAACTATATGTGAATTATATACATCTCAATATTTTTTATACAATTGAAACCCTTCTCAGATTAGTGTCCTACATATTTGTGCATCACAACAACAAAATGTCATTAGAATATTTTATATACAGTGGTATACAATATATATATATTTTTTGTCTGTCATCATCCTCTCTACAGTCTAACTTGTATAACTTCACAGTGCTAACATGGCTGTAATAATATTGTTCACTTCATGTAATTGGTCTGCATTGTACATACATCTCAAAGTTGGCTGGTTTTACTTTTTACTAGTTTTGGTTGATATTACAGTTCAAACAAGTGGCTATTGATATGTTGCCTTTGGCTCTGCTGCATCTAGTTCCCTTGGCTCTGTTGTATCCAATTGCTTATGGCTTTTTTGAGTTTTCCCTATTTTCCTTCATCTAAATCACACTGAAATTTGTATTAGTCTAACTATATGTGAATTATATACATCTCAACATTTTATATATAATTGAAACCCTTCTTCAGATTAGTGTCCTACATATTTGTGCATCAAAACAATAAAATATCATTAGCACATTTTATATACAGTGGTCTACAATATATATATTTTGTCTGTCATCATCCTCTCTGCAGTCTAACTTGTATAACTTCACAGTGCTAACATGGCTGTAATAATATTGTTCACTTCATGTAATTGGTCTGCATTGTACATACATGCGGCGCGGCGTGGGTCCGGGGAAGTTGAAGCGGTGCCGAGGAGGTGGAGAGGCGTGGGTCCGGCAGGGCGGACCCACCAATCGATGAAGACTAGGTGCATTACATTAGATAGACCGATTTGGCTATATGATTGTGGGCAGTAATGCTACTAAGACCATCCCCAACCTTCCTATTAGGATGGTGTCCATAGCATTAATGATACTGCCACATAAGCAATTTGGTGACATGGCAAGAGAATTAAAGAGGGAAAAGATAGATATGATTTCTCATGCAAGACTCCATGTCTACACAAGAACCAAGAAAGAGAGAGGAGTGATAGGGTAAGTCAAAGGAGAGAAGAGAGATGATTGAAGGGTAAAAACCAAGATGGACATGGGCCATGTTTGGAGAACTAGCTAAGGGTTAGAGTTAGAGTTAGAAAGTAGCCCTTGCAAATAACCCTTCCTCAAAGTAGCTCTTGGGCTGTTTGGATCCAAGGGTTATTTGGGGTTAGTTGGCAATTAAAGCACTTTAGCACCCCTTGGATGGAGAGGAGAGAGAGGGGAAAAGCAGTGGTGTCCACTAGAAGTAACCCATTTAGCACCCCTTGGATGAGCTAGTTTCTTTGGAGGGGGGGGGGGGGTTAGTTCCAACTAGCCCCAAATAACCCTCCATGTTTGGCTACCCAAGAGTTATTTGGACCCCAACTAACCCCAAATAACTCTAACTCATGGGATCCAAACATGGCCATGGTTTCTCATGCAAGACTCCATGCTACATGAACATTGAGTGTAAAACAAGCATAAAATATCATGACATGACATGTAATCATGACAAGTTATACAAGTCTCTGAATAGATGCACCGTACGTTGTCCTTTTATGGAACTGGCTTTGCCCCTGGCTAGCAGGCACCGTACGGGGAAGGAGACTGATGTGAACTATCAGCACGCACAGCCTCTCTCAGTGGCGAATCTAGTCGGAACATTTATAGGGCAGGGTTAATAACCCAGCCGGCTGCATGCCCTGCCATGCGCCAGCTTTGGCACCAGCAGCAAGCTGCAAGACAGCGGCTGGGTTCGGCCAGGCCAATGAGCAGGAGGTGAGGGCGTCCCTTCCATCCGGCGGTAAGCCAGATGCCTACTTTCTTCTCTCTCTTCTTCTCTCACTCCACATAGGATTCAGTCTACTTGCAGCCCACTATAATACTTGCTCTTAGAGAGGGCTCATGATCACTCTCTTTTCTTGCTCCCCTTCTCTTTCTCCTCCCCTCCTGTTTCTCTTCATTGTTTCATCCAGTCCAGAGCCTGTGCTTCTACAACATTTTACATTCATGTCATGTTATGTTCTAGACTCCATGTTCATGTAGCATTTGACTGTGATTGATGGTAGTGGCATGGCGTAAGTTGCGATAGAGCAGATCAAACTGTGCCTGCTGAGACGTCACATCAGTCTCTGTCAACCTGCTGGCCAGGGGTGATGCCATCAGATCCATATTGACCACGAACGCTACATGCATACAAAGTCTTGTATAACTTGTCATGATTATATATCATGTCATGCTTCGTTTAGAGATAAACTATTATTTACACTTGTGCCAGTGCACCAGGCAGAAGCAACGTGGCTTCACCCCTGCTGCTGGCTACTACAGTAGTTTGCGTACGCTACTAACTCACACCGCATGTGAACCGAGACGACGCTATGGCAGTACCGTTGAGTTTTCTGGACTCACCGGTCACACAGGACATGTTCACCGGACTATACACCCCAGGACGGACCTGTCGATCTATCCGGTGAAGTTAACGGTCTTACCCCTCTAAATCTACTGGATTGCCCATGTAAATCTTCGTGGGATGTGACCGCCGCCTGCACCCATCCGGCCCATCCACCTCGTTGGCTGCTTGGGTTGTTTCACGTGTTCTGGCCCATCTGCTTCACGGTCTGCTTGGATTGCTTAGCATTTTTCTCTATTATTGCACTCATGAGTCAGACTGTTGATATGACCGGCCATTTTGTTCATGTACTCGACAGATTTCCTCATAGTTCCAATGACCATATGGACCAGTGTTCATAGTTCCATAGACCGATGATCTTTAGGATGAGCCCCACTAACATATTCTTGATCTGTTGCGAGATGGGTGTAGTGAGACTGGTGCGCCACCCGTACCAATCATCGGCTTGATTTTGTGAAACTCGACGCTCCGGAGCCAGACAATGGTAACACAAATGATTGACCCGTGTTCAGTGTTTATTATCACCAGAATATTATTTACTCGCTTGACACATTCGCTGATTGACCACCTCTTTCGACGCATGTTTTGGACTGGTGACCATCGGTAAGAAGCACTGAGCGAGTCAGCGAGATGACTGGTGGTCGATTCATGCACCAATTCGACCGTTGCTCGACAGACAAGTTCACCGTCCAATCAATAACTTGGAAGGGAGATGGACGATGGGCTATTGCCTAGAGTCATTAAGGATCTCCATATAATAAGCAACAGCATCCATGTCCTAAAGGACACTAGAACTTGTAACATCAGTGGCATCCGGTGAAATGTTCTCCAACTTCCCCAAGAACCTCCATGAGGAAGGCTTAGCGCCAACTTGTGAAAGAATGAGTACATACTTCAATTACTTGAATTTGGACGTGTTCCTCTTTTAGTGCACTCACTGATCGAACCCGTGGACTCACGGGACATTTTCTAAAGGACTCGGCAGATTACCTGGCGGCGCTATTCTTTCCTTCCACTAATTGGACCGGTCTTCACCATTCTTGACGACCGGTCAATATGTTAGGAAACTACGAGCATAGAATGCATTGATACAAAGGCATTTGCTGTAGAGAGGCCTGGAAGTCAGTCTGGCACTCTGGATTTCTCTTCTCTTAAGGTGCATGCCCAAAACAAAGGGTACATGTACATTGCACCAGCATTACATGTCGATGATGACGGTTTTGGTCGTGCCAAGACATTCCGGTGCAACACGGTCGACCAGATACCCAGATGCTCGTGGACGCACACGTGCTACACTCCTGATTGTCATGTTCTTGAAATTGGACGTGTTCCTCTTTTACTCAATGCCGAGCGACACGAGCAACGGCACTCTGGAACCGTCACTGCGCACACTGGCACCCCTCCACGGTCCTTGGGAATCCCAATCGTCGCTTGCGGAATTCAAACGACTTCCAAGCCATCTACACTCACCTATCTAACTGTTGGCTACAAAGCACATCACCACCGGACGAATTCAAAGGACGCGCCTGTTCTGAGTGTGGTTACAGTGCAATTAGTGGGGTAGCGCTAGACGACGGCAGTTCCCAAGGTTGCCCGTTCAGGCTTCTTTTTGATTGCTACATAAGGGAATGACACCAAACCCAGTCCTCTCATCCCTTTGCGACTGCGCACTCGCCCTCTTTCCGGCCTCTTTCCATCTCCATTGTCGCCGACCACCCCGACCAGAACCTCCTTCGCCCTCCTCGTCGCCCGGCAGCCTATGGCACCTACAAGATCCCTCGCCAACCTTCTAGAGGAGATGCTCATCCACATCGCCGCAAGTGTCACGGCCTCGTCCGACTACCCCATGGCTGATTTTAGTAGCCTTAGGGGGGCTTGCTCTCTCATGAGAGACAAGGTGTGCGGCGCGTGGCTGGTCTGCCGCAGCCTCAACCTGAGCCTCGGGCTGCACCAGTCGGTCGACGAGGCGAGCAGCGAGCGACTGATCTTCAACACCCACGGCGCGGGCAACCCGGAGGCGCTCTTCATCATGGGTATGAGGGCCGTCTTCCGACAGCACAGCGGGGCTCTTGATGCGCCGCTCGACGATCTCGATCGGGCTGCCCGGCGGGGCCACAAGCCGGCGGCGTTCCTGCTCACTGTGCTCCTATGGCGAGCAAATCATGGCACCGAGTATGACCTCCGAGCCAATGAGCTCCTGGTAGAGGCGGCGGACGACGACCTGGCGCTCCCCGTCTTGAACAACCGCGGGCTTTCTCTTCCGCAGGAGCACGTCTTCCACACGCTGTGGAGGTACGTATGGCCTTTCTGGCGCGTGGCCCCCCCGCGTGCCTCCGCCAGCACCTCGCGCGGACGTTCACCATTGCGTGTCCCCGTACCGGCATGAAGGATGGGGCATCGATGCCGTCAAGGAGGGCTGGTGCGGCAAGCGCGTCAGCGAGTACAGATGGCATCCGTGGTCGAACTTCTGCAGTGAGGATTGCAGAATCTGTTTCACATGCGAGTCCTTCCTCAGCTCCCTCTGGCGTTATCCTTAGGATGTGATGTACTTCTGCAAGTTATGTTATCCCTAAGGTCTCATATTATGTTGTGTATGGTCTAGACTCCATGTTCATGTCATCTAGAGCCTGTGCGTCTGCAACATTTTACATTCATGTCAGGTTATGTTATGCATGTTTCTAGACTCCATGTTCATGTAGCATTTGACTGCGACTGATGGTAGTGGTGTGGCGTAAGTTGCGATAGAGCGGGTCGAACTACGTCTTCTGAGATGTCACATCAGTCTCTGTCAACCTGCTGGCCAGGGGCGAAGCCAGCATATCCATATTGATGAACGCTGCATCCATTCAGAGCCTTGTATAACTTCTCATGATTACATGTCATGCCATGCATCATTAGTGGTAAACTATTATTTACACTGGTGCCAATGCACCAGGCAGAAGCAACGTGGCTTCACCCCTGCTACTAGCTACTGCAGTAGTTTGTGTTCGCTACTGACTCACACCGCACGCGAACCGAGGCGACGCTATGGAAGTACCATTGAGATTTCTGCACTCACCGGTCACACCAGTGGAGACCGGTCGGACAAATCAACTCGACCGGTGTTCACCGACATGTACACCGGACTATACACCAAAGGACGGACCTGTCGATCTATCCGGTGAAGATAACAGTCTTACCGGTGAGAGCTATCATGATCTACTAGATTGCCCTTGTAAATCTTCGTGGGTTGTGTCCGCCGCCCGCCCCCATCCGGCCCACCCACCTCGCCGGCTGCTTGGGTTGTTTCACGTGTTCTGGCCCATCTGCCTCGCGGCCTGCTTGGGTTACTTAGCGTTTTCCTCTATTATTGCACTCACGAGTCAGATTGTTGCTATGACCGGACATTTTGTTCATGTACTCGTCAGATTTTCTCATAGTTTCCTATGACCATTTGGACCAGTGTTCTCGGTCCATAGTCCGGTGATCTTTAGGATGAGCCCCACTAGCATATTCTCGATCCTTTACGAGATGGGTACAGTGAGGCCGGTGCGCCACCCGTACCAATCATCGGATTGATTTTCTGAAACTCGACGCTCCGGAGCCAGACAATGGTAACACAAATGATTGACCCGTGTTCAGTGTTTACTGCCACCGGAGTATTATTCACTGGCTTGACACATTCGCTGACTGACCACCTCTTTCGACGTATGTTTTTGACTGGTGGCCACCGGTTAGAAGCACTGAGCAAGATGACTGGTGATCGATTCATGCACCAAATTGACTGTTGATCGACGGACAAGTTCAGCGTACAATCAATAACTTGGAAGATCTGGCTGACTTACATTGTCTCTTGCCAAATCATTGTCACTAACATTACAAACTCAACATCTACAGTAACAGCAACTAGCACTGGAGATCTGGTCTTTGCGTTCACCGGACGCTATAGATCGTCCTGTTGGTTTCATCGATCACTCGGGAGGTATGGAACTTCAAGACACGGGTCGAACGGACAGCTTCTCTTCCCGAGATGCATACACTTAGTCAACACCTGGAAGAGAAATTGCACGCCATTTTCGTGGGCTCTGACATAAATTGTGGGCAATGATAATGTATATTGATCTTTGACCATGACACCTTCACTTCTATAGGTGCAACTATAAGAACCGCAACTATGGGACTGTTTTTTCCATGCACCAATGTGACCGGTGTTCATCTGACATGACCACCTGACAATTTATCATCCGACGAACTACATCATTTCTATGCCTCACAGACATATATTGATCATGTACACAAGAGCACAGAAAAGCACCAAGAGGTCCAGCTCCAGCTACTCAAGAAGAAGGACCATGTCCTTCTCTACAGTCTACAACCATTGGCAGCTCCTGCTCAAGCAACAAGGATGCATCAACTTTTAAAGCATCTTCTCAAGGACCATTTCAGAGCATCCCAAGGAGCAGTGGCCGCCTTTCTTACTTCTTGTTTGGTGTCAAGTACTGAAAATCTCTAGCTGGAAGATGATACCTTTTCTGAACTTATGTTACTACTTCTTATATTGTTTGATGACATCAACCTGAAGATACCGTTTGCTGTAAATATTTGCTACTATGAGATGATGTTTATGAACTCAGGTTCATGTTAGTGCTATTACCTTAGCTCTATGAACTCAGGTTCATGTTACTGCTCTATGAACTGATATTATTAACTACCATCCATGTGCATTTATCACTTCATTTTGCAAACCTGTTCATTTTGCATTGAAATATGCTGCAAGCTCAGTCAACATTTACATCAAAAGATCATGCACAAACAAAGATTGCCACAAAAACTCAGGCTCTAATAGAGCATGTCATAATGTTGAGTACTTCAGTACAAACAACAGCCCTAACAAAGCAAAAACTACAATGCACCTACTGAAACAACTATAGTTACTCTTCTCCTTCAAGTCAATTTGCTCCTTTTCCTCCATCTTCTTATTGAATTCATCCTTCTCCTTTTCTAGTTGCACTATCATCTGCCTGAGCTCTCCATTTTCCTCCTGAATCCTCTGAACATGCTGTTGCTCCTCTTCTTTCTCCCTCCTCAGCTGCCAAACAGCATCACGAAGGTCACACATCAAAATCCGCTCATACTGTGTGGCCTCACGATCCATCCACACATAATATCCGCAATCCCCAGGTTTCTACACTCAAATAAATTGCACAGCAAAACAGAAAATCAATCGCTGAGCAGACCAATCTAAGGGGACAACCTAAAGAAATGATTACCAATCCTGAAGGGCATCTGTAGTACCTCCGGCCCGGGTTGTCGTCACTCCATGATGTCCAACAAGGCGTCTTCCTATTGCAGCGGCACTTCACCGCCGGGGAGTAGTCATACGGACCTACTCGGTACGGCACCGGCGCCCTAAACCTCTCCATCTCCCCGCCTCCTCTTCCTCTCGACGATGCGGACCACCGTGACGAGCGTGAGCTTGACGACGCCATGGCCGCAAGCCCGCAGCCTCTCTCCCTTCGTCGCCGGACCGCGCTCCCTCGCTGGGAGAAACCCTAGGTCCACCAGGAACCCTAGAACCGACGTGGGTTCAACCTTAGTGGACTAAAACTATATTAGATCAACCATTCAATCAAACTTTACTACTCAAAGAGTTATTCACGCAATTAAGGATTTACCATTGTACCCTTATTCAAATAAAAAAAATCAGAAATACAATTTTCCCACCTCATCTCCGCCGGTGGGAGGCCCACCACTTCGGTATGCACCAGGTGCTTAGGGCCCACCATTTAGTATGCACCGGTGCCTCTCTTTTTGGTGCCTCTTGGTGTCTGTACCTTCCCAACCGTTGGATCGAGCGATGATGCGTCCATTTTTCTCCGACCATTCTAAAAAAAGTGTTTATGTTTATATAGTTTGGTTCTATATTTTTGTTCATACTGTTTTTCGAATAATAAAAAAGAATGGAAACCATGTTGTGCCGGCAGGTGGACTGTAATTTGAGTGGTGAATCGGCTAGCACTACAATGCATTGGTCTGTGTGAGCTATGGAGGGGAACCGAGGCTGTGGGCGTCACGACAAAATGGGCAAAATGAGTAGAAATGGAAAATGATAAAATATTTTATAAAAGGAAAGATAGTAGGTTTGTGTGATCCATCGCTAGAAGCTCTACGGACGCGCGCCTGCAAATTAGAAAGCCCCTTCAGAATGTCCACAAGGTCTACGGAGGTTTGACTAGTAGTTTTTCTAATAAAGTAAAATATTTTAATGAAAAGACAATTAAATAGTCTAGGTTCCTACACTTCCATAGCCCGTGGCTATACAGGAGGAGAAGGGTGGCGGCGGCCCGGCAATGGTGATGGTTCGGCAGGCGGTGGAGGTGAGAAGGGAGCACCGCCGGCGGGGTGAGGCTGGACACCCGGTAGGCAGAGGGGCAAGAAGAAGACCGGTTTAGGAAAGGTCGGACCGAAGGCTGACAACACTACAACAGGCAGACGGCGCAACGGTGAGGTAGCCGCCTACTAGCACGGAGGACGACGGGGTGGGGTGAAGGACGGCCGGGCAGGAAGGAGTGAAGCAGCAGCCCGTGGTTGGGCTGTGGCTTTATCAAAAACTGCTGTTGGCTGTGATTTTGAAAAAAAGTAACTTTGGCAAAATTGCTGTGAGATGATTGAAAGCCCGTTTGGTTAACATGCTGTGGCTTTTGAAGAAGTTCCCTCACTTACAAGTGAGTTCCACATGTCATACATAGATTGTATCTTCTTCTTCCTCTAGTCAATGCCAAGACCGTGCAGGGAGGGACTCGCCGGAGCCGCGGCCGTCGCGCCCGAGGCCGCCGAAGCCACGCCCGCCGGAGCACGCCTGCGGCCGCCGGAGCCAGGCCCGTTGAAGCGCGCCCGCGGCCGTCGCACCCGAGGCCGCCAGATCCGCGCTTGCGGCCCGCCGGAGCCAGGCCCGCCGGAGCGCGGCCGTCGCACCCGAGGCCGCCGGATCCAGCCCGCTCGCCGTCGTCGCAGCTGACAGAGAGGCGCCAGAGCCGGTCGTCGCAGTCGAGGAGAGAGAGGCGCCGGAGCCGGCCGCCGTCGCAGCTGAGAGAGCCGGATCCGGCCGCCGCCACCGCTCCTCGCCCCGGCCGCCGCAGCTCGTCGCGCCATGGCCACCTCGCGGGCCTCCGCGCGCGGACGCCAGTGCCGGCGCCGCCACCGCGAGCAGGGGATGGGGCGGAGGGAGCACCGGCCTGCTCCGCCACGGCCCCACGCGCGCGGACAGGGGAGCGTCGGGGGAGGAAGGCGGCCGGGAGCTCCGTGCAGCGGTGGACGTCGGAGGTGGGGGGAGGGATGCCGACGAGGCGAGGCGCTGTTGGACGAGGTGAGGAGAGAGAGCGACGGAGAAAATAGAATGCGAACTAAGTGGCAGGTGGGTAATTTTTTGAACCAAAAACCAGTAAAAACAAGGGGTCTAGGAGCTTTCTAATTTGTACTACGCAAAAACTTTTTTTTGGATGTTGCTTTGGATAGCAGCCAACCCCTTTGATTGGATGTTGGCTTTTGGAGGCAAAAGCCACAACCAAAAGTCCAACCAAACACACCCTTATGCAGCCATGGCTTCTACCTAGTATCTAGTTTCCACAAGCCAGATAATAGCCCCCAGTGAAATTCATCCCATTAGTTTGATTAGCACACAGGCCGTGCAATTTCACATGACCCGTAACCCAAAGCATTCTTATACATGTTGGTTGGTTGAAGAGCAGAGGACTTGTATTGCAATCAGCATGGTTCCAGCTTCCCAGCCGAAAAGGAGAGCAAAAGAACTCCAGATGATTTCACCATCTTCAGACTTCAGTTCACAGGTAGCCCAATAAAAGGCAACCCTGGGGCAAATGCTGCATATGACAATCCTTATCTTCCTTGCATGAAGTAGTTGCACACTGCAGCAGGCCTTTTGCTGTTTTCCTCAAGAATCAAGACGAAAAGAGCCAACATAAGGTTAACAGCTCCACTTCTTCAGAGAACTTAAACTGTCACATTCTGCTAATACTGAATCTCAGAGAACCAAATAAAAAACAGAGGAATTGTACTAGATTGGACAAATCTCCGAACCACCACCCAAAATTATTTCGACATTTAGTACATCAATCAAAGGAGTTGTATAAACCAACTTATTTTATACTACTGAGCTTAGGACAAGGAAAGGGATTCAAATTGTCAGTCCAAGAACAGCACAAACACTATACCAAGGAAGCTCACGCAAACAAAACAATCCAACAAATATATGCTCAACAGTTAGCACATTCCACTACTTCTCTTCCTAGGGAGAAGAACTCCAGTATCTTGATTGCAGATTTCTCATTCTGCATCTTCATTCAGCTTCCTCGCAATGACTCCTTGTTTTCTCTCTGGAAACATAAACAAACAACCACTTAGAAACACATAACAGAACCAATACAGAATTGATCTTGGGAGCAGGCAAATTTTTATATTACCTTAAATGTGCTCTGATGGGCTCATTCTGTAAGAGGCTTCCGAACCAGAAAGAAGTACATCGGCGTGAAGATTTCCTTC
This sequence comes from Panicum virgatum, assembly GCF_016808335.1. NCBI lineage: Eukaryota > Viridiplantae > Streptophyta > Magnoliopsida > Poales > Poaceae > Panicum > Panicum virgatum. The sequence goes on from NC_053146.1 coordinate 8,759,373, forward strand.
CTGTGGTTGGTTATTCAACAGTAAACAAGAGAGAAAATTCAGTGCAAAAGTAAGTGTAGTAAGTTAATGAAATTGTTCTTATGTCATTCTGCTTTCTGGTTCAGAAACAGACTTACTTGCCACCCTCTACAAGACCTTCTGCAGCCTTCTCTAGGAAATTGGAGACCCTCTCACTTCCTTGTGGAGCAAGACCAATGTATTCTAACGCCTTGACCTGAATAGTATCAACAAGAGACTCAATGCGCGGTCATAAAGCTTTACTATGCCCTAATTGTCAATTTTCATCCTTGGACAGAGGATGGCATTTATTTGATTCCGCAGGACAATCAGACAGAACAAGTAAAACATGAAGGATCTGAATAAACAAACAATTATTGGCCTCACCATTGTACGAGTGACCATACGTCCCACAGACGTCAAACGGAAGCTACTTAAGGAAAATCGGCTTGGATCCAAGGGCAAGTACCAAGGCAAGGGGGAATCTTCGGCAAGATCCTTATCCCAAACAACCTGCATGAAGAAAAATACTTACACAACTTAATCCACTAGCTAAGCTATGAAACTACATCATATCAAGCAGAAAGAAGTACGAGTAGTACATTGCTTTGTCAATGGTGTATTTACAGCAGGTAAACTGTAGCAGAACATGATCAGAAGACAGGGGAAAGTGTAGCATCTGTCTTACCTCAAACCCAGCATCTTTTACTGCCTGAAGACATTGGTGAGTGCTTCTAATATCCGGCAGGCCATTGCCAAGCTCAATTTCATCCTTAATCCTTTTATGGGTTGCATTGTTTGGATCATAGTGATCAGTAATGCACCACTCATATACAGCAAAGCACTGACCAGGCTTCAATACACGATATATCTCCTTATAGCAGCCAACCTTTGCAACAAAAATACCAATTTAGTTTCCAATACAACAAAGATAAAAATTCGGCCATATAGCCATTTTCATCCTTAAACTTTCTACCGTGGGTCAATTTCATCCTTCAACTATCAAAATGGCCATTTCAGTCCTCAAAATTCTCCCGACGGTTCAATTTTGTCCCTCATCCTGCATGTCATCCGCCGCGCCCATCGCTGTGCCGTGGACATGGTCAGGAGAAGAGAGGAGAGGTGGGTGGCCCACTTGTCTGTGAGAGAGAGAGAGAGAGGAGAGGTGCCACGTTGAATGGGTGATGTGGACAAAACCGGATGACGTGGACCAAAACCGGGTTGTTTAGGTTCGTGGGGGGTAATCTGCACAGTTTTGAAGAGTTGAGGGTGTAGGATGTCCGGTTTTGTAGTTCCGGGTTGAAAATCGGACTATCGTGATAGTTCAGGGTTGAAAAATGGATTTTTCCCTTTTAATGATTGAGGGACGAAAGTGAGCCTTAGTGGAAAACTGGAGGATGAAAATGGCTATGCTGCCTTAAAATTGATGATAAATCCTAGTACAGAACTAGAAATTTGAAAAATAAAATGAAACCTTACTGGATCAGGTGCGTGACATGTCGCCTCTATGGCATAAACAGCATCAAAAGTGTTGTCATCGAACGGCATCTTCATGAAGTCTGCCTGCATTACAGACAAATATCAGCATTGCCCTTTAGCTTAACAGTAATTCCAAGGAATCCATCTACAGGCATCAACATTATGTTAAAAAGAACGATGTCTTCATAAAGTCTGCATCTATTATAGACTAATACGGCAAACTGTGGACAATGTAAATCTTTCTAAGTACTACTGAAAAGCATCAACCTTGCAACTAATTTATACAGCCATGCAAATGCATAGAACTGTTAACAAAATTTGCACTAAGAGGACATTAGTTACTTTATTATTTTTCAACAGCAAAGCAATTGCAATGGCTTGTCTGTCAATACCAATGAAAAGAGTAGCGAGTAAATACAAGAGCTGAACCAAGCAAGAAATTTGACCTAGCCGATAGGCTAACTATACCTTGACAAAATCACAGGTTCCACTAACTCCTGCCAACCGATTGAGCTCCTGAATATCAAAACATCATGTTAGCATTAAAAGCAACATGATAACTAGTGTAACAATTCAAAATGTTAATTTAACAAATGTCAAATGTGGTTACAAATAACCTTTCCCCTGGTTATCTGGTAATCGTTGTTATTCAACCCAATAACTGAAGTTGAGCTGCAGGAAAAACATTGCAAGATTCAATTGGCTGCGGGATTTTTAGCATAAAATGGATCAATACTGAAACGAAAGAAGGCAGTGCTCTAAATAAATGAAGATTTTGCTTTGTTTGAGAAGGCACCATCCCTCTAAAGCAAATTCACCAGAAGTGCCAATCTTTAAGTGATAAAGATTAGTCAACTCTAATACATTGGCCAGTATGTTAAAGAGCTACAGCTAAGGACATCATAATTCACCAGCAGTAAAGAACTTAGGATCAAGAATCAAACCTAAATCTTGCAATTTCTCGTAGTGGTCCACCTATTCCACAGCCCACATCCAAAACCTACAGTTAAAAATGAAAGCACACATTTATTATAAGATCAGCAAAAACAACTCTCACATAGAACTCGATATGACAACTGACCTTCATTCCTGCTTTCAAACCAAGCTGCAGGGCAAGAAAATGCTCATGTCGCTTGATGCTTTCACGTAAGGATTCTCCACTCCATCTAACATAAGAAGCATAGTACAATTAACATGGACCATGGAAAATTATAGCCAATGTTACCTTTAGAATAGGCACTAAAACACTTATTTGTTCTGATAAATCCAAGACCAATAATACAGAATTTTCTGCAAGGGTAAGGTTCTGCAAGAGAGTTCTCACCTGTGAGCAAAGTGGAAGGATTCGCCCCAACCATACTCGTAGAAGCTAGTGGCTAGATCATAATATTTATTAACCTGGTCAATCAGAAAAAGAATCGGCTGATGATAAGTACATGAAAATGTTACAAAGTAAATAGCCTCTCACTCCAATGCTACTGCCATAGGTCATGAAGAACAAAAACCAGTTTCAGCATCATTGATATGTTATCTAAAGATGTCTTTCTGCCAATATTTTTCACTCTCTTTTCGAATAACATATATCCTCAAGGGAGTCTAGTCAAGGAGAGTTGCAAGCAGAGAAAGTTTTAAGTTGCAGCAGCTGCAACTTAACTACAAAACCATATTACAACTAGAATAAGGGGCATCGAATTTATTAAAGAAAGCTCTATTCGAAAGGTCATATTACCATATCAGTGTAGTTGGATTTTCTTGTTTCCTCCTTCCCTCCATAATATCCATGATATTTCTCATACCTTATAAAATAATTTTACATAAAAATCAGAGTAAAAAAAAATGATTCCTAGATGAATCTTTCTTTGGAAGGAATGAGCATAATATGAACCAGGATGCTAGTTCCGTTCAGCAGCTTCCACAGTATGTTGCATGCAAAGGGGAAAGATGAATATCTAGATGGCTCTTTAATGGTATGTACTGTATGAAAGGACAGTTTAACAACTTAATCTGTTATGTGGAGAACTAAGTTGAGATAGTGATAGACTGATAGACCGGAACATAAGCTAGGCTAATAATGTTGCACTCCACAATTTACACAGTACAGTACTCTGTTTATATGAATGAAACAGTTGAGATGGCTAGTATTAGACGCGGCAGATAGTGACATACTGATCATACAACATCAGATGCACATTTAGTCCAATGAACAAATAAACATGGAACAGATCAAGAGCAACATCACTATCAAGTAATTGTTGGTGAGTTTATGACACAAAGCACATGGTTGTTGGTTCTAAAAGCCCTCATCTAAAAAAATGAAAGTCTTCTGAAAAAATTATCCTACAAAACAGCAAAAATTGAGGATCCCATCCTTTTAGTTAGACATACGAAGAAAATTCGCGAGCGGATTATAGCATGGATGCATGGAAATCTAAATCTAGAGAACACAGAAGCAGCTGCAGTTATATGGAGTGTAAGTACAGTCAACTCCTCTGTTTAATTTATTCGCAGACATCGCTGGGAGCCCCACAACATCCCCGGAACTACGACCGTGCCACCCACAAAGACCTGCCGAGATTCAGAAACATACTCATCGACTGCCGACTTAACTTCCGCCTTGTTGATCTTCCCTCCAAGGCCAGACGCAAGATCCAGGGCTCCTGCCTTGGACATCGTGAAACTCCTCGCCGCCGCCGCCGGTTGTGGATCAAATGCACCTGAAATCGTCGTGGCAGCGATTAGAGCCCTCCCATTTCTCTCCAAGATTCTGGAACAATCCCGCACCTGCGCGCCCCTCCTCCCCTCGTCGCGCCGGCCCGGCCGGCGACAGCGGGCGGCGGCGGCGCGAAGCAGGGCGGCAGAGGGAGGAGCAGCGCGCGCGGGGCGCGGTCCAGACGAAAGGATTAGCGGAACGCGCAAACGAATCCGCCGCCGCGAAGTGGGCGGATCGAGGAGGAAGAAAGGGTCCGGGTTCGCGGCCCCCGCGGCAAATCGGAGAGAAGGGTGAGCGCGCCCAATCCGTCTGGAAGCAGGGCGTCCTTACCAGCGGCAGCGGGTGGAGAGGTTGGCCGGGCTGGATGGACCTCCGCCCGCACCCCACCGCAGCACGGGGAGGACGAGCGTCGTCGTGCTTGGCGGAGGCGGAGGCGGAGCGGAGGTCGGCCCGGGAGGCGATGCCGATGGGTTTAACGAGAAGGGGCCAAGGTCATTTTGGGGATACCGATGTCCACTTGGAAATGTGCTACTATTTTCCTCCCAAAGGCAAAATTGTTTGAGTTTGATATATGTATTGCCTTTTGGGATACCATATGTTTTCCTGGGGATACCGACTTGCTATGCCATTGAGGTCACTGCCCACCGAAGTTACAGATCTTAAAATCAAATGCTTTTTTGGCAAAATACTGCTCCACTCCGCAAAAAGTTCGAATCGGTCTCTTGCACCTCCTTTTTTATGATAAATATACAGGCAATAATCTAAATGAATAATAGTTTTTGATAACTCATCCTCTTTACTATGTTTGTGCCCGCTCCAACATCCATGGATTATCAGCTTGTTTGGCGGGGGAAAAGCTAACCCAGCCGCGATTGGTCAAGCCAGCCGAACAGGTTGCATACCTTTACCTTACGTGCTATACCAAGCTTAAGGAAAGCAAGCAGCAATAGAAGAAAGAAAATCATGTCAGAAATGAAAATTACAATAATTAAATCTGACAGGTCCTCTCTCCCACCGCATGCATGCATGACAATAGACAACCAACCATAGCTGCGACGTTGGTGCTCCATTTTCCGATCGTGCCCTACAAACACTAATCCTTTTGTTAGCAAAAGTAAAAGAAAAGGAAGCAAGACGTTGCATACATACATGGATAATTGCTGCTCACGTGCGAGCAACCGCGGCGAGCGACAACCGTCGCCTCGTCGACGATGAGGTTCCCTTCGATACTACCGATGCCCAGAGCTGAGGCACATGCCCCGTATTGCCCCTGCCTTTTTGCCTTTTGCCCCGTCGTCTCATGTGCATGGCATCTTTTTTTTCTCTCTCCTTCGGAATAAAGTCGATCTCGTCGATCTCCATCTTTTAGTTTTTTGATGAATAAAGCTAGTCTGGCTCGTCTGCATCTTTCGCTACAGCTATGAGCCAGCAGATGTTGACACCAGATGTTGCCAGAACGGCACAGGTAGTAGTGGTGGATGAGTCGGCGGAGTGTCGACAAAGGAAAAGGATGAGCACGCACCACATGCCCTCGGGTCAAATTGACACGTCAGCATCCGCCTTTGATTTGGCTTTTAGCGCAGTCTGTCACAGCGTGTGTGCATCAATCCGGAGTCGGCAAATGGAAACGCGTCGTCATCACGAACCTCGCAGCATCGGCGCTGGCAAGTGGCAACACGGGCGAGGGCGTCCGTCGTCGCCGCACTCGGACAACCTGGGTCTGGTGCTTGCCACCGGGGCGCACGTACGTACATGGCAGGCAAGTTCCTGCTGACACGTACGGTCTCGCGATGTACACACCATACTCCTCTAGCTATGAGACAGAGCGCCCGACACCTCTTGGCCCCTCCCCCACCATGCGTCCCCACTCCGGCCGCCGAACTCGGCTGTGTGCCATATTGTGCGTGCGCCGAGAGGTCCGTGCTTGCCGTCTCGTCGATACTACCAATGCGATCCGGTTCACCAGTGTTGCCCACGCCACGCCACGGTCTCGTGGCGTCCCTTGTTGTTGCCAGCTAGCACGAGAGACCAGGGCCATGTTTGGTTGTGGAGTGAAAATGTTTTGATGAGAGAGAAACGATGCTTTGACCACTAATTAGGAGTATTAAATAAAGTCTAATTACAAAATTACCTCCACAATTATGGTACTGTAGCAGTTGTTCTAGCTAATGAGGCATTTGACCGCACGATCGGAGGATGTTTGAGCACGGTTACTGTAGCATCACTGTAGCCAATCATGATGGAACTTGGCTCATTAGATTCGTCTCGAAAAGTTACACCCATTCCTAAAAAGATTTTGCAAATAGACTTCATTTAGTACTGCATGCGGGCATTCGTCTTTTAGTGCAAAAGTTTTCGTGGTTGCATCCAAACACGGCCCAGATGGATGTTGCCAGATAACCGAAAAAGATGGTGGGTCTCGGGTCGTATGTGCTTTGTGCAGTCCAGATCGACAGCACAGTAGTACAGCTAGCGCCTCCAGCCGTAGGTTAGTTCCGTATGAGCTAGCTTGAACGGGAAATGAGAGGGGACCAGATTTGCAATTTCTGCACACTTGTGTGGTAAAGCTTAAGTCCTCCTTTGATCAGGGGGGACCATGGCCACTTTTGTCCATCATCTGCCCTGCTCTAGAGTTGATATATATGAAAGAGATCGACTCTGCTCTAGAGTTGATATATATGAGAGAGACTGTTCATAGGAATTCGAAAGAAATTGCTCAACTTTTTATTCCTTTTCGCCTCGAATTAATTAAAGCCGTGACTAGGACAATATCCTATTTAATGAACCTACCAAAATGTTTATAAGATCTAATTAAGTGTAGATTTAGATCCATCAGTTAATTGTACATTTAATTAACCCGATGGGTCCAAATCTACACTTAATTAGATCTTATAAATATCTGGTTGGTTCATTGTACCTGGAATGGGTTTCAACAGGAGACAAGCTAGTGCGCAGTTAAAACTCTTCTAATAGTAACTAGCTAAATAGTAACTATCCAATTAGCTGGCTGTTTCTAATTTCAGCTAAGCAGCTAATGGATTAGGTATTGGATCCAAACGGGATCCAAGTATAAACTCTCGATGGTCATATAAGAATATCGTTTCGCACGTGGGTATCACTAGCACAACAACACAATGAGTATCCGGTAAAAAAATATTCTTTTAAAATATATATACTTATATACATACCATTTCTTTAAGTTAGAATTCATATATGCGAAAAAAGAGGAATACTGATGTTAAAGCATCTTCAGCAATGGTTCGGAAAAATATTTTTTTTGAGTAAGGGCTTCCTCTATATTTTGAGGGCTGTTTTTTTTAACCTCAATTGTAGTCGTGGTCTCTGGATCTTACCCTCTTCTTTCAATCTAAAGGGTGGAACCCATTTTTTAGTGGATGAGTGGCTGCTAGAGACTCTCCAAGAATAGAGGATAGAGGAACGGATTTAGAGGCCTCCCTAAAATCTTCCGTAGAAGATCTGTGTGTTTTTTTATTCCACCATCCAGATTTAAGATGGAGGATTATTTAAAGAATCTGCTGAGTTACACTTAGTGTATTCACATAACTTGAAACGTCTAACGTGGCCGGAATATATTTAGGCGCGGCTACAACACTAACAGTACTTTACTAGTGCGAAAAAATACTGAAGAAAGAATTTTAGAAGTGGGTAAAACCATATTTTTTAGGTTGGACGCGGTACGAGTCTCTATTTCTCGTAGATAAATTTTGATTTTTAGGAACGGGTAATGTGACCGTCCCTACAAATACATTTATGGGGGTGGATCATGGTATCACCGGCTCCTACAAATAATAGCCATTTCTTGCCCAATTCGGCTAGCTGGGCCAGACGCCTGCGCTGGATGGAGCTACAGTGAAATATGAGGGGGAAATAAGCCCAGCCAGCCAGCCACGGAAAACGCGCTAGCCAGCAGCGGCGGCTGGCCCAAACCAATCGAACAGGTTATCTAGAGCCGGGTGAGGGTATCACTCATCCTAAAAATGGTGACTATTTCTATATGTATTTTTAAGGGCATATCAATTGTATAGTAGCTCCACCCCTTTTAGAGTGGATTAACTTTTGACTTGTTTTTATGAAAAAAAACTCTACCCGGGGGTGTGAAACGGCCCCACCATTTTTTCATTAAGAGGAAGCCTAGCTGGCTTACCCGGGTAAAGAAACCCCCGAACCTTGGCCCATGCCCATGAGAGACAAGTCTTGCGGCGAGCACAGCGAGGAGTTTACCTTTCGCTTGACTTGTTTTTATGGAAAAAACAGAACGTTCCTGTGAATCATTTTTACAGTTACGATTGTTTTATCCCTCGTGATTTACTGTATAGATTTCCATCATCATATTCGTATTCCAAGCTATCGGTGGTGTTTTTGTTTTTCTGTTTTTCTTTTCAAAACGGTATTTGTATTGGATTCCACGATTTTTTTTATACTAGTACAAGCATCCAGTCAAAAAAAAATCAAGCAAATCCGTTCCCGGCGACCGGCGTGGAGGTGGGGAGCCACGTCGTATATCCGCTGGCCAGCCAGAGTCCTCCAGAGAGGGACCCCGATTTGTTTCGTTCCCCATCCTCGCGGCCGCTCCACCGCCGCCGCCGCCCTCCGCTCCGGTCGCCGAAGTCCCCGATTCAGATCCAGGTACCCCCCGCGCTGAGATCCCTCCCCTCGTCTCCCAATCGCTCGCGGCCGCGTCCAGATCCGACCGGGATCGCTCGTACGTCCCGTCGGATCGATCCGCGGTGCGATCCCTGCAAGGCTGGAACCCAGATCTCTCTCTCTCTCTCTCTCTCTCTCTCTCTCTCTCTCTCTCTCTCTCTCTCTCTCTCTCTCTCGCCGGGCTACTGGGACGCGAGCTGTCCAGCTCGTCGCGGATTCGGCGGTCTCCTCCGCCGCGTGCTGGACGGCGGGGAATTTCCCGTCTGGCGTAGTGGGGTGCTTGATCTGAGAGCTGCTGACGTGTTTTGCCGATTTCTGAATCCTGTTCCTTCGTCCAGGGCCCGAGAGATGGACGCGAGCAGGCGCCAGAGCGGGATCCAGCAGCTGCTGGCCGCGGAGCAGGAGGCGCAGCAGATCGTCAATGCGGCTAGGGCTGGTAATGCTTCCCTATCTTTTCGTTCGGCTCAGCCATTGCGGATCTAGCGTAGCGTTGTTGAGCAAGTTAGCCGAGCATGAGTTCGGGCTTGTGTTTGTTCTCAATGCCATCCATATGTTTGTTCTCAATGCCATTGTCGATACATAGACCTTTCGCGTTGCGAGGTTGCATTGAAATCGGCATCTCGGTTGTGGCTTTGCCTTGGGCGTAGACTCACATTTTGCATATGTTACCATAATTTCACACCTGTTTCAGCCTATTAGGCTATCTCATCTGACCCAATATTGCAACTCAGTTTAATTTACAAACTTGCTTTTAACAATCTTTGTGCAATTTAAGGTTGGGAATTACTTCTCTTTGTCTGATAGCTAATCTGTATCGTTGCAAAACTACTCTGGAAATCATAAATAGCTATGTAGATGAAAAGCAGAAGGATATGCTTTCCCCATTTGTATAGGCTGCAATGTAAACTTGAATTTTTTCCGTATCCAACAGCTAAGTCGGCAAGGCTTAAGCAAGCGAAAGAGGAGGCTGAGAGGGAAATAGCTGAATACCGTAAACAGATGGAGGCTGAATTCCAGAGGAAGGTTGCAGAGGTACGCACACCTGTGCATCCTGTTCTTTTTTCCCCATAGGATTTCAGGGGCCTAACTTCTATCTTGTTGTCTACTACAGAGCAGCGGTGACTCTGGTGCAAATGTCAAGCGTCTCGAGCTGGAGACGGCGGCGAAGATCGAACAGCTCAATCAACAGGCTGCAAGCATCTCCCCAGAAGTCATCCAGATGCTTCTGAGGCATGTCACCACCGTGAAAAACTGAGCCTTGCTGTGCCTGAAAATATGATTGGAAGCTTGTATCATCTGTCCATTTATTATTTCGGAGAGCGTGGTGAGAAATAATTTGACTTATGGCTGTAATTCCTTGACCACGGAATAAGCTGCTGCAGTAGAGCAGCAACCGTACTGGTACTGTCAGATCTTGCTTTGTTTGGTATATTGGTAAATATTTTCTTCATGTTCAAATTTTGAACATACTCGCTGTGTTCGCTTGGTTGTGTCTGATGGCTGGTGCTGATTTGTTATGAGAGAATAATACTGCTGACTGGTTGTTAGCTGGTGTTGATTTAGTACGAGAGAATAGTACTGTTAGCTGGTTGGCTGACAAGCTAAGTGATGCTGTGTCCCAATCTAGTGCTCCTAGTTTCCTATATGTCGCTTCAGACCTGCAATCAAAATCATGGAGTGCAACCTCTGCAAAAAAAAGTTGTGGTGTTCCTGTTCAACAAGTCATGGTTTCCTATGGTTGCTATTTTTAACTAGTAGTGTCTATGTGCCGCACATGTTTGTTTTAAAATTAAGAGATTTCTAGCATAAATTCACATACGGCATCTTATGTTCAAAAAATTTAATAAACAATAATTTTATATTTATGATAAAGATGTATGCACCATAAGGACTTTTAACTTCCATTAGACAAAAAATACATGTATTTATACAAGCAATTTTTAAAAATGTACATCTCAACGTTATTAGTATCTCCTAAATTACCAGACTTCATACTCGAACAACATCCAACATATTCACCATTTTCATGGTTATCTGAATCCAGGAGGAACATCAAGACCTTATTATTGACAACTATACATCTTTCCCGACTTCTATACTTCCAAACCAATCCAATTTGAGAAAGAGCAAATAAGACTACAAAAAATTTCCATCCGAAAACTGATGGCCAATCTTCCTTTTTTCCGTTCATCGTCATTCCTCTTTCCAAGTGTTTGTGGCATCAAAAGTCAACAAATACAACACATAATTAGTTTTATCCGGCTGAAAAGCCACACTTTTAGCTTGTTTTGGACAAAAAATACATGTATTTATACATGTAGTTTTTTTAGAAATGTACATCTTAATGGCACAAGAATCTCCTAAATAACCAGTCTTCATATTTACAAACACTATAACTTATCAGAGTCTTTAACTGAAATAGTAGTGTGCACGTGCGTGCCGCACGTGGTTGAAAAACAATATTGCAAAAAAATAACCACACTAAATTTTAGTGGCAATAAATATTTTAAATAAACTATATATATGGTGAAAATAAGCATTGAGGTTAAAGTTGTGAAAATAAACATTTGTGTGAGAGTCTTTAGAGTGGATTATCTCCTCCGCAATCCGTGTACCATTAAAAAAAATCTAAATTAGATATTAAGCTACTTTCATCAAGAAATTATAAAACTCAAAATGAGTTATGCACAATCACTGAACAACTAATCAGTTCAAGTATCGATCTCCCTACTTCACTGAACAACTAATCAGTCAAAATGAGTTATGCACAACCACTAAACATGGACATTTAAGAGATAAAGCTTTCACGATGAAGATAGCTTCCAAACGCCATCAAGTAGCAGATTGAATCCCTCCTCCGCTGGTAGGGAAGCAGCTAATCGAAGCACCATATCCTTTTGCCGAAACCATTCAGCAGCACACTACCTCCTTCTCCTTTGCTTCTATCACAACCGAGCAAGCAAACCAGCGCCCTGCAGCTTCTCATCTCTCTATTCCTCACGACACCAACACCTGCGGGTGGAGGACAACTCCGGGCGCATGTGGATGACGACGATCCCAACATCACACAATATTAAATGCATTTTGAACTTACAAAGCATAAAAAAACCAACCTGATGCATCGGCCGCCCAAGCGAACGTCCATGGCGCCGAAATCCTTGCCGTCCTTGTCAGACTCCTCGCACCCAAAGGTCCACTCCTCCCCCGCGCCGCCACTGCCCTCCTCGCGCAGCGGCCCCTCGCCCGCCGCCGCGTCGCCTCTCCTCGCGCCGCACAACCACGGCCATGAAGGATTCAAACATAATCTCGTCACCTTTCTATATCCTTTCTCATAGTTGTTCTACTTGTCTTCTCTCTCATTTTACTAAACTATGGAAAAACCAGACCCTCTTCTTCCTGCCTGTCCCTCGCCCTCCCTCTTTAATCATACCAAAATGCATCACCCAGTCACAGTGATAAAATTTCATAATTACATTAAATCGGCATTCAATCTAAGTAATGTGCTTGCCTGGTCAATAAATCTGTACCTGTTTGTGGTATGGATAAAAACTTGGTATGCTCTTTTGTAGGTATAATTCCATCCAAAGGGAAACCTGTTGCATAAAGCCATAAGCCAAATACAATTAGTTACAATACTGTATAAGAGGAAAAATCTTAAATATAATAGAATATCAGCTGGCAGGCAATAAAATGATTCGATAGGGTAGGAATGAATATCATAGATTGTATCACAGAAAGTTTGGGGAACATCATTAATTATGCAAATGATCAAGCTAACATCAAGTACACTATCGATCTAGAAGTATTGCGATAACTTGGGCCAATTGCCATTAAGCTAGCAATTGTAAAGTCAATTATTGATGTTTGTTTTGAGTTTTTGACCATGTTTAGCTCAGCTGGCTTCAAAAGGACATGCATTGATTAACCTAACAGTCCTGCGTTTCCTCATAGTATAAACTTTCAGTTCATCTAGATTTACATATACTGGCGAAAAACTCATTCATGTGCCACAGCTCCATAGGTATGCTGAGGAATAGACTAAGAAGTAATTTATAACATCATTACTGCAATCAGAAGCAAATGTTAACTGGATGAAATTGCACTACTGGTCGCAGCAGAAAACTCATGCCTTTGTGGGCAGTTGTTGCAGGCTAATAGTAATTAATATTGGTATAAACATAAGTAATGCCCACAGGAAAGGGTATCAACTCATCGACGGGACTTACTTGATTCAAAGAAATTTGGGGAGTTTCATACTCAGCCACCACAAAGACAAACACCTACAATCATCCAATGAAAGAAGTTAAGAAACAGAAGCAGGAGAGCATTCTTATGTTCTGTTTGGATAATTTCCATTATGTTTTCCACAGTATCATTGTATGAGAATAGAAAAGTAATATAAATTACAGTTACCCCAGAATTCAAAGGCAAAGATTCACACATGATCTTAGACACTAAAGAGACAAGTACTTCCTATGCCCGAGGATTTTTATTCCCGGTACTTTACAGTTTCCAGTAAATCCTATGTTTCAGTAGACCTTGTATAAGCTGATACCATACTTTCTAGTAGACTAAAATTTAGAATTTGAATGGAAATAGTGAACACCGAGGGGCAAGGGAATGAAGAACTCCAAATACACATTACTTGTTTTGTGTTCCACGTGAAAAGAGATGAAAGGTCCGTCGAGGTGTTCAGCGTCATGCTAACCTGAAAAACAATAAAGACACCAGTTGTAACAAATTCTCGGTATAAGCAATCTCCTGCTGGTTTTGGTCAATTTGCATAGCACAAAAGGGTGCGGTGATCATTTACCTCGTTGTTGCCTTCTAATAGAGAGACATATTGCTGTGACTTTGGAAGCAAATATGACAGCCAAAATGAAAAGGGCTCCTGAATTTATGTTCCGGCCAATTTTACTGGAACTTCTAGTGCAGCTGACAGACCCATGGAAAAAATTCTTATCAAAATAACAAACAGGTACGCAACATTTGATCCAATTTGGATCAAACTATTCAAATAAAATAATTTAGTATATACGCTTATATGATATGGCTGTAATTTATGAGGACAAAAATTAATGTTGCCCATATAATGAAATGCAATAATCCTAGCATGTCCTTTCTGGATGTGCTCCTTACTTGCATCTATCAATCACATTGCAGTACTCTTTGAGGCAATCATTTAAACTGAAATCAAGCAGCCTCTATAGCACAACATGCATGGGATGCAGGTGTGTACATATAAGCAGCCTACATGGTAATCCATCTTGCAGTTTATCATTTACCTTTCACTGAGCTTGGCCCTTCTCATTTTTTCCCTACAAGCTTTAGATATTGGCCTACCAGAAGATCTTGACCTTAAACTGCAAATTGAAATAGCAATTATAGAACTGATGACTGGATACAATAATGCAATATGCACCTAACTTGCGAGGTGAAATAAAAGCCTAACCGTTTATTACCCACTTCCTTGAAGATATCACCGGTTATTACATAGCTGCCAACTTCCACACTGTTAAAACAAGCGGAGAAATGAATAGAAATTCTGGATCTCCATGGGGAAAACTTCCCAGTTGCTACCTTGTTTCAAACAAACAAACAAAATCATTCACAAAATTAATTAGAAAAATTTAGCAACATGTAAGTCACATATCTCTCCCCACATGTAGTGACCTCCTTTTGGCAGAAAGCATAGAAAAACAGTATTAGCTAAATTACCCTAAATTAAACCTAGAAATTTCTATGTTACTATTATCTAAAAGCTGCACACAGTCATGAGTGATAGGAATCTCAAGATGGAAGAACCACGGCCTTTGGGGCGGCCATTGAAAATTAGTAATGACAATCACGAAAGGAAGTTATAAAGCGAGATATTAGATCATCGAGCAGTGAGCACAGGTTGTTCATCATCATCAGTCGATCCATACATTTTCCTTGCAGTGCCATCCATGTCGAGCTGCAAAGCCGTTTGTGCTTGCCATGGCTGCTGCCGTGTTATCGCCAGAATATGACCAGGATTGGTAGGCCAAATGTCAGAAAAAGCCCACGGTAAAGGAGTCCACTTAGCCAGGCTTATATCATAAGTTTGGCCAAATATGATGATAACTGTGCACTCAAGGCTCAAGCCGAGATGGAGTTACGGGCCTAATCCATGTTGAAGCCCAGTCTATTCGCGAGGCTGGTTCGGACTGCAGGAAGAGGCCGCACAAAAGTGGACGCCCAGGCCACATATGGACTCCGTTTTGGACGTTCTAGATATGCATGAAAGCTAAGGAGATAAGCTTTCCAATACAACTACAATCACATCAAGATTCGCTCGGAGTTGACGGGAACTGCCGAAACAATAGGATGACCAGAATCTGCCACAATTATACGGCATGTTTCGGCTGATATTTGGAAGCTTCATGAAGATTTATACCGGTGGAGGGAAGAGTCCAGATCATGTTATCTAATCTTCGAGTCTTTATTGAGTTGTAATCTATCTCTAGTCTTCGTTTAGGAAAGAGTTTAGAGGTTGCCTTGCACGGCAAGAAGTCTCCGGACTATAAATATGTACCCTATGACATTTGTAAAAGAGAGAGCATCATCACGTCTCGCAAACAACAACTCTCGGCGCATCGCCACCCCTAATCCTAGGGTTTCATCCAAGTAAGCGCCATGCTGCCCTGATCGCTTCTCGCGATCAAGGCAGCGTTGTTCTTACTTTTACCTTGGTATTACTCGTACTGAAGCGTTTTTTATGGCGAGTAATGCTAGTTATCCTGATGTTCGTAGCATGGCTTTTAGTAGATCTATCGTGCCTTGTTGTTTATCATCTACGAATATCATGTTGTCTCTGTGCAGTCACGTTTCGATCTTATGCTAGTTCTCGTCGCATAGAATTAGTTGCACAGAGACAACACCCTGCTTCTTTTATGTTTAGTAGATCTGATCTGTTACGGTTTGCTCTTGTTCTTAAGAGCTGGCGTAATATCTGCTAGGTTAGGCCTTGCAAACGGGTTGGATGATCCGGTGGCGTGTTAGATGCTTTGCTTTAGTCTTAACAGGGAATTGATCTGGGAATCGGCTCTTGCTAGTTCTTAGGCCTCTGTTTTTTTGTTATGGTTTAGTTATCTCTTACGTTTATTAGGCCCAGTCACGTGTAGGATGTTCCGATCTAGCAGTGAAGCATTTACCGTTGTGGATTAGATCAATTAGATTTAATTGAAGCAGCTTTACAGTTATTTGCTTTATTCATCAATATCTGGATGCAACAGATCCCATCTGACACCGGGACTCGATCGGCTCTTTAAAGCCGATGCAAGAGTCATCCCGGGGAGCCGACCACGGCTCGGACTTATATTTCCACGTGTTTGTGTATGCAGGCAAATCATTGCAAGCACGTCTACACCTTCCTGATCGGGTATAGGTCAGGTGGCACGCCCTGCGTCTTCACAAGCCGCGGCGCGTTGCTGGAATTGCGGGCCGTCGACGAGGGAGCAGTGCCTGCCAGCGCCCCGACGACCTCCCGGCTCTTCGTGTTGCCTGTCGCTGCTCGCCGGTGTTTTTCGACCGACAACACATTCTGGCACGCCCAGTGGGACACTTTTCGGCAACAACGTCCACTGCAACAATGACTGGAGCTCAAGATCAAGAACCCGCTCCCAAGCCCGTCACATATGAAGAGCTCCCTCCTGAACACAAGAAGAAGTATGATGAGATCAAAGCTCTGCTGGAAGCCGATCTCATCGGCTCTTTTGAGAGGACCCGCAACCATGGCATCAGGTGGAAGGGGTTCTCACCAGAAGGCGCTCTCGACAATGTAGATCTGTCTGTGCCGTCAGAAGTGCGCACCAGAGCCCTGCGTCAGGAGATGAACTACATGGTGGCCCATGCGCTTCATCGGCACTCTCAGAGCCTGATGAACGAACTCGAGCGCATGGCGCATCGCGTCATCCAGGAGATAATCAAGAACCAGTACTCTCCATTGGGGCCAACCCTGGGGAGTCACACAGAGGAAGCTGCACTGCATTCTAGACCGGTATTGCCGTTCTCATTTGCAGCTCCAAAACCACAAAATTCGCCAATCTACGTCGTCCACAAGATCGGCGGCGATCCTGGAGAAGGCCAATTCCTCACCGAGCCACCCAAGGAGATTCCGCAGGGCTACACGTGCGCCTACATCCCTGACAGCGTCAATCCAACACGCTCGGTGCAGATGGTAAACCCAGGAGCTTCTGGAGCAGACGCGGAGAAACAAGCATGGCTGGCAAAGTACGCTACTGGGCCGAGTGCTGAGCCATCGGCCTCAGGAGTTCTTAGTGTGGAGCAGGTCAGTGCAATACTGAGAGACCAGTTCGGCATCCTGCCCAAGAGGAAAGCGATCGGCTATTCCAAGCCGTATCCAAGTGACTATGACTTGATCCCACTGCCACCTAAGTATCGGCTTCCTAAGTTCACCAAGTTCAACGGGTCAGAAGGAGCTAGCTCCATCGAGCACGTGAGCCGATACTTAACGCAGCTTGGGATGATCTCAGTGTCGGATCCGTTGAGGGTCCGGTTCTTCGGCCAATCTCTTACAGGCCCAGCTTTTGGATGGTATGCATCACTGGCTCCGGATTCGATTCGAACTTGGAGGCAGCTTGAAGATCAATTCCATACCCAGTACCACTCGGAGGCTGCTGAAGCTGGAATTGCCGACCTTGCCCAAGTCAGGCAGAAGCGAGGAGAGACTGTGTCAGAATATATACAGCGCTTCTGGGAGGTCAAGAACCGATGCTACTCGTCGTGCATCACAGAGAAGGAGGCAGTCGATCTGGCTGTCCTGGGACTCGCTAAGCCGATCAAGGATGCGGCTTTTCAGTTGGAGTTCACATCTTTGGCGCACCTGGTGCAGAAGCTTACAACATACGAACATTACCATCCTGAGCTGTACCAGGACAAGTTCAAGCGCCATGTAAACATGGCCCAGGCGGAAGAATCTGATGACTCTGGCGAGGAGCAAGAAGTAGCCGTGGCAGAGTGGACTCGGGGGGCAAACCCTGTCCCGTGCAAGTGGGTCAAACAGCGGGGACTTGTGAAGGGCTTCGACTTCGACGTGACCAAGGCAGAGCAGATATTTGATCTGCTCCTCAAAGAAAAACAGCTGAAGCTCCCAGAGAATCACATGTTACCAACGGCACAAGAGCTGCAGGGAAGACTGTACTGCAAATGGCATCACTCGTTCACTCATTCCACGGGTGAATGCAAGGAGCTACGTCGTCAGATACAATCGGCTATCGAGCAAGGCCGATTAATCCTGGCTCAACACACAATGAAGGTTGACACAAAGCCCTTCCCACAAGCTAACGTGGTGGAGCTGTCAGATTTCGGATCCAAGGGCCAGGATTTGGCGTTCCAGGTCAACATGGTGGGACCCATGCGCCGCCATGACAAGCAGAGGAAAGAGGCCGCTTCTGGCAAATGGCCGCAGGATGAACGCAAGTTGGAACAACATCATGTGACTGAAGAGCAGGTGCGTCACATCCGCAATCAGCTTCCTGCTTCTAATCGGCTTCTGGAAAAATACCAGTACCAGTACAAGTTGCGCCGCCGATACAAATCGGAAGAGGATGAGTACGAGCACCGCTCAGGAAGGACACTGGGGAGACGCCAGGCTATACGTGACCACTAGCATTGCCCATTCTTCAGGTACTGTTGGAACTCCGGCATGAGCCGATTGCCTACTATAGATGACTGCTTGGAGTGCAGGCCTCGGGGACGCCAGCAAGGCGAGACATCGGTGTTCCGGTGCTTAGGGCCCAGAACACGTCACGATGGCCGTGTGAGGCGGCCATCCGGGGATGATCTCGAGCCAGAAGAGGAAGACAAGTATCATCATCCACGGTGGTGTCCTGACGGGCTCAGCCGATCACAGAAGTGCAGAGTGCAGCGTCTATGCAATCTCGAAGAGGCGGAAGCAAAATACCTTGACGTGCTGAGGAAAGCACGTCCGGATCTCGCAGAGCAAGTCAAGCGCCCGCAAAGGGTGGAAAGGCGCCCTCCAAGGAGGGAGTGGCGCCCAAAGCAGCCAAGAGCCGATGACAAGCCATCGGCTGATGTGAATATGGTGTTCGTGCTCCCGTCAGAGTTTCGGGCGCCCCAACCGGAGGAATTGGCCATCGCGCAGCTGGATCTCGGCCCACAACCGATCGTCTTCGAGAAGCCCAAGGAGAAAAGTTACAAGCACCTGAAGGGATTATATCTCAAGGGCCTCATCGATGGCAAACCTGTGAATAGGATGTTGGTCGACACTGGAGCCGCGGTCAACCTAACGCCGTACTCAGTGCTGCGCCGATTGGGTTGTTCTACTGCTGATCTCATCAGGATCAATGTCATGCTCAATGATTTGAACGGTCAGCCGTCGGAGGCACAGGGAGTCCTCAATGTGGAGCTGACAGTTGGCCGCAAGACTGTCCCGACCTCGTTCTCCATCGTCAACATCAAGAGTACATACACAGTGCTGCTTGGGAGGGATTGGATTCACGCCAATTGTTGTGTTCCTTCCACGATGCACCAGTGTCTGGTCCAATGGAATGGCGATGAAGTGGAGGTGGTCCGTGCAGATGACTCCAGCGAGGTTTCGCTCGCAGACATGAACGCCTGGGACGCGGAAGGGCAAGAGCCGATCTCAGGGATTGCGCTGGAAGACTGTGATTGGATCGAAGCAACAAAAAATGAATTGAGGCTAGTCTTATCCACTGGCCTCATAGAATAAACACATTCTGGCACCACTTCATGAATTCTACGGGATCATGCCCTATAGTGGCCGATCTAAGCGATCGGCCCCAGCCGATGCGATGCCAGAAAAAGAAAGTCAAAAGAAATAGTAGCAGAACAAATTTGCTGCATGGCTAACATATGAGTCCGGGCTGATGGGCAGATCAGCCCCAAACACAGCCGATTCTAGCAATCGGCAGCAAAACGTCTGAATTCTCTGGTTCATAGTGAATTGGACACGGCCGATTGGAGAGCCGATCTCCTCCAATACATGAAGGATCCGGCTCGGGGGGCATAAGCGGAGATTTGGTGATGAAATATGGAGACCCATACAAAAATTTTCGTCCGGATGAAAAACTACCGCCGGTGCTCCTACAGCTTCTTCACCATCGGCTACTTCCGCTCCTTCGCAGTTCCGGCCACCGACATTGGCTACTTCTGCTCCCATGTGGGCGTGGGAGTGTCTGATACATTAGCCGATCGATCCGGCCAACAGTACTTATGCATCGTCATCGTCATCGGCTATTCCTGTTCCTGCGACACCATCGACATCGGCGAATGCGGCTCCTACGGGGTCAGGGCATTTGTCGCCTACAGACGGGTCCGTCTCGCCCGACCCCTGCGGACGGGGTCCGTCTCGCCCGACCCCCACGGATAGAGGGTCAGGGCATTCGTCACATCAGCTGGCTGATTCAGCTTCTGTGCTCCTTCGATGCGATCAACATCGGTTACTTCATCCACGTCGACAAAGCATTTGAAGAGCTCTCTACGATTGCGATGTGCTGATTGGACTTTAGGCTACTGATGTTCGGCTTTCTAACAGCCGATAGTTGTGATGAGAATGCATTATGGCAAGTACGGACCAGGCGGGATTTTAACCATCGGCTCGTCAACAGCCAATTTGATTGGTAATATTCAAACCCACCATTGCATCATCATACAGTATATGCATTTATCACTTGCACTAGCTTCCTTGTATGCTTAGTAGCTTCTACTTGTGTTTCGTGTATATATTTTGAGGTGTGGATGCTGGTGACCATGTGTGGTTAGGCTCATTTGAATATGTTGAATATCTGATACCGAGCATGGCTTTTATTCTTTTGAAAATCTGAAATATGGTCACCGCTTTACTTGGCTACTAGTATGTGTAGGCTGACTTTGCTTTTACTATCTTGTACATGCATGGTAGCTATATCATTTTCTTGGAATCATTTATGCAGCTCGAGTCTCAATGCTTATATGATAATCTTATGCTAAATTACATTAAAATCTGAATGATGTCCATGCTGTGCTATAATGAAAAGATCCAGGTGGGTTTG
Organism: Panicum virgatum; assembly: GCF_016808335.1. Taxonomy (NCBI): domain Eukaryota; kingdom Viridiplantae; phylum Streptophyta; class Magnoliopsida; order Poales; family Poaceae; genus Panicum; species Panicum virgatum. The sequence goes on from NC_053146.1 coordinate 8,780,280, forward strand.
TTTTGTCTCACTGATCTAGTTCGGGACTGCTTGCTATTGCACTTTAGCATGAACTTGGACTAGGCTGTGAATGACCAAAACCTTGCTTTAAGCTTCTGATGGTTCAACGGACCTAGGCTTAGCATTGGTTGGTAAGAAGTGGCCTGATAAGCAAATAACCCCTGGCACAGAACAAAAGGCTTGTTTGAGTTTCAAATGCAATATGTTTTAACCTGCAAGACCTGAGGGCATGAGTAATCAAACTTGTTAAAAGATCCTTGTATCGGAGAGAGCTCACTGGTGTAGGTACTTGCTGGTTTTTGCTTGTCATGCTTTAATGTACTAGTTGGTTGGGCTAAGTGGTGATGCTTTTTATTTTGAAAATCCTAAAAATTGCTTGCTCATGTTCTAATATAGATATATTCTTTTGAGCTTTTCTATGCGGTGTCTTTATGCTATACCCTCACTGTATATACATGCTAGCACTTGTAAATGCTTTGAGACATACCTGGAAGCTAACACTCACTCTTTGCATGACATAGCATATATTTGTGGGGGGAAGAAATTTTTATCAATGATGATGGTTTGGTTTATGTGGACTGTTTGGCTAACCGAATATGATTCATCAGCTTTTAGCCGATTCACAATGATCTTTGTAGCGTCGGTTCGGCAAGTGAGTGTTTTGCAGGAGAGGCCGTATGTGTTGATGCTGAGCTGATGAAGCACGAGGATGATCACATAAGTCAGTGCTATCCATGGAATATGAAAACTAGGACCGATCTGCAACAACATTGAGATTGGTCGAGGAAGGCGTGAGGCCGGTTCAAGCAATCGGTCACAAAGTCAGTTGGCTAATAGCTGATCTATCGGCTCGGGGGGCAAGACCATCAGTGGCATGAGAAGACAATTTGAGAAGATGATGTTTTTATTTGGTTTACGGCTGGCGCTTAGAAGATTCTGTCATATTTGGCCAAACTTGGGGGGCATGTGTTATCGCCAGAATTTGACCAGGATTGGTAGGCCAAATGTCAGAAGAAGCCCACGGTAAAGGAGTCCACTTATCCAGGCTTATATCATAAGTTTGGCCAAATATGATGATAACTGTGCACTCAAGGTTCAAGCCGAGATGGAGTTACGGGCCTAATCCATGTTGAAGCCCAGTCTATTCGCGAGGCTGGTTCGGACTGCAAGAAGAGGCCGCACAAAAGTGGACGCCCAGGCCACATATGGACTCCGTTTTGGACGTTCTAGATATGCATGAAAGCTAAGGAGATAAGCTTTCCAATACATCTGGAATCACATCAAGATTCGCTCGGAGTTGACGGGAACTGCCGAAACAATAGGATGACCAGAATCTGCCACAATTATACGGCATGTTTCGGCAGATATTTGGAAGCTTCATGAAGATCTGTACTGGTGGAGGGAAGAGTCCAGATCATGTTATCTAATCTTCGAGTCTTTATTGAGTTGTAATCTATCTCTAGTCTTCGTTTAGAAAAAGAGTTTAGAGGTTGCCTTGCACGGCAAGAAGTCTCCGGACTATAAATATGTACCCTATGACATTTGTAAAAGAGAGAGCGTCATCACGTCTCGCAAACAACAACTCTCGGCGCATCGTCACCCCTAATCCTAGAGTTTCATCCAAGTAAGCGCCATGCTGCCCTGATCGCTTCTCACGATCAGGGCAGCGTTGTTCTTGCTTTTACCTTGGTATTACTCGTACTGAAGCGTTTTTGATGGCGAGTAATGCTAGTTATCCTGATGTTCGTAGCATGGCTTTTAGTAGATCTATCGTGCCTTGTTGTTTATCATCTACGAATATCATGTTGTCTCTGTGCAGTCACATTTCGATCTTATGCTAGTTCTCGTCGCATAGAATTAGTTGCACAGAGACAACACCCTGCTTCTTTTATGTTTAGTAGATCTGATCTGTTACGGTTTGCTCTTGTTCTTAAGAGTTGGCGTAATATCTGCTAGGTTAGGTCTTGCAAACGGGTTGGACGATCCGGTGGCATGTTAGATGCTTTGCTTTAGTCTTAACAGGGAATTGATCCGGGAATCGGCTCTTACTAGTTCTTAGGCCTCTGTTTTTTGTTATGGTTTAGTTATCTCTTACGTTTATTAGGCCCAGTCACGTGTAGGATGTTCCGATCTAGCAGTGAAGCATTTACCGTTGTGGATTAGATCAATTAGATTTAATTGAAGTAGCTTTACAGTTATTTGCTTTATTCATCAATATCTGGATGCAACAGATCCCATCTGACACCGGGACTTGATCGGCTCTTTAAAGCCGATGCAAGAGTCGTCCCGGGGAGCCGACCACGGCTCGGACTTATATTTCCACGTGTTTGTGTATGCAGGCAAATCATTGCAAGCACGTCCGCACCTTCCTGATCCTTCCTGATCGGGTATAGGTCAGGTGGCACGCCCTGCGTCTTCACAAGCCGCGACGCGTTGCTGGAATTGCGGGCCGTCGACGAGGGAGCAGTGCCTGCCAGCGCCCCGGCGACCTCCCGGCTCTTCGTGTTGCCTGTCGCTGCTCGCCGGTGGCTTTCGACCGACAACATGCCGTCATGTTGGCGGTGTGGCCATCTGAAGCAGCGAGGTAAACAGGTGCGTCAGGAACATCGGACGCCGACGCGCTCCGATGCCCCGGGCGGCCGGGCAGCAGGGCCCGCAGCCCCATCTTCCCTGGCTTCCCCAGAGGGAGACCGTCGCCGCTAGCGTCCAATCTAGTGACCTGGTGGTGTGGGAAGGGAGAAATCGATGGACCATCGATCTGACCTGGGATTGGAGGATGACCGGGACGCTTCCCGCGGGAAGGCCCCGCAGCTCACGACCGGGAGGTCGTCGAGCATGTCGAGGTACCAGTCGTCGCCGGCGGAGAAGGGGGCGGGGGGGGGAGGAGGATCTGCGCGTACGTAGGAGGTCGGCGCACGGGGTGCGCAGCGCACGCAACTCGCCTGTCTCCCAGCGCCGCCTGCGGCCACCGCCGTCCCCTGCGGCCGCCGCCGTCCCCTGCCGACGCCATCTCCGCGCGATGCGCGCGTCCACTCACCGCCCGTCGCGGGCCTTCGTGATGCTGCGGCGGCGCCGGTGGGGGAGGAGCGCCCGGGGAGGGGAGCAGCTGCGGGGAAGGGGAGGGGACTAGGGACCCACGCCGGGGAGGGGACTGGGGACCCACGCCGGGGAGGGGAGGGGAACTGGGGAAAGAGAGAGTAGGGGTGCCGTGGAGGGGAAGGGACCCGAGGAAGGAGAGAGGAGCAGCGCCGGGGTGGGGAGGGGAAGAGAGGGGAGCAGCGCGTGATTGACGGAGTGGGTACCGTGGGCGGGTATGTGGAGGTGCGGTGAAAAAAAAACGGAAGTCGATGGGAGGGAGCGCGGGGATTGCACGGGAGGGGCGCGACGATTTCGGCCTGCCATGTCCCTGTCAAACATTTGGTGCTTCCAGGTGGACCCAAAAGTGAAATTTGTGAGGTGGGTATGGAAGTTAGTCTTGGTGAGGATTGTTTCAATTGTCATGAATGCTTATAGTATAGATGCATCTATAGTAACAATAAAATTCTATCAAATATTTCTTGGTGAGCTTAACGAACTCTGAAGCAATAGACAACTCAATGCAAATGCTATCTGTGCCGAGGAGTGAGGCCAAGTGCAGAGCAGTGCTCAATCTGGCCAGCGAGTGCGCGCATGCAGACGGCACAGACGCCGAGTCGATACATTTTCATGCATCTGAATAAAAATTTGGCCCTCTTGTGCGTTTTACTGTCAAAATAAAAAAAGGCTGCACGTTCCATCAACACGGATGCCATTCCACGATCACCCCAGGTTGGCAAGCACGTTCCATCAACATCACCGTGCTCGTGCAGCACACTTTCATGCCATCCCATCAAGAACAGGTCCATTACCCAAAACACAGTACACTGAACCAACCATGCCAGGTGGAAGAACAAAGCGAACAAGCTCACATGGCCACCCATCGGCGCCATCGGAATTCAGGACCCATTTTGTCCTTCAGATCTTCTGGACAAAGTGGCAAGTGGTGATGATTATTGGTGTGGCGAGTCTGAATCTCTGAACCTTAAAAGCTACATGAAAGATCTGATCCAACAAACCATCAGACCCATTATAAAAAAAAAGTCAGGCAACATTCATTTCGTGCTCGCTCAAAGCCGCTGGTAGTGGTACCACCGTACCAGTATCAGCTTTGGTACTTGAATATTTACAGGTTGCAGAAAAAAAAGGACTTGCAGGACAGAGTTAACAGTTCAAAGGACAAAATAAATTGTGACACCGAAAAAGCTGTTTGATGCATAGCATCGATTCAGATATTTAACTTTTTATTATAGCTATGAATGTCACCTCTTCAAAAGCCATCCTTAGACCCTTTTAATTACCTTACGACTATTTTAAGGCATGCTTTTTAAGTCCGTTTAAGTCAGTTGAGATCCAAATGAACGTGACTTATAGAGACTAAAAGTGATTGAAGGAACTTAAATCAATAAGTCACTCAAGGATAGGTTAAAGGAACTTATTTGGCCTCTTTCCACCTCTAATCCTAAGCCAGGGGTATCAGATTAATATTAATTAGGGGGTGCAATGATTTTTATTTCACAGTATTAAAGCACTTTAGTCAGTTCAACTAAACAAGAGATGACTTATGGTAACCAAACAGAACCTTACAAAAGTTCCTACAAATTTGCCACCGGAGAGAGGTACTTCTTAATCGTGAGTGAAAAATGCCACTTAAAAGAGAAAGATTTCCAAGAGACATTCCTATCCCTGTCTTTCTTCTTCATGTTCGCTTCGTCCACGGGTATCAGCCGGACAGTACGGCGGGTTTTTTCTCCCTCGTTACTGACCTTCTTATCTCCTACTCCCGTACACATGCTAGAAAAGAATTCCTCAGTACTCGCACACATCCTTGATCCGTGGACCGCTTCCACCTCAAGGACGTCTGGACGTGCAAACCTGGCCGCAAACGTACATGCAAGGTCAACCTTCAACAGAACCATACGTGCGCTGCCGATCCGGCCGGCCACTGATCACCAAGCAGCACGCGGCCAGCTAACATGATTGCGATAAAACTTATCAGCATGCTTCACCGACACATGTGAGCCCATCTGCCCAACATTGGAAACATGCAATGCAACTCAGCAAGACAGCAACAGATGCTGCACTAAACAACATACATGCGCAGATCCAATCACACACCATGATTCATTTCTATGCTATGGTACATCTAGATGCTTTAGTATTCAATACATTACATGTACAGACATAAGCAGTTCTGACATGTTTGCAAGACAGCATATACACAGCACAATATGATAGCTTCTTATTCCAGCCTACACAGCACAGTATCCAAATTATATACAGATAGGCACTCCAGTTCCATCGAGGCGGCTCTGCAACTTGATAGTATCATCCAGAGTAATTGTGCAGTTATGTTCCACCAAGTGCTCAAATCACCGTCACTGCAGAAAAAAGGTGCAGAACTCGTAAGTCGCGTTAAATCAACAGAGTACGGATTACAGAACAGACGCACAGAGCATGAGATTATTATTACCTTAATAGCAATCCTGGCTTATGATTCTCTGAGTCTCTGGGCTGATATTCACCGAGCATGATATAAGCCCCTGGATCAGCAAGAATTGCGTCACGAATTATGCTGAGAAGATATAAAGTGTGATACTGCAGTATGATACTGACACTACTAGCAACTTCATGGCAAACATGAATACTCTTTCTGAAATGGCTAGAGGGCATAGCTTTCATTAAGAAATGTGCCGCCACACTTTGCTCAGGACTACATCTTTACCATTAAGCTTTTCATTAAAAAAAAGAGCAAACCTGGTAAATTTGAAATAAATAGGGTGAGCAAGCTATTATTTGCTTATAAGGTTCCAGCTAAAAAGAATAACTTCTGTGGCACAAACTTCCAGACCTTAGGACATGTAAAACTTCAGAAGCTGCTTTGATCTTCTGTTCTGCCTTTTAATTGTTCACTACGTGCATAATTTTGTTAAAAACCCTCTTCACTTACTAGCAACTTTCAATTTTTCAGAAGAAACCATTTCAGGGAACTCAAATTTTGCATCCGTTAGACATCCAATCTAGAATGGCTTTCTGTTTCCCATTTGTGCATATAGGCCCATGTACCATCATCACAATGGTTCGAGATTTATGCTAACTTGCAAAATTACAAACTAGAAAAATTGAAACTACCATCTCATCTTCTAGTTACTGCAACAGTGCATGCCTCTAACAAATCTGGAGGCACCTTGTGACGGCAAAATAGTGCAGTACCAACATGGACAAGTACTTTAGCATTCTCCTAATATCAAATGGTTTAACATAATACTACATAACTAGCTAGTCAGGAAATGGACGAGTAATTTACATGATAAATCTACTAATATTTTCCCATGCGAATATAGACACTTCACATGCACTAGAAATCAAAGTTTTAGAGTGTTGAAAACTAATAGCATGCATTTTAGGGCAATATCCTTTTTTTCTTTTGAGGTAGTAGCTCAATCCTTTGGCCTCTCTAATTCACCCACCAAGTTAACCCTTTTGCATTTATCCTTAACCCTTTTGCACCAGCTCACTCATGCAATTGTTGACTATTTTGTAATAGTAATTCTTTAACGGCACTTTGTGGTACTGTTACATGCAGTTAGCATTTCTGTAATTAGACTTTTTTTTATATACATTTATATTCTCATCGAAAAATTGCTCTTTCTAATGAGCCTGATTGTTAGACCAAACCTGCCCAAGGCCACATCCAAGTAAACACTAAACTACATTAAACCCAAATACCTAAACTTCATGACTAAAAAGATGTCGTTGACACAATGGAGGTGGACAGATTAACATAGTCTATAATATTCTTATTAGTGTCCTATAGAGTTTGTTGGGTCCATATTTTAGTAGTAACTAACTAATTTTCACAGTTCCCTTTTTGTCACTATAGTCAAATGCCAGCTGACAGACTCATATTTGTCACAGGAACCAATAAAACAAAACCCATTACTGGTCATGTATAAATTGCATTCTTCTCAAAAATATAGAAAGAATAAGGTTGAAAATAAGCCCTCTAATTGTATTAACATGGAAATGGCAAGTCAAAGAACTGTGACACTAAAGCAGATGCCAGTGAACCCTATTCCATATTCGTTTACCACCAAGTACGATAGTGGTGTCCAGAGAAATGCTAAGACATAATCTATGGAATATAAGAACTAGTATTTTCCAGCTGTCCTTCCCACACCGAAGCTATATCTGTTATACGCTTTTCGGTAAAGTAACCATACTACCAATCTTTCCAAAAAAAAATTCAAAACAAATCCAATCACAAGTTCGCAACCAATATAGTAATTTACCTAAGCTAGGAACCATGAAAAAATAAACAGCATAAATATGAACATCTCAACGCGAGTAGAGAAGTCCTTATGATCATGCAAATCCCCTTCAGCAGTCCGGACCATGCAATCCATGACAAGAACTGAATGGGTAAGTGCAGAACAGTCGAACCCAACCCCTAACAAACTAACGCAAATCCTTAAATCTTACAGATTAGTATTTAAACAGACCCAAAAACTAAACTTTTAACATGCCAAGTCCTTACTTGTTACAAATTTTCTAATACGATTCCAAAGCCACATCTTTGCAAACAGTACAACTACAAGCATCAACCCTGACTCTCTCAGCAAGCTACTAGTAAGGGGACCATAAAATTGATAAATATCTACCGCGAGAACACGCAATTACCTTCACAGGGATGTGGAAACGGAAGACCCTGATCGAGCCGACCACCTCCGTGACGATCTCCAGCGGCACGGAGCCAGTGGCCAGGTCCGCGATGAGGTCGACCACATCATCCAGCACCCTCCCGGCGTTCACCCACACCTCAGCGTCCGCGTACACCTCGCCCCTGCCCGCGAGCTCGCCGGACCCTGGCCACGCCTTGGCGGACCCGAGCAGGTGGCCGCGGTACGAGACGGCGGCGGAGACCGCGCGGTAGCGGAGCGGGAGGACGAAGCCCGTGTTGCGGACGCGGAGCCGCAGCGCGAGGCCGAGGTCGAGCGCCGGCGGGTCGGCGCGGAACCGGTCGACGCGGAGCCCCCGGACGCGCGCGGCGGGGGGCGAAGGGTAGAGCAGGAAGGCGGCGGCCGCGAGGAGCGCGAGGGCGAGGAGGAGCGGGAGGATCCGGGCGCAGGCGCGGCAGAGGCCCGGCGCGCGGCGCGGGCGCAGGCGGCGGAGGCGGACGAGCACCGGGGAGCAGGGCGCCGGCACGAAGACGAGCGTCGGGGGAGGGGCCGCGGGGTGCTCGTAGGCGGCGGCCGGGTAGGCGTAGTAGGGCTGCTGCGGGGGCTGGGGCGGCGAGAGGAGCGGGCTCGCGAGGTGCGCGTGGGGCTTCTCGCCGGCGGCCGCCGCGGATGCCATCGCCGACGCGGTTGCGGGGGAAGGCGGGGGATCCGTGGGTTGGGGAAGGACTAGTGGGTGGTAGCTTCACGGCGGTGGCGTCCAATAGGGAGCGGCCACGTCGGCGCTGCAGAGTGTGATGGGAGGAAGTCTTACATGGGCCAGGCCTACTTGTTGGAAATATAGGCCTTCTTGGGCTGATCCTCTCAGATATGTTATTCACCATCTTGGAAAATCTTATGGACGTTTTCATTGTGTCGACCGTCACCCTGACTGTGAGAACGCCCATAAAATTCCCTTCTTTTGCCCTTTTCATCATCTGCGTAGAAACCAATTCAGTGACCGGACAGAATATTTAAATTTTTCTTTAGGTAATGGAAAAGATTATAGGCTTCACCCTCCTCATCGAGCTAAGGGGATCATACCGGCATTATTACACACAGTAGCAACCACACGAAAATATTTAAAGTACAAAGCATGTTTATTGAAAGTCAATCCATAAACTAAAAGGTCATCCATGGATGCAATTAAAGAGCCGCCAAAATATTTAAGTGGAGCGTCATTTTTGCAAATTCTAACGGCAGAGACTCTCGTAGTCTTGTTTGTCAGTAAGTTTTTTTTCTTTCTTTTTTTTGTTCTGGATATGTTTGTGGTGTAGTCGAGTCTATCCATGAGAAGGAGCCAAGCGCGGACTTTTGCGGCAGTTTCATCGTGCACTTGCTTTTCCAAATCCACTTTAAGGCCGACGGTGGTTGCATCTGTTGAAAATCACGAGAGCACAGTACCTACCTTTCTCGCGAGGTACATTGTTTGACACTTGAACACATCAAGGTTTGACAAACCCATACAACCAATATAGCCAACAAGAACGGTTATGATGACATAACAGATCCCCTGCTCCATTGTTTGATAAGGCAAAATATATATACAGAAAAAAAAACAGATGAAAAATTGCAAGGTTTAACCATCACATCATGGACCCACCCAGCACGATTTCTTTCTTTCTTTCGATCCAGTGCAAATGTTTGTTCAGCATTGTGGTGCGATCATGGCTGCCGACCTGCCGTCGAAGGTCGCCATCGCTTTGCTGCTCGCCCAATGGCAGAGCAGCGTGAGGGAGCATCAGATTCTGGAGCTGGGCACTTTGTCAGGGTGCTCATCGCTGAACAGGGCGATTTGGACGGCCAGAAGCTGGGGTCGCTTTCCTGAATATGACCCGTCGTGGTACACTCTACAGCAGTGCTTGTTTATATTTTTGAGAAATTTAAATAAGTAAATCTAGTCTATGACAAAATTTTAGGCAAGTTACATACTTGGAAGCAAGTAGATGCTGGCCTTGTTTAGATCCTCATTTTTGGAATTTTGAAAGAAAATCTTTTTTATTTTGAAGTATTAAACATAGAAATCAAAAAACTAATTATAGAACTTGTATGTAAACTACGAGACGAAATCTAATGAGCCTAATTAATCCGCCGTTTGCACATATTTGCTGTAACTTTACTGTAACAATTTATTATCTAATCACAACCTAATTAGATTCATTAGAATCGTCTGGCGATTTACAGTCCATTTGTGTAATGTAATTTTTTTCGACTACAATTAATACAACATGCAGGCGATTTCCAAATCTTTTGAAATTTTGAATTTTGAATCTAAACAAGGCCTAAGGAAAATTGTAGCTGCTGCATTGCCTAAGGTTAGGCTCACCACATTCAAGCCTAAGGTTGTACAATGCATCAGCCTTAAAATAAAATAAAAAAGAACACTTTTTTTTATGCAGGCGATATTATTCTTCCAAACAGAGATGGATTAACAAAAGGCAACTCAGCAGACGCAGACCACCCCAACTGCGAGCAATGACAATAGCCCCACAAGCGCAACCACCTCTTCAAGATGACAACCTCAAGATAGGAGTTTCTTTTGCTTTTTTTTTAGAGGAAACTCCTCAAGATAGATCAACGAGTTGCCTAGTCCAAGGCCGTTCCAGATTATGTACGAGACATTCTCCACTTGATGTTGCAGGCAGCAGCGCTGCAAGTCTTCAACACTGTACTTTGACGCTTCAAGATTCAACATTCAGAGGTAAATAGCACATAATCGGGGTACTAATTACCGAATATATACAGCGAATAAAACGCTACTGGGTTTCATACTTGACGCGCCGATGCCCAGAAATTTGATCTTTTAGGTACCTCGGTTCATCTCCCAAGCAGCAATCTGACCGACATTCAGCAGTAAAGAGATTGCTCAGCTGTTCTTGGCCTCCTGCAGCATCTCCACCACCTTCTTCATCCTGGGCCGCTTCGCTGGGGTGCGCTCAGTGCACAACATCGCCACCTTGAGCACAGCGAGCATCTGCCTGCGCCAGGCGAACGACACGGTGCTTAGCCGGGGATCCATGATCTGCTCTGGCGTCTCACCCCTCGCGGGCGCGGTGTGCACCCACTTGACGAGGTCCACACCCTCCCCAAACTCCTCCTCCACAGGCAGCTTGGATGTCAGGATCTCAAGCAGCACCACGCCATAGCTGTACACATTGCCTGGAACCGTCACCTGCATTGTGTAGGCATACTCTGCAAGAACCCAATTGCAACAGCAAACAAATGTTCATGATTGTGGACATATAGAAGAAATTGTGCTGTCCTTACCAAATGTTGAAAGGAGTTCAGACCTGGAGGTATGTAACCAAATGAGCCTGCAACCGCGCTGATACTGGCAGTGCCCTTTGAAGGGTCCAGCAGCTTGGAGATCTCAACTTCTCCAAGAAGCGCATTGTAATGCGAGTCAAGGTGGACGTTCCCTGAAGAGATGTCAAGGTGAATGGTGGCAACCTGATGGAGGAACGCCAGCCCTTCAGCAACATCAATGGCAATCGACAGCAGTCTTGGCCAGTCAGGTTTCTGCTTCTCACTATCAGTATTGCAGTCATTGTGGAGCAACTGAAGCAGGGTGCCATTTGGCATATGGTGGTGCAGCAGCAGCGCACAGTCATCGTAGATGACATAGCCAATGGGACGCACCAGGTTCTTGTGGTTAATGTGCGCAAGACGCTCAAGCTCTCGGATCATCTTCGTCTGGTGGTGGATCACCGCACGGTCAACGGACTTGAGCTTCTTGACACACACAACCATGCCAGACGGCATGACAGCTTTGTAGGTTGTGCTGAACGTTCCATTACTCAATTCATTTGCATCTTTGTATGTCGCCTTTACGCAGCTCTGGAAATCGATGGCCTGCTGCAAGCTCTCAATGAACACGGTTGAGGCCACGACCTGCGGTGCTGCCACTACCACCTCCTCTGCCTCAGCCTTCTTTGCCTCTACCTCTTTTTCCTGCCTCTCACGCCACATGAACAATGCCACCACCAATGACACCAACGAGAAGATGAGCACACAGGAGCCAACAACTGCCAAAGCCACTCTGTAAGATATCTTCCTGTGGTCCATTCCATAATTGGAACCATAAATTGATCCACAGTCCACATCCAGCGGGTCGCCACACAGCTTGGCATTGCCGGAGAAGCTGGAGGCTGCGCTCTTCTGGAACGGCCCGAACGCCGGTATGGCGCCACTGAGACGGTTGTTTGACAAATTGACCTCAATCAAGCTCAGCATCCCTCTCATATCACCTGGGATCTGGCCTGATATCTCATTGCTCGACAAGTCCAGAGTGACAAGCTTATCAAGCCGCCCGAGCTCCCGTGGCAGCGTGCCGACAAAGTGATTGAAGCTAAGGTTCAGCGCAATCTGCAGACTCTTCACCTTGCCTATCTCAGCTGGTATCTGGCCACCCAGGTTGTTGCTGCCGAGCTGCAGAGCGAGCAGACGGGTGCAGCCTCCAATTCCCCGTGGAATGGCACCGGAGAACTCGTTGTGATCGAGGAAGAGGAACTGCATCCGTGATCCATTGCAGATGTTCTCCGGCAAGTCTCCATGGAAAGAGTTGTAGCTCAAGTCCAGCTTGCTCAGGTTCCGGCACCGCAGGATCGATTTGGGGAACTCGCCGCCCAGGCCGTTGCCCGACACGATGAGCTCCTGCAGGTTCCAGAGCTCCCCGAGAACATCCGGCACCTCGCCGGCGAGGCGGTTGTACGCCAGATTGAGCAGCGTCAGGTTGGCGCAGCGCGCGAGCTGCGCGGGGATCCCGCCGGAGAGGTCGTTGGTGTTGGCCTCGAAGTAGGTGAGGCTGGCGGCGTCCCCAATCGACGGCGGGATGGCGCCGGAGAGGCGGTTGTCGCCGATGCGCACGTTGGAGAGGCCGCGGCAGCGGCCGATGGCGTCCGGGATGGTGCCGTTGAGGCGGTTGAGGGTGAGGACGAGGACCTGGAGGGTGCCGAGCTGGAAGAGGCTGCCGGGGATGGCCCCCTCGAGGGCGTTGGAGTGGAGGTTGAGCACCTGGAGCTCCGACGAGAGGCCGAGGCCCGGCGGGATGGGGCCGGAGAGCGAGTTCTCGTAGGCGGAGAGGACGCGGAGGGCGGGAAGCCCGGCGAGCCAGCCGGGGAGCGCGCCGGTGAGGTTGTTCCCGGAAAGCTGCAGCTCCTGGAGGCCCCGGAGCCCCCGGAGCTCGTCGGGGATGGCGCCGGAGAGCGCGTTGTCGGAGAGGTTGAGGAAGCGGAGCGCGGAGGCGCCGGCGAGGGCGGCGGGGACGGGGCCCGCGAGCGCGTTCATGGAGAGGTCGAGGAACTCGAAGCGGGGGAGCGCGCCGAGCGCCGCGGGGACGGCGCCGCGGAGCGAGTTGGCGGAGAGGTCGAGGCGCGCGAGCGCGGGGAGCGCGGCGGCGGCGGCGAAGTCCCCCCGGAGGCCCCGGCGCGGCAGGTCGATGGCGGTGACCGCGCCGCCGCTGCCCGCGGCGCAGGTGACGCCGCGCCACGCGCAGTGGTCCGCGCCGGGGCCCCAGCCCGGCGGCGCGAGCTCCCGCCGCAGCGCCTGCATTGCCGCGGCATCCCCGCCCGCGCCGCCCGGCGCCGCGAGGCACGCCGGGAGGAGGAGGGCCAGGAGGAGGAACCCGCGGCGGGACGGGGGGAGAGAGGGAGGCATTTGGAGCCCGGGGGGCGGGGTTCTTGGCCCGCGGGGGCGACGTCGCGAGGAGGTGGTGGTGGTGCCCAGGCCCGGCCAGGCCTCGCGTTTGGGTGCGCCTGCTTTTCTTGTGTGGTTTAGGGAGGCGAGGGAGAAGGGAGGGAGGGAGCACGGCGACAGGGGCCGTGGCTGCTGCTGCCGCTCGCTGCTCCCACTCGCACTCCGTCAGGAGACGGAGAGAGAGAGAGAGGAAAGGTGGTTGGACGGGGTAGACGAAGGTGGTCTTGTGCTCAGTGCATTTGGGGTTGAATTCTACAGTCAGTGTGTGAGATAAAAGCGGCTATGGGTACCCAGCGATTGAGACTAGGTGAACACCGCTATTGTAGGATAAATGTGGTCTACTGATAATGTGGTAGAATAAATTTTACTACGCTATGGTTCATCAAGCTAGAACATAGGAATGTTTTTCTTATTTTTATCATCTATAAACATATCCACTCCATTCGACTGCTCTTGAGCTTACCTTGGCTGGGCTGCTCTTTGCTACTGCAGCCGTTCGACTGCCAAAGATATCATCCTTCGTCCTTTTCACTCCCTCTCTCATTCCAGCGGCTACCAATCTGGCCGCTGCCTGCTGACTGCATGCAGTCAGTTGCTGATCGGTTGCTGCAGCAGCTGCAGTGCAGCCTATATATATGTAGTGCAGCCGAACAGCGTGATCGATTGGCATAAATTAGTTAGAACATAAATCTTTTAAGTGCACATGAAAATACTAATGGTTGATATTATTCTGTTTTAGTTTCTATACCGATGTAGCTACAGGCAGATTTTTGTATAAGAGTCTAGATAGTCACCCAAAGTATTAATTTTCACTTTATTAATGAGCTAAATATTATGTGGAGGTTCACAAACCCACAGAAGTTCCAATTACATACGAACTACTTTTGTTTTTCTAAGCAAGTTCGAAGGGTAATTTTAGGCAACAATAAAGGCATATTAAATTTTATATGGCGGTCAGCTGAGGCTGAGGCGAGAGGGAGGGGGGGCAAATGCCCCCAAAACCTTTGGTGCACGCTGCTAATGTGTTGTTGCTCTGACCGTATAGATTAATTAAAAATGTTAAGTGTAGTAACTCTAATGCGTTATTTGCTATTTGTCTTCATATATTATTTATTTGGTAAGAGTGGAAGACCCTCGTTGCAGTCTCTAATGCTCCCAATGGAGCATATTCAAACATTTGAGCAAACGAGAAGAATTGCTACTCAACTTTTTTTTTCAATTTGTGATTTGCACACACTCAAGCCGCACAAATGTACATAAGCATGAGCACATATGCTTGGATCATTGAAATTTTATTAAAAATCAAGACAAATGCAAACTATTATGCCCATTTCACTCAAAATCGTATGAGATCCTAAACATACTTTCCCCGTGTCATCTCAATTTTATCTGCTGAGTATAGCTGAACATTTGTTTTTATAAATTAGTTTGATTCAAAAGTAGAAGGAGACACGAGTCTTTTAAGAAAAAAAACGAACTCTTCCTTCTCGCATTACCTCGGTGCATCTAGCAATTGGCTGCTGGACGACATGGTGAATTTCTCGGTCGCCGAGCCGGGTGAATCTTTGTGCTCCGTTTCGATCCAAGCAGCTGCAGGTGCTCGATAAAAAAAAAAAAAAACTACTCCAATCTACACGTACGGCTTGTCTTAAGCTACTGACACAAAGGGCCCACCTTGCACGCCCTTTTGTAGCGACCAAAGGCCTTGTTACTCCAATCCCTGGCATGATGCTGATGATATCAAACTTGCCTACTCTTCTTTCTGCTGTTTCTCTCATTGGCTGATTGGCATCTACGTCCTCGGAGGCCATGATTCCGGATTTCCATTCCGTGCCCTCCTTTCGGCACGGCTCCCTTTTCTGGACCATCTTGTGTGCAGCTGAATCTGTTCTGTTCTGTCTGTGAGGTGAGAAGTTATCTTGTGAAATGGGAATGCATCCACACTGACCATCATTGCTTGCAATGATCTTTCGCTGAGACTAGGGGATGGGTGGCTAAGCATATGATTACCTCTTTTGATTGATCTCAGGAAAGGAGGAGGAATTTTGTTTGCGCTTTTTCTTTTTGTGGAACATAGTTAGGCAGGCTATCATGAGGGCATAGATAAAGTGCAGTCTGCAAGTTTGAGGTACAATCATGTGTGCTTTGTTTTGATGATTAACATGGGAACTTCGTAACTAAACCCTACTATGATTATAGATAACTATAAGTATGTACACAAATTTTAATCGCAGTATATTAGAATATACTATGAAAAGGAAACCTCTTGACAATAAACAAAAAGGAGTAGACGTAAAATGCAATGTCCTTCTGTTTATCTAACGTATTTTGAGTTTGGAAGTTGAAGTTTAGTCTATTAGAACACTCATTGTACATCACCATTGTTTATATCAAACTTTTGCATGTCAGGTGTAGTCAAACTTCGAGGTACAATCATAAATGAAATAAATGTAAAAAAAACTTTGCCATAGGACACCCCTATTTATAGCAAATTTTTTTGCAGGACACTTTTATTGATTGGTCTAGGGAAACTAGCTCTTAAACTATTCCTATTTGCCATAGCGCAAACATCGTATTAAAAGAATATCATCTACCTCATGAAGGAGAGAGAATGTGTGCAGGTGTAGCACTGATTTTTTTAATTTTAACCCTTTTAATTTAAAATTTTAATAATAATCTATTTGGATCTAAATTTTCAAGAACTAGCCCTTTTGATCACGCCAAAACTCAGAGTCACGCCATATGCTTTGGCGCGACCAATCTGCCACACTGGCAGGTCAGCTGACCTGGCAGCGCTGAGTCGCGCCACATGCTTTGGCGTGACTCTTGGCGTGGCGCGACTCTTAAAGGACTCGTGCTGTCCAGCGTGGCGCGACTCATCTTAATAAGCGTTCACCTCTTTTTTCTCCTCCGTTTCTCCCCGCCCCCGCCCCTCCCACCCAACTCTATCCTTCACCCGATTCAAAGGGGAAACAAAGAGAATCCTTGTAAGTAACTCCTCCATTCTAACTAATTGGTTTTCCTTCATTTCGTGGATTTTCTAGGATTTAAGTTGGTTGAGGTTATTATGGTGATCGCGCTTGTATTTTCTCTGGCAACTCTTGTTGAAGAGCTGAAGTTAAACACTAATTCCAATTGAAACTGGATATCAATTTAAACTATTGGCTTTATTATATTGCGAAAGTAATCTCTTAGCGAAATCTATGTTGCATTGCAATGGAGATATATTTCATGTCCATTGTGCAGCTCATGTCCTTAATCTTATTGTAAAAAATTGTTTGAAAGTGATTGATGGAGTAATCAATGATATAAGAGAGAGCGTGGAGTACATTAAGGGTTCCACATCTACAAATGAGAAATTTGAGGAGGTAATAGTAGTGATGGGTATAGATTGTGGGAGCCGTCCTATACTAAATGTGCCGACACATTGGAACACAACGTGTGATATGTTGGAGTCAGCTTTTGAAAGTGCATCTAGGCCCCTAAAGGGTTTTGGTAAATTGAATGACAACAAGATTAAGGGACTAATAATTTATTTGAGATATCATGAGCTGGAATTTATTTGTATATCATTGTGTGTATTGGCTCATGTATCAAGGAATCAAATAAAAGAAAGCTTATCATTGAAAGTCAAGCATGTTGTGATAAGAGATGAGAAACAAGTTTTCATGCAATGATAATATATGGTTTCTATTCATGGCTTGACATATTTGAATAATATTTGAGTTATAAAATTGTTGAAAGTATTGTTGCAAGGCTTCATGGAGTGAAAATAAAAAGAGAAGACATACACTTATGTGCTACATATTGGTCTTATATTGAGAAGCTTGCAATGCTTGGAATATTGTTATCAAATTATGGTTACAAAGCAAGACAAGCACATTATGAAGAAAAGATAGAAACAAGTGCTCATGCGTTATTTGATGGTTTCTAAATATGGCTTGTCAAAGTGAAGCATGCTTTGTCTAAAATGTTAAAGGTTCATGATTACAAAGTAAGACAAAGAAATAAAAATATGTAAATGAAATATGGAATTCATTGTTGACGTGCAAAGTTTAGCTCAACATGGCAAGAGCAAGTGATGAAGAAACCAACCGACATGACTAGTGCGAGGGACTAAGCAAACTTTGGTGAAGCGACGGCTTACCATGTGTACAAGTGCTAAGGTGAAGTGCTAGTATCCGTGGGGTGTTCGAAGTATCATATCCAAATCTTAAGTGGGAGAAGCAATGCAATGCATCAAATATTTCTATTGGAGTGACTTGAGCATTCAAGGACAGTTTTGCAAATGATTTGGAGCTCTAAGTCACTTGCTCAAGTATGGATTTACTCAAAAGAATGTTGTGCAATGTTGGAATCTCAAAGTTGAAGAAAATCAAAGTATGGCCAAACTGAAGTAATTCAAGACTCAAGTGGTTGAATTGTGTTTGATATTTAATCTTGAGTATACGTACGCCAAACTATTAAAAGGGATGCGATTAACATGGTCATATGTGCTCATAGATCACCCCAAGTGAGAATCCTGAGAGAAAACCCCTGAGAACTAACTTTGTACTACTTGGATGATCAAGTGTAGAATTGGTGGACCAAGTAGAGCACATTAACTTGGGTTTGGACTTCTTTGGCCCAGACCGGTCTGACCGGTCTGGGGTCTAACTACTAATTGTTTGAACAGACCGGTCTGATTGGTCTGGGGGACCGGTCTGCACTGACAGTTACAACGGCTAGTTTTTTTGGAAGCGGGGTATCTATACTCCTTAACTCTGTCTTGCGTGGGCTGCTGGTTCTTTGCCTTCTCTTGAGCTTCCTGAAGCAATTTCTTGACCAACTAGCTCTCCCCAACACTCTTTGTGAGTTAAACCATTTAGATTGCATATCTTTGAATTGGGTTGAGAGATTGAGCAAGTGTGAGATTGTTGAGCATTGTGAGAGCTGCATTTTGAGCAGCAAGTGAGCACCCATAGCTTGAACACTCGAGATTTGTCAAAGCATTCAAAGTTTGCATTTGTTACTCTTGGAGGATTGCCTCCTTGATGGCTAGGCATCGCCGGCTAGTTTCCAACATTGTGGTGAGTAGCGGCAGGTCTGTGCGGACATGATCTTGCTCTCTTGGTGGAAAAGATCAAAATAGTGGAATTGGGGAAGTGGTTGAAACAGACCCAACTAAAGAGATCGAGTTGAAAGAGACTCACACCCAATGAGTTTCTCAACGGAGACGTAGGATTCACGGTGGTGAATCTGAATTTCGGGAAACAAATCCTTGTGTCTTCTTTGTGAAACACTACATCAAGTTGTATTAGTGCTAGAGCTCGAGAAGGGGAGAAAACTCTGATTTGTGCAGGTTCTGCTTGTGACCGGTCTAACCGGTTAGCCTGCTTGCTCAGGTTTCTAAGTGTTTGACCGGTCTGTGTGCTCACAGTGTGTTTAAGTATTTTAAATTGTAGAATTTGTTGAAACACCTATTCATCCCTCCTCTATGCGACATCCAAGGTCCTTTCAGTTTTGCATTTAGATAAGCTTTTTATGAATTAAAAAGGCAGGACCACAACTACATATACTTCCCATCATTTAAAGAATGACAAAAAGCTAAAGTAGTTTGCAATTTGTTAAAGGTTTAGAAAAAGTGACCAATGTTGTTTCCGTTTTAAAATACCCCACCTCTAATCTTTATTTTCATGAAATGTGGAGTGTGAAAAAGTATGGGACAAGGAAATATCAAGTCAAAACCAAATTATTGTATTTATGGTGACATAAATAAAGAAGAAGTTTGAAAAATATTAGAAAATCTCATACTAGTTATACTTGATCCTCAATTCAAGTTTGGATTTGTTGAGTTTCGCTTAAACAAGGCTTTTGGAGACATAGCTAGTGTTCACATTGATTAAGTAGGTAAAACTATAAGAAGTTTGTAGAACGGATATTCATCTCATCTGAAATGGGAGAGTCAAGAAGGTGAGATTGCAAGTTGAAGAGATTTGCAGAACACCTAATCTAAGTTGGCGGGCTCTTGCAGAGCTATTAATTAGTGCATACAAGTGATGCAGGTAGCCCTACAACGTTCGCAGATGGACTCGTTTGCATCTTGAGGCGGTGCCATGGAGATTAAGTCGGGTGGGAAGGGCGGGGGAAGAAAGGAAGGAGAAAAAAATATTAAGTTGAGTCCCGCTATGATGCATGGTGCGACTCCCTGAAGAGTCGTGTCAGACGCGACTCCTTTAAGAGTCGCGCCACGCCGCACGGCATGACTCGGTGAAGAGTCCCGTCAAAGTATATGGCGTGACTCAGCTGTCTGGCAGGTTGGTTGCGCCAAAGCATGTGGCGCGACTCTTCAGTGAGTCGCGCCACGAGTTTTGGCGTGACTAAAAGGGCTCGTTCTTGAAAATTTAGATTCACACAGGTTATTATTAAAATATTAAATTAAAAAGTATTAATTTTTTTAAAAAAATTATGTAGCACTTCTCTCCTTGCACGCCCTTTTACTTGAAACATGGTAAAAGTGACCTTTTTATGCTAATTTCACTTGAGTTGCCACTTGTAAACATTTGCATATTTTCTTGATCCAATTTTGGATATTGTTAAGAGCTTTTCTCATTTTCAGAATATTAAAGCAACATGTTTTCAAAAGAATATATTTGTATTCAAAATGCTCTGTTTGTAGCCTCTTAGTAGCTTTCTCTGGATTTCAGAGTTAGATTGACATTGTTACTGGAATATGAACAGGATGGGCAATTTGGGCATTTATGGCCTCATGGGATGTCCTGTCTGTAGAGCATACATTCAAATATTATCCTATTATTTATTTAATCTGTTCCACGTGTTGTGGGAAATGACCAACATTTTGGACGTATCGACGCATCTCGTTCTTCCTTCAAGATGAAGTTGGGAAGAATAATATAAGAAGGCAAAAAGTGATCAAGTGTAATCAATATTTTAGGTACAATAATTTCAATATACTTTTTATTTGGTACTAAATTAACATGGAAATTTCTAAGAACTCCTACTGTGCTTTGTAAATTTCTCTAGTCACGTATAAAACTAAAGCTAAAACTGAAATATACTGGTAGCTAACAACTTAAGAAAAAGGCAATTTACAAATTAAGAGGTAGAAGAAAAGGGACACAAATAGATGCCTTTGTCGCAAGAATTTTTTTATTTTCTTTTTATTTTCTAACATAATTTGAACTTACACATTACAGATTTTGAAAGTCTTCTAACCGCAGCTCTGTTTTGTGGTGCCGCCGAGCAAATGTCAGCAACATTTGACAACGCCATGTAGCCACTTTTGCCATAAAAAGCATATGTTTGAGTTCATTGCACTTGACAAGTTGCCATTGCATGGGGGGTGCACACAGATAATTTGGTGCTTGTCAGTGTGCATGAGGAGAGGATCAGAGGACTCTACTATTCACTATTCAGTTCACATGGCACCAGTGAGGCAGTGATACATGGATCATCAGGGAGTAGTCTCTCTGAATAGGAGTCCAGGTGCCGTCTCTACCATATAATTTGTCCATAAAAATATAAATAATTTATTTCAAAAAATAAAAATATATATAACACCTATGTTGATTCTGCGAAACAATTTCCCCTTTTGTTTTTCACACGCAAAATCAGCATGTACGTACTATCAGATAAAAAAAGAAGCCTACTTTTTTTTAAAAAAAAAACTGGCATGAATATGATACTGTATCTTCATGCCATGCAGAGCAACAGTTGGTTCTATATGCTTTTCGTACTGTGCCCCCATGATCTGGTGTTGAACCTTGGGAAATTGATGCTGGGTTGTCATCGTACTGGGAATACTAATGCAATTCCTTAATTGCGTGTGCTGTTCCGTTTAAATTTGCATCTCGATCGATGCTAGATTCCGAAGTTTGTGGTCCCTTGAAACTGGGAACCTGCTTTTGTCCTCTGAAGAGCAGGGAATATTCGTATTTGTATGACCAAATTCAGAAAGAATATTGTTATGAACTACTCTGTCTTTGTGCGCAAACACAAATTTATACAAGTGTTTTCTTGTGTTGTCCTGAACTCCTGACTGCTGACTCAGCACTTTGGGTGCTAGCTAGCTTCAACCTCTTCCTTGGGTGCAGCCATTTCTTTTTCATGTTTTTTATTTGGCCCTTGTACTCCAAATTTCTCTTATAAGCTCATGTTATTCATTCTTCTTGCCGAAGTAAAGGTCAGACGAAAAGAAGTAGCAGAGAACAAATAAAACAGAAGAAATTTAATTGAGTTGGACCAAGAAATTTCCTTACAGAAACGAGATCTCGCTTCACCATAGAGCTCATCCGAGCTAATAATAGCACACTATTGATGACCCTGCAGGGTTCGTTGCGCGTTGCATTCCATAACCAGAAGCCCAGCGTAGGACAGCAACCAGTTCAGCTAGGTTTCGTCAGGTCGCTCCGCAACCTTTTGTAGCAGACAGTTAGCCCACGCCGGGAATTCCCAAGGAAAGCGAAAGCTGGGCGAAGGGGGCAATTCAGTTGGACGCTTTCATCGCTCTCACTCGTACCTGTCACATTGTTCATATTGACAACAAATGTGATCTTTAATTTGGTCCAATATAATTACCCACAAAAAGATACTGTGATCTCTTTGTAATTGTATAGAGATGGCATTCCATTTTTCACTTTGTTTTTAGAGAGGTATATATAGGAGAGATGGGCTTTTGATAGACCTCCTTCACTGCAAAACTGTTGCATAATTAAACAGCTGCATAGACCTGAAAGAAGCCCAAGCATCCTCTTTTTTTTTTCCTCTTTCAGTCACCTATAAAACCTAATTCTAACTTGTCATGGTTAAGCATATCGAATGTACAACATTCTAACCTGTTTCTCTTTTTTAATTTCCCCTAATGCATGTGTCACCGATGGCTCAGCTCTTCCTACTATGTCAGAATCACACTGGTACTCCTACAGAGGAAATCATAGCACCAGCTTCTTCTAGTCGAGCGACATGGACGAGACACTGTTTCTCGGTGCTATGCAAATGCAGCCCTTCTTTCAGAACTGACGGAACTATTTCAGCTAGCAAGCAGTATATGTTTTCTACTGTAGCAACAGGAAAGTGGTCCGGGCGGCTCACCTCCTATCCTGTAGACGACGACGTTCAGCTTTTTTAATTTGTCGTTTTGAGTGTCTTAAGTTAAATATTTTAAATTTTAACTATAAATAAATTATTTTGAGTTGAGTTTGAAAATATAAAATCGATATAAATAAATTCATCTTGAAATATAGTTTCGTAAAAATATATGTTGACTATATTTTATAATTTTTTATAATAAAAAGTTAGTAGTCAAAGCTATTTTTGAAGATCGTGTCGATATTCGAAACGACTTTTTTTTCTATACGGAGGAGGTAGTACGAGTTTTCCCCTAGCTACTAGTGTTTGCTTTTTAGATTTTTCTTCTTGTAGACAAGGAAAGAGGACATTTTCTTTTTCATGACACCGCTAGCTGGGCTGGATTTTCGAGTGGCCCGCCAGTTCATAGCCCAGTCCGCTTAGTCCTCTACTCGCGTCGCCTCGGCCTGCCAGAGATACTGAGAGCCCAGCAGCAACCGGCGGGTCGCCGCCGGCGGCATCGGAATACTTGCCTGCCGAGCCTAGCCACACCGTCCGCGGCGGTTCCACGCCCGCTGCCCAAGCCTGCGGAGCCAATCTCCCCACCACTCCCGAAACCCGGGCACCTCCACGATACCGGCCAGCCGCCGCAGGCAGGAGAGGGGCCCACGCCCACCGTCCGCTACCTATCCTTGCCCTGTGCCCCTGCTCGACGAATCCATCTACTCGCCTCACTCGGTCGCCGCCAGCCGCTCCCCGCCTCCGCCTGGCAGCCGTCGGGGTGTTAGCAGGTTTCCAGATTGCTATTCTGCTCTGCTCTAATCTATTCTGCTCCAATGATTATTATGATTCCTGAATCCTGGTACAGTATGCGAATTTCAAATTTGGTTTACTACTGTCTGATGAGCAGCTGGGGTCCTTGCTAGGCGCATGCATTTGGATTTGGTTGCAATTTAGCATTGGTTTGCTTCACTTTGGTTGCAAATTACAAATAGTCTTCATCTTCCACAAATTAGCACTAGCTGCACTCTATTATTTCTGTTTGGCCACCAGAAACCAGAAGATATTTCTGCACACTGATCTGAGAATCTTGAAAAATAATACAGAGTAGCTGATACTGATATTACAACACTAGAATGGGGCTACACTGCTCGCTCTTCTTACTTATTCTATTCTGTGTAACTTAGGTTGCTCGTCTAGAGTCCGACCTGATCAATACAACTCAACAGCTGTGTTGGTGGTCCAATTGGAGATGTCAGGAACACATGATAAAGATAAGAAGATTGAAGAGGAAGAGGAGGCGGAAGAAGAAGAGTACGTCTTGCTAGAGTTGGATCATTGTCTTTATTCAGACATATTGCCAGGCACTCCGTTTGCACTCTCTGTAAGTTGATTCTTCACTGAATCTAAAACTTCATGCAAATAACTTGTGTAGTTGTTGGTCATTGATATCTTGGCACTTGGCTCATACCTATGGATTTTTTTTTGTTTATCACCTTTACTTTAGATTACTGAGTTCTGTGTAATCATGTTTTTCAGGGTCTGGATACACTCACTCCCACCCTGACAGTAGGTGATGGTCTCAAGATGGTATGTCATGTTCTGCTCTTGTAGAAGTAACTGCTACTTTTGACTAGTGAGGCCTTTTTTGTTTTACTGCCTGTACTCAACCATATTGTGCAATATGGATTGTAGGAGGTGTTGTAGATCCTTTGTGTGCATGCAGTGTTAGTAAGTTATTTGTACAAACATACAACCTAATTTATTGTCTTCAACCTTCAGAAATCTTCTTTGATGCTTTTATTGCTAGTCTATCAGATCAAAATCAATTACTTGTTCGTGTTCAATTGTTGGAGTCTGACTATGGAGTGCTTATTCATCAAATCCATTAGAGAGTGGCTATTTTTTATGCTGGTTTGCCAAAACCTAATGCAACCCTCCTCCTTTACCCGGGCTTGGGACCGGCTATGCTGAGACGACTCAAGAGAGAGAGAGTCTTCCAGTCAGCATAGGCGGAGTGCTTATTCATCAAGAGTAAAAAAATCATAATAGTTCTACACCTTAGAAAAAATTCAATCAGACAAGATGGAAACATGATGTTTCTGAAACCCATAAGTTGTTTGTGCTTCCTTTAGTACCAAACATGCATAGATCGCTGAATTCTCCACTAATGGTAGCGACGTATCCCATTAGGCTGCTTTGGTATTTTTTCCTTGTGCTAACTTCTTTATCCCCAAAAAAGTGCCTGCAGATTTGCAGTTCGTACCTACCTTTAAGCTTCATGCTCTAACCTGCTTACCGAGTGTGCTAGTACTAATGACCTTGTTTAATGACAGATTGGAGAATACGAAGAAACTGTTGGCACATGCTATTTATACTCTGAAAGTGGTAAGTACCACTGAAACTACCCTCTACCCTCCCTCTTCTAATATTTGGCAAATATTTGTGTTCATTGCTAGTTAAATTTCTCAGAAATGGATCTGATACTGTGTGAGTATGCTTCTCTTGTTTCCTGAAGATTTCAGATGCTTACTTCATATTAATTTCATATAAGATGGTTTTGTTTGCCCTTAATGCACCCCATTATATGGGTATGATTGGACCAGTGAATATAATTTTCATTTTTATGATCAAACTTTGTCAGTCGTGCAATAAATAATCTCAACTCCTGCAGTTCTTTGGGAACCTCCTCAGCGCAGAATCTGAGAAACTCTATTGTTTGATCCAATGAAGTTCATCACAGTACATCCATTCACTGTTTTTTCCCCCTCTTCTATTGTCAGAAGCTGAACCAAAACCTCATAGTGATGAGACTGCACCTTCCAATATAACCACAGAAAAACCAGTCAGCAACAGCAAGGAAGCTCTGTCGAAGGAGGTGAACCATCTCGCCAGCGTTCAAAAGATCCTCAAGTTTCGGCCAATCAACGCAGAAGCACCCGCAGCACAGAGCACATCAAGATAAGGACAAGGAAATCTGCAACAGAAACATGTAGCTGCCATGTTCTTCAACGCCTTCAGTGTCCAGTAAGGAAATCTGCAACAAAAACATGAGCATCTTCAAGAGTTTCTAATATTTTTTTCCCAAAACTTCTTGTTTGCCAACTCCCCAAATAGGTATAGGGAGGCAAAAAAGAGTCTATCTCCAATAGTTTTCTATTTTTACTCCAAAAAATGAGAAGTTGTGGCCCCACAAGAATAATTTCACGAGAAACTTCCATAGCTGACGGGCATGGCTGGCAGATAGGAGCTCCTTGCAGGTCAGATTGCCGGTGATTTAGGGCACGGGAGGTCTTGAAATTTGGGGGAAAAGAAAGAGGACGACGAGAGGGTTTCGTTTTACCTCTTACTTGCGCTGGTGATGCACCGTGACGGCAGGAATCGGTGTAGGAAGAAGTGGTAGCGGGCGCGGTCCATGGCGGACATGCCAATGGCGGTGACGGCCATAGAAACTAAACCCTAAATCCTAACATGGGAAAAAAAAATCAAAAGAATGGATTGGATCCATGGCGCAAAGGAGGGATGACGCGGGGAAGAAGACGACGCGACAAAAAAAAGTCACGGGGAGGGGCGATGGGGAGCGACGGAGGCGTGCATATTTTTACGCACAAGGGAACCCAATTTGCCAATTGTTAGGAGATGGGGAATTAGGATGAGGAACTATTGGAGAGTGGTTATTTGATTTTTTTTCTTTCTAAAAAATAAAGATGGGGAAGAGAAATAGGGTACTCTTGAGATGCTCTTTGCTGCTAAGACTACACAGCAAATGGGCTTCTTCTCAAGTTGTGATGCTATCCTTTTCTTTTATGGACTGACCTTCTTTTAGATAATAGGTTCCCCCATTTTATCCTAGAATATTCACGTTCAGGTGTTGAAGATTCAGCTAGCACATCATATTCTATCAAGGATCGAGCATCAAAGAGAGTTCAGCCTCCCTAAACTTGACATCATTAGAGCATCTTCAAAAAGTGCTCAAAATATACTTCCAAAAATAAATTTTGGGAACAAATACAAAAAAACACTACCTCAATACAAAACTACCACGTGGGCTTCACACGTCTCACATAAACCCAACAGCCCACAATCCAGGGCCCAACTAACTTCGACTCCTCAGGCCCTTTGGGCCCGAGCCCATACGTTTCGGCCCACCAAACTGCGCAGCCTAATCCACTCCCAGGGCCCAGCTCAACTCCCCAGTCTCCAAACCCTAATCCCACGCTGTATATAAACCGCCGCCACCCTCCTCGCCTCTTTCCTCCCAAACCCTCGCCGCCGCCGCCGCTGCCAAGCACATCGCACCCGGCTCGATTTCCCCGGCGAGAGCTCACCCCCCATCCCACCCAACCATGGCGGACCACGGAGGCGAGAGAGGCGGACAGCGCGGCGGCGAGCGCGGCGGCTTCGGCCGCGGGTTCGGGCGCGGCGGGCGCGGCGACCGCGGCGGGCGCAGGGGCGGCCGGCGCGGCGGGCGCCAGCAGGAGGAGGAGAAGTGGGTGCCCGTGACCAAGCTCGGGCGACTCGTCAAGGAGGGCAGGATCAAGCAGATGGAGGAGATCTACCTCCACTCGCTCCCCGTCAAGGAGCACCAGATCGTGGAGGCCCTCCTCCCCGGGCTCAAGGACGAGGTCATGAAGATCACGCCGGTGCAGAAGCAGACGCGCGCCGGCCAGCGCACGCGCTTCAAGGCCTTCGTCGTCGTCGGCGATGGCAACGGCCACGTCGGGCTCGGGGTCAAGTGCGCCAAGGAGGTGGCCACCGCCATCCGCGGCGCCATCATCCTCGCCAAGCTGTCCGTCGTGCCCGTCAGGAGGGGCTACTGGGGGAACAAGATCGGCCAGCCGCACACCGTGCCGTGCAAGGTCACCGGCAAGTGCGGCTCCGTCACCGTGCGCATGGTGCCGGCGCCCAGGGGGTCCGGGATCGTCGCCGCCCGCGTGCCCAAGAAGGTGCTCCAGTTCGCTGGCATTGAGGATGTGTTCACCTCCTCCCGCGGCTCCACCAAGACGCTCGGTAACTTTGTCAAGGTATGCAGATCTTTGTCTAATTCTCGTTGTTATTACTTGCTGATTGCTAATTGGTCATTAAATGTTAGCTTGTTGCTATGTTTATACTTGGTTGTTTTATTTGTATAATTGTACAAAATTAAGATTGATGTTTCTGACTGTCAAGTTAGTGTTGGCTATGTAGCTCTCAGTTGCAGCTTTTATATGATAATTGTTGTCTTAATTTTGTTTTCAGTTCCATTCCTGTACTTGGTAGACCTTGTGTTACTTCTGTTCTAGTGTCGTTGTAAATAGCTAAGTGGAACCACAACAATTTAGTTTTCAGCTATCTGTCTGGATTGCATTGTTGCGTTATTAGTCTATGTTAATTCCATGTCTCTTGATTTACTCATTCACGCTGGGTCATGATGTTGGTCTCTATTATTTTTGTCATGTTTGTTGTGATTTTGTTGGATTGGGAATGTGTTATTTAAAATGTTGTTTGGACAATGCGGATTGTGTTCTATGCAGTTAGTCTTCTCTAGATTTCTTTGTCTCATAAAGTTGTTTAGTTTATCTAGTAAGTCAAATCATTTTAGCTATGGCCATCAGTAGCGAAACAAATTGTTTTGGAATATGTCGTTGACTGCCATTTTTTACAAAATGATATAGAAATGAATTGACCGCCTATTTTTCACAAAATGGTATAGAAATGAATAGTCAATATTTCATTTTGTACTGTGTATTGCTAATATTTGTTTATTGCTTGGATTTTTTTAAAAAAAACTGATTGTTCCATTCCCTGGTACCTAGTAGTTTGTGGGTAAAACCATCAGTTACATGACAATTTGTGAAATCATTTATAGCTATTTGGGGTTGGAATTCATGTCAATTTTCAGTCAGTGGAATATTGGTTTGAGGCTGAATGGTAATTTTTAGCTTTGCTTGGTCCAACTGTCGCTTAATTCTGGACGCAAAATTGTTACTGCACCCTAGGGTCAATAGTTTTCACCATATAATGTTACCTCTACCACTGTAAACTGTGCATCATCTGTCCAATCAACTTGGTTGTGCAAAAAATGCTGTGTCAATTCATATTGGTCTGAGTATGTCTTTTTTGCTTGCAGGCCACCTTTGATTGTCTCATGAAGACCTATGGCTTCCTTACTCCTGAGTTCTGGGATGAGACTAAGTTTGCGATGACCCCATTCCAGGAATTCACCGATCTCTTGGCCAAGCCAACAAAGGGACTTGTGATCGAGGCTCCAGTGGAGACTGTAGAAGCTTAAACCTGTTGGAAGTTCAGAGCAAAGTTTCCTTGTAGTAGAAACTGGTTTCCTATCTACTTTTGTGTGGGTTATTATGTATTACTGTCTCGGATATCTCAGTTTTGAATTGTAAACCTTAAGGTATGCACTTAAATATCCAGATAGTCTGTTCTTGTTTTACCGTTTGAAGCCCCACATGCATTTCAGAGTTCAGACTGCTTTTGCCGTAACATTTTCTGCCTCTGTGGATGTGCATGGAATGCTTAGTGAAAAGATTATAAATAAATACTATGAGCAAATTAGAAAGCTCAAATGCTACCAGTTCCTCGAAAAATCAGAAAGCTATAATTTTACCAGTCCTGGACTTGTGGACAGGTTTCTGAATGTGGCCCAAATTCTAGCATTTGGTCCTAAGATCTGCCGAATTTTTTGCTGGGACGGTAGTGCTCAAGACACATCATCAGCACACCCTGCACGGGCCCTAGCTTGTTCCCTCATCATTGCCAGGAGGCGAGGTTTTCTCAACTCGAGTGATATAATTCATGGATTCTCATACAACCCAAGGAACAATTCATGGATTCTCACTCAACTCAATATTTCTCTACAATAGATATCATATATAGTGGAAAAAATTGGCCGTGCTGATTCTTATAAATAATAAACTACATGCACTTGGGCATGTTTCCGAAAATACAAGCACCCATTCAAATCAAGAAATCGAACCTAGATGAATAGTAGAACTTTTTTAGGCTAAGGTTTCGGTCGGGAGGGAAGAGAAAGAAGAAAGGGAGGGAAGAGGAAGAAGAAAGGGGGAGAATTGAGCGAGGGATGGCGCTGTGGGAGGTAAAGGATGAGGTGAGGGCACCAGTATCATTTTCCCTACCCTAGACATGCTGGTGTGAGGACATGGCGCTCCACGTCGTTAAAATTGGCAAATATGTTGAGTCCTCAGTTTGACGATGGCAAAAATCTAAAAACCAATCAAACCATGGCAATCAATAAGTTAAAGAAAAAGTCCTTTTTGCCTCCCTCAACTTTGAGCCAAATCTGCTTTTACTCCCTGGACTACAAAACCGTCCGTTCAGCCTCCCCAGACTCACAAAACCGTTCACATAACCTCCCTGAGCGGTTTGAGGGTGAGGTGGCAGCGGTTTTCTATTTTTCTTTTATTTTTTATTTTGACTAAATCTTTGAAAAATCATAAAAGAGAAAATTCAATTTTGTTGAACTCCACGTAAGTAGATCTAAGCATTGAACATATTATATGATATACTTAGTACAAATTTTTTCTATAGTTTTAGATATATGCTTTTCTGTAATTAATTTATAGTTATAGTCTCCATCATCAAATTACAATGAAAATTTCATGGTGGTATAATCATTATATGATTGAGATGTAGTAAAAATTATATAATTATCGAATCATGTATGACTGAGTTATTGATTTATCTAGATTTAACTATAGATTGGTCTAGATTTATCTAGGTTTATATAGATAAATATATAGCTCAGTCAAACATGATCTAATAATTATTAAATTTTTACTATAGATCAATCATATAATGATTATCTCACCATTAAATTTTCATCGTAATTTGATGATGGAGACTATAATTATAAATTAATTACAGAAAAGCATATATCTAAAACTACAGGAAAAAATTTGTACTAAAGTATATCATATAATATATTCAATGCGTAGATCTACTTACGTGGAGTTCAACAAAATTGGATTTTCCTTTTTATAATTTTTTTGTGATTTACTATGATTTTTCAAAGATTTAGTCAAAATAAAAATAAAAGAAAAATAGAAAAACCGCTGCCACCTCACCCTCAAACCGCCCAGGGAGGTTATGTTAACGGTTTTGTGAGTATGAGGAGGCTGAACGGACGATTTTGTGGTCCAGGAAGGAAAATCATATTCGACTCAAAGTTGAGGGAGGCAAAAAAGATTTTTTCCATAAGTTAAATATCCTGTCAAGTACTGTTCACATGGATGATACAGACGCTGAGCGCCGGGTGGTTGCCGCTGCTCCGTCCCTCCATCGCTTCCCCTTCGCCGCTCCCTTCACGGTGCCGGGTGGCCGCGCGACCACTATGCGGTGGTGTCGTGCCTGCATGTTAGCAGATCGGAGGGAGGACGGGTAGGGAAAGGGGTTCGTGAGGAGCAAGCAAGAATAGAGCGGAGAGAGAGAGAGGAGGAGGTCGACGAACAGAGGTCGTCTTCCTGATAGCAAAAGTGGTATCTGTTACAAGGTTCATGTCTCTCTCATCTCTCCACTTGGCTATAAGTAATCTACAGCTGCCACTCTGGGCCGTGAAGACGGACATTAGGCCGAACCACTCGCTTGGGCCTTGGGCTTGGACAGGAAGTAGTGCTAACACTCCCCTCCTCTTGAGAGGCGACTTGTCCCCAAGTCGCAGCACGCGGGAAACGTTGGCGAAGATCATCTAGGTTCTCCCAGCTGGCCAACGACGGCGGCAAACCCGACCACTGGATCAAGCCTTCAAGAGCTGGGCGATCACCTGATGAAAGACGGCGCTGGAGAACACGTTCAGGCACATGATAGTAAGCAGAACCATCTGGAAGCACAGAGGAAACCGGTTGATCGCCGACTGCTTTCTTGAGCTGGGACACGTGAAACACCGGGTGGATGGAAGCCGAGGAAGGCAACTCAAGCTTATACGCCACAGACTCAATGCGTTCGAGAACACGGTAGGGGCTGAAGAACTTGAATGACAACTTTTGGTTAGCGTGCGGCGCCAGAGAAGTCTGCACGTATGGTTGAAGCTTCAGAAACACCGAGTCTCCGACGTTGAACGAGCGCTCAGAGCGGCCTTTGTCAGCCTGCCGCTTCATCCTGTCTTGGGCACGCAAAAGGTGCTGCTTCACGAGATCTTGCATGAGAGTACGCTCGTGGAGCCAAGAAGACAAGTCCGGAGCCGAGATCGCCAAGGCAGGGTCCAGCCCAAAATGGCGAGGGGAGTGTCCATAGAGTACCTCGAAAGGAGAACGACCCAAAGAAGCGTGACAGCTAGTGTTGTACCAAAACTCCGCGAGAGAGAGCCACTGAATCCACTTGGTTGGGCAGGCATGAACGAAACATCGGAGGAACGTCTCCAAGCACTGATTGACGCGTTCCATTTGGCCATCGGTTTGCGGATGGTACGATGAACTCATGCGCAATTGAACACCAGCCAACGAAAACAATTCCTGCCAGAGCTTGCAAGTGAACACACGGTCGCGATCAGACACAAGCGACAGAGGCATACCGTGAAGCTTGTACATGTTGTCGAGATAAGCCTTGGCAATAGAAAGAGCGGTAAATGGATGCCTGAGAGGGATAAAGTGGGCGAATTTGGAGTACTTGTCAACAACCACCGGAATAGAGTTGAAGGACCCATAACGAGGAAGACCCTCCACGAAGTCCAAAGAGACCATCTGCCAAGCCGAGTCCGGAACCGGTAACGGCTGGAGCAAACCTGGGTAGCGAGCCCGATCGGGCTTGGCCTGCTGGCAAATAGAACACGCTTGGACAAAGTGTTGCACGGACGACTTCATGGATGGCCAGTAGAAATACTGCTTGAGTCTGCTATAAGTTACAGGGACGCCGTAATGCCCGCCGACAGCAGAAGAATGCATGGCCGATATCAGCTGGGTCTGAAGAGCCGTGTCATTACCAATCCAAATACGGTTACGAAAACGGAGAACACCACCAGACAGTGTATAGTTTGGAACAGCATCAGGGCTAATGGAGAGCTTTGTGATCAACTGAGTCGCCTGAGGATCAGAAGCATAGGACGTGATCACCGCTGACAGCCAGGAGGGTGTGGCCGTGGACATGGCGAGGACCTGAGCTGCAGGAGAACGTCGGGACAGTGCATCAACGACACGGTTGTCGGCCCCTTGCTTATACACAATTCTGTACTGCAGACCGAGAAGCTTGGTAAAGACTTTTTGCTGCCACAATGTGTGGAGTCGTTGCTCATTCAAATGTGTCAGACTCCGTTGATCAGGGTGAATTATGAATTCGCCACACTGCAAGTAATGTCGCCATTGTTCGACTTCCACCAAGATAGCAAGGTATTCCTTCTCATATGTAGAGAGACCCCGAGTACGAGGGCCAAGAGCTTTACTGATAAAGGCCAATGGATGTTCCCGTTGCATCAACACGGCACCCACACCATGGTCACAAGCGTCGGTCTCAATAGAGAAAGGCAAGGAAAAATCCGGCAATGCAAGCACTGGTGCAGTAGAAAGGGAAGTTTTCAGAGTAGAAAAGGCAGTATCATGCTCTGAAGTCCAGATGAACAAACAACCCTTTTTCAGCAGGTTAGTAAGTGGACATGAAATCACACCAAAATGCCGCACAAACTTGCGGTAATACCCAGCTAAGCCAAGGAAGGATCTGAGCTCTTTGACATTGGAAGGAATCGGCCAGTCCACTATGGCCTGAACCTTGGCAGGGTCGGTAGATACGCCCTGCTCGTTGATGATGTGGCCCAAGTATGCAACCGAACGTTGAGCAAACTTGCACTTCGATAGTTTCAATTTCCAATGATCTTTAGCCAACCAAGAAAAGACTAAGGCCAGGTGCTGCAAGTGGTCCTGATATGTAGCACTATAAATGAGAATATCGTCAAAGAAAACAATCACGAATTTACGCAGACCAGGAGCCAAAGTGACATTCATGGCACCCTGGAAGGAACCTGGAGCACCTGTAAGACCGAAAGCCATAACTCTGAACTCGTACTGACCGAAGTGCATCTGGAAGGCTATCTTATGTTCCTCACCGGGCTTCAACAAGATCTGATGGAATCTGGCGCGCAAATCCAGATTAGAGAACCAGGATGCTCCAGACAACTCGTCCATCAAGTGGTCAAACACAGGAACAGGGAACTTAGATTTCAGAGTTAAGGCATTGAGGTGACGAAAATCCACACAGAATCGGTAAGTGCCATCCTTCTTTTTCACAAGCAGAATAGGAGAAGAAAACAGGCTTGCACTAGGCTGAATTATCCCTTGTTGGAACATTTCAGATACTTGTTTTTCTATTTCATCTCTCAAAGCCGGAGGATAGCGATAGGGACGGATATTTACCGGTCGTGCACCAGGGATGAGAGGGATCTCATGGTCACACGCTCTGGATGGTGATAAGCCCAGGGGATCCTCAAAAACATGAACAAACTGGTCAAGGAGGGACTGCACCTCAGGAGGCAATGATGGTTCTGTTGGGCCTTGAGATTCTGGTGGTGCCAACACACACACAGCTGCAACAAAAGTTCATCAAGCTGGTCAGGTAATATACCCTGAAGCACCACTGAGTGACCTGCATATGAAATTTCCATCCACTTATCCAACCAGTGAACACGCATAGGGCTGTGAGCCTCGAGCCAATCCATGCCAATGATAAGATCATATGCTGTCAAAGGAAGAACCCGGAGATCTGACTGAAATGCGACATCATCAATAAACCAAATAGCCTGTGAAATAACAGAGGCACATGATAGAATACCACCACCAGCAACCTGGACTGAAATTGGGGTTGACAGCGGGGAAACACCTGACAGCTTCTGAGAGAGAGCAGTACTGATGAACGAGGAGGAACTGCCAGAATCAACTAAGACCGAGACAATCTGATGCTGTATAGAACCACTGAACTTCATAGTACGAGAGCCCACCTGACCAGACCATGCTGACTTGGAGAGAGCCAAGAATAACTGCTCTGAAGCACTATCTGGTGAGGAAGACGTGTCAGCAAATAAATCCTCCAACTGGAACAACTCCCACAGTTCTTGAACGGCATGAAGTTGCACAGTAGGCGAGCATTTGTGATCACGGCTCCATTTCTCTACACAGCAATAGCAGAGACCCATGGCTCGACGATAGGAGCGGAGAGCGGCCAATTTGGCATCAGGAGAGCTCACAGGGGAAGCGTCTGTGCTTCGACGCTCATCCTAGGGTACTGGCAGAGACGGCCGAGGACGAGCTGGGGGAGGTGGCAGAGGAAGAGCCCCCCAGGAGTTGAGGCTTGAATGAGGGCACCGAATCGAACCGGCGTGAATCCTTGCGGCGAGAAAAATCCCCCACTTCATCCTGCAACGACGCAAGAGCAACAGCAGTATCCAGATCGCGAGGATGTTGAACCAACACAACGGATTTAATGTCATCACGAAGGCCATCAACAAATCGTAACACATAATACAGTGGATCATTGGAAGAGAAATAAGCAGCTAACTGATCGACTAGCGCATAATACTCCTCAATGTACTCCGACACCGATCCGGTCTGCTTAATGTGAAAAAGCTGACAGATCAAGGACTCATGCTAGTCTCGCCCAAACCTATCTTGGATCAAGGAACAGAAATCCTCCCAACTAAGAGACATGAGCTTGCGCTCAATAGACTGCAACCACCGTGCCGCTGCATCCTCGAACTGCGTCGCAGCAACACGGACCCAAACAGACTTATCTACGCCATACATGTCAAAGTAATTCTCAGTGCGCGATTGCCAAAGCTTAGGTTTCTCTCCAGTGAAAATAGGGAAGGTTAATTTGGTGAGCCGACCAGTGGCGGGGAACATAGCAGGACCGGATGAACTCTGAAAGCGGAAAAAGCCAGGAGAACGCAAATCGGGCGCGGAACTGGATGGATCGGGGGACGTACCCTTGACCGGGAGGTGGGATATGGTCGTAACAGACCCAAACCCAGGCTCCCGGTGAACGTTGTCAATGCGGCGCCCATCAGGGCCGACGGCTGTTGAACCGGCAGGAGGAGTCGCCGAAGCCGCCAAGGGGCTTGGCAGGATGCCGGCTCCCGGAGGAAGACGCTCGAGGACCATGCGATCCAACTTGGTGGAGAGGGAATTCAGTTGATCCTTGAGGCGGGTGTAGTGGTGATGGGGATCCAGACCGGAGGCGCATGATCGAGTCTCTGATACCAGATATTAGCAGATCGGAGGGAGGACGGGTAGGGAAAGGGGTTCGTGAGGAGCAAGCAAGAACAGAGCGGAGAGAGGAGGAGGAGGTCGACGAACAGAGGTCTTCTTCCTGATAGCAAAAGTGATATATGTTTCAAGGGCTATAAGTAATCTACAGCTGCCACTCTGGGCCGTGAAGACAGACATTGGGCCGAACCACTCGCTTGGGCCTTGGGCTTGGACAAGAAGCAGTGCTAATATTGCAGGCCCCTGCCCTGGGGCGGGGTAGGCCGACAGGGGGCTTCCGGCCTCACCCTGATGGGTCCTTTTTTCATTTTTATATTTAAAAAAAAATTAAAATTTCAAAAATATATGGCCGTTCCAAGAAATTTCAAAAATGGGCCCCTGTCGCCATGGGGAGGGCGACAGGCCCCTTGTCGCCTAGGCAGGGGGCGACATGCCTTTTTTGTAAAAAAAAATTTACAAACATGGATGACTTTATGCCTCCCAAACCATGGCCTCCAACACATGATGTTCCTCCCCCTGTACATGAACCTAGATCCAGAAAAGAGAGAAAGGGAAAGGCAAGAGGTTCGTCGAGCCATACTACACCACCTGCAGCACCACCATCTGTCAACTGGGATGGCGACCTAGATAATTTCATGCCATGATCTATAACATATGATGTTCATTGGTTTAAGATGTATTCGCATTTAGTATTGTTAATATTGTATTATGCTTGTATGTATGTCTTGTACCTAACTTGCATTCACTGGACATGTACATAATGTCGAGTTTGAATCGTAGTTAGTCCTAATGGAGCATCGAAGCATAAACATACCATCTATCGTATGTAATGGAAAATACGAGAGTGATCAGAGGCGAACGTTGAAGTGTACAAATAAGCGGTCCATAGCTATCTCATTACAAATAAACATCAGAGATACAAACATCGGATATATCTAACCACCCCTAGGGCGTTGGACCCTCTTAGCCCATTGCTGGGCACGGACATGGCCCTCGGAGTAGGTGTGACGATCCGGAGACCTCACCTGTCGCTCAGGATGCAAAAGGGGCTGTGGTGTCTGCAGCTGAGAGATCCCAAGTGGTGCTCCTCCTAGCTGTGAATACCCCAAGACATCGGGGTCACCGTGCGCGCCAGGTGAGTCTGGAGTCAAGCTGTCGAGTTCGTCTTAGGTGACGCCCTCGTTATCTGGAACGAACGTACTCGAAACAAACGCTGCGTAACATATAAACATAAACTAACATATGTTGAATGGTAAATTAGTGAGTGTATTGAGAGAGTGTTTTGTACCAGGTCGAAAGGAGGAAGAAGGTCTGGCGCCCGCATCGGGGTAGAATCCTACGCGTAAAATGCGGATGTTAGCGTACGCTCGTGTCTTTCGTCATGACATATAGAAACTGAAATACGAAACATAAACTAACTTGTGTAGGCCGGTATCTGTGGCCCCGGTACCATCCCTGGATACGGTCCGCCAACTGGTGGTGCCTCTCTAAACATTCCAGTATGGCCGAACGCAGTAGCTGGATCGTATCCTGTTTGTGATATTAGTAAATATGTAGCAACACTTGATATAATTTTAAAGAGATATCTACGTTACCTGCAGTTGTGTAGTACTGAGACGTCGGCTGGTGCGCGGTCGCCGGACACAGGAACGACGACGAGGCCTGGGATGACCCGTGGCTGTCTTTATACTACACACGGCTTCCCAAGTTGTGCAGTACTGAACGCAACTGGTCACGCTGCCTTGACCATGCCTCTGTCTGCTCAAACTGGGTCATTGGAGATCCGACACGTACCCTCGTCAGGTAAGTCGAGCAGTCCGTCTCCATCATGTTGCAATGGCGAAACTGCATCCATTGAGTAAAGGAATAGTTAGTAACACATGAATTATCTTATGAATATTAATATATATGCAAATATGATCAAGAGACTCACCGCGCCAGCTAGTGCCTCCACGTGGTGCCGGGCATAGCCATCCTGAGGCCTCGCCTGGTGTGCCTGCGGGTGAGTGTCAACATAAACCAGACGAGCCCGAGTCCGGGGTAAGTACCACGTGAGGTAAGTTCTAAAGGAGCTGTCTGTGTGTGGTCCTGTTGGATGGACCAAGTGCACGTCTGCCTGTTCCCATTGGTCCACCCACGGCTGAATCTTAGTGAGCCAATCAGCTGAGCACGGCAAGCCACTCCTTGACAACCTACAAAAGTGGATGACGAAAAATCGTTAGATTCGACACGAATGTATGAGCCAAGTTCATTCATAATTAACTGTGGTCCTGGCGACTGACACGCACCAACGCGTGGGCACCGAAAACTCCTGGCGCTGCACAAACTGTCTCATGACTCTCCAAGGGTAATATGCCTCAACCGCGATGTCGTAAACCAGGACGGCTGTAGTAAGCCATAGGCTCGCATTCGCGGAGCAGTGCTAAGACAGGCCTGCTGGTGCACGGGTAGCCACAGCCTCTGGGCTGTAAGGCTCCCAGACAATGTCCTCGGGCGTCAGCATGTCGAGCTCCGAAACAAACTCAGGATATGCGCGTCTAACCTGTGCATACTCCCAGGACCTCTGCAGTCCGAATAAGTAAAATTAAAAGTGCGCTAATGCATCGTGTAACAATGAATAACAAAATTAGATTTGTTGCGAATGTACCTGACGCCAGTTCCAGAGAGTTCCCATAGTGGGCATGTCGTACCTGACGGTAAATGACTGCAAGTACCGCCTCACCCCAGCTGTAGGACGGTACGTCCTCGTCCCCATCCGCAATCTACCGTGCATAAGGAAGGAGAATCCTATCGACCGAGTTGCCATGAGTGTTGTTGGACATGATGTAACCAAACAACCAAAGCAGGTACGCCTCCAGCGATCTGGTCACACTGTACTCGTCGGCATCCGCAGGCAACAGGGTAGGCTGCATAAACAATTAAGATTAATGGTTTCAACTGACAATGCAACATGTGAATTGTATCAATTAAACTTAAATATGCAATGAATATGTACTGTAAACTGTAGGAACCAGGTCTTCGAAGGACCTGCTGCTCGCGGGTGTGGGTTGATCGGACCTGCTTCTTCCACACGGTGAACCAGGTCAAAACGGGCCTCCAGGTCATCCTTCCACGAGGCCGTCACCACACGCGGACCTACAGCCTCCCCGACGATAGGGAGGCCGAGGAGGTAGGCCACGTCCTGCAGCGTAGGAGTCATCTCCCCACACGGGAGGTGGAACGTGTGTGTCTCCGGCTTCCATCTGTCAACGAGCGCCGTCAGGAGGGATTGGTCGAGCTGAACAAGCCCACCCTCGACAAGACGACCCAGAGTCAGTAGACCGGACTCACGTAACCTGCAATAAATAAAATTGTCGAAACAAAGGAATACCAATGAATACATAAGTGATAAACAATAATATTTCATTACATACCTGTCAACCCAATCGTGGTGTATAGAGATCTGCTCCCCAGGTGGACAAGGACGTAGCAACTCTAGGGCTCGGTGCTCAACTGCTGCAAAGAAAGACCTGTGGCTCGAGTCGATAACTGGGTCTAGCAAGGAGTCCATCTCCATACCTACATTCAAAAATATATGAGAACACATAGGTACATATATGTTCCATACAAACTGGACGCATGATATTTATACATTACAGATAGCTTCGATACAAACTGGACGCATGATTGATACATATGTACATATATGTTCCATACAAACTAGACGCATGATTGATACATAGGTATATATATGTTCCATACAAACTGGACGCACGATTACTACATATTACAGATAGGTTCGATACAAACTCCACGCACGATTAGTATATAGGTACAAACTGCACACTGGTGGATCATGACACCGAGTGCCTTCCACGAGCAATTCTCGCCGATGGTCGTCTGAACGTAGGAGGTGCTCCATCTATGGGATTTCTGGAAGGACCGGCGTCAGTAGCATCGTGAAGTGCATTCTGAGGACACTTTTTGTTGTTGTGACCCAATGCTCCACATTGGCTGCAACGCTTTTGTGTCTTGCTTGCCTCGGACTCGTCCATACCATTCCGAATACGACGTGTCTGACGGCGGCCTTTGCCTTTCTTAGTGGCTGGATCAGGAATAAACATCTTATCCTCATTATCCTGAATGAAAGGTCCCACTATTCCAATCCCGTATACCTCATGTCCCTAGGTGGATACAGCTGCTTCCTTGCTGAAGTAAGGTGAAACAAATACTCCTGGCTGCAACCCAGACTCTGCACATGCCGCAATGAGATGCGAGCATGGCAAATACAATAACTTAGGCTTCATGCAGTAGCAGAAGGCTTTGCCATCTATAGTAATCAAACTCTCTTGTACCACCCTATCTCTACGGATACCAGGACCAGTTCTATCCTTACATAGAACCTCAAATCTATGCTTCATTGTACCTGTCGATATGACGCGGTGTAGTTTGGCTTTTTCTATCTTCTGTTGCATATATTGTGTCACTCTTGTGCAAAACTGAATTTGGGGGTTGCTGATGTTTATGCTTGCAGCCATGTAACGCTCTCTGAAATACTTCATGCACCCATACATGATGAACTCAACAATTCCCACAAGAAGAAATGCACGACAACGCCGCATAACCATATTGAAACACTCTGCATGGTTCGTTGTCTGAATATCATACCGCATTCCGTTAGTATCATAAAGGAATGGCCATTTCTCCTTAGGTGCACCTCGAATCCGGTGTGAAAATGGCTTCTCAATTGAATTCCTAGCCTCTGCAGCCTGACTCGTGCTAGTTCCTGATGCCCTTACCTTCACTTGCTCTGCAGTCAACTGATCAAGCATCTGCCATAAAGCATTGAATTTTCTCTATTGATTTTGGATGCACAACCTCTTAAACATGTTCTTAAGATCATTGTTCTTGAAGTGGTCATAGAAGTTTGCACCCATATGCCTAATGCACCACCTGTTGTGGACATCGGGCCATAATGGAGGCGTTGTCGCAGTTCCGCGTTGCAATTTCATTATTGATTGTAGCAGACCTGCATGCCTATCACTAATAAGGCACACATCTGGACGTGCAGCAACAACACGAACCTTTACTCGTTCAAGGAACCAATACCAACTGTCTAAGTTCTCATTCTCAACAAATACAAATGCAAGCGGGACTATTTGGTTGTTGCAATCTACCCCGATTGCGGTGAGTATCTGACATTTATACCTTCCAGTCTGAAATGTGCCATCAATGCAGATCACCGGAAGACAACACTGAAATGCCCTAACACAGACACCTAGGCAAAAGAAAGCTTGTTGCAGAATGCTTTGCCCCCTAGTCACAGCTGGTACGAGGTATGTGTCATAAAAGCTTTCAGGATTTCTAGCAGCAACCTGGGATAACATACGAGGTAGGTTATCATATGATGCCTCGTATGTGACGAACCGCATCTCGAATACCTTTTGTTTAGCCCACTATGTCTTCAAATAATTAATGGTGTACTGGTAAGTCTGCTCAATGTGTCGAACAATCATTTTTGGCTCATAATTTAGGTTGTCCATAATCAACCCATATATTTGCTTTGCAACAAAATCACATGATATATTGCGATGCATGGGCTAAACTTCTGACAGCAAACAAGTGTGCTCTGTCACAATGGAACATTTCCAGTTCGACTTCCATTTTCCCTTGAATGCATGTACTCGCCATGGACATCCATCATTCACACACTTCACCTCATATTCTTTATTGCCAGACTTCACGACCCTAAATTCTCGCTTCAATGATATTGCACATACTCTCACAGCATCTTTTACGGCTTCAATATTTGGATATGTTGCACCTTGCACTACCTCATTCCCTCTGTACTCCAACTCCTTTTTTTCGTACGTCTTCTACGACATGATTGCCAAAACCATGCTCCTTCCACTCTTTTGGCAATGAGTACTGCTCGTCATCAGATGAGCCCTCATATTGTTCCATCTCCATTGCGGCTTGGTCTTCTGCCTCCATCTCGTACACGATGCTATGTATCATCTCTCCCTCATCAGCAAGGCCCTGGGTCCGAT
Organism: Panicum virgatum; assembly: GCF_016808335.1. Lineage (NCBI taxonomy): Eukaryota > Viridiplantae > Streptophyta > Magnoliopsida > Poales > Poaceae > Panicum > Panicum virgatum. Next base: position 8,822,055 of record NC_053146.1, read on the forward strand.
GTTTTATTTCTCTATCTCTTCTGACTCATCTTGCTCAACATAGTTGGTCTCTCTTCGAATACTCGGAGTTGCTTGATCTGCACCATGTTGGATTTCATTTTGTGTCTTCTCCCGAGTTTGAACAAGAATGGCCAGAGGCCACTCACGCTCTAGAGCTGCTTCCATGTACTTCTTCCAGTCATTAGTGTTGTGTATCATCATCAATTCCTATAAATCACTTTCTACTTCCCAATTAACAAGAGAATGGATGGTCATCACATGTGTCTCCGGATCAACACGGAACCCACGCTGCAGCCACTTATATCTGGAGCCAAAACTCATCTCCAGAGGTTTATCTATGGCGCGAGATGTGCACTTAAAGACAGAAATGTCTACTCCATTTGGCCCATACAAAATATTGTATTCACCAAAAAATACTTGAAACTGCATCTTGCTCGACATATCTGTATATCACAGAATACTTATCGAGTTATACTCTTTACTTCACTACCTTATTCAATAATCCGTAAAACCTAAGTATGGATTTCAACTACAACATTTAAGTATTCATAACTACGTGATGACAATCAAATTCTATACTGTATATGCGAAATTCTATTCTAAATCGTAATTAATTTATAAACACGTCTCTAATAGTATTGCAATTGTAATAATAAACGCGTAGTCTTAATTTCCTAAACTAATAATAAACGCGTATCCTTAAACTCCTACTTAAATTGGTTCTACTATAGCACTAATTAAATTTAATTACTCTATAATATCAATGGAAAAATACATAAGTTAAATATAAATACCTGCATATCACAAGTGCGGAATCCGGCAGGGCTTCGCCGCTTCCTTGGTCCTCACCCCTCTCTTTTTTTCTGGATTTTTGGTGGAAATTTTGGGCTCAAATGAGAAGGGAATGGGGGTGGATGGCTTATATAAAGGGGGGACCCTGTCGCCCGGGGGGCGCCCCCCGCCGCCGAGCCCCCGCGCCGCGCTGACCGAAGTCCGGTTTGTAAATTTTTTTAAAAAAAGGCCTGTCGCCCGCTGCCTAGGTGACAGGGGCCCAATTTTGAAATTTCTTGGAACGGCCATATATTTTTGAAATTTTATTTTTTTTAAATATAAAAATGAAAAAAAGGCCCTTGATGGCTCGCTGGTGGGGCTGCCGTTTCTGGTGGGCTGTGCAGGCATGCGGAAGTGGCTCTGGGAGCGCGGGGAGAAATCCCAGTCCAGTCTTAACTCTCAACCGGCTAGCAATAGAGACGCTATTTGTTCTATTTTTCTTCTTGGAGGCCTTGCCGATACGCAATTTGCATGGCCGTATTGTCATCGGGTGATACGGGAATTAGTCTTCTAGCTTTGCTTTGTTTTATAGTTTTTTTTCTTGTTTTGCGAAATCCGTCGTTTGAGATTTAGAGTCTAAGAACTCTTATAAAATTTGGCTATAGACATTCGCTTGTAAATGTTCAAAGCTGAGATTTTTCTATATTTAAAAAAACATCCCTTATTGCTAATAGGAGTAATTGGCTACCAATCTAGAACTACCCCCAATTATAATTCGTTTAACTTTTTTGACTTCAACTTTGACCACTTATCTTATTTAAAAATTTGTGCAAAATATCACTTCAACCACGATGCCAAAATGCGCACATCAAGCTCGGCCATTAATGGCCAACCATCTTTCCGTTGCTTTGTAACACTTGCTTATATGTATGAAATAAGAGCAGAAAACATCGCAGTTGTTCGCGGCACCAACCTCATATGGACATTTTCCAGTTTTGTGTTAATTAATGGAGACCGATATGGTGCATTTTAGTCATACCAAATTAAATGAACCATCAATTTTAGTATCTAGTGCCTTATATACATATAAATTTAAGGATTTCTGCACATTCATTTACTTAAATAACTCAGCCTTTAGTGCCTTGGTGTGAGTTGGTTCAAAGATTTCTCAAAACTTATTTTCTATTTGGAACTCTGTATCAGGATGCAACAATATCAAGATCTGGGTTCTTAGACATTAATTTGTAGTGGTACTGCCTTTTCACATGCTATAAGTACAAGTGCCCTGTGGTGCTCATTGTGACCAAAACAGCTAGTACAAGGATACCATTTGCACATGCTCCCATAGAGGCCATTGTTGTTATACTAGCACCAACAACACCATAGTAGTAGAAGATGCCTACAACACCAATCATTCGACTTCTTGTTTTTGCTTTAGTCTTTACCTTGTTCATAATGCCTCATGCCTGGGGCGAGCAGGATTGTTACCATGAGAAAGATGTTTTTTTGCACAAATGTGCTTTGAGCATTAAACGTGGCCTTGCCTACTTGCCTCCCAACCCCATTTGCTGTCGCGTCGTGCGAAAAATTGATATGACGTGTGTCTGCCGTGTCATCCAGCCTCCGGAGGAGGAAAACATAGATGTGCGCCATGCTTATTTTGTTTCACAAGATTGCGGCAAACCGGTGCCTGCTGGAAACAAATGCGGGAGTAAGTGCCTGCTAATACTACTTATTAGTTTCTTAACTACTTTATTTGACACTTCTATGATATAATATGATGCATGTTAACAGGTTGAAATAAAGGTAGTAATGAAGTACAGCATGGCCTTTGTTTGTATTTTTAGGTTGGACTATTCCTGGGGCAGAGGTACCACCACCGCATCATCCATGAGAGTGCAGGAAAGGAAGCGAATAAAGGAATGATCATGAAAGAATAAATGTATCCACATCTGAGGAGATGGAAACGACGTGCTTTCAGGTTGAGTCCAAAAATATAAGCAGCACAAATGCACAATGCAAGTCATGCATGTAATGTAACATATATATTATATGTATGAATATGTGGAACAAACCTCTTTTTTTATCTCTCAAATCTTGCCTTAATTTCATCAAAGGGTTCAGTTAAGTCAGGAACCACCCAAGCACCTGCAAAGTCCATGAAGAGTTCATGTGCACGAGAATCACACAAGCAAAGGATATTCCCTCCGTCCTGTAATAAAAGGCATCGAAGGATCCAAAATGTGTACTCCAATACAAGGCATTCTAGGACTTTTGGACAAGTGGTAAAAGAAATTATTTAATTTTCCTTGGCTGGATCTCAGCTGCATAAGTATCTTTTCTATTCCTTCCTCCGCTGCTTAATCTTAAGAACAACTTAAATTACGGCCGGTAAATGAAGGGCTCTCAGAGGGTACACAAGTCTTTTGTTCTCTCAGTCTGTTTGAGAATTGCTAGAATGCCTTGTATTATAGGACGGACGGAGTAAAGTAATAGCTTATACGTTTACTAGATTTTGTTGGATTTCTGCCTTGGCTTACTAGGGACGAAATACTGTTGTTCAACGTCATCAACGCATGATTATCTATTTTTACATGGGTGATGGCATCCTCGGTCCTGAACATTTCGAGGACAATTTTTTTTCCGAAACTTTGAGCAAAGCCTCCCCCCAATTCAACCTCCAATTCAGAGGTCCAACCAGCAGGTTTCGATTTCACATATTAAAATTCGAATTTAAAACTTTACACTCAAGAACATCCAGATCATTCAACTCAGAGCAACAGACCTTGATATCATATCATACTAGATATATATGCTAATTTCTGTACAATACACGGTCCTGACATTCCGGGTGGCTGGGAAGATATAAAATGAGAGGCCTTTTATTTTGGTGGAAACATATTTATAATAATGATTATTTGTCTGCAATGCAACCAATAGGATGTGTCTCGTTTCAAAAAAAAAACCAATAGGATGTGTGTGCACAAGAGCTCCCTGTTCCATGCTGGGCACACAACTGCTACTGTCTGTCAAGAAGAAGAGAGAGAGTGGTACCCATGACACAACCGGCCAGGCGCTCAGATTCAGGTCCTGGCTCTGGCACATTGCTTGTGGCTGCTGCTGTCCGACCCGGGATTATCGCAGTGACGTCTCTCTTGCAGTAAGCTGGCTGTTTGGGCAACGGAAGCGCAGCATCCTCGCAGCTCAGCATCAGAACAACGTCCCACATGGTAGGGCGGTCCTCACGGTTCTCCTCCACGCAGAGCAGGGCTATCTGAATGCATCTCATTATCTCAGCCGCTCGAGATTCACCCCGGAGCAAGGGATCGACAAACTCAATCAATCGTCCACGATTCCAAAGGTCCCACACCTGAGAAAGAAAGAATTATTCCAGGTTACAGTAAATGGTATTTCAGTAATTATATTAATTAATCTTTCTTTGAGCAAGAGTATTCTACTCTTCTGACTGCAAATGCAAGCTCACTAAAATCGAAAGCAGGCCATATATGCAGTGTCCAGCTTCAGGTGTCAACAAACTGCAGGCTCTTGAGATGGTATATACATAGACAAGTTTGCTCTAGATAAACCTTGTAAAACTCCTGCCGACTAAAGCTCAAGGAACTTGCATGCTCGAAAGTTTACTTACCCATGTATTGAGAGGCCCATAATCACGTGGTCCACTTGAAAGCGGACAAAATCTCTTTCCACTAATAATCTGGAGAAGCAAGGCCCCAAAGCTATAGACATCAGACTTCATTGAGAAAAGACCTTTTTCTCGATATTCAGGGGCCACAAAACCGCTGAAGAAAAAAAGGTATAAGTTAACACCTTCAGTTAAGGAATAGAAAATTAGAAATATAAACAATGCAAAACAAATATATATTAGAAATCTTACGGTGTGCCAAACACGTTTTCTTCAAGCACTTCATCGACACCTGGATTTAATATTTTGGATAAGCCAAAGTCAGAAATCTTAGGAGTCATATCAGAATCCAAGAGGATGTTGCTTGGTTTCAAATCACGGTGGATAATATGCATCCCACATTGCTTGTGCAGGTAGGCGACTCCCTGAGCTACACCTTCAATTATTTTATAGCGCACTGGCCAGTCAATCGACTTCCCGGTTTTTCCTGTAAATGCGGAACCATTAATAGAGACAATGAAGTTTGTATATCTGTAAAGATAATACAACCGAATCGTTATTTGCGACATACCAAAGATAAATGAATCCAAGTTTCCATTCAACATGTATGCATAGACCAAAATCTTCTCTCTTCCATGGTAGCAATAACCTAGAAGCTTCACTATGTTTATATGTTGAAGCTGTGTGATAGATCGAATCTCATTGTCAAAATCTAGTTCTTGGAAATCCAGGCTAGTGGGTACATCCAAACGCCTTTTGATGGCCACCTCGCGTCCATCAAGCAATAAACCCTTGGGAGTATAGACGCCAAGATCAAATGCTTTCCTAAATGAACTAACTGCAATGTATGTGGCGGTTGACAGCAACATATAGATTTCCTAGCTATTGTAGCACTTGCTAAATAAATAAGCAAGATTTTATTATTCACTCTGGAATCTCAGATTCTCAGTGCTGCTTTGCCTTGAACCTTAAAGGGTCATTGTCATTCACTAATAAATATATTTTGTACTTTCGATGCAGCTGTACAAAAGGAGCCAGTAAAAAATATAGCTATTCACAATCCTCATGAAAGCCTAGGTTGCAAAGTAAATTACATAATTCTCCAGGTTATGATGGTAAATTTATTTAGAACTTCCATTAAAAAAAATGCTATTTGGTTTCTTTAGAAGCAGCATGAAGTTTAGTTATAACAGCAAGATCAATCTACTTGTCTGACACATGTAAATGCTAAGCTTTAAGCTGCCCCTCCATTTAGGCATTTCACATTAAGGAGTGTTTGTTCACATAACCAGGTTCATCCAATGTACTGCCTAAATAACATAAATCGTTATTCCTTCTGATGGGTACAAGGCACTAACATTGCTAGAAAACGTGATATATATAAATTGAATTATTTCTCTTGTAAAGAATCCAAAAGGCTAAAAGTTGAAAGGAAGAGTGCCCCCTACCAGTGGGGGCTTCCCCCGCTGTACAATTTTTTTTTTAAAAAGTGCATCCCCTACCTTGTATACAATGCTAAAGCCACCTAGTCCAATCTTACTTCCAGGTGAGAAGTTATTTGTCGCATCCACTAATTCCAAGAAATTGAAATCTTTAAACCCTGTCAGAAAACAAAAATTAGCTGCAACTCATTGAAAATTTAGCATTTCAGCTATATATCCCTTTTTCTACGTTCATGGTATGAGGAATCTTATTTTCTTAAAAACAGGAATCTGGAAGAGTGAATGTTTATAACGAACGTGGTACAACGCACTACAAGGGATGTTGAAATGGTTTGACAATGATGCATAGCTAGCTCAAGCTGCTCAACTTGTACAATAAATAATACATGCAGGGATAATGCATAGCTAGAGATTTTTTTTTAAAATTAGCTAGTTCCTAAACTCTTACCTCTTACTTCAGGAACAATAGATCTATGCATAATGTTGGCCCCGACATCTTTTTTCATCCATGGAAACTTGATTCTCCTTGATCTGATTCGAAATGTTTCAACAACATTTTGAGGGCCTGCAAGGAATCTGATCTAAGATTCTTGTGCTATTTAGGCAGAGAGAGAACAGTCAGCAAAATGAATACAATCACGACGGGAAACAACTCTATGTTTACCATATCTCAAATGCTAGTATAGCTGACATTTTGTCCAAAGATGTGCTTTGGAAGGCATCTTTGTGGTTTGGACCAGCCCCAAGCCCTCAACATAATTTTTGAAGTTCAAAGAGAATACGGTCAAATAGACTACCTTATTTGACCTGTGCTGGATACCAAATATTGTCTTAATCTAAAAACTAGTTAAACTAAGTTTACTGTCAGATTGGAACTTGCACTATTTTATCAATGGTGATGATATATGCCTGTTGGATCAACACAATAACATATGAAAATGCTGACATTGTTAGTTGATTAGTTCCATTGGTTTATTGATGCTATCGAATTGAATTGATGTATGACAAACCGATCAAAAAATTGGATTGTGACTACCATTGGCTATATCACCTAATTTACATACAAATTACATGAAAAAAAAATGAATGCACACATGCATTCTACGTAAGATTATAGGTACTGTAGTCAATTATCAGGTAAGTATACACAATGAAGAATTACAATAAAATATATTGGAATACCAACATTTAGGAGTGCACTATTTCACACAAAACAGTAAATCTACCAGCACAATCACCTGCTACTTGGTACTCAGTAACTTTGAATGGCTCAGTTGCTGCTCGAGTTCTTTCAAATGCACCGCTCATTTCAGTCCTGACAATGTTATAGTTAATCAACAATAGCACACCTAACAAACCTTGCCTCACAAAAGATAAAAAAACAAATGTATTCAACAAATAAACATATATAAAAATAGCTTACCTAACATCAGGATTTGAATGACTAGTAAATGACCTAACCAACTTCGCTGTATCCTGAAATAACAAATTAGTTCAATTTTATGTTAAATTTATGAAGCAAAAGCTGTAGCTGATAATTGCAATTATAAGCTTCTAAATCTAATATCAACATTGGCAAGGTCAAATCCCGCATAAGACAAACAGACAGAAATCATAAACTGCAGTATTTATTATCTCTTTCATGATACAATGATTCAATAAAATTCTCCTTGCCACCCCAAATGCATCTTTTTTAATCCCTATGGTTTACAGTTGTTTGACCTTCGCAGTTACCCCCTGCAATCTAGTGCTAGAATCCACTAGAGTTGGAGCTTTTCTTTTGAGGCAAAGGTACGTCCAGTGGAATATTCTGACATGTTGAAATAAGGTATTTTTAACTCATAAATTGATAATCTTTGTACATGTAGTTATATCCTTCCAGTCTCATCCACTGCTAAAGAAAAAGGTGTACTGATTATTTTTTTGCTTAAGTATTCAAATAAACAGGAAAGTAAGGAATATTACCTCATTCTGCGGAGGATGGACACCATTCAGAATACGTACAAGAAGACGTGTGGTGTCGATGTGACTAAGGACAGGAAAGAGTTGGAGGTAGAAGTCGATACTGTTCTGTACCTCGCTAAACTTATTGGCTAGCTTCTCGCCATAGAAAAAGAGGTATATATTACGGCTGTTCTGGCAGGATGTTACAAGGATATATGCACAACAGAGGGTATGTTCAAGTCCGTCGAGTGGTCTCCTAGTCTCTGGACGCTGCATCATCTCTGAGCCCTCTATGCTCTGCAGCAGGTCAGCGATCATCTGGACCCGCTGCTCGAGCTGCTTGCAGGCCTTCTTATTACGGCGAACCGTGTGCACCGCCTTCATGATCATTGAGGTGAGCCCAAAGGCATCCAATCCAGACAGCTGTGCAATTGTGGCTGCCTGCCCTAAGCCATTCAACAGTGCCATCTCTTTTTCCTGCTTCTGATTTACACTCTGCAAAACTGCACAATAAGATAATTTGGTTCAGCTCTCAATGGAATATGAAATGTATATATGCAGAATGCTCTGTTGTCTCTTTGGTCTTGTGTTTATACATGATCTAGTATTTTCTTCTTATTTAGTGAAATGATATGCACTTCTCCTTTGTATTCAAGAACCAAAAGCACTATGGGTCTGCTTGGCACAGCTCCAGCTAAACAAATTTTTGGTGCCGGTCATCCCTAACTCTATAAATTCTTTAGAGTTGGAGCTGTGGGCACGTGTAAGGTATTATATTAAGTAATTACATCATTATTTTGCAAGCACATTTGTTTAAACCACTTCATTCCATTTTGCAAACTCGAAATCTTTCTTGGATCTAGGAGATAGAGCTGTGCCAAGGCCGTACTATGTATAATCACTTACTAACTTCATTACTGCTTGAATTAAAAATGCAACAGCTCATTGCATTCCTGTCAATGTCAAGTAGTGATATGGCCTTATCAGACCTATTGGACATTCTGTATACTTTTAGTTCCATGCCTACAAAATGACAGAATGATGAACAACAGCCCAGAGTAGTTTTCTAGCACAAATAGAAAACACTACAATTCACATATTTTAGTGGCGTTTACTACCATTGATGTTCTAAAGTAATATGCACTGAAGTCTCATACTGATGTACTCTATGAAGCATATAACAGAATAACACAAATTAATTGCACTGGAACGTTGAACGATGAATTGATTCTTAATGATGTACTCTGTCTCTTCTCAGACAGGTGAAAATAAATGTTTTGTTAGATGTACAAATGCATCACAAGAAAGAAAAACCAAAGAAGCAGAAATGGTATAAAACATGTGCTAAGAATATCATACCTAGCTAGCATCAGGAATTGAATTACTAGCAACTGACCCAGGCAACGTTTCTTAATCCTGAAATATCAAAGAAGTTGTTATATAGGAATTGACTTAATATCTACTGACCCAGGCAAAAGCAGTTCTTATATAGGATGCCACAAGGAGAGAAGCGGAAACAGGACAGGAAGATGGTGCATTGGAAGCGACATCAGACAAAAGCACAAAGCTGCTCGTTTCTTGCAGTCACAAAAAGAATCTGAATATCCTCAAAGGTCAAGACAAGGCTGGCTGCGTCATCATCCACCATCTCCCTCCAATATGAAGATATACTTGATCCTTGCCTTGGCACTTGTGAAGAAACGGTACAAGACGACACAGCCAAGTCCCAAGTGCTTCTGTCTGGACAAAGCGGGCCCTTTGTCGGTTCGACGGGGATGAGCTCTCCATGTTCGTGGGAAAGAGCCCACCCATGCTCCGATTGGCCCCAGCATCAGCCGACAAAGATGCAGTCGCACTCAATCCTCGTTCGGCTAAGGTTTCGCTCGGCAGGGACAAGGCAAGGTAGGGGAGGATGCTTCTGACCATTTTCACGAACACCTTGTGCGCGTGAAGGCAGCACCACTACGACGGTAACTTCCTCGTAGGGATTGAATCGCGCGGCAACCCCGCGCGGCGTTGTTGTTGTCGAATGCCAACAGACATGGCATGAGGCTGGGCTTCCGAAGTAGCATTTAGATTTGGATTTGGCTTGACGGCAAGGAGGCGCCGGCCACCGCCGGCAAGGCAGCAGCTCGTCATCGGACGCGGCCGGGAGACTATTTTGCTATTGGGCCAATTTTGTTATATTTTTGTGGCCCAAGAGAAGGCCTAACCAAATCATGTATGCCTAATAGCAGCCCAGCTTAAAAGAAATTAGAAATAAATTCGCAAACATCGCCAAGGTCTGGGCCGCGGCTAGCAGCCCATGGCCCACACAAAGTGATGAACACGAAAGAAGGAAAGGAGAGAAAAACAAAATAAGAAAATGAAAGGAAAACAAAATTGCTGACATCAGCGAATGCAGTACAAAAATGAAGCTCTCTAAGACATGTTTCCAAAAACGAGCGTTCAAATTAAATATAAATTACACCATGTGTGTCTCACAATATGGTCCACGACCACAGTTCAGTATGTCTATGATATTTCGTTATCTTCAACAAGATCTAGAAAAATCACACCAATTATTAAATATCACAATTTAAATACAAATAAGAAGCATCATATTTCAACTATCAGGTTCTTTTTTGTGGTACTTTCTACTAAGTTTGAGTCTTCGAATACTCGCATTTACAACCATTTATGGGGAGGCACATACTCAAGAAATTTATTTGTTTGACGCCTATATAAATTAATGGATAACAAACTCCATAAAGAAATAGTGAATTGTATGAAATCCGGCCATATTAATGCTTATGGAAATAATTCATGCGTGTGAAAATGCCAATCAATATGTCCATATAAAAGTATACTAAGTTTAGAAGCTGGAAAAGTTACTATCCTTGCCGGTCCACTTTATCTGGCTTAACTTCTTAAAATAAAATTTAGACTCGATTTTCTACTATCTCACTATTTTGGTTGGTCCAATCTACCACAAGAAATTTGCAATTTTGTTTCTTCATGTGCATGTTGAGTTTTAACAGCATCTTCAACAGATTACTCATCCATCTCTCTAATATTAAAAAAAATAATATTTTAATGATGAAGGTGCTCCAACAGATTACCAATCCAATTCTCATTAGCTATAAATTTTTGGCAATCACCAAAACACAACTCCCTCTCCCCTAAATGTAGGCGTTTTTCATCTACCTTATTCTTGGTGATTGCATTTTGGTAGTATGCTGCAGCAACTATTAACTAAAACACAAAAAGTAGTTATTGGTAATGGAGAGAGAATATGTTTTGGATATGGGATATGAGTAATCTGTTGGAGATGCTCTAAGTTCAATCTTTATCGGTGGATTGATAATATTATAATTTATTTTAATTTTCATAACTATTATCATACATTAGAATCCTTTAATACGAAATTGACCCTAGAGTGCATCATTCTTCGGTTGAAAAGGTGAAGGGCGCGTGGCTGGCCTCTGATCGGGCCAGCACAGCACGTATGGCTCCTGGGCTCCGGCCATGGCCCCGATCGGAGGTGTGAAAATAGGATTTTTGGAGCACTTGTTAGCTCTACAAATTCTAAAATTGATCCTTATATCCATAATTTTACGGAACAGGAGTTTGTTGGCACGAGGATTTATAAGTGGAGCTGAAATTCATAGAGCGGAGCAATCCCAAATAGGCCAAAAGCCCTTAGATTAGTAGTTGGGATCTAAGTCGAGTCTTAAATTGGAGTTTCAGAGTTAGGTATAAGTGTCTCGTATCTTTTATTTTTTCTTGCAAGGCTTTGTATTTACCAATATGAGGGGCTGTTTGAAAGAGCTTCATCTAATTCGATTTTCTATGGGAGCCGATTCTCTAAGAAGATTCACTAGCTGAAAGTGATTCTCTATGATTCTTTTATATTAGTTTTATAAAAATAGATTTAGTATAAAAAGTGGATCAAGAGAACCTACTCTTTTTTCAACCCCCAGCTGCTTAGTTTACTTTAAAGAATCACTCCATGGAATCAGTATAGAATCACTTCTCTCAGAAAACTATTTGGCAGAGCTTCTCTAGGATTCAGCCTAGAAGCTGCTCCAAGAGATCTGCCAAACAGGGTCGAAATATCTTCACTACCGGAAACCGCATATTTGCTGAGTGCCAAGGGCTTTGCTGAGTGCCAAAGGCACAGCACTCGGCAAACACGTGGCACACAGCATGTCCAAACTTTGCCGAGTGCCGGCCGTCGGCAAAGCTTGCACTCGGCATATTTGATCTTTGCCGAGTGCCGCTGCGCCCGCACACAGCAAAGGCCGGGCACGTGTTTGCCGAGTGCTGTGCTGACGGCCGTTAGCCTTTGCCGAGTGCTGAAATCATGGCAGTCGGCAAAGCCCAAACTTCGCCGAGTGTAATCCGGTCTTTGCCGAGTGTAACTGGCACTCGGCAAAGTGCCAGATTCCGATTGTGCTTCCTTACTTGCTTGAGTTGAGCTTTACTTTTTTTTGTTTACTAGGTTGAGTGGAATTTGTTTTTTTTGAGAGCCGCGTTAAGCAATTTTACTATATACTTTTTCTGTCCTGTAATATGAAGCATTCTAGCAATTTCATAACAAATTAAGAGAGAGAATAAAAGATGCATGTATCCTCCAACTTTAAGAGCTCTTAATTTACCAGCTATATTAAAGTTACTCCTAAAATTGACAAAAGATGCATATGCAGGGAAGGAATAAAAAAGATAAATATGCAGCTAAGAGACAAGGATAATCAAATGATTGCCTTTGATCGATACTTGTCCAAAACTCTTATAGAATGCCTTATATTCGAGTATAAATTTTGACTTGTTCAATGCTTTATATTCTAGTTCAATGCTTTATATTCTAGGACCGAGGGAGTAGATGGTGATAGGCTTGTCCATCCTTGGAGTCAAAACAATTTATTTGCTAGGGCCAGTCATTAAGCAATTTTAAGTAGAAAGTTTTAAAAAAGATACTATTCACTCCCAACTGTTTGCACAAATGTACCTAGACGGAAAAAGGAACGATACAATGCGTGATGATACATTTCCATACACAAAAGAGAAATCTTGGCATCTGATCATGACGAATAATGAACATTCCATAAACTAAAATGATGGCACGCTATAAAGCAACTACATGTAGAAGAGAGTGGCCACTGATCTGACCATACAAGCTTTGCAGGCCACGACAACGACATCCATGGCCTCCTCTTTATTCACCAACCGTAACAGCTTTCTTATTCCGCTCGTCGGACTCCTGTCCGTCCACTTCGCCGCCTTGGATGTCGCCGGCGAGCCCCCCAGCGTTGTGCCCTCGGGGTGCAAGTTCGCGGCCGCCGCCGGTGGTGGCACCTTCACCGAAGACTTCTGCTTGTCGGCCCTGACCGGCCACAGCGTCGGCGCCACGGACTACGGCGACCTCGCCCTCTTCGCGGTCGATCTCGCCACGGCCAACGCCACCGCCACCGAGGCGAAGATCGACTCCCTGCTCGCCGGTGGCGACGGCGCGCTGGCGGACTGCCTGAGGGCGTGCCGGTCGCTGTACGACACCGTGGTGCACGTCTACCAGCCGGACTGCCACGCCGCCGTGAAGGACCGGAAGTTCGTCGACGGGAATCTGTGCCTCAGCAGGACGGCGCGGGCGCCCGTGGAGTGCGAGCTGGCGTTCAAGCAGCGGAGCGTCGCGTCGCCGGTGGCCGCGGAGGACGACGCCCTCGCCAAGCTCGCCAACCTCGCGATCGCGCTGAGCACGATCACGCGCTGAGCTCGATCGCCTGATCATACGCCTACATTTTGTGACCATTTTTCTCATGACCTCTTTACAGTAAAAAAACAGAGATTATCCACAATAATAACAGTATATATTTATTTGGCATATTTTCATGGGTATCCGCTCTGGCCTTGTGGCGCGGTGAGAGCAGGGACGGTCTCCCCAAATGGCTACGATACGACTACGAACGACTCTCTCAGGGACGGGGATGATAGTGACGCGGCGGAAGATCCGGCCGGCCGCTGAAATCTCGCCTGCGCTGCCTCGTGCGCACGCCATGCCCGCCACACGCCGCGAGCCCAGCCCACCTGTCGGTCTCCTTCGCGGGTTCGCCGCCAGGGCGCTGGCATCACACCCTAGCCAGTCAGATCAGTCATCAGATGCAAGCTGTCGAGTCTCCTGGGTGCCCTGCCTAGAGGCAGGGCAGGGTGGTGGGTGGAAGCCAGAAACGGCCTGAACTCGGCGCCGCTCCGGCGCGCCATGACCGGACGCGGACAGGACCTCAATGGTGGGTGTCTCAAGTCCGTCGTGTGCAGTTGAGATTGGGAGCACCTCAACCCTTAATAGGGCCTTCCTCGCACGTCGCGCGCGGGCGCACGGTAGCCGGTGGCCGACTGGCAATTCGGTGGCTTAGGAGAAGCAGTGGCTTGCCCACTTCGCCGGAGTCGTAGAGGTGCTGCATCTGCTCTGTCTTCCGGCGAGGCTTGTCCCCGTGCCGCAAGCAACGGACACACGCCGCTGGGCTGGTGCCCATCAGAGGCTGTGGAGAATAATCCTTGTTTCTAGTTCTGTTAGTTTGTTTAGGCAGTTAGCCGCGCGCGTGATCTGGTCATCCGGGTTGCGCGCGATGTGGAGCTCTGATGTACTGGAGCGCGTCCTTCGGATCATGGTTACCGCGCTTGGGATGGCGGGCGCACACGTCCCAGGGCTGCGAGAGAGTCGACCTGATGGCCTTTGTAATCCCGTACTTAAGCTAAAATGATAGAGTCAGAAAATGCTGCCGCATCGCAGCGCACATCATGCTTGTGTTCATCTGCTCCACTGTGTTCGCGTTGAGTGCGTGCGTGTGTTCCAGGTGCTCTCGCCGGCAACTCGGGAGGAGTTGTCTCTCCGGCGAGCTCTGAGCCTCTGATAGAGGCTGCCTGCTAGCGCTAGAATGTTGGCCTTGCCCTCACTCACACACTCGCGATCAGCTCGCCGGAGTTGGAGACAACACACAAGACTTGCCGGCGACGAACGCCGCGGAGCATAAGCTCCTGTATCTTGGCTTGTATTGATAAAAAAAACGGACTCGGCAAGACTTCTGAACTAGGAGTACATGGTGTATTTAACCACCAGGGACGCACCATGGAGCTCACCTCCACTCACCCGGCCTTCACGCCATGATCAGCACGACGCGCTCAACAAACACCGTGAGAGCCATCCGCTCATCTCGGACTATGCGGCTTCTTCCGTGCTGACCGGCTCCATGCACACATGCACTCCACATGATCCTCGACTTCTAACTGCCTACGACCCTATCCACACAGCAGCCTGGGCACAAACATGTGCACGGACTGCACCTAGACTCCAACACGATCAACAGCCCTAAACAGCCGTGATCCAAACTGCAACACGCACGCACACATGATCCTCGACTCCAGAACGTGTCGCACCCGCGCGGCGCGCCCGACCTCGCCACAGCCTCCCTGCTGGCGCCCACACGCACGAACACAACGCGACACGTAACACACACACGGACTCACGCACGCCCGGAACAGACCATGGCGTGATTATTCCTAACATAGAATTGGCGCGGCAGACAAGGCGGCAAACACCGAATCAACTCGGCGCGGCACCGGCGGCGACGAGCATGCCCGGAATAAGGCCCGTCGTCGCCGTGTCCACCCGACGCCACTGTAGCTGCTGGACGCGGCCCGGAACGCCGGGTCCATGTCGCGGGAGTTGTTCGTCATCGCCATCTCCGTCGTCGTCGTGTCGCCCGCCGCCGTCTGCAGCAGAGCAGCTTCTGCCGCGCGATCGACGAGGGCCAGCTGCTACGTGCCGCGCCGTTGACCTGGTAGGCCGTAGGCGGCCGCGGCGGACGGGCGGAGGAGGAGCCGTACGTGGCATGCGCCGACCGCGTGCGCAACGGAGAGCGCGGTGAGGTCGCCGTTGCCGGGGGCCGAGGCCCCTGACGTGACGGCGAAGCTTTGAGGCGGGGCCCAGGAGCGCGGCGTCCGCGGACGACGCCGCGCCGTCCTCGCGGCCGTGGCGGACTCCACGGCCGGCGTCAGCGGATCCTCCCGCCGTTGAGGATGGTTGCCGCGCCGCGCGCCACGAAGGCGACGATATCTTATCGGCGCAGGAGGCAGTGGTGCCGCCGCCCGCGGCTGAACTAAGGCTCGATCAGGAAAGGCAGCGGCTTGTTCACTTCGCCGGGGAAGGCGGCCAGAAGTGGCGCGAGCGCGATCAGACTTGTTCGTGGACGTTCTATGTTTTATTGTTGCAAAAATAAGTGAAACGAATATGGCACCATTTATGCCATTTCGAGTGATTTTGGTGATCGAATAACAACACAATACTTGGACTAATATGATTGTTAAGATGACCATTCTCAAGCTTTAAGGTTCAAGTGATGACAAAGAGAAAGAGAAGATAGGCGTAGCAAGGCCCGAAGGGCCGCCCCTACGGGGGTTTCGCTACCCGGTTAGCGGACGGGGGTCGAGGGGGAGCCGCCCCTTGCGGGTCTCAGGGCAGCACCCTGAAAGCTCTTCGGTTAGTAGCACCGGAAGAACCGACGTCTGAGCATCGGTGCATCCGATGGTTGTCGGAAGAACCGACGCCATGGTATTTTGGTGCAGAAGGGAATCGAAGCCAAGTCTGCTTATAGGCACCGGTTGAACCGATAGGTCAAAAAGGGGCATCGGTGCATTGGGCGTACTGTGTTCCAGAGACGATGCAAGTCGCGCAAGAGCCAAGTCTTCAACACCGGTTGAACCGGTGAAGCATCGGTGCATACCATCGGTGTAATGACGTCAGCGCTCAGGAGAAGATCCTTAAGCACCGGATGAACCGGTGATGCATCGGTACAAAAAGCATCGGTTCAACCGATGATCACTGCGTCAGTTGTCAGGAGTTCAACGGCTACTTCGAGTTATGAGTGACCGGATGAACCGACGCTACCCCAGCCAGAGGCATCGGTTCATCCGGTGATACGCAGATTTCTGCTGACCGTTGGAGCAACGGCTACAAGACTTGGTGGCCTATATATACGCCTCACCCCGGCCGGCCATTTGAAGATTGCTGGAGTTGCTGGACATCCCACACACACCCAAGAACATCTCCAAGCCATACAAAAGCATCAAGATCATATCCTTAGCCCTTAGCACACTTTGAGAGTGTTGTGTAAAGGATTAGCTCTTAGTGAGTGAGGTTGCAAGGCTTCGAGCTTTTGTGCTGTGGTTCATTAGCGAACCAAAACAAGAGCTTGGTGCGCCAGCACCTTGGAGCGTGAAGCTCGCCGGCAACGTCATCGACCCTCCGACTTGGTGTGGAGCGGCGACGACATCTTTGTGCGGGGGACGTGGAGACCCCCATCCTTTGTGGAGAAGCTCTTTAGTGGAACTCGGGGCCAAGGTGACCGTGATTGTGTTCACGGAAGAAACTTGGTGGCCGAGTAGCAATACTCTTAGTGAGTGCTACAACAACGTGGATGTAGGTGTGCCTTTGTGGCTAACCGAACCACGGGATAAACACCCGCGTCAAGAGTTTGCTATCTCCTATCCCGCTCATTAAGCTTCCGCATTTCATACTAGCATTTTGTGTGACTTTACTTTCATAGAATAGTTTCTTGATAGGAAAGACTATAAGTTGCTAAACTCTTTTGGGATAGGGGTTTTACACTAGAACAACCTAGTTGCACATCTAAATAGCATGTTTTAGTTTAAATTTTGTGCAAACTAGTTGGAGCCATAGTTCTAAGTTTTTATTAGTGCCTAATTCACCCCTCCCCCTCTTAGGCTAGAGCACCCGATAACTTTCAATAAGATCCAGCCTGCTCATGTACCATAAAAAGAAATAAAAAAGAATCAGAGTTTGAATCACTTCAGTTTCCTGTTGAGATCAATCCTCGGGTGATTATGGTTGTCACGCTTGACGGAGCAGATAAATGGATGGAAAGGCAAGACCGCAAGAGAATGATAATTAAAAAAAGAAAGTGTTGTTATTTTGAACAATTTATTTCTAGCACTGTTCCTGATAAAGAGATTAAAAGGAAATGATCACGAAATGTCATCGGTTAAGATATCTTGTCGGGTAAGACTGCAAGAGGATGATTGGTAAGGACGTACTGATGACACCCTGAAAAAAGCCGTCTAAAAAAATAGTTGATGAGGGCTGCATGTACGAAGGTACCACCAAGGTTTGCTGCTCTCGCTATCATAGTAATACTAGAGCATAAGCGTTCTAGTCTTCTAGATGGTAGATACTGCAAGTTCCCTTCTTTCCAGCTGTAGGATTCTGGCGCTACGTGTGACTGCTGCCCGTCATGATCAGGCTGCACAATGGCCGACAACAGTCCGTAGACATAAAAGTTCTAGTGTTCTCATCATGCTTGTTTCTCATGGTTGTGGAAGCCTTTAGTTCCTGACACCTTCTAATCCTGCGGACTAAACTATGTAGATGCCAGGTGAACGTTGTCTATGCTGAAGGAGCGATGCATTTTGGCGAGCATTGCAAACAAGGAGACATGCACATCATTGTTGCATTGCCTCACCCTAACTTATATGGGTCTGTGGGTTGAGATCTCAATGGATCGGTTTCAATTTGAAGCCATATTCCTAACTGCTAGCTCTAGTCGTTAATTTACATGACGTTTTGGACAAAAAAAAAAGAATGACTTTGTTGTTTTTCGCTGTCCTGTAATAAATAGAGGGACTACTACTAAGGAAACCAATGCAACACCAACAAGTTACAAGATCTGGATTAACCCACGGAGGGTTCCTAGCATTAAATAGGTTCAAGTGGTGGCACTGGAGCAGATTCAGTTGTGCTTCTTACATCAGCTTCAGCCTTCAGGTTGATGATACAGCCAAAACAACATGCTCATCAGCAGATGACTAGATGGGCACAAATGCTGCTTAACTGGCATGTGAGCAGGCACCACGGGCAAATAGCTGAATTCAGTAGCGTCTGAAAATGCCAGGTCAATTTCGTGGCGTCTGGTAGTTAATTGCAGGCCAATATTGGCAGGCATACAAGTTGCTAGGGCCCGTGAGAATTCAGAATCTTAGGCGGCAATTCAGTTTTTTATTGCTTCACAGGTAAAACTAAAAAGAAAAGAAAACACCTGCTGTTGGATAATTGGTATGGCATCATAAAAAATAACTGTTACCGCCGACATGTGGATTCCATGGCTGCCGTTGCCGCCTCTCCATCTTGGTTGGTGGGATATCTTCACCAATACAACAATGTTACTTGAAAATTCCTGATGCCTTCAAAACCTATACATATAGAAGCACAAGCACGTACTTCATCTGTATACCATCTGAGGGCCGATCTTCTCCATTTTCATGACACGAATTGGAAAATACAGGTCCGAAAAGGTTCAGCTCGGTACACACAATCTTACTATTATTAATTGGAGGCTTCTTTTAAGCCTTTGCGTGAAGCCACTTAGGATCCTGGTTGGACACTCTAAAAAAATAGAGAAATCCTAGAAATTATCACTAAATCCAGAAACATTCGATCATCAGTTAGACACTCTAATCATAATAGCCATTGGATCTATCATCTTTCCTAATAAATTACACACCTCTACAATTACAAAAAGTATACTAAAGTACCCCCTAAACAAGTATCTAAATTACCCATTGTCGTTATAAAAAATCTAAAGTAACCACTAATCTTTATGTAAATTACCCACCTATATTATTAAAAAAATAATACAAATAACCTCCTAATTTTCATATAAATTATCCAATTATATTATTATTAAAAGTCAAAGTAACTTTGAATCTAAATCTTAATTATACAATTATAACAAAATATTAATTGTACCAATATAAAATTCTAAATTACTATTTCTATCATTATTAGAATATTATTTATGTTATTATTTATATAAAAAACTACCTATAATATGTATCACCATGTATTCATGTATGAAGGAAGAGATAAAAATACTAATTACAAAATGGTTCAATTAAATATATATCAAACAAATATGAAGGTGTGATGCAAAATGAAATTTGTTGCAACTAGATAATGATAAATATATATTTTAGAGTATATGCTAGAACAGTTAATAGATGAAAGAAGACGTGAGATAGATAATTATAATTATTAGCTTTAAGTTTTGTTATATTAATTCTAATTTGCCCGTGCGGGATCATGTGTTGATAGGCTAGTGCAAGGAGTTTAAGAAGACTGAAAAAAGACTTGGCCACGGCTTTGTACTATTCTGAGATGCTTGGAGAAGGGATGTATATATTGACATTTTGTGAGGTACAAGTTTAAATAATCACATAACAACATCACACTCCCATGCATTGATTTGCGTGGATGAATAGTGTATAAATATCAACAGACCATACTCACGCCCTCATCACACACCCACACGGTTATTGAACACACATGTCAATCAAGATTGGACAGCATGTTGGCACACACTTGGACCACTGAATGTACCTATGGGTGAATTTAATAGCTTTTTTTCCCCAAATGACATACCAGAAGAATATATATGCATCCATACAGAGTTGAGGACTCGATAAAGTCCGTGAGATTTTACCTGCCATCTTGAGGTTTATTATTGTAGCATTTTGTGTTAGAGTATATCTGTACCTCAGTACCCACACTCTTTGCCCCCAACAGTTTCATCAGGCCTTCTAAGAGGCATATTTCGGTGATTGGAAATGTACCAAGAGGTACCAGGAGGTACCTTTCCTATTTTGGTAAGGTAATAGGAGGCACCTTTACTATTTTGGTATGGGTTCCACCTATTTCAATTAGTACCGATTAAAACTTTTTTCTAGGTACCTCTTGATACCTTTTATGTCTCAGCCGTCGATTTCAGCCTGATGGACGATCCTCGTTTGTTTCAACCATTTGTGCGGCGGGCAATTGCGAACACCAAGGCACATCATGGTAGCCTCGCCTCACCTAGGCTTATATAAGGATTTGTGTGTTTAGAAAAGTGAGTAAATTCCTTTTGGACCACTATAAATACTAATGTTCTGTTCTGTACCATTGAAATGAAATCAAGGTCCCTTGCCTGTGTGCTGTCAGTTGAAACTTATTGTTCCACTGCATGCCATTGCCATTAGTTCTGTATATCAGTTTACCTCAGTTAAGCTGTGAAACTTGTGATCAGTATTTTGAGATAATGGCAAAAATGCCCTTAAGGACCCATATATGTCATCTTTCTTTTCCTTATGGGGAATCAAATGTTCCTTCCAAGATTAGTTCCTAACACCACACAGTCCTTCCAAGATTAATTGTTGCGAGCTTATTCACTTATTGGATGCGATGTGTCGGCGAGCTGTGATCTTCTGCAGATGCACCGTGCTGGATGACTCCGATCTTACCCATCCCATTTCAAGTCAGCCTGGAGATCAGTCTGTCCCTTGCCTTGAAGCTGCAAATCAAGCCCCAAATCTCAATGTGAATATCCACATCATAATTGATGGGATTACATTTGGATACACAAGTCCTGTCTGAAGTTAATGATAGCAATTAGGTTATCCATGTGTAGAGAAGTATGTATGTCGTCAGAAACCATGTGTATCCAAATGTAACCCCCCATCGATTATGATGAGGAGATTCACATTGTTGAGGAGATTCACATTGTCACATTGACGTTTGGTCCTTGGTTTGCAGCTTCAAGCAAAGGCAGACTGATCTCCAGGCAGACTTGAAACGGGATGGGTAAGATCAGAGTCATTCAAGACTGCGCATCTGCGGAAGGACTGTGCACTGTGCATCTCCAACGTGTCACAACCAACAAACTCAACAATAATCTTGGAAGGACTGTGCAGTGTTAGGAGTTCATATTGGGAGGAGTTTCATCATGATTCAGCATTTTATAAGCATCCATGGGCAATAAAATCAAATGTGCTCCAAAGATAAGATCCAGTCTGCTCTAGTACCATAAGAATTAAAAAGAATCAGCGTGACCTTTCTTTCGGGTTGTCAGTTGAATCACCTCAGTTTGCTGGTGGGATTTGAATCATTCCTCGGGTGATGATGATTGGTAGGCTTGATGGAGCAGAAAAATGGATGGAAAAGCAAGATCGCAAGAGAATGATAATTGAACAAAAAGAGTGTTATTGTGGACAAATGGATGGATCATGTCTCTGCACCTAGATGGTTTTTGGTCCGCTACTACTAATATGACATTGGAATGGATGGCATTGGATCAGGTAGACAAGGAAACAGGAAAACAAAGATGACAAATCACAAATATGAGTCCCAAGGGCATTTTTACCATTATCTCAAATTACTGATCACAAGTTTCACAGCTCAAAAAAAAGAAGACATATATGTAGGGAAACGGGTAGGCTACGCTAGCATCACTACCGCATATACCCAAGATACTTGCGAGTAGAAGATCATAGATCGTTACCACTAGACGCGCAGCGCAGTGGAAGAAGTCGTGCGTCGATGTAGAGGAAGTAGTCGATCACGTCCCACGAACCGAGCTCCTCGTACTTGATCCAAGCAGCCGATCAGCGCAGCAGTCGCAGCAACGCCTCCACGGAGTCCACATGTACGGGGATGAAACACCGGGCGTCGGTGTGCTAGCACCGCACGCACGGCAAGGGTGGCGGTCGAGAGAGGGGGGCGGTGGCTAGGGAGGTGGCGCGGCTCACAGGGTTGTGTCGCCCCCTATCCCTTCCCTCGTATATATAGGGTGTACTAATGGGCTTCTATCTCATAGGCCAATTAATAATCCTAATCCCTCTTGGATTAATATCCTCTTAGGCCTTTAAACCGTATTGTGATGATGGGCTCTTGGGCATATCACCAACAATATATGATCTGCTGCTACTAATAATGGCAATGACATACAAAGGAACAAAAGTTTCTACTGACGGCACACAGGCAAGGGACCTTGATTTGTTTCTGATGGTATAGAACGGATCATTAGTCTCTGTAGTGGCGCATAAGGAATTTACTCACTAATAGTACATGTTGGTGTATTGTTGTAATTAGTAAATATATAAGGATCATTGTGTAAAGTGGAGGAGATAAAGAGAAGAGAAGGGCTATGGGGAGAAGTAACCCAGCCACAAAATTTCCCCAATTCCAACATGGTATACAGAGTTTAGGGTGAGATGGCTGGCGTTGCCGTGAGATGTGAGCGGCCGACGCGGACGGCGGGGCGCGCGCGGAGCGAGGCGCGAGGCGTGCGTGCGCGCTGCAGGCTAGTCCGGCGGGGAGCGTGTACCGGCTGCAGGTCAGGCCGGCGGCGGGCGTGCGCAGGCGCAGGTGGCGCAGGCGAGCGGCGCTGCGTGCGTGCGCGCTGCAGGTCAGGCCGGAGGTGCGCGTGCGCAGGTGCCGCAGGCGAGCAGCACTGCGAGCCCCACGGAAGGCTGTGCGGGTGGATCTGTGCGCAGGCATGCGAGCTGAGGGCTGCGTGAGGTGGCGTCGACAACAGAGTGCTCGTCAGTGGCAAAGTGAAAGCTAGCTGCTTCCCTCAAAGGGAAAAAGAAAGCTACCTGCTAGTTGCTGCCGCTCAAAGGGGGCTGCTGCTTCTGAGTCCGTGCAAAGAGCTGCTGCTGCGCAAGAGAAGAGTGAAGCATTGGTATATTTGAGAAAGAAGCTGGTTCGTGTGTGTTTATCGACCAGGTGGTTGTGGGCGAGTGCGAGAAGAGCTACTGCAGCACTGTGTGATTAAGCTGCGGTAAGGATGAGTTCAGAAGACATGAAGGTGAAAAAGGAGGTACAAAAGGCTACAATGAAGATAGCAATTGGTGGTGGTTTAGGAGGAATTACAAAGGATGCTAAGAAGACGGAGATTGAAGCTAGAGCAAAGTTATTGGAGGCTGAGGTGTTGGTGAAGAAAAGGGAGTGTGATTTAGTAAAGGAGAAGGAGGAAATTTCTATCACCACCCCAGCTGGTCCTGCAGCTGTTATTGCTAATTTCGGTAACTGCGTCAACTACGCCCACATGGGCGAAGGTACTTAGGCACAAACACTTGCATCCTCATATAAGCATCACATAGATTGGATTATTGATTCAGGAGCATCCAAGCATGTCACAGGCATGTCTAGTCATTTCAAATCTTATAGCCCATATATTCATTCTAAGTGTGTTCGAACTGCTGATGGCACATTCCAACAAATTCATGGTGTAGGATCTATAGAGTGTACACCATCCCTTAACTTATCATCGGTCCTGCATGTTCCTTCATTTCCAGTCAACCTCATCTCTATAAGTTCAATCATTGATCAATTCAAGTGCACAGTAACTTTTGATTAAAACTCTTGTGTCTTTCAGGAGAAGGGTACCGGGAAAGTGATTGGGACTGGAGTCAGGTGTGATGGGTTGTGGTTTATCAATCATGAGGAGACAGCACTGACAACAGCTGTTGAAGAAGATGTGAAGGAAATCCTGCTACTTCATCATCGGTTAGGACATGTGCCTTTTGAGAGCTTGAGCAGATTACACCCCGATGCTTTTAAGAAGGTAGACAGAAGTAAGCTTCTATGTGATATATGTGAACTTGGCAAGCATACAAGATCAATTTATCCTAACATTGGTCTTCGTAGTTTTGAACCCTTTATATTGATACACTATGATGTTTGGGGTCTCTGTTCAGTCACATCTGTAAGTGGATTCAAGGGATTTGTTACCTTTATTGACTGTTATACCCGAATGACATGGATCTATATGATCAAGGGCAAGAATGAAGTTCTCCAATGCTTCCAAGATTTTCATAAGCTAGTCGACAATCATCTTAATACGAAGGTTCGGATTATTCGCACTGATAATGGAAAGGAGTATGTGAATAATGATTTTGGGGAATACACTTCTGATCATGGGATTATACATCAAACCACTTGTCCCGGTACTCCATCGCAGAATGGTGTAGCTGAGAGAAAGAATCGGCATTTGTTGGAGGTTGCAAGGTCTCTAATATTCCAGATGAATGTGCCTAAATACCTTTGGAGTGAGGCTGTGATGACAGCAGTATATCTCATCCATCGTATGCCATCTAGGATACTTGGCATGAAGTCAACTGCTGAGCTCATGTTGGGACGACGAGAGTTCAAGGTGCCTCCTAAGGTATTTGGTTGTGTTTGTTTTGTCAAAGATCACAAATCTTCAGTGGGAAAATTGGACCCACAAGATGTGAAATGTATCTTTGTTGGCTATTCATCTACACAAAAGGGATACAAGTGCTGGGATGCCATTGGAAAAAGACTCTTTGTGAGTATGGATGTAATATTTCGTGAGGAAGAACCATACTACACAAAGAAGGGGGATCTTAATCCATTATTGCAGGAGTTCTCTTTAGTCATTGAGAGTGACAGTAGAGAGGGGGAGAATGAGAATGGTGATGATTTGAAAAATGATGGTGTGACTCATGGAAACATGGTTGTTGGGACAATCCCGTGTCCTATAAATGAGCATGGTGGTTCAGGAGATTTAGCTGGTGAGGCTTCATGAGGTGTGATTGGCGGTGGTGCACTTCAAGAGGTGTGAGTGAGGATCATGATGATCCAGGTATTACTGGTGGTGTAGAGGATGATGAGGCTTCAGGAGGTGTGAGTGGGGATCATGATGATCAAAATATTGACAGTCAGGAGGGAATGGAGGATGGTGAAGCTGTAGTTGTTGGGACAATCCCGTGCCCCACTGGGAAGAAGGTCAATGAGAAGCAGGGGGACAAGGTGAATGTGAAGTAGGGGGAGCAACCCATAGTGTATTTTCGAAGGAGGACTAAGAAGCAGGGGGAGCAACCACAACCCGAACAAGCTAAAGCTCCAGTCCCATATCTCTCCTTGTCGGTGTTTACCGCCAAGCCTGCTTAGGGATACCCTTAGCAGTAAGGTTTGTAGGTAGGGATCGACTGCTCTGGAACTCGATGGTGCAAGGAACACAAAGATTTAGACAGGTTCAGGCCGCGAGTGGCGTAATACCCTACGTCCTGTGTGGTGGTTTGTATTGCCTTAGGTGTTGATGTGTTTTGAGGGGGTCCCTGCCCGCCCTTATATATTCGGGGGGCCAGGGTTACATGGAAAGTCCTAGCCGAGTACAGTTGGAGTCCTACTACAACACAATCAGATAGTTTCATTTGTACTGCAGCTAGTTCTACGCCTATTCGGGTAGTTACAAGAGAGGTAAGGTACATCCATGAGCTATCCCTTACTCTAGAAGATTCTATGCCTATAAGCAGTCCCGCTGTCCCAGGTCTGACACTCATCGGATCCCTCTCCATCGAACCTGCCACCCTCAGCTGGTAATGTTTCTCCCACCTTTGAACTTGTAGAGTTACCCCTTGCACAAACTTGAGATTGTAGAGTCAATGCTGAAAAACCTCCTTCTTGTTATGGTTATGAACATGACATTGCTAAGTATGTTTCATACTCTAGTGTCTCTCCTGCATATAGAACATTTATTGCATCATTACAAGTAGTGCCTATTCCGAAGAATTGGAGGTGTGCTAAACAAGATCCAAAGTGGAAAGATGCAATGAAAGAAGAGCTACTTGCCCTTCAAAAGAACAAGACATGGGAACTTGTTCATCTTCCAAAAGGAAAGAAGGCGGTTGGTTGCAAGTGGGTATTCACGGTAAAGCAGACTCCCGAAGGAAAGGTGGATAGGTACAAAGCAAGATTGGTTGCAAAAGGATACAGTCAAACATATGGAATCGACTATGATGAAACGTTTGCACCTGTGGCAAAAATGGGTACAGTGAGGACATTGATATCATGTGCAGCTAACTTTGGTTGGCCACTTCATCAGCTAGACGTGAAGAATGCATTTCTTCATGGTGATTTGCAAGAAGAGGTATATATGGAAATTCCACCGGGGTTTTCAAATGAACAGACTCTTGGAAAGGTGTGCAAACTTAAGAAATCACTCTATGGCCTGAAGCAGTCACCACGTGCATGGTTTGACAGATTCAGACGAGTAGTGTGTGATATGGGGTACTCTCAATGCAATGGAGATCACACGGTTTTCTACAGACATCAGGGCTCTCATATTGCTATCCTAGCAGTTTATGTTGATGATATAGTGATCACTGGAGATGATGTAGAGGAGATCAAGAAACTGAAGGAAAGGCTAGGTAAAGCCTTTGAGGTAAAGGATCTTGGACCACTTCGATACTTTCTTGGGATTGAGATTCCTAGATCATCAAAGGGAATTATTCTATCCCAAAGAAAGTATGTCCTTGATCTGTTGGCGGAGACAGGGATGTATGGGTGTCGCTCATGTGGATCACCTATCGATAGGAATCACTAAACTTGTGCTGAGTCAGGTGACCCTGTGAATCGGGAGAGATATCAGAGGCTAGTTGGTCGGTTGATATATCTTTGCCATACTAGACCTGACATTGCTTATGCAGTGAGTGTGGTGAGCAGGTATATGCATGATCCCAGAACTGGGCATTTGGAGGTGGTTTATCAAATTCTGAGATATCTGAAGGGAACCCCTGGTAAGGGGTTGTGGTTTAGAGCAAACCGTCACCTGAATCTAGAAGGGTATTGTGATGCTGATTGGGCAAGCAGTAGGGATGATCGGAGATCCACATCCGGATATTGTGTGTTTGTAGGTGGTAATCTTGTTTCATGGAGAAGCAAGAAGTAAGCTGTGGTGTCAAGGTCTACTGTGGAGGCCGAACATAGAGCGATGGCCTTGGCTTTGTGTGAGATGATGTGGTTGAAGAGTTCTCAAGGAGCTTCGGGTGTTGAAGAATGAGACTATGTTGCTTCATTGTGACAATGTAGAGGCAATCAATATAGCAAATAATCCAGTTCAGTTTGACCAAATGAAACATGTGGAGATTGATAGGTTCTTCATAAAGGAGAAGATAGACAGTGGTGCTCTAAGGCTGGAGTATGTCAAATCTCGTGACCAACTAGGTGATTGTCTCACAAAAGGTTTAGGTCCTAAGGATAATGAGTTGGCATGTAACAAGATGGGTATGTTGAATATCTTTAGCCCATCTTGAGGGGGAGTGTTCGTGTATTGTTGTAATTAGTAAATGTATAAGGACCATTGTGTAAAGTGGAGGAGATAAAGAGAAGAGAAGGGCTATGGGGAGAAGTAACCCAGCCACAAAATTTCCCCAATTCCAACAGTACACACAGGTCCTTATATAAGTCTAGGTGAGGCAAGGCTACCATAATGTGCCTTCTTCGTGTTCGCAATGCCCGCCACACAAATTATATATGTTTCATGTCTTCTTCAGGTGAGATTATATTCCCTTGGAATTCATCTAAAAGGTTTATCCAGGAGGATTAGAAGGCATCAGGAATTAAAGGCTTCCGTGGGCGCATGATGATTGATGAAACTATTGGGGCAAAGAACTTTTGCCTCAACCACAAAGAGAACACAACAACATTGATGTCTGTGGGGTTCTCTGGTTTTGCAATCATCTCTCCTTCATTTCAACTCTATCCTGGGTGCCTGACGAAACTGTTGGGCAAAGAACTTTTGCCTCAACCAAAGCGAGAATACAACATTGATGTCTATGGGTTTTTGTTTGGTTTTCTGCAGTCTGATCATCTATCCTTCATTTCATCTCTATCTTCTACTCCTTGCTTCATCGTAGTTGAATTCAGAAACAAGTATATAGGAGGAACGAGAGCGATGTCTCGCACAATGACTAGAGCGGTGTCAGGAATTAATCTTGGAAGGAGTTTCATCATGATTCAACATTTTGTAATCATCCATGGGCAATCAAATGTGATCCAAAGATAAGATCCAGTCTGCTCTAGTACATAAGAAAAAATTAAAAAGCATCTGCGTGACCTTTCTTTTGGACTTCTTTTATGGTGCACAATACTACCACTTGGTAGTATGTAGTATAGAAAAGATCCGACCATCGATTAAAAGGGATAAAATTGTCATTAGTACCTTAATATAAATTGAGGATATTTTTTATATTTTTTTTTACAAAATTAGCTCCTATCCTTTCCGTGCCCCTTCTTCTTCCGAGGCCGCCACCCCTCGTGCATCTCCCGTGCGAGCTCGCCTCCTCCTTGGCCGGCGCCCATCTCCTGAGTGAGCTCGCCTCCTCCTTGGCCGCCACCCCGGGACGTGACGTGACTCATGCATCGCCCGTTGCCGCGCGCGCCACCACGCATCCTTAGGGCTGGCCGGCTGCTGTGTGCCCGCCGCCACGGGTTCCCACTCCTATCCATCGACTCCACAACATCACAGAACAGCTGCTCCTCATTGGCGCCGTGAGGCCTTCTCGTCCAAGGCAACACCGGACCATCTATGCTTGGTCAGGTTGGTAGCCATTGATTTCGTCGCTTCCACAGGTTAATAAATCATTGCACACTGCCAAGGTATCCGAATAGATTTTGATGAATTTGGTAGAATCGAATGGTAGCTAAATGGGTAAGCAAAATGAGTTAGATCACCATCTTAATTTTGTTAATTTATCACAAAAAGAAACATTTTCAACTGAGAAGAATTGTCACAATGAACAGTTCATTTCTCATCTGTTTCCTACATGCTACCAGCCTCAGGTTTGAACAAGATTAAACCATTAGCACAAACACTTCTACTTAACCATTGGTGCAAACAGCTTTTGCAAAAAAAATGTTTGACTAGTAGAATTTTCTTTAATTTAACAGATGACCTGCTAAATGGCAGTCAGCGAACACTATGCATTCTATTCCGGGCTGTACAAGTTAAAATGCCTGCATTATATGTCTCAAAATGGTCAGCTGCCACTCACGAGTCACAAAAATATAAAAACTATGTAGGATTAAGTATCTTCATTTAGTTCAGTATGGCTTTAGGTTTCAGATGAAGGTATTCCTTCCAGTTGCCACCATAGCTTGCTTGCTCATGCTGATGACCATCATCGGAGCAAACTTTTTTCGGTCCATCGTAGTTGAGAATGTCTGCATTAGCATTTGCTCGCTTCCAAATCCAAGGTAGCTTCAGATACTTTTCATAGAGGGCAAGAACAATTGCCAACCTAATATGATCCCTGCAAATATATTTTTAACATAAGCAAGACAAACTTAAATTGAAACATATTCTATTACCTGATAGAAACTACTAGGAAAACCTCAAGGATCAAATCACATGATACAAAAACTTGATGCCTAAGGAGTTCAATCTATTTACCTGCACATGGCAGAAAATTCAATGTCCATGGAGTTCAAGGACTAGGTTCTGGAGCTTCTTTATGTGATCGATCACATCAGACAGCATGGACTCCTTGCTCATCTCAAACAAATGGGAGAAACATTGCAATCAAAAAAATTTAACGTCCATTGGCTGAATGTGTGCACTAGGATGAGTGAAAGGAGAAGCATCGCCATGATGGGCCTAGTATATGTACCATGTTGTTGTTTGGCACGACGGCCCTGACCGCGAGGATGTGGCTGTTGAGCCTACCATGGCGCCTCCGCTCGGCCTCCAGGTTCGTGGACTCGAACTCCATTACCGCCGGCTGACTGTCGTCCCTGCCAGCTTCCCCCCTAGTACTCATCCTAACGAACTCGAAACAAGGGATTCAGGATGGGATCCATCAGACGAGTACCTCTCGAGAAGTGGGGAACCCGATCTCACTCCCTCTGCATTGTGGTGGAGAGACAGACAGGCGAGCCCATGGTCACTGGACGCCTGCCACCCCACCTCCCAGAGCCCACAGTCGTCGGCCGCCTGCCATCCTACCTCCTAGGAGATGACCGTAGGATGAGCGACGGGCGGGGGCGATTGGGATGTAAATGGTACGAATATTTCCCGACTGTATTCGAATTCGATCCGATCTGGAAGGGTTTTTATCCGTCCGTATCCGATTCTCAGTATTCAATATCCGTAACTGATCTGTATCCGAATACTCAAAAGTTACATTTTTATGATGTCGACATTCATTGCAATCTTATCTGGCAAAAACTAGCACTATCCGTATTCGACTCCGTATTCGACTCCGTATTCGAACAAAAATATGAAAACAAATCCGATATCAGTAATATCCGTCCGTATCTGATCCATTTACGTTCCTAGGTAGATGCCTCCCGAGCGACGGGAAGGGGACGAGCAGTGGGCGGCGAGCGAAGGATGGGGGCCAGGCAGGGGCGATCACCGGGTAGGGGCCGATCCGCCATCGCCGATGCCTCCGGAGCGGGGAGAGATGGCTGTCTAGGAAATGGCCCGTCCTCGTGACAGGGGCTGCGCGTCGGGCGCGGCACACGCCGCCTCACCGGCGGTGAACGACAGAATCGCCGTTGAGCCTCCTCAAACCCTAGGTGACGGGATAAGGGAATGGATGAGGATCGGAAAAAAATAAATAAAAGGGAGATGATATCACAAATGATTTTATCGTAATACCCTTATACTACCTAGCTATACTACCTTATACCACTATTCAACATTTCAGTAGTATAGAATAAATCTAGACCATACGATATTTATATATGAGTCCTTTTTGAGCAGTAGTATATGGTAGTATTGTGCACCGTAAAAATCCTCTTTTTTTGGGTCATCAGTTGGATCACTTCAGTTTTCTGTTGCGATTTGAATCAATCATTGGGTGATGATGATTGGTAGGTTTGATGGAGCACAAAAATGGATGGAAAGGAAATACCCCAAGAGAACGATAATTGAACCAAAAAAGTGCTTTTTATTTTCTACAATTTCTAGCACTGTTCATGATAAAGAGAGAGAAAAAGAAATGTGTTTTGAGAGAAAAATCACACAAGATTTCCTCTGCGTGGAAAATAAAGAAGATGCGGGCGTGCCAGTGTATATAGAAAATACACAAAAAAAACAAGAGACGGGAACACAAGTTTTATTCATTTTTTTATAAAATACAAATACAGGTTCCCATACATATGTGCGCGCTCCATAGCCTGCCGTTGGGCAAATCTAACTTTTGCGAAAGTGGTCTTCTAGTTCCCGGGGCCTCGGAAAGCTCCCGGTTAATTACCTCCGCAAGACTAGCTTGCCGGAGCACCTCCGATTAAGCTGCTGTAGTCGTCGTCTTCGGTCTTCGCTTCACGTTCTCCATGCATGATGATGGTGGTGGTGTAGAGGTGGGTGTCGGCGTCATCCATGGCCTCGTCGGTGTCCATGAGCCGGTGTAGCGCAGCTGGAGCATCAGTAGCATCCGCCCGTGTCGTTCGGCCTCGTCGGTCTCGAACGGCGTGGTAGTCGTAGTAGTAGGATGTCGATGCGTGGAGAAGACTTGAAGCTGGACCGAGTCGATGTCGCAGCAGCTTGGTCGAAGTAGAAGCTGCTTGACGAAGAGGGTGTCGCCAACCCATGAGCATATGTGGTGGTGGTGGTTGGAGCATCAACGCCACCCGCTCGCCCGTGCCGTCTAGCTCACCGGTGTCGGACGTCGTGTAGACGGAGTTGGTGTAGCGCAACTGGAACATCAGCTTAATCGTCCGCCTCGCCGGTGTGGGCCTGGCGAGGTCGCAGTGGGGTGACGATGCGTGGTTGAGTCAGGTCGTTGAGACGCTAGCTGATCCTCAAAGAGATGGCAAGGCATCTGCACGGAGATGCACTAGCTTGTTGCTTCTTGTGGAGGCGCACGTATGCTTGTGTGGATTGCTAGCTTCTCGTACATGTGCACTTGTGCGTGCTATACATGATCTCGCATGTGAGCGCACGTCCAGGCACCGAGGTGCAGATCCTCCGGCTGCTCCGCGCTGGCGCGGCTCCTCGGGTCGTCGGCGCGTGACGGCATCGTGCGGCAGCTTGCCATCAGCGTCGCCTCTCATCCTGGCATCTTCACGGCAACAGCGTCATCTGGTCGGCGCCGGTTTGAACGGGCAGCATCGGTCATGCCGCCGGCCTCAGCGTCTTCGTGGTGGCGTAGTCATCGGATCGATGCCGGGCTTGAGCGTGAAGCGCCGGTTGTGCCGGTGCGCACTTCGGCGTCTTCGTGGCGGCGTAGTTGTCGGTTGATGCCAGGCTTGAACGTGAAGTGCCGGTCGTGCCGGTGTCACACCTCGGCGTCTCCACAGCAGTGTGGTCGTCGTCGATGGATGCTAGGCTTGAAGGTGAAGTGCCAGCCTCGCCATGCCGCGCCTCGGCGTCCTCACAGCAGCCCCGTCATCGTCATCATCGGCCGCTCGTAGAAGGCCATGTTGGTGTTGTCGTTCTGTGGCTCCTCCTGGGCGAGGATAACATCTGCTTCAGCGCCGCACAACGTTCCGGCCGCCGCTCTTCCAACCCGGCTCCGTGAGCGGACATCCAGCTATCCATGCCTGCAGCCAGATGGACATGAGGATGATGGGCACGAGGGGTGTTGTCGCTCCACCGGCGGCCGAGCCGAGATGGTAGTCGACGACGAGGGGTGCCGCTGCTCTGCCGGCGGCCGAGCCGAGATGGTCGTCGACGACGAGGGGTGCCGCCACTCTGCCGGCGGCCGAGACGAGGTGGGTTCGTTGACGATGCATGGCGGCGAGTTGGACGGAGTCGATGAAACATCATGGCCGCATATCGTGGGCGAAGTGGAGGATCCGTGGAGGCAAGACGTCAACACACATATGCGATTTGCTTCTCTGGTGGGCAGGGCACACTTACGTGCATGCTCCTGCACATGCATGCTCTTATACATGCATGCGCATGTAGCTAGCTAGCTTGCTAGCCATGCGTGTGTCTCTGCGTCTCTAACAATACACACACAGGCTTGTGCGTGCGGCAATGCAGATCATCCCCGCAGCTGCGTGCGACTTCTCGAGCCGTCGGTGTGTTGGCGTCTTGCGACAGCCCTTCGTCATGGAGTCGTCGCCGTCTTGTCCCGGCATCTTCGCGATAGTCGGCGCAGCGGCGGTGTCGCCGCCCTCGACGCCGGCCTGGCGCGTAATGCCGGCGCTTGAACGTCATCATCGGTGCGGTGGCCGGGCTTCAGTAGCTTCGCGGTGTGGTCATTGTTGCCGGTTCGGTAGTCGGACCTCGACGCGCAGTGTGGGCCTCGCCGCCGGCCGCCTCAGTGTCTTCGCGGCGCCGTCGTTGTCAGTCGGCAGCCGGGCTCGATGGTGCTGTGGGGTGACATTGCGGCGCCGTCGTCGTCGGCCGGCAGCCGTGCTTGATGGTGCAGCGCGATGTTGTCGTCGCTGGCCGATGCCTCATCACCAGCTTGGGGCCTCCATCATCAACGTACTCGCGTACAGCACCACGACGACATGGATGGGAGACGGATTGGACGAGCGCCAGTGGACGTGTGTCCGTACCAATCTGTAAAAGAAGACGAGAACGGGCAGTGAATCAACCTGCCGCGCCTCCGAAGACGAACCGGGCGTCATGGCCTTCTCCTCCACTCCTTCGACTTGCTTCTCGACCTCTGCTCGGCGCCGGCGTGGCTGCCGACTCCGGCTCCTTGCCGACAGCGGACGGTGAGCCTGAGGATGGCGAGAGGACAAGGGTCGCCGCCGGCTTGGTGCAGACGACGAGGAAGACGAAGACGATGGCTGGCGAGGTCGTCGCCGGCGTGGTGCAGACTTGCGGGTCCGACCAGGAAGACGAAGGTGCAGGCGGACGTGATCCCCTTGTTGACGATGATGGATGCAGAGGGGATGAGCACGTCTCCGGCAACTCCGAGCGCCGGCTTTCATCTGATAATGGACGGCGAGCTCGACGACGGCAGGCGATCCCTTGACTCCGGCGCGCGGCTTGAACGAAGATGGACGAGCGCGCCTGCCTCCGCTCGTCACAGCGAGCAGGATGTGCGCGGCGTCGTCTGCATCTCCGATGGAGATGGGCTGGGGGCGCTTCTCGCCCCTGGCTCCTTCGGCCGTCCGCTGCTCCCTCTGCCCCCGGAGAAAAGCCCTTGGCGTGGAGATGTGTTGGCTTTTTATAGGCACAGATAGGGCAGGCGTCGAGGCCTTGCCATGCACCCAGAGCCGCCGATTCGATCTGTTAGTTTACACGCGAGCCGCGCGGAAGTTGTTGGAGCTTAGAGGGATATCCGCGAGGAGCAGATAAGCACACACGTGGTCACATCCCTGGATGCACGTTGAACAGCCGGCGGCGCGTATACGTGGGGCTCGTACCCTCTTGTATATACGGCTACTGGCCGCTGATCGGTGGGCCAAGACTACAAGCCACGAGCGAGTACGAGAACATGCATGCACATTTTGTACACGAACAGGACGCCATGCATAAGGGCTGTCATATAGACTAAAGATCAAAGCAGACTGATAATCTTGAGAATTAGCACACGCAAGAGTATGCATGCACTCTTGCCCAATTAGCTTGTCATGTCATGCATGCATGTACGTGAAGGCTTGCATTTGCTAGCCTCTTTTCATTTCCTTGCTTCTTTTCTCTTTTTGCTTAGAGATATAGCACACATGATCCATATCAGATATATAGCTCATATGGTACAAAATCTCGTCAAACAAAATGGTCACAAAATGTCAGGGGTTAAGATTTTGTCGGGTAAGACCGCAAGAGGATGATTTGTAAGGACTGTCGCGTAAGATCTTTTGTTTTGTTGCAGGATTAGTAATACTGACACACTGAAAAAACCGTCTAAACAAAGGTTGATGAGGTCTGCATGAAGGTTTCATCGTCAAAATTTGCTCCTGCTATCATAGTAATACTAGAGGTTCGATTCTTTTCAGTTGTAGGATTCTCGTGGTCTGGGTGAGTGGAAATTAAAATAGCTTCCCTGTAGTTGCACCAAAGGTAACGCAAAACCAAATTGCACTTCTAGCTGCTCCTCTTGATGATCAGGCTGCACCACGCTCGACACCAGGCCGTAGACATAAATGTTGTAGTGTTCTCAAAGTGCTTGATGTCGTTCATGGAAGCCATTAGTTCCTGACACCTTCTAATCCTGCAGAATAGACCATGTAGTAGATGCCAGGTGAATGTTGTCTATGCTGCGGACATTGGAAACAAGAAGACACATCACTGTTGCCTCGCCTCACCCTAACTTATATGGGTCTTCTAAAAAAACTTATATGGGTCTATGGGTTTAAGTTTCAATGGATCGGTTTCGGGCAATATTCCTAAGTACTAGTCATTAATTTACATTCGCACAAACAAAATGAATGACTCTTAGTTTGTTTTCGCTGTCCAAAACATCATGTATTACTTTTAAATGGATGGGCTACTACTAGGCCAACCAACACCAACAAGTTACTGTTAGAATTAATCTAACAAAACTTAGCAC
The DNA here is from genome assembly GCF_016808335.1 of Panicum virgatum. Lineage (NCBI taxonomy): Eukaryota > Viridiplantae > Streptophyta > Magnoliopsida > Poales > Poaceae > Panicum > Panicum virgatum. The sequence continues at coordinate 8,857,923 of NC_053146.1, forward strand.
TGACTTGATTAACCAGGATCACTAATTCAAAGTAGATCACACCTAATACATTGACTAATGCGGAATGGTAGAGTTCGGTCCTATACCAGCGGTAGTGGCGTCCATGGCGCTGGTGGGAGTAGATGTAGTGGTGACATCGTCGATGGAGTGAATGGTGTCGGGGATGTAGCACAGACGCTCCTTGAGCGTCCTCTCAGGGTAGCGGCAGCCTTCAGGACGCCACCGGCACTGCCTCGGGGGTGGAACTCGCGCTTTTGAGCCTTCCAGTGTTCTGAATGATCGGTGGATGGTGGAATGGATTAGATTGCTAACCCTGGAGTTGACCCCCTCTTATTTATAAGCACTGTAGGCCTAGGGTCGAGTCCAATGGGCTTAGGATTGCCTTCCGATCAAGGCAATCGCGGATCAGTTCTGGAAACCGATCCCTAAACTCACGGGGTGAAAAATCGCCCCCTTTTTCTCACGGTTCTATTGGTGACCGATGCCAACCAAGCAGATCCAACATTCTCCCCCTTGACCGAAGGTCAACAACTTATTCTTAACTTAAACTTAATATTTATTCTGTCACTAATCTTATACTTAACTTAAACTAAAATCCATCCTCTGTAAATCAGCAAGTACCAGACCAATACATCGTCAGTAGCACAACAGCATACTGGGACAACATTACCCATAGCCTTACTGAAAAACTTTGTCAGAATTCTTATTCTTATCTGGGGAAATATTAATGGCCCTGAACCAGGACCTGATCAAAAGTATCAACCAAACCCATACCTAAGACATGTTTCAGAAAGCGGGATGGTGATAAACCTTTTGTGAGCGGATCCACAATATTTGCTGTAGTACTTATATGCTCAATCTTAATTGTGCTGTCCCGGTTTCTATCTTTCATGACACGATATTTTTTTGTGAGCGGATCCGCAATATTTGTTGTAGTACTTATATGCTCAATCTTAATTGTGCGATCCCGGTTTCTATCTTTCACGACACGATATTTGAGGTCAATGTGCTTAGAAGCACCAGACAACTTATCGTTTGCGCAAAAGAATACTGCAGATTGATTATCGCAGTGCATTGTGATAGGTCTCGAGATACTATCCACAACTCTTAATGCCGGAATAAAATTCTTAAGCCACACTGCCTGTCCTGTTGCATCATAACATGTCACAAATTCAGCTTGCATCGTAGATGCAGCCATTACACCTTGCTTACCACTTCTCCATGAAATTGCTCCCCCTGCCAGAGTGAAGCTATATCCAGAAGTGGATTTTCTATCATCTTCATCACCATCAAGATCAGCATCAATGTAACACACAACCTCAAAGTTGTCTGTCCTCTTATATGTGAGCATGTAATCTTTGGTGCCTTGGCAATATCTTAACGTCTTCTTGACACCTACCCAGTGAGCCCATCCTGAATTTGACTGATATCTACTAAAAACTCCGGTTGCAAATGCCAAGTCTGGACGCGTACAGACTTGTGCATACATCAGACTTCCGACAGCTGATGCATAAGGAACATTGTTCATTCTTTCTCTTTCTAAGTCATTCTTAGGGCATTGCGCTTGATTAAACTTATCGCCCTTTTGAATAGGAACAGGTGAAGTGTTGCACTTATCCATGTTATATCTCTTAAGCATTTTCTCAATATAAACTTTATGAGATAACCCTAGTACTCTTTGGGCTCTATCTCGGTGTATCTCAATGCCAAGGACATATGAGGCATCACCAAGATCCTTCATATCAAAGTTGGATGAAAGGAAATTTTTAGTCTCATGCAACATGTTCTTATCGTTGCATGCTAATAGTATGTCATCCACATACAGTACTAGAATTATTAATTTTCCACCCTTAACTTTGACTTAGATACAACTATCCACATCATTCTCCTTAAATCCGAATTTCTTAATGACCTCATCGAATTTAAGGTTCCACTGCCTCGACGCTTGCTTAAGTCCATAAATAGATTTCTTTGATTTGCATCCCATATGTTCTTTACCCTTTATGGCAAAACCTTCTGACTGTGCCATAAAGATTGTTTTATTTAAGTCTCCATTTAAGAATGCAGTCTTAACATCCATCTGATGTAGCTCCATATCAAAATGTGCTACTAATGCCATGACGATTCTAAAAGAATCTTTGGTAGACACAGGAGAAAAGGTCTCATTATAATCAATTCTTTCCTTCTGTGTGAACCCTTTTGCTATGAGCCTAGCTTTGAATCGTTCGAACTTCCCTTTGGAATTACGTTTGGTTTTGTAGACCCACTTACAGCCTACTAGTTTGACTCCATCGGGAATTTCTACTAAATCTCATACTTTATTAGTACTCATAGACCTTAATTCATCTTCCATGGTTTCAATCTATTTAGTGGAATTCTCACTTGACACTGCCTGTCTGAATGTGGCAAGGTCACTTATATTCCCGATATCATATACATCCTCACTTAAGTATGTCTCATAATAATCAGGAATAGCTGATCTCTTTGCCCGTTGTGACCTTCTTACTGGTTCAATCGCAACTGGTCGAGGAATTGCTTGAGGAATTTGATCTTGTGGTGCAGGTTGCACCTGATTCTCAACCTTTTGCTCTATGTTCTCCTGCTGAGCAGCAGTAGATGGCATGACGCCACTTGCCTGAATAGGAGGAATGACTGGTGGTACAAACTGATATACCTCTGTGGGCTCTTGAACTACTAGATCAGGAAGCTCAACCCGCAGTTCTTCGAGACTCACTTCCCTCCTTGGAAAACTCCCACTAACTCCTGAGTCCTCTAGAAACACAGCCTGCCTGGTTTCTACGAACTTAGTGTGATGACCAGGACAGTAGAATCGGTACCCCTTAGATTTTTTTGGGTATCCAATGAAGTGGCAGCTTACCCTCTTAGAATCTAATTTTTTTTTGCAGTGGATCAAATAATTTAACCTCAGCAGGACAGCCCCACACTTTTAAATAATTAAGTGACGGTTTCTTCCCATTCCACAGCTCAAAAGGTGTCTTGGGAACTGACTTAAACGGAACCCGATTAAGTATGTGAGCAGCTATTTTTAATGCTTCCATCCATAGCTCTATAGACAAATTAGAATAACGGAGCATACTCCGTACCATGTCAAGTAGTGTAGGATTATGTCGCTCAGCGACTCTATTTTGCTGTGGTTCGCCTGGCATAGAGTATTGCGCTCTTATACCATTTTCTTTTAAGTACTTAGCGAATGGTCCTTTAATCTGACCATATTGAGCGTGCTTCGCATAATATTCACCTCCCCGGTCTGATCTTACAATTTTAATAGAAGTGTTGTGCTGTTTCTCAACTTCCGCCTTATAAATCTTAAATATTTCTAAAGTGTCTGAACGCTTTTGGATGGGGTAAATGTGTCCATAACGGGAATTATCATCAGTAAATGTTATAAAAGAATCATAACCGTCTACCGATGTTACTGAGAGAGGGTCACAGATGTCTGTGTGAATTATTTCTAATATGCCCGTACTCCTAGTCGCTCCTTTCTTAATAGTCTTAGCATATTTTCCCTTAATGCAGTCGATGCACTGCTCTGAATCTGAAAAGTCTAACTCCTGAAGTATCTCATCTTTAATGAGACGCTCCATTCTCCCCCTCGAAATGTGGCCAAGGCGACAGTGCCACAGTTTCGAAGAAGTCTCATTATCACGCTTACGCTTATGCATCGCATCACAAACATTCATTATAGAATAATTATCATCAAGAGAGAGCAAATAAAGATCGCCTTGCAAATGACCAAGACCAACACTAATATTATGAAATTTAATGTTGCAAACCGAGTTGCCAAACTCACACACATGTCCAGATTTATCTAAACACGAAATGGAAATAATATTTCTCTTTAAACTAGGAACATAAAGGACATCATCTAAATTAAGCTCGAAGCCACCTGGCAACTCTAAGGAGAAGCTTCCAACGCCTTCGACTTCAACCATGTTCCCATCAGCCACTCTTAGGCTTCGCTCCCCCCTTCTTATAGTTCAGATCGAACGGAATACCTGTAATGAATTAGAAATGTGCACAGTGGCACCTGAGTCAATTAACCAAGTATTAGAGGATAAATGTGCTAAGAATAACTCATCAATGAAAGAAACAACATCAAACTTAATATTACCTTGTTGTTTCAGCCATTCCTTAAAGCCTGGGCAGCCCTTCTGAAGATGCTTGGGTGAAGCACATAATGAACACAGCATCTTTCCACCTTGGGACTGCTTGCCTTTGAACTTGTTGTTGTTCCTTGGACCAAAGTTCAGGTTCCCTTTCTTCTTAAACTTCTTCTAGCCTTGCTTGCTGCTACCTGACTCATGCTGATTCTTAGGAGGATTGTCACTGATGCTCATGTGATGAACCATGTTCACCACATCCTTCATCTTCTTAGTCTTAAGCTTTTCTTCTTCTTCAACACAGTAACTGATCAGCTCACTGATAGACCAAATAGCCTTGTTGGTGTTGTAGTTGATCTTGAAAGCACTGTACTGTGAGGGCAGCGAGGTCATGATGAAGTGAACAAGGAAGCCATCTGAGATCTCCATCTGCATCTCCTTAAGCTTGTTGGCCATGTCACACATGTTGAGAATGTGCTGCCTGATGCCAGTCTTCCCATCATACTGAGAGGCCACTAACTTCATGATGAGAGTGCTTGCATAAGTCTTGGATGAGCTCTTAAAGTTCTCCTCAATCTTTGACAGAAAGGCATTAGAACTCAGATCTGCTCCCTGCACATTCTTGGTGGGGATGGCGCCCTTAATGCCAGCACTGATGGTCTGAGACATGACCATAAGCGCAATGCGGTCTGATCTTGCCCACTTCTCCAGAGCAGTTGAAGTCTGTCCTGCAGCAACAGCAGGCTTATCCTCCCTTAATGCCAAATCAAGATCATTCCAAGCCAAGCATGTCATGACCTTGCCCTTCCAGTTAGGAAAATTCGCTCCATTGAGCGGCTCAATTTTGTCCAGGTAGGAGGCCACAGCATTGACATTTGTCACTGAAAATCAAAAGAAAAACTTATCTTAATAATCATATACAATGAAATGCAAATAAAAGCATGATAATAGTCCTACGGTGGTCTGATTAACATCATGCAATTAAAATTTTAATTTGCATCACCGGTGGGGAAAACAAACGAAATTTTATCTTAATACTCATGACTAAACAACGGTGGTCAGAAATAATCACAAGTTTACTCTAAATAAATTTCTCGATGGTTCCATTTATTTAGAGGCATCTCAAAGTGGTGGAATAAACTTATAAATATTAAATAAACACCAACTACTTAAATTTACTCATCGAGCTTAACTAAAAATAAAGTAGGAATTAAACTGAGCTTAATACTGAAAATGCATTGAAAAGTGAAAATAAAATAAAACTCAAAATTTGGCCAAAAACTCAAATTGACCCAGCACGGCCCGCTAGCGCGCGCCCTACTCTTAATGTGCGGCGGCCCATGTGCGTGCGCGCGCGCGGCCCAGTAGCTAAATGGCGCGGCCCATCTCAATGTGCATGGCTCGGGTGCACGCGCGCGGCTCAGCTCGGGTGCACGCGCGCGGCTCAGCGCGGGCTCGGCTTAGCGGCACGTGGCTCGGCTCAGGGGCGGCTCGGCTAGGCGGCTGAAGGCGGAGGCGGCGGCTTAAGGCGGCCCATTAAGCATTTGGTCCGGCAGCGGACGAGCAGGCCGGCCTTTCGGCCCGCTCGGCGCGCGCCCCACCCCCCTCCTGAGATCGATCTGAGCCGTCGGCTCTGATCTGACGGCTGAAAGCGTGTTTGGGGGACCTTAAATAGCCGAAAAAATTGGTACAGGGGAAAACCCTAACTCATTCCCCTCCCCTCCCATCCCCTCCCCCGCGCGCTCTGTGCTGAAGGCGGCCGCTGGCGGCGCCGCCGTCCGCCGTGTGACGCGCCGAGGCTCTCCCTGCGTGCGCGCTCTGCGGGAACTGATGGCCGGAGCTCCGCGGGCTCTCTCTGCGGCACCGCGTGTGTCTCGCGCGCGGGTCGCCGAGGGGCTCCGCCGGGGCTCCATGGCCGGCGGCGAGGCGAGCTAATGTGCCGCGTGAGGGCTCAAGCTTAAGGCCGCGAGCTGATGGTGCGGGGCGACGTGACTGATGTGCCGGCGGCGGCGCGAGCATGGCCAGGGAGCCGGCACTGCCGCGGCGAGGCGGTCGGTGAGTGGGCTACGGCTCCCGGAGGCTCGCCGGCGACCACACACGGTGGTAGCTGATGCCACGCGCGGCCACCGACCGTGAGGTAAGCCCCACCTTTCTTAATCTGAGCTTAAACTGATCTAGGGTTAGGGTTTGGGGAATTCGGTGGGGATTTGCTTTTGGTTCTGAGTTCTCCCCTCCTTCTAATCTCACTGATTACTGATCTTATGCATAAATTTGATCCAAAACCTAGATGGATTAGGTCACAGACTAGAAGAAAACCCTAATTTCTTGAATTAAAACATGAAAAACACCTAGAAACCGTATTTGATCTTATGTTCTAGGCATGTTAACATTACTCACTAACTAGAAAAACATATGCATGAACTGAAAACTTAACTGAGTAGTGCTAAAACATGAAAAGAACATCCACAGATAGATCTACACCATGAAACTGAACCTAAAACTTAGGGTTTTATCTAGGGGATCTATACTGGATTAGTAGAGGCGACTGATACCAATTGTTAGAATTAATCTAACAAAACTTAGCACTGACTTGATTAACCAGGATCACTAATCCAAAGTAGATCACACCTAGTACATTAACTAATGCGGAATGGTAGAGTTCGGTCCTATACCAGCGGTAGTGGCGTTCATGGCGCTGGTGGGAGTAGATGCAGTGGTGACATCGTCGATGGAGTGAACGGCGTCGGGGATGTAGCACAGACGCTCCTTGAGCATCCTCTCGGGGTAGCGGCGGCCTTCAGGACGTCACCGGCACTGCCCCGGGGGTGGAACTCGTGCTTCTGAGCCTTCCAGTGCTCTGAATGATCGGTGGATGGTGGAATGGATTAGATTGCTAACCCTGGGGTTGACCCCCTCTTATTTATAAGCACTGTAGGCCCAGGGCCGAGTCCAATGGGCTTAGAATTGCCTCCCGATCAAGACAATCACGGATCAGTTCTGGGAACCGATCCCTAAACTCACGGGGTGAAAAATCACCCCCTTTTTCTCACGATTCTGTTGGTGACCGAAGTCAACCAAGCCAACAGTTACAAGATCTGGATTAACCCCCAGAGGGTTCCTACGTACCAATAAATTGGTTCAAGTGGTGGCACTGGACCAGATTCAGGTGTGCTTCTTACATCAATTTCAGCCTTCAGGTTGATGATAAATACTGTGAAATTATGATATCGTCCTAGTACGAGTCGTCATGACTTGACGATTAGACAGAGTCTGGTCCGTCCGGCAACCATATATAGTGACTATTGGTATCGCATGATGGTGATTCGATCTAGACACCAAAAACAACTGTTACCACTGATATGTGTGGATTCATTTTCTTCCGGAAGATGCGGCAGCTTCCTTCCCAGTGCCTCATACTACTCCTAGTAGAACAGTAATTCTTCTGATGCACAGCTACAAACAGGCCATCATATGATGAACTAGCCCATAAAGGCATGACACAGTTGGAACCTCCCCTGCCTAACTAGCAGAACCTTATGACAGTAAACTGTCATAATAGTAATTCCCAATCTTACTATTACTAATTGGAGGTTCTTTTAAAGTCTCCATATGAAGCCACCTAGGATCCTAGGTGGACACTCTAAAAAAATAGAGAAATCCTATAAATTCTCACAAAAATCAGAAATATCTAGCCATCAATCTAACAACTCTAATTATAATAGCCATTGGATATGTTATCTTTCCTTATAAATTACCCACCTCTGCTATTATAAAAAATAAACTAAAGTAACCCTTTAAACATGTATTTAAATTACCCACCTATGACATTATAAAAAATCTAAAGTAACCCCCTAATCTTTGTGTAAATTACCCATTTATGCCATTATAATACAAATAGCCCCCTAAATTTGCATATAAATAATTCAATTATATCATTATTAGAAGTTAAATTACTCCTAAATCTGAACTCAAATTATATAATTATAGTAAAATATTAAAATATCAATATAAAAATCTAAATTACAATTTCTATCATTACTAATATTATTGTTTATACAAAATTCTTCTCATGATGTGTCACCATGTACTTATGTATGATGGAAGAGATAAGACTACCAATTCACAAACAAATAATTCAACTAAATATATATATCGAATACATGTGGAAGTGGGATGCAAAATGAAATCTATTGTGATGAAAAAGACCGTGAGATACGTAATTATAATTATTGACATTATTCTTATATTAATTTTAATTAGCCCATGCGGGAGCATGGGTTGATAGGCTAGTACTCCTAAACCAAGATAGCAGTGGTACAGAACACTACTACAGCACTACCAATTGGCAGGACACCGAATGTGAGACTGATAGTTGGAAAAAGGGGCAACCAGGTCAATGGATTTATAGGCTGAAGTGATAAAAAGTTTTTAATGTCTACAATTTGGTTTTGATACTGCAGATGTAAATGCTGTTATAAGACATGGTCAGCAGAGAAAATATTTCTCCAAAGGTCCCTATTGTATAAATGCACACATCAAAGATGTTTAGTTTAATAAATAATGTTTAGTTACAAAAAATGCTATTTATGAGAACTAAACAATACACTAGTTTCAATTCTGATATTCCCAACCACATGGATAAGCTCGCATTAACCCGTCAAATTGGATCCAATTCAGGATTTTTCTTGGGAAGAAATTGCATCCGCACCACAATCACAAATAACATATCTCTAACTAATTTGCATTACAATCTTAGCGCATCTTAACAACAATGCATGGTGGACCGAATACCAATTAGAGGATTAGGTTGAAGGGTACAAAAGTAATTTCATTCTCTTGTTGCCAAATCTGGATCGCCACATGTTAACAACATGTTAACGAAACTAGTTAGATTCTATTGCGGGATTAGTAACACTAACACCCTAAAAAAGTTCTCTAGGAAAAAGGTTGATGAGGTCTAGAGCTGCACGAAGGTTTCATCTCCAAGGATTGCTCTTTGTAATCATGTAAACTAGAGCCCAAGCGTTCTAGATATATAGTAGATACTAGAGGTTCGATTCTTTTCCAGCTGTAGGATTCTCATCACCAACGAAGATCTGGGTGGAAAATAGCTTCGGCCAGTTGCAGCAACCAACGAAGATAACGAAAAGAAAAATTAAACTTATGACTATTGCTGCTCTTGACGATCAGGCTACGCCATGCCAGACAACAGGCCGTAGACATAAAAGTTGTAGCATTCTCATCATGCTTGTTCTTATGTTCTTGAAAGCCTTGAGTTCCTGACACCTTCTAATCCTGCGGAATAAACCATGTAGATGCCAGGGGAATGTTATCTATGCTGGAGGAGGCATTGTGGCGGGCATTGCAAACAAGAAAACACATCACTGTTGCCTTGTGTCGCCCTAACTTATGTGGGTCTGTGGGTTTAGGTTTCAACGGATCGTTTTCGAGCCATATATATTCCTATGTACTAGCTCTAGTCATTAATTTACATGATGTTTTGGACAAACAAAATGAATGACCTTTAGTTTGTTTTCATGTCCAAAACGTTGTGTATTACTAATAATAAATGGAGGGAGTTCTAGGGCAACCAACACCAACATGATACAAGGTCTGATTAACCCAGAGAGGTTCCTAGCATTAAATAGGTTCTGTGGTGGAACTGGAGTCTGGAGCGGATTCAGTTGTGCTTCTTACATCAGCTTCAGCCTTAGGTTGATGATAAATAATGTGAAATTATGATAAAGCTGAAACAACGTGATCATCAGCAGATGCCTGCTCATCGACATAACGTGCCTTTTGCACAAATGCTTCTTAACAGGCATATGAGCAGGCACCACATGCAACAGCTGAATTCAGTAGCGTCTGAAAATGCCAGGTCAATTTCGTGGCGTCTGATCCGGTAGTTAATTGCGGGCCAATATTGGCAGGCATACAAGTTGCTAGGGCCCGTGAGAATTCACAAGCTTAGACGACAATTCAGTTTTTTATTGTTTCATTAGGGGTGCCAATTGATAACCATTAGGTGCCCCTCCAACCCTCTCTAGTTCAAAATTTTATACTAATTCTCCAAAACTATATCTCAATTTGGAAAACTAGTACAAACTTTTAAAATAAAGATGGTTGGAGGTGCACCTAAAGGTCACCCATTTGCACCTAAGTGTACCTGCTGCGCCTGACGACGATTAGACGCAAGTCTCATCCGGCAAAGTCTCGTCCGGCAACCATATACTCACTCTGTCCTGAAATGTAAGGCATTTTGGTTTGTCATAAGTCAAACTGTTCCGAGTTTGACCAAGTTTATAGATAAAAGTAATAACATTTTGAATGTCAAATGAAAATAATTAGATCCATTATGAAATATACTTTCTTAATTTACTTATTTGATGTGTTAGATGTCACTATTCTTCTCTATAAATTTGGTCAAACTTAGACTAGTTTGACTTAGAACAAAGCAAAATGACTAATATTTCAGGACAGAGGGAGTATGTGGATTATTGGCATGGCATCATGGTGATTCAATCTAGACATAAAACTAACTGTTACCACCGACGTGTGGATTCCATGGCTGTTGTTGCTGCTTCTCCATCCTGGTTGGAGGGATATGTTCAAGAATACAACAAAATTGTTACTTGAAGATTCCTGATGCCTTCTAAACCTATAGAATGAAGTACTTCACCGAATACCATATGAGGGTCGATCTTCTCAATTTTCACGGCACGAATTGGAAAAGTACAGGTCCGGAAAGGTTAATCTCTGTACACACAAGGAGTTTATGAAGACTGAAGAAAAGACTTGGTCACAGCATTGTAGTTTTCTGATATGCTTGGAGAAGGGAATATGTATCAACGCAATTTCTGCCTTTTCATAGTGACATTTCCTGAGGTACAAGTTTAAATGGTCACACAACAACATCAGACTCACATGCATACGAGGCTGTGCACGAGCACACAGATTGATATGCGTGGATGAAAAGTGTATAAATATCAACAGTACAACATCACAGTCCATACTGGTTGGTGGGATATCGGTCAAAGTACAACATTGTTAGTTGAAAATTCATGATGCCTTCTAAACCTATAGAATGAAGTACTTCACGAATACCATCTGAGGGCCGATCTCCATTTTCACGACACGAATTGGACAAATACAGGTCCGGGAAGGTTCAGCTCTGTGCACACAAGGAGTTTATGAAGACTGAAGAAAAGACTTGGTCACAGCTTTGTAGTTTTCTGATATGCTTGGACAAGGGAATATATATCAACGCAATTTCTGCCTTTTCATAGTGACATTTTCTGAGGTACAAGTTTAAATGCTCACACAACATCACACTCACATATATACGAGGCTGTGCACGAACACAACACATATTGATATGCGCGGATAAAAAGTGTATAAATAAGTAAATATCAACAGATCATACTCATCACGTCCTCATCACACACCCACACGGTTATTGAACACACATGTCAAATAAGATTGGAAAGAATGTTGGCACACACGCTTGGACAAGTAAGCACTAGATCTTTGGAATATGAAGTGTAGGCTTGTTTATCAATGGTTATACATAGGTTTGGTGATGGACATTGAGCCTAATACCTTCTTCACACTCCAACTTAGTCCTTAGTTATTCTTAGCTTAAAAATATAAGTTTGGTCTTTTTAGCCCGACACTTAATATTTCTAGACAAAATGTTTAGGCTGCTTTCCACCCATAGTCATACGTCTCACATAGGGAAAAAATCAAGTGGTGTTCGGTCTGAAGAACGAGTCTTCATATATTGGTTGGAAGATACTAGGCGGTACCTTCCTATACTACTCTTGTTGATTATTACTGGACGTTGATCTAATATATGAATTAAAAAAATTAATTTTGAAAGGCAAAAGTATTTTTGCAATCTAAATAGATAAAAAAATAAGAAAACTAATATCGGTACCGGCCACACCTATTTTGGACCGGTCCCACACATTTAGTATCTTTTTAATGTACCTCCTATATCTCAACCATTGATTTTTACTGCGATTATCTTCTCACTTGTAACATTTTCCATTTTTTGTGGAATCGAATTGCTTGATCCACCACCACCTCATCCCTATAAAGGCAATGATTAATATAAGTACGAGGGATTATTAATTCGAACAAAGTTTGTGGGATGATGGACTTGTGATGGACTGATGGTTTTTCAACCCAAACACTTGATAAAACTTTAAAAGTAAGCTCAAACTGATCGAAGCCAAATGTGTCCGCCTATGTGATGCACACCATCGATTTGAGAATTCCAAACTTCTCAGATGTAATATAACCAGGCCAGATTTCATTGCAGATTGTTATTGGCTCACACTGCAGTGATTCATAGAGGGCCATAAAGGGTCCGAGATTCATATGGCAGCTTATTAGTTCTCAGTGCCTCCTATATACTCCTAAACCTAATAAATAGTATTTTCTCTAATTATTGCGCCAGTCATCACGTACGGTGCATGGAACCAGGAAGACAACACACATCATAGGAGTCTTGCGTGCCTGCTGACTTGAAGGAGTACACATGTGTCCCTCCTGCATGATGTTTACACGTTTCTGGTGCAGAGCAGCGTGGTGCCTGCTTGTATATGTGCCGTCGCGTCAGTTCGTCTACAACTAACAAGAACAAAGCATGCCAAGTTTTAATTTGTAAGAACAAAAGAGGAATGTATTTCGACGTTTTCTTGGTTAAGGTTCAGCGTGATCTGAGAAAATTTGATTAATTTGTGACCCCTGTTGCCTATAAGCCATCATATCTCTGGAGAATTCAAAAGGTCATATGTAATTCTGGCTAGATTTAAATTCAACTTGTTATTGCCTCACCGTGAAACACAGAGTTCACTTACATCCCAAGTACAGGCTAGACGTGGTCTGCTCCGGCTGACGTTGTAGATAAAACATATCAATATCATAGATGCCCTGTAAAAATGAAGAGCAGAGATATTCACGCTGATGTGTGGTTTCCTTTTGTTCCACTCATGTCACAAGATGTAGCAGCTTAATTTATGGTGTGTTTGGATAGGTTCTTAAGGCCTGGCCAAGCACAACGCAGCTTCGTTTTGTTTGGTTATCCGTAAAGCGCTTCAGTCAAAGCCTAAATAATGCAAAAAAAAGATCTCTAGATAGGAACTACCGTATTACTTACTGTATTCTATTAGCTAAGTTCAGCCTCGAGGACCACGACCCCTACCACCGTGCGCCCGAGAGCCTTGACCGCCTGCCATCGTCACGGCGGGGTACGAAGGTGAGATCGTCAAATTGGGAATCACAGGCTGGACTAACCTCCGAATAGGTTTCCTGCGATTGTCAAAAGCTGGGCTCTTCTGTGGGCTGGGCCCCTTCAATTGGCCCGGAGAGTCAGGTTTGGAATTTGAAAATTGAACCAGCGTAGAAAGTGGACAACTAATCTCAGCCTGTACTACATGTCATCTACTTTTATAGTTGTACTCCTAGGGCAGACAACTAATCTCAGCCTGTACTAGCTAGGACACGTATTGAACCCGCAACCAAACATGGACCAGCAGGCACTCATATATAGTCCTATCAGCCATATGGAAAATACCTCTGCACATCAACACCTCATACCAAGAATGACATGTTATGTAGGGACGAAAATAGTCGGGAACACTCGGGAAAACTCCCTAACCGTTCCTGTTCCTTAATTTTTTTTACCGGGAACGGAAGCGGGAACGGGAAAGGCGGACGGGAAAACAAATGCGATAATACGGAATATCGGAAATGGAACATATCGGTCGGGAACGATTATGATCGGGAACACCGACACATGTAACCAATCAAAACATTTAGCTCGACACATAAATAACTAGAATACATCATTCATATGCAAAAATACACAGAATGGCAGAATCAGGTAATAAGATAATTTGATAAATTAACATGCATGCAACAATCAAATCTTCAAACAGCTCGGTCACGAGCCACCCACACGACACGTCCACACGCAACATCTCCAATAGCAACAGACCAACAGTCCAGGAGTCCAACAGATCAGAGACACAATTCAAAGGTCCAAATTAAATAAATGCATCCACATTGGTCGGAAGTAACACGAGCCGTTGTGACCCCTGGCGCCTATGTGGTTGCACGCCTGCACCCGCCGCTCCCCTGGTTGCCGGCCGGCGCGCACCCTGTGCTACCTGCCTGGGCACGGCTGCGCGGCATGGGGCTGCCTGCTCCCTGCATGTGCCTGCTCAGTGCTGGGGGCCGGGCGCGTGAGGGACCAGAGAGGGATCCAAATCCAAGGTCGCGACGGCCGACGAGGAGGCAACACTGTGACGGTGTGAGAGCTAGAGGTCAAAGGCGGCTGGGGCTGGCGAGTGGCGAGATGGAGCGGGAGGGGGCTAGCGAGTGGCGGCTGGGGAATTCTGATGGTCAGGGTGAGGAACTGAACTGGAGAGGGGATTGGGTATTAGGGTCCGTTTGGATGTAGATATTGGGAGAGGTGGAATTGAATTGGGTTCAATACCAAAGTAGTCATGGTATTGAAATGGCCACAATTCGAATGTTATTGTATGGATGACCATTGAATTGGCTTTTAGAATCCTAGCAAGTAGCTAAAATCAATTTCCTGTTTTGATGCAAAATCATGGAATTGACTGGAGGAGGCCGGTAGCAGTCACCACCAGGGTTAACCATTTCGTTTTCGTTGTAAATCCCGGTGTTTAGCGGAAACAAAATTTCGTTCCGAAATTTCGGTAAATTTCGGCGAATTTCGGTGAATTTTGGCCGAATTTTTTTGAATGTTGAATTTTCAAACGAATTTTTGCGAAAAATACCGAAATTTTTTTTCCCGGTAACTAGCGAAAACGAAATTTTTCGCCGAAATTTCAAATCCTGGTCACCACGGCGGCACATAGTAGGAGGAACGAGCTCGACCCCGGCCATGGCGGGCGGATCTCAGCAGCCGCGACCATGGGGGAGCTCGACCAACCATGGGAAAGAAGGAGGGCCTCGACCAGCCATGGGGAAGATGGTGGAGGTCGACCGGCCATGGGGGAGAAGGGGGAGATCAACCGGCCATGGCAGATCTCGCCAGCCGGTAGGCGATGGTGAAGAAGGGGGCACCGATGGGGGAGGTCGACCGGCCATGGGGAAGAAGGGCCGCCCATGGGGGAGCTCGGCTGCTAGGGAAGAAGGGACGCCGAGAGCTCGCGCCGCCGCTCGCCATCCTCGCGGTCGGTGCACCACCGCTCGCCTTGCTGGAGCAGGAGAAGACGAGGGGAAGGAGCTCTGTGGTGAGGGGGCTGGTGCGTGAGGGGAGAAGGTCTCCGGCGAGGGGAGGGGGAGGGGCTACTGCGTGGGGGAGGTTTCAGGCGAGGTGCGCAGCCGCTGCCACACGAGGCGAGCGTCAGATTCTGTTTTTGTTTCGCATGGGGAAGGAGGAGGTTTGTTTCTAGTGAATACGGAGGAGGAGGCCTCGGTATCGTGGGCTAGGTCGAGCAAGCAGATGGAAAGTCGCACGGTATTGGAGCTCGTTTCCGCCTGCGAATGTCAAGATCATCCAAACAACAGAATTGAGGGTATTCGAGGCCAATGCCAATTCTTGGGTCTCAATACCAACATCCAAACGGGCCATTAGGGTTCGGGTGGGGGAGCTGGCGGTGGATTGGCTTGGTGGGCCGAGGTGAGGGAAGGAAGTATGGGCTAAAATGAAGGTTGTGGCCCATGAAAATGGGAACAACCGCGGGATTTTTCCCGGCTGAAAATGGGAACCGTGAAAATGATCGGGAAAACACCCCAACTGTTTCGGTTCCTATTCCGGCCCGTTTTCCTGTTTTTTCCCCATTTCCTGTTTTTTCCGAGAAAATGGTTTACGGTCGGATTAAACGGTAAACGGAGCCGGTCAGGACGGGATTTTCCCGTCCTGTTTTCAACTCTAATTGTATGTCGATACCTAGTCTGAATCTACAGGAAAATGTAGCTCAGACTGATGCTAAGGATCGAGACCTACCATTCCACAACAGTAGGCAGGCAACTCAGATGCTAACCGGCTGAGTAGGGTGCCTTCACTTTTGAGTTTGACATGGTTTACTTCGACTGGCTTCAGTAGAAATCTATTCCCAACAGGGCCAATTGCCTCGAGGCTGACTCAGATCACCGGAGCTGAATGATCGCAGGTGATTGACGGGGAATGATCAAGATGAACGGTCAGGGATCGTTGAGTGGCACAATGTCTGGACTTTGGACATAACAAGAAGCTACATATCAAGGTCTGTAGCAGTCTTGATGTCAGCAACTGAGATTCTTCAGTTTGTTAAAGCTGCAGATTGCTAAATGTCTCCATTGCATATCGGATTCTCTTAACTATTCTAGTGTAGCATCAACTGATAGAAGCTTCTCCAAATTGGAATTGTTGAGAAATTGTCCAAGATAAACTATATTAAAAGAAAGATTGAATGGCTTGGCTATGTGTAGCATTGAGAAGGATATATTTTGGATAACATTAATCTTGATACAGTTCTTGAAGATTTTGCACCAAGAAATGCCCAAAGACGATTTTTTACAAAAAACTGAAGCATTATATTTTTATTTGAGGTAATCATAATAGTTATTGTTAGTTTTTTGTTACACTATTATTATATTTTAATTGAGATATACATATATTGCAAAGTATTTTTTTATTCGTACTATATACTGTGATTTTGAGACTAAAAATTATTCTCGCCAAGGGGCCCTTAAAATTATAGAGCCAACCCTGAGCAGAAACGGCCGATTCACGCCTTCCTCTGGAGCCTGGCTGCGGGGATGACTTTGCACGCCATGAGACTAAAGCAAGCAACCAAACTAGCGCTACCTGCATCCCACGGTCCTGGTTCAGCGTGCTGCACGGGACCAATCGCTCCCTTTGTGTTCTTTCTCATCGTGCTCCTGTTCATGGAAGACCTGAATTCCCGACACCTTCTAATCCTGTGGAATAAACTATGTAGATGACAGGTGACGTTGTCTATGCTGAAGGCGAGGCATTGCAAACAAGACGACACATCACTGTGTGTTGCCTCGCCTCGCCCTAGCTTATATTATATGGGTCTGGGTTTAGTTTAAAGCCATATTCCTAAATACTAGCTCATCTAGTCATTATTTGATGTTTTTGGACACAGGAAATGAATGACTTTTAGGATCTGTTTGGAGTTGCTAAAGTTGAGTACTAAACTTAGCATATATTAGCACATATGCACATGCTAAAGTTTTTAAGTCTTGACTAAAGTTTGGACCACCCAATTAGCACTCCCATTATTTGGAGGAGCTAGTGCTAAAATTTAGCACTTCACCCATTCTCACTTGGATCCAAACAGACCTTTAGTTTGTTTTCACGGTCCAAAACGTCATGTATTATATTCCTAATACTAATAAATAGAGGGAGTACTAGTGCAACTAACCAATGCCAAGTCGCCAACAAGTTATAAGATCTGGATTAACCCATAGAGGGCTCCTAGCATTAAATAGGTTCAAGCACTACCGGAATTAGCTTATTTGCCGTGTGCCCAGAGCACACGGCAAAGCCACAAAAGCGTACGTGACGGCCGCGCCCCGCACATGACGTCCCATTGCCGTGTACCAGTGCCAAGACACACGCCGAATGGCCAGGTTTGCCGTGTGCCAATGGAGGGCACATGGCAAACCTTAACGGCCTTCATTGGCCATCGCTCGGCCGTCAGGCCGACGCACGCACTGCACACGTGCAGACGGTTTGCTATGTGCCTGATAAAAGGCGCACAGCGAATAGAACAGTTTGCTGTGTGCTGCTACGGAGCACACTGCAAAGTGACCCTTTTGTCATGTGCATGAACGTTGCCGTGCACTTTCTTTGCGACACACCGCAAAACTCCTTTTTGCCGTGTGCCCGATAGAATGGGCACGGCAAAGCTTCGGGCACACGGCAAAGTACGAGTTTCCGGTATTGAAGTGGCGTGGCAGTTGTGCTTCTTACATCAGCTTTAGCCTTCGGGTTGATGATAAATAATGTGCAATAATGATAGAGCCAAAACATAGTGCTCATCAGCAGATAACCAGATGGGCTCAAATGCTGCTTAACTGGCATGTGAGTAGGCAGGCACCACAGGCAAACAGCTGAATTCAGTAGCGTCTGAAAATGCCAGGTCAATTTCGTGGCGTCTGATCTAGTAGTTAATTGCGGGCCAATATTGGCCGGCATACAAGTTGCTAGGGCCCGTCAGAATTCAGAAGCTTAGACGGCAATTCAGGTTTTTATTGCTTCACGGTAAGACTGAAAAGAAAAAAGTTTACCTGCTGCGCCTTACGATTAGACACAAGTCTGGTCCAGCAACCATATATGTGGATTATTGGCATGGCATCATGCTGATTCAATCTAGACATAAAAACTAACACAACAATGTTTGAGTGGATATCATCACCAACACTACAATGTTACTTGAAAATTCCTGATACCTTCTAAACCTATATATAGAACGAAGTACTTCACGAATTCTATTTGAGGATCGATCTTCTCCATTTTCACGACACGAATTTGAAAAATACAGGTCCGGAAAGGTTCAGCTCTGTACAAATGTACAAGGAGTTTATGAAGACTGAAGAAAGGGCTTGGTCACAACTTTGTAGTTTTCTGATATGCTTGGAGAGGGGAATATATATCAACACAATTTCTGCCTTCCCATAGTGACATTTTGTGAGGTAAAAGTTTAAATACTCACACAACATCACACATTGATATGCGTGGATTGAAAGTGTATAAATATCAACAGATCATACGTACTCACGCCCTCATCACATGCCCACCCACACGGTTGTTGAACACACATGTCGAACAAGATTGTGCAGCATGTTGGCTCATGCTTGGACCACTGAATGTACCAATGGGTGAATTTTTAATAGCTTTTTTCGAAAATAATATATCAGAAAAATGTATATGCATGCATCCACAGGGAGTTGATGACGACAAAGTCCAGATAGGAACTACCATATTACTTACTGTATTATATTAGCTATGTTCAGCCTACTCTAGATATATATTCTGTTTAGATACATAGCAAAATGTATTTATCTAGGAAAGCTAAAATGACTAATTCGGCCACTCTAGAGGACCTCGCCCACGAGGCCGGAGGAGCATGCCAGAGGCCGTTGATTTGCGGTTTCTCGATCCATTAGGGCCGATTCGGTGGTAATTCGGCCGATTCAAATTCAAAGGCCGTCAACTCGCAGCTCAGCCGGTAACAACGACTGCCGAAGGGCTCCTCTACACTGCACAACGCAGGGGGTACCGTGGATCGGAGAGGGTGCGGGAGAGTTGAAAGACGGACGGCTCCTATCACTATCAGGGCTAGCATAAGTCTATGACCCAGACAGACTGTTAGTTCCCATTTCCCAATGCCTCATACTCCTACTTCTACATCAGTAATGTCTTTAATGCACACCTGCAAATAGCTAGGCCATAAGGGCTGTGTTTAGTTCTCTTGGAAAACACTGTAGCACACTGTAACACTTTTCGTTTGTTTGTGGTAGATATTGTCCTACCATGACCTAACTAGACTCAAAAGATTCATCTCGCAACGTACATCAAAACTATGCAATTAGTTTTTTTATTTACCTACATTTAGTACTCCATGCATGGATCATTTGCTACATTTAATGTTTCGATGTGATAGAGATATGATGGAAAGTTTGGTTTTTGTGGATCTAAACGGGGCCAAGATGAATTCTACGGAAGAACCGACATTTCTGTAGCGATCATTTTTATGGGCATGACTGCGGGACTTATAATGACTGCCGATTTCATTTCCACCGACTACATGTCATCTGCTTTTATAGTTGTACTCCTAGGGCAGACAACTAATCTCAGCCTGTACTAGCTAGTACACGTATTGAACACGCAACCAAACATGGACCGGGCACTCATATATAGTCCTATCAGCCATATGGAAGTACCTCTGCACGTCAACACTTCATACCAAGAATGACATGTTATGTCGATACCTAGTCTGAATCTACAGAAAAATGTAGCTCAGACTGATGCTAGGAGAGCTACCATTCCACAACAGTAGGCAGGCAACTGAGATGCTAACCGGCTGAGTAGGGTGCCTTCACTTTTGAGTTTGACATGGTTTACTTCGACTGGCTTCAGTAGACATCTATTCCCAACAGGGCCAATTGCCTCGAGGCTGACTCAGATCACTGGAGCTGAATGATCGCAGGTGATTGACTGGGAATGATCAGGATGAATGGTCAGGGATCATTGAGTGGCACAACGTCTGGACTCTGGACATAACAAGAAGCTACAAATCAAGGTCTGTAGCAGTCTTGTAGATAGAATGTAGAAGAAACTTCCACTTCCATGAAGACAAACATACCGGTAAATAATGTGTCATAAAGCTGCAGTAAAGAACAAAAGCATATATAGATAATTATACCTTTTTAAGAAGTGTGACATAACATTCGAAACTTTGCTTACAGAAGATCATGCTGCCTAGTCAAGCAGAGGCAATCTGCTGTCATGCATTCCAACGCAGAATGAGTATTGCAGTTTATTAACTTGAGATCAGCAATAACTCCAGAGTTTTCAAGTTCACGTAACCATGCTTGATGCTTCTTGTTAAATGCCAGGCTAGGCATATATGCTGGCAGAGAGAGACTTTTAGGGGATTGAAGAACTCTGCCAACCGAACATGAAGCATAGCTAATCTGTGAAGGAACAAATTAGCATTTAGATACTAGGAGAATGATAAAAGCATAGCAAAATTGATTTTTTCTCTTTCTTCTTACAAAGTTAAGGTTAACCTCCATAGTAGACATATTATGGAATCCATAATAACAGTACATCCAGTGACTGCTATCATGAATTGGCATAAAAGAAAAATATAAGGAAATGAATGCTACCAACATGACTAATTTTGCATCTCTAGAAATTATTGATTGGCACGACTACACATTTGAGTATTGTTTATATAAGTGGATCATGTTCAGTTCATCTGGTGAGTTATCGTTATGTGTTCATACCTAAACCTATCAATATGCTAACCACTCTAAATTTTAATCTTGCACAGAGTTGTGACCTCAAATAAAATGTGCCCAGCACATCTATTGGGAGCCATGAAATATGGAGCAGCTTCGGTGATGGAAGGGAATAGTTCAACATTAATCATATGTAACAAATCTTTCTGATGCACGCAGTAAAACAGAAACTACTGCTTTCAGGAAAAAAGAATATATCATACTACATATGAAATTTCTGACCTCATATCACTACCCCAACTTAACAACTCCACCTAGCAAACAAATCGCAGACTTAACTGTTGGAGATGTTGGCCAGCTTACCCGAAACATGAAAAAAAAAAATCTACCAATAAATTGATATTGTAGAACTACAAGTTCTATTAGCATACCCTACAAATCGCAAAATCAAGGCAGGAAGCAATCGCAGGCCCATTCAAGAATCCAGAAGTCAGATGAGCAAAGCTCATACCGTAACCGCAAATCCCGAATACGAACATACTAACCGGCAAACATGCCATGGCAAAAACTAGATTTGTCCAATCCATTCTACACCGGCAGCCCGCACGCCAATCAGGCAAAGATAACAGATTCAGCTTATAGTCTAACTCGTCGGCGAGACAATGTTACCGAGGACGCCGCGGCGGTCACCAGCGACCGCGCCATCGCCACCGCGCAGAACCTGAAACGCAGCAGCCAGCCAGGGCATGAGTTTCTGCCGAGAGCAGGCTACAAGATTGGGGGAACAAAACGAACTCGGGAGGGAGGAGGAAGGCCGCGGAGTGGGTAGGCACTTACATTCCGCGGCCGCCGGAGAGGGCTTGGTCGGCGGGGTCCGTCCACTCGTCGAAGCTGCGGCCGGAAAAGCAACGCGGGGGCGGGTGAGAGCACGGAAGCAGGATCTTGGCGGCGGAAGAGGAACAGAGAGTGGGGTGGAGGAGGGGACGGCTGGGATTTGTGTGTTCCTCTTACATCCAACCGTAGCGGCGGTCGAAGACGAGGCGGCGCGAGCGGCGGAGGAGGGGCGGAGGCGGCGAACCGGAGGAGGAAGACTGCGCCGCCGCCATCCCACCGCCGCCGATGATGGGCCTGCGGGATTGGGGTTATCCTTCACACTTCACAGCCTCGCAGACTTTGTTGCCTTCCTGGTCTAGATTAACTACTTTTATGAGAATAAGGTTAACACCGACTGTGGTCGTGCCGGAGTGGTTATCGGGCATGACTAGAAATCATGTGGGCTCTGCCCGCGCAGGTTCGAATCCTGCCGACCACGATTTTTATTCTCCATTTATTTATTTTTCTGTTGCTTATTAGTGTGCAGACTCATTAGGAATTTTTTTATTGCTTATTAGTGTGCAGACTAATAAGGAACCAGCAATGCACATTCATAATCACAAGTGTCTGATTAAAACATAAAGGCTGGAAAGGATGACAGAGTGCAAGGCGTCAGCCATCACGAACTAATCAAGCAAAATTTTGCAAATAATAATCTTAAATAACTTGAACATGGACACAAGCAGAAACAACATTCTAAGTGTGACATCACGTGCATGTACATCACTTTGATAGGCGGCTTGACCGAAAGACACATGCGAGGAAAAGAAGAAGCCCTCTACGCACTTATGCGTGGGTCTCACATGTCATCCCTTTCCCCTTCCTTCCCGGCCTCCACTCCTCTCCGCCTCGGCACCTTCGCCCGGCCTCACACAAGCGGCGGCCGAGCAGGCCCTCGAGCAGTACCTCATTCATCAAAGCTTGGAACGTGGCCGTCGCGTTGGTCAACCCAAAGGGCATGACCAAGAACTCGTAAAGGTCGTCGTATGTACGGAACGTCGTCTTGTGGATGTCGTCGGGGTGCATGCATACTTGGTGGTACCCAGAGCGGAGATCCAGCTTGGTGAAGAAGTGGGCGCCGTGCAACTCATCAAGCATCTCGTCGATGATGGGGATGGGGAACTTGTCCTTGATGGTGTGTTTGTTCAAGGCCCTGTAGTCGACACAAAATCTCCAAGAATTGTCCAGGTTCTTTATCAGGAGGACAGGCGACGAGAATGCAGATGTGCTGCGACGGACAAGCCCTTGTTCCTTCATGATAGTGCACTGGCGCTCCAATTCATCCTTCTGGAGTGCTGGGTACCGGTAGGGTTGCACCGCCACAGGCGGGGTGCCAGGCAGCAGGATGATGAGGTGGCCCCGATGGTGCGGCGGAGGCAGGCCATGTGGTTCAGTGAACACGTCGCTGAACTCCTCCAGGAGGGCGTCAAGCAGTTCCTCGGTTGCGTAGGCCCAAAGTTGAGGGTGGCGCGGTCCTGGTTCTCCCGTCCAGAACACCACACGATTCTGGCGTTGAAAAGACATCTCCATGGAGCCGAAGTTCATGGTGATTGGGCCAAGCGATGCCAGCCAGTGCGTGCCGAGCACCATGTCGAAGCCGCCAAGGGGAAGGACGAAGATGTCGTTGATGAATAGCTCCCCATGTATGTCGAACGGTGTGGCACGGAGGACGCCTGGGCATGGCACTTTGTCACTGTTGGCCACCGTTACCCGCAGGGAGGTGCGCGGGGTCACCGCGAGGCCGGTGTTTGTGGTGAGGTCGGTGTTGATGAAGTTGTGTGTGGAGCCGGAGTCGAGGAGGGCCCGGAGTTGCAGCGGTCCCACCTGGACTAGGAGCTGCATGGAGTTGCCAGTAGGGGTGTCGCAGGCATAGATGCCGGTGACCGCGAGAAGCGACACTCTGGGTTCGGTGCCGTCGTCCGCGTCATCCGAACCATCCTCTAGTTCGACGAAGAAGAGTTTCTTGCACGATCTGTTGTGGCCACTGTTGACGGTCCTTAAGTCCTAAAATTAACCGTCAACTTCTGCAGTTTTCCATGATATTCCAATCACCAAACTTAGTTATAGGACTTATGACTAATCAATTCCACGAGTTTTAGTGATTTGTGATCTGTAGGCACCCATAGCTGCATTTCGGGTAAAACACAAATGAACACGCGAATAAATGCACAGAAGATCGTGAGGGACCGAAACCGGCGACCAGAGGGGGGGTGAATGGGAGCCGATCAAAATTTATTTCGAAATCGATACGTCGGCCTATATCCCAAAAATCACCGCAAGTCCTCAACCTAAGGTATGAGAGAATAGTTATGGACTAGCTATCTCATAGCAGCACACCCTAGGAAACTTTGCGGAAGCAAAACGGGAAAAACTCCACAAACGGCAGTACTGCTGAGTCAGACCGGTCTGACCGCTAGCACAGACCGGTCAGACCGGTTGCGCTGGAAATTGAATTTCCAGACTGGTTACCCAGACCGGTCAGACCGGTCGCTCCCAGACAGCTCGCAACCAAAGCTTCAAATGGCAAATCTCGAGCAAACGAAGTCCAAATCCAACGAAACTTGGAGGATACCTCCGCAACTAACCTGCGAACATATCCCCAAGAGATCTCACTTAAAAGATCAATGAAACTTGAGAATTCGGGGGAAGATCAAAGTGGATTGGGGTTTTCTCAAGAATACAAAAACTTCAATTCGTGAGAACTCACGATTTCAGGGGGTTTAGCACTAGACTAGATGCATCGGAATCGTCACAAAGAGTTCAACAAAGACGAATTCAAAGGGTGGTCTCCTCCAAACACAAAACACACCAAAAGAGGAGAATTCGAAACCAAAACGCAAGAGAGGAGGGAGAGGACGAGAACTCAGCACACAAAGGTGAATCTCAAACGAATTTCATTCATTAATCTCAGAGGAATTCACCTATACAAAATGCTAGAGCCATCCGCCCATCATCCTCCCCACTAATTTGAGAGATTAGCTAAACCCTAACCCTCTTTTGCGTTGGAGTCCTTGGCCCTAACCTGGAGCAGGGGCAGGGAGAAGGAAAAACGAAGAGAATACAAAAAGACTCAAGAGACTCAACCAGCCACGGGCTGGTGGGGGTATTTATACCCAGCTGCTGCGGCCAGACCGGTCAGACCGGTCCATGGGACCGGTCAGACCGGTCAGGTCTGCAGTAGCCCGCTGTACAGACTCAATCGACGGCGGAGTTTCTTTCTTCGACTCGAAGTCTTTGCTGCGATGCCGCCACGTCGATGAAGTTCCGGTGCGCGGTTTTGGAGGGTCCGCAAAACCCGGGTAGGTGGCCGGTTTTGAGAAAACCGCCAAAACTTCACGCGCGGGAAGATTCCCGCCTCCACGCCGTGGCCCTAGACGCCGTTCCCGCCTCGGCCTTCTGACGGCCCTAGACACCGCCCGACGCCCGTCACCTCCTCGCCTGCAGCGAGGCCCTAGACGCCGTCGACGCCCGTCGCCTCCGCCAGTCCAAAGATCGACGCCCGTGCCTCCACGACTTGGCATCTTCAACCGCCGTCCGCCTGCTTGGTTTTGTGGCGCAAACCAAGAAATCCGCCTTCCGTCGCCGCTTGCGCCCTCGATCTAGGAATGGACGCCACAGCTGCCGCCCGGCCCAAGCTCCTCCACGGCAACTCTCCGTCGACACTCGACGCTCGTGTACCTAAAATCCAAAGACCAAGTGCACGATCACACTGCACGGTTGACAATTCACTCATCACAAGCAGGATAGAGTACTCCCATTCCTCAATCTCCCCCTTGATGGGTGCATTGTCAACACACCACCTGAAACCAGAGAAGTGATAAAAAAGAGAAGCAAGAAAGTGAAGAACTCAAGCAAGTGACACAAAGCTCAGAAAGGCAAGACCAGTCACTTACTCAAGCACAGATCGATCCCCTAAGACAAGGGCAACGGCTCGACACAATCGATCAAAAGCCAAAACATGACTCCTCAAAGACAGAGGTAACGCTCGACGCAGTCATGCAAGAAGTCGAGGAAAAACGAGGAAAACTCAAGAGCCAGAAACAAAGCAGACACTCCCCAAGCAAAGCTTTTCCCTCTCACAAGTGCAACTCTCCCAAAATGATGCACTCTCAAGGCCCTGTGTACAACAAGTTTTTCAAAAATAAAACAAGTCTCTCCCTTGTTCGATCACTTCTCCCAAAAATTCTCCCCCTTGTTGGCACATGCACACATCAAGTCTAAAAAGACCTAAAGCTCCCCCTGAAGCTGAAACTCCCCCTGAATAGATGCTATACAATGAATGCAATGCAGGAGGTGTAAGTGAAAGCATTCAGGGATACAATGATATGAGCAACATCTAGTCACAAGCACGTGTGCATCCATAAACAAGACATGCATCTAGCTCAACAGGGTATATCAAATCAGTTTAGAGCTACGTGTGACACCCTAGGTGTCTGCACAGTAGTTGTGTATCTATTGTGTGCCTCATGTGCTTGAATTGCTTGAAAAAGGATCTTTTTGTAAATATAAAGGTTATAAGTGTAATTATGATTTTATGCATGGTCCTTTCTGTAGTTTATTTGAATAAGGTGTGCAATTATAGCTTTTGTGGAGGGTGTTTTTGCAAAATATAGTGTAATCATTACATGGCAGGAAACTTTTCAAATCAGCCTAAGTTTAAAGTGAAATTGCATTGAATTTGACAAAATTCCTGGAATTCAAATTCCTTTCTTTGTTTTCAAAATTAGTTCTCTATCCTTTGATCAAATAAATTTTTGCACAACATCAAAGTTGTATATCTTGAAAAATTGAACAACTTTCATGTTGGGCACTTTTTCATTTGAGCTGTATTTTAAAAGTTATCTCTGCTTTACAGTTTGGTCCCTGGAAATTTTGGAAATTGCGTTTAGATCCTTTATCCCCTTTCTCCAGCTCATCTCCTCTGTTTTCCCCGCTGCCGCTGTGCAGAGCCATCGCCGGCGCAGTGGAGAGCCAGCCCGGCCCCCTCTTGCGTTGCGCTGGCTTCCACACGTCACCCTGATGCTCCTCCACTGCCCATTGCCTCGCGCTGGAGCTCCCCTGCCGTGCCACGCCGCCCAGAGCAGCCCGCCGGCCGCCACCTCGCCGTCGCGGTGGCGAGCCCGCTGCAGAGGCCACCGCCCTCTCCTCGCGCGCGCCCAAGCACTACAAATACCCCAGAAATCGATTCCCCTCGCTCTTTTGCTCTCTCCTCACTCCCACGCCGCAGAACACCGCCGCCGCCCCGCTTGAACTCCGACGAGCTCACCCTCGCCGTCGAACCCACTCCTCCGCCCTTCCCCGTCCTCAATAGACCCCACCAATAGTTGCGCCTCGACTCCGCGCAGCTCCCAGACCACTTCCCCTCGCCCAGTCCTCACCGGAGCGCCGCCTCCGCTGTTCTCCTCAGCCGCAGAACCACCCTGCTCCGTCAAACCACCGCCTCCGAGCCCCTGCCCACACCCCAAGACCACCCTGAGGTGCGCCTTGAACCCCTGTAGCTCCCACACCCCTCCACCATCGCCGCCGGTGATCCCCTCGCCGGGATTCGGCCGGTCAACCACCACGCCCCCTCTGACCCGGCCAAGGACCTCGGGTTTAGAATTCTAGAAACTCCAGGGTGTTCTTTGAATAGACTGTGACTCATGTGAATAGTGCTCTAAGGACTTCTTTGTAATTTCTAGTTGAGAACTTTGAAATTCCGTAGAAATTCGTAGGAAATTCGTAAAATAGCAAATCTTGATGTTCTGGAATCCTTGTGTAAAGTTCTTTACAGTAGAACCATAATATGGTAGGTGTTTGTTGCAAGTTTTTGCTGTATAAATGGTTTTGTGTCACTAGGTAAATAAATACTAGGTGTTTTATCTTTTTCCTAACTGATGATTGAAGCCATGTCTTGCAGTGAAACTTTTATGGTAGTTTGTTCTTGTAACACTAGTATTTCTATAAAAATTTCGTGGTCAGTTCTCTTGTGTAGCTATTTATTTGATTTAATCCTTGTTTAGTAGACTTTAATTATGATAAATAGTTTATGCTGATGATAAATCATAAAAATATTCGCGAGTGTTCTTTTGGAGTATCTTAGCTTGTACATGAAGTTTGAGCATCAGTTCATGACTAGAACAGGAGCTAAAAATAAATCTTGCTAATCTGTTGTTCTGTTTTGTTTATTTTCTCATAATTATTTATCTGTAGATAAAATCATGAAAATTTCACAGTAGCTAAGTCATCCCTGTGTAGGCCTGCTGTTAAATTTTGAGCTTCTGTTTTGCTCTAGCTTAATCTGTGTAATTCAATCTTGTTCTAGGTGTGATCTGAATGATTGAATTGTTATGAATAATTGGCTACATGTTTTGGCATGATTTTTTACAAGAGATCTTACTCTGTTCATGTTCTGTTTAGGGTAATTTTTGCCAAATTTATTACTGTTTGTGATCTGAGTTGTTAATTTATTAGCAAACCTTGATTTAATTACTATTGGAATCAACCACCACTCACTTTGTGATGTTAGTATAACCTTCATGTGCTGTTGATCATGATGCCTTGTTTAGTTAAATTAGTTGAGTTACTACTCTATAAACGATTGCCCATGTGTGTTTATAATACTGTTCTTGCATTACATATAGATACGACTGCCTTATCGGACGGGACGTACGAGCTGATCCCGGAGTCTGACGGAGGTGATCCAGAAGTCCAGGTGAACGCCGCTGAACTAACTGAAGCCCCGAACCAAAGTTCGGAAGAGCCTAGAGCTGAAATAGTTAGCGACTACCGAGAAGACAAGCCCCAGACATAACCTATATTTCAAATTATTATCATTTACTGTTATTACTTACTTGTGCATTTACAGTTCTTAGGATTTGAGTTGAAACCCTAGATGCATGATCCTAGGAACCTATATACTGAACACTAGACCTGAGTTCGACTACTTGCTAAGCTTATAGGACCTGTAAAAGTCGAGTGATTGCCTGTCACTCGCGAGCTCTATAGGAATTGCTTGTTTACTTTCTGTTATCAATATAAGGACGACGAACGGGGTCGTGTTCGATATCATGACCTTTGGTGAGACCCCGTCTGTGTTGATGAACTTGCTAAGGTCGCGGTGTGTGGTAGTGCTGGTTAAGTTTTTGAAAGTGCTAGCCACATGCCATAAATATGGTACGCGGCAAGCCTAGTAACTTCTCGGCCCGGCAAGTGGACATACCTCCCACTCTTTTTTAGGGATAAGATGAATAACATGATAAAGGATATGGAAACTCATAGTGTTACTTTACGACTATGAGGGACGAGGTATAGAGTGCCCTATGGGACGAGAGAAAGTGCCCTGTGGGACGAGGGAGAGCCCTATAGTCGAGGAGAGTGGCCCTGATCCATGAACCGGAAAGAAAAGCCAAAGGTTGCTTGGAAGTGACTCGACAGTGCTTCAAGCGTGTGTGCTAGGTTTATCCTTGCAAGGTTGAATTTCGATTCAGAATCGTCCGCCTCTCACGATGAAATGAGACTGCTTGATCTCTTTGTCACACAGAGTAATAAGAGCAACAACATTATGATCAATCTTGATGTTTGCTTAAAGTTCTACCATGATTGAATAGTAATTGCTTACATAGAATGGTTAATCAACTAGAATCTTGAAAGCTAAAACTTGAAAGCAAGGACATACTCTTTATTGCTTTTCAGCAAAAGGAAAACCAGAGCCTCACAGAACTTTGCATAGTCTAGTTAAAGTGGGCTACGTATACCCGTTGACGGTTAAGTCTTGCTGAGTATTAGAATACTCAGCCTTGCTGTTGAAACCCTTTTTCAGGTATGAGTTTCGAAGAGCAGATCGCTAGTTTGACCTATCCCTGCTCTTTGCCTCCTGGCTGGTCCGTAGAATGGGATACGTCTTCGGCCGGCAATGACTTTGACGAGTAATACCATGCTTGGGCTAGCCTGGTATACTTTGGTGACGTGTTGTAGCCGTCGTGTTTTATCTTCCGCTGTTAAACTCTGAAGTTTTACACTTATGGTGTGTATAACTGCTTTACTAAGTTTGGTTTTGTAATAATGGTTTGAACTGGTTTGTAATCTCTACTTTGCCTATGTTGTAAACTTGTGGTTGTAATATCTCTGGACTCGCCTTCGTGCGGGGTATGCTTGTTCGATCCGAGAACCGGTGGTTGTATCGGGACGTTACCCGACAGACCAAGAATTGTTCCGTTTGAAGTGCGTTTGAGCCGGTGTTGCCTTTACGGTGATGACCTGCGCACTTGAGCCGGGATAATTCAGGTGGTTCTGCCACACTAGGCAAGTTCAGTTTTTGGAGAAATGAAAGCATCACCCATGATCTAGCACTAACAAGTAGGGAAAGGAAAACAGTGCTAATCATACTCATACAGGTGAGCCAAACCAGCCAAAGCATGTTGCAAACATTCATTTTTCAATCAATTATATCAAGCAATTCTTAATGCCAGGGGTTGAAAGCTTGTCATGCTTTACTTAGCAACGAGGCCAAGCCTATGCCAAAGACAATCAAAAGCTTAAGACACTCGTTTCAGTCATGCACAGCCTTGCCCGGGTTCTCACAAGTGCAAAGTGAGCCGTCCCAAAAGCTCGATCAGTGCGACAAGCAATCCCACCTGGATCTTTTCAAACCATTTCAAGAACAGTTCAAGCAATTTTATCAGATTTAGATCATTTCAAGTTTGAATTGCTGAACGAAAGGCTACACTAGCATGAATAAGATAGCAAAGCATATCAACACGCCCTAACATGCTAGTAGCCAAGACAGGGTGATCATGTTTTCAGATTTTCAAATCAAAATAGCTTAACTCAGATGATGTCATATACACAGTGGAGCAAGCTATACATGATCAAATTTATCAACTCACACTAGCAGGCACTAGAAGATCATAGCAATGTATACAAGAATGCTAGTGCAAGTGAGACAATGCAAAATGCAAACATGTACAATACATATGCACAATGCAACTACCAAACCTAGAAAACAAAAAGAAGAGCAAACAAGACCTACAAAGCTAACCAAAGAAAAGTCAACGATCAAAAGGGGTAACAAACCCCAAGCTCCCCTCGCAAGCGAGCAAAGGTGTCCTGCTCAAGTGGTTTGGTTAGGATATCTGCAGTTTGCCTCTCTGAAGGGACATGGATCAAGTCTACATGGCCTCTCTCATGGTTATCTCGTAGGAAGTGGAACCGGATAACTATGTGTTTGGTTCTGGAGTGTAGGACAGGGTTCTTTGCAATGCTAATGGCTGTCATGTTGTCTACAAAGATGGGAACCCTACCGAAACTCAGTCCATAATCCTGCAAGGTTTGTTTCATCCAAAGGATCTGGGAGCAGCAGCTAGCAGCGGCAACATACTCAGCTTCTGTGGAAGAAAGCGCTACGCTAGCCTGCTTGCGAGAGGACCAAGACACCAAAGATGTACCGAGAAGTTGACAAGTGCCGGATGTCGACTTGCGATCCAACCGACACCCACCGAAATCGGCATCAGAAAAGCCCACCAAAACCAGAGAAGAATCCGCAGAGTAACAAAGACCAAATTCAGGGGTGAATTTCAGATACCTGAAGATGCGTTTCACCACCTGCCTGTGGGAGGTGCGCGGAGAAGCTGGTACCGCGCACAGAGGCCGACCCCGAACTGAATGTCCGGCCGCGTCGCCGTCAGGTACAGGACCGAGCCGATCATGCTCCTGTACTCCTTCTAGTCCACCGCCTCACCGTCCAAGTCCTCATCAAGCGCCGTCGAAGTACTGATCGGAGTTGGCTGAGACTAGTCGCTCATGTCTAACTTCCACAGCAAGTCCCTAGTATACTTGGCTTGATGGACGAACGTGCCCTGAGGAGTTTGCTTGATCTGTAGCCCGAGGAAGATCTGCAGCTCACCCATCATACTCATCTCGAACTCCCTGGACATCTGCTCAGAAAACTTGGAGACAAGAGCATGAGAAGAGCCACCAAAGATAATATCATCCACGTATATCTAAACTAATAGAAAATCAGTGCCAGATCGCATGAGGAACAATGTTTTATCCACACATCCCATTTTAAAACCCTGAGCCAGCAAAAAAGTTTTCAGTCTATCATATCAAGCTCTAGGTGCCTGTTTCAAACCATAAAGTGATTTCTGAAGTTTATAAACACGGTTTGGAAACTTGGAATTTTCAAAACCAGGGAATTGTTTCACATAAACTTCTTATTCGATAAAACCATTCAAGAAGGCAGATTTAACGTCCATTTGGAAAACTTTAAAACCCTTAGAAGCAGCAAATGCAAGAAAAATCTGAATCGCTTCCAAACGAGCAACAGGGCAAAAATTTCCTCAAAATCAATCCCTTCTTTTTGGCAGAACCCCTGGGCAACAAAACAAGCCTTGTTTCGAACAACCAACACATCCTCACCCTGCTTGTTTTTGAAAACCCACTTCGTTCCGATAGGATTACAAGCAGGTGGAGGCTCGACTAAAACCCAAACTTGATTTCTTTCAAAATTTTCGAGTTCCTCATGCATGGCATTGACCCAATTAGAATCAGAAAGAGCGTGTCCAATATCTTTGGGCTCAAAAGAGGCAACAAACGCTGAATGAGCAAAGCCAGTGATACTCGTTTCCTTGGACCGGGTGACTCGCTAGCTGAGATCACCTAGCATCTGTTGAGGTGGATGACGACGCTGAATATGTCGAGGTGCTTCCCGCATTGAAGTCGCCTCCTCCTCAACCAAGTCTGGTGTCTCCTCAGGTGCAGCTGGTGAAGCCTGAGTCACCTCCTCGATCGGCCCCCGGGAAGTAGACGTAGTCGGGTCGGGGCCGTCGTCATCGTCCGAGCTCGTGGCAGAGACGGCTAGGTCCATAGCACGCGTGGTAGCCTCAGCATCGCCCTCCGCAGCTTCTTCCTCCTCATCTTCAAAGCTGGAGGTGCCGAGCTCATCATCTCCTGCAACTTCAAAGATAGAAGAATTGCACGGTGCCGTCTCGTCGAAAGTGACTTCACAAGTCTCTTTGACGATGTTAGTATCAATAATCAGCACACGGTACGCTCTAGAGTGAGAAGCATAACCGAGAAAAATGCCGTCAGACGAATGAGACTCAAACTTATCAAGATTTTCATCTTTCAGCACAAAGCACCGGCAACCGAAAACTCTGAGATGGTCAACACGGGGCTGGCGTCCAAATCGCAACTCATAAGAGGTCCTGTGCATGAAAGCACGCAAGAAAATATGGTTGGACACATAACAACCGGTGTTAACCGCCTCAGCCCAGTATTTGCGAGGAGTCCTATGCTCATCGAGCATCGTCCTCGCCATCTCAACTAGCGTCCGATTCTTCCACTCCACAACTCCATTCTGCTGTGGAGTGTAGGGAGAAGAATACTGGTGTTCAAGCCCTTGATCACTGCAAAAGGCGTCAAAACGAGCATTTTTTAATTCTGTACCATTATCACTGCGAATCGATCGCATGGCCTGGGGTAGCTCATTTTTCAACCTCAAGATCAAGTCTCGAACAAACTCGAAAGCCTCATCCTTGGTTCTCATGAAAAAGACCCAAGAATAGCGAGAAAAGTCGTCCACGATCACAAGAACATACCACTTCCCACCAACTGACATCACCCTAGAAGGACCAACTGTGTCCATGTGTAGCAACTCTCCAGGATGAGCGGTCATCACCTGATTAACAGGCGGATGAGAAGTAGCAATCATCTTCCCGTGGCGACACGGATGGCAAACAAGGTCCTTTTCAAACTTCAATTTGGGCAATCCTCGGATTAGGCCAAGTGAGCTAAGTCTCGACAACAAATCGAAGCTCAAATGTCCAAGTCTCCTATGCCACTTCAACAAATCAGAAGAAGGACCAGCCAACAAGCAACGAGAAGGGCCAAGAGGAGTTCCAGAGAAGTCAACCAAGAAAACCCGATCGCGAGGTGTAATCCGGCAAACCAAATCTCCTCTGGAATCCAAAACATGCGAGCAGCCCTCCTTGAAGCGAACCTCAAACCCCTCATCAAGAAGTTGCGAAACAGAGAGCAAATTGAACCCAAGGTTTGAAACCAAAGCAACCTCTCTCAGGGTAAAGCGATCAGAAACTCGAATAGCGCCAAGTCCACATATCTTTCCTCTTCCATTATCCCCGAACACAATGTACTCCTTTGAGCACATCGGGGTGAGGCTGGAGAACCATTTGTCATTTCCGGTCATGTGGCGCGAACAACCGGAGTCCATGATCCACCTGTTCTCCAAGCCTCCAACCTGCACATCAGTAGTGAGACAAAGGGTCAGCAAATGTCTCCACTGGGGTTAGCAAAGTGAGAAGCAAACCAGTGTCGAGCCATTTGCTCTACAGATGGGTTAGCAAAATCAGGCAAAGAGTATCCCCCGTCCCGTCTACCGCGTGACTGACGAACACCAACACGAGGAAAGCGTGGAGCATCGAAACCTCCTTCAAACCCTCGGTCCTGCGGTCCATAGCCGTACTGAAAAAGACCAGGAGCACGACCGGCAAAGCGACCACCCACTGGAGCACGATAACCACCACCGTCTCCCTGACCTCCACCTACACGGCGCGCCCTAGCATCTTGCCTACCACCACGCCGAGGAGGACCATGCACCCGAGCAGAGTACATGTCCGCGTTCCGTCTCTCCTGCTCACGCCTCATAGCCCGCTTCCTTCTGAAGCAAAACTCCTCCAGGTGACCTTCCCTATCACAGTACTCGCAGTGGTACCTCACCTCACGCTTGGGAGGTGGAGGCCTAGCCTACGGACGGGGAGGAGGAGCCCCCTTCTTCTGGGCAACCTGGGCTGCGGCAGCAGGGAGCGTATCCAAGGGATTCTTCAGCACATTGGGCTTTGGAACCCAAACCTGCTTCTGCGGAGGTGCTTTCGGTGGTTCTTTAAGCACACCATCCGCGGGGTCAACAAGCGAAGGCTGCGTGCTCGTCCTAGCAGTGTTTCCAGCAGCCTTGCCGATCTTACCATACAACTTGTCAAAGTCTGACTTTGTGTATGTGCAACCGACCCCAAACCAATCACCACACTTGATCTGCTTAATCATCATGCCCAACTGCGGCTCACAAGCAGAAACCCAACTAAGAATCGCCCTAAGATAGGTATTCTCATTCTCCAAGTTGACTTTCTCTATCGCAAGATTATCGAAATCAGAGATCAAACCAGGGCAAACAGAGCAGTCAATAGGTGGGCTAGACTCCACAACCTTAGTTTTCCCTAAAGACTTAACCAAGGCGTTCTTCTCATCTAGCTCCGACCTAAGCATGGGACAAAGCTTGCAAGCACCAAGCAGAACTGGCCTAGACTTCATCTCCTCTAGCTCGCACACAACAGAAGCAAACTTGGACTACAACGAAGCTAGATCGGACTTAAAGATAGGAGACTCATCACATTCAAGCACATCGCTAACAATAGGAGCGTCCTTAATCAGTTCTAGTTCATGCTTGGCCTTAGCGAGCTCATGAGACACGTCAGCAAGCGAAGTCTTAGCAACATCTAAGTTCGTGGCGTTCTCATCATGCTTGGCACGGAGAGCAACAAGATCGTTCATATGAGATATGCAGCCAGCGCACTCATCCTCACTAGATTTCTCCCTAGCACACGCCAGCTCAGCCCTAAGCTTTCTATGCTCTCTAGTTGCTTCCTTAAGCAGCCTCTTCTGGTTGTCGAGAGCGGCGTACAACTCCCTAACCTCTGTATCAAGCAGGTCAATCGTGGAGTTTACCTCTGAATCACTCTCGGATCCAGGAGAAGAGTTGACATGCGTCGGTGTAGCATGTCCACCCGAAGATGCACGAGCACCATCGGCTTCACCCGCCATGGTGCAGAAACCCTTGCGTCGGCCGGCCGCCAAGCAAAGACCGATGAAGCCGGTGGCTTCCTTGTCCCGCTTCTTCTTCTTGTCGTCGTCGTCGGAGGTCGGTGAAGAAGAGCGGTCGGTGTCGGAGCTCTTGTCGAGGTCGCTGAGTTGCGCCAGGAAGGCCTTCTCCCGTTTCTTGGCCTTGTACTGGAAGCGCTTCTTGAGCGACTCCTTGTCGAAGCGTCCTCCCCGGTCATGGCTGCGGTGCTTGTGACGCCGATGCTCCTTGTTGGAGCCTCCCTCGTTGTGGTCGCAGTGGCGGTAGTAGTCGAAGTGGTTGTTCTGGCCACCGCCGGACTTCTTGGGACAATCGGCGATGAAGTGGTTCAAATCGCCGCAGTTGTAGCACCCGGGGTTCTTCTTCCTCTGCCTGTTGTGGTAGACGCGCTGGAACTTGCTGATGAGGAGGCACAAGTCATCGTCGCCCAGCGTCCCCAACTGCTCATCTATAACAGAAGGCAAAGAGGCAAGAGAAAAGCCAAGAGCAGAGTTAGCGTTAGAGCTCGATCCACATGGGCCAGTCACAAGAGCGATGCTCTTGGAAGGAGGGGCACCATTGAGCTTAGCTCGTGTCTAGTTATCCACCTCGGTGGCCTTGAGCTTGCTGAAAAGCTCGTTCACCGTCAGAGTCTCATAGCCAGCAGACTCAATGATGGTGTTCACCTTGAGATCCCACACAGAGCGGTCAAGTGCGTAGAGCAGCTTGAGGGCCTTCTCATGCTCTGTGTACTCAAGGGCATCAGCAGATCTGTTCGCATTGACTTTGTTCACAATCGATTGAAACCGACTAAACATCAAGTCAATGCTCTCACCCGGCTCTTGTGTGAAGTTCTCATATTCACGCCGGTAAGTCTCGTACAGCCTAGCCTTGACCTGAGGTGTGCCCTCGTTGTAGTTCTCAAGGCACGTCCAAATCTTGTGGGCTTCCTGAAAACCCTGGACGCATGAGAACTCCGCACGAGAAACGCCAGCGAACAAGGCATTGACAGCCTTGGCGTTAGCCTCGTGCTCAGTCACTTGAAGAGGAGTGACTCGAGCGGCAAGCACCACGTAAGCATGGTTCTTGGTAATATCCCAGACCTCGGCTCCCATGCTCTGCAAGAAGGCTCTCATGCGAACATTCCAGTAGGCATAGTCCTCGCCGGAAAATACTGGGATCTTCCCAAGACTCGCCATGGTCGCCAAGTGGTTTTCAAACCGGTTAAGGTACTGAAAACCTCAACCAAGCTCTGATACCAATTGAGGGACCGAAACCGGCAACCAGAGGGGGGGTGAATGGGAGCCGATCAAAATTTCTTTCGAAATCGATCCGTCGGACTATATCCCAAAAATCACCGCAAGCCCTCAACCTAAGGTATGAGAGAATAGCTATGGACTAGCTATCTCACAGCAGCACACCCTAGGAAACTTTGCGGAAGCAAAACGGGAAAAACTCCACAAACGGCAGCACTGCTGAGTCAGATCGGTCTGACCGCTAGCACAGACCGGTCAGACCGGTTGCGCTGGAAATTGAATTTCCAGACCGGTCAGACCGGTTACCCAAACCGGTCAGACCGGTCGCTCCCAGACAGCCCGCAACCAAAGTTTCAAATGGCAAATCTCGAGCAAACGAAGTCCAAATCCAACGAAACTTGGAGGATACCTCCGCAACTAACCTGCAAACATATTCCCAAGAGATCTCTCCCAAAAGACCAATGAAACTTGAGAATTCGGGGGAAGATCAAAGTGGATTAGGGTTTTCTCAAGAATATAAAAACTTCAATTCGTGAGAACTCACGACTCCAGGGGGTTTAGCACTAGACTAGATGCATCGTAATCGTCACAAAGAGTTCAACAAAGACGAATTCAAAGGGTTGTCTCCTCCAAACACAAAACACACCAAAAGAGGAGAATTCGAACCCAAAATGCAAGAGAGGAGGGAGAGGACGAGAACTCAGCACACAAAGGTGAATCTCAAATGAATTTCATTCATTAATCTCAGAGGAATTTACCTATACAAAAGACTAGAGCCATCCGCCCATCATCCTACCCACTAATTTGAGAGATTAGCTAAACCCTAACCCTCTTTTGCGTTGGAGTCCTTGGCCCTAACCTGGAGCAGGGGCAGGGAGAAGGAAAAACGAAGAGAATACAAAAAGACTCAAGAGACTCAACCAGCCACGGGCTGGTGGGGGTATTTATACCCAGCTGCTGCGGCCAGACCGGTCAGACCGGTCCATGGGACCGGTCAGACTGGTCGGGTCTGCAGCAGCCTGCTGTACAGACTCAATCAACGGAGGAGTTTCTTTCTTCGACTCGAAGTCTTTGCTGCGATGCCGCCACGTCGACGAAGTTCCGGTCCGCGGTTTTGGAGGGTCCGCGAAACCCGGGTAGGTGGCCAGTTTTGAGAAAACCGCCAAAACTTCACGCGCGAGAAGATTCCCGCCTCCACGCCGTGGCCCTAGACGCCGTTCCCGCCTCGGCCTTCTGACGGCCCTAGACGCCACCCGACGCCCGTCACCTCCTCGCCCACAGCGAGGCCCTAGACGCCGTCGACGCCCGTCGCCTCCGCCAGTCCCGAGACCGACGCCCGTGCCTCCACGACTTAGCGTCTTCAACCGCCGTCCGCCTGCTTGGTTTTGTGGCGCAAACCAAGAAACCTGCCTTCCATCGCCGCTTGCGCCCTCGATCCAGGAATGGACGCCACAGCTACCACCCGGCCCGAGCTCCTCCACGGCAACTCTCCGTCGACACTCGACGCCCGTGTACCTGCAATTCAAAGACCAAGCGCACGATCACACCGCACGGTTGACAATTCACTCATCACAAGCAGGATAGAGTACTCCCATTCCTCAGATCGCAATTCCGGTGTGTCACTTACATGGAGGGCCCACAAATCAGAGGAAACGAGCGGGCCAAGGCAAATGCACCATGTGGATAAGATCAGGGGCCACATGTTGGTGTCTCAGAAGAAGATAAGGATGAACGGCTGACATGTGGGGTCGGCCGACCCCTAGGGTCGGCCGAACCTGGACAGCCTCCCGTCCAAGTGCACTTCGATGTGGCGTGCCCGTTACTCCTCCTGATCACCTTTCATATATGAGTTTGGCGGGAACCAACGTTGAAGAGTATAAAAGGGGCCTCATTCTCACCCTCCAAGGCATTCATCACTCACTCATCCATCATTCACCCATTTCTCATGTGAGGGAGAAAGAGTAGAGAGGCTCCACTTGTATCCATAGCCAAGGGAGTGTGTGAGGAAGAGTGCGGAGAAGATCCAGACTTGTCGGCATCTCTTCGGCTTGTACCTTGACAGATACGGTACATTTGGAGTACATATCCGAGTTCTTCTATTCGATGAGTTTAAGTTAAGTTATTCTTTTGTTCTCATTCGTTTGCGGGATCATCGTCCGTTTTAATAGCGGATACTCTAGAGGAGGGCCCCTGAAAAGACAGGATAACCCTGCGCACTGGGTCTTAGATTATCTTTGTTTGCTCTGAGCTCCACGGTGTTACTTGGGTAGATGGCAGGTGGTGACAGCCCTGTTCGTCCGCTACAAAGACAGTCTTCGTGGATAGTGCACTCCTCGACGTTCGGGTTCGGCAGTAGAGCTAGTAGCCGGAGGGCCTTGGCAGACCAGGGTCAGACCGGTGCACGAAGTGAACGAGTGAAAGCATGAGTTTATCTTCCCTTAAACCCATCCTTAGGCTAGAACCACACTGCCCTAAGGTCTCTCTATCTCTTATCTTTCTCTGGGTAACCTAGTTAGAAGATAGTTGCACTCCCGCTCCCCGTGGAAAATACGATACCCTGAATACTCTCGGGTGAAGTGCTACAACGGTATTTCCGTGCGCTTGCGGACTTCTCTGTGAGAGTTAGGAAATACCAATAGTTGCGTACGTATCTTTCATCACAATTGAAGCAGAGTCCTTGCCGGCGTCGTTCATCGATCTCGACCGAAGACAGGCGGCGGACCGTACGCCCTGCCACGACCGTGGTCTTAGTAGAGGTCGTGGTTGGCGTCGGCTTTTTTGGGAGGTGCCGGTAGGGCTGGAAGCAGCGGGGGCCGGCAAGGGCGGAGGGATCGCCGGAGTCTGGCGAGTGCGGTGTGGCGCTGGCAGCGTCGGGGGTGCCGTATAGGCAAAGGCCACGGCCGTGGCCGCATTGCGGCGCTCCATAGTCCGCGCAAGACTCATCGCCATGTCCAGAGATTGCGGACCATGGACCTGGACGTCAAGGCTAAGGGTTTCTTGTAAACCGGCTAGAAAAAGTTGTACCTTCTGGGTCTCCAGTAGGGGTCCGTTGCGTGTGAGCAGGGCCTGGAACCAATCTTGGTGATCGGCCACCGTAGAAGTGCGGTGACAAGTGACCAACTTCGCCAGCGGGTTGGATCGGAGGGGCGGCCCGAAGCGTCTGTTGATGAGCTCCTTGAAGCGGCTCCACGATGGCGTCCCCTCATCTTTTTCCACGAGGATGTACCACTCGTGGGCGGCGTTGTTGAGATTGAGCGCCGCCAGCCAAACCTTCTCCTCTTCCATGGTGCTCTGGCCGCGGAAGTAATGTTCGCACTTGGAGATGAAGGGAAGCGGGTCACCGGTACCGTCAAACTTGGGAAAGTCCAGCTTGTGGAAGCGCGCCTGCCCCATCGGCCCTTCACGTATGCCGGGTATCCGGCGGCGGCGCGGTGGCGCGTTGGCGCTGTTGCTCCATCTGAACTTGCTGGAGTGTGAG
Source organism: Panicum virgatum (assembly GCF_016808335.1). Classification (NCBI taxonomy): domain Eukaryota; kingdom Viridiplantae; phylum Streptophyta; class Magnoliopsida; order Poales; family Poaceae; genus Panicum; species Panicum virgatum. The sequence continues at coordinate 8,898,444 of NC_053146.1, forward strand.
GAGGTGCACCTGCTGCTGTGTGGTCAGGTGGTCGACGCGTGACACCAGGACCTCGAGGACGTCCAGCTTCTTCAAGATTGCTTCCATGAGCTTGATCTGAGTTTGGTCGTTGTTGGCATCATCATGTGCCATGGTGAGGGAGGATCACCTAGCAAGCTGATACCAGATGTTGTGGGTAGATGGACTCGACAGCGGACAGGGTGTTACCCTGCTGCGCCGGCGGCTTGTCTTTGGAGGAAGGCAGGGTCAGGCCCTGCTGTTCGACCGGCTTGGGAGAAGTTGAGGAAATAATTGTATTGCTTAACCTCAAAATCGTTTGAGTACATGTATATATAGGCACACGTGCCTTGAGTCCTAGCTAGCCACAATCGGCATCTAGAAAATAGGAAACAATCTCTACGATCCTAACTGTTCCGGACTTTCCATTGGCGGACTCCCCTTCTTCTTCTTGCGGCGTCGTTCATAAACTTGGCCCCACATACATAACATCTCCCTGCTTTTAGCTCCTCTCTGTTTCATGTTCCCTGCTCAACCAAATATCGACTATCGAGTCCTTCAGATGCTCATGTATGCTACTGCGCTCCAAAGGCCTCTAATTCCTATGGCACAAATTTATTTAGGAGCCTCCTCTTACTACCTTTATCATCTGGAACCCAATCATGATGTCATGCATACGTGAGACTGAAGCTGCAACGGAGGGATATGAAAAGAGGAACCAATTAAAGTGCATCCAGTAGCCCACTTCAATGCAATGGGGTCTAGTGATGGATAGCTGGTGCTAGCATCTCCTTTTGTCCAATAAAATCATATACTATAAGCACTATACTTCTAACATGAATTATGGTTCCAGTTTGCCACAAATCAAGGTTAATCAATGAAATAACACTGTCATGTTGAGAAAGTAGTTGACTAATAGCTTTTGAGTTTAGCTTTCTTGCAGTTGCAGCTGGAAGTTCGCAGTCGACTGATGGTTGTATAGAGTAGTATTGTGCACCATAAAAGAACTCCTAAGCTAAAAGGAGAAAAAGACAACACCATACTTACAAGCATCTGAACCGCATTATCAAGTGTGCAAACTATTTATGCCAAACCAGAAAAATGTAAATTCTTATGAGATATTTATATTATGAGGATTCTAGCTCATTGACCAAGCACCCGACGGGTCCTTTAAATGGATGGGATTTAAAGTCTCTAATAATTTCTAAACATGAACCACAGTGCAAATGAAACAAAACAAAAGTTCAAAGCTGTCTGTAGTCTTTCTTTAATTTTTCTTTTGTTCAAACAAGAGACATGAACTGAGTGAATCCGTGTTTCTAAAGAGAGTACTCTGAAGCGTATGGTAACAGAGTTTCACAATAATTTTCTAATAAAAAATCAGGTTGCCAAACAGCCCAAACTCTCAGCTTCTTCTCCCAGCAGATTTTCAGCTAAATTCAGAGAATCGCTGCTCATTGCTCGCAAAGGCGATACAAAACAAGGCCAAAACAGGCATCACACACCCAAAATGACCAATACCTTAGTCGTGCTCTGTGAGCTTGAAAGAGACGGAGAGATTCCTCACTGATTTGTGGTACAAAAATATCTCAGCGTCCTGTATCTTATTTTCTCCATACCTCCCACTCCTAATTAAGATTCTATCTCCACCACACACAATATTTTACTCCAATATGATAGCACGCAAGCTGTCTAGAAACTTATTTTCGGAAAGAACAGTACACCAAATGGATCTTGAAATGTGCTACAATGAATGACTATGTTCTACCTAATACTGTCTCCCAGTCTTGAACTCCACTGAATCCACTCACCAGCCATGTTAGTATTTATGTTATATCACCTGCGTAGTAGTTTCTTTAGTGCTCCTAGGAACCTCTCTCTCCCTCTCTCACTCTCTCTCTCTCTAGGAGAATGGTTAGGTGGGAGCATAAAAGCGCCTTTTAACTACTTATTAGCTACTCTTAGTTGGTTTGGGCAGGTAAAGGAATAATCAATAGCAACGATTAACTAGATCTATTTGGATCTACCCTAGTTATTTAGCACTTTTTGACTATTAGTTGCATGGATCCAAACTGATGGCCCTTAGATAGCGTTAGTGACTTAAAGAGAGACTTGTATCAGGAACTGGAACGGCCTAACGAGAATAGAATAGAAAGAATTGAATAATATCAGGGAGATGTTGCCTAAAAAGATAGAGGGAATTGTTACCACCGTATTACTCCATCCCGAGCATCGACATGCACCAACGATTGGGACAGCAGATCTCCCAATAAACTATTCACCTAGTAGGACAGTGCGAATAAGGTTTTTATATGAAGTACACCATACGACTGATCAACTATGTCATCACAGTTCATCTTCCTTCTACATCAACTGCACGATACCATCATCTTCATCGTTGCCCCCTACGACTCGCCGCCAATGTATCTACACCGGTCATTGACTTCCTTGTTTGCAAACGCAATGTTATGATCCTTATACTAATATCATTATTATAACATTCGTACGTTAGGGGATTGGTGTTAGTATTGATCTCCACCGATTGACCCAGCAACCAGCTGAGTCCTTGACTCGCATTCTGATCGAGAACGCCCAGCCCAATAGATGGCTGGTGGGCCCCTGTTGCACACCGCCATGTATATAGAGGAGGTGGGGACCATGGAATGGGCACGAGGTTCACTGCCGCCACTGTTCCCCACCTCGAAACCCTAATCCGATCTAGAGAGGGGGGCTGTCAGCGATGGGAAGCTCCATTGGCGCTGCCCTCTACAACTCTGGCAACCCGCTACATGCCTGCATCAATGGCCCTCGCCGATCTTGCCACTACACCATGCCGCCGCTGCCCCTGTACTGCGATGACACTGCCCTCCACCTCGAACCACTCCGGCGCGTCAACGGCGGTGCCATGGCATACAGCGTGGGCTACAAGCAAGATTTTCTCTCAGTTAAAGTGTATACTAACTAGATCTACTCCTAGTGATCCTAAAGTTCAAGTCTAACAATTGGATGCTAGTAGGTAGATCTAATTAAACCAATATTTGGAGATAGCTGCAGGATGGTCACCGGACACTTGAAAACGAAACCTTTGAGCTTGAGCCAATACGCTGTCGACTATTTGTCTGACGATCTAAATGTTTTGATCAGACTGAATACGCAACTCCTGGTTTTCCTGCACCTTGTTCCCAGACATAATGGCCACGACCGACTGCCATTCACAAGACATAAATATTCAAGAGAAACCTGTATATCTCCACACCCAGCAGCAAATAATGGCATCATACGAACGAGACAGCCACCATACAGCCATTCGTAGTTCGATTGTGGAACACTGGAACCAATCAAAGAGAAGTGTGGTGTGTATATAAATTAAATGCATTCTTTTCTAAATAAAATATTGCATGCAGTAGTGTGAATTGAGTATGAAAGGAGCAATACGTATGGAAAGCAAATTACAATAACATTTTCTGGTGTTACAACATCAAAGAAGGTGTAATTGTATTGGCATGTATGTTCATCACTTGGATAGCGCGACAGACCAGGTCTGTTTGGATGTAATTGATCATCCTAATGTAAAGGTAAAAATTCATGAAAAATGGTGAAATTCACGTTTTAGTTTATTTTCAAGTACAAAAACAACAGCAAAAACTTTCATCATGCCTCATTTGATCTCTATTCAGAACCTTGCATAGTCCAAAGCAAGTTGGGAGGAGAAAAAAAAAGGCAATTATAAAAAAAAATCTACTCTGGAAGCAGCTCAAACTTCTGATTATTGTGGAGTGAAGGAATCCTATGCTAGTAGAGACGTACAGGAGGATAGGAGAGAGTTTACTCACTCCCTTTAATGATACATACTGGTACTGCAAACAATGATCATAGCCCAGGCAGGTGGGATCAGGGGCTAGCGCCGCCTAGGCATCATACGCGGGCGAGGCAGGTCTTCACGAGTTGAGAACACTGGACTCAAACATATCCCAGGCAGGTTACAGGAATGTCTTCTACCTAGGCATTTTAGCCAAGGCTTGCAACCAAATATGCCCAGAAAGGCTTGTTTTCAGGCATAACTGCTGCCTCAGCAAGGTCTGAATCACTGGAAGTGGAACCTGTTCTTCGACAAGCAGCAACAACTAGTGGCCTCGGGGCAGTTTTGATGAGCACACGAGCGAGGCATGGTACAGTCATTTGTCTCAAGCGCTTGGAACGGACCTTGTCTTGGTAGCAGTCGAATGCCTTGAACATCATAGGTGTTCCTGAAGCCTCCGGTTCCTATTTTGTCTTACAGTTAGCCTCTTCATAGGGACTGCCTCTCCTCCACTCCATCACTCCTATAGAGGCCTCTTCCATCTTGTACAGAAGTTCAGTCTCCAACTGCCCATATAAATGAGGAGGCTTCTTTTTTTTTAAACAAAAGGAAATAGCTCGTGTGACATGCAGTTAGCAAATGAATAAATATGCATCTATATATAAAGGGGGCCATAATCAGTCCCACAGCAGCTATCTTGCCTTTTTGCTTGACCAGCACTATGCTAAGTTCAGATAAACTGAATTTTAATTGTATTGAAATATGTCAGAATAGTAAAGCCGCATGATAAAAGCAAATCGATGCATTTGCAGCATTGATTTTTCATTCTATTCTCTTGGAGAAGTCGTGATAATGGAGGTTGGTACCTCCTGATTTCCATCATTGAAGAATTATCATAGTCGACCTCACAAATCCATCCAAAATAAAAAAATAAAAAAATAGGCAACCCAAATCATGGCCCAATATGTTTGCTGCAGCAGCAGCAGAGCTCTGTCTTCACTCTTCAATCACTGCCGGTTCCAGCAAGCCAAAAAATCTTTATGAACTCCTGCGTGCTTGTGAGGTTGAATAAATGGAAAGCTTGTGGATGCCCCTCCTTTTAGCTCCTCTGTTTTAATCAAGTACAGTACCTCTGTTTCCTGTCGATCCACCGCTAAACCTAATCTGGAGCCATTCAGACGGCATTGGAGAACCACTAACAACACCAGCATCTATTATGCTCCCGATGCCAAACCAGAAAAATGTAAATTCTTATGAGATATTTATATTATGAGGATTCTAGCTCACTGACCAAGCACCCGACGCATCCTTTAAATGGACGGGATTTAAAGTCCCTAATAATTTCTAAACAGGAACCACAGTACAAATGAAACAAAACAAACGTTCAAAGCTGTCTGTAGTCTTTCTTTAAATTTTCTTTTGTTCAAACTAGAGACATGAACTGAGTGAATCCATGATTCTAAAGAGAGTACTCCAGTGGCGAAGCCAGCCCGAGAATTCACCTAGGGCGGACTCATACTCTAAAATTTTCGCTACTAACGACAGCTTGCATGTTTTGAGCAAAAATGGTAGAACAACCAACAATAATCAAGATGTTACCTTTTAATAATGGAAGTATCAATAATAGATGTTTCAATAGACAAATGAAGTACATAACCTGTCATTTTTTTTACACAAGTCAATTAGAAAACAACATTAATCATAAAACATTGAAGAATGTAAAAAGGACGTCTAAACATACCTTTCCTAAAGCACTAAGGACTTCGAGGCAGCTTTATCTTTTTTGCAACACAGAAATCTTTGACTTCTTGAAATAATGCTGCCCAACCTTCATTTCTCAAGTTTACCAAACGTGTTTTGACATCAACAAGCAATGACATGGCCTGAACAATATTCTGATCCTTTTTTTTGTAGTAAGAGGGATAACTCATTAGTAATACGAAGCACTTTCAACATCAACTTCATATTCAAAACAAACGTAAAGCTCTCCATTTTCTTCAACAAACCGGCTGCTCTGCCAGGATTGCGTTCATCCCCATGAATCATAGACAATACCCTTATCACAGATTTCTTGTACCGTTTCTAGTGAATGCAGCACTTCTTGTTCTTCAGATTGAGCCACATTACCACTTTCATGAGTGCTCGGGCCCGAGTTACTATCACTTGATGACTTTCTACTACTAGAAACAAAGAAGCTTTTCAAATCTTCATAGTTAATGAATTGAATCAGTAAATCGACTATAACTAATCAATCAAATAATGAAGCACAGATTTGGCAATACCTAGTTTCTTATAGCGCTTCTTTTTTACTAGAATTGAAGCTGCTTGCCTAGTTGTGGCGCCGCTGTTTGAACCGATCTCATCTCCAGCTGTATCTCCCCCACCCACAACGGCTTCATCTGCTCCCCCATCCATCACCAAATGAACAATATTGCAAAAATTTCCCAAAATCCAAATGACCAAATCCCCAATCCTGGCTGGCGGGAGGCGGGCTGCTGCAGGAGGCGCCGCCGCCGAGGCTCGAGGGCTCGAGGCAGGCTGCAGGCGGCCAGGCGCGCGGCCGGCGGGAGGCACCGCCGCCGAGGGTCGAGGCGGGCTGTGGGCGCGCCGCACACGCGGCCGGCGGGAGGTGCTGCCGCCGTGGGCCGCCCGAGGCGGCCTGCAGGCTGCAGCGGTGCACGAGACGGCCGGACAGGGCGATGGGGCGACGGCCGGATGGCCGGGACGGGGCGACGGCCGACGGGCAGCCGGACTGGGCGAGGCCGACGGGCGGCCGGGCGGCGGGCGCAAAGCCTAGAGGATGAGGCGACGAGCTGCGGCAGGCGCAGGCGGGCGGGGGCCGGGGGCGCGGATGGCCGGAACGGGGCGACGGCCGACGGGCGGCCGGGCGGCGGGCGCAAAGCCTAGAGGATGAGGCGGCGAACTGCGGCAGGCGCAGGCGGGCGGGGGGCGGGGGCGCGGTTGCGTCGCGCGGCTGGCCTGCGCGGCTGGCCAAGCGGCCACCAAACCCTAGGGCACGCTGCGCGCTGGGCTGAAGCCTAAGCGTCCCGCAGGCCGCAGCCCAATACTCGGCCCACGAGCCACCAAGTCTCGGCCCAGTACGCGGTTGCCTGCGTCGTCCTCGCTTCCGGTTTGCGCCGCCGCGATTTGCTCCTTCCCCGACGGCGTGGAGAAGTAGAACTGAGGTCTGACTTCTGAGGATATCCTCTACTGCTCGGCCAAGGGGACCTAGGGCGGCCGCCCGGGCTCGCCCTAGTGGTGGCTCCGCCCCTGGAGTACTCTGAAGAGTATGGTAACAGAGTTTCATGATAATTTTCTAATAGAAAAAATAGGTTGCCAAACAACCCAAACTTTCAGCTTCTTCTTCCAGAAGATTTTCAGGGCAGCTAGATTTAAAGAATCGCTGCTCACAGCTCCAAAAGGCGATACAAAACAGGCCCAAAATAGACAAGACACATCCAAAATGACCAGTGCCTTAGTCGTGCTCTGTGGGCTTGAAAGAGATGGAGAGATACCTCACGTATTTGTGGTTCAAAGACTCAGCGTCCTGTATCCTATTTTCTCCATACCGCCTACTCCTAATTAAGATTCTATCTCCACACACAATATTTACTCCAATATGATAGCTGATAGGGATCGGGTGCTCTAGCCTAAGAGGGGGAGGGGGTGAATTAGGCACTCTAAAAACTTAGACCTATGGCTCCAACTAGATTGCACAAAACTTAAACTAAAACATGCTATTTAGATGTGAAACTAGGTTGTTCTAGTGTGAAACCCCTATTCCAAAAGAGTTTAGCAATCTATAGCCTTTCCTATCAATAAACTATCCTATGAAAGTAAAGGCATACAAATTGCTAGTATGAAATGCGGAAGCTTAAAAAGCGGGATAGGAGATAGCAAACTCTTAACGCGGGTGTTTATCCCGTGGTTCGGTTAGCCACAAAGGCACACCTACATCTACGTTGTTGTAGCACTCACTAAGAGTATTGCTACTCGGCCACCAAGTCTCTTCCGTGAACACAATCACGGTCACCTTGGCTCCGGGTTCCACTAAGGAGCTTCTTCACAAAGGATGAGGGTCTTCACGTCCCCCGCACAAAGTGTCGTCGCCGCTCCACACCAAGTCGGAGGGTCGATTACGTTGCCGGCGAGCTTCACGCTCCAAGGTGCCGGCGCACCAAGCTCTTGTTTTGGTTCGCTAATGAACCACAGCACAAAGACTCAAGTCCTTGCAATCTCACTTACTAAGAGCTAATCCTTTACACAACACTCTCAAAGTGTGCTAAGGGCTAAGGATATGAACACTAAGCTCTTGGATGGCTTGGAGTGGTTCTTGGGTGTGTATGTGACTTCCTTGGACTCCAACAATCTTCAAATGGCCGGGGTGAGGCGTATATATAGGCCACCAAGTCTTGTAGCCGTTGCTCCAACGGTTAGCAGAAAATCTGCGTATCATCGGATGAACTGATGCCTCTGGCAGGGGTAGCGTCGGTTCATCCGGTCACTCTAATACCCGAAGTAGCCGTTGAACTCCTGACAGCTGACACAGTGACCACCAGTTGAACCGATGCTTAGCTGTCGGTTAATCCGGTCACTCACAGCACTCAACTCTTCTGCTGACGTCATTACACCGATGGTATGCACCGATGCCTCATTGCTTCAACCGGTGCTGAAGACTTGACTCTTGCTCGGCTTGCATCGTCTCTGGAACACAGTACGTCCAATGCACCAATGCCCCTTTTTGAACCATCGGTTCATCCGGTGCCTATAAGCTGACTTGGCTTCGATTCCCTTCTGCACCAAAATACCATAGCGTCGGTTCTTCCGACTACCATCGGATGCACCGATGCTCATGCGTCGGTTCTTCCGGTGCTACCGACCGAAGAGCTTTCAGGGCGCTGCCCTGAGACCCGCGAGGGGCGGCTCCCCCTTCGGGCCTTGCTACGCCTATCTTCTCTTTCTCTTTGTCATCACTTGAACCTAAAAGCCTGAGAATGGTCATCTTAACAATCATATTAGTCCAATTGTTGTGTTGTCATTCGATCACCAAAATCACTCGAAATGGCATAAATGGTGCCATGTTCGTTTCAATAGCACGCAAGCTGTCTAGAAACTTATTTTCGGAAAGAACTGTACACCAAATGGATCTTGAAATGTGCTACAATGAATGACTATGTTCTACTGAGGAATGAGAGTACTCTATCCTGCTTGTGATGAGTGAATTGTCAACCGTGCGGTATGATCGTGTGCTTGGTCTTTGGATTGTAGGTACACAGGCGTCGAGTGTCGACAGAGAGTTGCCGTGGAGGAGCTCGGGCCGGGCGGCAGCTGTGGCGTCCATTCCTGGATCAAGGGCGCAATTGGCGACGGAAGACGGGTTTCTTGGTTTGCGCCACAAAATCAAGGAGGCAGACGGCGGTTGAAGACGCCGAGTCATGGAGGCACGGGCATCGGTTTCGGGACTAACGGAGGCGACGGGCGTCGACGACGTCTAGGGCCTCGCTGCGGGCGAGGAGGTGACGGGCGTCGGGCGGCGTCTAGGGCCGTCAGAAGGCCGAGGCGGGAACGACGTCTAGGGCCACGGCGTGGAGGCGGGAATCTTCCCGTGCGTGGAGTTTTGGCAGTTTTATCAAAACCGGCCATCTACCCGGGTTTCGCGGACCCCTCAAAACCGCGATCCAGATCTTCATCTACATGGCGGCATCGCGGAGAAGACTTCGACTCGAAGAAAGAACCACGGCTGTCTGATGAGTCCAATGTATCTTTTCCGGTTTTGCCCCTAACTGCTTTCTAGTGTCTAATTAAGTCTAGGGGTAGTTTGGTCTATAGTTAGGGGGTTAAATACCCCCTCCATATCTCTCTTTCTCCCTGCGCTTGGAGACACACACGGCAGCAACCTCTCAGGCGCCTCTCTCCTCCTCCCTCTTCCTCCCTCTCTAGGATTAGGATTAGAGGTATGGATTCTTGAGGTTTTTATACTGAGATTGTGTGGGAAAGGAGGCCCAATCCTCCTTGTGCCCTCCGGGGTTTTGAATTCATCTCAATCTCGTATGATTTGTGCCTTGTTTTGAACGAATTTCGTTTTTCCTTGGTCGATTCTTGAGCACGAGATCGTGATGGTTATTTGAGCTTTTGAAGTGATTCTACTCCCTCTTGCCTAGTGCAAAACCCCCAGGAATCACGAGCTCTTTAGGATCGAAGTTCTTGTGCCTTTCACGTTCTAGAGAAAACCCCGTTTTTGCTCGGGAATTCTTCGATTCCTCACAAATCATGGAGTGATTCGTCGATTCCTTCAGTGGACATGTTCACAAGTCCTTTGTGATCATGCCTACAAATTTTGGTAACATTTGGACTTGATTTGATCCCTCGAACTTCAAGTTTTTGACAAGGCGCGGGCTAGAAAAAGGTTCTGGACTCTGTTCTTCCTAGCACCGGATGAACCGATGCTTTGAAATTGTAAGCATCGGATCAATCGGTGAGTGGGATGTTCTATGTCAGGGTTTTTGGCATTTGGCTCGTTACACCGACGCTTAGAAATTATTGAGCGTCGGTTTAACCGGTGTCAAGTGTTCTAGCCCAGGCCGTTCTGCCACCTCTCTGGACAACTACACCGGTGCTTCTCCTTTGCACCGGTGCTCTACCGTCGGTTTAATCCGTGCGTGGCTTTCTGTTGTGGTGTTCTCTCGGGTGAACTGCACCGGCGTTTTGGTTGTGATTTCGTCGGTTTAACCGGTGCTTGCCGGATCAACCGACGGGTACAATTTTGACTGCACCGGTTCAACCGGTGTGTGCCTCTTCTCAGCTGCCGGCTCTGTGAGATCGGTTAAACCGGTGAAGACTTTCTTCACGCGTCGGTTTAACCGGTGCTCATATACCGTGCTGGTTCGTGCGCTGATTCCTTGTGTTTTCCTTCGCACTTGTTCTCGCTTGTTCCTAGGAGTGTTTTGCATTGGTGTAGCTTCTCCATAGCTACTCCATGCTGTGCCTAGGACTCTAGGGTTCGGAGTATTCTTGGGACAGAGCCGAAGCTTCTATTTGCAAGAATTTTCAATTGGCTCCCATTCACCCCCCCTCTGGTCGCCCTTTCGGTCCCTCATCTACCAAATACTGTCTCCCAGTCTTCCGCTCCACTGAATCCACTAACCAGCCATGTTAGTATTTATGTTCTATCACCTGCATAGTAGTTTCTTTAGTGCTCCTAGGAACCTCTCTCTCCCTCTCTCACTCTCTCTCTCTAGGAGAATGGTTAGGTGGGAGCATAAAAGCGCCTTTTAACTACTTATTAGCTACTCTTAGTTGGTTTGGGCAGGTAAAGGAATAATCAATAGCAACGATTAACTAGATCTATTTGGATCTACCCTAGTTATTTAGCACTTTTTGACTATTAGTTGCATGGATCCAAACTGATGGCCCTTAGATAGCGTTAGTGACTTAAAGAGAGACTTGTATCAGGAACTGGAACGGCCTAACGAGAATAGAATAGAAAGAATTGAATAATATCAGGGAGATGTTGCCTAAAAAGATAGAGGGAATTGTTACCACCGTATTACTCCATCCCGAGCATCGACATGCACCAACGATTGGGACAGCAGATCTCCCAATAAACTATTCACCTAGTAGGACAGTGCGAATAAGGTTTTTATATGAAGTACACCATACGACTGATCAACTATGTCATCACAGTTCATCTTCCTTCTACATCAACTGCACGATACCATCATCTTCATCGTTGCCCCCTACGACTCGCCACCAATGTATCTACACCGGTCATTGACTTCCTTGTTTGCAAACGCAATGTTATGATCCTTATACTAATATCATTATTATAACATTCGTACGTTAGGGGATTGGTGTTAGTATTGATCTCCACCGATTGACCCAGCAACCAGCTGAGTCCTTGACTCGCATTCTGATCGAGAACGCCCAGCCCAATAGATGGCTGGTGGGCCCCTGTTGCACACCGCCATGTATATAGAGGAGGTGGGGACCATGGAATGGGCACGAGGTTCACTGCCGCCACTGTTCCCCACCTCGAAACCCTAATCCGATCTAGAGAGGGGGGCTGTCAGCGATGGGAAGCTCCATTGGCGCTGCCCTCTACAACTCTGGCAACCCGCTACATGCCTGCATCAATGGCCCTCGCCGATCTCGCCACTACACCATGCCGCCGCTGCCCCTGTACTGCGAGGACACCGCCCTCCACCTCGAACCACTCCGGCGCGTCAACGGCGGTGCCATGGCATACAGCGTGGGCTACAAGCAAGATTTTCTCTCAGTTAAAGTGTATACTAACTAGATCTACTCCTAGTGATCCTAAAGTTCAAGAACTGTGTCAAGAACTGGAACGGCCTAACGAGAATAGAATAGCAAGAACTTAAAGAGAGACTTGTATCAAGAACTGGAACGGCCTAACGGCTTTAGTGACTTAAAGAGAGACTTGTATCAAGAACTGGAACGGCCTAACGAGAATAGAATAGCAAGAATTGAATAATATCAGGGAGATGTTGCCTAAACAGATAGAGGGAATTGTTACCACCGTATTACTCCATCCCGAGCATCGACATGCACCAACGGCAAAAAAACAGAAAACCTGGGAAGTGACGTGGCGGCCGCCTTTGCCGTGTGCCTATAGACGTGGCACACGGCAAAGTTCAAATGTTTGCCGTGTGCCTTGGCTTTGGCACACGGTAAACATTGGTTTCTTTGCCGTGTGCCATGGTTTTTGCACACGGCAAAGGTTCCTGATCCTGTATTTTATTTTTGTTTATTACGTATATGGTACCCCAAATAATACAAACAGTTCACATATATCATAATAATCATCGCATGCAATCAAAATAAGCATCGGATGCATTCAATATTATCCAGAAATGCACAAATACAAATAAACCCTAGTATCGTTCATCGGCAACCACAAGTTTAAGTCAAATCCATACAAGTCCATACGACAAAGTCCATACAAGTTCAAGTGCAAAGCTTGTCTCTAGAAATGAAGTCCATACACTTCATGGGGCCGACGGCGGCGGCGGCGGTGGCGGGTGCTGCGGCCACATCTGTGGGGGCGGCCATGTAGGCGTCTGCGACCAACCTGGCTGCTGCTACTGCTGAATCCAAGCCACCCATTGAGGCAGTGGCCACACAAACTGCTGAGTCTGCTGCACCGGAGGCGAGAAGTCAGGATTCACTGGCCCATCATTGGATGCCGCTGACTGATTCTGCACACAAGCGAATATATATTGAGTTACATAAGAATGAAACTACAAGCATTAGCCTAAATTCTAAGTCATTGTAGATGTATCATAAAATATTATTTTTAAGTAAATCTAGGTTAATGCTAAGTCACTAAGACATTCCGAAACTCGATAGGAGTCAAAACCACTTACGGTAGGAGGAGTTTCTGCACGACGAACAAGTGGGGGCGGAGGGAATTGTGGAGGCGAAACACCCATCGCCGAGCCCAGGCTTTGCATAAATGTTAGAGCTTGATCCAATTTTTGTTGCATGTCGTCCCGCTCGGCCCTCCACCTCTCCTCTGCCGCCTCCTGCCGTGCTTGGAAGGCTGCTTCCATCTGGGCCTAAAGGATTTGATCCCAGGATTAGAATTCAAAGTGAACATATGTAAAAATGGAGGAACGATGGATGAAATAGAAATAACCTTGACAGCCTCAATCTGAGTCTGTGTAGTGTCTGGCTGTGGGCGTATGGCAGGGCTTGAGCTGGTACTCCTGGCTCGAATCTGCGAGAGAGTGGGAGTAGTCGCCGTGTCGACTAAGCTGTCGCCAAACCAGTACCGTCCATGCTTCTTGCCTCCTCCCGCCCTCATGACGACTTCTCCATCAATGGGCTCATTGATCGCATCAAACTCTGGCCCATGAACTTCTTGTGCCATCGAGGTGTACCTACTGAGGCGGTTGTGGACGCTTGCGTTGCTGTACACTTCGGGCGGATCCTGCGGGTTGAAGGTGACATCGGACGTCGCCTTTCCTTTGTGGGCCAAACAGTATGCCTGGACTTGGGTGCAAGGCACACCACCATGTGACGCCGACTGCAAAAAAAGGAAGATGATTAGAAATTATGCAGAATTGAGCATTAGAATAAAGAAATTAATTCACATACATATCTAGCTGCGTACGCCTTGAGGCTACGGTTGCCCTGATGGTGCGATGCACCTGGCATCAGCAAAACGCCGCTGCCGGGCAGCCTCGTGCATCTCCACCCACTCTTGCGAGCACCACCGGTCCACTATCATTTCCTAGCACGGATAATCATTGGCAATCCACCACGGAGGCACCTGCACATCATCAATATCTAATACATTTAAGAAGAACAAATGGAGCATAGTTGATAACTCCTTAAGATTGAATGTTTACTCGCAAGTATTGTTCCCGGGTAAGTCCGATGTCTCTCGCAGGTCCTTTGTAGATCCTCACTTTTTCGATCCTGGCCTTGTAGTCGATGACGGCCTGGATGCGCGCCTCATAAAGCATATCCGCCACCAGCTTTTAACAAGCTCTGCTAGCCACCTGCATCGCCCTGGGCATCATTCCCTCCTCGCATCTGTAGAAATCCTACACAAAAACGTGAACAAAGTCATTATTTCAAAACCCGGTGCAATGAATATGATGTATTCGTAAATGTAGTTCCATGAGGACTTACCCATAATTCGTTCAACACCCGGTGTGCCTTGTTGTCAAATGCCCTGCCTTCCTCATCTGGTCCATCTGGTGTGGCGATGTAGTGCTCCCACGAAGAGGCTGGCTGACGTACCCCAGCAATATCCATGGCGCCTGGGTAGTGTCGCTTGCAGAGGAGGCCCAGGATGCCATTGGCCATGCGGTTGTGAGCAACACCTGGAACAACTATGTCAAAGTTTCTGCTCAAGTTATTGAGAGATAGTATTAGTGTCAATTATAATTTTGAATATATCAAAAGGAAACGTATTGAAATCTTGTAAACTTACTTACCTTTTCCCGTCAGGTCGGAGGACCGGTCGGTGCTCAAGAGGTATCGGACGATCCGGGAGCCTCGAGGGGCCTCGCTGCCAGACGGCAGGTACGCCCAAGTCCTCCTCCTCCTCGTCTGCCCCATCCTCCTCCTCCTCCTCCTGATCTTGCTCCTCAGCATCAGGATCCTCCTCCTCCTCCTCCTCCTCCGCCACCTCCGCCTCCTCCTCCACAAGAGGAGCACCTCTCCTACGCCTACTCCTCCTCCCAGCCCTCCCTCCTGAAGCCGTGCCGGAGCCCTCAGCGGCGTCGCGCGTCGACGAACCCGCTCCACTCCTCTGACTTCCCCTGCCTGTCCGTCGAGTCCTCTGGGAGGACTCACCTGCCTGGGTAGATCTGCCGCCCAATAGGTCTGTGAGTGACCTCATCAGACCTCTGCCGCGCCCCGCCATCGCCGAACAATCTCCTGAAATTAAAATGAGTAAATCAATCAGTAGATGTCATTAAAAATAGTACAATTAGTATATAAAGTAAGTACAATGACTAAAATAAATAAAAATAGTACAAAAAATTAAGTAGTATGGTTCTTACATGTATTAAAAATAGTCATCATGATCCAGATTAGCCGGATCATATGTCTCATCATCGCTATCACGTGTGTCGATATAATCACCATCGATTTCCATAGGAGGAACACTGTCATCATCACTGTCATTGTCTAAGCGTAATCGCTCTAGTAATTCTAAGTCCTTGACATTGTGAACCTCATCCCCTGCATCGTCGTTATCAATTCTTTCATTGTCCTGTTCCATTCCCATCGCTTCGGTTAAGTCTATCTGAAAAGTCCCATCTAGCCCATCTTCTTGAAAGAACTCACCGGCATATGTGTTTGGGTCTATGTTGTAATCTTCATTTTTCGGGACAGGTAATTTACCGTGTGACGATACCTTGTACATAACATCCCAACCCTTGAGACGATTGTCGGTTTGGCACGGATATGAGAGATAATAAACTTGTGTGGCTTGTTGAGCCACAATATAGACATCATCTCCTGGATACACGGACGCTTGTTGAACTTCAACTAGCCCAAGATTCGGAGTCCATCTCACAGCATGAGGATCAAACCAATGACATTTGAATTGACAGGTTTCAGAGATTTCGACCCATGAAACGTGAGTTCGTATATTTCTTCGATTCTTCCATAGTACTCGAGCCCATCGTCTCCTAGCGTAAAGACTCCGGAATTTGTGGTCCTTCTATTCGGCCGACTCTGCTCGTGACTTGTTGTGTGGAAACGATATCCATTCACATCATAAGCTCCAAATGACTTGACTCTATAGGCACAACCATTGGCAACCTGACGCAACTCGGCATTCACTGAGGCATCAGTTTGGGTCTGCAAGTTCAAGCAGACCAAATTATGTACACGTCCGAGCAACTTGTAAAATCATACTACGAAAGAGCCACGACGTAGACATTACCTTTTGTTTGAACCAAGAAATAAAATCAGGCTTTCCATTTCCCACACCCTGTCTAAGAAGGGTCTTAGCTTCCTGGAGGGTAGGTATCCTTGATCGATGCCAGAATTGCACATGAAATTCCCTGGTCGAAAGAGAAACGAACGGGTTAGATGCCGAAAAAGAAGTACTCGAGAACTAAATGAATGCAGAGAACTTACTGTATGTACGGCTGCACTTCGGATAGGTTGGTCAACACATATAGCATGATACTGCGACACTCTTCAAAATTTAAGGTCTTGATGCTCGCAACACTTGCACTTCCGAGTTGCCCTTTGAAAAGGCTAAGGTTCGAGTCAGCTTCCCCAGCATTGTAACGTGAGGGTGGATTATGCACGTTTGGAAGATTCTCAGTATAATATTTCGATGTGAAGTTTGACACCTCCTCTAGAATGTATGCCTCTACGATGGAAGCTTCAATTTTGCATTTATTTTTACATTTAGTTCGAAGGACTTTTTGACATCTTTCAATTGAGTAGCACCAACGATCTTGCACTGGCCCCCCCATTCGTGCCTCGTACGGTAGGTGCAAAATCATATGCTGCATCGGGTTGAAGAAGCCTGGTGGAAATATCTTCTCCAACTTACAGAGCAACACAGGCGCCATTCTTTCCATTTCTTCAATAACGGTCAGAGATAACTCCTTAGCACAAAGCTGGCGGAAGAAAAAGCTCAACTATGCCAGCACTTGCCAGACTTGATCAGGGAGGTATCCTCGAACCATCACCGGAAGAAGCCTCTCTAACCATATGTGATAGTCATGACTCTTGAGCCCGTTGATTCGCATAGTAGACAAGTTGACTCCCCTCCTCAGATTCGTTGCATACCCATCAGGGAACATTAAGGTTTGAAACCACTCTAGGACTTCCCTCCTCTGGGGCCTCGTCAGGACAAAATCGGCCTTAGGGTTTTTCCATGCCTTGCCTGACGCATGAGGCCTCATGTCTAGCTTCGATCTATCGCATAATGTTGCTTGATCCCCCTGGCCTTAACGTTGTCCTTTGTCTTCTCTACAATGTCCATGATAGTTTCGAACAGTGCCTCGGCGACATTCTTTTCATAGTGCATCATATCAATGTTATGTGGAAGGAGGAGATCTTGCATGTAGGGAAGCCTCCACAAGCCCGACTTCTGCGCCCATGCATGTTGCTGACCATATCCCTCAAAACCACCATCTGCATTAGCCACAAGACTATCTAACTGAGGACGAACACCAGCACCTATCATAATATGAGGGGGAAGGTCCAGAACTTCGACACCTTTCGTGAAGTTCTTCTTATCGCGTCTGAATGGATGGTCAAGAGGGAGGAATTGTCGATGTTTGTCGAACGAAGAATATTTCCCACCCTTCCGCAACCATATGAACACCAGAGCTGTCTTGCATACTGGGCAAGGGAACTTTCTGTGAACACACCAGCCGTAGAATATTCCATACGCCGGCAAGTCATGCAGGGAATAATGGTACCAAACATACATCCTAAAGTTTCTCTTTGTAGCTTGATCGTATATCCAAACCCCTTCCTCCCAAGCACTGAGCAAATCATCAATCAGGGGCTCCATGTAGACACTCATATTATTTCCCGGATGTCCAGGAATTATCAGCGACAAGAATAGTTATGTCGTTGGAAAATCACGCCGGGAGGGAGATTGAGGGGTATAACAAAGACATGCCAACAAGTGTAAGGTGCAGCCGACATTCCATATGGATTGAAGCCATCTGTTGCTAGGGCAACACGCACATTACGAGCTTCATCTGCTTTGACTCGATGAATCCCGTCAAAGTGGGTCCATGATTCAGCATCGGATGGATGTACAAGCTTATCAGAATTGTATCGAGTTCCCATTTTGTGCCATGTCATCTGTTTCGCGGACTCCTCGGTCATGAATAGCCGTTGGATCCTCGGTATGGGCGAAAGGTATCGTAGGACTTTCATAGGGACCGCGAGCTGCCTCTTCTGACCATCACTTGTATCTACCTCTACGAACCTAGAAGATTCACACTTTGGATAGTACTTTGCTTCCGCATGTTCTTTCCTAAACAAGATGCACCCCTTCGGACATGCATGTATCTGCTCATACGGCATCTTCAATGCACGAAGGAGTTTCTGTGCCTCAAACATGCTTTTTGGAAGAATGTGACCTTCCGGAAGTAGAGTGCCAATAACTGTCAACATAACATCAAAAGCATCTCGACTCAGGGTAAACTGGGACTTCACGGCCATTAGGCGCGCAATGGCATCCAGTTGTGAAACCTTGGTATGCCCATGAAGGGGTTCTTGTGCTGCACCCAACATGTCATAGTACGCCTTCGCGGTTGGCTCTGGCTCCTCCTCGCTACGTTCTCCCTCGAAGTGTGCTTCATAAAAGTCATCTAACATATCTCCTACCCCGGCATCAGCATCATGATCTTCATTGCGTTGCCTAACGACCTCGTTTCTCATACGATTGCCTTCACCATGGTAGGTCCACCGGGTACAGTCTCGTAAATCCATAATTGCAAAGATGTTGTGTCATGACTTCCCGTGTCTGTCGACGCGTGTTTCCACATTTGGTGCAGGGACACCAAGTGCATGAGCCTCCTTTAACCTTTGCAAATGCTCGATCCAAGAAAGTCTCGGTCTTCTTAATCCATTCCAAGGTCAACTCCCCCCTTGTTTCCAACCGGAGTACATCCACGCACAGTCGTCCATACTCTATCATATCAACGAGTAATATAATATACAAGAGAATGTTTGCATCTACATGATGTCCAAACATTCTACTAGGTTAAGATAGGTCCTAATCTCACCCAAAGATGCATAGCTTGAGTCGATTTCCATGCTCTACTCTGATCCGGGACAGAATTTCGGCAGCATTTCCCCGCTGTTCTCCAAATACACGTCCCGGAAGAGAGATTGTGTATCCGAAGAACAACGGGAAATGATGCCGATACTCTGTCTCGAATGGGAGTACACCATGGAAACTAACCCCATCTACGCATCCTCGGGCTGTCCAAAAAATGTGGACAATTCAAAATAGATACGGTCGTACATATGCAAAGTTCTGCATAATTCCATCCGTATCTATTTCGAACAGGAGACGCCTAACTAGGTTACGTGATATACGAACATGCGGTACGAAAAGCAGAGTCTTGTATGCCTCACCTTGCTATACGTCCTGCAAACTGAGGTGGGTGGCACAAGTGGTCCGGTGGTGGAATCCGGCGATGGGAACTAGGTGGCGGTGCTCGGTCCTGCAAAAAAAGAATAACATGTGTGAAATTATAATCAATGATTTGTTACTATTGGTCATCTCAATAAAAGCATTAAACTAGTGTTGTATGCCTCAGATATGTTTCGTTTCATTTGATCTTGAACTTGCAGCATAATAAATCATACAAAAGAGGATCATGATATACATGAAACCATGTGACACACCCAGCCCAACCATCATATCAACACAAATGAGAGTTGCTTTGGGTATGGTGTGTCACATGGTTTGATGACAATCATGAGAAGGATGACTACATGACACAATTAATGCAGCCACAAGCACAAGATCATCATATGTTACCCAGTCCAAATCTAGGTAACAATTTATATCATCACGGGCAACGAGATTATGTAATCTACTACGAACATGAGAAGGAGCGACGGCCTTTTGCACGTGCTCACCTAGGGCTCGACGGCGGTCGAGGCGGTTGGCCGTGAAGTAGTGGACGTCGGCGGCGATGGAGCAACACTCCGGTGATGGAGAACTACTCCCGGGGCCACTTCACCCGGCGGCCATGGCAGGGGCCGGGCCGAGCACGGCGGTGGCGGGGATGTGCGGCGGGCCCTGTGCCGCGACAAGCTTAGCGGGCAGGCCCGAGCGCAGGCTGCTGTGGGCGAACGTGGCCGCGGAGCGCGGTGAGCGTGGGCGCGGCAGCCGGCCAGCATGGGCCCGGCTAGCGTGGGCTGTCGGCGTGCCGAGCGTGGGCGGCGGCCCGCTTAGCCGGCGGCCATGGCGACGTGCAGGGTGACGGAGGTGGCGTCGCAACCCCGCCTGTGCGCCGGCGAGCTCGAGGTGGCGTGGCCCTTGGTGCGGTGAGCGGTGGCGAGGGAGGTCCTCGGCGTGGCGAGCGCGGGCGACAGAGTGTCGAGCGCAGGCGCGGGCGTCGGCAACGGCGTGTCGAGCGTGGGCGTCGGCGTCGGTGTCGGCGGGCGAGGCCGTTTGTGCGCGGGCCGAGCGTGGGAGGCGGGGTATTGAGCCCGCGGGCGTGTGGACGCGGCGAGCGTGGCATCGGGGAGCGAGCATGGGCACGGGGGAGCGCGGGCGCGAGCTTGGCTGGCGGCGTTGGCGTGGGCGCAAGCGGGGGTGGTAGTGTGGCGTGGGCGCGAGCGGGAGGTACGTGACGGGGTGCTGTGTGTCTGAGTGTGTGTGGCATGTGTGAGGCTCAAACGGGATAAGGGGCGGGCGCTTTGCCGTGTGCCCCGATCTAGCCCACAGCAAAGCTGCCCCCTTTGCCGTGTGCCCCGCGATCCGGCACACGGCAAAGAAGTGGGCGCGGGGCAGCGGTGGGACTGGCGAGCGCGGGCGGCGCACGTGGCCAGCGGCTTGGCGAGGCGTGGACGCGGCGGCCTGGGAGTGAGGCGTGGACGCGGCGGCGAGCGTCGCCAGCGGCAGCATCAGCCAGCTTTGCCGTGTGCCCCGCGCTATGGCACACGGCAAAGTCCTTTGCCGTGTGCCTGATCATGTGCCACACGGCAAAGACGTTTTTTGTTTTATAATTATATAGAACTGAACCACATCTTATCAAAATAAAATTAATTGAAAACACTTTAGATATCTTGCACATCTGAATCAGCATTTTTTGTTTGATTATTATATTGAAAAAAATCATTATTTTATGCACATATAGCTAAAGTTCAATGTATATCACATGATATTGTTTAATTGCAAAAAAAATTTAAAATTATCAAACAAAACCGAAAAATAGCCAAACTTTGGCATGAAAGATCCTAAGATATTTATTGCATGTACAAAAAGTTTTGAAGTCAACATCCATTTTAACAACACTTTGACTTCCAAACTCAACGGCTTCTTCTCAACTCTATAGATCTTTTCTGGATGTACTTCGATTTATAAGGAGTACAGGTGAAAACTTGTACGAAACCTTTTCAAATTTTTACCATAGCATCCAAGTATGAAATCATAATATCACGACAAATCTTATATTTTTTAGACTACGTTTGTTTTTTTATAGAATTTTAAAACTATTGGGCCACATGTACCAGGGCATGTTTCATGAGCAAGAATTTCGAATTTTCCATCCCTTTTTTGGATATGGTCTCACATGGGATCTCAGGATGTTAATATAATTTTTTTGCTTCATTATTACTCTATGTAAAAGTATTGCAATTCAAACTTCACTTATTCTATGAAATTCATTTCATTGAAATAAAAAAGTTAAATATAGCAAAAGGATCGAGAAAAATACCAAAATCTAATTTAAAGTGCCACATACAATAAGAAGTTACCCATAAAAGTTGCAATGGCGGAATCAAGTTTTTTTAACAAAAAATTGCCGTGTGCCTCATGTTTGCCGTGTGTTACAACTGTGGCACACGACAAACTTTGAATTTTGCCGTGTGTTCATCTTGCGCACGCACGGCGTACGAGCACGTTTGCCGTGTGTGTCTCCTTTGCCGTGTGTCAGGAAGCCAGGCACACGGCAAACATGGGCTTTGCCGTGTGTTGGGTCCTTTGCCGTGTGTTGCCTTTTCGGCACATGGCAAAGGCTATGTTTGCCGTGTGTCCGATATGTGGCACACGGAAAAGCTTCCGGCACACGGCAACCAGCGGGTTTCCGGTAGTGACTGAATCCACTCACCAGCCATGTTAGTATTTATGTTCTATCACCTGCGTAGTAGTTTCTTTAGTGCTCCTAGGAACATCTCTCTCTCCCTCTCTCACTCTCTCTCTAGGAGAAGGGTTAGGTGGGAGCATAAAAGCGCCTTTTAACTCCTTATTAGCTACTTTTAGTTGGGTTGGGCAAGTAAAGGAATAATCAATAGCAACGATTAACTAGATCTATTTGGATCTATCCTAGTTTTTTTAGCACTTTTTGACTATTAGTTGCATGGATCCAAACTGATGGCCCTTAGATAGTGAAACGAACATGGCAACATTTATGCCATTTCGAGTGATTTTGGTGATCGAATGACAACACAACATTTGGACTAATATGATTGTTAAGATGACCATTCTCAGGCTTTTAAGTTCAAGTGATGACAAAGAGAAAGAGAAGATAGGCGTACCAAGGCCCGAAGGGCCGCCCCCACGGGGGTTCCACCAATGCTGTACATATCGGTCAAAGAAATCCAAGTCAAAGAACTCAAGACAGACATACTTCAGTAGCACCGGAAGAACCGATGCTATAGGCATCGGTGCATCCGATGGTTGCCGGATGATCCGATGGCTTGGCTTTTGATGCAAGTCTGTGAGGCTCCGGTTGAACCGACGGATCCACAAAAGGCATCGGTGCATTGGGCATACCTTGTTCCAGAGACGATGTCAAGCGCCCAGGAGAAGATCCTTCAGCACCGGTTGAACCGGTGATGCATCGGTGCATACCATCAGTGTAATAACGTCAGCAGAAGAGTTGAGTGCTGGGAGTGACCGGTTTAACCGATGGCTAAGTATTGGATGAACCAGTGGTCACTGTGTCAGCTGACAGAAGCTCAACGGCTACTTCGGGTCTGAGAGTGACCGGATGAACCGACGCTACCCCAGGCAGAGGCATCGGTTCATCCGATGATACGCAGATTTTCTGCTAACCGTTGGAGCAACGGCTATAAGACTTGGTGGCCTATATATACGCCTCACCCCGGCCATTTGAAGTTTGCTGGAGTTGCTGGACATCCCACACACACCCAAGAACATCTCCAAGCCATACAAAAGCATCAAGATCATATCCTTAGCCCTTAGCACACTTTGAGAGTGTTGTGTAAAGGTTAGCTCTTAGTGAGTGTGATTGCAAGGCCTTGAGCCTTTGTGCTGTGGTTCTCTAGTGAACCAAAACAAGAGCTTGGTGCGCCGGCACCTTGGAGCTTTGAAGCTCGCCGGCAACGTCATCGACCCTCCGACTTGGTGTGGAGCGGCGACGACACTTTATGCGGAGGACGTGGAGACCCCCATTCTTTGTGGAGAAGCTCCTTAGTGGAACCCGGGGCCAAGTTGACCGTGATTGTGTTCACGGAAGAGACTTGGTGGCCGAGTAGCAATACTCTTAGAAAGTGCTACAACAATGTGGACGTAGGTGTGCCTTTGTGGCTAACTGAACCACGGGATAAACACCCGCGTCAAAGAGTTTGCTATCTCCTATCCCGCTCTTTAAGTTTCCGCATTTCTTACTAGCAATTTGTGTGCCTTTACTTTCATAGAATAGATTCTTGATAGGAAAGGCTATAGGTTGCTAAATTCTTTTGGGATAGGGGTTTCACACTAGAACAACCTAGTTGTACATCTAGAAAGCATGTTTTAATTTAAGTTTTGTGCAAACTAGTTGGAGCCATAGGTCTAAGTTTTTATTAGTGCCTAATTCACCCCTCCCCCTCTTAGGCTAGAGCACCCGATCACTTTCAGATAGCGTTAGTGACTTAAAGAGAGACTTGTATTAGGAACTGGAATGGCCTAATGAGAATAGAATAGCAAGAATTGAATCATATCAGGGAGATGTTGCCTAAACAGATAGAGGGAATTGTTACCGTCGTATTACTCCAACCCGAGCGTCGGCATGCACCAACGAAGGGGGGATAGCAGATCTCCTAATAAACTATTCACCTTTGTTATTCGGCAGCAGGAGAGTGCGAATAAGGTTTTTATATGAAGTACACCATACGACTGCTCAACTTTGTCATCACAGTTCATCTTCCTTCAACGTTGATACCATCATCTTCATCGTTGCCCCCTGCGACTCACTGTCGACGTATCTACACCGGTCACGACTTCCTTGTTTGCAAACGCGATGTTATGATCTTTATACTAATATCATTATTGTAACATTCGTACGTTAGGGTATTGGATGTTAGAAGATCTAACAAAACCAATATTTGGAGATAGCTGCTGGATGGTCACCGGATACTTGAAAACAAAGCCTTTGAGCTTGAGCCAATACGTCGTTGACTGTCAACGATCTGAATGTTTTGACCAGACTGAATACACAACTCCTGGTTTTCCCTGCAGCTTGTTCCCAGACATAATGGCCACGACCGACTGCCATTCACAAGACATAAAATATTCAAAAGAAACTTGTATATCTCCACACCCAGCAGCAAATAATGGCATCATACAAACGAGACAGCCACCATACAGCCATGCGTTGATCCGTTGCTAACTAGTTCAAACAGGTATGTGGAACCAGTCAAAGAGAAGTGCGGTGTGCACATAAATAAATGCATTCTTTTCTAAATAAAATATTGCATGCAGTAGTGTGAATTGAGTATGAAAGGTGCAATACGTATGGAAAGCAAATTACAACAACATTATCTGGTGTTACAACATCAAAGAAGGTGTAATTGTATTGGCATGTATGTTCATCACTTGGATAGCGCGACAGACCCGGCTTGTCTGGATGCAACTGATCACACCTAATGTAAAGGGAAAAATTCATGTAAAAATGGTGAAATTCACGCTTTAGTTTATTTTCATGTACAAAAAACAACAGCAAAAGCTTTCATCATGCCTCATCCAGAACATTGCATAGTCCAAAGCTAAGTTGGGAGGAGAAAAAAAATAAGGCAATTATAGAAAAAAAAGATTATATTCTACCCTAGAAGCAGCTCAAACTTCTGATTATTGTGGAGTGAAGGAATCCTATGCTAGTAGAGACAGGAGGATAGGAGAGAGTTTACTCACTTTCACCCTTTAATGATACATACTGCAAGCAATAATCATAGCCCAGGCAGGGGATCAGGGGCTAGCGCCGCCTAGGCATCGTACGCAGGCGAGGCAGGTCTTCACCGTTTAAAAACACTGGACTCAAACACATCCCAGGCAGGTTATAGGAATTTCTTCTACCTAGGCATTTTAGCCAAGGTTTGCAACCAACTATGCCCAGAAAGGCTTGTTTCCAGGCATAATTGCTGCCTCAGCGAGGTCTATTGGTGCCTCAGCAAGGTCTGAATCACTGGAAGTGGAACATGTTCTTCGACAAGCAGCAGCAACTACTGGCCTCGAGGCAGTTTTGATCTACAGACGATAGAGGCATCCTACAGCCATTTGTTTCAAGCTTTTGGAACGGACCTTGTCTCGGTAGCTGTCGAATGCCTTGAACATCATAGATTCCTGAAGCCTCTGGTTCCTATTTTTTTCTTACAGCTAGCCTCTTCATAGGGACTGCCTCTCCTCCACTCCATCACTCCTATAGAGGCCTCTTCCATCTTGTATAGAAGGTCAGTCTCCAACTGCCCATATAAAAGAGGCTTCTTCTTTTTTAAAAACAAAAGGAAATAACTCGTGTGACATGCAGTTAGCAAATGAATAAATATGCAGTTGTATTGAACAAGATGCATCTATATATCAAGGGGGCCATAATCAATCCCACAGCAGCTATCTTACCTTTCTACTTGACCAGCACTATGCTACGTTCAGATAAACTGAATTTCGATTGTATTGAAATATGTCAGAATAGTAATGCCGCATGATAACAGCGAATCGATGCATTTGCAGCATTGATTTTTTGTTATATTTTCTTGGAAAAGTCGTGATAATGGAGGTTTGTACCTCCTGATTTCCATCATTGAAGAATTATCATAGTCGACATCACAAAATGCATCCAAAAGAACAAAAAAAAAGCCAACCCCAATCATGGCCCAATATGTTTGCAGCAGCAGCAGCAGAGCTCTGTCTTCACTCTTCAATCACTGCCAATTGCAGCAAGCCAAAAAAAATCTGTATGAACTCCTCGGTGCTTGCGAGGTTGCATAAATGGAAAGCTTGTGGATGTCCCTGCTTTTACCTTTGTTTCTTGTCGATCCACTGCTAAACCTAATCTGGAGCACCTCAGATGCTTCCATATATGCATTTGCTGTTGTCTAACGGGTGTCTGCTAATACACTATCGGCATTGGAGAACCACTAACAACACCAGCATCTATTATGCTCCCGATGCCTCTAACTCCTATGCTACAAAATCCTTGTGTTTGTTCTCAATGGTGACACTGAAGCTGCAACGGGAAGGATATAAGGAAAGGAACAAAAAGAACACAAGCCAGCTGTAGCGTCGTCACTCATCCGAGAACTAAGGCAATCGTATAGGAACTGCAACAGAAAATTCTACTGTTGGAAACTACATACTAGTGTGGACGAACCCAACTGCATCTTCTCAGCACAGAGATGGAATGTGTAGTTGTCAATGGAGTGCATTTGACATCCCTGAAGTACTTCTTGTTACCGGGCATTCCTAGTCGTGTCCACCAAGCATAGGACCACAAGAGAAACTATTGAACAGCGAATAACCTGTTCTTGATCAACAGGCTACAGCAACTACTGTCACCGGGGCAGTCTTCTTTGCGAGTTGATGTACAAACAAGAGAAGCACCAGATAGCAGTACATTGCAAGTGACTGCAACGCTGGTTGTTGTATGGATGAGATTTTACCAGCTGCATTGAATCCCTTGAACATCATTGGAGTTCCTGATGTCTCTGGCTCTTATTTCCTCTAGCAGCCAGGCACATCACAATACACAGAGGTGGGGCGCTGGGCGCACAAGCGTCGGTCAGCACTGAAGCCCCAAGCCTCAAGGGCTTGTGTAGTCTAAGCATTGCCTCTTGCTGCCGATGCCGTGCATAGCGGGCACCAAAAGCTCAAGAACGGGCACAACTTGGCGAAGCTTTTGGTCGGCGATTTCTTTGCCCGGGCTTCAGAAATTTTCTCGGTCCACCACTATACACAACCTGCATCTATTACGCTCCCGGTGCCTCTAACTCCTATGCTGCATAGTTAGAGCCTCCTCTTACAACAATTACATCATGCATCATACCTACTCCTTGTTTGTTTGTTCTGAATGGTGAGACTGAAGCTGCAATGGGAAGGATATAAGGAAAGGGGAAAACAATGCACAAAAGCCAGCTGTACTGTTGCCATTCATCCCAGTACTATAATGCAATGGTATAGGAACTGCAACAGAAAACACTTATTACCATAGCTCTAGTTTGTACGATGGATAGTGTCACAGAGCGTTGAGCTTCCCTGGTGCCAATAATGCAACAATATATAATTTTTTTTGCCACTAACCACGTTCAAATTAACCACATAATCATGGAAAAGTACGTTAGTCCCTTGAGCCGTGCACCACAATCAATTTAGCAGTTGCTTCGACCCTGCTAAAGAACATGATAGACAGAGTTTCACGACAAGACAATCAATTTAGCCTATTAGTATTCATACTTTTATCGCGCGCCTAAGAAGAACATTGAAGATTATGTTGACAGCCAAAATTGGCACCAACCGGTCTAACCGGTCTGACCGAGCGGTCTGACCGGTCGAGGCACTGTGGCCTGTCCGGCAGGGTCCGACCGGTCTGACCGGTAGGTCCGACCGGTACAGATAGAGTCCGAGTACAACTAGGGTTTTCATAGATTTAGATCTGTAAATATGATTTCTTGCGGGATAAGTCCACCCCACCCTATAAATATAAAGGGTCACAGCCGATTAGGGAATCCAATCGAACAAAATCAATACGAACTCTATTTTTTATCTTCTTCTCCAAACCCTAGCTTTTCCAACCCCCTCTGCCGTTCTTCCTTCGTCTCCGCGATGTTTGAAGGCGTTCTAGGTGGCCTGCCGATCCTAGAACAACCCTATGTGCGCCTACCCTGACGGGGTCCCTCCCGGGTTTGCGTTCGTCGGCCGTCGCCGATTCTTACTGCGACCGGTCTGACCGGTCCCTTAGACCGGTCTGACCGCTCCATGCAGGAAGAGCTGCATCGAGCTCTTTTTCGCGCCGCACGATCTAGTGCGTTCGTGTGTTGACCGAGATTTGCGTCAACATACTTTTTGGCGACTCCGCTGGGGAAGAAAGATCTTGTTTAGCAAAACCGATCTAATCTACCCTAAAGAAGATGGGCTCCAATGCAGAAATCGACAAGGAGAACATTATCCCTTCGACATACGAGCATCTTCCGGAAGACGTCCGTTTGCTACTGGAGGAGCGCAAGAAGAAGAGCGATGAAGAAGATCTACAAGCGGCGCTTGCAAGCATCAAGGTCGATCGACGCGGCAAAGTCACCAAGATCAAGGGGATCGACTTCGCTTCTACCTCCTCGGATGCATCTATTGAGGTAATACCTGCTGCAACTGCTCCACATTCTAGTGTTACTGTGGAACAAATTCAGAAATTACTAGCTGAGCGTGATGTTTATTGGGTTAATTGGCTTAGCTCTAAGAAAAGGGAATCGGCTGGTAAGAAACCAGAATCAGCCGATGAACCTCCACCTGTTTCTACTTCTGAATTTTATGTTCCTCAACCATCGGCAGCATCTCCTACGAGTCAACCTCAATATGGGATGCCGATGAATTATTTCAGTGGTCAAACTGTTACACCCACGTACACTGATTCTATTATGAGTATTCCTGGTTCGGCCAACATTAGCCGAACAAACAAGATTGTTCAGTACACACCACCAGAAATCTCCAGGAACTCAGTGCCACACATTGGTCTTATCTCCGATGAGATGTTCGACCGATATGTACAACGTTGGCAAAACCGGCAGAGACCGGTCAGACCGGTATACCCGTCCGGTCAGACCGGTTCCCCCAACCGGTCCGACCGGTCGTACAGACCGGTCCGACCGGTCCATCCGGTCAGTATGTTCCAAACCAGCGTGAGGTATCTACACCCACACAGCCAAATTCTTCGAGTAATTTAGATAAAATGCTTACTGATTATAAGAATGATTTGGCTAATTTGCTTAGAGAAAGTTTTGGAGTGGATGTTAAAAGCAAAACCCGCACATACCAAAAGCCGTATCCTACTTCGTTTGATTCGGTTGCATACCCTGCTGGTTTTAGGTTGTCTGAGTTTGTTAAATTTAGTGGGGAAGATACTAGAAGTACTTTTGAGCATATTAGTCAGTATCTTGCCCAATTAGGAGAAGCTGGTTCAATAAACAAATTGAAAGTGTGTTTATTTTCTTTATCTCTAACTGGAACCGCTTTCTCATGGTTTTCATCTTTGGCACCTAATTCTATTGGCTCATGGGAATAATTAGAGCAGAAGTTCCATGAGCACTTTTTCTGTGGGCATGATGAGCTTAAATTGTCTCACTTGACATCGGTTAGACAATTGCGTGATGAATCTGTCAATGTTTACATAAGATGATTCCGTGATAAAAAAACCGATGCTTTAGTGTGAATATTGCAGAAAAATATTTAGCTAATTTGGCTTTTAATGGCTTGCACTCTCACATCAAAGAAAGATGAGAGGGCTATGATTTCTTTACCGTTACTCAGGTGCATCAAAGAGCTATGGCTATAGAAAGCCGAAGCAAAGAGCCTCAAGAGTCTCATAGACATCATCGTTCTAGTGTGCATACTTTAGAATGCAATTCAAATTTTCGGACGATGAGTCTAAAGATGTATATGCTGCTGAGTTTGTTTGGCCATCTCAAGCCAAACCATTTACTTGTTCTGCTCTTAAGCCGATTCACAAAAATTGGCAGGATGAAAAATTTACTTTTGATGTATCCAAGTGCGAAAGAATATTTGATGAGTTATATAGGATTGGATACGTCAAGATGTCACATACTTTACCGCCGCTTGAAGAATTGAAGCGGCGAGCATATTGCAAATTTCATAATACTTTCTCGCATGCCACTAATGATTGCAATGTGTTACGTAGACAAATTCAATCGGCCATTAATGAAGGACGATTGGTTATTCCTAATATGCAAATTGATCAGAATCCTTTCCCGGTGCATATGTTGGAATTGAATAATCCCAAAGTGTTAGTTCGGCCAAGTCAAGCCGAATCGACAAAAGGAAAAAATGTAGTTATTGGTGCTGAAAGACCTGAAAAGCAGCTGACATTACAGACCTCTCAAGGCGCAAAAATACTCGGGGGGCAAGACAAGAAGAAGAAGGCCGACAACAAGTTGACCGGTCTGACCAGCCATAGCGGCGGTCTGACCGGTCATGAGACCGGTCTGACCGGTGCGCCCAGTAAATCTGGGGACTCCTCCAAAATCAAGACAAGACCGAGTTTTAAGGAACTCTTGGCCAAATATGAGAAGGAAGGGAGTGCTCAGAGACAGAAGGGGCGACCAAACGAAGTCAAGGATACGGGATCATTGTCAAGACATCAAGAGCAATCGAGTCAAGGTAATTATACTTCATCTAGTGGACCGATTGCTCCATGGTATTGCTGGTATCCTTACTTTTATACACCTATGGATTATAGTAGGATGCATATGCAATCATATTATATTCAATATCCTCCTATGTATCCAAATCATGCATTACTACAAAGACCGATTGTTGCTAGCAATAATCCGGTCAAGCAAGATGTTGATTGCAGCAAAGAGAATGAGAAGAGCAAGGAGCAAGATTCAAAGTATTTACAGCCGAGGTGGTGTCCCTCAGACTTGTCTCATACTCAGAAGCGAAGGCTGCAATGTATGCGCAAGAAGGAGGCAATGGAACAACAAGTGGAGGCCGTGCCAAAGACGTCAGCGACAATGAAGAAGGTGTGGCGGCCCAAACAAGTTGTTTCAACATCGACTTAAGCAAAACATGGCCGATAATTGTTTATCGCCTTTAGTACAAAAAATGGCCGATATAGTGTTAATCATCATCCTTAGATAATTTTGGCTCAGAAAAATGTTTCTTGGCAACCAAGCTTTACCAAAAAATAGGGGGGCATATGTTGACAGCCAAAATTGGCACCAACCGGTCTGACCGGTCGAGGCACTGTGTCCTGTCTGGCAGGGACCGACCAGTCTGACCGGTAGGTCCGACCGGTCTGACCGGTACAGGTAGAGTTCGAGTACAACTAGGGTTTTTCATAGATTTAGATCTGTAAATAGGATTTCTTGTGGGATAAGTCCACCCCACCCTATAAATATAAAGGGTCACGGCCGATTAGGGAATCCAATCGAACAAAATCAATACAAACTCTACTTTTTATCCTCTTCTCCAAACCCTAGCTTTTCCAACCCCCTCTGCTGTTCTTCCTTCGTCTCCGTGACGTTTGAAGTCGTTCTAGGTGGCCTGCCGATCCTAAAATAACCCTACGTGCGCGTACCCTGACGGGGTCCCTCCCAGGTTTGCGTTCGTCGGCCGTCGCCGATTCTTACCGGCGACTGGTCTGACCGGTCCCTTAGACCGGTCTGACTGCTCCACGCAGGAAGAGCTGCATCCTAGCTTATCCAATTTTGCAGCTTCAACATTTGGTTCCTGTTCATATTCTTTATTGGGAGTTGGTGCCGTCATAGTGTTGCTGATTGGGATAGTTTCTTGGGGAAATAAATCCATCATCAACTCTTCCATTCCATTATAACCTTCTTCTTCAGTTATTTCATAAGAGCCACCATCCTCTTCAATTTCTAAATCTGTCTCAGGCTCACCCAAAACTTCTTCATGATGATACCAAAATCTATAGTTTCATATGATCCCAAAGATTTTAAGATGGGAATACACTTCCCCACGAGATTTGGAGTATGTATTGCAGCATCTAGATGCATGGACATTTAATTTCATCAGAGCTACCTGTCCTATTAAAGGCATAGTCCAGAAACTTTTTTACACCAGCCAAATAAATATCTTTTTTGGAGATGTTCCCATCTAAACATTCCTCACTGATACGTTCATCAACTAAATCCATCCATGTCTTACTTGGTGCCATCTAGTGTTTTATATCTGACTACCTAGCTACCTGTACCAATATATATGGAGTCAAAACAGAGATATCTATCATTTACCAGTAAGATTTTAATTACGAAAATCTTATTTAAATGAACAAGACCAAATGTATCAGTACGCCTAATTGTTATTGATAGACAAGCAACTGGGCATGAGAGCCAAAAGGAGCGTGAATAATTATCAGATCAAACAATGCACTTCGCCCCTTTAATTTTCTGAAGTAGGAGCCCATAAAAATTGACTAGGGAGATGGCAATCAAAACTAACGGACCTGCAGGACGGATTGATAGTCCTAGTTGGAGAAACTGATGACGTTGGTCGGAGGTGCCGGCAATGGACGGCGGGGACGGCAGGGGCGCTGGCCGGAGGTCCTGGCGACGGGTAGCAGGAACGGGAGGGGCGCTGGCCGGAGGTCCCGGCGACGGGTAGCGCGGACGGCGGGGGCGCTGGCCGGAGGTCCCGGCGACGGCGGGGACAGCAGCGGCGCCTGCTGGAGGTCGATGGCGATGGAGATGCAAGAAAGGGAGCAGTAACCACACGGTCGCTTGGGATCCCTACGGCCTATGATGACCCGGCGAATAGATAACTACGGAGTCAATAACTGATTCTATTAGATCAGAAATATTTGCGCCAAAAACAGAGCTGTTTCATTGAGTCAAAACAGAGTATTTTTTTGGAGACGGCCAAATCAGAGCAGGAAATTTTGGCATCCCGCTTTTTTTCCCCACGATCCAAGGTACAGCAGCCCAGTTAACGACCACACAAGCAGCAGGACAACGACAGGATTTAATTTCGTCGTCGTGTTCACTGTATAAGCCTTGGCCCGATGTGGAATACCACACGACGACCACATATTATGCGTGGTCGCTAATTTCTGGTCGTTGTAGGTGGTTTCTCTTGTAGTGTTCTAGTTTATTTGATTCAAGCTTCACACTCTCTTTATATATTCTTTAGCACGTTGCACTGTGACCCGGATAGTCCGGGTTTCCACCCGGATAGTCCGGATAGCCCGGAGTATCCGGACCAAACTCCGGACAGTCCGGGTCACCTGTTACTGATCTGATTTTCTAAGTGTTTTAATTTCAGATTTAGCATATTCACCCCCTCTAAGCATCTTCAGATCCTCTCAGGACCCACATGTCAGTGACTCATTGACCCCACATGTCAGTGTGACAAGGGTGTCAAATTCTGAAAAACTCACGAATTGAGATCCAAGTTCTGAAATTTCTTAAATTCTTATGAGGGCAGCTGCTTGGTTTATACGACCATGACAATTAAAATTCAAAATATAATGTACTTCTTGATTTTTTGAATAAAATAAAATTTATATTCTGAACTTAGTGATTTGCTTTTTTTTATCTTTTGTGACTTGCTGTTGGTTGAGTGGCAGAACTCCTGATAATCGCAAGAGAACTACTGATGATGGGCACCGACGTTAAACAGACCGCCTGATCGACCGTACTTGACATACAGTATTGCATCATCCATTCAGTACCGATCCATTCAGTACAGTTCCTAACACCAATGATCCCGGGAGATCTGCTAAGAACAGGGTCTGAAAATCGTTTGCACTGTACGCTTTTCTTGGTTAGAACTTTGAAAACACTTGCCGCTATATGTCAGTTCTTAGGAGGAATAGACCTGATCCTGATCGACCGTAACTGTTGGTCAGCCTGAAGATTGCTCTAGTCCCGAGCGAATTGCCTGATGATTGATCCAAAGTCCACTTCGTCCACTACTGTATGTTTGGAGTACGACACAGAAAAAATGGCAGGCATAGATATTTTGGTGAAGTTTGAACAGAATTTGATAGACTAATATACAAATTTCACATAAAAGAGGTTCAACTTTGTCAGCTCAAAATCTTGAATGCAGCCTCGATACCTGGGTCTATCAGCCCGTACCACTAGCGAAAACCTTGGTGGCAACAACTCTGATGGGGAGAGCTCCTGACATGCAGTCTGATTGTTAGCCAGACAGTCTGATCGTACTTCAGTGTTAATGTCAACGATCAGGATAGATTCAGACCGTTTGATCTGAACCGTGAACGTCTCTGCTTCCACAGGACGCATTCCAAAATAGAATCGAGAAAAAAAAAGTGAAGGATTTGATCCAAATTGCGGGCACGCAAGGAAGATTAGGTGTAAACTTGGTTACAGTGTACCAACATGATCTTGGCTCTTAGCACTCATGTCACGGCCCAACACATGCTGTCTCACCCAAATGCTTGTGCTGTTGGGACTTCATTGAAGTATCATATGTTTCCGTAGCAGTAACTATTATTGGCAGATTCTTTCCGCAATGATTTGTAATTTGTAAATCCAGATTATTTCAAACAAAAAAAATCAAGAACAAAGTATCATTACCTATAATTCAGTTCTGTCAAAGATATGTTTATTATTTGTCCGGATATCATAACCAGGTAGCAGACTTTCTGTACCTCATGGCAAGGAGTATATCTACTGTGATAAAATCTTATGGGGAAATAGCATCTAGTTGCATGTTCCTACAAGTTGCACACTCATTATTGCCAATAGAAGCAGCAGTTCTCATCTGGAGTCAATAGCTATTATTCAGTTGACAAATTCTATTCCCGTGAATGGCTCCCCTGCATGAAGCTGGAGGGCTGTCACCAACAGACTGCACAAGGCAGAGCAAAAGTTAGATGGAATCGGGCCACAAAAACAGGCAACGACGTGTTTGCAACATTAAGTACTTTCTCCATACATCATAAGGCAATATGCAATAAGTGGCAACGGTAATTTGAATATAAAGTGCATTATAGAAAATGTATATAAATTGTAGAGTCCATTTTGTCACCCACTACCATGAATTGTTATTCCATTGACACAAATGTATATATTACAAAACTGTAAGTAAATAGAAATTGTAGGATTATTGAAGTTGAACCCACAAGGAAATTCACGTGCACACACAGTTGCACCAGCACAGTTGTACACCTGTGCGTGCTCACAGTATCATGAAAGACCTTCATGACAGTACCTTTTATATTCAGAAACAGGTTCTTGTTCTGTGATACTTCTAATTGTGCAAAGAGGATTCTTTTCCCTATGGCGTAGTGTTTTCATCTGAACTATGGAGACTTTACAAACATGTCATCTATCGAAGACACAGAAATTTAAATGTACAATTCATACTGATATTTAAATGTATTACTTGACAGTACTCAAGAAAAATTTATGAGAATTAAGTAATGCAAAGTAACATGGGCCTTGCAAGGCACAAGAACAAACCTTTGCCATCGTTCTGTAAGAATATTCGGTGACTCCAGCCACGTGTGGTGTTATAATAACATTTGGGAATTTCAGAATAGGATCCTCTGGATCAAATGGCTCCATCCAAGCCACATCAATGCCCAAACCAGCTAAATGACCTGATTTGAGGTGATCAAACACAGCATTGTAGTCCAGTAGGCGTCCTCGCGCAATGTTGATCAGATATGATCCCTACGTAAATGTAAATGTGATTCAAGTTAATCCATTGAGACATCCACAGCCACAGCGTAATGATTATCCAACATTACTTTAATTTTCTGATCTGCAAATGATTATCTACTAAAGATGTCGTCAGCAGATAGATGAGCAACCCACAAATCTGATATCATGGTGATTTATGTTGAAAACAAGCATTTACCTTTTTCATTGATGAAAGGAACTTGTGATCCACAATTCCAGCCTGCAAAAATGATTACACCCTAATCAAGTCAGGTAGAGGCCATCTGGAAGAAATCAAGAGAAAAGTGCATCAAGAGAAGTATTAACTGTTTCGTTGTTCAAGGCCATGCATGTTATAACAATGTTAGCTTCTCCAGCAAAATCATACATATCCTCTGGACCACCTTTCTTGTCAACCATCTCATCAACATCTGCGCACTGGAATGTTTTAGTGAAGTGGAACAGAACAGAAAGTATTTATACACGGTGCTGTAGCTTACCAAATGGCAATGTATCTGATGACCAATTTCTTTTGGTAGCAAGAACCTTTACTCCAAAGGGTCTTAGCCTCTTGGCAACTTCAACGCCAATGGCTCCAAATCCTAGGACAAGGACCTACACAGTATAACTACAGGAATGGGATATTTTCCCACGCAAAGTAGGCCAAAGAAGCAACAATGTAGACACCACGAGCATACTGTTTTGCCAAATAATGTTTCTCCAACTGGAATGCCAAGGTCTCTCCGATTCACAGCAGTGTCCATCTCCTTCTGCAAGGTAAACGCCCAATGTTAAACCATTGGGTAGTCCATATGACAGGCTTGGAATTATGATTATCTAGTAAAGATGTCCAAATAACAAAAGCTAGGAGGGTATGACTATGCATCCTCTACAGTATGTACATGATAAAACCAAAGATTAGTTCAACGGCCTGAAATTTTGGTTACTAAAATAGGTAGAGGACACACCTGAACTAACACCTACTCCCTGTGTTCCCGTATAGATGTCACTTTGGTATACACATTCAAACCTTTAAACTTTGAATACTATTACTATTGTAAATTAAAGTTTACAAAGCGAAATGATACTGGTTGAAGTATCATCCATTTTCCATATGATTTATACTTCGTATATTTGCTTATCTATTATTTGAGAAGTCAATGATTAAATTCTTATGTCAAATTCTGTAAAAATGTTGAGGACGCCATCTATTCAGGAACAAAGGGAGTAATTTTACAACAGTAAACAATGTCCAACATATTTTTGCAGCAATACATTCCTTTATACCTCAAAAAATGCATTCTAACCAAGTTATGATTTATGAGGGTATGATAATATAAAATAAGAAAGAAGTTCGAACGATTAAATTACTTCTCCTTAATATCCAACTGATTGATTAATTTCTTATAACGAACTCTATTTTTCTTTGCCAAATAAGCCAGCAAATGTTGGCGTTTTCCAAAAGACTTCGCAGACCTCTTTCCGATGAAAAATATTTTTTGTGTAGTTCCAAATGTGAAGCAAGTCTCCGCATGTTATTGGTGAAACTGAATACTTGAAATTCAATAGAACCCTTGTTTTCTTGTTTTTCTTCTTTAACCATAAATCAGTCTCTGCTAGATTTCGTGGCAGCTGCCTAAGTGGAAATAGAAAAGGGGGGATGCACCATATAATTGTTGCAAATTTCAGACCAAAAGTTTCACTTGGAATTTTTTTGTTTGGACAGAACTTGCAGGCCTGAAACTCAAAACTGGTAGCTAAAAACATTATTTCTTTATTACTCATCTATAGAATACCAAAAATTTTAAACACAGGTTGAATGAAGGACCTAGTGCTGCACAATAATTACTTGCTTGCATCCATCAATCCAGGGCCACCAAGGACTAGTCATGATAACTTGAGAAGTGTACACATTGTAATGTTTACGACAATAAAATTGGCGCTACTAGTTCTTAATGTTCATCGAAGAGAAGCTTCGGAAAACTAAAACAAAAGAAGAGTACTTCCAAGATGCATATGGTCAAAACTACTAGCAATACAACACATACTTGCTTGCGCAGAAGACCCAGAGTAAGATAGATTGCCATTTCTGCACAAGAGACTGCGTTTCCTGTTGTACTTCCAGGTATCCGTGCAACTTTGATGTTGTGTTCAGTAGCAGCATTTACATCAACACCTGAAGAAAAGTGTGAATTTAATATAAGATTGGCTAGTAAAGTTGATAGATTGAAAAGACCAGATATCACCAGAGTTCTAATCACCTTCTAACCCAACACCATACTGCATTATAATCTTCATCTGAGTTGCCTTGGCAATGATATCTGAATCTATACGCTGATTTTTTACTACACATAAATTATAGTTTTGAATAACATCAGGTACTTGATCAAGACCTACTTCATCGACCTGCAAAATGCATGGACATAGTCATATTTGACTCTCAGAAAAAGGCATGCTCATTTCTCAATACCATGAAGAACCCACTGTCAAACTACTGCATTAGAATATAAGGATTCAAATTTTTTTTCATGTTATCAAAATGGAGGAAATAGACAATGAAAAGCACAGACATGGCACACCTTATTCCCAATAAACATGAACACAAGGAACCAGTGACTGTACCGTCTACCATGTACAATGTGCAACTAACCTGAATGAAGGGATAGTCGTGGAGATACTCTCTGGTGTAATTAGTAGCAGCAGGCCAATATGGGCCACAAAACAGCACCCGTGTGACAGCGCCAAGGCCATTGCTCACACTTGAGTCACCCATGTTCGAATAATGGCCTGTAATGATGAGGAAAGCAATCAGAACAAACAATATTGTGTGAAACCATAGACACCATTTACCTCAAAGAGACTGAAAATCATCATGAAGACCTCACAAAAATCCATCCATCTATTGGGCTTCCACAAAGAAGCGATTGTTTTGCATCAAGTTGCTAGAATTGCAAATGATGCATGATTCTATAAAGACAATTGAACTGATGTGTTTTATTAGAGATAAAATTCCAGAAAGCAGTAACTCATATTGGACCACCTGCTGCCAGGTACACAGAAATCTCATCCAGAACAGATTTTGTCTAGCAAATACAGTAAAACTGGACAGGATTAAGAAAAGAGAAGAAAGGGAGGAACTTAAGACTAGTGCTGGTAGAAAAAGAAAGTTAAAACAAACGGGAGGGAAAAAACAGAGAGATGAAAACGTAGTTAACTGAAGAAAGGCACATGCTTCACGATGCGCATAGTTTTAATGACTTTACTAGCTGTATAATGCTACAAGCACAAGAACACAAACTGATCTGAACTGAACCTACTCATTCCCTTACTAGCAGCACAACGGCAGCACCATGCATCATGTACTCTGCAAACCGTGATATGCAGACTCAGGCAAACTGTTTATTTACTCATTGGTTCTCTTCGGTCTTCGCGAGGACGCTTATACTAGTCACAGGCATTCCAGCCGATTTCTTGTCCACAACTCAGGGCCATCCGATTCCATCCACGATACGGGCGAGGTACCTCCCAAAAGCCCAGCCCGAAAGCGAGTAACTAGCAGCCGGGGGGGGGGGGGGGGGGGGGGGGTCCAAGAAAGTGGTGGTGTAAGTGTGTAAGTTGGGGGGTCGGAAGCGGAGCCGTACCTCGCTGCGAGGAGGAAGGCGAACACAGCCGGCGGCGGCGCGCTGGGGCGGGAGAAGGGAGGACTGGAGGCGGAGCGGCGTGCGAGTCTGGCTGCTGCTAATCTCCTCGGCTCCGGCCGTATAGGAAGGGGAGAAGAGCAGGTTCCGCGCTGGTGAGGGGCTTGGTTGGTGGACAGTGACGTGGCTTGGTTGGCAGATTCCTCGAGAGAGGAATCTTGAAGCTTTTGCGTAGGATCTCGAGGACATCGACCCCGCCCAGCGTTGTTGATGTTCTCCATCATCTCCCATGTCAGTTCGGCCGAGAATTAATTTGCATTGGCAGCGTGGCGATCTCTCCTTCGTTAATCCCTAAAAAAAAGACTTCTCCTTTGTTAATGAAGTGATATTTATTTAGTGGAAGATTAAAAAACAGTGTCGTGTCACGGTATGGGTTGTAAAGGACTTTAAATTTAACTTATATTATTTAAAAAGTGTTTAGGAGAGCTCGGCTCCATCGAAAAAATATCCAAACAGTTCAACCAGCTGGGTTATGAAAAGGCTGGACTTTAATCTTATATAATATTTAACTAAAAATATACAAAAATCAATTTGGATGGTAAAGAAACCACTTAGATCATTGCCCATTACACCCCTAGTCACCTGATATATCAAGCCTCAAGTAGTGCATACAGCATTTTTTTTTTGGGAGTGGATGTTGTGCATGCAGCTAGCACACGCGCGTACGCATGCTTCATTGAAAACGTACGTTACTAAAATATCTCATTATCTCTGCCTTACAGTTACAAGGCAAAGAAAATTGCATATCAGATGATGATATATATAGCAAGTGCCGTTCATAATGAGCGTATTTATAGATATTGACCGCTAACTATTTTTTTAAGGTGACCGCTAACTAATTATAAAGCTTAAAATTTGATCATGAGGTAGGCCGGCCGGCTTTGGGTTTTGGTGCTTGGGCGGCGCGATTCTTGTCAAACTGCTGGCCCATTAGTAAGACCCGTTTCGTGGGCTGTATTGGATGGAATTCGTTGGCTGCCTGGATGTGTAGCTGATTGCGTCGGGTGCGGTCTAAAAGCAGATTCTGTGGACTGGGTTGGGTTGGGTTGGACTTCAATCATTAACAGGCCCAATTGATATAGATGTTAGCTTGGGCCAAGCCCCCACATTGCTCGATGTCGATGCCAACAATACAAAACAAAGTTAGTTCTCCTAGTCTTTGGCCAGCCAGCGCAAATGCGTAATCGCAAGAAAAAAAAAGAATTCTTTGGCCAGCAGGCAGCTGCTGATACGGTGATATCGCTCCGGTCATACAGCAAGTCAGAAGGGGGAGAAGAGCAGGCGCTGGTGGTGTGCGTATACCACTGCTGATAAACCTCAAAATAAGCAATATTCAC
Source organism: Panicum virgatum (assembly GCF_016808335.1). Classification (NCBI taxonomy): domain Eukaryota; kingdom Viridiplantae; phylum Streptophyta; class Magnoliopsida; order Poales; family Poaceae; genus Panicum; species Panicum virgatum. The sequence continues at coordinate 8,939,069 of NC_053146.1, forward strand.
TGTACCGACAGCACCTCCTCGAGTAAAGGCTTTCACCGCAAATTGACCAAAATAAGGAGCAATGGATTTTACATGTAAAGAATCTGTTGACGCAAGATTAGTCAACACACAAGCGCTAGAACGCGCAGGATCGCAACGATTGCAACCAGACGAAGTCTCCCGGCGACCGGTCAGACCGGTCGCGCCAACTGGTCAGACCGGTTGGGCGCAGAGAGCTTCGCGAAGACCTAGAACCTCAAGCTCGGGAGGGACCCCGTCGGAGCTCGAAGATCTAGGATTGTCTTGAGGTCGGTAGGCCACCCAAGATACCTTTAAATGCCGTCGAGACGAGCAAAGAACAGTATGAGGTTGGAAAAACTAGGGTTTGGAGAAAATAGAAAAATAGTAGATTGATTGATTCGATTGGGTAGAAGGACCTCAATCGGCCGTGGCTTTTTATATTTATAGGCCGGGGAAGATGTATCCCTTCCAAATTGAGTTACAAACGGATTTCATAATTCAAACCCTAACTCTACTCGGACTGCACAGGACCAGACCGGTTTGACCGGTCGGCCTTCGGTAATGCCAAATTTGGCTGCCAACATATGCCCCCCTGCTTTTTAGTGAGCTTTGCAAACTAAAAAACAAGTACCAGTACACAAATTCATACAGAATATACAAGGCTAAAAAAACAATGCTAAGAGTGATACTCTATACCGGCCGTCTTCGCTCTTCAAGTGTCTTGCCACACGCTGAAATAGTATTTCTTCAAGTATCTTCCATTAAGAGTCCTTGGAAGACGCTCTCCTTGCATCGTCTCCACCATATAAGAATTCCCAAAGATAACCTTGATGATCATGTACGGTTCTTCCCAACTTGGCGACCACTTGCCGAACTTATTGCTCTTTGTCCTAAGAGGTAATATCGTCTTCCAAACCAGCTCTCCAACTTGAAAAGATTTTGCTCTTACCTTCTTGTTGTAAGCTCTAGCACCCGAAGCTTATTCTTCTCAATTTCCTTCAAAACTTGCATCCGCTTGTCGCTTACTTCATCAATATTGTCCATCATCAAGTCATAGTAATCAACAGTAGAAAGGTCATTTTGTTTAGTCAATCTATAAGCGTCCAGATTCACCTCAACGGGCAAAACGGCCTCTTGACCATAAACAAGCTCAAAATGAGTAATTTTAGCAGTACCATGTCTAGATATACGATGAGCCCACAATGCCTCAGATAGAACCTCATGCCACCTCCTGGGATTCTCTTCTATCTTCTTCTTGATGAGCTTTATCAAGATCTTGTTACTAGACTCGGCCTGACCATTGGCACAAATCTGCAACACCACCACCTCCATAGAGTCCTAGTGAAGCTCCCAAGCCTAGCCCTTCCCTCCCTACCTCGCTGACGCGCCGCTGTCACGGCACAGCGCCGCCGCGACCCGCCTGCTCCCGTCGAGCCGCCGCTACAGCCCACCCCAACCCCAACCAAGGCAACCCCGAGGTAGCCTTTGAGCTCCTCTTGCCTTTCCCCAATAGGGCCCCCACCTCCGGCGAGGGAGCTCGCCGGAATCCGGCCGCCCCCTCCCCTGTTCTCCCTGTTCCCCAGCCAAGGGCCTGGTTGCAAGAATCAAATTATTCCAGGGGCCTTTCTGTAAGATTTAAAGTTCTTTTCTTTTTGAACTTTGAAAATTCATAGAAAATGGTAGAAAAATCAGAAAAATTTGAAATAAATTTTGTTTGGTTCCTTGTGTCGGTGTTTACCGCCAAGCCTGCTCAGGGATATCCATAGCAGTATGATTTGTAGGTAGGGATCGACTGCTCTAGAACTCGATGGTACAAGGAACACAAAGATTTAGATAGGTTCGGGCCGCAAGTTTGCGTAATACCCTACGTCCTATGTGGTTTGTATTACCTTAGATGTTAAGGATTATTTGGAGGGGGTACCTGCCCGCTCTTATATATCCGGAGGGATAGGGTTACATGGAAAGTCCTAGCCGAGTACAGTTGGAGTCCTACTACAACACAATCGGGTAGTTTCCTTTGTACTGCAGCTAGTTCGATGCCTATTCGGGTAGTTACAAAAGAGGTAAGATATATCCATGAGCTATCCCTTACTCTAGAATATTCTATGTCTATAAGCAGTCCCGCTGTCCCGGCTTTGACAAGCCCCCGAGCTCTTCGTAGCCGAGTCCTGCAGGCATCGAGTACTTGGCTGGGCGTCTTCGAGTACTTCAAGTAGTCAAAACATCCTTCTGGTTGCTTCTGGTCCTTCCTTCAAATACGTCGAGTAGTCCTTCAAGTACTTCCATTTTCTTTGAGGCTGTGAGGTGCTCAAGCCCTGAAATCTTGATCATATATGGTGCGCGAAGTACTCGCGCTCCATATGGAGTAGCCCCCGAGCCTTAGGTTGAATCACAAAATCAGGCTGAGGGTCACTTCAGTCTATTTTCCAAAAAAAATGAAAAATAAATCTCTGATGCCTATATCTAGCAGCCCCCGAGCCTTAAATCAAAATCCCTTTTGCTGCGAGTAGCCCCCGAGCATAGATTTGGAATTAAGGGTTTAAGTCGTGGAATTAGATTTTATCCTTCAGATTATTTGCAGGATTCATCAGATCCGGAATCCGAAAAGACCCCTTTTTCGGGTAAAATCCCAGAAAAATGATACAATTGGATCCGCCACACTGATTGTACCCGAAATAATTTCAGGAATAAAACCCGGGATGTATGGCTCTTTATTCAGTGCTCACATTATACGTTATTGTTTGGAGAATCTGCATTATTGTAGCGTTAACTGCGTCCGTGAATTCTGTCATGAATGCGTCCGTGAAACGTGCACTGTTAATTCACGGGGTCTCTTAGTAAGCCCCTTTGTGGCTATAAAAGGCAGGGGAGAGGTCCTTAGCAGAAGCACCAAAGTGTAGCGACCATGACTTTTCTTTGGTGTTCTTGCTCTCGCCCTCCTGAGATTTGTGTAGTTCTTCCCAGCAAAAGATGCTAGAAGAGAACTTGCGAGTGACAAGAGAAGTCCCTGCAATCTCATCCTACCACTCCCATGCTCTCATTGGATCCATTTTGGACATCATGTCCTTGCATCTTCCAATGAGGCAGGTTCTTTATGGATTGATTGAGTCTAGTTGTGTCATACTCTTAGAGTTCCCAGGTTGAGAGTGCCCAAGAACTGACATCTCTGGCGGGGAAGCTTAATCCTGCCACAACGTATTCTGGGAGAAGGAGAAGTTTCTCCAGAAGATGCTACAAGAATACTTGCGAGGTGATTACTGTAATCTGCCTTCATACTCTTGAAACTTTTCTCGCAGGATACATGTATCATTATTCCCTTGATGGGAATAACAAGTTTGTACTTTGTCACGGCCTCGGGCCGATCTAGCTACAGCAGGCTTCTCAGGAAGCCAAGAAGTGTGCGTGCAAACCCGAGTCGTTTTGTAAAGTTATGTAAAAAGTACTCGAGTTGTAATGTCGAGTAGTTGTACTATGTCGAGTACTTATCCTTGTTTTGGATGTAATCCTAGTTAAGGAAAAGGATGTCGAGTAGTCGACTAGGGATGTGAATGTTTTCTTTTCCAAAATGTAATCTCAGAAAAAGGAATGTCTCTTTTAAATCCCATTATTTCCGTGATTTGCAACGGATTGTTGGCCTGTTGGGTGTTTTTATCATGTTGCCACCGCCATTATAAAATGAAGCAGTAACTTAGGTTTTACCCCACCGGCCGCCACTTGTTTTTACTGCTTCAGATATGTCTTTTCATTCTCGAGCTCCCAGATCCAAAGTTCTTGCTTCATTTTGCTCCCCACTTTCGCACTAGGGTTTCCGCCAGTGTATGCGCGTGAAGCGATCCGTCGATTTCCGGATGGCCCCCAAGAAAGCGACCAAGGGGAAGTGTGTGGCTGCAGAGCCAACCCGTGATGAGGGTTGGAGCACAAGTAAGTGTTCTCAATCTGACTTAGATTCTCTGGTGTCGCAGGGTCTTTTAGTTCCCAAATGTGTTATCCAATGGCGACCTGCCTTGGGTTCAAATCATCCGTATGAAAATACGGGGGAAATCGTTGCTTTCACCTCATACTTGGAACGAGGATTGGGGTTTTCTTGCTCTTCTTTCTTTTCTGGACTCCTGTGCTACTATAGGATCCAGTTGCATCATCTGACCCCAAATTCCTTTGTCCATATTTCCATCTTCGTGCATTTATGCAAAACTTTTCTGGGCATCGAGCCCCATTTTGAGCTCTTTCGCTTTCTTTTTCATTTGAAACCGCAGCCCAATAGATTCATCTTAGATGTAGTAGGGGGCGCTGGTCTCCAACTTAGGCAAAGGAAGGATAGAGTGTATATCCCTTATGACCTTAGTAATAAAGTAATCGAATGGAAACCCAAGTGGTTCTATGTCGAGAACCAGTCGAGAAGTTTTCCATCCATTACTCCCGGCTCTCCAATCCAATGGCCCGAGTGGAATAAAAAACCAGCCGACGAGAGTCAGATCTCTAAACTACTCGCGAGGATTGCCATTTTAAGGCAAAGTTTGTTGACTGGGGAAACAGTCATGTTTGACTGGATGAAGCGAAGAATCCGGCCATTGCAGGCTCGGGTATCGCTTGGATTCTAGTATCAGGGAACAACTAATCCGTCAAGATACTCGAAGGAAGAGATCTCGGATGATGTAGTTTTTAGTCGAATGCAACGACTTCTGAAGAATGTAAATAATATCCCAGTTGTTCCTGGTACATTTTCTGCTGCGAATCCACCGAAGTAGGTACTTGATAAGAGTAGTCGATTCATAGAAATCGAGTACTTTACCATAGTATAAAACTGATAGGATTTGCTTTCTGTAGGAGAACGTGGATCGCTTTAAGAGTAGTCCTTCGCTACCAGGCATTTGTTTGCCCTTTTATTATTCTAATTTCCTTGATCTGTTAATCAAATCTTGGTATGCTCATATGAGATTTCATATAAACAATACTGGTATCCAGATTTGGTTGTGCAGATGAGGCAACATCTGGGGAAAGGAGTGATGGGGAGCACAGCCCCACTCCAAGTGCTGATGCCCAGACTGAGCGCCCAAGGAGTACTCGGTCAGTGGCGAGGAAGCGTAACAGCTCCTCCCATACTACTAGCAACAGGTAAATAGCTAGTTATTTTGCAATCGAGTACTTTCTAGTTGTCGATTTGCAAGTTTTGATTTGTGTTTTTGCTTTTCCCAGTCCGGCGGATAAGATTTCATGGACTTCACCATCTGGGGATGATACTGTGGTGGGACAAACTGTCCCCTCCACCATAGTGGACCCATCAAGTGGGATTGGGGCTACTCATTCATCGAGTAGTTCCGATATAAATAAAACCGTCGATGCGGGTAAGCTGGCCATGATTGCAAAGCCTGCCCGCAAATTTGGCATCAAGGAGTTTGCCCTAATAAGAGCTCCTGCGTAAGTTCTTTTAGAACTTGTATGTGTAGGATCTGTTTTGAATCTAGTAGTTTTGTAACTACTTTGTTTTTGCAGAGATGCGGTCCTGGGAGAGGACGTGGGAGCTGAAAGTCACTCAGCTTCTCAGCCAGGGCTGGATAAGCCCCCGAGTACTCCTGAGATGAGTGCTCGCGATGCGGAGGCGATGGCCAGCGCTATGATTATGGATTCTCCATTGCCGAACTTGGAGAGGGCCAATGAGGAAATCCCAGAAGATGGCGGAAGCGGCAGGCTTCCAGGAGAAGGAGAAGGCAAGAAGCTTCCTGAGGGAGGCGATGATAAACAACCTGCGGAGACCCCTGCAGGTAAGCTTGTAGTGCCTTGTAGAAATGTATCCTTTTGTTTGCTCTTAATGTAATTAAGTAGCATGTTTTTCCTTTAGATTCCCAAGTCACGGGGGATATTATAGGAAGGATTGAAGAAGTGCCCAAGAAGGCTGTTGTTGTGGCAAGTACTTCCCAAGTCATATCGGAAAGTGACTTGTCGTGAGAGAAGGTGGAGCATGCTTTTAAGCTGCTAGAGGTAAGTAGTCGAATACTTTGAGTACTTTTATAGTAGATCGAGTAGTATACTGATCACACTGCGGAGGTCGCAGTTGGAGTAGTCGTAGTTGTCGCCTTGTAGGGTGTTAGCGAGGCGCTGACACCTGAATGCCCTCTTCTGGTTGAGCTGGTGATGATGTTCATAGAGATCTTCTGCTGGATGCTGCTCGTCCAGTTGGACGGTGACGGTCACCATTGGAGGAGGAGGAGGAGCAGGTAGATTCTCCTTGGTAGCGACTTGGGCTTCTGTGATTGCAGGAGGAGTAGTTTCCATGTTGTTGGAAAGGTACTCGTTGAAATCATCAGAATTGTAGTCGTCGAGGCTGAGAGGCTCCGTAGGATCGCCCTCAGGTTCTTCGGCGATACGAACCATGAGTATCTCACTGCAGAGGTCATGAACTTCTTGGTCTTGTTTGCTTGAGAACGGGTCTAAAGGAGTGCTCTGTTGGTAGGGCAGATCCTCTAGCTGTGAGGCAGAAGCATTGGGATCTTGTGCCTTCCTAAAGTACACTGTCCGTCCTTGCGGCGTTGCATATATAAGCAGGTTAGGGAGGGAGTCCTGATTGGACTTGAGGTTCTTAGCCGAGTTGGACTCGACTTGTTTACTATACTAGATTAGGTCGTCTAGTTGTTCCTCCGGATCGGAGGAGTACTCGGATTCGGAGTCGGTTAGCCCACCGATTTTTGAGTATGTATGTTTTGGGTGAGCGAGAAGTGGTATGCCCATCTCTACACGGAGGGCATTCTCGTTCATCCAGTGTAGCCATGATTGAGTAGGAGTTAGCCCCTCAGGCTCCTTAATCCAGGGTTTATCATAGATTGAGTCACTGGATTGTTCTAGGGCCTTGGCTTTTCCTTTTTTAAGCTTGGCCAGTTCTCAAAGAGCGTCAGCATGCTCGATTGGTTTGGCCATGGAGTCCATGAACAGCTCGACATTGTCTGACCACTCTTCAAGATCGTCAAATGGTTCAAAGTTCTCGAGACCGTTCATGAAGCGATCAAAGTCCTGATCGAACTTGGACTCGACAGGTTTCGGAGTCCGAGTGTGAGCAGGTTTCGGTGAAGGGCTCTGAGGTATCCTGGAGATAGACGGTCCCATCCGAACAAGCCGGGGGTTTGTCTCACCAGCTCCCCCACAGATTCCTCCTCCCGATTTAATTCTGCTCTTTGTTTTGCAGAGTGCTTTCAGCCACTTTAATGCAGTTAGCAAGCTTTGACTTTACCTGATTAATCCCTAAGAGCATGTCGCCCGACCTCTTATGCGGCGGGTTTTGTGCTTTAGGGTTCTACTGTAGTGCAGATGGGCTGAGAGCGGTTTCTGCAAGTTTGATGCAGCCCTCTATCGATCGTGAAACTTGATCCACTCCGGCGAGTAGTTTTGAGTTTTTGATCTTAGGGCGTTTGATTGTCTTCAGATGAGCCAGGTATTTTCCAAGAGTTTTGGAAAAGCAAGGCTTTTCGGAATCAGAATTTGTGTCGAACTCGACCGAACCAAGAGTTCGGTTTTGAGTTGTCACGTTTCCTGGGTTGTCCGAGTCGAGTTCGGGTGGAGCTCTTTTCTCGTCGAGATCCACAGACTCGCGGATGCAGGCGAGTTGGGGGGCGGGTTTTCGATTTAGGCGAGTTAGGCATGACAAGGTGGGTGGAAAAGCCCCCCGTTCCATCAGCCGTGCAAGCCCAGGAACCGAAAACAAAAGTCGTGTTTGACACCTTGTGATATACTCTATATGATGATGCTATGAGTCTAGTTTGAAACTATGTGTAGTTGGTTTTAAAAAATACGATTAGTCTATAGATCTTTTTATTTATATCTTTTATTCTGAAGCTATGTTTTAAATGAGCTTTGAACTATGTGATCTTCGGAGCATGTCAAGCTTTTTAAATTTTTTCAAAACACATTGTTGGACCTTAACTCATGCTTTTAAAACTTTTCCTCTCTATATATTGTTTATATCCTAAAAGATTTATTTAAAAACCTTTTTGTGGTCTGTTTTGAAATAAATCACCTTTTCTTTTTCTTTTGACTTCAAACCATGTTTCTTAGTATAGTTAGTTTATGGAGTTCTTTATGTTCCCTTTTACTCCATAAATGACTGCCCAGTAGATAGAAAATGAATGGTTGTTTTCTTGACAGGAGTTTTGATGAATGATAACTTTTTAGTGAAGGAAAGCTATACTCAAGCACTTCACTAATTTACTTTTACTGCATTGCATATGAAAATAACATCGTTAGTAGACGGAACGTACGAGTTTATTCAGGAACCAGATGGGGATTTCTCTGAAGCTCGGACCAACGTTGAATTAACTGAAGCCCCAAACTCTGATTCGGAAGAACTAAAGTCCACTGACTCTATAGACTTCAATACAGGCAAGCCTCGGTGCATAATCTTATTATTTTATGCAACTTATTCCTATTTATTGTGCATTTAAGTTATTGGAGTTGAATGAAAACCTTAGATGCATCATCTTAGGTACCTATTGATTGAATACTAGAAACAGAGTCCGCTTAGATGCTATGCTAATAGGACCAGTAAAAGTCGAATGATTTTCTGTCACTCGCGAGCTTTATAGGAATTGATTGTTTACTTTCTTGCAATCACTATAAGGACCATGGACGGATTTGGTCATCATCTTCATCGGAAGTCCGTCTGTGTTGATAAATTGCTAAGGCCGCAGTGTGTGGTAGCGGTGGTTAAGCGTTTGAAAGTATTAGCCACATGCCGTAAATATGGTACGTGGCAAGCCTAGTAACTCCTCGGCCCGGCAAGTGGACATACCTTTCACTCTCTCGTAGAGATAGGAAGTTAAATTAAGTTGAAAGTTATATTAAGTTGCGCAACAATCACGGGTACAGAGAAGTGCGGTTCTCTGTAGTCGGGGAGAGTGACCCTGTCTATGAATCGGAATGAGAAGCCAATGGTTGCTTGGAAGTGACTCGACGGTGCTTCAAGCGTGTGTGCTAGGTTTACCCTTGCAAGGTTGGAATTTCGATTCAGAATCGTCCGCCTCTCACGATGTATGAGACTGCTTAATCCCTTTGCTGCATAGAGTAAGAAGTGGAACAATGATGATCTCAATATGGTTGGAGGAAATTAACTCCTCTACCATCTTTGTATAGATAGGTGCTTACCTAGAATAATAATTGAAACTAGAATTTGAAAGCTAAAATTTGAAATTAAAGACCTACTCTTTGTGGCTTTTCAGCAAAAGAAAACCCCAGAGCTTGTATAAGCCTTGCATGTCTAGCTAAAGGGATATTTTATACCCTTCTTCGGGTCAGCCTTGCTGAGTATTAGTATACTCAGTCTTTCTTGTGACTTTGTTTTCAGGTAATCCCTGGAATGCTTGGTGAGATTGACGTCATGTAAGGGCTTCATCATGATGTCATATATCGTCGCTAGTTGTCGTTTTCTTCTTTTAATTTCTGAGGTACCCCGTTTGAGTTCTCAAACTTAGTTTTTAATAACTTTCACCATTAAAGTTGTATTATGGTTATTGTAATCTCTGGACTCACCTTCGCGTGAGGTATGTTGTTTCGATCTGAAATATAGTGGTTTTATCGGGATTTTACCCGACAGACTGTCAAATTACTCTGTTTTAAGTGCGTATTAACCATTTTATCAGTATTAGTTATTGTTAACGCATTTAATCTAGATTAATTTTGGCGGTTCTGCCACACATGGCCTTTACGGCTTAATCCCTGCGAGCGCGACCAAATCAGGAGCAAGAAGTAGGGGAAGAAACAGCACGAAATCAACAACAATCGGAAGCCAGACTCACCAGACTGATGTACCCCTTCTCGGGGCGCATCTTAATCTTCCAGAGATCCTCTGGGTCGGAGGGGAACCGTGCCACCGCGCTCTTTGCCCTCTGGGCAGCGGCGTCAAGGGGGAGCAGCACGCTCGACATCCTCGAACCCTCGGCCGCGGCCTCAGGGATAAGCTCGAAGATCGGCAGCTTCCTCTCCATGAGAGGAATCACCCTCTGACGATTGAAGTTTGCAATAACGGCGGCCGCCATCAGCTCCTTTTTTGCCAGATACTGCAGCGCATTGGTGAACACCTCAAGCCTGGCCTGCTGCTTCGGGGGCGACACCCCCCAACCCCACAAGTCCGGCTTCTCCTGGAGCACCTTGTCGGTGAATGGCGGGAGCCGCTCGTCGTCGTTGCGCAAGTAGAACCACCCTCGGGTCCACCCGGCGTTGTTCGTGGTCATCCTGCTGGGGATGTACAGGTTCGCCCTCTGCCCGCGCACGTGGAGCATAAGGCCACCGGCGCGGGCGTATCTCCTCGGCTGGCCCCGTATGGAGTCGGTGTAGAGCTCGCCGTGGAACATATGGATCCACAAGTCCCACTGCGCCTCCAACCCCAGGAAGCCCTCATAGAGGGCGACGAAGACCACCGCCTGCGAGATGGAGTTGGGGGCGAAGTTGTGTAGCTCCACCCCGTAGTGGTCGCAGAGCGCGTGGATGAACCTGCCGGCGGGGACGCCGAACCACCGCTCATGAAGCCGCACGAGGCTCAACATGTAGCCAGTCGGGGGCTTCAGCTCGCTCTCCTCCGGCCGCGCAGCGATCCACACCGGCCGCGACAGGTCGAAGTTCGGCGGCAGGAGCCCGTCGCTGACTAGCCCCTTCAAGACCACCTCGGTGGCGGAGGACTTCCCCCATGGCAGCGGCTCCTCGTACTGCACCATCACTCCGGATTGACGGGGAACACGGGGAACAGGCTCGGACGAAGGCAAAGGTGCGCTCGCCCTCCTCTTCTTCCTCCTCTTGCTTCTTGGCTCTGGGCTCTGGGTCAGGGTAAGCGAAGAAGGCAGGGGAGGCGAAAGCAAATGGCCGGGTGAGCCGAATGGATCCCCCCTCTCTCACTTTTATCCACCACACCGGGCGGATTCGCCGTTGCGGCCTAGAATCTACTGCATTAAATGCGGGGGATATCTTAGCCACCGACAACTGGGCCCCACGCCCGCGGAGAACCCCACGCGCGCACACGGCAATAATCGCAGTGCAGTAACCGACGTGGGCGGCAGCACTGTAGCGCCGTCTCATCAGCCGGCCACCACCCATGCCTCTCCACCTGCTCGAGACGACCGCCTGAAAAGGCGCGCCCACACCGCGCCGCACGTACCGGGCCACGTTGCCCACGACCAGCGGAAGTCCCGCGCGCACTACCGGCGACTCCGCGCTGTTTGCAAACCGTGACGGAATATTCCCTTTAGGGGCTCCCTACCCTCGAAGGAACTTTATTCCGAGGCTTTACTGATCAGGGGTTCGAAGCTTGGCCCATCAAGAGTTCGACAGGCACCCCAGATCACCAGAGTCAGGGACTGCACAGATGAGCCATGCGAGCTACACTCGAACACAGAGTTCGAGACATCCTACGCAGTGTTCAAGGCCAGTCGAGGGTGCCTAGCAGGGGGATCCCATCGAGGGATAGCATCGAGCCCTCGGACCCTACCGAATGGGTCCGGGCCCCGCCTAGAAAACCTATGCGAGCGCTTTATGCGACGTGTCCACAGACCACAAGCCGAACCTTATCGAACGGGGCACGAACGTCCACTTGAACCACCTGCTAACAGCTCGCCGAGGCAACCATGGCTCGCGGCCCGGGCATGGGTAGCATGGCACGCCTCACCCCTCCTCCCTGCGGAAGGGTGACGAGGGTCATAACGAAAGGTCGAGGGTCCCCTGAACGCCTTCACGCAGGCCAGGGCTCGGGGGCTCCTCGCATGCCACGGCCTAGGCCGCACCCTCGAATAAATCGGCTACCATTGATTGAAAAATCCCACGTGTCGAACAAACCTCCCACGCTACACACGTCTGCCGGATTGATCAACAGAGTTGCGGGCCACTGTACCAGCACGAGAAATGCCGAGGCTGGCTGAAAAGAATGTCGGGGCCAGCTGAAAAGGAAGCTGGGCAATTGCCGCACCTGATCGACCATGCAGAGCGACGCTTATAGCCCTTGGAAGAGAGCAAGCACTCCTCCAAGGCCTCGGGGGCTACACCTGCGGGTGCACTGATGCGCCCCCATGGAGAAAACTTCACACATTCGAGGATCAAAACCCCCACGGTTAGCACCCGAATCGCGCCCTCGAGGGATCAAGCCTCTGCAGGGCTGATGCTCATCCCAACAAAGGCTCGGGGGCTACGGTCGGGTACCATGATTAGGGGCACCCTAATCAGGGGACTAAATTACCCTCAAAACACAAACACGTGTTAAGCAATCGGGCCCATGAAGGCTTGCAGTCTACTTCCGATCCAAAGAAAAGGAAAGGACTCAAAGAGGCCCAATTCGTGCTCGGCTCGCGGCCTGGCTCTACAGTGCAGCTGTAAGCATCTAGGCCCTCTAGGTATGTTTCGGTGATTAATGACAACCATTATTGTGACTAATGAGTTTGTGCAGCTTAATGAATCATTACCGCTCATTTGGTCATATGTCAAAAGAGGCCCCTGAATTTCGTTATTCAAAAAGACGATCTCGGTATTCAACTCAAATATATAACAAGACTAAGGATCTTTTTAGTCCTAAGTGTCGTAAGGTTGAGAAGGACACTTAGGTTAGTATAGGTTTTATAGTTTTGTAGTGATCACACTATTAAGAGGGGTTAAGGTCAAGTAACTTGAGCATGGACATGTGTTGACGTTCACTAACGCCTCCGATTTGTATACCGCAAGCGCACGGTTCGTGGTAGCTTTTCCCTTAGAGTATTCCACCAAGGTTTATCAATCCGTGGATCGACAATGAACTTACTAGGGTTTTCTATCTAATCTAACGGATCTATCCTAACATGAAGCATTAATTGCATATAAAAGGTGAACCTTTGATAAATATGAGTGATGTACGAAGGTTGATCTCATCCATGAACATCGGTAAGGATAAAGCATGACCGAAGGCATGACTAAGCCTATCACACGCATTCTAGTTGTAGTTCTAGCTAAATGAGTAAGATCAACATGCATCTCATCCAAAGCCTCTTTAAATCAAAACCTCCAATCCGATCCCTCGATACCCAACCTACTCTGTGGAGACGGCCTGTCACGACGCCCCCCTTTTCAACGGGATACCCTGAAGCAAGTCGAACCTCCTTTGGGTAGATCCGGTATGAACTCCTAGCCACCATAGCTACAAGAACACCCCATGCAATCTATCTCGAGAATAGATCTAGGAATAAGCGCACCCAAAGCAAGAACGAAATCGAAAGAGGAGAGACATGATCGCTAAATAGATCGGATGACAAGAAGACATTACTCACATAATAGATTCGTTTGGATCGCCACCACCGCGTATACACCATTGACGACTCCAACTAGCTCATGAACTCCACCATGACACAACCACGCAGGGAGGCCATGGTGGCTAGGGATGGCCTAAGCCATCTCCTAAACAACTTCGAAGACTTGCGGCGGCCGTCGTCTCCCTCCGGTCTTGGCCCTAGGTTTTCGTCGAGTTCTGGTTGGATGGATGCCTCGAGTTGAATAAGGTGCGAGCTATTTATAAGCCGAGGAAGCCACCGGTCGAAGGGGAAGGCAAACCGCCTCAGAAAAGGGCTGGGCCGGCTGGCCTACCCCTTTTCGGGCTCGCCTCGGTCTCATCTTTGGCGTGTAGACTCCTCGCATCTTCTAGAGTTTCTGTCCTTCACGATTGCACCCCTTTGGACGTTGTTATCTTGGAGATATCTTCGAGGAAAGGATAGGATAGGGAATCCTTCCTTAAATCTTCATTTGCTTTGCTTAATCCCGAAGTATCTTGATCTCATCTTCGTGGGTTCGGTCCTTTGGGCTCTCTTGGAGGATGGATCTGCATGAATGTGCTTCGAATCAACATGGGCTTTGGTCCTTCCTTTGGGCTTTGGCCTTCGTCTTTCTCCGTGTTAGCGCTCGATCACGGGCCTCGTCATTTCATGCTCCAAAATAGGCCAAAAACCTGCAAAAACGAAGTTCCTCCAAAATATATGTGCATATGTGAAAATGACCAATAATTAGGCCGGGGTTAGGACGGTTAGTGATTTTGATATTGAATTCATGCCATTATCAAGGATAAACAAGGGATAAAATGGGTACTTAAGGAGCGCCAACATTCCCCCCATGCTTAAACCTTGCTCGTCCTCGAGTAAGTCCAGGAGCTTTGCTTATAAAGAAATCAGCGTTGCCCCTCAATGTCCTCTCTGCACTTAGTCATACGTAACAAGACATATTGCTCTCTCAAGTATTTAGCATTTATGTTCATGTTGTGACCGGCTACTTTTTCATTATGGAAGATAGACTAGTAATTAAAGAACAAGTCACAATAATAAATAAATGCAATGCTCTCAAACTTAAGCGAACTTCAAACCTTTACCTTGTTTCATCGTGAAGAGTTTTCAAAAGAATGCATATCAAACATAAGTGAGGTTCTCTTGCAAAAGATCATGGAAATACTCATCTCATCAAGTCGCTCAAGCCTACATTAGATTGTTTTCAACCTATTCTACTCATATATAAAAGTGGAATGCTTATGTGGAACTTGGTAGGTTAAAACAATCCTAGCAAAACATTATACTTGAAATATTATCAAACTAAGAGAGAGATCTAATGGGATTACCGAGACTAGTCAAAAAGGCCATTGGAAAATAATGTTGGAGAGGGGGAAAGATGAAACACACACATTTAGATAGGTGGACATGTGCAAGTGGCAAATGGATGATCCCGAGACACAAATGAAGTTCTCGTTATCGGATTGCACATGGTTGGAAGATTTGAGTATGGAATAATTCTTCAAAGTAACTTGGAAAATTAATGAAACCAAAAAGAACTAAGGAGCATTTTATTCTTCTCTTTTTTTTCTTTTCTCCCCATTTTTCATTTTTCTTTTTTTTTCTTTCTTTCTTTTTGCTCCTTAGAACTTTTGATAACATAGAATACTTACCCAGCCATCCCCCCATGCTTGAACGAATGCTCGTCCTCGAGTATGAATAGTGGGAGAACCAACTAGCTAGGGTAAGTATCTCAAATTCACCTTCTTCGTAAAACCGCTTGAAGGTGTGTTCCAGGATCAAAACCTTTCCCTCCCGCATACTGTCACTACACGAGGATAATCGGTAACGAACAACAAGAACACGATAGTTGATGTACTCTGGGTAAACCATGCAAGAGCAAAGCAAACCCAAAGCCAAGTCGCGATTCTATTAGGCATCAAAGTATCTCCGGGAGCCTTGTCTCCCAAAACTTTTCTTTATATGGTGCCCTTGATTCTTTTGATTCCGTCGAAATGATAATCCATACTCAAATTGGGTTGTGGTCAAGGAGGTAATCACAAAAAGATATTTTTGGTTTAGGGTGGATATCCAGCGAGGTTTGTAAAATTCCCGAAGTAGAAACTCATAATGCATGGATAAATAGGCTAGCAAAAAGAAGGTTACGCAAAAAAAATGGAATGACCAGCTTCTTAGTCTCATACCAAAGAAATCAATCTTCATCCAACTCATCAAAATATAAGTTTGCAATCTAAAGATTTCATCATGAAAGAATATGCTTCTATAGGCTTTGGTAGGTAGAACTTTGCAAGAGATTCACAAATGTAGATAGCATAGGAATTAAGTTTTCAAATTAAACAACACAAGGTGTAAGGTCATCGGTAGACTTAAATCAAAGAGCAACATATAATATGTGGGTTTAGAATTTAGTCATTTAACCTCCACAAATAAAAGAGCCGGTATTTAATCATTTTAATTCCATTTAATTGAGAGCAAATGGTCAAGTCATATACAACATAGCGTAGGTAAAACAAAGCAGCAACTTTCATCATTTTTCCATAAGCATAAGGCATTGCCAAAATGTATCATTGTGGTGAGCTCAAAGTGATGGCGATCCTACACTTATTGAAAACAAAAACGAAACTAGGTTGTCCTCCTAGAAGCCATGTGATAGGTTGAGAGATATATACAAAGGTTGCATCTATGGTTGAAGGCATATATGTACAAGCATTTAGAAAAAGAGAGAGTTGAGGAAGAATTACCGTCCTTCTCGATGCTCGTAATGAAGTGTAGCGCGGCCTCCCCCATACTTAAGCATTGTGCTAAGCATGGAAGAAGAATCATAAGCATCTTGTGGCAACCGTGATTATCTTACTCCATGAAATCTTTCTTACTTGTCCACGAAATCCTCCCCCATGCTTAGCATGATGCTAGGCGTGGAAGGAGAAGATGGACCATCTTGAAATTTTTGAAGTCCTTCCCTCATGTGTATGAATATCATCTTCAATGTGTCTTCACCTTTGTTGCCTCAATTTCCTTCAACTTCTTCTTGTACTAAGTCATGGTCCCAATCATTGCTTCACGTCGTCGTCGCCACCTTCAATTCATTGTCTCATTGCTGCCGCATCTTCACGAATTTTTTCTTTCAATTTCTAGAACAGAACCTGTACTAAAACATTGCTCGATTGCGAAGTGCACGAATTTTTCTTTCCAACGAGTCCTTATTCGCCCAAAATTGATTCCGAACAAGAGAGTTATGTTCATTTTATCCAAGCGCTGCAATCTGTCCCGACGAATTTCAGAACGCGCAACGTCCAATGTTCTTGTCATATCTCCTTGTACGGGTCTTCAAATTCATTGATCTTGAATGCGTTGGAATGAGAATTTGATGGAGCTTCTGAATATCAACTTTTTGCTTCTTGTACAGCTCTGAACATGTTCTCAAATTGATGAAAACAGCTACGTCCTTCTCGGGTTTCGACGATGTTGACGATCTTGATTGAAATTCTTTTGGTCTTGAACTCATGGGAGCTCTTCTTCATACCTGCAAAACATTTTAAACACACACTACCCCCGGGGTGACGGTCGGGAGTAGAAACAAATACCAACAAACCTACCATTCCTAAGATCTCAATTTGTGGCAAAGTTAGCTTAGCGAAACTAGTGAGTGTACGTGTGTGCTAGTGTAAATGCAAATGATAGGAAGGTATATAAACAAAGACAATGTTTACACCTAGTTCTAAACACCATGTTTACAACTAGGTTGCCGAACTTCTCCATAGCCACAAAGACTTATTTAACAAAGGTCAAAACACCATGTCTATCCCAAGATCAATAGGCCTTCATAGCACAAGAAAAAAAAAGCGCATTGCAAAGCTTATAAACCAACCAAATGCAACCTCATAGCTTGGTAACTAAATGATGATGGTTTTCAATCATGTCTAAACACCATGTTTACACAAGATTGTAAAAAGGAAAATGCTCACGTGAAGCATTACACATGGATATGAAAGCTTTCATCAATAAAGTTGAGACCAAGCTAGCAAAATGAGTGCATGAACAATGGAATGGACGCAAAGTGCAAATGCAATGTTAGCAAAAACAAGTGTTAGCAAGGTTGAAGGGACCTTTCGATGTTGTTCCGCAACTAGCTTATTCAAAAACAATTGCTAAGAGTGACAAAAAGCCTTCGCGGCACTTCATAAGAAGTGAGGCTTTTGTCAATAAAAAGGTTATTTATCGAAAAAGGATCAAGCAACCGAGCTAACAAGGTTTTAGAAGTAGGTTTATGGGTTTCCTTTATTTTTGTCTTAAAACAAAAATTTTGAAGAGAGAGAGTGTTGGGTATAGAAATTCTATCTAAGGTGGTTTCAAAAAAAAAACTAGAGAGAAACAAAAGTTAGATTTTTTTGAATGAAAAACATACCCTATGGTTTTAGGATTGCTCTATGAGTGGTTTTCCTAAGGGTTTTAGGATCTCAAAAGCGAGGCTAGTCAATGTTTTTAGAAAAGGTTTTTTTTAAATGCAACATGCAATGCAATGCAAGGGTGAAACGAACAACATGGTATGCAATGCAACATGTGGTGGGTGAATAAAATGATATGACATGATGAGGTGGTCTAAAACAAAACAAAAAGTTAGCCTAAGTTAGTTAGCCACAAGTTTAGAATCAAAGGGTGGTGCAATGCTTCATAAATCTATCTAAAAAGACACAAATAAAAAGACTCTAAACACTAGTAGGCACACAAAAAGGTCTACAAGTTTCCCAAGAGCAAATAACAAAGTGCTCCCTCAATAACATTTAGAATGAACAACATGAAGTTGTGGTTTTTATTAGAGCAATGGTACAATGTTACTTGATATTCCGATTAAAGAGTGCAATGTAGATGGTCATATTAATATATATAAAATAAAAGATCGGGTTGCCTCCCGCAAAGCGCTTCATTTAGAGTCATAGAGCTCGACTTTCTTACATACCTTCTCATTGATGCGAAGCCATGGTCCTTCATGCAAGAGGTGAAGGTGTTCCATGCAGCTCTTATTCCACTTCCCATGTTGGACATGATCAATCACGCTTAATGGAAAACTTGTCCAATCGTCTCTCACATCATGGTCACCTCCTTCTTTGTTGTCCTTCATCGCTACCTTTCTTTTCACGGATTTTCCTCTCTGTCCAGATTGGAAGTTGCACCAATCAATTGATCCAATGCAAGGTGCACGAAATCTTCTTTCCAACAAGTCTTCATTTACCCAAAACGCATTCCAATTGAGGGAGTTATGCCCCTTTTTCCCCATTACTGCAATCTGCCTCGTGCTGATTTCAGCACGTGCATCTCCGATGTTTGAGACATAGCTCCTCCCGTGGGTTTTCAATTGTATCGATCATGGATGCGTTGAACCGAGGACTTGATGGAGATCCTGAATATTCAACTTTCTTGCATTGCAAATCTCTATACTTGTGCACAAAATTGATGAGGCTTAGCGACCTCCGTTCTTGAAACTTGAAGATGTTGATGATGGTGTTCAAAATTTTGGGCACAGTTTCTCTCGTCATCATTTGAGTTTCTTGTCCTGCATGGTTAGTGAAATTCGGGGCTTCTCCCGACATGTGCTCTTTTAGGGTCATGAGCTTGACCAAGCGCAAAGCAAGATCGAGATTTGCAATTATTTGTAAACATATGCAACATAATCACATCCTCCATTAATTTTCATCAACAAGACATGGTGTAATTAAATGCAGCATGTGTTTCTTGCATAGCGTGGAGCTCATTATTAGGCAAAGGTTCTTTAAGCATGAAATCAACCTTCTCAAGAAACTCTAGCCTATCATCATGAAAAGAACAAGGCATAGAATTTAAACTTTCATTCCGACTATCGGTTCGAGCATGAGATTTTTAAAGATTATCAACAAAACCAATAGAAGCTTGAGAATTCAGTGTATACCTTAGCCTCGGAGCTTTTTCATACACAACGGATTTGTGTTGCTTTGTGCGAGATGTCATCTTGATGCACTCTTCGTGGTTTGCTTCTCACATCTCCATGTGTTGATTGTTGCGCTCTTGTAATCCGTCGTGGTTTGTTTGCAACATCTTCGTTTGTCGAAAGTCGACCGCTTGTGTCTTCATTTGCCAATGTCATTGGGGTTCTTCCTCTGCTCCAAGCCTCTGAATTTTATCATGTACGCTTGATGAAAACATTGCCCAAGCTCCCCTTCATTGTTGTCATCGTCATCTTTTCTATCTTGTTCTCATCGCATTGCTCCTGCCTCTTCTTCGTAGAATCTCTCCTGTACACTCAGCAGAACATATACCAAAATATAGATCTATTGAAAAGTTTATGAAATTACCTTTCCAACGAGTGGTCACTCTCTTTAAACGGAGTCCAAATGAGAGAGTTATGACCGTTTTACTTTAGCACTGCGTGCTGTCCAGAAAATTTCAGAGTGCACGACTTTCGATGTTTTGGCCATAACTCCTTGTGGGAAACTTCGATTGACTTCATTCTTGATTCGTTGGAATCAGAACTTCGTGGAGCTTTTGAATATCCAAAAAGATACTGCAATTTTCTTCGGAGGTCGAGCAAAATATTGAAGAGAATAGTATCTTCTTGTAAATTCATCCGAAGATGTCAATGATCTCAATCATGTGGTCTTTGGAGCGTCTTGTCGTGCGTCCTTGGCTTCAAGGTCATCACCATTGATTTACCAGCACATAGCATGGCTTCAATGATGTGTCTTCTCCATGATTCTTGCTTTACCCAAGGTATCGGGATTAGTGGAGGCTCCCGTGCTTTGTGTTGATGATCTGAGCGGTTTTCTTCCTTGATAGCATCACTCGACTAGAAGTATATCGAGCATTCCACTGGAGAAGATAGGTGGTGTCATGATTCTTCTAATCTTGTTGCCTCCAGCTTTGGTCAACTTCAAATCATCATCTTTTGTGCACTCGGCCTTCCAATCATCCTTTGACATCGTCATCACTTTCTCCGTTGTATGCTGCTGCACCTTTCTTCGTTGAATTGCTCCTTTGTCCAGTGCAGAACATGTACCAAACTCCAAGCTCATTGTGAGGTGTATCAAATCATGTTTCCAACAAGTGGTCATTTACCCAAATTGGACCTCGGATGAAAAAGTTATGCTTGTTTTACTCCGGCGCTACGCTTCGTCCCGAGAGATTTCAGAACGCGCAGCGTTGAAAGATCTTTCCATAACTCTTCACACCGATCTCCAAAATTAACGATTTTTGATGCATTGGAAAGAAGACTTGACGGAACTTCATAATAATCTATTATTTCCTCATGGCACATATCTGATCTTGGACGAAAAACTCATCACAACAGCGACACTTCATAGATGATGATGATCCAATCGCATGATTTTCTTTTCGGACATGCTTCATACCTATTGCTTGAGCAAACAAATCTTCCCAAAAACATTAGTCTTTAAAATCAATTGACACGGTGGCGTACCTTATTTATCATCTTTTGCTTTAGGGAGTGGGGACTCGATAGCGGATGCTGGGCCACTAACAAAAGTTAGCACCTACCACTAAAGAGCGAAACTTGATGTTATTCACATCTTGTCGAAGTGGATCTAGGGTTTTCGATGTTGATGTCGAGAACTCCTCGATCGTCTTGTCGTCGATTGTCGAAGTTTGTTGGAGCGGGTTGTGGACTTCTCGAAGCCCAAGTTTGGTGTCTAGCTTTTTCCTCCTGCTTTCAAGGACACGAACAAGAAAACAAGGGTATATGCAATAATAAAATTTAGGGTTAGTCCAAAAACTAGATAGATCGCCCTAGGGTTCGAGTTGCCGATCCCCGGCAACGGCGCCAGAAAAACTTGTTGACGTTCACTAACGCCCCCGATTTGTATACCGCAAGCGCACGGTTCGTGGTAGCTTTTCCCTTTGAGTATTCCCCCAAGGTTTATCAATCCGTGGATCGACAATGATCTTACTAGGGTTTTCTATCTAATCTAACGGATCTATCCTAACATGAAGCATTAATTGCATATAAAAGGTGAACCTTTGATAAATATGAGTGATGTACGAAGGTTGATCTCATCCATGAACATCGGTAAGGATAAAGCATGACCGAAGGCATGACTAAGCCTATCACACGCATTCTAGTTGTAGTTCTAGCTAAACGAGTAAGATCAACATGCATCTCATCCAAAGCCTCTTTAAATCAAAACCTCCAATCCGATCCCTCGATACCCAACCTACTCTGTCGAGACGGCCTGTCACGACGCCCCCCTTTTCAACGGGATACCCTGAAGCAAGTCGAACCTCCTTTGGGTAGATCCGGTATGAACTCCTAGCCACCATAGCTACAAGAACACCCCATGCAATCTATCTCGAGAATAGATCTAGGAATAAGCGCACCCAAAGCAAGAACGAAATCGAAAGAGGAGAGACATGATCGCTAAATAGATCGGATGACAAGAAGACATTACTCACATAATAGATTCGTTTGGATCGCCACCACCGCGTATACACCATTGACGACACCAACTAGCTCATGAACTCCACCATGACACAACCACGCAGGGAGGCCATGGCTAGGGATGGCCTAAGCCATCTCCTAAACAACTTCGAAGACTTGCGGCAGCCGTCGTCTCCCTCCGGTCTTGGCCCTAGGTTTTCGTCGAGTTCTGGTTGGATGGATGCCTCGAGTTGAGTAAGGTGCGAGCTATTTATAAACCGAGGAAGCCACCGGTCGAAGGGGAAGGCAAACCGCCTCAGAAAAGGGCTGGGCCGGCTGGCCTACCCCTTTTCGGGCTCGCCTCGGTCTCATCTTTGGCGTGTAGACTCCTCGCATCTTCTAGAGTTTCTGTCCTTCACGATTGCACCCCTTTGGACGTTGTTATCTTGGAGATATCTTCGAGGAAAGGATAGGATAGGGAATCCTTCCTTAAATCTTCATTTGCTTTGCTTAATCCCGAAGTATCTTGATCTCATCTTCGTGGGTTCGGTCCTTTGGGCTCTCTTGGAGGATGGATCTGCATGAATGTGCTTCGAATCAACATGGGCTTTGGTCCTTCCTTTGGGCTTTGGCCTTCGTCTTTCTCCGTGTTAGCGCTCGATCACGGGCCTCGTCATTTCATGCTCCAAAATAGGCCAAAAACCTGCAAAATGAAGTTCCTCCAAAATATATGTGCATATGTGAAAATGACCAATAATTAGGCCGGGGTTAGGACGGTTAGTGATTTTGATATTGAATTCATGCCATTATCAAGGATAAACAAGGGATAAAATGGGTACTTAAGGAGCGCCAACAACAAGGTCATTTGAAAATGGATGCACACTATGGTCACTCAGGTTTCTAGAAGTTCAAATAAGTGGTTTTCAACTTATATCTCAAGAATATTTGGATTTCACTCAAGACTCAAATCAGAAAAGGCAAAATCAGAAAAGTCTATACACCGGTTTAACCGACGCTTCCATTTTTCTATACGTCGGTTAAACGCAATCAGCAGAGTCTGGACAGGTTCTATTCACTGGTTAAACCAATGTTGTTTGAATTAACGTCGATGCATTAGTCCAGAGTTGGTTTTTCCAGGGTATTCCAAGTTCTATACACCGGTTAAACCGACGCTGTTTGAAATGAGACGTCGGTGCAATTGACCAGTGAGATGATTTTTCTAGGGATTTCAGAAGTTGTACTCACCGGTTAAACCGACGATGGATTTGAGTAAACGTCAGTGCAGTTGTCCAGAGACTTGGTTTTTCAGTTGATCAGTGGACAACTACACTCACCGGTTAAACCGATGATACGTCGGTTAATCTGCCCAAGTTGTAACGGCTAGTTTCCAAAAAAGGGCAGTTTACTTTCATCGGTTAAACCGACGCTGGCTATTGGAGGATCGTCGGATTAACCGGCGCTACGCAGTTTTCTGGCAGCTTTTCTCCAACGGCTCTATTCGTGTGAGCTGCCTATATATACCCCTCCAATGGGTCATTTTGTACACTCTTGACACCAGGCAACATTCATACACTCATATATTGTTGAGAGCCACCTTGAGCTTCATCTTCCACACATTTGTTCATTCAATCATTCAAGAAGCAAGACTAAGGACTTGAGTAGAGAGAAGCTTGTGTGCATCCGTTCTTGGTGATCGGTTCTTGCTCAAGTGAAGACCCTAGCTTGTTACTCTTGGTGATTGGCAGCACCTAGACGATCTTGGTGATTGAAGGTGTTTCTTCGGGAGCTTACCAACGATTGTGGGATGTAACACCCTGATTTAAATTCCAGCATTTATCAATAAATTTAATTGGCTTTATTTATTTTCTTAAGGTTTATTGTGTTTAGTTGGCATTTAATCTAATTTTTGTTCCTTAAGTAATTAAAATTTTATCATAGGTCTACTTTTAATGTTGCATTCATGCTGGTGCATTTATTTTTACTTGTTTGAGTGTTTGAGTTGAATTCAAATTCAACTTTGAATTCAACTAGTTTGGTTGGGTTTGAATAGGAATTAGAACTAGAGTTAGAAAGGAAAAGAAATAGAAGAAGAAAAAGGAAAGGAAGCCCAAAACCCAGGAGAACCCCAACCCAACCTGAAGCCAAACTCAACCCAGCCCGGCCCACTTTTTCCTTTCCCTCCCCGGGCCCGCTCGCGAGCAGCCCAACCCGCTCCCACGCCAAAACCCGCATCGGCCCAGCCTCTCTCCCCGCGGCCCATCCCTCACCCCGCGTCGCGCCCCGACCCGCCCCGCACGCTGCTCGGCCCAGCTCACGCGCCCGAGCCCAGCAACCGCGCGCGCCGCGTCCGTCTCGCTGACGCAGTGGCCCAACCGGTCAGCCCCGTCTCCTTCCTCCCGCGTCTCCCGTGCGCCCGTCACGCCGAGATCCCCGGCGGGCGTTCCCTCTGGGGCACGCATGCCCAGGATTTGCCGCCGCAGCCCTATAAAAGGATCCCCAGCCTCACCCACGCTCCTCCTCCCATCCGCCGCCGCCGCCCGAACCCTAGCCACGCATTCCAATCTTCCTCGCCGGCGCAGAAGCTCTGCGCCATCCCGGAGCGCCCTGCAGCACCCACCTCCGCAGCGACCCGCCGCCCGACGTCATCACCGCTCGTTCTCGAGCCTCGGTGAGCACCCCGTTACCTCCCGCTTCCTTTTGCGTTAGACGTCGTGGCCCGTAGCACAATCCCGCCCGCACCACACCGCTCGCCGGCGACCACCACCACCTAGCTCCGCCCGGCGCCATGGCGGAGTCCCTGCAGCACGGCACGTCCCACGCGGCCCTTGTTCGGGTTCGCATTAGCACCCGCATGCACGCAGACGCTTCCCGGCCCCCCCGCCTGAGCCCAGCAGAGCGCGAACACTCGTTTGCCGGCGAGCCCCACTGCCCAGCGCCGCCCCTCGCCGTGGCAAGATCCAACCAGGCCCCAATCCACCGTTATGTTGCCTCAGGTGAACCACACATGCCGCGCTCGTGCCCCTGGGCTAGATCCCAGGCCAAAACGAGCCCAGGAGAGCCGGATTTGGGCGTCTCCGGCGAGCCGCCGCCGCGAAATCGCACGCCGGCGGTGTTGCGCCGCCGCCCCTCACGCCAAGCCTGCCCTGGCCACCCGATCAACAATCAACGGTCTAGATTAGATCTAGAGCCCCACTAACTCGAGCCGCCAGATCGAGATCTAACGGCCCTGAACCGAAGATACCGGTTCGGCCTGGCGTTTTTTCTAAAGACCCCCCCAGCTTTCTTAGATTCAACCCGCAGTCCACCTTTATTCAAAAATAATCTCAGTTAGGTCCTGTTTTTATCACTTTAGCCCCTAAGCTTTCCAGTAATAGAACCCGCCGTCCTGATAGGGTCTTTTTGTGCATCATCCCACGGATCTTTCTGTTATTTACGTTTCAGTCTCTGGTTTTTTGTAGAAAAGCCCCTGGAACCTCAGTTTTCTTACATTTAAGCCCCTAGAACTTGTTTTTAGCCTAGATTATGCGTCTTAGCTCCGTTTTTAGCGTTCTTTTTGTCCACGCGATCGTTGTAACACGTAGAATAGTTGTAGCTTAGTTTTTCTTACTGTTTTTATGTATTGATGTACTGTTCTTTAGCTTTTTGTTAGAGTTTGCTTGTATGCTTATTATCGTGCTTTGTTTTGGCCATGTGTTCGTGAGTAGACGTTGATCCATCTGAGGAGCCCCAGTACCAGTACCCGGAGCAGCCGTCTTCCGAGCACTTTGAGCAGCAGCCAGAGCAGTACGAGGAAGGCAAGTGTAACATGAACAACCTATCACTTTTAAATACATTTTCATACTGCATTTAATACTGTATGCCTATAAGGACTTTCCTAGCCACTTTATATCCTTTATATATGCCTTTGGGTTGCATTTTGGTTAGTTGTGCTAGGTTGCTGCGCTATAACACACCTTGGTCCTTTTTAATTAATTTGATTAATGGTTTACTTGAATTTAATTCTGAGAGTGGCACTCTGTGTGGCTTGAGTGGCTCACTTCTCGTTAAAACTGGTTTTGTTAGAAACATGGTTTAGGGGGCCAGCACGGTGCTTAGTGCTTGGTTGGCCACTCTCCATAAGGACCGGTTCATAGAGCGACAACCTGGGACAACAGCGCTACCACAAGGCTAGAATGGGATAGACTTGGCGTAATAATTAGATCTTTTTGGTTTGGAGTAACTTACCTGCGGGGCAAGAGTAGTAAGCTTCAATGGTCCCTGCTCCTCCGGCTTGGTCTGTGCTTGGATTGCGCTCCTGTGCTTGTACCCCCGGAGGTGGGCCCCATCGTCGCCGACCTAACTCTCGCGGTTACGCCTTACCAACGAGATTCTTTTTAAAGGCCTCGTAGTGAGTCGCTGGCCATCTCACCTAAGGAAGTGTGATGAACAACTGGCGTAGCTCACGACTTGTGGGTAAAGATGTGCTACCTCTGCAGAGTGTAAAACTGGTATACTAGCCGTGCTCACAGTTATGAGCGGCCCAGATCCTCCTTTTGATTAGTGAAGTTATCTCCTTTCGACGAGGGAGGTGCTTCTCGGGGTTACCTTGGTGGCTTGGTTTTAGTTTGGTTTCTCAGTAGTTACATGATTAAACTTGACTAATTACTATGTAACTGGGTTAATGGTAATTCATCAACTCGTAGTAAATAGCTTTAATAAAATTTTGCCAACACTTAAAAGCTAATGCAATTGAGTCAGCCAGCCTAGAGCCTCATAGTTTGTGTTATACTTGTTGAGTACAAGTTGTGTACTCACTCTTGCCTCTTCTCTACTTTTTCCTCTTGGCTACGCTACTGCTGCTCAGTTCCTGCCGACACGAGGGAGTTCGTCCAGCGCTACCAGGACTACGAGGACTTCTAGGTGCTTCGTCTCCCAGTCGACGTCCCTGTGGCGCCCTGCTTCAGCTTCGGAGAGCTTTATCGTATTTTGTACTTCGCTTCCGCTGTATCAGACTTTTATGTCATTATTGTAATAAATAACATTCGTATTCGCTTTATTATGTCTTTTTACGTGATATGTGCTTGATATACTGTTCATTCTGTTGTATATACGTGTGACTTGATCCTGGCACGTATATGATTGCTCGGTTTATGTTATTTTATAAACCGGGTGTTACAGAGTGGTATCAGAGCCGTATCGACTGTAGGACGAAGCCTAGATAGAGCTGGTCGAGTTTTAGGACTTCTCCTCACCAATCCTTGTCTGCTGAAACTATTTTACTATTATACCCCTTGACTTCTTTGACTTTTTACCCTTCTTGCCTTGATTTCTCTCCCTGAAGAATAGTTTCGTAGTTTTTGGCCTGAATCAGTTATCTGACCACCATGAGTATTAGCTAGGTGACCCTTTTATAATAATACGATAGCCCGTTCTGCGACGCGTTGTGTTAGTCGAGTCTATTGCTAAACTCGGCTAAGTTGTGAAAAAGGTCTGCTTGTTATTATGCTACATGTTTGATTTGGATTTTTGACTGATTGCATAGCTTAGTAGTTTAAATTTGTTTAAAGAAAATCACTCAGATGTTAAAGTTAACTAATTAATAAAATGAGTTAGATCGTTGGGGGTAAAACAGTCAACTCTATCCTGTCTACTTTATCATGACTGAGTCTTTTTCCGCAAAGAGTTATCATATCCATCTGAATTTATTCCTGCAATATCCTTACTCGTGGAATCTTTTGTTCAAATCAGATGGTGAACACCAGGAGCACCGGTTCCGGTTCTGGCCAGCAGCAGGGTCAGAACAACCAGGGTACTGGGATCCCGATGCCGCCGCCTTTGACTCCGGAGCAGTACTTCCAGCTCCAGATGCAGATGATGGCTACCCTGAACAACACCGTTCAGGCTCTTCAGCACGCTCACACTCAGCCTCCGCCTCCTCCACCGCCGCAGCCTCGCGACAGGCGTGCTGAGTTCCTGAGGGGTCACCCGCCGACGTTCTCTCACACGTCCGACCCTCTTCAGGCCGACGACTGGCTCCGTGCAGTGGAGCGTCAGCTGGACATCGCCCAGTGCGATGATCGTGAGCGCGTCTTGTACGCAGCAGGACAGCTGCGAGGGGCAGCTTTGGACTTGTGGGAGTCCCACCCGGTCCATGACCGCGAGTCTCTCACTTGGCTCCAGTTCAGGGAGCGCTTTCGCAGCCACAACGTCCCCGCGGGCGTTATGAAGATGAAGCAGAAGGAGTTCCTTGCACTGAAGCAGGTAACCTTAAATATAATTATTCAGCGGTTTCTTTTGAGCTAATGCCCCTTATTCTATCCTTATGAATCTTGAGTTAATCTTCCGATATCTATCTGTCTTTGTGAATTCAGGGGACTATGTCGGTCACGGAGTATCGTGATCGCTTTCTTCAGCTGGCTCGCTACGCCCCTGCCGAGGTTGCGGATGACCGCAAGAAGCAGGAGCACTTCATGGAGGGTCTTGAGGACTACCTCCAGTACGCGCTGCTTAACCTCCGCTTCGACGACTTCAACCATCTGGTTGACAGTGCGCTCAACACTGAGCGTAAGCACTTGGAGATGGAGGACAAGAAGAGGAAGGTTGTCCCCGTTGCTTCCGGCAGCAACACTCGTCCACGACTCCAGCAGCCCCAGCAGTACCAGCAGCAGTACCGGCCTCCTCAGCAGTACCAGCAGAGGCCACCGCAGCAGTACCCGCCTCGACAGCAGCAGGCTGGGCAGGGCCAGAGGTTACCGGCACCTCCGGCTCGTGCTGCTCCACCAGCTCCACCGGCACCGCAGGCTCCACGTCCGGCAGCTCCTACCGGACAGCAGGCTCAGGGACCTCCTCGCACCTACTTTCACTGCGGCCAGCCGGGGCACTACGCCAACGCTTGCCCCCGGAAGGCGCAGGCGGGACAGCAGGAGCGCCCAGCTCAGCCCAGGGCGCCACTTCAGGGCAGGGTGAACCACGTGACGGCCGAGTCAGCGGCCGAGGCTCCCAACGTGGTTATTGGTACGTTCATGGTTAATTCATATCCAGCTACAGTGCTTTTTGATACTGGTGCTACGCATTCCTTCATTACTCAGTCTTTTGTCGAGCATCATGGTATTCATACTAGCACATTAAAGAGGTGCCTGTTAGTATCTTCACCGGGAGGACAGTTGAGGTCTCACACTTACTGCCCGAGAGTCAGTGTTTCTTTGAGGGGAGTAGAGTTCTGTACTGATCTGATGGTGCTAGACACCAAGGGCATTGATGTCATTCTGGGAATGGAGACTCTGGCCAAATGGGGAGTTCGTATAGATTGTGCTCAGAGGACAGTCTTGTTATCAGCTTCCAGTGGCCAAGAGGTTGTTATCAGTGCAGTAGAGCCTTCTGGATTTCTTCATCAGATGGAGGCTAGACCCACGGACGGTATTCGCGTGGTGTCTGAATTCCCGGATGTCTTTCCGGATGATCTGCCAGGTATGCCGCCTGAACGCGCCATTGAGTTTTGTATTGATCTCTTGCCTGGCACAGCTCCTATTGCAAAGCGGCCCTACCGTATGGCGCCTATAGAGCATGAAGAAGTAAAGAAGACTATTGATGAGTTGCTAGCCAAGGGCTATATCCGTCGCAGCTTCTCTCCTTGGGCTTTTCCATTATTGCTGGTAGATAAGAAGGATGGCTCAAAGAGGATGTGTGTGGATTATCGGGAGCTGAATGCAGTCACTATCAAGAACAAGCATCCACTGCCCCGTATTGAGGATCTCTTTGATTTGCTTCGAGGTGCTCGTATATTCTCGAAGATTGATCTTCGTTCGGGCTATTTTCAGCTGAGGATCCGTCCTGGGGATATTCCGAAGACGGCATTCACCTGCAAGTACGGGCTATATGAGTATACAGTCATGTCCTTCGGCCTAACTAATACCCCGGCTTTCTTCATGCACCTGATGAACATGGTCTTCATGGATTATCTGGATGTCTTCGTGGTGATCTTTATTGATGATATTCTGATCTTCTCCAAGACAGAAGAAGAGCATGAGGAGCATCTGAGACTCGTATTGCAGAGACTGAGAGAGCATCAGTTGTATGCCAAGTTCAGCAAGTGCGAGTTCTGGATTGACGAGGTTCCATTCCTCAGTCATGTTATCTCTCAGGGAGGCATTGCTGTTGATCCGAGCAAGGTGAAGGATGTGCTCGAGTGGGAGACACCGCAGACAGTGAAGGAAGTCAGGTCTTTCTTGGGCTTAGCAGGATATTATCGGAGGTTCATTGAGAATTTCTCCAAGATAGCGAAGCCTTTGACTTCTTTGCTAGAGAAGAATGTGGCTTTTGTATGGACTGATGAGCGTCAGATGGCCTTTGATGAGCTGAAGAAAAGGTTGACTACGGCGCCAGTCCTGACTCTGCCAGACCAGACGAAGAGGTTCACGGTATATTGTGATGCTTCGAAGGATGGTCTTGGGTGTGTTCTGATGCAGGAGGGCAGAGTGATTGCTTATGCTTCACGGCAGTTACGTCGGCATGAGCTGAACTATCCTACTCATAATCTTGAGTTAGCCGCAGTTGTGCATGCTCTGAAGATTTGGAGGCATTACTTGTATGGGCAGCGGTGTGATATCTACACTGATCACAAGAGCCTCAAGTACATTTTCACGCAGAATGAGCTGAACATGCGGCAGAGGAGATGGCTAGAATTGGTCAAGGATTATGATCTGGAGATTCACTATCATCCGGGCAAGGCCAATGTTGTAGCAGATGCTCTGAGCAGAAGAAGTTATGTCAACATGGCCGTGGCTTTCCAGATGCCTCCAGAGTTATGCGAGGAGTTCGAGCAGTTGAGTCTGGGTTTCTTGCATCATACCTCCAGTGCAGCTTTTGAGGCAGTACCGACTCTAGAGGCAGAGATCAAGCAGCATCAGAAAGATGATGAGAAGCTGCAGGAGATTCGTGAGTTGCTCAAGAAGGGCAAGGCCCCACATTTTAGAGAGGATGATCAGGGTACTTTGTGGTACAAGAACCGGATCTGCGTGCCTGATGTGCATGATCTCCGGAAGTTGATTCTGAGTGAGGCCCATGATACAGCTTATTCTATTCATCCGGGCAGCACGAAGATGTATTATGATCTGAAGGAACGTTTCTGGTGGTATGGGATGAAGCGTTTAGTGGCAGAGTACGTGGCTATTTGTGACACCTGTCAGCGAGTCAAGGCTGAGCATCAGAGGCCAGCAGGTCTGTTACAGCCTTTGAAGATTCCAGAGTGGAAATGGGAGGAGATCACGATGGATTTCATAGTTGGATTGCCTCGTACTCAGAAAGGGTACAACTCCATTTGGGTAGTAGTGGATCGACTGACGAAAGTTGCTCATTTCATTCCAGTGAACACTACTTACTCCGGTGCTAGACTTGCAGAGTTGTACATCTCTCGGATTGTCTGCTTGCATGGTGTGCCCAAGAAGATCATATCTGACAGAGGGTCTCAGTTCACTTCTCGTTTCTGGGAGCAGCTCCATGATTCGTTGGATACGAAGCTGCGTTTCAGTACGGCTTATCACCCTCAGACAGATGGGCAGACAGAGAGAACCAACCAAGTGTTGGAAGATATGCTGAGAGCTTGTGCCATTCAGTACGGTACTAGTTGGGATAAGTGCCTGTCTTTTGCTGAGTTCTCATATAACAACAGCTATCAGGCCAGTCTGAAGAAGTCTCCCTTTGAGGCATTGTATGGCAGAAAGTGCAGGACTCCTCTCTATTGGGATCAGATTGGCGAGAAGCAGCTCTTCGGTCCTGAGATCATCGATGATGCAGAGCAGATGGTTCAGGCTGTGCGAGAAAATCTGAGGATTGCACAGAGCAGACAGAAGAGCTATGCAGATGGCAAACGGAGAGACCTGACTTTCAGTGTCGGTGATTATGTGTATCTGAAGGTGTCTCCGATGAGAGGAATCCGCAGATTTAATGTCAAAGGGAAGTTAGCACCACGATATGTGGGGCCATTCAAGGTGCTAGAGCGGAAAGGCGAAGTTGCTTATCGCCTGGAGTTACCTCTCAGCCTCTCAAGAGTTCATGATGTTTTCCATATATCTCAGCTGAAGAGATGTCTGCGAGTACCCGAGGAGCAGGCACCCCTGGATGGAGTCGATGTCCAGGAGGATCTGACTTATACTGAGCATCCGGTGAAGATTCTGGAGACGTCAGAGAGGGTCACTCGGAACAAGCGCATCAAGATGTGCAGAGTTCAGTGGAGTCATCACAGTGAAGCTGAGGCTACTTGGGAGCGAGAAGATGAGTTGAAGAAGACATATCCAGATCTCTTTGCTAGCCAGCCCAGCTAAATCTCGGGGACGAGATTTCTTTAAGGGGTAGGGTCTGTAACACCCTGATTTAAATTCCAGCATTTATCAATAAATTTAATTGGCTTTATTTATTTTCTTAAGGTTTATTGTGTTTAGTTGGCATTTAATCTAATTTTTGTTCCTTAAGTAATTAAAATTTTATCATAGGTCTACTTTTAATGTTGCATTCATGCTGGTGCATTTATTTTTACTTGTTTGAGTGTTTGAGTTGAATTCAAATTCAACTTTGAATTCAACTAGTTTGGTTGGGTTTGAATAGGAATTAGAACTAGAGTTAGAAAGGAAAAGAAATAGAAGAAGAAAAAGGAAAGGAAGCCCAAAACCCAGGAGAACCCCAACCCAACCTGAAGCCAAACTCAACCCAGCCCGGCCCACTTTTTCCTTTCCCTCCCCGGGCCCGCTCGCGAGCAGCCCAACCCGCTCCCACGCCAAAACCCGCATCGGCCCAGCCTCTCTCCCCGCGGCCCATCCCTCACCCCGCGTCGCGCCCCGACCCGCCCCGCACGCTGCTCGGCCCAGCTCACGCGCCCGAGCCCAGCAACCGCGCGCGCCGCGTCCGTCTCGCTGACGCAGTGGCCCTACCGGTCAGCCCCGTCTCCTTCCTCCCGCGTCTCCCGTGCGCCCGTCACGCCGAGATCCCCGGCGGGCGTTCCCTCTGGGGCACGCATGCCCAGGATTTGCCGCCGCAGCCCTATAAAAGGATCCCCAGCCTCACCCACGCTCCTCCTCCCATCCGCCGCCGCCGCCCGAACCCTAGCCATGCATTCCAATCTTCCTCGCCGGCGCAGAAGCTCTGCGCCATCCCGGAGCGCCCTGCAGCACCCACCTCCGCAGCGACCCACCGCCCGACGTCATCACCGCTCGTTCTCGAGCCTCGGTGAGCACCCCGTTACCTCCCGCTTCCTTTTGCGTTAGACGTCGTGGCCCGTAGCACAGTCCCGCCCGCACCACACCGCTCGCCGGCGACCACCACCACCTAGCTCCGCCCGGCGCCATGGCGGAGTCCCTGCAGCACGGCACGTCCCACGCGGCCCTTGTTCGGGTTCGCATTAGCACCCGCATGCACGCAGACGCTTCCCGGCCCCCCCGCCTGAGCCCAGCAGAGCGCGAACACTCGTTTGCCGGCGAGCCCCACTGCCCAGCGCCGCCCCTCGCCGTGGCAAGATCCAACCAGGCCCCAATCCACCGTTATGTTGCCTCAGGTGAACCACACATGCCGCGCTCGTGCCCCTGGGCTAGATCCCAGGCCAAAACGAGCCCAGGAGAGCCGGATTTGGGCGTCTCCGGCGAGCCGCCGCCGCGAAATCGCACGCCGGCGGTGTTGCGCCGCCGCCCCTCACGCCAAGCCTGCCCTGGCCACCCGATCAACAATCAACGGTCTAGATTAGATCTAGAGCCCCACTAACTCGAGCCGCCAGATCGAGATCTAACGGCCCTAAACCGAAGATACCGGTTCGGCCTGGCGTTTTTTCTAAAGACCCCCCCAGCTTTCTTAGATTCAACCCGCAGTCCACCTTTATTCAAAAATAATCTCAGTTAGGTCCTGTTTTTATCACTTTAGCCCCTAAGCTTTCCAGTAATAGAACCCGCCGTCCTGATAGGGTCTTTTTGTGCATCATCCCACGGATCTTTCTGTTATTTACGTTTCAGTCCCTGGTTTTTTGTAGAAAAGCCCCTGGAACCTCAGTTTTCTTACATTTAAGCCCCTAGAACTTGTTTTTAGCCTAGATTATGCGTCTTAGCTCCGTTTTTAGCGTTCTTTTTGTCCACGCGATCGTTGTAACACGTAGAATAGTTGTAGCTTAGTTTTTCTTACTGTTTTTATGTATTGATGTACTGTTCTTTAGCTTTTTGTTAGAGTTTGCTTGTATGCTTATTATCGTGCTTTGTTTTGGCCATGTGTTCGTGAGTAGACGTTGATCCATCTGAGGAGCCCCAGTACCAGTACCCGGAGCAGCCGTCTTCCGAGCACTTTGAGCAGCAGCCAGAGCAGTACGAGGAAGGCAAGTGTAACATGAACAACCTATCACTTTTAAATACATTTTCATACTGCATTTAATACTGTATGCCTATAAGGACTTTCCTAGCCACTTTATATCCTTTATATATGCCTTTGGGTTGCATTTTGGTTAGTTGTGCTAGGTTGCTGCGCTATAACACACCTTGGTCCTTTTTAATTAATTTGATTAATGGTTTACTTGAATTTAATTCTGAGAGTGGCACTCTGTGTGGCTTGAGTGGCTCACTTCTCGTTAAAACTGGTTTTGTTAGAAACATGGTTTAGGGGGCCAGCACGGTGCTTAGTGCTTGGTTGGCCACTCTCCATAAGGACCGGTTCATAGAGCGACAACCTGGGACAACAGCGCTACCACAAGGCTAGAATGGGATAGACTTGGCGTAATAATTAGATCTTTTTGGTTTGGAGTAACTTACCTGCGGGGCAAGAGTAGTAAGCTTCAATGGTCCCTGCTCCTCCGGCTTGGTCTGTGCTTGGATTGCGCTCCTGTGCTTGTACCCCCGGAGGTGGGCCCCATCGTCGCCGACCTAACTCTCGCGGTTACGCCTTACCAACGAGATTCTTTTTAAAGGCCTCGTAGTGAGTCGCTGGCCATCTCACCTAAGGAAGTGTGATGAACAACTGGCGTAGCTCACGACTTGTGGGTAAAGATGTGCAACCTCTGCAGAGTGTAAAACTAGTATACTAGCCGTGCTCACGGTTATGAGCGGCCCAGATCCTCCTTTTGATTAGTGAAGTTATCTCCTTTCGACGAGGGAGGTGCTTCTCGGGGTTACCTTGGTGGCTTGGTTTTAGTTTGGTTTCTCAGTAGTTACATGATTAAACTTGACTAATTACTATGTAACTGGGTTAATGGTAATTCATCAACTCGTAGTAAATAGCTTTAATAAAATTTTGCCAACACTTAAAAGCTAATGCAATTGAGTCAGCCAGCCTAGAGCCTCATAGTTTGTGTTATACTTGTTGAGTACAAGTTGTGTACTCACTCTTGCCTCTTCTCTACTTTTTCCTCTTGGCTACGCTACTGCTGCTCAGTTCCTGCCGACACGAGGGAGTTCGTCCAGCGCTACCAGGACTACGAGGACTTCTAGGTGCTTCGTCTCCCAGTCGACGTCCCTGTGGCGCCCTGCTTCAGCTTCGGAGAGCTTTATCGTATTTTGTACTTCGCTTCCGCTGTATCAGACTTTTATGTCATTATTGTAATAAATAACATTCATATTCGCTTTATTATGTCTTTTTACGTGATATGTGCTTGATATATTGTTCATTCTGTTGTATATACGTGTGACTTGATCCTGGCACGTATATGATTGCTCGGTTTATGTTATTTTATAAACCGGGTGTTACATGGGAGCCCGAAGAAGTTTGTACGTGGCTTGAGCTCCACCATGCCGGGATGGTGAACGGAGACTCTTAGTGAGCGCCCTCGTCTCGGTGACTTGGGAGGTGACAAGACTCTTAGTGAGTGTCACAACGTGGATTAGGGGTGTGTGCCAACACATCGACACCACCGGAAAAAATCCGGTTGTCTCTTGCCCACTCTTTACTTTCAAGCACTTACTTTCATGCAATTATTCATGTGCTTGACCTTAGAGATCATAGCTTAGCTCTACCTTGCTTAGTTTCATATCTAGTTGTATCTTCATAAGCTTGTGTAGTTTGCTTAGCTAGCGGGTTGATGAATTGAGCCTTACTAGTATTGCATAGGTTAAGGTTGCTTTACTTTGTTTTAAAATTTTGAAAAAGGCCCAATTCACCCCCCCTCTTGGTCCATCGATCCTTACAATTAGTATTAGAGCCTCGTTGCTCATTTGGATCATTAGGCTTCACCGCCTAGAGCTATGGCCAAGATGGGAGGTTCGCCGCCTCACTTCGAGGGCAAGAACTTTGCCTATTGGAATGTTCGTATGGCCGCATACCTTGATGCGATTGCCCCCGAAGTGTGGTTGGCAACAAAAACCGGGTTCACCGGAACTCCCACCTCGGAGCAATTAAAATGGAATGCTAAGGCTAGAAATGCAATTTTCGAAGCCATTAGTGAGGAAGTCTTTGCTAGAGTAAATGGCATGGACTTAGCAAGTGATATATGGAAAGAGCTAATTGAAATTCATGAAGGCTCTACAAAAGTTCGTGAACAAAAATATCACTTGTTTAGAGCTAAGTATGATTCTTTTAAGATGCTAGCTCATGAAAATTGCAATGATATGTATTCTCGCTTGAATGTCATTGTCAAGGACATTAATGCACTTGAAGTTTCTAAAATTGACAGTGGCTCCATCAACCTGCAAGATTCTCATGCTCCTTCCGAAGCCCAAATACAACATCATCAATGCTATGCTTCAAAAGGAGAATCTTGATACGATGGAAGTATGAGAGCTTGTGGGCGAAATTCGCACTCATGAAATGGGTATCCTTGGTATGTCCGAAGAGCCAACTACAAGCAAAACAATCACTCTCAAAACCAAGACCAACAAGCACCGCAAGCTCAAGATGATCAAGCAAGAATCAAGCTCAAGCAATGAAGAAGAAGATCATCATAAAAGCTCATCCAATGAAGAAGATGATGGAGAACTTGCTCTCATGATGAGAAAGTTCACACGCTTGAATGACAAGATCAACAAGAAGGGTTTCAACTTTGACCCTAAAAGAAGAATGTTCCGGCCATGGGGAGATGTCAAGAACAAAAATTGCTACAATTATGGAGAAAAAGGTCACATTGCTCCAAATTGCCCCAAGCCGGACAAGAGAAAGAAGGACAACAAGAGCAAGCATCGCCATGATTCAAGCGATGATGATGAAGATGAGAAGAAGAACAAAAACAAGAAACTCGGGAAGAAGAAGAGCCATGACAAGAAGACCAAGCTTTTCCCAAAGAAAAAGGGCAACACCAAGAGAAGCTTCTTAGTAGAAAAACAAGAGTGGGTGACCGATGTCTCATCAAGCGAAGAGTCAAGTGATGAGGAAGAAGATATCGTCACCATCGCCCTCACCAATGAAGAATCATTGCTACCTCCACCTCCCATGTGCCTCATGGCAAAAGGTAAAACAAAGGTATGTGAGGTGGATAGTGACAATGATAGTGATGAAGAGCTTGACCCTTATGAGTTCACTAACCTCATTAATGAGTATACATCCGTTATCAAGAGGGAAAAGGGCAAAGTCAAGATTCTTGAGAGCACTCATGCCAAGTTAGAGCTTACCCACTCCGATTTGCTTGGCAAGTACAATGACTTGCTCAAAAAGCACAATGAGTCACTTGTACTTGCTAAGCAAGTTGAAGAGAGCCACAAAAAGCTTAAACAAAAGCATAGGGAGTTGGCTCACAAATATCAAGAACTTGAATTTGCCTATGAAGCAATTGACCCAAGTCTTGAGAACTTTGGCAATGAAACTATTGAAAAAGTCAATGCTTCTACTTCATGTGATGACCTACTCATTAATGCAAATGCCACTAATATTGTGCCCGAGCTTGCTCCTTCTAGGGAAAATGAATTGATGGATTAAGTGGCAAGCCTCAAGAGTAGTGTGGAGAAACTCTCAAGAGGAGAATACATCTACAAGGAAATTCTCTTCAACAATGCTCGTGACTATGGTAAGAGAGGTCTTGGTTCATTTCCGGAGCCAAATCAAGGCACTACTCCTTCTCCGGAGATCAAGACTAGCTTCATCAAGGAAGTTGGTTCATATTGCCAACATTGCCAAGTCACCGGGCACCACACTAGGGAGTGCACCTTCCCATCACGTCCTTTCCCTACTTTACCTAAGAATTACTCATCAATATTTCAAAATAACCATTTTCTTTTGAGTAAGGTAAAGGGCAAGGTGAAGGCCAAATTCATTGGCAAAATCACTAAGGAGTCAAAGAAGAAGCTCCCCAAGCAACTTTGGGTCCCAAAAGCTCTTGTCACACATGTGCAAGGCCCAAAGCTTGTTTGGGTTCCAAAAACTCAAAAGTGAATTCTCATGTGTGTAGGTGAACTACAAAGCCGGTGGAAAATATTGGGTACTTGATAGCGGTTGCTCTCAACACATGACCGGCAATGATAGCATGTTCACCTCTCTTGAAGATCCCGGCGATCATGAACATGTCACCTATGATGATAACTCAAGGGGAAAAGTTTTAGGTTTCGGTAGATTAGCAATCTCTAAAGATTTATCTATTTCTAATGTCTTGTTTGTAGAAGCACTTAGTTTTAATTCATTTCTATTGCTCAATTATGTGATCTTGGACTAACGTGTACCTTTGACAAGAATGGTGTTGTAGTAACTCTTGAAGAAGACAAGTCATTGGTATTCACG
The DNA here is from genome assembly GCF_016808335.1 of Panicum virgatum. Lineage (NCBI taxonomy): Eukaryota > Viridiplantae > Streptophyta > Magnoliopsida > Poales > Poaceae > Panicum > Panicum virgatum. The sequence continues at coordinate 8,977,361 of NC_053146.1, forward strand.
GGGTTTAGGCATGGCAACATTTACTTAGTGGATTTCTCTTCAAAACAAACAAGTACCATGACATGCCTCTTCACCAAGTCGTCTCTTGGGTGGCTTTGGCATAGAAGAATTGCTCATATTGGCATGAGCAACCTCAAGAAAGCCCACAAGAGAGGGATGATCACCGGCTTGAAGGACGTCACTTTTGACAAGAACAAGCTATGTAAGGCATGTCAAGCCGGGAAGCAAGTTGCAACACATCATCCCATCAAGACGATGTTGTCTACCTCCAAGCCGCTCGAGCTACTACACATAGATCTCTTTGGTCCAACTACATACAAGAGCATTGGTGGTAACCTCTATTGCCTAGTAATCGTTGATGATTTTTCACGTTATACTTGGGTCATGTTTCTAGGCGATAAGGGTGAAACTCCGGAAGTCTTCAAGACATTTGCAAGAAGAGCTCAAATGGAGTACAACTCCCCAATTGTGAAGATCCGGAGTGACAACGGCACCGAGTTCAAAAATATGAAGATTAAAGAATGGTGCGATGAAGAGGGCATCAAGCATGAGTTTTCCGCCACCTACACGCCTCAACAAAATGGAGTGGTGGAAAGAAAGAACAAGACACTCATCACCCTAGCAAGAGCAATGTTGGATGATTATGGCACGTCCGAGAAGTTTTGGGCGGAAGCAATCAACACGGCATGTCATGCATCCAACCGAGTGTATCCCCACCGACTCCTCAAGAAAACTCCATATGAGCTCATCACCAGGAAGAAACCAAATATATCCTACTTTCGAGTCTTTGGTTGCAAATGCTTCATTTATAAGAAGAAAAGGCTTGGTAAGTTTGAGAGTAGATGTGATGAAGGTTTCTTTCTTGGTTATGCATCAAACTCCAAAGCATATAGAGTATTCAATCAAACCTCCGGGTTAGTTGAAGAAACATGTGATGTGGAGTTTGATGAATCTAATGGCTCCCAAGAGGAGGTTGTTGGCTATGACAATGTAGGTGATGAGGAGATTGATGAAGCTTTGAAGAAGATGTCCATTGGGGATATCAAACCAGAAGAGGTGCATGAAGGCAATGATCAAGGGGGAGGACCTTCCTCATCTACACCAAGCACCTCCACGGCACCCCAAGTGGATGAAGATCAAGAAAAAGATGATCCACAATCTCAAAAAATGTGCCAACGCCAACACCCCAAGTCCAAGAACAAGAAGAGCAAATTGTTCCACCACAAGCACAAGTCACCCATGATCCACCCCAATAAGCATCCACGCAAGTACCACTAGTGAAGCATGGTCGCATCTCCAAGGATCATCCAATTGGTCAAATCATTGGTAGTCCTTCCAAGGGAGTAAGAACTCGCTCTAAGCAAGCTTCATTTTGCTAATATTACTCGTTTGTTTCTTATATTGAACCCACTAGCATAGAGGAAGCACTTGAGGACTCGGATTGGGTGATGGCCATGCAAGAAGAATTGAACAACTTCACCTGCAATGAAGTTTGGGTCCTCGAAGCTCCTCCGAAAGACAAGAACATCATCGGCACTAAATGGGTCTTTCGAAACAAGCAAGATGAACATGGGGTGGTGATACGCAACAAAGCAAGACTTGTGGCAAAAGGGTTTTCTCAAGTCGAAGGTTTGGATTTTGGTGAAACTTTTGCTCCGGTCGCAAGACTTGAAGCTATCCGCATCCTTCTTGCTTACTCTTCACATCATAATATCAAGTTATATCAAATGGATGTGAAAAGTGCATTCTTAAATGACGTTATTAACGCACTTGTTTATGTTGAGCAACCTCCCGGGTTTGAAGATCCGAGGAATCCTAACCATGTTTATAGGTTGCACAAGGCACTCTATGGGCTCAAACAAGCTCCAAGGGTTTGGTATGAGAGGCTTCGTGACTTCCTAATCATGCAAGGCTTCAAGATCGGGAGGGTGGACACCACTTTGTTCACAAAAGACGTCAACGGGGATCTTTTCATTTGTCAAATTTATGTTGACGATATTATCTTTGGCTCAACTAATGATTCACTAAGCCATGAGTTTGCTACCATAATGTCTAGGGAATTCAAGATGTCCATGATTGGCGAACTGACCTTCTTCCTTGGTTTTCAAGTCAAACAATTGAAGGAAGGGACATTCATCCATCAAGAAAATATACTAAAGATATCTTGAAGAAGTTCAAGATGGATGAGTGCAAGCCAATCAAGACACCCATGGCAACCAATGGGCATCTCGACTTGGATGTGGACGGTAAACTGGTTGATCAATCCCTCTATCGTTCTATGATAGGGTCTTTGCTTTACCTTACCACATCTAGGCCCGATATAATGTTTAGTGTGTGCTTGTGTGCCCGCTTTCAAGCAAACCCAAAGGAATCACACCTCTCGGCTGTGAATAGGATCCTTCAGTATCTCAAGCACACCCCAAGCATAGGCTGGTGGTACCCCAAAGGCGCTAGCTTAGATCTCTTGGGATACTCGAATTCGGATTTTGCCGGAAGCCGTGTGGATCGCAAGAGTACCTCTGGGGGTTGCCACTTGCTTGGGCGTTCTCTAGTTCCTTGGTCGAGTAAGAAGCAAAATTCCGTGGCTTTGTCCACGCGAAAGCGGAATATATAGCGGCCGGTGCATGTTGTGCCCAAATCCTATATATGAAGCAAACCCTTTTGGACTTTGGTGTGAAACTAGATAGGATCCCACTCCTTTGTGACAATGAAAGTGCCGTAAAAATTGCCAAAAATCTAATTCAACACTCTCGCACAAAGCACATTGATATTCGGCATCACTTCTTGCGTGATCACGAAGCTAAAGGAGACATATCTCTTCAAAGTGTGAGATCCGAGGAGCAATTGGCGGATATCTTCACAAAACCATTAGACGAGAGTACTTTTGTTAGGCTAAGGAATGAGCTTAATGTATTAGATGCGGCAAACGTCATGTAAGTTGCCATGTCATATAGAAAAATGCATACATATAGGACACTTGTCTAACCATGGTAAGATAGTGATGAGCAAGAGTTTAGCTAGAGGTGGTGGTCCACTTGTTTTCCTCTAGGCTTGTAGAAAGGCTCATCATGAAGAAGCTTCCCGTGGGTTCAAACTTGACAAGTAGATCTTAAATTCTTGTTATGCATTCCTTGTCATATAGATGTGCACTTCATGTTTACTCTTCTTGTGCATGTGGTTGTAGTTTGCATTATCATTGCATGCGTAAGGGTCACAAAGGAGATCACTTGATGAAAATGAGACTTGTTTCATATACAAGATCTTAATTCATGAAAAGTGAAAAGAGCAAAGTGTTAGGTGCATTATTGCCTAGTGAGTCATGTCATGATGAGTTTGAAGCTTTCTATCTTCAATATTCTTATGACAAGGCTCATACATTTTATTTGGCGCTTTGTCTCGCTTTGCGGCTTTTCCTTATTTTCGAAAAGAAAAATTATTAAGCTAGTATGCTATCCTAAATATTTTGAGGGGTAAAGTCGCCTATGCAAGTCCATTAACTTGTGTTTAGTTGAATTTTATAAGTTTATTGGACTTAGCATAGAAGAGTGAGCTGAGTGAGGGGTTTTTGGGTTCATCGGTTAAACCGACGTCTAATGGATCTACACCCTTCGGTTTAACCAGCGTTACTAAGTTTCTGTCTCAGCTCAGACAAAACAGTAGTTCAACCGGCGTATACAAAAGTCACAGCATCGGATCAACTGGTGAACGTAACTCAGATCTGACCCAGCAATCAACCAGTGTTAGCAGCGTTCAACCGGTGAGTTCAAATTGCAAATCATCGGATCAACCGGCGTTCAGATGATTTTCTGCAGGAGTCTCGGGTGAACTGCACCGATGCAATCAACCGGCGCTCAAGACCTAGGCATCGGTTTAACCGGCGTTAAGGAAAAACACAGGGCCCACCTGTCATATATGAGTCTTGCCCTCGGACGCCAGCCTCACTTCCTCTGTTTTCTCCCGACTCCGCGCCGCCGCCGCTCGTTCCGCCTCCCCAGCGCCGCCGCCACTGCTCGCCGCCGCCTGTACCAGCACGCGCTAACTCCAGCCGCCGCCGTGCGCCCACGCAGCCGCCGCCGCCGTTCCACGCCGTCTGCCTGCACTCCGCCGAGCCGAATCGCCGCCCACGCCGCCGCTCGCGCTCTGCCCACGCGCTCCCGTGCCGCCCGTGCACCACCGCCGCCTACGCCGCCCGCACGCAGCCGCGCCTCCACGCTTTGAACGCCGACGCCCACGCAGCCGCGCCTCCATGCCACACGCCGCAGCCGCAGCACACCCTCACCCAGTGCTCGCAGGGTGTTCGAGATATTGCCTGACCGAGATGGGTCGCGAGAAGAGGAAGGGGAAGGAGGTAGTTGTGGAGAAGCCCGTCCGCAAGCGGACTCGCATAGAGAGAGAGGACGAGAGGGCCGAGATGGTAGCCAAGGCCGCCGAGGAGCAGGCGTCAGGCCGTGCTCGCCCGTTCGCGATCAGAGAGCAGCCAGCCAGGGGTAGGGGCAGAGGCCGAGGTATGGGCAGGGTCAGAGGTGCCAGGGCCACCAGGGCCACTACACAGCAGACCGAGGGTGATTCGTCTGAGGGGGAGCCGACAACTGCAGAGTCAGATCACTCAGTTTCAGATTCAGATGCAGCGCAGTCAGAGCAGACTCAGGGGCAGAGCACACAGGGGTCACCGACTCTACGACATTCTGGCCGCACTCGGCAGACGTCCCCAGCAGGAGAGTCTTCACCAGCGACCGAGCGTCGCACTGGACCGAGGACGCGAGGAGGTCACCAGCCACAGGAGCCTCGCAGGTCCGTAGCAGCAGCAGCAGCAGCAGTAGCCCGTAGAGCCGAGGCCCTAGAGGCCGAGCGCGCAGTGTTCCGTATGGACACTGTTGTGCGTTTGGAGCCAAGTGTGCTGCTCCAGAACTTCATCAAGGCCAATGCGGCGAAGGTCAAGAGGCTCAGGTGGAGTGTTGGAGAGGAGGACTGGTTCCCCATGACCCGTGACAGCAGGGTCGACCGTAGATTCTGGACACTTCTTCAGGCCAGCTTCTACGAGACCTACCAGAGGCGAGGCCACAGGATCTTCTCGCACAGAGTGCTAGACTGGGTCTCTCTGAGGACAGCAGCAAGGGGAGCAGATGTCAGAGAGCATTTTGCTCACTTCAGAGGTCTGCCCAGGCTACTTCAAATGGAGCAGAATAGGTACATAGAGGACTGGGTTAGAGTATTCTATGCCACAGCCTGGATCGCTCCCGAGCACAGAGCCGTACACTTCATGTTTGGAGGTCAGGTCTTTGGTCTGTCCAGGGCGACGATAGCAGGGATACTTGGAGTTGATTTGGTTGATGTCTCCCTGCATGAGATGGTATATGGAGACGCAGATCCACCGCGCAGAGCTATGATTGGCGGGATTGCACCTTCTCACGAGGTGATCTCTCAGTGCTTCCGCTAGCTGTTTCCAGCGTCGTATGCCAGAGTCCCTAGCCTGCTGACCCCAGAGGCGTACGCTGTTCACATGGCACTCCGGAGGACTCTGTTACCTAGGAGTGGCTACCCAGAGGGGTTCACTGGCTTGCAGCAGCTGCTACTACTTCACATCCTCACTCACGAGCCGTTTGATATAGTTGACTTTATCTTAGCTGAGATCGAGGATGTGATCACTGATGGGATGGGGGTTGTGAGGCAGTTCCCTTACGCACACTGGATCAGCTATATATGTTCTATGATTGTACCAGCAGAGTCGCCTGTCAGCAGTGTGTACCGTCAGGATGAGGCTCCCCAGTTCCCAGTTTATCGTCCGACAGCACCACAGGACCGGAGGAGGGGTAGACAGGCAGAGAGAGCTGCTATTGCACAGTTGTCACCTGAGGCACAGGCCCGAGTGGCACAGGAGGATGAGGCACTGCTAGCTGCCGATGCACAGCTTCCCGGAGGAGATGATGAGATACACTGGTCTGAGCTTGAGTCAGACTCCTCCGAGGATGCCGAGTACTTTCCAGCAGCACCCGCCAGTCACGACCACGAGGCAGGAGGGTCCCGAGAGCCAGCTCCAGAGTCACCAGCAGCTGCCACAGTCACAGAGTCCCAGATGACTCAGCCGTCCGAGCTCACCTCTCTTCTTCAGCAGCTTGTTACTCAGCAGCGAGAGGATCGGATAGCACAGGAGGAGGCCAGGAGAGCCCATGAGGCTCAGCTAGCAGCCATTCAGAGAGAGGCTGCCCGAGAGCGTGCTGCAGCAGAGGAGCATTTTGTCGGGCTCATTGATCGAGTATCACAGAGGACAGACACTCAGTTCCAGCAGATGCAGCAGGGCATGATGGCGATGTTCGGGATGATTACACAGCTTTACACTCACACCGGACTAGCCCCGCAGCAGCCAGGACAGCCAGGCCTTCAGGGTGTTGGAGCACCTCAGCTTGCAGTCACTCTAGCTCCAGCCCCTACTGCAGCTCCAGCTACTACAGCGACACCGGAGACCACGTTCTCAATGTCCGCACTCCTTGGGTCTGCCGGTCGTCCGCTCTTCTCACCACTGCCAGCGACTACACTCTTCCAGGACTCACCGTCGGCAGTGCAGTTAGTCGCCCTCCCCGTCGTACCACAGACACTACCTTCAGGGGGAGGAGGAGAGGAGTCTATAGTTCCGCAGTCGACACAGCCGGCAGCTTCAGCACTTACTACTTCAGATGTTGACACATCTTCTGCTGAGCCGGCTACCACTTCTACGGACCCTCTTCCAGGCAGTGCCAGCACGAGAGCCTCCACGACAGCTACACCTCCAGTTAGCTCAGACCCTCAGCTCCCGTCCATCACCGAGGGTTCTCCATCCGACGAACGTCCACTTGAACCACCTGCTAACAGCTCGCCGAGGCAACCATGGCTCGCGGCCCGGGCATGGGTAGCATGGCACGCCTCACCCCTCATCCCTGCGGAAGGGTGACGAGGGTCATAACGAAAGGTCGAGGGTCCCCTGAATGCCTTCACGCAGGCCAGGGCTCGGGGGCTCCTCGCACACCACGGCCTAGGCCGCACCCTCGAATAAATCGGCTACCATTGATTGAAAAATCCCATGTGTCGAACAAACCTCCCACACTACACATGTCTGCCGGATTGATCAACAGAGTTGCGGGCCACTGTACCAGCACAAGAAATGCCGAGGTTGGCTGAAAAGAATGTCAGGGCCAGCTGAAAAGGAAGCTGGGCAATTGCCGCACCTGATCGACCATGCAGAGCGACGCTTATAGCCCTTGGAAGAGAGCAAGCACTCCTCCAAGGCCTCGGGGGCTACACCTGCGGGTGCACTGATGCGCCCCCATGGAGAAAACTTCACACATTCGAGGATCAAAACCCCCACAGTTAGCACCCGAATCACGCCCTCGAGGGATCAAGCCTCTGCAGGGCTGATGCTCATCCCAACAAAGGCTCGGGGGCTACTGTCGGGTACCATGATTAGGGGCACCCTAATCAGGGGACTAAATTACCCTCAAAACACAAACACGTGTTAAGCAATCGGGCCCATGAAGGCCTGCAGTCTACTTCCAATCCAAAGGAAAGGAAAGGACTCAAAGAGGCCCAATTCGCGCTCGGCTCGCGGCCTGGCTCTACAGTGCAGCTGTAAGCATCTAGGCCCTCTAGGTATGTTTCGGTGATTAATGACAACCATTATTGTGACTAATGAGTTTGTGCAGCTTAATTAATCATTACCGCTCATTTGGTCATATGTCAAAAGAGGCCCCTCAATTTCGTTATTCAAAAAGGCGATCTCGGTATTCAACTCAAATATATAACAAGACTAAGGATCTTTCTAGTCCTAAGTGTCGTAAGGTTGAGAAGGACACTTAGGTTAGTATAGGTTTTATAGTTTTGTAGTGATCGCACTATTAAGAGGGGTTAAGGTCAAGTAACTTGAGCATGGACATGGTCATTTGAAAATGGATGCACACTATGGTCACTCAGGTTTCTAGAAGTTCAAATAAGTGGTTTTCAACTTATATCTCAATAATATTTGGATTTCACTCAAGACTCAAATCAGAAAAGGCAAAATCAGAAAAAGTCTATACACCGGTTTAACCGACGCTTCCATTTTTCTATACGTCGGTTAAACGCAGTCAGCAGAGTCTGGACAGGTTCTATACACCGGTTAAACCGATGTTGTTTGAATTAACGTTGGTGCATTAGTCCAGAGTTGGTTTTTCCAGGGTATTCCAAGTTCTATACACCGGTTAAACCGATGCTATTTGTAATGAGACGTCGGTGCAATTGACCAGTGAGATGGTTTTTCCAGGGATTTCAGAAGTTGTACTCACCGGTTAAACCGACGATGGATTTGAGTAAACATCGGTGCAGTTGTCCAGAGACTTGGTTTTTCAGTTGATCAGTGGACAACTACACTCACCGGTTAAACCGATGATACGTCGGTTAATCTGCCCAAGTTGTAACGGCTAGTTTCCAAAAAAGGGCAGTTTACTTTCATCAGTTAAACCGACACTGGCTATTGGGGGATTGTCGGATTAACCGGCGCTACGCAGTTTTCTGGCAGCTTTTCTCCAACGGCTCTATTCATGTGAGCTGCCTATATATACCCCTCCAATGGGTCATTTTGTACACTCTTGACACCAGGCAACATTCATACACTCATATATTGTTGAGAGCCACCTTGAGCTTCATCTTCCACACATTTGTTCATTCAATCATTCAAGAAGCAAGACTAAGGACTTGAGTAGAGAGAAGCTTGTGTGCATCCGTTCTTGGTGATCGGTTCTTGCTCAAGTGAAGACCCTAGCTTGTTACTCTTGGTGATTGGTAGCACCTAGGCGATCTTAGTGATTGAAGGTGTTTCTTCCGGAGCTTGCCAACGATTGTGGGAGCCCGAAGAAGTTTGTACGTGGCTTGAGCTCCACCACGCCGGGATGGTGAACGGAGACTCTTAGTGAGCGCCCTCATCTCGGTGACTTGGGAGGTGACAAGACTCTTTGTGAGTGTCACAACGTGGATTAGGGGTGTGTGCCAACACATCGACACCACGGGAAAAAATCCGGTTGTCTCTTGCCCACTCTTTACTTTCAAGCACTTACTTTCATGCAATTATTCATGTGCTTGACCTTAGAGATCATAGCTTAGCTCTACCTTGCTTAGTTTCATATCTAGTTGTATCTTCATAAGCTTGTGTAGTTTGCTTCGCTAGCCGGTTGGTGAATTGAGCCTTACTAGTATTGCATAGGTTAAGGTTGCTTTACTTTGTTTTAGAAATTTGAAAATGGCCCAATTCACCCCCCCTCTTGGTCCATCGATCCTTACAGCAGCCCATTCGAACCCCCCTCGAACCCGCGGAGCAATCTCCGCTTCGCTCGAGGCTCCCCCACCGGAACCCTCGATAGCGCACCGCGCCTCCGCCTCGCTAGAGGGTAGCGGACCTACCCTCGGGGGAGCGGATCAACTTCGTCTCGCTCGAGGCCACCCCTCGGCAGAAGGGACTAGTGACCCATCCGCACACCCGCCCACCGTACGGAGGCATTAAATGCCAACAACTCCACCGCAACACTCGGGTCAGACGGCGTCAGGCCACCACTCCGCACAGCGGTTGTGACCGGAATTCCATCTGCCAACTCTGGTCACTGTTCAACCATCCCCGGCATTGTGGCGCCACTGTAGGAACCTACGGCGCCCTGTACAAGACATGCTCGGCGCTTTTTCCCCCACTGTGCTGCCAACTCCGTGTACCTTCTCCACTGCAGGACCCTCGATTGGCATGGGAGCGACCCTTGAACGCGGCCCAGACCTTGACCGGAGCGGGACTCCCACCTGCAGGACCCTCGAGACGCCGCCACATCAAACATGGAGGACGGTACCCTCTACAGGAGATGCCACGACGCCGTTGGAGCCGTAGGGGCGTCGGCGCGATCTCCATAAGGCCAGGACGTCGCCCAGGACAACTGCACTCCCGGCGCCATGATCTCCAGAGCCCCACAGCGTACTTTCTACAATAGTTGTTCACTGCGCGCCCTCGATTCGGGGAGAAACGGTGACTTCTTCCCCCTCCCGTATATGTACTCCGCCCCTCCTTGTGTCTATAAAAGGGGGAGGCGGGCTCTACCTTCTCCATCTTCCTCGCTCGCTCGCTCATCCATGCTCCCTCAACACACACACACACACACACCCGCTCCCCGGAGCATGATATTGGCACTTGCCTTAATCACCTAGCAGAGACTTGGGAGTTTCCCCCACTCTCTCGCCTCGCTTGTACCCCCTACTAAGGCACCCTCGGTGCGAGATAGTACAGTGCACTCGCACACCCCATTGCTGGACGTACGTCCCCACGGCCGGAACCAGGATAAATCAGTGTATTCTTGTGTTACCTCTTGCATGAACCATCCTGAGTGTGGGATCACGCAGCATCTTTCTAGTTGGTGCCGGACCGCCGGGTCTGGACACCGACATTCTTTAAAGGAACCGCTTCAGTCCACTTAGTAAAATAATCCATAGCAACCAACACGAAGCGATGTCCCTTTGAAGAAGGGGGGGTTAATCTGACCAATGAAATCCAACCCCCAACCTCTGAACGGCCATGGCTTGATAATAGGATGTAATAACACAGGATGCACTAACTGAACATTACCAAATCGCTGACACTCTTCACACCCTTTATAATATCTGAAACAATTTGCCATCATAGTTGGCCAATAGAAACCGGCTATCCTAAGTAACCACTTCATTTTAGGAGCCGATTGATGCGTACCACAGATGCCCTTATGAACTTCCCCCATAGCAACACGGGCCTGATCAGAATCTAAACACTTGGGAAGTATATCTTCGGCGGTCCGACGATAAAGCTCATCGTCGAACAAAATGTATTTAAATGCCAAACACCGAATATTCCTCTCCGCACCATGATCAGGGTCCTTTAAATATGTCACAATAGGCACCCTCCAATCAGCAACCTCGGCCTTCCCTTTGGAATTGGAAGTGGTGGCCGGCTCGCTGTTTTCAGCAGTCTGACCGGTCAGACTGGTCTGGGCGGTCAGACCGGTCGGAGCGTCCGGTCTGACCGGTTCGTCCAGAACTAGTAACTCGGCTATTGCTCGCATCGGTTTCCTCATGTTAAAATATTTCTTAGTAATATTGTAGCCAGATGCTTGCTGAGCCAGAGCATTTGCCTTCTGATTACTATCTCTTGGAATATGTCGGATTACAAATTCATCAAAGCAAGAAATAATATCAAGGCATCTATCAAGATATGCATTTAAAGAACCGTTGTAATATTGGCATACCTTGGATACTTGCTGCACCACTAGAAGTGAATCACCATAAGCTTCCACATGTTTAACGCCCATTGATTCCAAGAATTCCAAGCCAAATAGAAGTGCTTCATACTCGACTTGGTTATTCGTTCGCTCTTCTTCCAATCGATTTGAGAATTCAAAAACAGTATCATTCAGAGAAATTAGAACGGCACCAATCCCTTATCCATCATCACAAGCCAATCCATCAAAGAACAACTTACATGGTGTGCAAGTAATATTGCCGACTTCCAAGTTATGCTCATCATTAATCCAATGTTCAACAATGAAATCCGCAAAAATTTGGCCTTTAATAGCTCTGAAAAACTCATAGGCCAAATCATATTCAACAAGCGCATAAGCCCACTTTCCAATTCCTCCACTCAAAATCGGCTTTTGTAGCATATGCTTAATGACATCGGCTTGACAAGTAACTATGCAAGTACTTGATAAAAGATAATGCCTTAACTTGGTACAAGCATAATATAATGATAAGCACAATTTCTCAATAAATGTATACCTTGTTTCCGCAACAATAAGTCGTTGGCCAACATATGTGATAATATGCTCTTTTCCTTCGGTTTCTTGAGTCAAAACAGCAACAATAACTTTGTCTTCCGCAGCCACATAAAGCCTAAAAGGAATACCTCTCTTAGGCACCTTGAGAACCGGTGGTGAAGACAAATACTTCTTGATCTTCTCAAAAGCCTCTTCCTGTTCTGCCCCCCAAGTAAATTCAGCCTCATTCTTCAACCGAAGAATAGGAGTAAAAGCATCTATCTTTCCGGACAAATTAGATATAAACCTTCTCAAGTAATTTACTTTGCCCAGAAACTTTTGCAAGTCTTTCTTACAAACAGGAGCCTCTACCTTCTTCATGGCTTCAATTCTCTTTGGATCAATCTCTATGCCTTTCTCATAAATAATGAAGCCCAAGAACTTCCCAGCCGATACACCAAAAGCACACTTGAGCGGGTTCATCTTCAATCCATACTGACGCATCCTCTCAAGAGAAGTCTCAAATCAGCCAAATGATGACTCAAGCCGGCCGATTTGATCACAATATCATCAATATAAACTTCCAATATAATGCCAATTAAATCATGGAAGATCAAATTCATAACCCTTTGAGTAGCACCAGCATTTTTCAAACCAAAAGTCATGCCAACCCACTCAAATAAACCAACGAAACCGGGACATCTAAATGCCGTTTTAGACGTATCTTCTTCGGCCATGAATATTTGATTATATCCCGCATTATCATCAAGAAAACTGATAACACGATGTCCAGAAGCCTCATTGATCAACATATCAGCTATAGGCATAGGATATTTATCTTTAGGAGTAGCTTTATTAAAATCTCTAAAATCAATGCAAACTCTAATCTTACCCGAATCTTTCTTTTCAACGGGCACAATATTAGAGATCCACTCTGCATAACAACAAGACCAAATAAATCCAACATCTAATAAACAATTAATTTCTTCTTTCATTCGGTCATAAATAATAGGATTAAAACGCATAGAAGGTTGTTTATAAGGTCTAAAACCGGCCTTGATCAGCAGCCGATGTTTAACCAAATCGCGACTCAAATCAGGCATTTTAGAATATTCCCATGCAAAACAATCGACATATTCTTTTAATAACTTTATTAAATCGGCTTTACAATCATCCGATAAGTTTGCATTTATAAAAGTCGGCTTAGGAATAGAACTATCTCCAATATCTACCTTTTCTAAAGGATCAGCCGACGTAAAACCTTGGCCTAACTTATCTAAGTCGCCCAGGTCCTCAATAGCCTCGCACATATCGTTCGCCTTGTCCCGATAGTGCTCAATGCGCTGCTGCAGCCACTCTGCGTTGGACCGGTCTGGTGCACCGGTCTGACCGGTCGGCTTCGGTCGGTCTAACCGGTCAGAGGAAGCGGTCTGACCGGTCGGCTCTGTGTCGTTGCCCTGCTGCATCATAGAAGTAAATGTAGCCGATTCTCCATCAGCTTTAGGATTGCAGAGACAAAACCCTCCTTGGTGCAACTAATCAAGTCATAATCGGTCAAGTCTAGGCCCGATAAACACTTGATGTTGTTATGTGCACCAACGAACTCGAAATCGGCGGTACTAATGAAGGAAGAGGCATCACCATGCACAACCTCAATTTCATCGCCGATCCACTGAATAAGAAACTGGTGCAAGAAAGATGGTACACATTGATTGGAATGAATCCAATCATGTCCAAGTATGAGGTTAAAGTTATCTTGCACCTCGGAGATGAAGAACGATGTAGAAACCGTCTTGCTCCCAACAGTCAACTCCATTGAAGCAACCCCCTTGGCACCAATAGGATCACCTCCTCCGACGCCGCTGACCATCATGTTTGTCTTGATGAGTTCTTCGTCCGTCCCGCTGAGCTTCTTGTAGAGTGAATAGGGCATCAAGTTCACAATTGCCCCACTGTCCACGAGCATACGAGAAACTGGCTTCCCGTTGATGTGCCCCCTCACGTAGAGAGCCTTCAAGTGGTTATCCGAATCTTTGGGCTTCCGAAATATAGCTTCGTGGGGCCCAAAATCTAGATGTGCCGTCTCCTCCTCCGGAATTGCCCAATAATCATCAGAAAAACGCACAACATTGATCTCCATGCTTGTGCATTCCGGAGAAGCCTCGTAGTCCTCCAACTCCTCATCCTCTGCTGCCAAGGAAGCTGCTAGAACCTCTGACATACCAGTGGCCGAAGTGGAGACAATCTCTTGGGCCTTCTGCTCCTACTCAGGGTCGACGGTCTGACCGGTTGCTCTGAGCGGTCAGACCGGTCCGGGGCACCGGTCTGACCGGTCGGCTGGAGCGATCCAACCGGTCCAATGGGCTGATCAACTGCCTTGACCCGCTACATCTTGCCTTGAGGGAACCTTGGTCTGCACTCATCAAATATTTCAACCCTCAACTTCTCCGCCTCCTTTTCCTTCTATTCTTGGCGGCGACGACGCTGCAACCTCCTCTTCTGAGTGTATGTCAACCCCGGCGGGCACCACCTAGGCTGGAAGTACTTCTCCTTGTCTTGGTCCTTGAGGTTGCTGCTGCTGGCCTCGTAATCATTGGCCAACACAAGCTTCTGAGAAACATTGACCGGTTTCTCAACGATCACCGATCCCTCTTGTGCATCTTGAGCTTTTCCCTTTCCGTCTTCAACTTGCACAACCTTTGCAGCTGGAGCCTTCTTAGAATCAACTTGCATCGGCACTGATTCGCCCTTCTTCTCTTTGACGTGGTACTCTTGGCGTACAGGATGAAACTGGGCCGGTCTCTGCTGAGACCGGTCTGACCGGTCGGGGTGGACCGGTCTGACTGGTCTAGGGTTTTGCCCCTGACCAGATTCGTGCTGACCCAATCGGTCGTAAACCGGCTGCCTCAACTTGTCAAGTACAGGTCCTCTGGAGCTTCCCTCCCCCTAGAAGTGTGGTGGATACGGCATCGGATAGCATTGCATCCAAAATCCTCCGTTCTCCCATGCGGAAAACTGAGAATCCGACGCCGGTGGAGCCCATGGCATTGTAGCATACATCGGCTGTGTCTGCTGAGGAAGAAACAAGGTAACCACATCATCCCTGCGCTTGCTTGATTCTCCCCTAGGAGATGAAGGTGCGCCTTGACACGGAGGTGACCTCGGTCTCTTTTTTAGGGGCCGATCATTTCGAACGGCCTTTGAGTACTTGTTCAACAATTGTCCAAAGGTGGGCTTCTGATTTGCAACCCTGCCTTGCACCTTTGGCTGATTAGTCTTCCATGTACCCACTTTCGAAAGCTTCGATTTGAATGTCTGGGGCTGACCACCAGGGCGGTCTGACCGGCTGTCAGGACCGGTCTGACCGATCTGACCGGTCAGAGAAACCGGTCTGACCAGTCTCGACTGAGCAGCAGACCGGTCGCCTGAAGAAGAACCCTCTTGCCCCCCGAGTGTGTGAGGCTTAAGTATGATCCTCATATTCTTTTTTCCATCAGGAGTCTTCTCCTGAATCACCTCTCTAGCCAGAATCTTGTTATCAACAGTCAATGGACTGTCATCCCCAATGATCACATTTTTGTATTTTGCTCCTTCGGCTTGATTCGGCCGAATCCGCACCTTTGCATTATTGAGATCAATGGTATGAACTGGGGACGGAGCTTTATCTATCTTCATCTCCGGAAAGATCAATCGTCCTTCATTTATGGCCGATTGTACCTGTCGACGAAACACATTACAATCATTAGTCGCATGAGATGAAGAATTATGAGATTTGCAAAAAGCGCGCCGTTTTAACTCCTCAAGCGGCGGTATAACATGAGTAATTTTCAAATGCCCAAGACGTAATAATTCATCAAAAATGCGATCGCACTTGGACACATCAAAGGTAATCTTCATCTCCTCTTGCCGATTCTTTTGAGTCGGCTTAAGAGACGTACAAGTAGATGGTTTGGCCGAGGCGGGCCAAACAAACTCAGCAGCATATACCTCTTTGTCCTCATCGTCCGATGAATCGGAATCATATTCAACAATGTGAGTGTTTGAACGATGAGACTTGTAGGTATCCTTTTCTTTTCTAAATTTAGTTTTTTTGACTCAATGCCTTAGCCTGAAGCTGATTTATAGAAAAAAAACTCGAACCGTCAAGCTTCTCTCTATAGCTAGAACGTAAACCCGCAAGAGCCAAATCAACCAAATCTTTTTCAGAAAGTGACAAATTAAAGCACCGGTTCTTAATATCTTTAAATTTCTTAAAATACTCTTAGATAGACTCATCTCTACCCTATCTAACCGATGTCAAATCCGTCAACTTAGTTTCGTTATCCCCATTATAAAAATGATCATGAAACTTCTGTTCTAATTCATTCCAAGAACAAATTGAGTTAGGAGTTAACGAAGAAAACCAAGAAAAAGTCGTTCCAGTCAAAGATAAAGAAAACATGCGAACGCATAAAGATTTGCTAGAACCGACTTCTCCAAGTTGAGCAATATATTGGCTAATATGCTCCCAAGTAGATTGGTTATCATCACCGCTAAACTTGACAAAATCGGGA
The DNA here is from genome assembly GCF_016808335.1 of Panicum virgatum. Taxonomy (NCBI): domain Eukaryota; kingdom Viridiplantae; phylum Streptophyta; class Magnoliopsida; order Poales; family Poaceae; genus Panicum; species Panicum virgatum. The sequence continues at coordinate 8,993,673 of NC_053146.1, forward strand.
ACACGCCAACCAGTGGGGTAGGGAATCAAATCAAAAGCATCGACATACAGCCTACGATATAGCCGACTCCTACCCGCAACAAAGCCCGATTTTTCTTTAAACATATCGGCTAGATCCTCTTTCATTCTAGCAAGATCGGCCTCATATTTACCCGTGGTTGTTTGGCCTAAACGATGTGTCGTAGGATCAGTAGTGGACATCGTTTGTGCGGCATACTGCGGATTGGCCCTAAACCAATCATCCCAAACATCCTTGGGCAACAGTGGAGGAAAAGGTGGTTTACCGTATGACTTCGTCGTATACGGCGGCACAAACTCCGCCAATTCTCGCTCCAGGCTATAATAAGCCAAAACAGGAGGAGACGTGACTTGTGGCTGTGACGCAGAACCGAGCACCATGGCACCGGTCTGACCGGTCCGCCCGCCGGGGCACCGGTCTGACCGGTCGGTGCGACCGATCTGACCGGTTCGGCCCTGGACGGCCGAACTGAGCCCGGCGGGGGTGTTTGTCCCACGAAGTAATTCGGCGGCATACCATACTGATAATTCTCTGCTAGTGCGGCTGAAAGACTAGGTTAGGAGGAAAAGTGGAATAATCATTGACAGTCTTCTTCCCCTTGTTTTGCATACTCAAGTTGATAAGCATATCTTGTGTAAACTTTTGCGACTGCTCGAATTGACTCAGAAAGGCATCGTCAAACTGCTTGATAGAATTGAAGGTAAAACTTACTTCGCTAAGAGTGGAAGCAAATGAAGCAGCAGCTGTAGCCATAGTAGATGGGTTCGGTGGCGGTGTGAACGTAGGCATCTTGAACTCTTCCTTCTTGAACACGCCTTGCCGAGTCTTCCCGAAGTATGCAAGCAATCTATTCTTGGCATCCTCTTGTTCCTTCTGGAACGCAGCCTCGAATTTCTTGCGCGTCTCCTCAGGTATGTTTTCATACTTGATGTCGATGGGAGTCGCATCTACCTTGGGGTCAACCTTATCACCGGCCATTGCGCCCGATGAACCCAGATCTTTCCCCAGTAGAGTCGCCAAAAAGTATGTTAACGCAAGATTGGTCAACACACAAGTGCTAGAACGCGCAGGATCGCAACGATTGCAACCGGACGAAGTCCCCAGGCGACCGGTCAGACCGGTCGCGCCAACCGGTCAGACCGGTTGGGCGCAGAGAGCTTCGCGAAGACCTAAAACCTCAAGCTCGGGAGGGACCCCGTCGGAGCTCGAAGATCTAGGGTTGTCTTGAGGTCGGCAAGCCACCCAAGACGCCCTTGAATGCCGTCGAGACGAGCAAAGAACAGCACGAGGTTGAAAAGCTAGGATTTGGAGAAAAATAGAAAAATAGTAGATTGATTGATTCGATTGGGTAGAAGGACCTCAATCGGCCGTGGTCTTTATATTTATAGGCCGGGGAAGACATACCCCTTCCAAATTGAGTTACAAATGGATTTCATAATTCAAACCCTAATTCTACTCGGACTGCACAGGACCAGACCGGTCTGACCAGTCGGCCCGACCGGTCAGACCGGTCGGCCTTCGGCAATGCCAAATTTGGCTGCCAACAGGATCATGTATCATGATTCAAAATTTTCTTGCCGTCGGTGAAAGCAGGAGCACCAGCTCTGGTAGCCCTGGTCGCTAAAGGGCGCGTAAGACGCAGACAGTCGCCGATGCTCTGAACAATAGGAGCTGATTCAGGCAAATCAGCGGGGGAGATAGGGGGCGCTCCCGGTGCAGGCGATGCAATGAGCCGAATACCTGCTTCTTTGTGAGGCAGTGAACGACGACTTGGCCCTGCAGCACGATGTCGACTTCTTCACATGGACTGCAGCCTGAAATATGTCAGCCCCCAGACCTGCACATCACCTACGTACCTCGATCAGTAAGCACCAGCCTCAAAGTCCAGCAGAGTGGATAAGCCTCCGCACACAGACAATAACGACCCGTAGGAGGCGCTTGCTGTTTACATGACCGATCGAGTATGGACAATGTCTGAAAGAAATATGGCTCAAATCACTCAGGTGAGTGATAGCTTTTCCCTAAGAATAAAACATACACAACACACTACATCATCGTTGCCTAGCGTGGAAGCAAAACTGCCCACAGCTCCAACAATGCCGGCCGTGACAAAAGCAGCATAGCAGCCAGTCAAACGTGCAGGAGCGCTATGATGGATCATCCATAGCAAACGGATCAGCATGCAATGCATGGTCAAAAAATCAGACTTCTCCAGGAAACAACAACAACAATTGTTCCAGCAGAGCCGTCTCAGCTTGACCTTTTGACTGGACGGACGTCAGAAAAAAAAAGTCAAGCCCATGATGCTCTAGGGGTTGCATCGTAGGCTCAAGATATTTGTCTCCTCCGATCCTCACGCCACAAATAATTAACACACCATGAAGATGGCGAAGCACACGGTCTTCCTCTTCCAGCTGATCATCAGTCTTAGCGTCGCGGTCGCCAGCGGCGGCGATGATGCCCGGTTCGCCTACCCGGGCTTCGCCGGCGCTAACCTCACCCTCGACGGCAACGCCACCGTCACGCCGGACGGGCTGCTGGTGCTCACCAGCCGCAAGACCAACCTCAAGGGCCACGCGTTCCACCCGGCCCCGCTGCCGTTCCGCGCGCCGTCGGGCAAGGCGCGCTCCTTCGCGGCCTCCTTCGTGTTCGCCATCGTCTCCGACTACACCGACTTCAGCGCCCACGGCATGGCCTTCGTCGTGGCCCCGAGCACGGGCTTCGCCGCCGCCGCGCTGCCGGCCGGGTACCTGGCCCTCCTCAACGTCCAGAACAACGGCAACGCGAGCAACCACCTCTTCGCCGTCGAGCTCGACACCACCCAGAACACCGACTTCCAGGACATCAACTCCAACCACGTCGGCATCGACGTCAACGACCTGCACTCGGTGCAATCCTACCCTACAGGCTACTACGACGCCGGCGTCTTCAGGAACCTGTCCCTCTTCAGCCGGGAGCCGATGCAGGTGTGGGTGGAGTACGACGGCGACACCGGCCGGATCGATGTGACCTTGGCACCCGCCGGAGTGGCCAAGCCGGCGAGGCCGCTGGTCTCGGCCACCTACGACCTCTCGCCGGTGCTCACGGAGGAATCATACGTCGGCTTCGCATCGGCGACCGGTGGGATCAACTCAAGACACTACGTGCTCGGCTGGAGCTTCGCCCTGGATGGTGGCCCTGCTCCAGCCATTGACATCACCAAGCTGCCTAAGCTACCTCGTTTTGGGCCCAAGCCTCGTTCAAAGCTCCTGGAGATCCTCCTGCCAATAGCCACCGCAGCGGTTGTCATCACTACCGCCACCGTCGCAGCTCTTCTCGTGCTGAGAAAGCTGAGGTACGCCGAGCTGCTTGAAGAGTGGGAGCTCGAGTTCGGCCCGCACCGGTTCGCGTTCAGGGATCTGTACCATGCAACTGACGGGTTCAAGACCAAGCATCTGCTTGGTGCTGGAGGATTCGGGAAGGTGTACAGAGGAGTTCTTGCCAAGTCTAAGATGGAGGTAGCTGTGAAGAGGATTTCTCACGAGTCAAGGCAAGGGATGAGGGAGTTCATCGCTGAGGTTGTCAGCATCGGCCGCCTTCGGCATCGTAACCTGGTACAACTACTTGGCTATTGTAGAAGAAAAGGGGAGCTCCTTCTGGTCTACGAGTACATGCCGAATGGCAGCCTGGATAAGTATCTCTACTGTGAAGAGAACAAGCCGATGCTTGGTTGGCCTCAAAGATTCAGTATCATCAAAGGTGTAGCGTCCGGCTTGCTCTACATCCACGACAAGTGGGAGAAGGTTGTGATTCACCGGGATATCAAGGCGAGCAACGTGCTCCTGGACAGCGAGATGAACGGGCGCCTTGGTGACTTTGGGCTTGCGAGGCTGTACGACCATGGCACCGACCCACAAACCACACACGTCGTCGGCACCATGGGCTACTTAGCTCCCGAGCTAGTACGCACCGGTAAGGCATCCAAGCTCACGGATGTGTTCGCGTTCGGTGCTTTCCTTCTTGAGATGGTTTGTGGGCGAAGGCCGGTGAACGCTGACGCTCAGGACAAGCAAGAAATGCTAGTGGACTGGGTTCTTGAGCACTTGCACAAAGGATCTCTCACCGAGACAGTGGACGCAAGGTTGCGAGGTCAGTACAATGTTGATGAGGCATGCCTAGTGCTCAAGCTAGGGTTGCTGTGCTCCCACCCTTACACGAACGTAAGGCCACACCTGCAGCAAGTCAAGCAGTACCTCGACGGAGCGACACCGCTGCCGGATCTGCAGGCCACCACGAATGTTGATGTGAGCTTTAGTACGATGGCTCTGATGCAGAACAATGAAGGGTTCGATTCGTATGTCATGTCCTTTCCATCATCAGCCGGAAGCGTTGACACTATGTCCTCCATCGCAGGTGGAAGATGAAATATGGATTGAGAGTACTGTGGACTTCCATATATTACGTTGAGATCATACTGCTTGCAGAAATTCAGTTAGCTATGTAAAATATCATGTAACAGAACATGAAAAAAGGTGAAGTGATTAATAGTACTATTTTGGAGTCATGTCCAACGGAGACATCCAGAGGCACCAGTGCGTTATCAAATCCTAAGGCGTGATAGTAATGTGAAGAGAGGCAGAGGGGAAAGTTGAAATTGATATGAGAGGAGGCAATAAAAAAGACGCTTGAAGGATGAAATGTACTGAAAGGTTTATCCTTGAATAATAGGATTGCATGGAAAACAGACGAGCCTGAAGCACTGAATGTGGACCTCTTGTTGGGTTTCAATTCTAACCTACCCCAACTTGCTCCTCGGAATGAAAATCTTTGTTGTTTTTGTTTCTGTTGATTAATATATAGTACTATTTAGCAGAGCAAAAAGCACACTCGTTTGAGGTATATGCCATGTGACAAAGGGGAGACTTCATTAATTAATTTGAAAACGAAACACAAACATCAAAGTCATGTCAGGCAGACAAGTAGTAATTCGATGGCATTATTGATGTCATTGACAGTTGAGAAGAGGAACGTAGAACAAGATATTCTACTTATTACTAGCTAGGTAGAATGCAAAGGCCATACATTGGTACCGAGGGCCGTGGAAATATTGCACAAAGAGATATTTAGTCAGAGATATTAGCAGAAGTTTCTTTCCATAAATCAATTGAAGGCATGGCGTCAAACCGACTGTTGTCCTGAAAAGGACAAATGAGGTTAAAGATTTTAAAAAACACTGTTTGATCCGTCTAAAAAATATTTGATTATTAGGTTCCACATACTAGACCAATATTATTGATGCTAAGGACAGCGTGTTGAAAGGGAGGCAGGATGATGCATGTACAAAGAGACAATTGAGCTAGGAAGACAAGGATGGCAACAGAAAGCATGGCCTAGAAAATAAGTCTGCTTTCGATGCTTCTAACACACCCCGTTTCCATGTGGTTGGGTCATGGGTGTTGGATGAAGTCTCCAGATATATACTTTTGTTTTTCTTGGCTGTAGTGTTGTCAAGTCTACATGTTAAGCGTATCCTACACGTCGTCCCAGCTTGATATGCCGTAACGACTAGGGCAAGAGGACATCGAGTCATTGACAATGCCTAGACCTTATATATATTTGCTTTGATGACTTGAAGAAGCGAGATATTTTTTGTTTTCCAAACTGTGATTGATTAGACCGATCGGTGGACTGGTGAGATGCTAATTGATATGCCATCTCTTTAGCAACCTGTCCTGAACCTATCCTTTTCAGTAGGTACATCATATTGACAATATAGTAATTTTGTAGGATTCGAACTTGAGATCTCTTACCTTGCGCACAGCTTTCTTGTCACCCCACCAGCACATGTGACTCTACATAGCATGCTTCATTTTGAACTAACCTGTGGAGTACCTTTTAGTCCGGATTGGTAACACCAACCGGGACTAAAGGGTCACCCTTGATGGGGTCTTGTGACTCCAATATTGACTAAAAACCCCTTCCGTCCCCTAGCAATTGGATTCGAGCACTGCTAGAAAATTCGACACTAGTACCGGGCGGGAACCCCGTGTTAGTACCGGTCTCCCGCCCGATACCGGCGCGTCGGTACTAAATGCGCCAGCATTTAGTACCGGTCGGAGCGACCGGTACTAAATAAAATATTTAGTACCGGTCGGTATTACCGACCGGTACTAAACTGTTCGTCGGTCGTCATGTGTAGCTTTTTCTTTCCTTTCCTTTTCTCAGTTTCTTTTCATTTTTTTTCTTTTCCACACGGCACCGACCACCACTCCATTCACAATCACAAGAATCACAAAAAATTCACAATCACATGAACTACTTACAAATTTCTCATGAATTAGTTACGAATTTTACAAGAATACATGAACCATAATCAAAAAAATTACATGAAAAACAATCCCCGCACCCCCGCGCGCCGGCGGCCGCCTGGGAAAGCCCCCTCGCGCCACCCGCGCACCGTCGGTAACCGGTGGTGTCGAGCCCTTCCTGGCCGGCGGCCTCCGCGCCACCCGCGCGCGGGCGGGGAAGGCCTCCGCGCCCCCCTGCGTCCCGAGGAGGCCACGCCGGCGCGGAGGAGGTGGAAGAAGGAAGAGAGAGGAGGTCGGCCGGCGTCCCACGTGGGGCTTCCATCTCCGCCGCGCGTCCCCACCGCCGTAGCTGGCCATGCCCGCGCACGTCTTCGTCGCCGCATCCTGGCCGCACGGGCCGCCGAGGCTTCTGCCTCCGCTGCCAGGCCATGCCCGCGCGGATCTCCACCGCCGTGGCTGAGCCCGCGAGCGTCTCGGCCGGCCAGGGGCGCTGCGCGCCGAGGGCACCGCCCGACGGGCTGCCGGCGCCCGCTTGCTCGAGGGAGCCAGAGAGGAGAGAAGGGAGAAGGACTCGAGAGAGAAGAGAAGGGAGAAGATAAGGGGAAAAGGAGAAGGGATGAAGAGATAAAGACCCGCTCGTCTGCGAGATTTTTTTGGCGTGGTCTGTTAGTACCGGTTGGAGGCTCCGCCCGGTACTAATAGGATATTTTTTGTACCGGGTGAAGCCTCTGCCCGGTATTAGTGCTGGCTGGTGGGCACTGTAACCTAGGCCCAGTACTAAAAGGCTCCAGGGACCGCTGTAGCCTAGGCCCGGTACTAAATGGGACGTTAGTACGGGACCAAAGTGCGCCCGGTACTAACTGCCGCGGACGAATGAGCCGTTTTCTAGCAGTGGAGACTAATGCCTAGATTAGTCCTGGATCCAACTGTGCTGGGGACAAATAGCAAGGACCAAATAAAGATCTGTAGTACTGCCAGTGGATGTGCTGTAAGTCCATACTCAGATAATTTTGTTGTAAGTCCTAAGTCCATCACAATAATATATATCTCTAGAGTAACTAGTAAACCACACGAAAAAGTTTGATGTTAAATTCATCACAAAGGCAATTCAGTCAAGCTTAATCAGTTATGTGGCAAAAGTAACTACAACGATATACCCAATATCTCTTTGAAACGTGGCACTTAAAATTATTATTCCTTCACATCCTAGATATACGTAATTTAGGACATTGACGCAGTCTACAAGGTAATATGATACCAATTTCTATAAAAAAATACTCATTGAAATATGAAATTTTTATATCATAACAGTATTTTTCGTTATAATAATTGTACTAATACCATCAAACTTTGATTGTACGCCCATTTAGTTATTTAGCTTCTGATGACCAAATATAAAAAAAACCTTGGACTTAGGACTAACATAAAACTACATATATTTATATTTTTTTAAAAAATACATATATTTTTGAAGTGTTATTTAAGTTCTTATTACTTATTTACTTTTTTGACCACTTAGCACATACATTTGTAGTGCTAAATATCACGCATCTAAGTCTAATCCCCTGATTTATGTACCAGTGGCATGGTCTCCGTCTTCTGCACGGAGGTACACCCGCTGCACACGGCTCCCCCATCAATCACTCTTGGACCCAGTAATATTATGATTTGGCGGGGCCTTGGATAATAATGCATTCCAGGAGTCATAGTAGGGGTCGTGCGTGATAGAGAGTGTTGAGCCTAACGTGCGACAGAAAATTGTTAGGTTTAGTCTTATATTGGAAATTGGTGTGGGAAAGCATTATATATATATATATATATATATATATATATATATATATATATATATATATATATATATATAATACGCAGTCGTCATCTATCATGCTAGTCTTTTACGTTGAATTAAACCCAAGATCTCCGTGGGCTATGAGAAGTGGACCCAAGCCAGATGATTGCTGACTCATATATTGTAAAAGTGAGCTAGGCCAAAAGGCTGCACTCCATTTCATCACTATGCCCATTTGCTTCACTCGCATTATAATCTGTACAATTTTTTGTTATGCCTTTGGTGCACTGCCTTGTTAGCTTCATACACACATATTCTTACAGCAGCTCTTAATTATGATCATCAGTATCAGATAAACTACACGCATAACAAGCAAGTTATCTCCCCCCTGAAAGGCTTGATATGCTCCGGTTGCTTCCCTTTGATTCGTGCGTTGACGTATCGTAGGTGGATGGTATCTGGTAGGTTGGCTGAAGCTCCGGCAATGCTACCTCTCCATCAAGGTACTGAGTGACTTGTCTAATGCTGGGTCTGGCGTCGACGAACGGGTGTGCACAAAGCAGCCCTAACTTGAGCACCACGGAGGCCTCGCCAATGTCGACGTCTCCTTGGAGCCTGGCGTCCACTGCCTCCGAGAGTGACCCGCTCTGCCAGTGATGGAGCACCCAGTCCACCAGCAAGACCTCGCCATCATCTTGCGCGACCGAGATGATGGGCCTCTGCCCACAAACCACCTCCAGGACGAAGATGCCAAAGGCGAAGATGTCGGTGCGAGGCGACGCTCTGCCCGTGCGCCCGAGCTCCGGGGCTATGTAGCCGATGGTGCCGACCACATGGGTGGTCTTGGGTTGGGATCCGTGGTCGTAGAGCCTCGCGAGGCCGAAGTCGCCGAGCCGGCCATTCATCTCGCCGTCGAGGAGGATGTTGCTCGCCTTGATGTCTCGGTGGACGACCACTTTCTCCCAGTCCTCGTGAAGGTACAGCAAGCCTGATGCCACGCCTTTGATGATCCGGATCCTCAAGGCCCAGTCCAGCTGTGGAGCGCGGAGATGCTGCCCCTCTTCTCGAGCGTGCAGGTACTTGTCGAGGCTCCAGTTGGGCATGAAGTCGTACACCAGCAGAAGCTCCCCTCTGCGCCGGCAGTACCCGAGCAGCTGCACGAGGTTCCGGTGCTGCAGGCGGCCGAGGCAGACGACCTCGGCGATGAACTCCTTGATGCCCTGCTGGGACTCGTGCGACACCCGCTTGACTGCGATCTCTGTCCTGGAGATCGGGAGCGCCCCCCTGTACACCCTTCCGAACCCTCCGATGCCGAGAAGGTTCGAGTCCTTGAAGCCTCCCGTGGCATGGAACAAATCCTTGTACGAGAACCTGTGCGGGCCGAACTCGAGCTCCCAGTCCTCGTGCACCTCGGCGTACCTCCGGTGTCTCCTCACCTCAAGGAAGATGGCCGCGGCGGCGGCGACGAGGAAGGCCGCGGTTGCTACCGGCAGGACGATCTCCAGGATCCTCGACCGGTCCTTGCTGGCAGCGCGAGGCAGCTTGGGTAGCTTGCCGACGTCGATCGCCGGCGCAGGACGGTCCATGCTGAAGCTCCAGCCAAGAACGTAGTGCCTCGATCTCAGGGTCCCGCCGGTCGCCGCGGAGAAGCCGACGAAGGCCGAGTCAGCCGCGACAACAGTCGAGAGGTTGCTCCTGGCTGACACCAGTGGCCGCGAAGGCTTGGGCACGCCGAGCGGAGCCATGGTGACGTCGATCCGTGCGGCCTCGGCGTCGTAGTCCACCCAGACCCGCATGGCCTCGCCGCTGATGAGGGTCAGGTTGCGGAAGCGGAGCTCGCCGCCGGCGCCGTCCTGGTCGTCATAGAAGCCGGCGGAGTTGGACTGCGCCGAGTGGAGGCTGTTGACGTCGACGCCGACGTGGTTGTCGTTGATGTCGCGGAACTCGTCGTTCTGCATGGTGTCGAGCTCGATGGCGAGGAGGCGGTTGCGGGGGTCCCCGTCGCTCGTGACGTTGAGGAGGCCCAGGTACCCGCTGGGCAGGGCGGCGGAGAAGTCGGTGCCGGCGGCGACCACGAACGCCATGCCGTGGGCGCTGAGCCCGGCGTGGTCGGACAGGATGCCGAACACGAAGGAGGTGGAGAAGGACCGCGCGCGCGCGGCCGCCCCGCCACCGCGGAGCAGGCGCACCGGCGACGGGTGGAACGCGTGCCCCTTGCGCTGGAGCGTCCCGTTGGTCAGCTCGAGCATGCCGTCCGGCGTGATCGCCGCGACGCCGTCCGTCGACAGCCTCGCGCCGGCGAAGCCCGAGTAGACGAACTGGTCGTCGTCGCCGGAGCACCGCGTGACAACGAGGTGGAGGAGGAGGTGTAGTAGTACAAGGTGCATGGTTGCTCTAGGTTCTGGCTATTGCTTTGGATTGTGACGCCCTATCCGACTAACGGCCGGGGAATCGGAGATGCAAGTGTACATGGTAACCCCCACAGCAGTAGTCATCAGTATGACTTCAACTGTGTGGCCCAACTTTGACCATACTAGATACAGTTCTCTGACTGAGTCTTAGGCTGTCCGCACTGGGGACGTAAACCGTCCTCCAGTGCGCGATAGCGTAAAGGGCTGCTGCAGCGGCGTACTGCAAGCGGTCCATTAGGCTTGCGGACGAGCGGAGGTGCGCCAAATCAAGCGCAATCCAGGGCGTCCGCAATGGCTCGCGCTGGCCCCACCTCTCTTCCGCGAGCAACAGCCCCGCTGCTCCTGCGCTCCTCCGCCGCGTGGCCACAGCTGCTCGCCGCCGCTCTTGCTCAACCGCACCGGCCCGAGCTGGCCATAGACGTGATGGCCTCCTCCAAATCGTGACCACTTGCTTTCCAGCCCGAGCTCGAGCGGAGCCGTCCGCACGCCGCGCAGCTGCTCGCCGTCGCACCCCTGCCCGTGTGCGCCGCCGCAAGCCACACCGCCACGCCAAGCGTGGAGGTCGCTCGAGCAGGGGCCGGCGCAGCCGGGAAGGGAGAGAAGGGGAGGGAGAGGCCGGCCGCCTCCGAGATCTCCGCGCGGGGTGGAGCCGAGGTGAGCTCGGCTGCGGCCCGTGCTCCTCCAATTTGCCGTCGTAGAGGGGGGAGAAAGGGGCCAGGGCCGTCGGGGATGGGGCTCTGCTCCTCGCCTCCACAAGGCCTCGCCGGCGCAGAGAGGAGAGGGAGCAACCGAGCTCGAGCCTAGTTGTGCCGCCGGCGCTCCGCCCGCCGCGGCCGCTCCACCACGGCGCGCGCGGCCCACCCCGTCGTGCCCGCTCCACCACGTCGCGCCGCACCACCGTGGGCCGCGCGCGGCCCACCCCGCCTTGGCCCACGCGGCCGCGTAATGGCCGTGTCGTGGCCGCGCCGCCGCTCCACGTGTGGCTCGCCCCGCTGCGCCGCCCGCCGATGGAGAGAGCAGCGAGGGGGCACACCTCCTGTGAGCTCCGTCCCGACGCGGCCAGCGGCGAGGCCTCGACGCAGATTGGGGGCCCTGCTCCGCCCTCCCGCGAGCCGAGCTCGGCCGCAGCGCCTCCGAGCTCGCCGCGCAGCTTGTCGAGGCGCCAGCCGCACCCGCTGTGCCCCTGCAGACGAGCGGCGGGCCTGGATCCGGCCGGATCGAGGCCGCGGACGGGCGGCACGGTGAGGGATCTGGCCCTCGGGTCCTCTGCGCCAGCCTCAGCCTAGGAGCTGCCGCCTCCACGCCGCCACCCACCGCTGACGAGGGATGCCGGAGGAGGGGTGCGTCGGCGAGGAAGGCCGGAGGAGGGGCGCGCCGGCGCTGCCACCGGCCGGGGGAGAGAGAAGGGAGGAGATAGAGAGTGGGTGGGGTGGTGGGTGTAAAAAATTTATTAGTGTATGACTTATGGGCCCCGCATGGTGGTAGTTGGTATAGAGGGAAGATATAGAGGATGCATGGGTGCGGAGAAACTGAAGATAGAGGAGAGAATCTTGATGACCAGACAGAAATATTTTTTTTAGAGGAAGGAAATAGAGTACCGCGAGTGCAGATAGCCTTAGGCTGTGTTTAGGCTATCTGCAGTGGGTGCGGTAACCCATCCGCAACGCCATCCTGCAGTACCACAATACCGAAAAAATTGCTGCCGTGGGTGCGCTACACAGGTACGCTAAAGCAGCGGACGGCCTCCGCTCCGCCAAATACCGCGCGGTACGGACGGGCCGCTATCGGAAGCCGCGAGGGACCCCGTGTCCTTCACGCGCACGTCCCCAACCGCCGCCGCCGCCGCTTGGCTCCGCCGCTGCGCTCCACCGTCGCGCAGACCCGCTTGGCTCCCGCCTGCCGCGCCAGGGACGGCCGTCGCGCCGCGCCTTGGTCGCCCGCCGCAGCCCCCCTATATAAGCATCCGACCCCATTCCCTCCTCATTTGAGCCCGAAAATTCCACCAAAAATCCAGAAAAAAAGAGAGGGGTGAGGAGAAGGAAAGCGGCGAAGCCCTGCCGGATTCCGCACTTGTGATCTGCAGGTTAGTACATTTAGTTTATGTATTTTTTCATTGGTATTGTAGAGTAATTTAATTTAATTAGTGTTATAGTAGAACCATTTAAGTAGGAGTTTAATGATACTTTAGTTACGTAGTAGTAAATTAGTTTAGAAAATTAGTACTACGCATTTATTATTACAATTGCAGTACAATTAGAGACGTGTTTATAAATTAATTACGATTTAGAATAGAATTTGGCATATGCAGTATAGAATTTGAGTGTCATCACGTAGTTATGAATACTTATACGTTGTAGTTGAATTCCATACTTAGTTTTTACGGATTATTGAATAAGATAGTGAAGTAAAGAGTATAACTCGATAAGTATTCTGTGATATACAGATATGTCGAGCAAGATGCAGTTTCAAGTATTTTATGGTGACTACAATATTTTGTATGGGCCAAATGGAGTAGACCTTTATGCCTTTAAGTGCACATCTAGCGCCATAGATAAACCTTTGGAAATGAGTTTTGGTTCGATATGTAAGTGGCTGCAGCGTGGGTCCAGTCTCCTGTTAATTGGGAGGTAGAAAGTGATTTATGGGAATTGATGATGATACACAGCATTGATGACTGGCAGAAGTACATGCAAGCAGCTCTAGAGCGTGGGTGGCCTCTGGCCATTCTTGTTCAAATCCGAAAGAAGACACAAAATGAAATCCAATATGGTGCAGATCAAGCAACTCCGAGTATTCGAAGAGAGACCAATTATGTTGAGCAAGATGAGTCAGAAGAGATAGAGAACCAAAACATGAGACCACAGGGCCTTGTTGATGAGGGAGAGAGGATACATAGCATTGTGGACGAGATGGAGGCAGAAGACCAAACCGCAATAGAGATGGAAGAATATGAGTGCTCATCTGATGACGAGCAGTACTCATTGCCAAAAGAGTGGAAGGAGCATGGTTTTGGCAGTCATGTCGCAGAAGACGTACGAAATCAGGAGTGGGAGTACAGAGGGAATGAGGTAGTGTAAGGTGCAACATATCCAAACATTGAAGTCGTAAAAAATGCTGTGAGACTATGGGCAATATCATTGAAACGAGAATTCAGAGTCGTAAAGTCTGGCAGTAAAGAATATGAGGTGAAGTGTGTGAATGATGGATGTCCATGGCGAGTAGATGCATTCAAGGGAAAATGGAAGTCGAACTGGAAATATTCCATTGTGACAGAGCACACTTGTTTACTGTCAGAAGTTCTTCCCTCGCATCGCAATATATCATGCGACTTTGTTGCAAAGCAAATATATGGGTTGATTATGGACAACCTAAATTATGAGCCAAAAATGATTGTTCGACACATTGAGCAGACTTACCAGTACGCCATTAGTTATTTGAAGGCATGGCGGGCTAAACAAAGGGTGTTCGAGATGCGGTTCGGCACATACGAGGCATCATATGATAACCTACCTCGTATGTTATCCCACGTTGCTGATAGAAATCCTGAAAGCTTTTATGACACATACCTCGTACCAGCCGTGACTAGGGGGGCAAAGAATTATGCAATGAGCCTTCTTTTGCATAGGTGCTTGTGTTAGAGCATTTCAGTGTTGTCTTCCGGTGATTTGCATTGATGACACATTTCTGACTGGAAGGTTGTAAGGATCACTGGGGTGTCCGACCCTAGAGGGGGAGGGGGTGAATAGGGTCGCTAATCGCTTTTTAACCTAGGGCTCAAACTACTTGCATAAGATAAACCTAACACGTCCTACGCATGCTAGTTATGACTAAGGTTTATCTATGCTACTCTCTACTTACCCCTAAAAAGACTTGCAACCTAGCTAATCCTAATCAAACTAACTAGGAAAGTAAAGGAATGCAAGGTAGAGTAAGTGCGGAAACGTAATGCGGTAAGTAAAGAGGTAAGTGCAAGAGAGATGCAAACTCCCGAGTAGACACGGTCATGTAACGTGGTTCGGCATAAACGCCTACGTCCACGGGACACCGAGGCTCTTCCGATCACCGTCTTGCACTACGCCACCAATGGCGATGCCGGCAAGCAAAGGCAAGTGCCCACAAGACACCGAGTCTCGTGCACCGCCACCGTCTCTCTCGGTCACCCGGCCGAAATCCACTACGGAGCTTCTCCACCAAGGAGGGGGCCTCCTCTTCCCCCGCACAAAGTGTCGTTGCCACTCCACACCAAGACAGAGGGTCACACGACGGATCACAAGTTGCTTGCCGCAGCAAGACTTCTCTCAAGGGAGCTCTCGCAAGAACTAATCCCTATAACAAGCACTAAGCACTCTCACAAGTGTGCTTAAGCCTATATGATGTACAATGAAGCTCTATGGTGGTTGGAGATGTTCTTGGGTGTGTTTGGGATGTTCAGCAACTCCAGCACACTTCAAATGGCCGGGGTGAGGCGTATATATAGGCCACCAAGTCTTGTAGCCGTTGCTCCAACGGTCAGCTGAAAATCTGCTACCACCGGAAGAACCGATGCCTCTTGGCAGGGTAGCGTCGGTTCATCCGGTCACTCACAACATGAAGTAGCCGTTGAAGTCCTGACAGCTGACGCAGAGACCACCGGTTGAACCGATGCAATGCACCGATGCCTCACCGGTTCAACCGGTGCTGAAAGAATCTTCTCCTGGATGCTGACGTCATTACACCGGTGGTATGCACCGATGCACCGTCGGTTGAACCGGTGCTGAAGAAACTTCTTCTGGGCACTTGACATCGTCTCTGGTACAAAGGACGGCCATTGCACCGATGCCCTATTTTGGACCGTCGGTTCAACCGGTGCCTATAGGCTGACTTGGCTTCGATTCCCTTCTGCACCAAAGTATCAAGGCGTCGGTTCTTCCGACTACCATCGGATGCTCCGATGCCCTGGCGTCGGTTCTTCCGGTGCTCCTGAATCGAAGAGTTTTCAGGGCTCTGCCCTGAGAGCCGCGAGGGGCGGCTCCCCCTCGACCCCCGTCCGCTAACCGGGTAGCGGAACCCCCGTAGGGGCAGTCCATCGGGCCTTGCTACGCCTATCTTCTCTTTCTCTTTGTCATCACTTGAACCTAAAAGCCTGAGAATGATTATCTTAACAATCATATTAGTCCAAGTGTTGTGTTGTCATTCGATCACCAAAATCACTCGAAATGGCATCAATGGTGCCATGTTCGTTACAAAGGTATAAAGGTCAGATACTCACCGCAATCGGGGTAGATTGCAACAACCAAATAGTTCCGCTCGCATTTGCATTTGTTGAGAATGAGAACTTAGACAGTTGGTATTGGTTACTTGAACGAGTGAAGGTTTATGTTGTTGCTGCACGTCCAGATGTGTGCCTTATTAGTGATAGGCATGTAGGTCTGCTGCAATCAATACTGAAATTGCAACGTGGAACTGCGACAATGCCTCCATTGTGGCCCGATGTCCAAAACAGGTGGTGCATTAGGCATATGGGTGCAAACTTCTATGACCACTTCAAGAACAGGGATCTTAAGAATCTGTTTAAGAGGTTGTGCACCCAAAATCAACAGAGAAAATTTAATGCATTATGCTTGATCAGTTGACTGCAGAGCTAGTGAAGGTAAGGGCATCAGGAACAGGCACGAGTCAGGCTGCAGAGGCTAGGGATTCAATTGAGAAGCCATTTTCACACTGGATTCGAGGTGCACCTAAGGAGAAATGGTCATTCCTTTATGATACCAACGGAATACGGTTTGGTATTCAGACAACGAACTATGCAGAGTGTTTCAATATGGTTATGCGACGGCTGCATGAAGACCCTATAGCTGGGGTGAGGCGGTACTTGCAGCCACTTACCGTGGACTCTGCGACGGCTGCATGAAGACACATGGGAACGCTATCCTGGCAGGGTGCCCACTACTGCTACAGCTTTAGTCGTACGAGAGGCTAGCCGTTGGTCGGCCCATGGTCAGCCACGAGCCTTACCACGGGGCCATGTACGGCGACGAGGAGGACGAGAGGCCCACTATGGGAACTATCTGGATCTGGTGTCAGGTTCGTTCGCAACAAATCTAATTTTGTTATTCATTGTTACATGATGCATTAGCGCACTTTTAATTTTACTTATTCGGAATACAGAGGTCCTGGGCGCATGCGCAGGTTAGACGTGCATATCCTGAGTTTGTTTCAGAGCTCGACATGCTGACGCCCGAGGATGTTGTCTGGGAGCCTTAGAGCCCAGAGGCTGTGGCTACCCGTGCACCAGCAAGCCTGTCTTCGCACTGCTCCGCGAATGCGAGCCTGTGGCTTACTACAGCTGTCCTGGTTTATGACATCATGGTTGAGGCATATTGCCCCTGGAGAGTCAGGAGACAGTTTGGGCAGCGCCAGGAGTTTCCGGTGCCCACCGCGTTGGAGCGTGTCAGTCGCCAGGACCACAGGTAATTATGAATGAACTTGGCTCATACATTCGTGTCAAATCTAACGATTCTTCGTGGTCCACTTTTGTAGGTTGTCAAGGAGTGGCTTGCCGTGCTCTGATGATTGGCTCACCAAGATGCAGCCGTGGGTGGACCAATGGGAACAGGCAGACGAGCACTTGGTCCATCCAACAGGACCACACACAGACAGCTCCTTTAGGGCTTATCTCACCTGGTACTTACCCCGGACTCGGGCTCGTCTAGTTTATGTTGACACTCACCCGCAGCCACACCAGGCGAGGCTTCAGGATGGCTATGCCCGGCACCACGTGGAGGCACTAGCTGGCACGGTGAGTCTCTTGATCTTTTTTGCAAATATATATATTAATATTCATAAGATAATTCATGTGTTTCTAACTGTTCCTTTACTAAATGGATGCAGTTTCGCCTTTGCAACATGATGGAGACGGACTGCTCGACTTACCTGACGAGGGTATGTGCCGGATCCCTAATGATCCAGTTTGAGTAGACAGAGGCATGGTCGAGGCAGCGTGACCAGTTGCGTCAGATAGTGCACAACTTGGGAAGCCGTGTGCAGTACGAAGACAGCCACAGGTCGTCGCAGGCCTCGTCGTCGTTCCCGTGTCCGTCGACCGTGCACGGGCTGACGTCGCAGTTCTTCCCAAGTGCAGGTAACGTACATATCTTTTTAAAATTAGATCAAGTGTTCCTACATATTTACTAATATCACAAACAGGATACGATCCAGCTACTGCGTTCGGCCATACTGGAATGTTTAGAGGGACAGCACCAGTTGGCGGACCGTATCCAGGGATGGTACCGGTGCCACAGATACCGGCCTACACAGGTTAGTTTATGTTTTGTATTTCGGTTTCTACATGTCATGACGAAAGACACGAGCATACGCTAACATCCGCATTTTATGCGTAGGATTCTACCCCGATGCGGGCGCCGGACCTTCTTTTTCCTCCTTTCGACCAGATAACGAGGGCTTCACCTTAGACGACCTCGACAGCTTGACTCTAGAAGAGCCTGCCGCGCAAGGTGACCCCGATGTCTTGGGGTATTCACAGCTAGGAGGAGCACCACTTGGGATCTCTCAGCAGCAGACACCGCAACCCCTTTCACGTCCTGAGCGACAGGTGAGGTCTCCGGATGTTCTCACCTACTCCGAGGGCCATGTCCGTGCCCAGCAGAGGGCTAAGAGGGTCCGACGCCCTAGGGGTGGTTAGATATATCTGATGTTTGTATCTCTGATGTTTATTTGAAATGAGATAGTTGTGGACCGCTTATTTGTATCCGATGTTTATGATTGTGCTAGTTTACTTGTCATTTGTTTCTATAGATACTATTGATGTGAACTTGTTATGTTTGTGGGTTCCATAATACTCGTGAAATAAGGGAAGCTCTTGCGAATTTTTTCCGTGATTTAATGAAGGACAAGTTATGTGCGGTAGGAGTTAGCGGCCGAGATCCCGCCGACGATGATGACGACTACACGCTCGAATAGCTCAAAATAGGAACCATAGTGTATCTAGCTGCGAGTACGATATCACAGGTTGCCACTGCTCAGCACGGCGATCACGGGTTTCCCAAATGTCGCATTCTTTGCCCAGACATACGTGACAAAAGACAACAACCCAATAGCAGTGCCATTCCACCATTTCAAAAAGATGTGACAACACGGCAACCACACCAGCTCACCTTCAAAGCAGTCTCTCTAGCGAGGACGACGGACCTGTCATTCTACAACGAAGGTCTGTGGTGTGTAGTGGGGAAGGCGGCATCTAGGTGCGATCGACCGAGCAGCAGCAATGCAGTGATGTGAGTCTGCATGCACAGAGATGCATCGAGTAGTCATTTCGAGAATCGAATCTAACATTTTCAGTGTTAGGTCAGCTAGCCTCTTCACTGTGTTGTCATGTAGGCTTTTTAGTCACATTTACACTCCACACTCCGGGTATCAGACATTTGTGCGCCTATAAATACTCTGAAGTTTGTGAACTCCCAGCAGCACTCAAACACCAAAGCTCATTGTATACCCAATGTCTGGAGGTGGGTCTAGCGGGAAGAATTACTACGGTTTTGGGAAAGAAAAAGGGGGAAGAAAGGGAGACCCCATAATATGGGAGGGGTCTCTTGGACCTGATTCCTTTCCGGAACCAGTGTTTGAGTTTCCGCCACAGCACAAGAGTGAATTTACCAATGAAACTCCTCTTCGACAATACGATAACTGTAGAGAACCGTGGCCAAAATACAGACATGGTGAGGACTGCTTAGTGCAGATGTGCATCGACGGGATGGATGGCGGTCGGCGTTTCTTTAAATGTCCACACGCATGGGTAATACTCGGTTGTTTCATTTCTTTATCTTCAATGAGACACCTTACATGAAATTTGTTTTGCAGTCTTTCGATGCTCCAGAAAACTGTGGTTTTACTAGGTGGGTCGATCCTGCACCAATTGATTCTGTTCAGGAGTTCATCGAGTACCTCCAGATAAAAATCTTTGATCTGGAATGCAAGGTGAACCATTATGAGGAAGTGAGCGAGGGTAACAAAGACGACGAAGATGATGATACTAGCAATGCTGCCGGTTCACAGGATGAACCATGCACTATTCCTTACTACAACTGTCCTTGTCACAAGAAGAAGGGCCCTGCGCCTCCGGCACCACCGCCTGCACCGCCTGCAATGGGTGGATACTGCGGAGAAGGCTCAACGCAGTTTGCTACGTGGGGTACGGCTACTAGGACTACCCTAGTGCTAGTGACATGCTGCATCGTTGTGTTTGTTGTGTTTTTTTAATTACCTAAGGCATGTTTGGTTAGTCCGGAATCTGTTTACCGTAGTTTGCAACGGGTTCCGCCATGCCACTGCATGTGTGATGTGTGTTTCATTATCGTTGTATTATGATGTAAAATTTGATGGTTCACATTATGTAATGCATTTCTTAGTTCTTATTTCTTATCGTTATATTAATTAAATGTGTACTTTTTAGTATTCTAGTGACATGAAAAGCTCCGAAAATATTAAGGACAAGTTCAAACATTTCATAGATTCCTGACTACAACTGCAAATTAATGGTAAAAGTTACAACACACAGAGTCAAGCTCTCAACTGAAAACATAAACAACTAATTGCAGTGGCATGTGCACGCGACAAGATAATTTCTTGTTGCATCTAAACCTACCATGTCTTATGGAATGTAAAATGCCAGGATTACATGGTACTACTCTACTGAGTTCATCGATGATATTTGCCCTTTCTAATTGCTTCGGGCCCGGCTTCCTTCACACGGCGTGCCCTCTCTCGCTTTCTCTCTCTGTCAGCTTCACGTTCGGCCACCGCCTTATGATCCACGTCCTCCATCCTCTTGCGGATCTCTTCTTGCTCTTTCTTGCGCTTCTCCTCTTGCTGTTCCTCGTGCTTCATTCGGCGCCAACGTTCTGCAGCCCACCTTGCTTGTTGTTCCACAAAGTCCTTTGCCTGCTGCGACTGCACGGTGTCGAACCACTGCATAAAATCACAAAGAGGCGGAGGGGACTTTGTCCAACAAAAGTTAGAATCATAACTCAATGTTAGGTCACAAAGAAAAATAGCGTATGTTGTCCTGCTACCTTGGCCCGATCTTTGCCGTATCGCTTAGGTGGATCATATTCGTAGTTCTCACACATAAAGAACCTCATGCCGTAGTCATCTCCTAAAACCTCAGATTGCATGAACTTGCATAACGAACCGCAGAAGCACATTGACACATCAATTCCTTCAGGTACGGTGGCTACACACTTGCTCCACGGAATGTAGGTTGATCCTGTCAAAGACATTGGCGCTATAGTGTGGTGCCCCAAAAGACGAACAATGATTTAAATAATGCACATATCGTATACCAAATCGATACGTGAAAATATAGGTACTGTCATAATTCTATTGTCTTATGCTGCAATATCAATAAGGTACTGTCATAATTCTATTCTAATGCATAATTAATTTAAAAAAAAGTCTGTAATAGTACTCAAATTATAATACTAAACGGGTGTTCTAAAGCACCAAATCTAATTCAGCTAATCCGCTAATTAAATTAAATTGTTATACAATATCAACGGATTCATATGGAAGTTACCGGTAGATCACAAGTGCGGAATTCGGCAGAGTTTCGCCGCTTTTCTTTTCCTCACCCCTCTCTTTTTTCTGAATTTTTAGGCTCAAATGATAAGGAAATGGCGGCTAGAGCTTATATAGGGGTGAGGGGACCCTGTCGCCCTTGGGGTGGGCGACAGACCCCGTTTCATTTTTTCGGACATGGACCTCGTTGCAAATTTGAAGAAAAAAATTATATTTAGCGTATGTCGCCCCCCCCATAGGGCGATCGGGAGTATTTTTGAAAATTTTCAAAACGGACATATATTTTTGAAATTTTGATTTTTTTTTAAATATAAAAAAGAAAAAAGTCCGCTGCATGAGCCCCCGCGTGCGGCCCTCTTGGGCTGGCTTGGGCCGCGCGAGCACCTGCCGCGAAGCCCGCCGCACTGCATGCTGGCAGCTGCGCCGGCCGGCCAACTGCCCTCGCCTTGGTGTCTCGCGCCGCGTGCGCAACGCGCGTTGCGCTCCACGCCACGTGGCTTCACCAAAATCTCCTGCGCAGAAACAGAACAAGAAAGAGGGAAAAGGGTAAGAACAAAATCAAGATTTTAAACACATATTATTCCCTCAAACCTCTATGGATTCTAACCAAACTTGAACTGTAATAGATCCAAAAGTAAGTTATGAAAAGATCAAGTAAATCTCGTAAATTAAAAATTATTTATAAAACACCCGAAAAATGGAGAAAAAGATAAATACTTGCGATGCCCACGAGAGACACGAAATTGATGATTGGATTACTTCGTGTGGTCCGGCCACTCTTGAGCATATACAAAACTAAAATGGTAAAAATCAAATTAAAGATTTAATCTCGTATTGTGCTCTGCACGACACAAAAAAATTCTCTCTAAAACTTCAAAGAATCTCTCGCAAACAAATTAGAAGACTTTCACCCAAAAGAGATGCTCAGAGGTGGCTGCCCTAATACTCCACCACATATGTACTAGTGTTTTGCGCGCGCTCATGCGCGCGGCAAAGAACAGTGCCCATACGCACGGCAAAGAACAGTGCTTGAAAAGTTGTTGCGATAGAAAGGAGAATAAGATTATGGTACAAAATTATATTACATCATAGATTAAAGTCACACCAACGAAATAGTCATTAGTCTGCATATATTACACGAGGCTTCGACACTATAAGTACTACTTTAAAATTTGCGTTCTTAATTTGATGTGCACGGCGCAGGTCATAATTTGATGTTGCCCTCCATCTGTGCAATGTTCTGTACATGTACGTATGAAAGTGATATCTTGCCTTGTCTGATGCATTATTTGTTAGTAAAGACATTGGAGGCAATACTTGTGTTGAAATTCATTTAAAAAAGAATGTGATAAAGTTGTATGTATCTGAACGCAGCAAGTCGTGAAGAGCAAGAACCAACAATTCGACTTCCACGAAACAGACGACAAAAGAAGAAGAAAGATGGAGAGGACGGGAGGAAGGCAAACTTACCCCGGATCGAAGGGGAAAACAGCAGCACAGCAAAAGAGGGTCAATGAATCAGCTCCAGGTAGTATTATTTATTCCAAAATACTCGCAAACAACCGTGTTTGGTTAGGTTGATGAAAAAATTTGGTGGATCTTTTTGCACCTTTGACCATTTATTGATAGTATTAAATAAAATCTAATTACAAAACCACCTACAAAACCTCTTGGCAAATTTACGAGATGAAGCTAATGAGACTTTTGACCGCATGGCAAGAGGATGGTACTGTAACATTACTGTAGCAAATCATCAATTAATTACTTTTATTAGATTCGTCGCGAAAAGTTACACCCATCTCTAAAATTTTTTTGCAAATAGACTTCATTTAGTACTGCATGCGGGTAAGATTCTCTTTTCACGGAAAAAAATTGTAGAAAAAACCAACACCGCGAAAGAGCTACGGCGAAGCAGTATGCATCAGCACCACTGCAGCAGAGGAAGCCAGTAAGCCACGCCACCGAAGGCTGCCCACGCGTCGGGGCAGCGCAAAGCAGCTAGACAGGCGGCTGCGTGTCCTGCAGGCTGCACACGCGTCGGAGCAGCGCAAAGCAGCCGGTGGCTGCGTGTCCTGCAGAACTGCACAAAGCCAGCGAGGCAAACCACACGATAGCCATCGCAGGGCCCAGGTATTTTGGGGCGACGTGGCCGGGCTGGCCCCGCGCCTCCCCGTCCCGATTGTAACTTTAGATAGGTGACTAGCAAATGACTAAAATGTTCTTCCATCGAATATACAATCCAAATAGTCTTTATTGATAAAATCACTCAACTTTTTACTGGAGCATCAATACAACCTGCTGGCTTCATAACTTTGTTTCGTCTCGACGCAAGCTGCGTGAATATGCCACGTGCCCTGCTCATCACCATCTAGCCTATGGACGCGTCCCCGATTTTGACCCGAACCGGCAAATATGTTATTTCCGATGTCTACGCGTGTCCGGCCTCTTCCAAGTTTTGATGCCTTCAAATCTTTCGCGCTCCCACCACACGGGCAGCCTACTCAAGGTTACTATCGTCTTTCTTCTTGATTTGATTGACACCGCTTTCATCACCATCTCACCCTCCATGTACTGTTTTCTCTGATCGTTAACAATGTGGATCGTTCATGACTATATGTACTCATCAAGTCTCCAAGGGGTAAGTCTTTATTTGTCCTTCACCACTGCATGATGCATCGGCGCCAAACTCTTGCTTGCTTGTCATCATCCATCGCACCTGAGCTGGAGCTTGCTCTTCACCATGTGCCGTCGGCCATCACATCGCATCATACACCTGTACGTTACGAGCTAAGAAATATATCAAATTTATATAATATTGTTAATCAGCCTTCGAAAAGGGTGACCACTGTTAGCCCAGTGTAAAAACATATATTATGTACTGTTGTTATCCTCTTCATCAGGCGGTTTGAGTGAACTGCATGCTTGCTCCTCTCGGCTTCATCTCCTTGTTATATCTCTTGTAAACATCATTTTAATTGCCCCCAACGAGCTAGCGCCGAATTAATTGCCTTACACATCACCATTCTGTCTGTACAGTGGACTCTGATCGAGTCTTCGCTGTCAACATAATTTCTAATTTTTAATTATGAGAAAAGCTTATCGGCGATGGAGATATTATCAGAAATGGGGTTGAATCCGACTTAACTTTACTAAAATCACCCTAAAAACGCAAACACATATTAGGCAACTGAGCCCACGCAGGCCTAAAGCCTCCTTCCAATTTGGAAGAAAGTAAAGGACTCAAAGAAGCCCAGCACGCGGCCCATCCGCACCCCCCTCGGACCCGCGGTGTTATCTCCGTCTCGCTCGAGGGCTCCCATCGAGACCCTGGACCGCGCCCTGCGTCTCTGCCTCGCTCGAGGGTAGCGAACCTACCCTCGAGCGGGGCGAATCGTCTCCGTCTCGCTCGAGGTCACCCCTGGACGAAGAGGATAAACGGCCCTTCCGCTCACCCGCCCGTCGTACGGAGGCATTAAATGCCAACCACTCCTCCACAGCGCCCAGGACAGACGGCGTCAGGCCGCCATTCCCCACAGTGGTTGTGACCGGAGTCCCGTCCGCCAACTCTGGTCACTGCTCCGCCATACCGGACGCTGTGGCAACACTCTGGGAACCTGCGACGCGGTACGAGACGTGCTCGGCACAGCTCCCATTACTATTCTGCCAATTCCTGCTGTCTGGACTCCACCTCACCACACCAGCAGCCCCGGACCCGTCCCCTGCTCGGGAAGGGATCCGGCGTCGCCATGCGTCCCCCAAGGAAGGATGCTCAGCACTAGCAGCCGGAGGCCCGGACCTCCCCCTCGAGGAGTCTGGGACCTCCACGTGACTCCCTGACTCCCTTTGCGCACGCGCTAGCGCTCCACCCAGGGGGGCCCGGGACCGCCACGTGCCCCACTACCGCTGGCGCATATATATATGCAAGACCCTGTCCTACAGGACCCACGGAACGCCGCCACGCCACACCTGGAAGACAGTACACCCTACAGACCACGTCGCCTGCTGGGGCTGTCAAGACACCGGCGCGATCTCCGCAAGGCCAAGGACGATGCACAGGACGACTGCCACGCCCGACACCATGCCCCACAGTGTACTTCCCACAGTGCTCGACCACTGCACCCCCGCGATTCGGGGGAAAGACGACGACTTCCACGACCCCATGTGCATGTACACCGTCCCTCCTTGTGTCTATAAAAGTAGGAGACGGGCTTCCTTTAAGGGGGTCGCGATCAGACCCATTCGACAGTACGCAACACTCAGCACCACTGAGCCTCCAATATTGGCACACGCCTCAATCAACTCCTTCTCTAGCAGAGACTTGGGAGCTTCCCCCCTCTCTCGCCTCGCATGTACCCCCTACTACAGGCACCTCCGGTGCAAGATAATACAGTGCCCTCGCACACCCCCTTGCTGGACGTACGGCCCCGCAGCCGGAATTAGGATAAACCCGTGCGTTACTGTGTTGCCTCTTGCATCAACATTTGGGACGAGGAAACACGCAGCAGCATTACTAGTTGGGTCCGAACCGCCGGGTCAGGACACCGACAGTTGGCGCGCCAGATAGGGGACGCGCTGCGTGACATTTTCTCTTTTGTTCCCATTTGATCTCCAGGGATGGCGAGCAGATCCAACCCATTACCCATGGGCGCCTCGGATCCGCTCCCAGCGGGATACGTGATTTGGTTCGGGAGTCTCGACTTCATCGTGACCGGCGACGGCCACGGCACGGACATCCTCCCGTCCGGAACCAACCCCGACACGCCGACACCACTGTCCCGACGTGGGAGGCGCCCGCGCCGACATGCACGGCGAGTGCGCATGGCGCGGCGCGGAGCGGCTCGCCTTGCCACCCCCACATGGGTCGAGGCAAGCGGGTCGCAGTCCAGCGCCGCGACGGAGGACGTCGTCACCTCACAATCACCGACTGCGGGAACGGCTCGCCCTACCTCCCCCACATGGGTCGAGGCTGGCGGGTCGTAGCCCGGCGCCGTGGCGGAGGACGTCACCGCTTCACCGCCACCGACTGCAGCGATGGTGCCTCCCGATGAGGACGCGACCGCGGCGTCGCCCCTTCCCTCCGGGACGCACACCCCCGCTGCGACCCACTCTTCATCCGTCAACACCAATGTGAGTGCGCACGAGGATCTGCCGGGTCATCACCTCCTGTCGATCCGCAACCTCATCGCATCATCTCCTAACGACTCCTACCCCGAGACGGCGAGCTCGATCGCCGACGACATCAGCTTCTTCATGGACAACTTCACGGCCGAGGTGGCCGAGGACTACTCCGGGGTCCGCGACCCCGACGCTTTCCGCTCGTTCCAGCTCGCGGTGGACTACTGCTTCGCCTGCCCCGACGACTCCAGCGAGGAGGACTACGATCTCGCCCGGAAGTTCTCCATGGTCGAGCTGGCGGAGCGGGGCAACGACGCGGCAAACGACACGACGGACCCACCGACGAACAGCACCAGCTGAGCCACCGGCGAGCTCCGCTGTGCCCAGAGCAGCTACTCCGATGAACCACGCCCAAAGCTAACGTTTGGAACATTCAGGCTAAGCTACGTCGCTTCTATCCTTGAAATTCCAAACCCTTTTGTACACCGTTTGTACTCGCATTTACGATTTCCCGAAACAATAAAGGAATATGATTTACTTGTTTATTTTTTGGGAACCTTCCGGACCCTCGGGGGCTCGGATGCGCACAAACATTGAGGTACGCCTGGCTTTACCCTCGGCAAAGCCAAGCCTCCCTCGGGGGCTACTACGGGGGGGACCCCTGAACGTCCCCAAAAATCGCCAACGTTTTTTCAAAAAATTTCCGTCTCTAAGTTTCTCGTACACTTGGAAAAAATGGACGCGAGGCATAAGCAACTACGGTACAGGGCCGGCCGAGTCGTGGGGCCGCCTACGCCTCCGGGATACGGCACCCCCTCACCACCCCACACCTAAGTCGCTTATGAACGCGAAATTCCTCGCAGAAGTTTACCAAAGTCGCATACGAGAACACGGAAGTAGAGTAAAGAAAACGAGGGCTCGAATGCACAAGGCCTCGATGGGCCACATTGTCGATTTACGATAACGAATTTCTTAATTCACAAGTACAATTACGACAAGTACTAATTCATTACATGGGCTCCGAGGCCCAGTCTCCCTACAAGTTATCATCCCCCCTTTGCGGGTCTGCAGCAGCATCGAATTCGGCTATCGGGGGGATGTCAGCTTCGAGCTTCCCGGCCAGGACTGTGGCGAACTCCTCGGCGGCTGCGTCGGCGTCATCCATGATGGCTGACACGGCGTCCGCATCGGGGTCGTTGGGAATGACGTACCCCAACGACACCCTCTGGAGGTCCATGATATAGTGCGTCGAGGCCACGGCGAGGGCTCACAGGACATCGAGGCGGAAAGTGCTCTTGGCGTGCTCGGCGATCCGGCCACCTAGCGCTCGCAGGCGGCTGATCACCGAGCTACCAGACACGGTGCCCTCCCCCTCGTGCTCCTGTCACACGCTCACAGCGGTCCGCTCCAGGTCAGCGTACTCTACCTGCGCCGCCATGAGCGCGGTGTTGACCGCCTCCTTCGCTGCAGTCTCGTCTGCCACTTTCTGCCTCAGCTCTGATCAAGAGAACCAAGATAAGCTGCGAAAAATTAGAATCCAACAACAGCAAAATTTTGAGCACATACCCGTGATATTCTTCTGCGCCTCCTCCTGCTGGACTCGGGCGGCCTCCTCGAGTGAAGACAAGGAGTTCTCCTTCTCCTTGAGGGCGGCCTCCGCATTCCGGATGGCCACCTCCTTTCCCACGAGGGCTTTGCCCTTCTCTTCGAGGGTCCCGGTGAGCGTGGAGACGGTCGCCTTCTTGCGCTGGAGCTCGGCCTCCTTGTCTTGGAGCTCGGCCTCCTTGCGCTAGAGCTCGGCTTCCTTCTGCTCGAGGGCCGTCCTAGTGCGCTGCAGCTTGGCGGTTTGCGCCTCGGCTTCCTGAGCCTTCTGCTCTGCTGCAGCCCTCTGGACGTCACGCTCGCCGGCGATCCGCGCCAGCTCCTCCTCTAGCGTCTGCTGACGCTCCCCCACATCTGTCATCTTGGTGTTGGCGTCGATATTCTGGAGCACCAAGCCAGCATTGTGCTGCCCAAGCCAGCGCACCTGGGAGTACAGTCGGGTCATCTCGTCGCTCTTTTTGCGCGAGATGTCCCTCAGCCGCTGCAAGTAGAAAGGCGTGGGTAAAACACACGAAATCAAGGCCAAATACGAATGATTCTCGGGAGGGAGCCACTTACCTGACTGATCTGGTAATCCATCGTCCTATGGAGCTCCAGGGCGCGATTGAGGTGGTTCCGAATCTGAGAGCCTGCCTCGATCTGCGTCTGCCAGATGGCCTCCTCCTGCTCGTCGTGGAGAAATTTCGGGGGACCCCGGACTGGATGATTGCCCCATGATGGGGCCCCTCGGACGTCCCCGCGTTGAGCACCTCCTCGCATGCCGACATAAACTCGGCGATCTTGTCAGCGGCGCTTGCCGCAGCAGTGGGGTCGATGTCCCTCGAGTCTCCGAACTCCTCGCTGCTATCCGGCAACTGCTCCACCGGCACCACGCATTCCGGTGCCGCCTGCGCCGTCGTTGCCGCAACGGCACCCTCGTCCCGGGCCTTTGCAGGCACCGAGACGCGGGTTTCCTCCACCACCGGCGCCCTCGGTGCCGACTCCTCCTCCTCCGCGACGCCCTCGACCCCAGCCCTCGGGGGCTCGGGGATGAGGGTCTCCATCTCCGTTTGGCTGGTGGGGCGCTCCTGCGCGTCCCCACCAGCTTCTTCTTCTGCGACCGGCCGGGCGGCGCTATCCGCGTCGCCCCGATCGGCTTCGACTTCGACGTCCGGCCGGGTGGCGTCATCTGCGCCGCCCCGGCCGGCCTCCCCCACGGCGTCAGCCTGAGAGGCTGCTTCAACTCCACTCTGGCCGGCATCGCCCCCATTCCCCGGTGCTCGAGCTTGTTTTGCCGCTCGAGCCCCTCGAGCCATCACCTCCCGCAGCTTCGCGGCCTCCGCCACAATATCTACGACAGGCGGGAGCTGCAGCGCCGTGTGCGGCGTGGCGCGCGCCCCGGTCTTGAGGGCTTTGGCCGGCGCGAGCGGGGCTGCATCCTTGGCGACGACCCCGGAACTGGAAATCGGGGAAGAAAGGCTGAGGTTAGCAGGATTGGGGGATCGATTAAATTAATGCAAAGAACAAAACCAAAACCACTTACCCAGAACGGGCGCTCATACTGCGTTTGCCCGTGCCACTCCTTCGGGCCCGCAGCACACTGACGCCCCTTGATGACTGATCCGAGGGTGTCGTCCTCGGACCGGCCTGAAGCCTCGAGGCCGTCTGCGCGGGCGTCTCCACTCTCGCCGCGGACCCGTCGCTGCCCGTCGACATCGCGGGCGCGGGGACCCCCTCACCCGCCGCCGGTAGGGGCGACCTCCGCTCTGTCACGGGCATAGACGATCTTCCGCCCGCCGCCGGCGTGGGCGACCTTCCTCCCGCCGCAGGCGTGGGCGACCTCCGCTCCGCCCCCGCGAGGGGCAGGTCCACCAACAACCCCAGTGTGGGCCTCGCTTCACGCAGAGTCACTGGTGCATCCTCGTCGCCAGCCTCTTGATAGACCGGTGGAGAATCCGCACCTGTTGCCGCCTCGTCATCACCTGGAAGGTTGACCTCGGCATCCGAGGTGTCCTCCTCCTCATCCGTGGAATCGGGCGTAGCGGGCCGCGGCTTCCCCTCCGCGCGTGGAATTTTGCACGCCTTGTCGTGCTTTTCTTTCCTCTTCCTCTTCCTGTCGGCAGCTGCCTCTGCTGCTTCTTTCCACTTCTTCACCACCTCTGCGTGCAGGTGGTTGACTTCGCGTTCCTCCGGGATCGGAGGCCTCGAGGGGTGGCACCTGCGGCTCACCCCCTGCAAAACGCAATCAAATCAGGGTCAGGGAGCGGGGAAAGGAATAGCACAAGTCGACAACGGATCAAAATCGAGACTCACCACTGAAAGGTACCCCGGCTCGGGGCGCATCTTGATCTCCCAGAGATCGTTTGCGTTGTCGGGGAACTCCGCCACCGCGTTCCTCGCCCTCCGGGCAGCGATGCCTCGGGAGAGCAGCACCATCGATGTCCTCGAGCCCGAGGCCGGGACCCCGGGGGTGCGGCCGAAGATCGGCAGGCTCCTCTCCGTGAGAGGAATCACCCTCTGCCGGTGAAAGTTCACGATGACTGCAGCCGCCGTCAACCCCTTCCTCGCCAGGTGCACCAACGCCTCGGTGAGCACTTCGAGCCTGGCTTGATGTGCTGGGGGCGATACCCCCCAGTCCCACTTCGCTTGTCTCTCCCGAAGCACCTTATTGGTGAACGCCGGGAGCCTATTGCCGAAGTTGCGCAGGTAGAAACACCCTCGAGTCCACCCGGTGTTGTTCGTCGTCATCTTGTTGGGAATGTACAGGTTCTTCCGGCTTGGGCCCAAATGGAGCATCAGGCCGCCAGCGCGCACGAGCCTCTTCAGCTGGCCCCGCACGTTCTCGATGAAGAGCTCACCGCGGAACAAGTGGATCCACATATCCCAATGCGCTTCAATCCCCAGGTATCCCTCGCAGATAGCGACGAAGACCGCCGACTACGAGATGGAGTTGGGGCTGAAATTGTATAGCTCCGCCCCGTAGTGCTCGCACAACGCCCACATGAATCTACTGACGGGGACGCCGAATCCCCGCTCGTGGAGACGCACAAGGCTCACGACGTAGCCCTCGGGGGGATTCGGCTCGGTCTCCTCCGGCCGCGGGGGAATCCACGCTGGCCGCTCCAAGCTGGTGTTCATCTCCATAACCGCCTCTGTGGTGGTGGATTTCCCCCATGGCAACGGCTCCCGGACGTCCGACATTGCTTCGAATTATGGGGGATGTGGGAAGGCAAGCTCTGCGGTGCCTAAGGTGCGCTCTCGCTCTCTCCTTCTTCCTCCCCTTGCTCTCGGCTGTGGGCTCAGGATGCAGGGGAGGTGGAGAAGGCAAGGGAGACAAAAGCAGATGGCCAGGTGAGCCCAAACAATCCCCCCTTTTTCTTGCTTTTATTCACCACGACGGGCGGATTCGCCGCCACGGCACGAATCCCCCGCATTGAATGCGGTAGATTTTGTGTTTCTGACGAATGGGACCCATGACCGCGCAATCTCCCACGCGCACACTCGGCCATAACTACAGCGCGGTAACCGATGGGCGCGGCGTGACTGCTGCACTGTTCCATCTGTCAGCCGCCGCCCACGCCGCTTCGTCTACCTGAGGTAGTCGCCTGAAAAGGCGCGCCCGCACTGCACCACACGAACCAGGCCACGTCGCCCACGACCAGCGGAAGACCCGCGCACACGACCAGCGACTCCGCGCCGTTTGCGGACCATGACGGAATATTCCTTTCGGGGGCTCTTCACCCTCGAGGGAACCTGTCGGTGTCCCGACCCGGGGGCCTGGATCCCAACTAGTAAATGCTGCGTGTTTCCTCGTCCCAGATGATGATGCAAGTGGCAACACAGTAACGCACGGTTTATCCTGGTTCCGGCCATGGGACCATACGTCCAGCAAAGGGTGTGTGCGAGGGCACTGTATTATCTTGCACCTTACGTGCTTGTAGTAGGGGGTACAAGCGAAGCGACAGAGGGAGGAAGGCTCCCAAGTCTCTGCTAGAAGAGGGGTTGAACAGGGCGTATAGGGATGCCGGAGCGTAAGTGATGATGGATCTCGTCTGGGAGCGTCTGAGCGTCTCAGCGTCTGAGTGAGAGAGCCAGCCCCCCGCGAAAAGGAAGCCTGCCTCCTCCTTTTATAGTCACAAGGAGGGGCGGCGCATATGAGTGGTGGCGTGGATGTCGTAGTTTTCCCCCGAATCGCGGGGTACAGTGACCGAATACTGTAGGAAGTACACTGTAGGGCATGGCGTCAGGCGCGGCAGTCGTCCTGGATATCGTCCTTGGTCCTGCGGAGATCACGCCGGTCATCCTGCCAGCCCCTGTTGGCGGCGTGGTCGTCGCTGGTGTATGGTATTCTATATACGGCGCGGTGGCGTTCAGTGGGCCCTGTGGGCCGGGGCCTTGCACGCACCAGCAGTAGCGGTAGCGGGGTGCGCGGCGGTCCCGGACCCCCTGGTCAGAGCACAGGCGTGCGCACTAGAAGGTCCGGGGGACACGTGGAGGTCCCGGACCCCTTGAGGGGGGAGGTCCGGGACTCCGCCCGTGCGCGCTGGGCGCCCCTCTCTGGGGAAACACATGATGTCGCCGGACCCCTTCCCCCACGGGAGGCGAGTCCGGTTGGTCGGTGTAGGCAGAATAGTAACGGGAGCAGTGCAGAGCCTGTCTTGTCTCGCGTCACAGGTCCAACAGTGCTGCTACAGCATCCAGGATGGCGGAGTGGTGACCAGAGTCAGCGGATGGGACCCCTATCACATCCACTGTGGGAATGGCGGCCCGACGCCGCCTGTCCTGGTGCCGTGGTGGAGTGGCTGGCCTTCAATGTCTTCGTACGGCGAGTGGTTGAGCGGCGGGGCCATTTGTCCCTTATGCCGAGGGGTGGCCTCGAGCGAGGCGGAGATGAGGTGCCTGCTCGAGGGTAGGTTCGCTACCCTCAAGCGAGGCAGAGGTGGTTTGCCCGCTCGAGGGTAGGTTCGCTACCCTCGAGCGAGGCGGAGGTGCGGGGCGCAGTCGAGGGGTCTCGATGGGGACCCTCGAGCGAGGCGGAGATCGTCCCGCGGGTTCGAGAGGGATGCGAATGGGCCGCACGCTAGGCTTCTTTGAGTCCTTTCCTTTCTTTCAGATGGGAAGGAGGCCGTGGGCCTTCGTGGGCTCAGTTGCTTAAACATATGCTTGCGTTTTAACGTGATCGTAGTACCCCGTTTAGGGTGTCCCTAATCGTGGTACCCGACAGTAGCCCCCGAGGCTTTGGTCGAGTCAAAGGATTCGTCCAAAGGGTGATTCGGCGATTTCCCCCTTGACGTGATCAGTCAATGCCGCGCACCCACCAGACGCGCCTGATCGCCAACCCGGCGGATGTGACAATACGCCGGTCGGGATAGTGCGCCCGCGGGGGGAGTACTTCGAGGCGCGTGCCTCTTTGTTTGTTTGTTTCAAGGACAAGACGTGTCCGCGTGCTGAGGGGGGCCAGAGTGACGACGGCGTCCACTGCTCGGCAGCTGGCGCTTTCGTTGCGCTGTCCCGCACTCAGGGCCTTGCCTTCCCTGGTTGCCTTGCGGCGCGCCGTTCGAGGGCGGTCGGCTTGAGCCGATGCTGTGCCGCCTAGCGTCCAGGGGCTCAGCTTCGCTTTATTTTGTTCAGTTGCGTCTCGGCACGGTGACCGAGGGCATCCTTTTTTTCGTGGAAGGTCGCGTCGTCACGGGCGGTCCAAGCCCTTGCCCTTTGACAGGCCTGAAGCTTGGAGCCCGACGCAGCTATAAATAGGGGTCGTGGGGTTCCCTTTCCTCTCCAACCTCCCAGCCCTTTCTTCCAGCATCGCCTAAATCTCTTAATGTTTTCCTTCGCCTTTCGTGACCGGCCCCCACATAGGGTGGCCTGGCTTTTTAGGTTTTGGTGCTAGAAGAATGCTTGCGAGCGGTGGGGGAACACCGGAGTGGGCGTGCGCACCATCCCTCAGCTTAAGTGGGATCAACAGAAGAGCATTGGGCCCGTGGGGTTCTGCTCCTGCGATGTCCCCTAGCCTGAAGGGGGATGGAGACGCCTGACCGTGGCGCTGGCGCCAGGTCTGGTGGCTGTTCTTCACATCATCCCCCCCGGCAACAAGGTTGCTCTCGGGGAGACGGTGCGGAGGGTGCTGTCCGCCAGCTCGACCCCCCCGCGTAGTCTTCGGTGGAGGAGACGCTAGAAGAAGGCTTGCGAGGAGAGCATTCCCCTGGACCCGTGCGGCCTGGGGGCCGCTCGTCGCATCCCTAGCAGCCTGGCCGTTGCGTCAGCCAGGGGCTCGGTGCCTTTCTTCGTTACTCGTTCCTCCCCAAGACAGGGAAAATTGCCACGTAGGTGTGTAACACCCTAATTTAAATTTCAGCATTTATTAATAAATTTAATTGGCTTTATTTAAATTTCTAAGGTTTATTGTGCTAGACTTGCATTTAATCTAAATTTTTGTTCTATAAGTAACTAAAATTTTATCATAGGTTTAAATTTTGGTGTTGCATTCATGCTGGTGCATAGTTTTAATTATTTGAGTGTGGTTTGAATTCAAATCGTATTTGAATTCAAACTTTGTTTGAAATAGGAATAGAAAAGAGGAAAGAAATAGAATAGGAAAGGAAAACCAGACCCAGCCCAAAACCCTCTCCAAATCCCAGCCCGGTTTTTCCCTTTTCTTGGCCCAGTAGTATCCCGCGGCCCAGCAAACAAATCAGCGCCAGCCCAGTCCGCGGCCCGTTCCGCTCGGGCCGAACCAGCCTTTCCCACGGCCCGACCCACTCCTCCGTGCGCGGCCCAGCACGCGCTCGCGCAGCGCCCGCATCGCCCGCGCTCGCCGACAGCCGTGGCCCACCTGGCAGACTCATCCCCTTCCCCGCGCCGCGCTCCCCTGTTCCGCGCTCGCCGCTCTCCCTCGCTGGCCGTGGCCCCGCTTTGCCCCGCGCGCGCCCGAGGCCCACTGGCCGGCTTCCCAGAGTCCTCCTCCTTCTAGAAACCCCGCCCCGGCCGGATTCAACGGGGATCGGTGCTCGATCCACTCTCCCCGCGCGGCACCGAACCCGGCCGCAATCTCCGGCCTTCCAAACCCGGGCGCGGACGCCGAGATCCCCGCGCTAGCCCTTTAAACCACCCAGCGGACCCCCCCTGCGTCATCAATCGCCCCACATCGCCGCCCGAACCCTAGCACGCCGAGCCGCCCCCCCCCCCCCCCCCCCCCCCCGCTCCGCCGCCGCAGGTAAACCAGCCCGTCTCCGCGTTTCCCCGCCACCGTCGACCTCAGAGCTTCTTTGACCCCTGGACCACCTTCGCAGGGCCCACTCGTGTCTTCCCGGCGAGTCAGCAGTCTCGGAGCACCACCGCAGTGACCCGTCCACGGCCACCGCACCGATCCCGCCGCCGAACCTCGCCGACGACCCATCTGCGCGACGTCTCCGGCCACCAGAAGCGCCCGGTGAGAACCCACAACCCTCCCCGGTTCTTTTGGCGTTGAGTCTGATAGTCTGTAGTCCCTGGCCCCTGAGAACCCCGCTCGCCGGCGGAGTGCGCCGCTGCACAGATCCACCCTCCCGTCGCGCTCGCCGTAGTAGGCCTCCCCGAACCCATCTGATGCCTCGTGTGGTTTACGCGTGGTGCACTGACCCGCTCTGACCCAAGCCTGGGTCGGATTGACCCCCGGAGGGCTGGAATCGGCGAACTCCGGCGAGCCTAGCGTCGCGCCGCCACGGACAGAGCCGCCGGCGGTCGAGCGCCGCCGCCTCCCGCACCCGCTTAACCCTGGCCGCCCGATCTAGTTTCGACGCTCGAGATTAGATCGGAGTTGCATTAGATCTAAGCCACCAGATCTCAATCCGACGGCTGAGATCCAAAGATAACGGTTTGCCCTGGCTCTTTTTCTAAAGAGACCCCCAACTTTGCCTAAATCAACCCGCGGTCCACCGGAGTTCAAAAATAATTAGATTTAAGTCCTGGTTTTAACGCGTAGCCCCCTGAGTTTCTTTAAAATAGTACCCGCAGTCCAGGCTTGAAGTTTTTGCGAGTTAGACCCTGAAGCTTTAGTTTAATTACGTTTAGGCCCTCGGTTTTTGCAGAAAAGCCCCTAGAACTTGTTTTTAGCCTAGATTATGCGTTTTAGCTCCGTTTTAGGTGATCTTTATGTCCACGCGATCGTTGTAACGCGTAGAATAGTTTTAGACTAGTTTAGTGTGCTGTTTTTATGTATTGATGTATTGTTTCTTAGTTTTTATTAGTGTTTGCTTGTATGCTTATTTTGTGCATTGTTTTGGCCATGTGTTCGTGAGTAGACGTTGAGTTACCGGAGGAGCCCCAGTACCAGTACCCGGAGCAGCCGTCTTCCGAGCACTTTGAGCAGCAGCAGGAGCAGTACGAGGAAGTCAAGTGTAACATGAACAACCTATCACTTTAAATACATTTTCATACTGCATTTTAATACTGTATGCCTATAAGGCTTTCCTAGCCACTGTATATACTTTATATATATCCTTTGGGTTGCATTTTGGTTAGTTGTGCTAGGTGCCGCGCTATAACACATAATGGTCCTTTTTAATTAATTTGATTAATGGTATATGCAACTTAATTCTGAGAGTGACCCTCTGTGTGGCTTGAGTGGTTCTCGTCTCGTTAAAATTGGTTTTGTTAGAAACATGGTTTAGGGGACCAGCACGGTGCTTATTGCCTGGTTGGCCACTCTCCATAAGGACCGGTTCATAGAGCGACAACCTGGGACAACAGCGCTACCACAAGACTGGAATGGGACGGTCTTGGCTTACTAATTAGGTCATTTTGGTTCGGGAGTAACTTACCTACGGGGCAAGAGGGGAGTCGAGCTTCAATGGTCCCTACGCTACGAGGCTGGTCTGTGTTGTCTTGTACCCCCTTGAGGTGGGCCCCATCGTTGCATTGACTGAATCCTTAGCGGTTACACCTTACCAACGTGTCCTTTGTAACGGCCTCGTAGTGAGTTTGCTAGTCATCTCACCTAAGGAAGTGTGATGAACAACTGGCGTAGCTCACGACTTGTGGGTAAAGATGTGCAACCTCTGCAGAGTGTAAAACTGGTATACTAGCCGTGCTCACGGTCATGAGCGGCCCAGATCCTCCTTTTGATTAGTGGGGTTATCTCCTTCCGACGAGGGAGGTGCCTCTCGGGGTTACCTTGGTGGCTTGGTTGTGGTTTGGTTCTCAGTAGTAGCATGTTTAATCTTGATTAATTACTATGTAACTGGGTTAACGGTAATTCATCAATTCGTAGTAAATAGCTTTAATAAAATTTTGCCAACACTTAAAAGTTAATGCAGTCAGTCAGCCAACCTAGAGCCTCATAGTTTGTGTTATACTTGTTGAGTACAAGTTGTGTACTCACTCTTGCCTCTTCTCTACTTTTTCCTCTCGGATACGCTACTGCTGCTCAGTTCCTGCCGACGCGAGGGAGTTCGCTCAGCGCTTCCAGGACTACGAGGACTTCTAGGCATTCGTCTCTCAGTCGACGTCCCTGTGGCGCCCTGCTCAGCTTCGGAGAGTTTTTACCGTATTTGTACTTCGTTTCCGCTGTATCAGACATTTTGTCATTTATGTAATAAATAACATTCGTATTCGCTTTATTATGTCTTTTTACGTGATATGTGCTATGATATACTGTTCATTATGTTGTATATACGTGTGACTTGATCCTGGCACGTATATGATTGCTCGGTTTATGTTCTTTTATAAACCGGGTGTTACAAGGTGGCAATGTGTTTGTATTTTGCGATGGCTTCGCGCCGGTAACCCTTTGTAATCATTATTTACATTTGAGCAATAAAGTCCCCTCTCTCCTCTACGGGGAGGATGACCGAGGGTATAGGGGAGTACAGAGAGTTGCGACCCTCGAATATGCGTGAAGTCTCCTTCGCGGGGGCGTGTCAGCGCACCCGCGGGTGTAGCCCCCGAGGCCTTGGAGGAGAGTTTGTGCTCGTCCAAGGGCTATAAACGTTGTCCCACTGGGTTGCCTCACCGGGGTGGCCATCCAGAGTCTTTTTCAGCCGGTAACGGCACTCTTTCAGCAGCCCTCGGCATTCTCCGTGCTGGTACAGCGACCCGGCGTTCAGCTTAATCATCAGGGGAGCGTACGTTAATAGCGGGGGGTATGGTTATACACATGGAGCTTCATAATTGACGGTCGTCGACTTATTCGAGGGTGCGGTTTGAACCGTGGTGTGCGAGGAGCCCCCGAGCCTAGGCCCGCGTGAAGGCATTCAGGGAAACCCTCGACTTTGATTACGACCCTCGTCGCCCTTCCACAGGGAGGAGGGGTGAAGCGCACCATGCTACCCATGCCCGGGCCGTGAGCAATGGCTGCTTCGATGAGCTATTAGCGGGTAGTTCAAGCGGACGTCCGTGCCCCGTTCGATAAGGGTTGGCTCGTGGTCCATAGACACGTCACATAAAGCACTCGCGAAGGTTCGCTAGGTGGGGCTCGGACCCATTCGATAGGGTCCGAGTGCTCGATGCTCTCCCTCGATGGGATCCCCTTCTAGGCACCCTCGACTGGCCTTGAACACTGCGTAGGATGTCTCGAACTCCGTGTTCGAGGGTAGCTTGTATGGCACATCCCTGCAGTCCCTGACTCTGGCGATCTGAGGCGCCTGTCGAACCCCCGAAGGGCCAGGCTTCGAACCCCTGATCAGTAAGGCCTCAAAATGCGATTCCTTCGAGAGTTAAGGGACCCCCGAAGGAATATTCTGTCTTGATTCAAAAACGACACAGAGTCGCGAGTCACGCGCGTGGGTCTTCCGCAAGTAGTGGGCGACGTGGCCCGATTCGTGCGGTGCGGTGCGGGCACGCCTTTTCAGACGGCAGCCTCGGGCAGACGAAGCGGCGTGGGCGGCGACTGACGGATGGGATAGCGCAATAGTCGCGCCGCGCCCGCCGGTTACCGTGCCGCAGTTATTGCTGCGTGCGCGCGTGGGAGACTCCGTGGTCGTGGGGCCCAGCCGTTAGTGATAGCGAAATCTACCGCATTCAATGCGGTAGATTCGGGCTGTGGTTGCGGCTGTGCCCGTCATGGTGATTAAAAACGAAGAGAAAGGGGGTGTTTGGGCTCACCTGGCTATTTGCCTTCGTCTCCCTTTGCCTCCTCTGCCTCCCCTGCATCCTGAGCCCGCAGCCAAGAGCGAAAGGAGGAAGAGGAAGGAGAGAGAGAGAGAGCACACCTTAGCTATCCCGGAACCTTCACTCCCACCCCTCCCTTCGATTCGAAGAGATGTCTGACATCCAGGAGCCTTTGCCGTGGGGCAAGTCCTCCGTCACCGTGGCGGTTCTGGAGCAGCTGGTCGCCGATCGGCTGCTGCCGCGGAACTCTGACTCGGGGGCGCCGGCGTAGATTTCCCCGCATCCAGACGAGACCGAGCCCAAGCCCCCGCAAGGCTATGTTGTGAGCTTCGTGCGCCTCCACGAGCGAGGCTTCGGCGTCCCCGTCAGCAGGTTTATGCGGGCGTTGTGCGACTACTAGGGAGTGGAGCTGCACAACTTCAGCCCCAACTCCATCTTGTAGGCGGCGGTCTTCGTCGCCATCTGCGAGGGGTACCTCGGCATTGAAGCCCACTGGGACCTCTGGATCCATCTGTTCCGAGGTGAACTCTTCGTCGAGAATGCGCGGGGCCAACCGAGGCTGTTCGCGCGTGCCGGTGGCCTGACGCTCCACGTCCGCCCGACCCGGAGGAATTTTTACATCTCAAGCAAGATGACGACGAACAACGCCGGGTGGAGTCGAGGGTGGTTCTACCTTCGGAACTACAAGGGCGCGCTCCTAGCGTTCACTAACAGAGTTCTCCGGGAGCGACCGCCGAAGTGTGACTGGGGGGTGTCGCCCCCAGCGCAACAAGCCAAGCTCGAGGGTCTCACCGACGCGCTGGCGCGTCTAGCGAAGAAGGGGTTGATGGCGGCGGCCGTCATCACGAACTTCCATTAGCAGAGGGTGATTCCCCTCATGGAAAGGGCCCTGCCGATCTTCCAGCTCACCCCCGGGAGCCAGGTTGAAGGCTCGAGGACGTCGAAAAAGCTGCTTTCCCACTCCACCGCCGTCCGGAGGGCGAAGTACGCGGTGGCAGAGTTCCCCCAAAATCCCGAGGATCTCTGGAGGATCAAGATGCGCCCTGAGCCGGGGTACATTTCTCTGGTAAGTATTGATTTCGAATCCGCTGTGTGTTGTGTAGCCCCCCTTTCCTGACTCCATCTCGGGCGTGCTTTGTAGGGGTTGAGGTGTGGCATCTCGAAGCCCCCGGTCCTGGAACAACGCCAGATCAATCGCCTCCACGCGGAGAAGATGAAAAGGCGGAAGGACGCGGCGGAGGCAAAGGTCAAGAGGAAGAGGAAAAGGAAGGCAAAGCACGACAAGGCGTGCAAGATTGCTCGTGCGGAGGGGAAGTCGCGGCCCGCCATGCCCGAGTCCTCGGAGGAGGATGAGGAGGAGGCCTCGGATGCCGAGGACCACGTTCTGGGGAGCGACGGGGCTGCTGCGGGTGCGAGCCCCCCACCGTTCTACCTGTGGGACGATGACGAGGGGGCACCCGTAGCACCAGAAGAGACGAGGGCCATGGCGGAGTCATCGGCGAATCCCTCCCTCGAGGGTGCGGAGCGGGAGTCGTCCCCGCCGGCAGTCGGTGAGGAGACGCCCGTGCCCCAGGTCCTGGTCCGTGGCGACGAGGCTGCGGCGGGCGAGGAGTCGTCCGTGCTGGCAGCCTCAAGTCACCAAGCCGACACGAGGGGCCGCCCTCGGGGCAGTCTTCGAAGGGCGGCACGGTGACTCGGGCCCGAAGAAGCGCCACAAGGAAGCGGAGCATGAGTGCTCGATCCGGGTAAGTAAACTTGGGTTTCGTTTTTGTTGCGTGTTTGGTCGATTTCTCGATCTTGTTGTCCTCAACTTGTGTTCCTCGATTTCCAGCCCCGGGGCCGTCGCCAAGGATGTGGTGCAGCTTGCCCCGGCTAAGGACCTCAAGACCGGGGCACACAGCACGCCGCACACGGCGCCGCAGCCCCTGCCTGCCGTGGACCTCGAGGCGGCGGCCGCGAAGCTACGGGAGGCCATGGCTCGAGGGGCCCAGGCGGCGCAGCAAGCTCGAGCACAGGAGGAGGAGGGCGACGCCGGCCAGAGCGGTGCCAAAGCAGCCGCTCAGGTTGCCGACGCCGAGGAGACCGGCCAGGGTGGCACGGACGGCACTGCCCTAGCAGTTACTAAAGTTGAGGCCGGTCAGGGCAATGCGGCTAGCGCCGCCCGACCGGACACAGGAGGAGAGACCGGCGGGGGCACGCAGGAGCGCCCTGCCGACCAAACAAAGGAGACCCTCGTCCTCGAGCCCTCGAGGGCCGAGGGCGAGGGCGTCGCAGAGGAAGAGATGGCGCAAGGGGCGCCAGGGGTGGAAGGAGCCCCCGTCTCGGAGCCCACCGAGGCCCGGGACGAGGGCACCGTCGCGGTGGTGCCCGCGCCAACGGCGCAAGGGAGCGCGGCGGTGGTGGTGGAGCTGCCGGACAGCAGCGAAGAATACGGGGACTCGATAGACATCGACCCCGCTGCTGCGGCAAGCACCGCCGCGCACATTGCCGAGTTCGCATCGGCCAGCGCGGGTGTGCTCGAGGCGGGGTCGTCCGTGGGGCCCCATCATGGGGTGATCGTCCCGTCTGGGCCCCCCTCGGAGTTTCTCCGCAAGGAGCAAGAGGAGGAGGAGGCCTGGATCGCGCAGATGAGCGTTGGTCACGAGATCTTGCAAGCCCTTGACCGCGCCTTCAAGCTCCACCAGAATACGAATTACCAGGTCAGCCAGGTAAATATTTCCCCCGAAAATTGCTCGGATTCGGTTTAACTTTAATGTGTCTTCACCCACGCCCTTCCTCTTGCAGCGGCTGAGGGACATCTCGCGCGAGAAGAGCACCGAGATGACCCGGATGTACTCCCAGATGAGCCAGCTCGGCCAGCACAACACCGAGCTGGTGCTCAAGAACATCGAGGCCAACACGAGAATGGCGGATCTGGGAGCGCGTCAGCAGGCGCTGGAGGAGGAACTGGCGCAGGTTGCCGGTGAGCGGGATGTCCAGAGGGCGGCAGCAGAGCAGAAGGCCCGGGAGGCCGAGGCGCAAGCTACCGAGCTGCAACACCTCCGGACGGTGCTCGAGGGGAAGACTCGGGAAGCCGAGGCGCAGAGCGCCGAGCTACAGCGCCTTGGGGCATCGCTCGAGCAGCAAAAGACCGAGCTTCTCCACAAGGAGGTGGCCATAGCTGCGCTCACCGGGACCCTCCGGGAAATGGGCGAGGCCCTCGAGGGGAAGGAGGTGGCCCTCCAGAATGTGGGGCCCGCTCTTAGGGAGAAGGAAGCCTCCTTGTGCTCGCTCGAAGAGGCCGCCCGGACCCAGAAGGA
Source organism: Panicum virgatum (assembly GCF_016808335.1). Taxonomy (NCBI): domain Eukaryota; kingdom Viridiplantae; phylum Streptophyta; class Magnoliopsida; order Poales; family Poaceae; genus Panicum; species Panicum virgatum. Next base: position 9,035,830 of record NC_053146.1, read on the forward strand.
GGAGGCACAGAGGAACATCACGGGTGAGTACCTTCGAGTTTTCGTCGATTTGTTTCTTTTTGTAGCTTACAATGATTTCCTTTGTCCAGAGCTGAGCCAGAAAGTGGCGGATGAGTCCGCGGCAAAGGAAGCGGTCCACACTGTGCTCACGGCGGCACAGATGGAGTTTGCTGAGCTGGAGCAAACCGCCGTGAGCGTGTGTCAAGAGCTCGAGGGGGAGGGTGCCGTCTCGGGCAGTTCGGTGATTAGCCGCCTGTGCGCTAGGCGGCCGGATTGCTGAACACGCCAAGAGCACCTTCCGTCTCGGTGTCTTGCGGGCCCTCGTCGAGGCCTCGACACACTACCTCATGGATCTCCAGAGGGTGTCGTTGGGGTACGTCGTTCCCGATGATGCTGATGCGGACGCCGTGTCGGCCATCATGGACGAAGCCGCGGAGGAGTTCGCCACCATCCTCGCCGAGAAGCTCGAGGCAGACATCCCTCCCATCACCGAATTCGACGCCACTGAAGACCCGCAAGGGGGGGATGGTAGTCTGTAGGAAAACTGGGCCTCGAAGCCCGTGTAATGGATTAGTGATTATTGTAGTCGCACTTTGTAATCGTACCTTATGAATATAAGAGATTTTTGTTGAATCGATTGTGTGGCCCATCGAGGCCTTGTGTGTTCGAGCCTATGTTTCTTTACTTTATTTCCATGTTCTCGTATGCGACTTAGATAAACGTCTGCGAGGAATTTCGCGTTCATAAGAAATGTAGGCGTAGGGTTGTGAGGGGGGTGCCGTATCCCGGAGGCATAGGCGGCCCCACGACTCGGCCGGCCCCGTACCATAGTTGCTTACGCCTCACGTCCGTTTCTTCCAAGGATACGAGAAGCTTAGGGGCGAGACGGAAATATTTCGAAAAAACATTGGTGATTTTTGGGGACCTTCGGGGGTTCCCCCCGTAGTAGCCCCCGAGGGAGGCTTGGCTTTGCCGAGGGTAAAGCCAAGTGTACCTCAGTGTTCGTGCGCATTCGAGCCCTCGAGGGTCCGAAAGGTTCCCAAAAATAAACAAGCAAAGCGTACTTCTTTATTATTTCGGGAAATTGAAAATACGGACACAAACAATGTACAAAAATTTCGAAATTCTAAGGATAGAAGCGACGTAGCTGTTGTATGTTCCAAGCGTTGGTGAGGACTTCGCCTTTGTCGTTCGCCAGCTTGTACGTGCCGGGTTTTAACACCTCGGCGATTATGTACGGTCCTTCCCATGGTGGTGAGAGTTTGTGGCGGCCCCTGTTGTCCTATCGAAGCCTCAGCACCAAGTCCCCTTCGTTGAGGTCTCGGCGTCGGACCCTCTGCGCTTGATACCTTCATAAGGACTGCTGGTAGCGCGCAGAGTGGAGGAGCGCCACGTCTCGAGCCTCGTCCACTTGGTCCAGCGAGTCTTTGCGAGCTCGCTAGTTTTGTTGCTCTTGGTATGCCTTGAGCCTTGGCGATCCGTACTCCAAGTCAGTGGGGAGTATGGCCTCGGCGCCATAGACGAGGAAGAACGGGGAAAAGCCCGTGGCTCTGCTTGGGGTCATCCTCAGGCTCCAGATGACCGAGGGTAGCTCCGTGAGCCACCTCCAGCCAAATTTGTTCAGCTTGTTGAAGATCCTTGGCTTCAGTCCTTAGAGGATCATGCCATTGGCACGCTCAACTTGCCCGTTCGTCTGTGGGTGTGCCACAGCCGACCAATCCACGCGTATGTGGAAGCTGTCACAGAACGCCAAGAACTTCTTGCCTGTGAACTGGGTGCCATTGTCGGTGATGATCGAGTTCGGGACCCCGAACCTAAAGACAATATCGTTGAAGAATAGAACTGCTTGCTCGGATTTGATCTTGCCGATGTGTCGAGCCTCGATCCACGTGGAGAATTTGTCAACCACCACCAGCAAGTGTGTGAAGCCCTCGGGCGCCTTCAGCAGCGGGCCGACGAGGTCCAGTCCCCACAGTGAAAGGCCATGTGATGGGGATTGTCTACAGAGCATGGGCCGGGAGGTGTGTTTTTCGAGCATAGAACTAGCAACCCTCGTAGGGCCGCACGACGTCAGTGGCGTCGGCGACCGCGGTGGGCCAATCGAAACCTTGCCGAAATGCGTTGCCCACGAGGGTGCGCGGCGCAGCGTGATGGCCAAAGATGCCGGCGTGGATGTCACGGATCAGCTCCTTACCCTCGGGGACGGGGATGCATCGTTGCATGACACCCGAGGGACTGCGCTTGTATAGCACGTCATCGATTAGAACGAAGGACTTGGCCCTCCTGGCAAGGCGCCGGGCCTGAGCACGGTTCGAGGGTAGGGTCCCTCGAATCATCCAGTCGAGATACTGGACGCACCAATCATGCGAAGTGGGGGCCTCGTCAACTTCCATTGCCTCGGCCTCGTCCGCGGCGGTAGTCCCGAAGTCAATGTCCATGGGCTCGACTTCGTCCGCCGGGGGGTTCCCGCCGGAGGGCCCAGCGGACGAGGGGCCTGGCTCCGTCGGATCCTTGAACTCGACAGAGGGTTTGGTGATGTCGCGAGCGAAGATGTTCGGGGGGACAGTGGTTCGCCCCGACGCGATCTTGGCTAATTCGTCGGCGTCCTCGTTGTACTTGCACGGGACATGATTGAGCTCTAGGCCGTCGAACTTGTCTTCGAGGCGGCGCACTGCATTGCAGTATGCCTCCATCTTTGGGTCGTGGCAGCTAGATTCCTCCATCACTTGGTCGACGACGAGTTGAGAGTCGCCGCGCGCGTCGAGGCGTTTGACGCCGAGCTCGATGGCGATGCGGAGGCCGCTGAGGAGGGCCTCGTACTCCGCCATGTTGTTCGAAGCAGGGAAATGCAAGCGTATCACGTACCGCATGTGTGCTCCGAGGGGTGAGATGAAGAGGAGGCCGGCACCGGCGCCGGTTTTCATCACCGACCCGTCGAAGTACATAGTCTAGCATTCGCCCTGGATTTGTGGTGGGGGTAGCTGAATGTCCGTCCATTCAGCCACGAAGTCGGCCAAAATTTGGGACTTGATCGCTTTGCGGGGAGCGTAGGTAAGAGTTTCTCCCATCAGCTCCACGGACCATTTGGCAATCCTACCCTCGGCTTCCCGGTTGCGGACTATCTCTCCCAAAGGGAAAGACGAGACCACGGTGATGGGATGGGCCTCGAAGTAGTGGCGTAACTTGCGCCGAGCCAAAACCACTGCGTAGAGCAGCTTTTGAATCTGCGAATAGCGTGTCTTAGTTTCAGACAACACCTCGCTGATGTAGTACACCGGCCGTTGGACGGGCAGAGCATGGCCCTCCTCTTGTCTTTCGACCACGATCACCGCGCTAACCACTTGGGTCGTCGCAGCTACGTAAAGGTAGAGGGGTTCGCTGTCCGTTGGTGGTGTGAGAATGGGGGCGCGAGTGAGCAACGCCTTCAGCCTTTCGAGGGCTTCTTGGGCTTCGGGGGTCCACGTGAAGCGTTCGGTTTTCCTCAAGAGTCGATACAGGGGTAAGCCTTTCTCGCCGAGACGCGAGATGAACCGGCTAAGGGACGCTAGGCATCCCACGACCCTCTGTACCCCTTTTAGTCTCGGATCGGTCCCATCCGAGTGATGGCCGAGACTTTCTCAGGGTTGGGCTTGATGCCCCACTAGGAGACAACGAAACCCAAAAGCATACCTCGAGGCACCCCGAACACGCACTTCTCGGGGTTGAGTGTTACCCCCTTGGCCCGTAGGCAATTGAATGCGACCCTGAGATCGGCAACCAGGTCGTCCACCTTCCTGGTTTTTACAACGATTTCGTCGACATATGCTTCTACGCTGCGCCCGAGATGGTCTCCGAAAACGTGGAGCATACACCGCTGGTATGTGGCTCCGGCGTTTCTGAGGCCAAAGGGCATCGTAACGTAGCAGTACATGCCGAAAGGTGTGATAAAAGAAGTCGCGAGCTGGTCGGACTCTTTTATCTTGATTTGGTGGTAACCGGAGTAAGCATCAAGAATGGATAGAAGTTCGCATCCCGCAGTAGAATCTACAATCTGATCAATTCGTGGCAAAGGAAAGGGAACCTTCGGACATGTCTTATTTAGACTAGTGTAATCTACACACATCCTCCAGTTTCCACTCTTTTTCTTCACTAATACTGGATTAGCTAGCCACTCGGGATGGAATACCTCCTTGATGAATCCGGCCACCAGAAGTTTCTGCAACTCCTCGCTGATCGCCCAGCGCTTGAGCTCGTCGAAGTGGCGTAGGCGTTGCTTCACTGGCTTGGAGTTGGGTCGGACATCAAGGGAGTGCTCGGCGACCTCCCTCGGTATGCCAGGCATATCCGATGGGCTCCACGCGAAGATGTCAGCGTTGGCGCGGAGAAAATCGATGAGCACCACTTCCTATTTGTCGTTGAGGGTGGCGCTGATCTGCAACGCCTTGTCGTTGGGGTGGCTCGGGTCAAGGGGCACCTTCTTGATACCCTCGGCGGGTTCGAAATTCCCGGTGTGTCGGTGCGTGGAGTCCAAGGCCTCGCTTGCCATTTTGTCGAGGGTGGCTACAAGGGCCTCGTCCTCTGCTTGAGCCTCCGCGCGCTCAACGCACTCGACGTCGCATTCGTAGGCGTACTCGAACGAAGAGCCGATGGTGATGACGCCCTTTGGACCCGGCATCTTGAGCTTGAGGTAGGTGTAGTTGGGGACGGCCATGAACTTGGCGTAGCAAGGACGACCAAAGATGGCATGATAGGATCCTCGAAACCCCACCACCTCAAAAGTGAGTACCTCCTTGCGGAAGTTAGCTGCCATACCGAAGCATACAGGTAGATCGATCTGGCCGAGGGGTTGGACGCGCTTCCCCGGCGCAACGCCATGGAATGGCGACTTGCTGGGGCAAAGCTTGTCCAGTCCGATCCCCATGAGCTCTAAGGTGTGGGCGTACATGATGTTGAGGCTGCTGCCTCCGTCCATGAGCACCTTGGAGCAGCGGGTGTTGCCGATGATGGGATCGACAACGAGCGGATACCGTCCCGGATGCGGGACGTAGTCGGGGTGGTCCTCGCGGCCAAAGGAAATGGTGTCCTTCGACCAGTCGAGGTAGGATGGCGTGGCCTTGGTGACGGAGAAAACTTCCCGGCGCTCACGCTTGTGTTGCCGATATGTCATGTTTGTCGTTGCTCCTCCAAAGATGAAGAAGGCGTTCTCCACTGGGGGGAACTCGTCATCTCCACCTTTGTCGCCCGTATCCTTCTTCTTATCTTCGTCGCGATGCGCGACGCAGTTGTAGTATTTCTTGAGCATCTCGCACTGCTCAAGAGTGTGGTTGACTGGGCCCTTGTGGTAAGGGCACAACTTCTTAAGCATATCATCGAACTGGCCACCACCGCCTCGGGGTGGCAGCGAAGGCCTCCTCGGAGTCCTCTGCCTCCCCTGAGCCGCGCTGGTTCGGTGGGACCGTCTTCTTTCCCTTCCTCCCCCGCTTCTATTTCTTGGCGGGGGCGCTGGGTTTGACGTTGCTGCCCTCCGCGGGCGCATCGTCCTTGCGCTTGCTCGACTTGTCGTCGAAGATGGCACCAACAGCCTCCTTGCCAGCAGCGTAGTTGGTGGCAGCGTCGAACAGCTCGTTGGTGTTGGTCGGACGGCTTCTCGCGAGCTCATGCACCAGGTTCCTGCACGTCGTACCCTCGAGGAAGGCGTTGATGACCTCGACGTGGTTGACGCTGGGGAGCTTGGTGCATCGCTTGGAGAAGCACCGCACGTAGTTGCGCAGGGACTCATTGGGCTTTTGGCGACACCCTTTCAGGTCCCAGGAGTTCCCAGGGCGCACGTATGTGCCCTGGAAATTGCCCACAAAGATCTGGACCAAGTCGGCCCAGTTGTGGATCTGATCTGCAGGCAGATGCTCGAACCACGTTCGTGTGGCGTCAGCAAGGTGAAGAGGAAGGTTGTGGATGATGACCGCATCCTCCGTCGCGCCGCCTAGCTGGCACGCTAGGTGGTAGTCGTTGAGCCAGACAGCAGGGTCAGTCTCGCCCGAGTACTTGACGAGGGTGTTGGGTTGTCGAAAACACGGGGGAAAAGATGCTGTTCGGATTTCCCGGCTGAACATCCGGGTGCCCGGAGGCTCCGGTGACTCACCCCTATCGTGCTCGGGGTCGAAGCGTCCACCCCATCGAGGGGTGTACCTCCTGCCATCGATGATGTTGCGGGCGTCGCCGTCACCGACATGCCCGCGCGTGTCACGGATTCGCTCCCTTACGGGAACTGTGCCGACGCGCTTGTGCACCGAGGGTGCCTTCGCACCGGGCGCTACGGCTGCCTTGCCCTTCCCTGCTGGTGGCGTGTGCACAGAAACCTCGCGGTCCTGGTGCGCAGTCCCACCAGGCTGCTCCGAGGCCTTCGAGCGCATACGAGACGCAGAACTCTCGGCCTGCTGCACGACAGCTTGCTCGATGAGCTCCTGTGCCTCGCGGCGCAGGTTGCGGCCCGAAGGCGTCGATGGCTCGGGCATAGCTTGGAGTAGATAGGCCGCAGCGACGAGTTTTTCGCCAGCCGTCTTCAATTCCGGAGATTTGTCGACGTTGTCGTCAGCCAGGATGCGCTCCCGGGCAACATGTCCCGCCGCCTGGGCATGTGCACCACGCGCGGTGCGCTGCTGCTCGAGTGCGGTGCGCAGTTCCTGGGTTTGCTGACGCTGCTCGTCAAGCTTGGCTTGAAGCTCCTTGAGCTGTGCTAGCTGTGCTTGCCGCGCCGCCGAGCTTGACGAAGAAGAGGGGGCTGCAGGTGGGACCGCCGGTTGGATCGCCTGCGCGTCTGCCCCGCCGTTCCCATCATCACCCGGAGCATTGTCGTCTTGCCCGTCCGCGAGCTGGACCATGAAGCACTCTCGGGCAGTATAGAAATCCCCCTCGCTGGAGTCTTCGGAGCAAGTGAGACAGTAAGCCGTCGCCAGCTGGAACGAGCGGAGAGCGTCGGGGTCGCAGACCCCGGAGTAGTCCTCGGCCTCCTCGGCCGTGAAGTTGTTCATGAAGAAGTTGATGTCGTCGGCGATTGAGCTCGCCGTCTCGGGGTAGGATTTGTTGAGAGACGATGCGATGAGGCTGCGGATCGACAGAAGATGATGACCCGGCAGATCCTCATGCTTGGTGAAGATAGTGCTGATCGAAGAGGCATAGGTGCGAGCGGCAGTGCGGCGCATCCCAAAGGGGTAGGGCGACGGCGAGGTCGAGCCCCCCCTGGGAGGCACTGGTGCTGCAGCAGATAACAGTGCCGGCGCAGATGACGCCGAGGCACGTGATGACGAGGCGATGGCCCCGTTAGGCGCGATGCTGGGTTGCGACATGCCAGCCTCAACCCACGTGGGGGAGCTGTGGCGTGCCGCATGGTGCCGCTCCGCGTGTGCTTGTCGCGAACGGTGGCCCGAACGCCTGATGCGCTGGGCTGGTGGTGTCGGAGCGACGATGTTGCGTCTGGGCGAGAGGAGCTGCATGAGGTAACCATTGCCGGTCGCTCTGAACTCGAGACTCCTGAACCAGATCACGAATCCCGCTGGGAGCAGACCGAAACACCCATAGGGTTTGGGTTGGATCTGCCCGCCATCCCTGGAGATCAAAATGGGAACAAGAGAGAAAAATGTCACGCGGCTCCCCTACCTGGCGCGCCAACTGTCGGTGTCCCGACCCCGGGGCCTGGATCCCAACTAGTAAATGTTGCGTGTTTCCTCGTCCCAGATGATGATGCAAGAGGCAACACAGTAACGCATGGTTTATCCTGGTTCCGGCCACGGGGCCGTACGTCCAGCAAAGGGGGTGTGCGAGGGCACTGTATTATCTTGCACCCGACGTGCTTGTAGTAGGGGGTACAAGCGAAGCGAGAGAGGGAGGAAGGCTCCCAAGTCTCTGCTAGAAGAGGGGTTGAACGGGGCGTATAGGGATGCCGGAGCGTAAGTGATGATGGATCTCGTCTGGGAGCGTCTGAGCGTCTCAGCGTCTGAGTGAGAGAGCCAGCCCCCGCGTAAAGGAAGCCTGCCTCCTCCTTTTATAGTCACAAGGAGGGGCGGCGCACATGAGTGGGGCGTGGAAGTCGTAGTTTTCCCCCGAATCGCGGGGTACAGTGACCGAATACTGTAGGAAGTACACTGTAGGGCATGGCGTCAGGCGCGGCAGTCGTCCTGGATATCGTCCTTGGTCCTGTGGAGATCACGCCGGTCGTCCTGCAAGCCCCTGCTGGCGGCGTGGTCGTCGCTGGTGTATGGTCTTCTATATATGGTGCGGTGGCGTTCAGTGGGCCCTGTGGGCCGGGGCCTTGCACGCACCAGCAGTAGCGGTAGCGGGGTGCGCGGCGGTCCCGGACCCCCTGGTCGGAGCGCAGACGTGCGCATTAGAAGGTCCCGGGGACACGTGGAGGTCCCGGACCCCTTGAGGGGGGAGGTCCGGGACTCCGCCCGTGCGCGCTGGGCGCCCCTCTCTGGGGAAACACATGACGTCGCCGGACCCCTTCCCCCGCGGGAGGCGGGTCCGGTTGGTCGGTGTAGGCAGAATAGTAACGGGAGCAGTGCAGAGCCTGTCTTGTCTCGCGTCGCAGGTCCAACAGTGCTGCTACTGCATCCGGGATGGCGGAGCGGTGACCGGAGTCAGCGGATGGGACCCCTGTCACATCCACTGTGGGAATGGCGGCCCGACGCCGCCTGTCCTGGGTGCCGTGGTGGAGTGGCTGGCCTTCAATGTCTTCGTACGGTGAGTGGTTGAGCGGCGGGGCCGTTTGTCCCTTATGCCGAGGGGTGGCCTCGAGCGAGGCGGAGATGAGGTGCCCGCTCGAGGGTAGGTTCGCTACCCTCGAGCGAGGCGGAGGTGCGGGGCGCAGTCGAGGGGTCTCGACGGGGACCCTCGAGCGAGGCGGAGATTGTCCCGTGGGTTCGAGAGGGATGCGAATGGGCCGCACGCTGGGCTTCTTTGAGTCCTTTCCTTTCTTTCAGATGGGAAGGAGGCTGTGGGCCTTCGTGGGCTCAGTTGCTTAAACATATGCTTGCGTTTTAAGGCGATCTTAGTACCCCGTTTAGGGTGTCCCTAATCATGGTACCCGACAGAACCTTATTCCGAGGCCTTAATGATCAGGGGTTCGAAGCCTGGCCCGTCGAGGGTTCGACAGGTGCCCCAGATCGCCAGAGTCAGGGATTGCATGGATGTGCCGTACAAGCTACCCTCGAATGCGGAGTTCGAGACGTCCTACGCAGTGTTCAAGACCAGTTGAGGGTGCCTAGCAGGGGGATCCCATCGAGGGAGAGCATCGAGCCCTCAGACCCTATCAAATGGGTCCGAGCCCCGCCTAGCGAACCTTTGCGAGCGCTTTATGTGACGTGTCCACGGACCACGAGCCGACCCTTATCGAATGGGGCACGGACGTCCACTTGAACTACCCGATAACAGCTCACTGAAGCACCCATAGTTCGCGGCCCGGGCATAGGTAGCATGGTGCGCTTCACCCCTCCTCCCTGCGGAAGGGCGACGAGGGCCGTAATAAAAGTCGAGGGTTCCCCGAACGCCTTTACGCAGGCCGGCGCTCGGGGGCTCCTCGCACACCGCGGCTCAGGCCACACCCTCGAATGGATCGACGACCGTCGATTATGAAGTTCCATGTGTTCAACCTAAACCCCCGCTCTTGACGCGTGCCTGCCAGATGGTTCAGCCGGACACTGGGTCGCTGTGCCAGCACGAAAAACGCCGAGGCCGGCTAAAAGGAGTGCCGATGCCGGCTGAAAAAGACGCCGGACGGCCACCTCAGTAAAGCAACCAAGCAGGACGACATTTATAGCTCTTGGACGAGTGCAAACACTCCTCCAAGGCCTCGGGGGCTACACCCGCGGGTGCGCTGACGCGCCCCCACAGAGGAAACTTCACACATTCGAGGACCAAAATCCCCTGCAGGGGTGGTACCCACCCATACACTTTCGGTCGTCCTCTCCGCGAAGGCGAAGGAGACTTCATTGATCTTTGCGAACAAAGATTACAAAGGGTTACCGGCTTAAAGCCGTCGAAAAGTACAAACGCATTGCCACCTGCGTGGCAATTTTCCCTGTCTTGGGGAGGAGCGAGCACCGATGAAGAGCACCGAGTCCTTGGCCGGCGCGACGGCCAGGCTGCTCGGGATTGCGAGGAGCAGCCCCCAGACCGCACGGGTCCAGCGGGATGCCCTCCTCGCAAGCTTTATTCTAGCATCTCCTCCACCGAAGACCCTGTGGGGGGTCAAGCTGGCGGACAGCACCCTCCACACCATCTCCCCGAGAGCGACATTGTCGCCAGGAGGGACGATGCGAAGAACGGCCACCAAACCTGGCACCAACGCCATGGTCAGGCATCTCAACCCCCCTTCATGCTATGGGACATCGCAGAAGCAGGACCCCACGGCCCCGATGCTCTTCTGCTAATCCCACTGAAGCTAAGGGATGGTGCGCACGCCCTCTCCAGCTTTCCCCCGCCGCTCGCAAGCATTCTTCTAGCATCAAAGCCTGAAAAAGCCAGGCACCTTATCTGGGGACCGGTCGTGAAAGGCAAAGGAAAACATTACGAGACTTAGGCGATGCTAGAAGTAAGAGCAGGGAAGTTGGAGAGGAAAGGGAGTCTCACGACCCCTATTTATAGCTGCGTTGGGCGCCAAGCTTCAAGCCTGTCGAAGGGCGAAGGCTTGGACCGCCCGTGACGGCGCGGCTCCCCACGAGCGAAAGATACCCTCGGTTATGGTGCTGAGACATGACGGGACAAAGCAAAGCTGAGCCCTTGGACGCTGAGTGGCGCAGCATCGGCGCTGGCCGACTGCCCTCGAACGGCGCGTCGCAAGGCGACCAGGGAAAGCGGGGCCGAGACCCTGAGCGCGGGACAGCGCGGCGAAAGCACCGGCTGCAGAGCAGCAGGCGCCATCGTGGCCCTGGCCCGCTCAGCACGTTGACGCGTCTCGTCCCCGAAACAAAACAAAAAGGGGCGCGCCCCTCGGAGTACTCTCTCCGCAGGCGCACTACTCCGACCGATAAGTTGTCGCAATACCCTTTGGCCGAATCCCACCATACGGGCAGTCTACTCAAGGTTACTATTGTCTTCCTTCTTGATTTGATTGTCACCGCTTTCATCACCATCTCACCCTCCCTTCTCCTTCTTTCCCAATTCTCCACACTGCTAATCTAAAAAAACTCTACACTGCTGATGTTGAAATTAAAAGGCCACTGCCGAAGTTGAGACTAAAAAACTAACTATAAAAAATAGCGATTTTTTTTTCAAAAAGTCGAGGATCTAATTTGAGAGCCATTACTAAGATGCTCTAAGGAGTTTGATCACAAGTGACGAAAAACAGGTAGAATATGTACACTATCTTATCTTACCACAGTAAAATACCAATTAAAATAAATATTAAAAAATGATCGCAAGATGCTAAAATTCTTTTTTAAAGATTTTCAATAATGAGTACATGCTCTTGACTTTATCTTAGTACACGTTAACTTTTGTTGTAGGCATGATGACATTCCTGGAAGTGCACCGCACACCCACGTTGCAGCTCTAGACAGAGTCCGTTTCTTTCTTGCCGTGCAGGAAAGAAAACCACCCGTTTATCGCCTCACCTCTTCTCCCACGCCGTCCACTCAAAATCCGACGGCTAAGATCACCCGCCGCCCTCCTCAAGGCCGCGCCCCTCCTCAAACAAACCCCCCAGATAAACCCTAGCCGCCGCGCCGCCCCCCAGCGCTGCACCTCCTCCTCCTCGCGCGGCCCCCCTCCTCCACGTACCTCCAGCTCCGTCTCCGGCGGCGGCCCCCGCGGCGAGGATGAACGTGAAGGGCGGCGGCCGGATCCCGGCGCCCCCGCCGGGGGCCAGCGCACTGGTCAAGGTCGCCGTGCTCGGCGGCGCCGCCGTGTACGCCGCCGTGAACAGCCTCTACAACGTCGAGGGCGGGCACCGCGCCATCGTCTTCAACCGCATCCAGGGGATCAAGGACAAGGTATGGAGGCCGCGGTGGGTTGCTGGTTTGAGTGGAAGCGGTTTGGTTGGGTAGGCTTGAGGGGTGCGATTGGGAGAGAAATGTGGCTGCAGGCGCTGTGTTGACATGGATTGTGTCCTGGATGATGCCCCTTAGAACATTTCTCTCGATTTGTAGGTACATCCCGGTAAACCTGGGATAATCATGCATGCTGCTTTAATAGAAACAATCTGGGACATGAACCGTGTGCGTCTGTAGTTACTTCTCATATCCTCAGCAGGGTTGACATCCTTTTCGGCTTTTGTGAAATGTGGATAGAGATAGTGTGGTTGCCTGAATTGTAGTCCGGGATGTTAATTTTATTGGCATTTTGGACACATTTCCCATAAATCAGAGCTAACCGTGCAATGCAATCGGCTACACGTGGGCTGTGCCATTCAAATTGCCAATGGGGAATGTACCGTGTGGATCTCTGTAGCAACTTGTCATATCGTCAGCCAGGTCAGCATCCTTTTGGCATATATTTCCCATAAATCAGTGCTAACTGTGTATTACAATTGGAAAAAAAGTGTGAGGTGCGCCTATCAAATTGTCAATGGAGAACGGCACCCTTTTCCTAATTTAGAAACATACAGACAATGGTTCAAATCCTAGTCTTTTATTCTGGGTGTTGAGTACTTGCACTAACATCCCATACTGTACTTCAATACTTGTGATTTCATCTTTCTGGTTCCTATTTTGACATCTAATCTATGAAGTCTGAAGTGCTTGCTAGCTTTATTGTTGAACTATTATTGTTTGAAGTGTCTCTGTCTATATGTATGCTATCCCACTTTCGCATGACAGTTATGCTAATTTTGGAATTTACTGTAAAATATGGATTGGAACTAGCAACTGCGTTGTATTATCAACATAAGCACTGTGGATGCATGATTAGAAAACTCCACTTCACTTTTGTTAAACTACATCTACAAAAATCTGAACTAGAAATTCATCACAGACAAGTGCACTTGCTTTTGTAAGGTTTTATTGTATATTTGAGGCAGCACATTTGCACATTGTAAATCAACTCTACATCTTGCTATTTCTCTAACCATAATATTTCTATTTTAGTTTAATTGATGTGTGTTCTTGGGTGCTCTTTGTTTACTCCTTGAAATAAATTATTGGTTCAATTGACCAGATGAAAATTTTTCTAGTTTTATGTTCATGTAACCTGATTGTCTGTACGTGAAATATTGTTTTGCGGCCATGCTATTTTTCTGCAACATTTCTGGACAATTAGGTTCTGCATATTCAAAATGGAAGAGTTGTTGGTGCACACTACCACTTCTTAGGGAGGATTCTTATATGGCCTTAGAGTTAAAAGGACATATTGTGTGAGTTGCTGATAAATGATTATCTACGTGGTTCTTGCTAGTGTTTACATCATAATTTGTGTAATGGTGCAGCGAGTTTTACCACCAATAATGCCATGAAAGGTGCTGGGTTTTGCTACGGTGCTAGTTTTGTGCCAACAATACAAAGAGGGATAGGGGCTTATCTGCAACTACCATACAGAGCCAACTTGTTAGGAAGTCATCTTGGACCCATGCAAGCATTATAAAGTCTACAATTAGACACAATTAATGCAAATAGATGCTAGCTATCCTTTTCTCTTTCTTAGTGTGTGGATACTTATTCGTTATTGAGTATTTGAGTCTAATGAAGAGTGTAGCTAAGAAAGCATGTTTTGCCATTTACTCATTTGTGTGTAGTCACAAAGGACTTGATTAACAGTTTTGCCTTGGTGTGCATGCATGTGCTCAAAGGGTATGTGACTGTAATAAATAGTTCAAAATTACTTGTAGCTCTAGATTTGCTGTCATATATCAGTTATTGTATCCTCCAGTGCACCAAAACTTGATGTACTTGTAGGGTTTTTAATGTGAACTGTGAACTAGTGAAAATTTCTCAATGTGTAGTTTGACTTTGTTGATTGGGTTATTGTTTAATATGCACACTTAAGTATCACTCCTGATGATGAGCCAGTTCAATTTTTTGATAAATGTAGCATATGTTTTCTTTATGCAGGTATACCCTGAAGGGACTCACTTTATGATTCCATGGTTTGAACGACCAATCATTTATGATGTACGCGCTCGCCCGAATCTTGTTGAGAGTACTTCTGGAAGCAGGGATCTTCAGATGGTAAATATGCATATCTCTTTTAGTCCAATAGTTCCAACTTACCATTCTTCATTTTTTTGGAACTTGTGTTTAAATTCTGTAGTGTAAATGTTGCTGTGTGCTGCCTGACATGCATGCTTCTGCATCGGTCATTGCGCTAACAAGTTCATCTCAAATTTGGGTCGATGAACCTGTTCCTTGATTTATTGATCATATGATCCTAAAATGGCTGCATTGGCTGTTATGATTATTTCAAAAAAAGTGGTTTCTCTTCAATTTATATTATATTCAAATATTTTGTTCATAAATTCATTGAGAAATAGTATAATTGCTAGTTTGCTACAAAAGCTGTCAACGGTTAACGACCTAGCTAAATTCAGAAGATTATCTTGCAAAGTTTGTTTGACCACTATCAGTTTTTGCCATCTGGGGTGCTTTAGCCAGATATTAATAAAGCATATTTCTTTTGCATGCTCATTTACCTACATCTATTCTAGTTACTTTTTATGCCTGAGGCACAAACGGTAAATCTTGCACCTTTTTTTCATATTGTGGGAGCTCGATACATTGTTTATCATACTCTGAGGAATGCTGCAGTTTGTTTTTCCTATTAAATTCTGATGCACTTCTATGCTGTAGTTTATGAAATGATGATATATTTATTTTGTAACAAGCTAACATTAATCATGTCACTCATTTCATACTTTGAGATATCTGTTCTGTACTTTGTTTGGGGCAGGTGAAAATTGGTCTTCGTGTCCTCACAAGGCCAATGCCAGAGAGGCTACCCCATATCTACAGGACTCTGGGGGAGAACTTCAACGAGCGAGTTCTGCCTTCTATCATACATGAAACACTGAAAGCTGTTGTTGCCCAATACAATGCTAGCCAACTGATCACACAGAGAGAGGTGTGGTCTACATATTCCCTGTTTATTTCTTGCCTATTACTCCCTCTGTTCCAAATTATAGGTCATTTTAGCTTTTATAGGTTCATTGTTTTTACCGTGTATATACACATATTATATATCTAGGTGCACAGTAAAATCTATGAATCTAGAAAATCCAAAATGACCTATAAATTGAAATGGTGGTAGTATATGGAAATAAGCTAATTCTTAAATAGTACAAAATTTTTTACTCTTTTTCCCTTCCAATTTCAGACTGTCAGTAGGGAGATTAGGAAGATACTGACTGAGAGGGCCAGAAACTTCAACATTGCTCTTGATGATGTCTCGATTACAAGCCTTAGCTTTGGGAAGGAGTTCACCCATGCCATTGAGGCCAAACAGGTTGCTGCACAGGAAGCTGAGCGTGCAAAGTTCATTGTCGAGAAAGCTGAGCAAGATAAGAGAAGTGCAATTATCAGGGCTCAGGTAAGAAGAAAACAATTCTTGTATAAGCATGGCACCTATGTCTGAAAAGGATTGGGAGTACAGTTAGAGGAAGATGCTGGTTCTATCGATAACTTTGGCTTCATGCTGCAAAGTTTTATATGTCGATCTAACTAGCTGTCCTTGTAAGATGAGTTCTAAAACATACTTCTGCTTTTGGTGTTCTATTCTGTGAACAGGGAGAGGCTAAGTCTGCGGAGCTGATTGGCCAGGCCATCGCAAACAACCAGGCTTTCCTTGCCCTGAGGCAGATTGAAGCTGCAAGGGAGATCTCGCACACTATCGCGGCTTCAGCCAACAAGGTTTTCCTGGACTCCAACGACCTGCTGCTCAACCTCCAGCAGCTGAGTGTGTCAAGCAAGCAGAAGAAATGATGTCGCCATTCATCACTTTGTTGTGAGTGTGGATGTCGCTCTACCAGACATTGTGAGGGACGGTCGGTTTTGAACGAAGTCTCGCTAGTTGCCCCTCTTCTATACGGTAGTTGTGAAATAGGTACGTGCCAAATGGACTGGAAAACGCAAACAAACTGGCATGTTTCATTTGAACGATGTCTTCTAGTTCAATAAGGAACATATTGTTTTCTCGTCTCAATGTGTTATGATGTTTTTTTTGTGTGTTCCCCTTTGGATTAGTTGATGCACCTGGATCTATGATTTTATATGGTGGTTTGGTTTCCGGAATGGACAATGCGAGCTTTGTGAGTCTACCTTGCAGGCGTTTTGTTCCCAAGGTCCAAATGTGCAATTGTTCCCAAGGTCCACATGTGCGATTATTTATATGGACGAAATCTCGCAGAGAAGCAAGCCGTCTATATGTCCGAGTGGTTTAGGAGACAGACTCGAAATCTGTTGGGCTTTGCCTGCGCAGGTTCCAGTCCTGCTGTCGACGTCCGTTTTTTAATTCCTAATCCAAGGATCAATCTACTGTCTGTCTTGGTCATAATTTAATTGCTTAATGCTAACACCTGTTGTTGGCTTAGGGCAGTTTGGTAGAGATCCATAATTCTTCTCTGATTCAGAGAAATGATTCACTAGCTAAAAATGATTCTCTAAGATTAATTTAAAAAAAAAACATATGTGGACGGTGGAAGAAGACGCCATATGCGCTAGCAAGCAGCATATTAAAAGCCTTTCGAAACCTTCCAGGCTGTTAATAAAAATAAAAAAAAACCATTCAGAGAAATGATTCACTAGCTAAAAATGATTCTCTAAGATTAATTTAAAAAAAAACATATGTGGACGGTGGAAGAAGACGCCATATGCGCTAGCAAGCAGCATATTAAAAGCCTTTCGAAACCTTCCAGGCTGTTAATAAAAATAAAAAAAAACCTTCCAGGCTGTTGGCTGTTGCCTTAGACATACACCTCCCCTTCACGAGGCAATGTAGCACGGTGTTTACAGATTCGAGCTCTATAAGCTCCATGATAATAACCTTCCAGGCTGAGTGTGGGAGGCCTATCCTCAGAAATAAACTTGAACGAACCTACACCCAGACAACAGTCCAATGCAAGTTTTCTGTGAGTGATGATGGGGTAGGGTTAGTTCTATGAGGGGGGAAGAAATGGTGGCTTGCTATATATTGGTCAGGAAAGAATCGTGCCAAATTGTTACCTTTTTGTACGTTCTTCAAACAATTATCACGCATTTATTTTTCAGCAGGTGAGGCATTGTATATATGGATGCATTCAATACAGTATAGTTTCAGTGCATCGTAAATAAAGATTGTGATAAATTCTTGCCTTCACGCACCTTGCATATATATATATATATTAAAACCATTTCTACTTAATTTTCAAGTATGAACGTAGCGCGCATTAAACTCTCTGTGTTTTAGGTAGAACAATCATTTCTCACAACCATTCATCAGTATCACACGGACAGCAGGAATTTCATTTGGGCCTGCCAACATGGAAATATCTACGGCCCAAGCTAATAAAGCCCAACTTTGGCCCACAGACAGAGAGCGAAGCACAGACCGGAGGGAGGGGGAGGGGAGCGAGGAAAACGAAGCCGGCCGGATTTTCGAACTAGTTGTGAAACTGTTGGCTATATGCTGCAAGCCTTGAAAGCCCAGAAGACCGGAACTGGTTACTGTTATTTGAATGAGTAGAAAACGTTTATAATGCTTCCTCTACCCCTGTAAAATGTGGAGATTCAATGTGCTTATATGCAGGCATCTTGCTGTTGGCTTGTGCTTTGTTTACTATGCTCTGCAATCTGTATGTTTTAGGGAAAAAAAAACCTCCAATGTTTTATGCAGCAGGATATGCAGCAGAAGTGTCTTCAATCACTTTATGACGATAAACTTTGCAACAGAAGTAAAACACACTGGAATTCTTTTTAGAAAAAGCTCTTCAAATCACGACCTATTCTGTTCAGAGACCAAATCAAATCACATGGCTAGCTCAGGATACAGGTGAACTGCACTGACGTCTGTCAGTCTACAACTACCACTGCAATGACTGAAGTTTCATATGTTGACAAGAAAACTTTACATCTCAAAATTCA
Source organism: Panicum virgatum (assembly GCF_016808335.1). Lineage (NCBI taxonomy): Eukaryota > Viridiplantae > Streptophyta > Magnoliopsida > Poales > Poaceae > Panicum > Panicum virgatum. Next base: position 9,053,844 of record NC_053146.1, read on the forward strand.
TTTCTTTACGGACTATCCGATAGTGTCACCTAATAATAACTATATATAAATCTGGATAAGTTGACACTGCATTGACTCATGTAGGCTGACCAAATATGTATGTACTAATCGTCTCCTCACCACAGAAAACATAAATTCTAAAGCTGAAGAACATGTTATGTGGGTAAGATTTTTTTGCACAAAATTTGAGAGAATGGTTTGCGATTAGAATGAGAGGTGTCTAGGAAACAAGCTAGCATTTGTTTTTAGGAAAAGGAATAGTTCCAGCCTCTACGATCCACACAACCTGATTCTTACATTATTCTTAGCATAACCACTAAGGATACATAAGTTAAATGAAAAAGATCACAGACAATATGAGAAAAAAATTAAAGTCTTCTCCACCCGTTTTTAGCGAAAATATCCAAGGCAACAAGCCGACGATCTCCGGAGCCTTGCTTGCTGAGCAGATGGTCTCATACTCTCATGCAGTTTGTGCACCATTTATTTTCTTGTGATGGCATCTTGTGATCATCATTTGATAAGGAAGATTTCTGAGGGGACTGCCACTACAGTGGTCATGCATCAGAGAGATATTTGTCCACAGGCCCTTGTTAACCACTTAATCTCATATTAACTAGAACATCTTGCATAATATTTCCCTTGGATATGTTTAAATTTATTGTTTATTAATTTAGCTTCATTTACCTTTGTTTTTTATTATTTTCATGAGGTATCATATTATTATGTTTTGTTTGAAAGGTTATCAGATAACCTACCTCTTCTTGAATGTCATATATAAACATAAAAACAACACCATAACCAGAAAAGGTAGGGACATATCCAAAACTGCACTCGGCAATCCGTCGAATTAGTACAAGCAAACTCAACGCATGAGTTTCTAATGTAGCACTAATGTTGACGGATTTAATAAACTTGCAATGTCAATGTCACCTATCTCAGCTGACCACAGTCTTAAGGTTTCAATTCAGCACAAGAAACAGGGAGAGTTACTTGTATTGGATCTGATTCACAGATATGATTAGCCATTTTGTCGGCGTCTGAGGATATTTTGTTTTTAATTTGTATTTCAATTGGACCACATCTATTTGCAGAAATATAAAGTCGTGAGACATTTAATTTAGTGATTGTGCATTTGCATCGAGATATCAACACCATGCCAATTCCATCTATCCTACATTGAGAAAAGTATATATTGTCTTTAACATCTATATGTATTTCGTAAAGTGACGACGATGGCTTAGTAAAAGGAGTTTGTGAGGCACGACATTTAAAAAGGGATACAAACACGTTACATTCCCTACTAGCACAGGACTTTTATACGGAATTATCCTGGCCTATAAAAGGAAATGTGATAGGGATTGTGCCTTCCAAACAAATGGATACTCGAGATGCGACGTCTGAGTGAATTGCTGCCACAGAGAGATTTAGACAGAACACCATAACAAGCCTAGAAACAGAAGATGGCAGAGTAATTCATGAACATTTTCATAAGGCTGCCATACTGTTTGAAAATTTCAAAGGTAGAATGGGTCAGACAGCTGAACCCCAAATGCACTACAACCTGGATGACCTGTTTAGTACACAGGAGGGTCTTGAATTCCTCTCAGCACCCTTCACAAGAGAAGAAATTGACAATGTGGTGAAACAAATGCCAATTGACAAAGCTCCTGGCCCTGACGGTTTTAACGGAATGTTTTTCAAAAAATGTTGGCATATCATAAAAGAGGACATCTACCAGCTTTGTAATGATTTCTTCACTGGAAGAGTTAGCTTGCAAGCAATAAACAGTTCCTTCATTACTCTAGTCCCAAAATGCAGCCATCCAGTAACACCAAGTGATTTCAGACCAATATCACTCCTCAACTCTACTCTTAAGTTGATCACAAAGCTAATGGCAGACAAACTCCAGGGTATCATAATCTCACTGATTCACAAGAACCAGTATGGTTTCATCAAAAGCAGGACTATACAAGATTGCATTGCTTGGGCCTTCGAATATATTCATCAGTGCCAACAATCTAAGAGGGAATTGATCATCTTAAAATTGGATTTCGAGAAGGCCTTTGATTCTATTGAGCATGTCACTATCTTGAAAATTTTGGAGAAAATTGGTTTTCAGTGCAACATGGATTGATTGGGTCCAAAAAATTTTGACAGTGCAACTACCTCGGTCCTGTTAAATGGCATACCTGGCACACAATTCCAATGTAAAAGAGGAGTTAGACAAGGGGATCCACTTTCACCTTTGCTATTTGTTCTTGCTGTAGACCTCCTTCAATGCATTGTCAATAAAGCTCACACTCAAGGAATTTTCTCACTCCCTATTGAGGCTGATCCTAGCAATAAATTCCCTATTATACAATATGCAGATGACACCATCTTAATCATGAAAGCTTCTCAAAGAGAGATCTTTTGCCTAAAGAGACTTCTTCAATCTTTTGCTGAATCAACTGGCTTAAAAGTCAACTATGCTAAGTCACAAATGATCCCATTAAATCTGTCTCAGGACCAAATAAATATCCTTGCAAACACCTTTGGATGTCAAATTGGCACTTTACCCTTTACATATCTTGGATTACCTCTTGGCACAACCAAACCCAGAATTGATGATTATATGCCCCTTATGGACAGAACTGAAAGAAGATTAACCTCTGTATCTTCCTTTCTCACCCAGGCTGGGAGATTACAGCTGGTTAATTCGGTGCTTTCCTCCTTGCCAACCTATGCAATGTGTAGTTTGAAGATTCCCATTGCAGTTTTGGAATTTATAGATAGAGCCAGGAAACACTGCCTATGGAGGGGCTCTAAAATCAATGCAAAGAATAAATCTTTGGTGGCATGGCCCAAAGCACTAAAGCCTAAGAACAAAGGAGGATTGGAAATTGTTGATCTCAGAACTCAAAATGATGCACTGCTCTTAAAACACCTTGATAAGTTTTACAATAAAAGAGACATTCCATGGGTTAATATGGTCTGGCAATCCTATTATTCACAAGGACAAATCCCTCACGCTACTGCAGATAAGGGTTCCTTTTGGTGGAGGGATTTACTCCACCTGAGTGATAAGTTCAGAGGTGTGGCTAGCTGTGCTGTAGGGAATGGCACATCTGTGTTATTTTGGTTAGATGTATGGAATGGACACTATCTCCAAGAAAAACTGCCAAGGCTATTCTCCTTTGCTAAGAATCAAAAAATTTCAGTGGCTGCCTTTCTATCAATCACTGACATGGCCAGCCACTTTCACCTCCCTCTGTCTGAGCAAGCACATCAAGAATATATAGAATTACAAGGAATCATACAGGGCATCCAATTGAGAGAGGAGGACAAAGATCAGTGGAGCTACATTTGGGGTACAAAAAAATATACTTCAAAAAGTTTCTATAACCACATGTACAAAGACCTTCAACCTCCAAGGCCCTTTCTCTGGATCTGGGAATCAAGGTGTTGCAACAAATTGAGAGTGTTTACATGGTTACTGCTAATGGATAGACTCAACACTAGAAATCTACTAAAAAGAAAAAAATTCAAAATTGAAGGGAACAATTACAATTGTGTCCTGTGTACCTCGCAAAGAGAAGAAACAGCTATGCATCTTTTCTTCACTTGCCCTTTTGCGATCAGATGTTGGCAAACGATAGGAATCCAATGGCAGTATGGAACCCCCTTCTTCCAGATGTTGGAGATTGCTAAGCACAATTTCAATGGCACCTTCTTCATGGAGATCTTCACTATTGCAGCATGGCAAATTTGGAAGCAAAGAAATGGTCTAATTTTTGAAAATTGTTCAGTTAGCTTTGGCAGATGGAAAAACAATTTTGTGGATGAATGCCGAAATCAAGCTCATAGGATGAAAGTCTCCCTTAAGAATCCTTTTTTAACCTGGCTCAACACTACTGTTTAGAATCCTTGTACATAGGGCCTTTCTACTCCTTTTCTTTCTTTCTGTTTTACAGCCTAGCTCTCCTCTGTAAGTACCTTCTTGTAACTTGCTCTTTAACTTGTTTTTAATAAAAATCTTTACAGTGGGGGTCTCTCTCGCTGTGTTTCCGGTTCAAAAAAAAGTAGCCCTGTGGTGAAGTATAATAAGTAGGATTTGGAGACACCAGGATTTTAGGCCACCCCAGTACAAACCTTGATACAAAAGAAGCTTGTGACCACCTGTAATGGCTGGTCATTTGGTCTCGGAGAAGAATTTAGTAGGCCTAGTCTTGAATCTAACTTGATGCAAAATTCTCCTCTTGTCCTATCCATAATAGAAAACAAGTATCTCAAAAAGGAATTATTATCTCGTGCTAACTCGTGAATGGAAACTGAGCTCTTGCTAGCACAACTATGCTGAATATTTTCTAAAGGAAGATCTCTCTACTAGGGTACGTAAAATTATATGACTAATATTACTAATCTTCATACTTGACTCACTAGAGGTGTGGAGTGGATCACGGGGGCGGAGCTAGCCGACAGAGTCACTGGTGTCAAATCCACCGAACACTAGTGTCACCTCTATGGATGGACAGTATAGAATAGTAGTTTCTCACTGATTTTGCAGCGAGTCACTGATGTCAGTTGACATCGATAAGTACGCGTAGCTCCGCCCCTGGTTGATCATTTCTCCGGCCCTATAATTTGACTCTAATCAAATAAAATCATCTCATCACAACTAAACATATATATGAATTGCTTAACAAAGCAAATTATCTCATGTCACCTGCTAGATTGATGCATCAAACTTTGAAAGTGACCAGAAAAAATATAGATAGATTACTATACTACTAGATTGATGCATCAAACTTTGAAAGTGACCAGAAAAAATATATACTATGTGACTAAACCTTTCTGTAGGAAGTGTGCGATGTTGTTGTATACCACTTCCACTTTGGTTTATTTCTACCATTCTGCCGACAGGACAACACTTTCTGAGCTGACATGGTATCCATGGCTCGACGCTCAACATGACTTGAGAAGGGGCTCTCTATATCATACTCGAGTATTTTCTCTCCCTCCACACAATTTTTTTGACTACTAGTCCTCGAACCAGAGAGGTAGATCACCCTTCTTCCTCTAGCCAAGTAGCCTATTCTTCTCATGCTCAGTGGTAGCCTATTCGACAATGCATTTGACAGCAAGTAAAAGACCAGGCTACAGCTGTAGTCATTGGCTCATTGCCTTTTTCGCTGATACATCTTCTTCGTGCGGAAAACACATTGATATGCAAGCAGCAGAACACCTTTTCGATCAAGTAGTAGTACCAAGTTTGGTCAGAGTATCAATTGGCCTAGCTTCAGGACCCCTTCAACTGTCTCTCCAGGACATTTGAGGCAGAGGCTGGAAGGAGCCGACAGTGCTAATTTGTTTCCTGATGCCTCTCATTTCCATCGTCACTGGTCCATCGTCACTTCACATAAACTTGAACAAACTTCCCAGATCGGACGACGTTGGCAGCTATTGTTCCAGCACAGAGCCCAAGTTCTATATGAGTGATGATGGTATGCTGTCTGTGGAGTTCACTTAGACGGAAATGGTGGTGGGTTGGCATATATATATATATATATATATATATATTGTTCAGCACCTATCATGCCAAATTCTCATTACCTTTTAGTTGCAAACAATTGTTACTTGTTTAGCCAGCAGGCAGTGACACAAGCTGGGATTGAGGTTGATTCACTACCGGTTGTTTACTCCGGAGGATTTACTGGGGTACAGGCATTTATTGATGCTTACTACCAGTTGATCTACCACCGGTAGTACAGGCGGTTTGGAGCTAGCCGGCACTAATGTGCCCTTCCCCAGTAGTGCATGATGCAGCTAAGTGTTCAATTTATGTCATCAAAAAATGGATGTGCTGTGTTAGCTAGATCTACTGTATATATAGCATTATATATATGCCAAGCTCGTGTTAATAATTACTATGACTCTTTATTATTAGCATGAAGGTACTAATTGTAATGATGCATACGAGCAGGCATGCCTATCTATAAAATGACCTGTGCACTGCACATTCTGTGAGATGGAGCACATGAGAGAGACAGTCCTATCGGAGGATGCATGCTAGTTAAAAATAGAGATATTCAGGAATGAGCGGTATCAGAAAACCACAATCCATGAAGACTAAGGGTTTTAGTTCTTCCACATTTCAGTTTGGCCTGTGTGAGGCACATTAGCTCCTGTATGTACCAGCCCATCACACATCACACATTAGCTCTTGTTCACGATCCACAATTAGTATAACCAACAATATATATGCAAGTTAGGAATGCCTTTTCATATGAGAGCATCAGGTTTTGTATGCAGTAAATAAATTCTTGAGATTTCAAACTGTAAACCTTTCAAAATATGCAGGTTCATAATGAAATCAAATAAGTTCAGGTAGCATGTACTGAAGTTAGCAATGCAAACTACACACTGTCTGGGATCATATATGAGTTATAGAACTGTGTGTTCAATTTATGTTGCAAATAGATGTGCAGTGACATGACTGAAGAGCATGAGCTGCTTGGTAAGTTTTTCATTAATTATTGGTTTTAACTCCTTACTTTCACCACTGTACCTCTAGCAATCGATTTAGATGACCAGACAAGCCTATAAAATGACCATGTACAAGCTAGAGTACCAACAACTTAGTTTCATGATCTAGGTTGCACGAAGGCACACTGTACATTGAGTGAGAGCACATGAATGAGTTACTCTGCTAGGAGGTTCCATGGTAGCCCGATGAAATGATCGAGTAAAATGCAGCAAGAGCATCTTCGCTAAAGAATGTGAGGCTTGAGCGGCGTCAGGAACCCACAACACCTAATTTAATGCCCGTCTACTTCAGTGTTTCAAATAGTGGGTTAAGGCATTTAGCGTTTGGTGTTTGTAGAAGCTAAGAAAGGCTATAGCCTAGCTAATCCATTTAGCGGTTCTATAAACACCATGTGTTAAAAAATCGGCGCCCCTAACCTTGACACAGACTTCAGAAAAGTTGTATCTAAGTAGTTTGATATCACTTTTTATATGGACCCTATGCCCACACTACACCAAGAAGACCTTCACCTAAACAACAATATGAGAGACCAACTCTATATGAAAACTCAACTCTTTGTTCACATAACTTATTTCAACACATAACTCTTGCACTCTTTATGTGGATACCCTACCATGACACTTACACTACATGACAAACTTGCCATCTCCTACTTGAGAACTTTTATGCCATGGTATGACAAGAGTGGAGGGGAGTACCCCTATTTATAGGACTCCATGGCTCATATAGTTTTTTTTTCATATTTCCATCTTTTGCAGACTTCTTTACAAATATCTAACTCTAGAATTTTCTTCATACTTATCTAACCATACATATATCTAATTTCTAGAGTATTCCATATTTCACCAAGAAGCATGGTGACCATGGTTCATGCATACTCTCTAATCTTCTAGGAGCTTCTCACAATTATACATTTCTACTTCAACATCATGCATAAATATCTGAGTAATTTTGCATATAAATATGAAATTAAAAAAATTCATGTACTGAAGTACGTCTTGAGCTTCATTCCCTCATTACATCGTTGACGAAATACTAAATTTTGTAAATGACAAAGTTCAATACTAAACTAACAATAAATAAAGACTAATTATATGATTTGCCTAGCTAAATAACCATTAGTTTAGCAGCTATAGCAGGATATAGCCTGCTATTAGAGGATTTAGCCTTTTAGAGCTAACTGACGGATGTCCTAACTTTCTCCTCTCCCAAAAGCTATAGCAGGCTATAGCGGTGGCTATAGCCGGCTATTTAGAACCATGGTCTACTTCTATACCTCTGAATTTTAGAAGCTCAAGGCAAGATTGAAGCAAGAGTGTGGAAGAAGTTCGAAGCTTATTAGTCTTTCTAGCTTTTTTCCTTAGTCTCTTTCTTGTTCTCTTTGTTCCTCATATCGAGGTGTAGAGTCTAAGTCTTGTATCTTCTGACAATGTGGCAGGATTTGTTTCATTGTGGTTGTAGACATTCACATGTGAATGTTCAAGACCCGATAATTTCTTTAATCTAAAAAGAAGAAGCTCACTCAATGTCAAGGTGCTCACTATTCAATGTACACCTTTTTGTAACCTCTAAATTTCTTTTTGGCAAAGTGATGGTCACAAAAAGTATAGGTTGGCAAGGTGAACCATCTTGTCCACTCCTAAGACTGTTGGAGGTGTGGGAATTACAACCCTAGATGCTCAGAATGTCTGCCTCTTAAGCAAGCATGGCTGTTCAAACTCTTTAATGAGGATGGTATTTGGCAACAGCTGCTTAGGAGGAAAAATGGTAACTGTAATTCATGATCCTTGTATTGCTGCAACATCTAAGGAAAAATTTTAATAGAATGTAATAGAAGTGGTACTGAGGGGATAAAGTTCAAAGCAATGGCACTGAAGGAAGTTCAAGAAATTCTATGGCACTAAGTGAAGCAACATTAATTTTAGTGGCAGTAAGGGAATCGACTCATTTCTCAAGATGCTCATAAGAATCTTATGCATTCATAGAGATGAGTATGTGTCCAAGTATATGAACATCTGCATCTATATTGTGTTTTGAAAAGATCTAAATGCGCCGGCCTTCATATCCATCAGGTTGAGTATGGTTATTTAGAAAATTTGCTCTTGTTCCGTTTGTGCAGAACACACCTTATTGTGCTTTCTCCAGCTGCATGATATTTTTTTTCTCAAATATGCAGGTGAACTGCATATCAATATATTAAGAAGAAGGGGGTGAGAACACCCAGAGTGCACAGGTTTTGTTGACATTAACCCCCCCCCCCCCCACACACACACACACCAAACTATCGCTCTAATATTACCCTTAAAACTTTTTGGCTAGACCTAAGACCAGGACAAACTATCCTAACCAGCTGGTAACTGGGCGAGGATGTGAAGTAGTTCCTCGATCCCTAGCAAAATTCCACATTTGCAGCTCCTCCCTAATGGAAAAAAGAACCCCATTCAGGTTTGGCTGCAGTCCATCAAAACCGCAGTGCTTGCGGTGGTTCCACAGCAACCAAGCCACCAAGACTATGGTTGAGTTAAGCCCCTCTTGATGTTCACCTTGTCCCACCAATCATCCAAGTAGTTATCATCAGGTTGCGGAGTTAAAGCCTGCAAACCGAGCCCTTATAGAACACTAAACCACAACTGTTGCGAAAAGATACATTGCAGCAGCAAATGATTTATTGTCTCCTCTTGATCACAGAAAAGGCAATGCTCAGGATGGGGCAATCCCTTCCTAGCTAGTCGATCGGACGTCCAGCACCTATCATGTGCGACTAGCCACATGAAGAATTTACATTTACCCGGGCCCCAAGCTTTCCAAATTATTTCCCATTGTCTGAACCGAATGGCGCCAATGAACATAACTTCATAAGCTGACTTTGCTGAATACCTTCCTAAGGCTGAGAACGCCAAATGTGAGTGTCTTCAATCTCTTGTTGTAACACAGCACCAGATAATAAATCCCAGAGAGCTAGGTACTCAGCCAGGACATCCACAGTTAGGGCCCCCCTTATGTCTGATATCCATCTCATTTCAGTCTATGGTATTTGCTTTCTTATTTGTTCAATCTATACCTATTACTAATGCGAGTAAGGTTTCCACCTAAATTTTTAGTTTGATCCATCTTGTATCATTGACAGGTGGGCCTTAGTCCATCCCGTATGTGTGTCAGACCAGCCCTCATCCACAACTCGATCACGTAGATCCCTACAACTTAACGAACGAACAACTATAAGTATCCAATACTTATACAAACTCTTTTCGTAGCAACGCACGAGCATAATTGCCCATCTATCTATACCTAAACCTATTACTAAAGCGAGTAAGGTTTCCACCTCAAATTTTGGTTTGGTCCGTCTCGTGTTATTGACAGGTGGGCCTTAGTCCATCCCATATGCGAGTCGGACCAGTCGTGCAGTCATCTTTGATTGGGACTCGACCGGGCACAACTCTTCCTCTTGGATTGCCATCAACTAGGACTCAGACCGTGTGCAGCTCCTGTACCTGTGTCGCTCATGTAAACGAAAAATTCCGACTGTAAGCTCTCTGTCACACCCGGTTTTAAGAACAAAACCGAATGCATAACTATATGTATGCCAGGATCAAGTTTCATACATATAGTGACTTCATCAGTGAATAATCAGCAACAGTATCACGAAAAGAGACTTACAACAGATAAAATATTATCAGAGTTAAACAACTTATTCTAGAAACGGAGGCTCCAAACTTCACAGGTAATCGACTGGGGGTTGCGTACGCCTAGAACCCAGCAACACCTTCAGCAGACTTCACACCCTCTTCTTCTAAGCAGCAGTAAGCAAGGGTGAGCACACTTATGGTTGATACTCAGCAAGGCCACAAGAAATAACCAGAATGTGATTTAAGTCCATCTTCAAGTTAAATTAATCATGTGAGGGTCACTTGACTTTCACCAACGAAAAGATACTCTTACTGCTCTTCACTGCTCTTCAGCTCTTGCTCACTTGGAATTCTTGATTCTTTAAGCTTCAAACAACAATCCTTCTACTCAAAGCAATCATCAGCAAACATACAAAGCAAACAACAAGTACAGCTAAGAACAATACACCAAAACAAAAGAAAGGCTTCAAAAGAACACACTAAAGGATAGGTCTCGCGGCTACGGTTACGAAAAGCAAGAAACGCGGAAAAAAATGAAGCTAGGATTGAAAAGAAACAACTATCGAAAGATTTGAATTATCAAAGAAACAAAAGAACTCTAAGCTTTATTTATTAGAAATCACATGTGAAGGACATTTAAAAGAAACACATTTAAATTGGTATTTAAGCATATTAACATCAATTATGAAAACCGGGGTAAACATTTAGTTAGCTTTTAATTACAAAGACTAGATGAGAGGATATTAATTATATTAAATCTATATTTAATTTAAAAACAAAAACTAAGGCGTGACTTGAATGATAGGTTAAGCTGAAACAAGACTAACGCAACAAGAACGGGTTAAAGCGGATCTAAAACATGGAAGCTATGGATAAAACAAGGTTGCAGGACCTATACGTGATTAACTATAGATTGCAGGGGCTAGCAGATGAATTTCGCAAGGCACAGGAAATAGTGCTCGCAAAAAGATTAAAGGCTGGGGTCAGATCTGCAAAAGATCACGGGTGGAGCTGGGTCGAAAAGACCTAAAATTTCTAGGATTTTCCTACATATATTACAAGACACAAGAAAGAACAGTACTATTACTTTGTTTCTCGGGGGCCAAACTGCAAAAAGCTCGGAAAAGAGCTCCCATGGTGGCCGGCGGCACTGGTGGCTCAAATTGGCGGCGTTCCGGCGCAACGGAGACCATGGCGTGTGGGGGAAAACGGAGAGGAGAGGGAGGGGGTCCGATTTGATGGCTTACCCACGCCGGAGACCAAAAGGGGCGGCGGCGACTCTGTTCCGTCCTGGGGCAGGACGCACGCAGGGCTGGGCACTGGCCCCTTTGGCACGCACGGCCGGGAGTGACGCCGGGGAGTGGAGGAGGCCTGGGCGCGCGCTCGGGAGGGAGGAGGGCGACGCGCAGGGTGGTGCGGCGCTGCCCAGGACAACGCGCGGCAGGGCAACCACGCAGGGTCTGTGGTGCTGGGCAGCACGGGAGCGTGGGTGAAGGCGAGCAGGGGCTTGTGCACTCAGGAGCGGCGGCACTCTGCTCCTGGCGTGCAGCGCAGGAACGACGAAGTGGAGCGATGGGGAGGACGGTCACGAGGCGGAAGGAGGCGACGACACTCTGCTCCACTTCCGTTCCTGGGTGGTGGCGGGCCTGCGGCGCACTGCACAGAGGCGGAGGCGCTGGCCTAGGCTACGCGAGGAGGGAACGGAGGCGCAACTGCAGGGCGCAAGGGGGCCTGCAAGGTTGGGCGATGCAGGTTGCAGGGGGACGCCGAGGATCAGTTCTTTGTAATTTTTAGAGGTAATTTTTAGAGGAATGGAAGGAAGCCTGGTAACGCAGGGAATTTGGAGGAGCGGGCGTTACTGGCGTAATCAGTGGGGGAGCCAGGAATTGGGATTGGGAGTTGGGTATTCCCAAGCAAAAAGAAAAAAAACGAGTTAAAAAATATTAGAGATTTGAAAAAGCATAAATTAAAAGTACAGCTTGTTCAAACTAAACATATTCCATAAAACAGAGAGAAATTACAAATATTTTTTTAAAATACAATTTCATTTTTACGTTTGGCTCGTCTGCATGTTCCATGGCGACGGTGGAGCCACCATCTCCCTTTGGAGCATTGCTGGTCTGACTCTACAAGTTGCATAGTGCCATACGCGTGTCGTGTTACAAGCTTGTCGTCGCTGTTATGTCCTATGGCCTATGCAGTACTCCTACATGCTGGAGCGAGAGAAAGAGAGACGAGTCACAGCCTCCGGCCTCCCGGCACTACGGTGTGCATTAGAGACGATGGGAGAATGGTCTGCTGTCTTGTTTGCTTGTTACTACGACTTTGAGCTGAGACAAGCCGCTAAGAGTAGGTGAATTTGTCTAACACAAGCGATACACACCTATGCACCTTAGAAATACTTCATTGTGTTGCTAAAATTGTTGGGTATTCCCATGCATACTCATGCATCAATGTAGCTCCGCCCCTGGGCGTAATTCCAGTAACTCGCCATCAATGCACAGTTTGTGAAATTGGAATGTGAGGGAAGGTAGAGGAGCTGCGGAACCTGGACATGGCATCAGGCAGGTGCAGTTTTTTTTTAAATAATAGCAGGAGCACTACTCTGTCATATAAGAAGAAGAAGCATTCGTACATAACGCGCTGAAACGTACACCACACAAACAAACGCACACAACACAACACTACACCACCACCACTTGGGAGAGAAGCTGAAAGCAAGCCGCCAAGATTGCGCCGTCGTCACCAACGCTGGGCCACGCCATAAGCCACAGCTCGCTGCAAGCCCGAGCAGTCACCTGAACTCCTCCACCACGGGACTATCACCCTCAAGCCGCACACCCACGATCGTTGAACCCCCTGCTCGAGCGTTGCGACAGCATAAGACTCCCATCACGGCACCAATGAAAAGCACTGATCCCGGCCACTTTGCATGGGGGCCTTGCCTCACCCACCGCCTCTCTGCTAAGGACTCAGATATCTGAAACCGCTTTAAGAGCACCGCTTCCGCCCAACCGTCACCGAGGTCACCACTGCCATGCGTGCCGATTCAAGACCTCCAGCACCCCTGGGCCCTCTGCACCTTGCCGCCAACACAAAGACCTTGCGCACCTCCTCAACTCCTGCACACGGGCCAACCAGACCACCACCAACACTGCCACAAGCCGTGACGGGTCTCCATAAGTTGCGCCTCCAGGAAGGTCGCGACACCGATGGCGTCGTCGTCACTCGTCCAAAACTGGACCGGGTTTTCACATTGAGACCCCAAGCTTCAGGACACGACGCCCCGTAGTGGTGCCCTCACGGGAAGAATGACGCCCCAAGGGCGCCGCCACCACTACCACCAGCAAGAGTGCTGATGAAGACTTTCGTCCGGATCATCACCGTGCCTGTCGCACACTCACGGACAAGCAGCAGCAACATGCTCCCCGACGCCTCCGCAATGCCATTGCCGGAGATATGACTCAGGCACATCCCGTAATGCCACCACGACACCACGAGAGCACACCACAAGCCACCCGGCCCCACCACTGAAGCAGCGCCGAATCCGTCAAGATGTCGAGGAGAAGAATCAGAGAACACCAGCCATGTTATCTCCGTCCCCACAGCCCGCGCGCAGATGTCCGCCGGCACCACCTCCAGGCCACCATGGCCCAAAGCAGCCAACCACGGCGGCGCCCCCACGCAGAGCCTCCCACGGCAACAAGGCGCCGCGCCCTGCACTTCGCAGGCCGCCGCCGCCGCCGCCTCCGTCTCTGCACATGGACGCTCTTGTGCACCTCCGGCCACTCCGCCGACCGCCGTCATTTTCCCACGCCGGCCACAGGCAACGCCGAAGCCGCAGCGACGGCCGCCGGCACCACCTGCGAAATCCGCGCCGGCCGAAGCCGCCACCACCGTTGCCTACCAGCGCCCGCCGCCGCCGCCGCCTGACGCCCGCACCGCATCCCCCCACACAAACGAGCGTCCCCGCCGCGCGGCCACCGGATCCGGCCGGGACGACGCCGGATCCGTGGCCCCCAAGCTCCGCCGCCGCCGGCGAGCGCCCACAGGGGGCCGATCGGCCGCGCCCGCCCCGACGCCACCCCGGGCCAGGGGAGATGGCCGCCCCGCCGCTGTCCTCGATGCCTCACGGGCTTCTTGAGGCCCCTCGGGCGGCGGCGCGACGATGGGAGCGGAGGGGAGGGGAGGGGGGCGGCTGCTGCTAGGGTTTGCCCTCCGGTTGCCCGACGCGGAGGCGACGCGGAGGGGTCCGGGGTCTTTGTCCAGGCAGGTGCAGTAGAAGAGGAATGGCAGAGCTCGGTGGCAGCCGGTTATTATGCCCGAGATGATGGCTGGCCATCAAAGGTATTCGACAGGGGTCTTCATGAGGAAACAGAAGGAGCTTTACTACGTATTGAAAAGGCAGCACAGTGGGGAAGAAAGCGAGCGGGCACGGTGCTAGGTGCCGGTTGGGCCTGGCGCTGGCTGGCTTCTCGGCACGGCAGCACTACAAGAGAGGCGCGTGTAGGAGGGCGATGGAGAGGAGCACGGGAAGAGGGAGATGCGTATCCGCATAGGGAACGTGCGGGTTCTCGGTGCAAAGGCGCAACGGCCGGAGGTGGAAGACGAGCCCGACAGGTGGGGCCTACCTGTCAGAGGCACGATAGAGACAGAGAGAAGGGAGAAGGGCGGATCAGCCGAGGTGTGCGAGCTGGGCCGAGCGGGAATTGTAGGAGAGAATAATGGTAATTAGTTTTACAATCAGTAATTCAGAAATTGATTGGCCGGCCACGAAAGAGAGAGTGAAAGCTTGCATGCTGGCTTTATTAGCTAGATTGAGCGCTCGTCACAAAGAGAGAGAAAAACTCCAAGGAAAATAAAATGGTTAAATGGTTTGGAGCTTAAATAGAGAAGTTAAGGAGAAGAATAAATTAGTGGTCGGCAGTAGAAGTAGAATTGCTCGAATAGATATAGAAAAGATTTCGACCAGATAAAAGTCTAGAAATTGATTTTGGATTACAAGCAGAACTGGGATTAAGAGAAAAGAACCAAATCGTATTTTAAAATTACTTTTCATCCAAAACATTATGCACTCAGCGTGAATGCGTGACAACAGGACAACCTCATTTGATTTAGAAACACGACCAATTATTTTCCTACACTAAATTTTTTGTAAAGAAAATAAATGTTGGAAAATTTTAAAATTATGAGAAATTGTTATTTTACTTTTTCTTTCTAATCACATTCTAAAATCCAAAAATTTCAGGGTGTGACACTCTCGTTCAAGAATCCTCATATGACGGCTCGGTCGTCTACAACCTGGCCAGCAACCACAGGTCTTGGTGATGCTAGCTAGCGTGTGTGAGGGTGCACCACGCGGTGGCGAGGAGAGTTGGAGCTGCAGTTGCTGGTGCTTGTCGACCTCCATGTGGATTGGAGCTCATCTGATTTGGTTGCTCGATAGAAAATAGAAAAGAGAGAGAAGAGAGAAGGAAGATTTGGTTTGTCCCATCTCATGATCTGATATGGTTGATGGATGGGAATTTGGTGGTGGTGCTTGTGTTGTTGCTGCTAGCTGTGCTATATGCTCATTGTGAATAAAAACAAATGAATCTATAAGAATTGCTACTACTGGTGATTCATGGAGAAGGAAGAAGCTACTTGGAGATGGCGGCGTGTTGGCAGGCATAGGGCTGCGCACGCCCATCACAGGCAACATGAAGCGATATCAACTTGGTGATCAAAGAGGAAGCGTCACATTAGTCCCTGACCGGCTTCCTGCTTCTGGACAACACAGTAGGTTACGCATGTATCCAAGCTCCTCATTTGCATAGTCACATTCCAAATTTAGGAGAAGAAGAGCGATTCATTGTAATTATCCAACACCAACATCGCAGAACAATATATTGCAAATTGAAATTACTATAATAGGCACATATAAAGTTGATCTTTTTCATTACTATAATAGGTCACATATACTTTACTGATATATTCGGCCTTTGCCCATAGCAACACACACACATATTTGACAATTAAATTCAAAATAAAATTTTAATATGTAGATTTGGTAGGACATTGATTACATCATCAGTGATAACCTTTGACACTGATGATAACCATGGCTTAATCACGTGTATGGAAAATAATTTGGCAATATGTTTGGTTAGCATATGACAAAACACTGTATTTTCATCTTTATTTTTTTGGATCGTCATGTGGATTATAACGTATTTGTTATCTATATTGAATTGATGAAAGTAAATAGGAGATTTTAGATTTTGTCATGTAAAATTCTTGCAGTGTTCCATAAGTTTCACATCTTTTTTTTAAAGAGAATTATTAAATATCAGAAGAACAACGTAGTTATATCATCCGTAGAAACACACGGGCACTATGCTAGTCTAATGAAAATCACTCAATTTCAACTTCAAACCTGGAACCATCAGTCAGAATTTGCACCAGGAAAGTAGCATGAATTACTTAACTCCCAAGTTGCAGAGCAAATAATTGAGATCGGTCAATTGTGACAAACAAAGGCACCTTTTTCATATGAGGGCATCACTTTTTGCCTGCAGTAAATTCTTGAGATTTCAAACCATCAACCATGCAAAATATGCAGGTTCAAATGAAATCAAATAAGTTCAGACAGCATGTACTGAAGTTAGCATTGCAAACTACACACTATCTGGGATCATATATAGAACTGTGTGTTCAATTTATGTCGCCAATAGATGTGCATTGGCATGACTGAAGAGCATGTGCTCCCTGATACCCAGCATTTAAGTTTTGCATTAATTATTGTTTTTTAACTCCTTACTTTCATCACTGCACCACTATTAATCGACTTAGGTGACCAGCCAGGCATATAATATGACTTGTACAAGCTGGAGCACCAACAAAGTAGTTTCAGGATTCTTAGGTTGCATGAAGGCACACTGCACATTGAGTGAGAGCACATGGACGAGGATGTACTGTGCTACTGTGCTAGGAGGTTAGTTCCACGCTAACTAGAGGAAATGATTGAGCAAAATGCAGAAAGAGCATCTTCACTGAAGAATTTAAGGCTTGAGCAACGTTAGGAACCCACAATGCCCAATTTAGTGGCTGTCTACTTTCGTACCTCTGAATGCACGAAGCACACTCGCATTCCAACATACACCTCCAGATGCATGAAAGCAACTGTGTGCACTGTTATATGGCCTGGCTCGATGAGCAGGCACAGCACCCCCTGTGTGGATGTACTGAGGTTGGAAAGACCCAGCTGGAAGCGGGCCATTCGGAGAGTCGGAGCCAGGGTTTTTAATTCCGGTAGGGGAAAAAAATCGGAACCCACCGATAAAACCGATATATCGGGAATATCGGGATTTTTTATTTTTATTTTTTATTTTTTTATTTTTTATTTATTTTTTAATTTACTTTTTAGTATAAAAAATATTCATTAAATCAATTTCGGCCGATAAAAAAAATATCGGACCCCACCGATAAACCCGATATATCGGGTATATCGCGAAATTGCGGCCGATATTTCTAACCCTGGTCGGAGCAGTTCTCAGCAGGCATGCTTCTATGATTCGTTTGTTAGAACTACATGTCCTGACAGGGCAATGAGGTCATGTTTGGGCGTGCTCGCTCACTGACCATGGAAGAAACTGCCTGCATGTCGCAAGATCTTGCATTGGCAAAGCCCGCGTGTACATAGGTTGACGCTCCCCTTGATCAGCTGCTGACCCAAGGACTCCAGTAGGGTATTTAGTTAAAATAAAGAAAATGCTCAACCATGTTTTTCTCTTGATTTTTGCCTATTTATTTTTCAGAGATCTCTTTTTCACATACATCCTTCTCATGCCCAAATTTCAGTTAGAAACTGAATCGCTGTTACTTAGTGAGCTTTCAACCGGCAACATATCTAGGTAAAGTTTTCAGTTATTGGGAGGATATAACATCAGACCACAGTATGACAACTCCTCTTCTTAGCATATACTAGCTAGCATGAATGTTTTTTTCTTGATCCGGAGCTACATTTTAGTCCAGAATTATGTTTGCCACATCTCGCGCGACAATTGAAGATGCATCTTTCTCGTAAGCTGGTGGAAGCTAGGGATCGGATCAGAGTGGCTGAAGATCATCATGTGCTCCCTGGTGTCTCCTGAGAGCTATTTAAGAATTAATTATTGCTGGTAGTTGACTCCACATTTTCATGATCATTTGTGCCTATATAGTACTGATGTATATCTACCACCAGAGCCAATAAAAATGGCTTGCACAAGCACTAGCATCGGTCAGTGTCGTTTCAGGATCTTTAGGTTGCATCAAGGCACTTAATTGTGTGTGAGAGCACGAAAGGACATGCGAGACTGCGAGTTACTCTGCCAGGTGGTTAAGTAGCTTGCAAAAGGCAGGAAATGATCGATGATGCAAGATGCACAAGACATTCCTGATTGAGTGGCATCAGGAACCCGCAATGCCGACAAGCCCTTTCGGTGCCGACAGCCGGCGACTGCGGCCACGTAGGTAGCCACGTAGGTAGTCGGCTGTTCCATGGCCAACAGGCAGCTATATTTGCAATTCTTTCCTTTCAACTATTATTTCTATGATTAACTATTAAAATAATATTATTTTAAAAATTTCTCTATTGACTGCACGAGGCACAATATGTAGCTTCCATGTGCATCACCAGGCAACCGCGGTTGGCTTTGGAGTCGCGTAGAAGCTGGACAGTGCGGTATAAAATGTTTGGCCTATAATGTGATATTGGTCGATGCGCGGTAAGGCGGTCCTCCATCCATGATGAGCAGAACACACCATGTCTCGGATGGATCCAGGCACAGGATTGCCTTACAACCGAAGAAGGCAACATGAGATTTAGATAGTGTATGCTTAGTTGGAAAATGCCGACGGGAATGTTAGCTGTATCAAGAAACACTATAATTGCATCCGATTTACACAATTGTTGATGACTTTGTTTGGTTTCAGTCTGGTATGAATTGCAAAGACAAGCAAGGCCTTTCTTGGTGTCTCTAGAGTCTTCTATTTAGAGCATCTACCTCCCATATAGCATCTGCATTGTGCACAAGATAAGATCATATGGAGCAGTGTGCTTGCAGGGTTGGATGAGATGAGATGAGATGATGCGACAGAGAGAAGTTGTAGACGATTGAAATAATGAACATGACAATGTCACCACAGCAGAATCCCTTTACATCAAAGTGGACTTTAAAAATAGAATAGGTGGTCGCATTATTATTAGTATTCATATGACTTTATAGCCTTATTAATTAGGAAGACTACAATATCATGCTAGGCTATATAAAGAGAGGCCATCGAGATCAGTGGTGGTATCAGTCGATGCTTGTGAGCTCCCAAAAACTAGCTGTGTGCAAGCAATGTAGTCATCTCTGTATGTCATGGCTAGGTTAGGCATTGAAGGTGTTGGGAATTTGGCATGGCCGGTGTTGTTCACATTGTCATGGAACACAACATCACAAAGAATAATCCCACGATGCGTTTCTTCTAGTAGAAATGTTTCTGCAAAAAGCTAAATGCGTGTCATTGTTGCGTTGCTGGTGCAGTAGTTCTGCAAGTGGAGTGTTACATACTCTCTAATTATTTATATACTTAACTATAGACTACTTCTAAATCAGGGACACGTAGTGTTTGCACAGCAAAGATGGTGGGCACACATCCATCATGTGCTCATATCTGTAGATGCTGGCCGGCCTAGAGTCCAGTGTGATGCTCTTGGCTGATGATTCTAGTTAGCAAACTGAATCTGTTATTGTCGTCGAATCTCTTGTGGATTGTGCAGCGTTTCATTCCTGTTGGTTGGTGACCGAGACATCAAGGTTCATAACCAGAGTATTAGTATATATATTCAGAGATAAACAAGCCCTGGGTGAGGAGTTCCATATCTCATTTTCATGGATCATAAATAAGTTATGGAACTCTATACCACTACACTTCACACACGATGCAACAATGCTCAGTTCTAGTATATACCATATTTTTTACCATTCCAGATCATACGTAAATTCTGCCATAACAGCAAGTATTATGATGGGTGAGTAGCTGGCTCATATATATGTGGAAGAGAGAGAAACGAAGAGAGAGAAGAGAATGAGCGTCTCGCGACGCGCCGCCCGCAGCGGGCGAAGAAGCCCTCCGCATGCCCCTATTGGCTGAGAAGCAACCTTTACATTGAATAGTAGTGGGTCCCACCATCATCTCACGGGCCTTGCCGCCGGCAGCAGGCGAGCAGCAGCCGCAACTATTAGACTTGCTAAGGATTGGATAAATAAAGCAGCATGGCTAAAGACATGTGATCCTTGATGTCCAGAGTTTGAGAGTGTTTGTCTCTTTATTTGCATGATTGTACCAATAGCAATGGTATACAAGCAGGGATGCCAATAAATTGACCCCTACAAGCTCAGGCATCACAAGTGCCCTTGGGTCGCATCAAAGCAATCGTGTTGTGTGAGAGCACTCTTTGACGGGTTCTAGCCTTTTAGGACGAGCAAGTTGCATGGAAGCAGAAGAAATATTGAAGCAAATCAAATGCGGTACCACAAGACAACCAGGATTGAGCGGCATCAGAAATCCACACTAGTTTTCCGACATGCTAGTAGTCACCAGCACGTTACACACGGCTTTAGAGTTGCCTGGAAGCTCTAGTGTTAGTTGGAAGCCCAGAGACGATAAACCCCGTGCATGTCACCACCACCTTCTCTTGTTGACCCCGGTCGACGCACATGCCGCTTGGGGGCAATGACGAAGCAATATGGGTGCATGCTTGAATATGTTAAGGATGGATTTGCTAGCTTCATGAATGTTCACCATGGTTTGGTGCAGTTTTGTTTTTCAAATTTTCATATTGCGTCGTCACGATGTGAGCGGCAGACTGAAAAAACGCCATAAAAGCTTCTGGCACTCTACTAGTTAGTTATTCGAGTCTAATTTTTTATTCCTGCTATTTGTTTGCTTATAGTTATATCTTTAGAAAATAAGATTCAAATAAAGTACCAACAGTTACATTACTTTTTTTAGAAAAAAATGGTATCAGTTTCATAGATTATTTTTCTAACTAATATAAATTAAATGAACTAGTCCATCAACCCGTGCTCTCGCCCGGGCTAATTAGAATTAATATAAGAATGAGGTCAATAATTATAATTATCTATCTCATGCCCTTTTTATCTATTAAATATTGTAACACATACTCTAAAATATATATTTATCATTATCTAGTTACAATAGATTTCATTTTGCGCAACTCCATATGTATTCAATATATGTTTAGTTGAATAATTTGTTTGTGAAGTGGTATTCTTATCTCTTCCATTATATGGTGACATATATCGTGGATAGTATTTTTATATAAATATTTATATTAATAATGATAGAAATAGTAATTTAGAATTTTTATTGATGCACTATAATATATTGTTATAATTATATAATTTAGATTCAGATTTATGAGTAATTTAACTTGTAATAACAATGACATAATTGGATAATTTATATGCAAATTTAGGGGGTATTTATATTATTTTTATAATGGCATATGTGGATAATTTACACAAAGATTAGGGGGTTATTTTAGATTTTTTTATAATGGCAGATATGGGTAATTTAGATACATGCTTAGGGGGTTATTTTAGTCTATTTTTATAATGGCGGAGGTGGGTAATTTATTAGGAAAGAGAACAGATCCGATGGTTATTATAATTAGAATTGTTGGATTGATGGCCGGATGTTTCTGATTTTTGTGAGAATTTATAGAATTTCTCTATTTTTTCAGAGTGTCCACCTAGAATCCTAGGTGGCTTCATGTGGAGGCTCCAAAAGAGCCTCCAATTAGTAATAGTAAGATTAGTTTTCGTTTTTTAGATCTAACCAGTTTTTTATATTTTAAGAAAACACAAAACCACCTTTGAAACTAGCTAAATGGTTAAATTTGTCTGGTTTCAACAATTGGATGATTCCTTTTTTCTAGTTTCCTAGTGAAGGCTGTAAACTGGATTTTCCCCTAGCTAAATATAGATAGCAGATGGATGTGCATTTAGCATGAATAAATTAATGTGCCTCCTGGTCTCCAGAATTTAAATTTTGAATTAATAATTAGTAGTTAACTCCTTACTTGCATACTTTCACCAATAATAATCGATTCACATGACCAAGCATGGCTATATATAAAGAGAGTTGTACAAGCTCAAGCACCTGCGTTGTGTGATAGCACACATGAGCGATCTACGCAGTTAGGAGGTTGCATGCTGGCCAAGAAATGAGCAAGCAAAATCAGCGAAAAACAACTTTGCTAAAGACACGGAGGCTTGAGTGCCGTCAGGAATACACATCGCCCCTCAACTCAGTGGTCTTCAACCTCAACACCACTATCTGGATGATGAACTCAAGCTGGAAGGACCTCGATGGCCGATGACATGCAAGTCTGCGAGGATCACGGCAGACACTCGCCAGCCTATCGATCTGTCATTGTCATGTACTCCCTCCGTACTCGAAATACAAGTCGTCCTGGCCTCCTCGTCAGTTTTCACAAAAAACGTCGTCGCTCGCCCGCGGACTCGCCTTTGGACGCCATTGCCCTGGCGCGCCTGTTCCGCAGCATTAATCACTATTAGTTCTGTCTCCTCGATTCACGCGCACCTCCCTCGCCGCCCACTGCGTGCACGCTCCAAAAAAAAGCATGGCCAAAGGGATTCGAACCCTGCCCACAGGGCTCAATACGCGGACTACTAACCAGTCCAGTACAAGCAGGCCTATTTAATCAGGGCAAACATGGAAGAATAACCGTAACCTTCGTGAAAAGCCATACAAACCAAGACAAAAAGTCGTCTATTGTCACCGAAAAAATCACACATGTAGATGATATGATGATACACAATCTTATAAAATATTTTATCCAAACTAGACTTCCTTTGTGAGATATAAAAATAACAAATTTCAATAAATTTGTTATTTTTATATCTCACAAACCAAGTCGAGTTTGGACAAGATATTTAACATGGTTGTTTATCATCATATCATCTACATGTGTGATTTTTTTAGTGAATTAAGACGACTTTTTTGCCATGGTTTGCATGTGTTTTCACGAAGGTTGTGGTTTCCACCAGATATATTTCAAGAACTTGTATTCCCTATGCCCGATCTAATGTACAGAACCCGAAATTGTCGATCTAGAACCAAAGAATTCTAACAGCTCAAACCCTAGTGGGCGGCGTTTAAATATCTGGCCTGCCCACCACAGGCCATTCCCTGATGTTTCACATATAGATCAGCACTATGCTTCCTCCAGGTCCCTCTTACCAATTTAGCGCACCTACCAATTTAGTAAGTTTCCACTTTCACACAAGATAAAAGAGGACTTTGGAAAGATAGTACCATATGATGGAGTAGTTTCCGGACAATT
This sequence comes from Panicum virgatum, assembly GCF_016808335.1. Classification (NCBI taxonomy): domain Eukaryota; kingdom Viridiplantae; phylum Streptophyta; class Magnoliopsida; order Poales; family Poaceae; genus Panicum; species Panicum virgatum. Next base: position 9,077,401 of record NC_053146.1, read on the forward strand.
CGTTTACATATGCTTCATCTCTAGTAAGAAATTAAATCACAATGGTTTGGTGAGCATTCAACCGGCAACATATTCAAGTAAAAAATCCATCCATCAGTGTAAGTTGGAACATCAGACGACAACAATGTGAGGCAGTGCTGCATAACTGCGTTGGTTCGTAGCAAACGTCCGCGTGAAGCTCATTACTCCTCTCTTGTTTCCCTCATCCACCACCCACTATGAAATTGCCAGCTCTCGCGCGGAGAGCATGCGCCGTGCTGGCTGGGAAAATGAAGCGTTTTAGCTGAGGAGAAGAAATGATACTGATAAATTGTTTGCACAGCCACTGAAGGAGATTATGAGCTCCTTGGTCTTTGTGCCAGACCCTTACGTGCAGATGATATGTGCTTGGAGTGAGTAATTCCTTTATCTAATAAGTGCTAGAATGAATTTCTTGTCTTCATTGGGAACAACAGTTACATTTTAGGCCAAAATTGGGTTGCCACATTGAGAGTTTTAGGAATGTATTTCAATACTGTTGATATGCCTGGTTGCTGAAAGGGTGGAGAGAAATGAAAACAAATTGTTCATATAATATGGAAGCTATGAGAATTCAGCTTCCTCTATGTGGCGTGATTCTGCGGATAACATGAACAGTTCGAAGTGGAATCGTTTACCTCCTAATCTGGCCAGCACAGTCATTTCATCAATATTTTTTTCTGGCTCCTATCTTTTTGTATAGGACAGATTAGTAATGATCCGTCTTCATTTTCTGTTTCATTTACAGAGTAGTCGTCACCCATCTTGATTTCCTGTTTCATTTTCGATGCTCTGTTATAATGAGTGCCAATGAACACCCCACAGCACTGGTCACGGGGGACTATGCGACGCAGTAGTAATGAAGACTACTTGATGCAAACTACAGGCTACAAATATAGAATCCTTCTAGACCAGTGGAATGCTGCCATAAGAGCTCTATGAGGAACAAGCTGTGTTTGAGTAGGAGGGCAATTTTCCAAGATCAAAATCAGGCGAATGCCTGACTCACTTGTAGAGTGCAGTGTCAAACCTATGTTAGGAACTGGAGGTGTCGGAAATCTAACTTGCTGCGAACCCTTAACAAAGCGAAGGGAAAACAGAGCAAGAAGAACAAACTCCATCAAAGAAACCTTTAAGGTTCCTCTCACTTGCTTTTCCACGAGCCGCACGTGGTGCCTTTTCAGTTGGACTATATATCTATCATGCATTTATGGGATCGCAAACTCGATCTCTGTCGGGAGTGATAGAGTAAGAGCGGAATCGGAGTCTGCTGAAGCCTCCACATTTCCACCGTTGCAGGCTGCACTTGAAATCGGTATCGGAGTCTACTGAAGCCTCCACGTTTCCACGAGGTGCAGAGTCAGAGCGGAAATGAAAATATGTTGTCCATATAGTGTCTAAGCTACGAGAACTCAGTTTCGTCTGTCCCATCATTTTGGGGGGACGCTGCTCGGCGCTCGTTCGCTAGGAGCGTTCCTAGAGAATGGTGCTATTCATCTTCCTCCTCCCCCTTCTCCTTCCTTGTTCCTCCTTCCTCCTTCCTCCCGCCGCCCCCGCCGTCGATTGCCTCCTATGGCTCCTGTGGCCTCCGCAGCCGCTCTCCCTAACCGAGCCCGCCACCGCGCCGCCCAGCCGCCGTCGTGCCATCTCTCTCCTTGCCCCCACCGCCGGCCACCGCCCACCGGTTGTCCAGCCCCGCCCGGCCGGCGCAGCGCCGCCGCGCCCTCCGCCGGCCGAACCGCCACCACTGCTGGGACGCCGCCACCCCCAGCCCCCTCCTCTAAGGCCGGCGGACATGGAGCCGCCACCCACCCCCGGCAACCCGGAATCTAAGGCCGCCGCCTCCCGCCACCACCCGGGGCGCCGGCGACCTCGCCGGCGGCCGCTCTGCCCACCTCCCACCCTCCCTGGCCGCCCCCTCCCCCACTTCCCCACCCCCAGAACCCAGCTCGCTTGGGCGGCGCGGCGGAGACGTCCTGTTCGCTGCTATCGTTGGCAGCGCACGAGCGCCCAATAAGAAATCTGATCATTTTGCTGACAACATCAACTATTTCAATTGGCATAGCCGCTCCCATTTCATCAGGTCCATATTTTCTGGCTCCTATTTTATACTCTCTCATGAAGAACATTTCCTCTGGCTCCATATCCTTTTTTCCGGTTTCAATTCCTCTGCACATTCAAATGCAAGGCGGCACTGAACAACGCACTGCATAGCACGAGCTGCAGAAGCTGATACATACATGTGCATTGGGGCATACGGACAGGTGATGTGAGCCATACAGTGCATACCGGGCCAAGTGTTGACGGCTGCCATGGTGAAAACAAACGTGCCCATGCATTTTTTTTTCCCTTAAAGAGACTGAAATAAAACCCTAATATGGTATGAGAGTTGAAGAAAAAAAAATCGTTCAATGCATTGAATCTTGGTTAATTAACCCAAGGGTTTCCCCACGGGCACTTGAAGGAGTTATACATGGTTCTCTCCCTTTGCCAATAGCATAACTTTTACGGTCTCCTTAATTATTTGTTGTTGAACTTGTTATAATACTGTCATCATTTCTATGTATAGACTTCATTAGAAGAAGCATATGGTCCTGAAGTTATATTGTGAGCACATAATTGCTAGTTCAAAATTGGTTTCAACACATGTATGGCGAATCTAGCGCTAAGATTATCGTGGTGCACTCCTTACGAAATCTGCAATTTTTTTAGCAATTCATGATGAATACAAGTCAAGTTAATGGTAATTTTTTTCATTACCCTGGTGCATGGGCACTGGGCTACCTCAATGTGGCATCGCACTGGTGTATGAATAGTACAGGATGCATGCTAGGCTATAAATAAAGATCCCTTCCTAATCAATGGCATGAGCCCGTGAGAGCTCCATGAAAAAGGAGCTGCGTGCGAGTACTGGGATGGAAAATTTCCCATGATCAAAAGCAGGCAAGTTCTCTACTCGCCTACAGTGTCATGCCTAGGCTAGGAATTGGAGGTGCCGGCAATTTAGGTTGTTGTGAATCTATCTATTATATTATTAAAGGAGTGTTAAAAGAAGCCACCACGTTCGCCGAGAGGCTCTAGAAATTCCCACATTAATCTAAAAAAGAGAAGAATTTACACCGTTGGATTTTATGAAGATCTAACGGTTCAAACTAACTCAAGAATTCATATCAAATACGATTAATAAATAGCTAATTTCGGATTTAAAAAATTAAGTAAAATTTAAAGAGTCCATGCTGAATACTATTAGTAAATAGTTTAATTCGGAATTAAAAAATAAGGAAATTAGGGCTTAATCAAAAAGTCCATGTTGAATACAATTACTAAATAGGAAAATTCTGAATTATCAAATTAAAAAAATAGCATTACCACTAGATAAAAAGAAATATTAGCTGAATAGTTTAAGGGAGTGTTAAAACAAATCACCACGTTCGTCGAGAGGGTCTAGAAATTCCTACGTTATTCTATGACTGTCCAATTATTGTCAGTTGACTAATTTTTTAGTATGTCATATTGTTAGTACCTGTTAAAAGTTTTGCAAACGGATTATGCGTTCTGGACGATTGAAGAAGAGGGGGCACGGGTAATACGTGAGCTTGATGGAAAACATATGTTTTAGAATTAATCTGTACTATTAATACCTCTTTGCAAAGAGATAATGTTGACTTGAATTCCTAGCAACTACTGGTAGCTAGCAGCACGGTGGTCGCAGGCAACAGGCTGGTAGAGGGAGCCTCCGACGCGATGTGCCCCCGGTGTCGTGGCACTGCCCCGACGTGAAGGGATGTTGAAGATGGATAGACGGACGATTTCATGATGATGATGGAGTAAAGAAACGCGATGAGATGTCAAATACGATTAATAAATAGCTAATTTCGAATTTAAAAAATAAAAAAAAAGACATGACAAAGAGTCCATACCAAATACGATTAGTAAATATAGCTTAATTTGGAATTTAAAAAATAAGAAAATTAGGACTTAACCAAATAGTCCATGTTGAATACAATTACTAAATAAGCACATTCGGAATTAGAAAATTAAAAAAATTAGCATTGGCACACGACAAAAAAATTATTATTAGCCAAATAGCTAAATTAAAAATTAAAAGTATAAAAAAATTGGCATCAAATATGATTAATAAATAGATAAATGCAAGAACTAGAATAAAAAAATTATTGTTGATATGTGTAGTGATTATGAATCATATTAAGAAGAAAAATAGCTAAATAAATAGTATCAAATGCAATAATAAAAATCCAAGTTTGAGTTTCAAGGCAAATAAAGTTAATAAATACTCCAAATTAACGAAGATCTAAATAGTATTTGTGACAAAGAGTCCATACCAAATACGATTAGTAAATATAGCTTAATTTGGAATTAAAAAAATAAGGAAATTAGGACTTAACCAAAGAGTCCATGTTGAATACAATTACTAAATAAGCAAATTCGGAATTATAAAATTAAAAAAATTAGCATTGGCACACGACAAAAAAATTATTATTAGCCAAATAGCTAAATTAAAAATTAAAAGTATAAAAAAATTGGCATCAAATATGATTAATAAATAGATAAATGCAAGAACTAGAATAAAAAAATTATTGTTGATATGTGTAGTGATTATAAATCATATTAAGAAGAAAAATAGCTAAATAAATAGTATCAAATGCAATAATAAAAATCCAAGTTTGAGTTTCAAGGCAAATAAAGTTAATAAATACTCCAAATTAACGAAGATCTAAATAGTATTTGTGTATATGATTTACACCATTCGATTTAATGAAGATCTAACGATCTAAATTGGACAAAAGAGTCCATGTCCAATTTAATGAGATGCAATATTTTAAACTACCAAAAAGTGTTTGTATCCAATTAAAATTAAATACAGGATCCGAATGACATAAAAACTCATGTTACCATCTATGTCTCGCATTAACCTTCCTTAAAGATGTAAAAAAAAATGGCAGCAGCATAATCGTGACAACACGACCATAGTTGTATTGTATTGGTACTATTGAAAGAGATAATTGCTTTGAAAAATCTTTGGAACGCCCTGCACTACGACGTGACCATAGTCTTTGCCCGAGATTCCGAATCACAACTTTTTGAGTCTCAAGAACGTCATGCAATACATGCAGCTGCATGAAGCACACTGGATTCTACTCAAAATCATTGCCGAACTCAATCAATCCATTTCTTCTGGAGCAACCAAACGTCAAGATAGGGACGAAAAAATAATGATGATGCGCAGAGTTTCACATATTGCAAGACCATTGGCACCTTATGATTGTAAGTGTGTGCCAATGAATACGCAGACGAATTAATGTGAGAGAAATATCCGCTAAAGAACCAATGATTTCTCCAAACAAGAATTATCATCATAAATATTGCATATTCTTGAACAACTTTAGTTATACAAACTAATCTGATGGTGGCAACAAAGAATTATGATTCTATGGGCATATAATAGTTCCATACAAGTAATAATCATTGGGATAAAGGGTAAAGCACCGAAACCTACAAATAAATGTGACTATTATTAGCTCAATCTAAATAGATGCATGGGAAAAATCCGGGAGTTAGTCATGTGAGGAATCAAATAGCATAGATAATTATTAACATTATTATCCCCATCTAATTTTCTATAAGTACACACTAAGCATGGAACACAAATGTGATCGATACCTCTAAAGAAGTATAGAGAAAGAGAAGAGAAAAAGATAAAGAAGCACCAAGATTGAACGGGTAAGGAAAGTAGAAAAGGAGAATAGAAAAAGAAGGCAGGAAAAATGAGAAAATGAGGGCAAAAGAAAAGGACAAAAGTGAATTTATTGATTTAGTCTATAAATAATATCATTAGAATGAAAAAAATATTAAATTATAGCCATGTCTTGTTGGACATTTGACATCTTTCATATATTCATGAAAAAATAGAAGAAGCGGTTCTACCGAACGGTTTTCAAAACAACTCTATATTCATAAAAAAAGCTGCTCCATCAAAGAAGCCACAACTGAAATTATTTTAGCCACAGATACAGGCCTGAAGCCCTGCTAATCTATCTCAAAGTCGATTGCCTATAGTACAAAATCAAATGATTCAAACAAATGTACGTTGTTGATGCTCCTCTTCGCTCAGAAAAAAAAAACCTGAGGCACAATACTAAACAGAAAACTTCTCCATTAGATGCATCGGATGCGATACACACTAATCGATTTCAAATATACCGAGGAACAAAATAGAAGACAGAGAAATCAATAAAAATTGCTAGAGAAAATGAAAAATAAAGAAAAGAGTTAGAAACAACAACAAAGATATATATGGAACTATCTATCACCGAGATGACAAAACTCTAAAGTAGACCAATATATGCAGTCATATGGGCTAAAAACAAATAAATTGTGCAGTAACCAAAGTGGGAAAATAATAATAGGTTCGGTTAAATAAAAAATTTAAAACATATATGCATTAACATAGCACACATATATATAAGTTTTGCATAACATTTATTTACCAAAGCCAGCAGGAGGCCTCAACTTATTTTTTAATATAACTTTTTTTTTGTCTAATCCATGATCATTTTTGTTTCGCTCCGATGATGAGTTAGGTCTAGATCTGTTAGATGCTACTTAAGTGCTCTAACAACTACACTAGATATATTTTCGCAAAATATTAATCAAAATATTGCAAGATGCAAATCGAACTCCAACATCTAAGTTACAGATTGTTGGCAAACATAACTATCAAATACATATAAATATATTTCATAATTATAAAAAAAAACTTTATATGAATACAATTATGTAAAATTTGCTCCGTATTCAAGGTGATCCAAAATTGAATTCAATCCTCAAATTTAGATTTTGCAGGTTTAAGTACTAAAATATGCAACTATAATATAGAATAAAGCAACATAAAAAATGATGATTGATATGAACTCCTATGCATAGAAAGCTGCAAGTAGTATAATATTCAACAAGAGTAAATGAGAGGTAAATAAATTATAAAATACATCTCTTCTGTCAATGTAAATATTTTTAAAAAATTAAATAAAAAACTAGCTACCCGCGCTATTAGCGCGGGCCACCTTGCTAGTTCTACATTATGAGAAGGAAAATAGGCCTTCCAAGAACCATTTCTACCAGAGTCACTACGAAGGTCCGGCTTCCTACGATAATATACTTCACTTGAACCATGATGCAACCATGTTTAGTTATGTCACGACAGAGTACTATATTTATGCAATTCACTTGTCATCAAGCCATCAATGTCGATCAATCTCCTTGCCACAAGCGATGACAGAGTGAAGAGCATGTGCACTCCAATGTCATTTGTCTGAGCTAGCCGAGAAAATGCTCAAGCAAATGCAGCAAGAGCCTCTCCTCTAGGCGTGAGCGGCATCAGGAACCGATGACCAAATTTCATGCTGCTTACATGATTCTGCACCAAATTTCATTCTGCTTACAAGATTGTGCACTGCATGGCATGTCTACAGTTAGCCTCCGATCCATGTACAAGTCTGATAGAATGGCTTCGAGATGTATGGATGGAGTGTGCGTTATAAATTTTTGTCCTGCATTGAGATGGCTATATCGGTGTGGTGTGGTTTACCATTTACGATCCACGATGACACTACTAGAAAAAGGGTCATTCGTCCCTGGCGTTTGTACCGGCTGTGTTTTCAGCCGGTACTAACATATGATTTTAGTACCGGTCGTATAAAACAGTACCTCAGCGAGCATTTAGTACCGGACAAAAGTATGAAACACAGGTCCTCCAACTCCCAGGAAGCAATTTAGTACCGGTTGATGACTCCAACCGGTACTAAATTGCATAGATAAAATTTAGTACCGGCTGGTGGCTTGAGCCGGTACATAGATTCTCAAATTAGTACCGGACCAAGAAATGACCCGGTACAAACATCAACCACCATTGATAGTCCACCCATTTTTATCTCCTCCGATCCTCTCCCCACCAGCCTTATCCACCAGCGCCCATCTCCTCCTCTCCCTCTCAGCTCCTTCCTCCCACCCTCCTCTCTTCCCTCTCCACTTTCGGCCTCGATCCGGCCATGGAAGGTGCGGGTGCCGGCGAGCGCGGGCTGCCAGGGCACAGGGCCGGCGCGAGGGGTGGCGGCCGGCGCGGAGGGGGCGCGGAGGCCTTCCCCGGCCGCCACCGGCGCGCGGGTGGCGCGGAGGCCGCCGGCCACCGCCGGCGCGAAGGACCACCAACGGAGCGGGGCTGCCGGTGCGCGGGACCTTCTTCCCCGGCCGCCGCCGGCGCCTGGGTGGCACGGAGGCCGCCGCCGGCCACCAAGGAGCAGAGGGTGGCGCAAGGGGGCCTTCCTCGGCCTCCAGGGAGCAGACGGTGGCGCAAGGGGAGCTTCCCTGGCCTCCAAGCGGTGCGAGGGGGCCTTCGCCGGTCTCCAGGTGGCGCGAGGGGGCTTCCCCGGCCTCCAGGCGGCGCGAGGGGGCCTTCCCCGGTCTCCAGGCAACGCGAGGGAGCAGATCGACGGCGGCGCGAGGGGGACATGCAAGGAGCAGATCGACGGCGGTGCGAGGGGGGCATGCAAGGGGCTGATTATGTGATTGTGAATTTTTTTGATGTTTTGAAACTCTGGACTTGTACGTGAAATCTGTGATTGTGTTTTTATGTATTCTAGTGAAATTCATAACTACTTCATGTGAAATCTGTAACAAGTTCATGTGATTGTGAATTTTTGTGATTGTGAATGCGATGTGATTCTGTAACAAGCTCAGGAAAAGAAAAGGAAAAGAAAGCGAGAAAAAAAGGAAAAGAAAAAAGCTACGCGCGTGACGTGGTGAGTGGTTTAGTTACCGACCGGTACTAAATACTCCATTTAGTACCGGTCGCTCCGACCGGTACTAAAAGCGCTCGCATTTAGTACCGACGGGCCAGTACCGGGCGGGGGACCGGTACTAAGTGGGGGGTTCCCGCCCGGTACTAGTGTGCAATTTTCTAGCAGTGTGAGCACAAGGCACCATGTGTGGATGAATTGAATTAGGCTAGAAGGACTCACTTGGCAGGTCAGAGGACCAGGGCTGCAGAACTGCAGCACAGCCAGCATGGCGCTTGTCTCCGCTACTGATTGCAACAATGTTCTGAAGTTGGCTCAGCAGTAGTGGATCAAAGATTTTTCAGTTAGATATTTGAAGTAATGAAACATTCATTTAAATATTTTTTAAAAAATAATAGAATGGGCTGATAAACAAATTCTTCCGTCCAGTTTCCATCCTGTTGTATCAAAAAAATAAAAAAAAATGTTCGCACACATATATTTGACTCAAAGATTTCAAATCATTTTCTTTTCAAAACACAATATAGATTATCACAATCATGCCTATCAACACACATGTGTTGAATTGGGGACTCTCAAACTCAGCTGATCACATTCCACCAAAAGGAACCTAATCTACTAATTAAGTTAAGCTTTTTCGCAAAATTCAAATCAATTAATTTCATTATGCGAAATTTTTCAATGTTTCATTATTAGCTGCATTAAAGACTCCACACACACCTTATAGTTCTTATAATAGATTTCTGTTTGGCAGCAAGGCCCAAGGGCCAGTCCATGATACAATTTTTAGACCTAGCCCATGCACGGCCCAGCACAAGGTTTTTTGGGCTCGTGCCGTGGTTGGGCTACCACATCCGCATGTCGACCAGCACAGACATGTCACAATTAGCTAGCGCCGCTTCGGCCAAACATAGTAGGCTAGCCCGAGCATGGGAGCCCGCGGGGCCTGGTAGACCCGCACACCTCGCCACCAGTCACATCCCTCAAACCCTAGGTCATTCGCCTCCCCCGACCATGCCGCTTTGCCTCTCATCCTCTCAGCTCTCCGCTCTCCCTCACCTCCCTAGATGCTTTGCCTCCGCCCTCCTGCTCACCTTACAAGATTTGCCACTCAAGTTAGCATCACAACCACTCGCTAGGCCTTCCACTCAGGTGCGTAATGTCAGGGATCATATACAATTATAGAACTGCCTACGACATCACCTCACCCACATGAGGCAATATAGCATGAGTGAACAAAATTTTCTCCTTGGTGTACGGGTTTTTATGTTTCGAATTAATTATTGGTAGTTCACTCCTTACTTTGTCATGATTATACCAATAGTAAATGGTTTGTGCAACCTGCAGGCATGCCTATAAAATGACATGTACAAGCTGAAGCACCAATTAATAGTGTACGCAGTTTTAGGCTATATATTGCACCAAGGATCCAAGGCACTGCACAAGGCATTGTGTGCTAGGAGGTTACATGCAAGCTGCGAAATAATCAGGCAAAGCTCAGCAAGAGCATCATCGGCAAAGATATGCAGGCTTGAGCGGCACCAGGAAGAGCATCATCGGCAATGATATGCAGGCTTGAGGAACCCAAGCACACTCGCTCCCTTTCCTTCGTGTCTCTGATAGATGCATGAAAGCAGAGTTGTGCATGGTTTACTTTAAAATGCCTCGGTGAGCATGATGCACCTAAGGCTCCGTTTGGATGTCTACATTGGGAGCCTTGGCATTGAATTGAGTTCAATACCAAATCAGGCCAAGTATTGAAATGAGCTCAATACCAAAGCAATCGTTTGGATGTCCATGACTTTGGTAGATGGAATTGAACTGGGAGCGAATGCCAATTCATGTTTGGACGTGCTTATGTAAAATTGAGAACTGACCATCCTCATCCTCTCTCCACTGCTCCTTCTCGCGCCGGATTCCGCTTCTGCGGCGGCGCGGGCGCCGGCGGGAAGCTGACGCCCTCGCCGCCGCCGGCGGAGCTGAGCAAAGTAGGGGGTGCGGGGGAGTGGAGCAAGACGCAGCAGAGGGGCGCGGTGGAGCGGCGTGGGGCGCTGAGGGGCAGAACAAAGCGGCATGGCCGCAGAGGGCGCGTCGGCGAGGAAGAAGGAGCAGGGGGCCGCCCCCGCGAGGAAGGAGGAGGAGGGGGTACGGCCACGGCCGGCGAAGGAGGAGGGCCGAGGAGAGCGGCGGAGTGAGGGTCGCGGGAGAGCAGAGCGGTGGAGGGAGGGGCGCGCCTCCTTCACTCGCTTCTGCTCCAGGACAGGAGGGGTGGGGCAGGTCTCCTCCGGCCGCCGCTGCTCCGGGACGGGCTGGCCTCCTCCAGCCGCCTCTGCTCCGGGACAGGAGGGGAGGGGCAGGTCTCCTCCGGCCGCCGCTGCTCCGGGACGGGCTGGCCTCCTCCGGCTGCCTCTGCTCCGGGACAGGAGGGGAGGGGCCAGGCCTCATCCGGCCACCGTTTTCAGGAGCTCCAAGTATTTTATTTGGACTCTCCTGCCCCAAACCATCTTCAAGAATTTTCCCCAGAATTTTTGAATCTTGAGAATATATTTTTTGTGGTTTAAAAGATTATGTAGAATTTTCTAGATTTATTTTAAGCTTCAAAATACGTTCTATAAAATATATTCCTCTTCTTCTGTTGTTGGATTTGACTAGTTTTTAGCTCAATCCACCCAAAACCCTAGAACCATGCCTGCACAAGCTTGAGCTCGACCACCGTCACAATCTAATTATCTATTGCTTTTTCGTCGACTAAATAAACATGAAGCTTTTCCTGTGAAGAAGCCCCCAAGCCTGTTTCCCTTTCATTTTCTCATTCTGTAGCTTCTAGTTCTTATCGTTGTGTGACCGAGCCGTTTCTTCACTGCTCTCCATTTTCCCCTGTCCTTTCCATCGTCGTAAGATGCCACATTGAGTTCCCCGTTCTCTAAGCTTTCTCCCCGGTCAAATCGTGCTCGAAACGGAGTCGTATCTTGATTTTGACATTTCCTGACGAGCATTCGTTGTCATCACCATCAACTCGGATGGTCAGCACCATCGCTCTAAAATCGTAAATCCAATCTAATCTACCTCAACAGCCCAATCTTTTTGCCCATCTCCTTACCCTTCTCGGTGCCATATCCATCGGCCTATTTTAATCTCTGCGTTTCCATATGTGCCTACCATGACTAAGTGACCGAGTTCGGTCTAGCCATGCATGCCTGACCTCCCTGTATGTCGTACCGAACCTGTGGACCGAGCTAGTTGTTTGCCCTGCATTTTGGACTTCAATCAGTACCGGATGGCTCATGCTTCTAGTCTCGACGTTTGCGAGATGCAATCCCAACCATCTGCATTCTATATAAAAGGTGCAGCCGGCTCGATGATCCAGCTCAGCACCAAACAAACTCGTTTGGCCCAACCAGACTCAGCCCTACCATGCTATTCTCTATTTTCCCATGCATACACGCTAAATCTCGTTGACCAAGTTCCATGTGATCACAAAAGCCGGCCATCCATGTTGTGCAGCCCGCTTGACCTCTCTTTCCTTTCTTTCTCTTTTGAGTTCGCTCTCAACATCGGCCCAGTACCACTCCTCTGGCCCATACTGCTTGACAGCATGTTGAGTGCCTATATCCTTCACCATCGACTCGTTTTGCTGTTCGGCCCAAGACCGAAGCTATTCCGCCTGTTTCGGCCATGCCCGACCCGACCCGCACCTAAAACCTGCCCAGGCCGAGTCTGGATACGCAGGTCACGGCTGGGCGTTGCTGTCATCTTGGGCGTGTGCACCCTGACCTATAGTCACCGCATCAACAAAACCTGAAGGCAAAACCCTAAACATCACGTGCCTTTCCCTACAGCCGTGCTTCGCCCTCCTGTTGCCTCCTGCCGCGCAGCGCCGCCACGCTGAAGGGCCAGCTAGCGCCGTCGCCCCTTCTGGCCACACCTGCGTGTCTTGCGTGTCCCCCTGTTGCATGCCCTCGAGCCGCGCCATGCCCCTACAACAGCGCCTCCAACCCTGGCGCCTGCACCCCGCCCCTACATAGTGCCCCCACCAGTCATGCGTTTCCCTCCTACAGCCAAGGGAAGGCCGTCATTTCCCCTACGTCAACACACTCTTCTCTGCTCATAAGCCTGAGGCGCCCCTGTTTCTCGTGCTTCTCCTGCATCGCACCACGCCACCACTAGGTGTGTGAGGGACCGAGAGGGCGACCAGAGGGGGGGTGAATGGGAGCTGATTCAAAATTCTCGCAAACAGAAGCTTCGGCTTTGTCCCAACGTGCACGCCCAACCCTAGTTCCTAAGCACAGCGTGGAGTAACTATAGAGAAGCTAAACCAACACAAGACAGCTTTAGGAACCAAGAAGAAATGATGCGAAACTAACCAGCGAAGAACCAGTGCAAGAACCAGCAAGGTATATAGCACCAGTTGATCCGACGCACTACAGCGGGAGTACGTCGGTCAAACCGGTGATACAGAGCCTGCAACAGAGAAAGTGATCACCGGTTGATCCGACGCAGCAGTTTGAAAGGCGTCGGTTCAACCGGTGAACAACGTCGGATGATCCGACAAAATGCACAACAATCACCGGTGCAGTTGTCCAGAGGAACTGCAAAACGACCCGAGAGCACCGGTTAAACCAACGTGCACAAAGGGCACAACGTCGGTTTAACCGATGTGCAGAAATAGTTCAGGCAAAAAGCAATCGCCGGTTAAACCGGTGAAGAACAAAGTGTACCCGCTGGTTAAACGATCAAATCAGCACGCGTGTCACACTCACCGGTTGAACCGGTGTTCCATCGTGAGAAAACACCGGTGCAATCAGATGCAAAGCGCAAAACCCTAACTCAGAGAGAACCAATCACCGGTTGATCCGACGCAAAAATCTGGAAAGCGTCGGTTCAACCGGTGCAATGAGAAACAGAGTCCAGAGAGGTTTTTCAGTGCGCGATCTCCGGAAAAACTCGATGATTGAGCAATCAAAACTCGTCCAAAGTTCACCAAAATTTGCAGGTACGATCACGAGAACCTTGTGAACAAATCCACCAAAAGAATCGACGATTTGCTCCATGGTTTGGGAGGAATCGACGAAATTCGAAGCAAAATCGGGGTTTTCTTAAGAACGCTCAAACTTCGATTCCATGTGACTCGTGATTCCTGGGGGTTTGCCACAAGGCTAGATAGATTATGAGCACCCCAAGGAGTCACAAAGTTGTCAAGAAACAGCCCGTCATCTTGAGTTCGAGAATCGATAGAAGAAAATTGAAAATCAAACAAACGAGACACGAAACGAACGAGATTTGATTCAATTCAAAACCCCGGAGGGCACAAGGAGGATTAGGCCTCCTTTCCCGATCAATCTCAGTACAAAGGTCTCACAAATTCATCCCTAACTCTAGAGGAGAAGAGAGGGAGAAGAAGAACAGAGAGACTTGGAGGAGGGGGCGGCGCCAGGGAGGATGTGGTGGCGTGTGTGCTGGCTGTCCCAGGCGCGCAGGTTCCTCAGGTGTCCTCTCCTCCCTTTTAACCCCACTAACCCTCTAGACTGAAGACTAAAGTACCCCTAGACACAACTAGACACTAGAAGGCCCGTAGGGGCAAAACCGGAAAGATACAATGGACTCATCCGATGGCCGAGGTTCTTTCTTCGAGTCGAAGTCTTCTCCGCGATGCTGTTTTGAGGGGTCCGCGAAACCCGGGTAGTTGGCCGGTTTTGAGAAAACCGCCAAAACTCCACGCGCGGGAAGATTCCCGCCTCCACGCCGTGGCCCTAGACGCCGTTCCCGCCTCGGCCTTCTGACGGCCCTAGACACCATCCGACGCCCGTCACCTCCTCGCCCGCAGCGAAGCCCTAGACGCCGTCGACGCCCGTTGCCTCTGTCAGTCCCGAGACCGACGCCCGTGCCTTCACGACTTGGCGTCTTCGACCGCCGTCCGCCTCCTTGGTTTTGTGGCGCAAACCAAGAAACCCGCCTTCCGTCGCCGCTTGCACCTTCGATCCAGGAGTGGACGCCACAGCTGCCGCCCGGCCCGAGCTCCTCCACGGTAACTCTCCGTCGACACTCGACACCCGTGTACCTGCAATCCAAAGACCAAGCGCACGATCACACCGCACGGTTGACAATTCACTCATCACAAGCAGGATAGAGTACTCACATTCCTCAGTGTGTCGCCCCTCTCTAGCTAAGTCCTTGGCTAAGGCATTTCCTCATTAGGAAGGGTTATGACCGCTTTGGCTTGAAACCTTAGCGGATCATCATGAGTTAGTGAATCTTTGTAAATGCCTCGTAGTGAATCCCTATCCACTCACCAAAGAAAGTATTTAAGAGGCTTGGACCCTCACATGATTCATTTAACTTGAAGATGGACTTAAATTATATTCTGGTTATTTCTTGTGGGCTTGCTGAGTATCAACCATAAATGTACTCACCCTTTTTTATTGCTGCTCAGAATAGAAAGTTGATGTGAAGACTCTAGAAGATGATGCTGAGTTCTAGGCCTACGCAACCCCCGGTCGATTGCATGTGAAGTTTGAAGACCTCATTTCCAGGATAAGCTATATAACTCTTATAATCTTTTAATCATTGTAGTTCTCTTTCTATGATACTATTACTGATTATTCACTTATGATGTCACTATATGTATCGAACTTAATTCTAGCATGCATATAGTTATGCATACGGTTTTTCCTTAAAACTGGGTGTGACAAGGAGACCCTTGAGTGATCTCTTTTTATAGTTCAAATTTTTTTACTACTTCAAAATAAGATCTCAGTTTAGAAAAGTAGGACAAAATATTAAACTAAAGAGGGTTGGAGGTGTACCTAAGAGTCACCAATTTGCACTCCTACTACTAATATATTTTTTTTGCATCAATTCAGGGGTCTACTAATAAAGCACGATCAACAGTTCGGAAACATCAAATAAATTCTGCAAAAATATGAAAGAGCCAGGGTACATGACACACTACTCGCGTAAGGGCCTCATCAGCATCGTTCTTCTTTTGTCAAGTTATCGTCTCTAGCTGCGCACTTATATGCCACGAGACCCCATCGTCACCTCCAGGCTGAACCTTCTTCCTTGCCGGCTTGCACCGCCACCTCCTGCCGGCTTCTCGCCATGGGGCGTCACTCACCAACGAGGCTGGAGATGATGCTACCTGATCGGAGACGGAGCACATCAAGTTGCGCTGCTAGTATTCAGTATTCTAATTCCATTTTCATCCCCATCGAAAGGGTGCTCATCTTCCCTGATCAAGTTAGTAAACCCTAATAATGCCTAACGGGCAAACAGACCCCATTAGCACATGATGGACTGTTTTTCGAAAAAAAAAGCACATGATGGACTGAACTGGACCCTATTACTTCAGTGATCCGATCCAGACGGGCCCAGAAATGAAGCGTCGGCTGTATATATGCCCTAGTCGCCCCGACGAGGATGCCCAGACCTAGCTAGACTGTCACTCCCAGCAAGTCCTCTCGCCGTCGCCTGCGCTCTCAATCATGGCGAGATCGCGCGACCGGACGCCATCACCACCGCTCCACCGCCCCCGGCGCCGTGCCAGCACCTCCCCGCCGGCCACGCCGCCTAGTCCTCCCTCGTCGGCCGCTTCATCAGGATTCTCCTCTCGCGAAATGGTAAGAACCCTAACCCCACCCTCCCCCAGATCTCATCCTATTGGATCCTCGAATCCTCCCATGTCTTTCCTCTTTCCCTTTCAGTTCCGTTCCAGATCGTCTTCTCTGTCTCGTCTCTGTGTAGCCGATCTGTACCATAAATCAGCTGTTTGATTGGGGTTGGTGCGATGAGATCGGTCTCGTGCACACACTGCTAGGGATTGTGTGAGATTAGTTCTGTTTATTTCTTGGTAGACTTGATCTGGTTTGGTTCTTTCATTTGCTACATCTGTGAAATGTCTAAGACAAAAGGTCGCCACAACAGATCCGCCGGTAGGATTAGAGTCTTTTCAATTGTTTTCCTTTCCTGCAGTCACAAATAAATACATCCTGATGGAAGATCACTAAAGATTATTAGAATCTTCCGATTTGACAAGAAAATTAGAGGTTGCATACATCAGTCATGTGCATACACACAAATAGAGTTCCTCTATTTCCTGTCATGTATATCCTAGTCAAGCCAGTCAACCTGAACAACCACAGAATTTCCTTTGCTTTGTTTCATTCGCGAACTAATCAGGGTTGTTTAGGTGTCCATATGGATGGTCAACAGCTAATAAAATTTGCTACTTTTCTTGCCTCTCTGGATGAGCACAGGCTAGCTGCAATAATTATTAGAACATGTTCTTCAAGCCCATGTAGTTTATTTTTTGCACTACTTTATTTTTGTTCTCTAACTCTGTCCATTTCTTTTCTTGTAAATAGACCGAACATGTACTAGTAGCAGTGCAACAACAACAACAACATATATTCACTACTGTTGAACCTTGTGAATCCTATGGATAGAATTGCACCGATCCAAGCAGGTGAAGAGATTCACCATTATTTACGTGCGCAAATACAGAACACTAGGGAGCTTCTGCTAAATATGTTGAGGGACACCATCAGGAGGACTTCTGAAATAAATTATCAGTTGTTTCTTTCCCGGCTGCCACCTGTGCAGGGAATAGCTCCAGAGAGCACACGCGGTTCTATCATCTGTAGGGTTTGTTATTCTCGTGGTGCTTGTATGCTAATGCTTCCATGCCGACACATAAGTGCATGCAAGTCCTGTGAAGTTAATCTTACACACTGCCCCATCTGCGTTTCTACAAAAGCCAGCGCTGTAGAAATTAGATTTATCTAAGAAGAGAAGAAACAGCAGACTGAATGTGGTGTGTCAGAAGTGACTAATAAGAGCTTTGTGTTCTCTTCTTTGAAGTGTGATGTAAACCTTGTAAGGTCTATATATGACTCCTATGTATCTTTTGATGTTCTAGTTTGTACTGGTGCTGTTGTTTCCATGATTATCCGAACATGCAGTAATAAATTCGCCACAAGTGCATCTTGGGTTTCTCTGTTTATGGCTTTGAGCTGCTCATATTATTTGACACTACTGAACGGCTGTTTATTCTAATCACTGCACTCAGTTTTTTCAGTGCACTCAGTTTTTTCCACTGCACTCACTATTTGGCAGTAGTTACTTGTAGCTGATGGTGGCAACTTCTTTTTTATTGTAGTCTCACCCAGCAAAATTTTCTTGGTTGTCATTATATCTGGAGCACTCTAGTCTCATCTGAATGTCGTGAAGTATTTTCTTTTTCAAACATGCAAGAGCTCTAGTGTTGATCCCCAGTAGTGTTGGTCAAACATGTATTTTGTATTCCGGGTTAAACAGCTCACTGTTCTAGGCTTATGAGGTACTGCGCTAACAATAGTTCTCGACATCCAATACTGTAGTTTGAGTTTCATGCTATTCTTTGAAGTTGGCATCTACAGCTCTGGGAATTCCATCACCCGATCGAGTTGATCAGCAGGTTGAGGCCAACAATAACTTTTTCAACTTTTCAAGGAAGCTGTACACATGACATAATGAGAGAGGAATGCTGAAAGGTGGTACCTTGGTGGAGCACGTGAAAAAAAAATAGAGTTCACAGGTTCTTGTAATTAATCAAGCAATGAACATGGAGGGAACAGCTGAGACCACACACCTACTCTTATATATCACTCTTATCTGTAGGCTTTGTTGTTCTCTTATGTAATTGGAGGCTCAATGTTGCTCTAGGTAAGTCGTGTGTATATAGTGTGCTACTATCTGGTTTCCCTGAGACAAAATTATCAAACATATTCGTGTTTGTTATCCCCCTGAGACCCCCCTCACCCCTCCGCTCCCTCCCTCCCTCCGCTCATGCTCATATCCGCTCCCTCCCTCATGCTCAGATCCGCTCAGGCCCCTTGCTCCGTGAGGAATGTTGAGTACTCTATCCTGCTTGTGATGAGTGAATTGTCAACCGTGAGGTGTGATCGTGCGCTTGGTCTTTGGTTGCAGGTACACGGGCGTCAAGTGTCGACGGAGAGCTGCCGTGGAGGTGCTGTGGCCGATGGACCGTGCGGTGGACGGCAGTGAAGGACAGCCGGGACCGGAGCTCGTGCCGGGCGGTAGCTGTGGCGTCCACTCCTGGATTGAGGGCGCAAGCGGCGACGGAAGGCGGGTTTCTTAGTTTGCGCCACAAAACCAAGGAGGCGGACGGCGGTTGAAGACGCCAAGTCGTGGAGGCACGGGCGTCGGTCTCGGGACTGATGGAGGTGACGGGCGTCGACGGCGTCTAGAGCCTCGCTGCGGGCGAGGAGGTGACGGGCGTCGGGCGGTGTCTAGGGCCGTCAGAAGGCCGAGGCGGGAACGGCGTCTAGGGCCACGACGTGGAGGCGGGAATCTTCCCGCGCGTGGAGTTTTGGCGATTTTCTCAAAACCGGCCACCTACCCGGGTTTCGTGGACCCCCAAAAACCGCGAACCGGATCTTCATCCACACGGCGGCATCGCGGAGAAGACTTCGACTCGAAGAAGGAACCTCGACCGTCGGATGAGTCCTTGTATCTTTTTCCGGTTTTGCCTCTACGGGCTTTCTAGTGTCTAATAGAGTATAGGGGTAGTTTAGTCTTTTAGTCTAGAGTTAGTGGGGGATAAATATCTCTCTCCCTCCCCACTCTCTCTCTCTTTTCACCTTTCCAGGCTCTCCCCGTCGCCACCTCCTGGTTCTTCCCCTTCCTTCCTCTTCTCCCCTAGGGTTAGGATTTTGTGATGGAAATTTGAGACCTTGTACCATGGATTCGCAGGGAATGGAGGCCCTTCCCTCCTCTTGACCTCGGAGCGGTCGATTTTGATTCAACTCGCTGGCTCGTTTTGGATTTGTTCGATCCCTTTCTCTGTTCTTGCGCGTGCAGGTCGGGGAACACTGGGCAAGTAGCGCCAGGCTCGCGGTGCCCCTGGGCGCGGCATCCCAGCAGCATGAGAGAGGGCGTGCGCGGCGCTCGCTCGGGCGGCGGCCACACGCACGGCGCGGCGGCACCGGCAGGCGCTTGCTGCGACAGCTGCAGTAGGCTCGGGTGGCAGGGCATCGCTGCGTCCGCAGCAGCAAAAGCAGCGGGTCCAGCCAGA
Source organism: Panicum virgatum (assembly GCF_016808335.1). Taxonomy (NCBI): domain Eukaryota; kingdom Viridiplantae; phylum Streptophyta; class Magnoliopsida; order Poales; family Poaceae; genus Panicum; species Panicum virgatum. The sequence continues at coordinate 9,097,303 of NC_053146.1, forward strand.
GGCCAGCGCACGGAGGCACAGCGGCACTGCAGGCCAGCACTGCAGCGGATCAAGGCGGGGCGCTGAAACACAGGTTTGGTCAGCTGAGCTTCACGCCCGCACAGTGCTCGACGAATTGCTGCACCGGCGGACAGCTGCAAGACGCACGCCAAAGCGACCCAGGAGAAGGAGCAGGTCTGCACGGCAAGGTGTCCACACGCACTCAGACCCAACTCCCAAGCTCAGCGAGGTTTGCATGCATGCTTGTTGTGCTCACTTTTGATTGGTTCTTTCAAATGTGAAATGTTGCTTTCATGCTACAGTAAGAATGGTTAGGCAATCATTACTTGCTGAATTAGATATTCACTTAAGCTTGGCATGATTCCTGTGCACCAAAGCATAATTCTCTCTCGGTGTGCATGCTATATGTCTGCTCTGTAGAAGTGTTTGTTTTGGAACTAGTGAGGTATACTGCTTTTGTTCACTTTCGTTCTAAACTCATCAATTATTTATTTGGATGATTAATGAGCTGAACTATCTTTGTGGATTTGCTTGCATTTCAGACAAGTTTTAATTCTTGGTTAAGTGAAAGCTTTTGCGGGCACTTGGTAATTGTTGCTTCCGCTTTGTGTTGTGCCAAGCAGATAGCTTTTTGCGTATTTCCGCTTTGCGTCGAGTTTTACCAAACCGTTCTTAGGTGAGATCGTCGCGAGTTGGTCTGTCTCACCTTGGTGGTTAGAAGAGAGGTGTGTAGGGATTGAATTCGGGACATAGACATTTTTCTCATCGAGAATTTTTAAAGCCTCCCATTCACCCCCATCTGGTCGCCGGCTTCGGTCCCACAATTGGTATCAGAGCTTGGTTGAGGTTTTCAATACCTTAACCGGTTCGAAAACCACTTGGCGACCATGGCGAGTCTTGGTAAGATCCCGGTGTTTTCCGGCGAGGACTATGCCTACTGGAAGGTTCGCATGAGAGCCTTCTTGCAGAGCATGGGAACCGAGGTCTGGGAGATTACCAAGAACCAGCTTTACGAGGTGCTGGCTGTTCGGACCACGCCTCTTCAGGTGACCCAGCACGAGGCTAATGCCAAGGCCGTCAATGCCTTGTTCGCTGGCGTTTCTCATGCGGAGTTTTCACGCGTCCAGGGTTTTCAGGAAGCCCACAAAATTTGGACGTGTCTTGAGAACTTCCACGAGGGGTACACCTCAGGTGAAGGCCAGACTGTTCGAGACTCACCGGCATGAGTATGAGAACTTCACACAGGAGCCGGGTGAGAGCATTGACCTGATGTTCAGTCGTTTTCAATCGATTGTGAACAAGGTCAATGCGAACAGATCTGCTGGTGCCCTTGAGTACACAGAGCACGAGAAGGCCCTTAAGTTGCTTTACGCACTTGATCGCTCTGTGTGGGATCTCAAGGTGAACACCATCATTGAGTCTGCTGGCTATGAGACTCTGACGATGAACGAGCTTTTCAGCAAGCTCAAGGCCATGGAGGTGGCTAACCAGACACGAGCCAAGCTCAATGGTGCCCCTCCTTCCAAGAGCGTCGCTCTTGTGACTGGCCCAGGTGGATCGACCTCTAACGCTAACTCTGCTCTTGGCTTTTCTCTTGCCTCTTTGCCTTCTGTTTCAGATGAGCAGCTGGAGATGCTGGGTGACGACGACTTGTGCCTTCTGATCAGCAAGTTCCAGCGCGTCTACCACAACAGGCAGAGGAAGAAGAACCCCGGGTGCTACAACTGCGGCGATCTGAACCACTTCGTCTCCGATTGCCCCAAGAAGTCCGGCGGTGGCCAGAACAACTCCTTCGACTACTACCACCACCACGTCCGCGACGAGGGAGGCTCCAACAAGGAGCATCGGCGCCACAAGCACCGCAGTCGTGACTGGGGAGGACACTTCGACAAAGAGTCGCTCAAGAAGCGCTTCCAGTACAAGGCCATGAAGCGGGAGAAGGCCTTCATGGCGCAGCTCAGCGACCTCGACAAGAGCTCCGACACCGACCGCTCTTCTTCACCGACCTCCGACGACGACGACAAGAAGAAGAAGCGGGACAAGGAAGCCACCGGCTTCATCGGCCTTTGCTTGGCGGCCGGTCGGCGCAAGAGCTTCTGCACCATGGCGGGCGAAGCCAATGGTGCTCGTGCATCTTCGGGTGGACACGCTACACCGACGCACTCCGGCTCTTCTCCTGGATCCGAGAGCGATTCAGAGGTAAACTCCACGATCGACCTGCTTGATACAGAGGTTTGGGAGTTGTACGCTGCTCTCGACAACCAGAAGAGGCTGCTTAAGGAAGCAGCTAGAGAGCGTAGAAAACTTAGGGCTGAGCTGGCTTGTGCTAGGGAGAAATCTAGTGAGGATGAGTGCGCTGGCTGCATATCTCACATGAACGATCTTGTTGCTCTCCGTGCCAAGCATGATGAGAACGTCGCAAACTTAGATGTTGCTAAGACTTCGCTTTCTGACGTGTCTCACGAGCTAGCCAAGGCCAAGCATGAGCTTGAACTTGTCAAGGACGCTCCCATTGTTAGTGATGTGCTTGAATGCGATGAGTGTCCTATCTTCAAGTCTGATCTAACTTCTTTGCAGTCCAAGTTTGCTACTGTTGTTTGTGAACTAGAGGAGCTTAGATCTAGGCCTGCTTTGCTTGGCGCTTGTAAGCTTTGTGCCACGCTTAGGTTGGAGCTAGAAGAGAAGAACGCTTTGATCAAGTCTTTTGGAAAGACTAAGGTCGTAGAGTCTAGCCCACCTATTGACTGCTCTGTTTGCCCTAGTTTGATCTCTGATTTGGATAATCTTGCGGTAGAGAAAACCAACCTGGAGAATGAGAATACCTATCTTAGGGCGATTCTTAGTTGGGTTTCTGCTAGTGAGCCGCAGTTGGACATGATGATCAAGCAGTTCAAGCGTGGTGATGGGTTTGGGGTCGGTTACACATACACGAAGTCAGACTTTGACAGGTTGTATGGTAAGATTGGCAAGGCTGCTGGAACCACTGCTAGCACAAGCACGCAGCCTTCGCTTGTTGACCCCGCGGATGGTGTGCTTAAAGAACCACCGAAAACACCTCCGCAGAAGCAGGTTTGGGTTCCAAAGCCCAATGAGCTAAGGAATCCCCTTGATACGCTCCCTGCTGCCGCAGCCCAGGTTGCCCAAAAGAAGGGGGCTGCTCCTCCCCGTCCGCAGGCTAGGCCTCCACCTTCCAAGCGTGAGGTGAGGTACCACTGCGAGTACTGTGACAGGGAAGGTCACCTGGAGGAGTTTTGCTTCAGAAGGAAGCGGGCTGTGAGGCGTGAGCAGGAGAGACGGAACGCGGACATGTACTCTGCTCGGGTGCATGGTCCTCCTCGGCGTGGTGGTAGGCAAGTTGCTAGGGCGCGCCGTGTAAATGGAGGTCAGGAAGACGGTGGTGGTTACCGTGCTCCAGCGGGTGGTCGCTTTGCCGGTCGTGCTCCTGGTCGTTTTCAGTACGACTATGGACCACGGGACCGAGGCTTTGGAGGAGGTTTCGATGCTCCACGCTTTCCTCGCGGTGGTGTTCGTCAGTCACGCGGTAGACGTGACGAGGGATACGCTTTGTCTGGTTTTGCTAACCCTTCTGTAGAGCAAATGGCTCGACACTAGTTTGCTTCTCACTTTGCTAACCCCAGTGTTGAGACATTTGCTCACCCTTTGTCTCACTACTGATGTACAGGTTGGAGGCTTGGAGAACAGGTGGATCATGGACTCCGGTTGTTCGCGCCATATGACCGGGAATGACAAATGGTTCTCCAGCCTCACCCCGATGCGCTCAAAGGAGTACATTGTGTTCGGGGATAATGGAAGAGGAAAGGTACGTGGACTTGGCGCTGTTCGAGTTTCTGATCGCTTTACCCTGAGAGAAGTTGCTTTGGTTTCGAATCTTGGCTTTAATTTGCTCTCTGTTTCGCAACTTCTTGATGAGGGGTTTGAGGTTCGCTTCAAGGAGGGTTGTTCGCGTGTTTTGGATTCCAGGGGAGATTTGGTCTGCCGGATTACACCTCGCGATCGGGTTTTCTTGGTTGACTTCTCTGGAACTCCTTTTGGCCCTTCTCATTGCTTGATGGCTGGTCCTTCTTCTGATCTGTGGAAGTGGCATAGGAGACTTGGGCATTTGAGCTTTGACTTGTTGTCGAGACTGAGCTCACTTGGTCTGATCCGAGGATTGCCCAAATTGAAGTTTGAAAAGGACCTTGTTTGACATCCGTGTCGCCACGGGAAGATGATTGCCGCTTCTCATCCGCCTGTTAATCAGGTGATGACCGCTCACCCTGGAGAATTGCTTCACATGGACACAGTTGGTCCTTCTCGGGTGATGTCTGTTGGTGGGAAGTGGTACGTTCTTGTGATCGTGGACGACTTTTCTCGCTATTCTTGGGTCTTTTTCATGAGAACCAAACATGAGGCTTTTGAGTGTGTTCGAGACTTGATCTTGAGGTTGAAAAACGGGCTATCCCAGGCCATGCGAGCGATTCGCAGTGATAATGGGACAGAATTCAAAAACGCTCGTTTTGACGCTTTTTGCAGTGATCAAGGGCTTGAACACCAGTATTCTTCTCCCTACACTCCACAGCAGAATGGAGTTGTAGAGCGGAAGAATCGGACGTTGGTTGAGATGGCGAGGACGATGCTCGATGAGCATAGGACTCCTCGTAAATACTGGGCTGAGGCGGTAAACACCGCTTGTTACGTGTCCAACCGCATTTTCTTGTGTGCTTTCATGCACAGGACTTCTTATGAGCTGCGATTTGGACGCCAGCCCCGTGTTGACCATCTCAGAGTTTTCGGTTGCCGGTGCTTTGTGCTGAAAGATGGAAATCTTGATAAGTTTGAGTCTCGCTCGTCTGACGACATTTTTCTCGGTTATGCTTCTCACTCTAGAGCGTACCGTGTGCTGATTATTGATACTAACATCGTCAGAGAGACTTATGAGGTCACTTTCGACGAGACTGCACCGTACAATTCTTCTGTCTTTGAAGTTGCAGGAGATGATGAGCTCGGCACCTCAATCTTTGAAGATGAGGAGGAAGAAGCTGCGGAGGGCTACCCTGAGGCTACCACGCGTGCTGTGGACCCAGTTGCTTCTGCCACGAGCTCAGACGATGACGACGGCCCTGATCCGACTACGTCTACTTGACGGGGGCCAATCGAGCAGGTGACTCAGGCTTCACCAGCTGCACCTGAGGAGACACCAGATTTGGTTGAGGAGGAGACGACTTCGACAAGAGAAGCACCTCGACATATTCAGCGTCGCCATCCACCTCAACAGATGCTAGGTGATCTCAACGAGCGAGTCACCAGGTCCAAGGTAACAAGTATCGCTGGCTTTGCTCATTCAGCGTTTGTTGCCTCTTTTGAGCCCAAAGATATTGGACACGCTCTTTCTTATTCTAATTGGATCAATGCCATGCATGAGGAACTTGAAAATTTTGAAAGAAACCAAGTTTGGGTTTTGGTCGAGCCTCCACCTGCTTGTAATCCCATCGGAACGAAGTGGGTTTTCAAAAACAAGCAGGGTGAGGATGGATTGGTTGTTCAAAACAAGGCTCGTCTTGTTGCCCAGGGGTTTTGCCAAAAAGAGGCTATTGATTTTGAGGAGACTTTTGCCCCTGTTGCTCGTTTGGAAGTTATTCGAATCTTTCTTGCATTTGCTGCTTCCAAGGGTTTTAAATTTTTCCAAATGGATGTTAAATCTGCCTTCTTAAATGGTTTTATCGAAGAAGAGGTTTATGTGAAGCAACCCCCTGGTTTCGAAAATCCCAAGTTTCCAAACCGTGTTTATAAACTTCAGACAGCTCTTTACGGTTTGAAACAGGCTCCTAGAGCGTGGTATGATAGATTGAAAACCTTTTTGCTGGCTCAGGGCTTTAAAATGGGATGTGTGGATAAAACTTTGTTCCTCATGCGATCTGGCACTGACTTTCTTTTGGTTCAGATATACGTGGATGATATTATCTTTGGTGGCTCTTCTCACGCTCTTATCTCCAAGTTTTCTGAGCAGATGTCCAGGGAGTTCGAGATGAGCACATATTTGCTCGCTTGCGAGGGGAGCTTGGGGTTTGTTACCCCTTTTGATCACTGACTTTTGTTTGGTTAGCGTTGTAGGTCCTTGTTTTTGCTTCTCTTGGTTTTCTAGTTTTGGTAGTTGCATTGTGCATATGCATTGTACATGTTTGCATTTTGCATTGTCTCACTTGCACTAGCATTCTTGTATACATTGCTATGATCTTCTAGTGCCTGCTAGTGTGAGTTGATAAATTTGACCATGTATAGCTTGCTCTACTGTGTATATGAAATCATCTGAGTTAAGCTATTTTGATTTGAAAATCTGAAAACATGATCACCCTGTTTTGGCTACTAGCATGTTAGGGCGTGTTGATGTGCTTTGCTATCTTATTCATGCTAGTGTAGTCTTTTGTTCAGCAATTCATACTTGAAATGATATAAATCTGATAAAATTGTTTGAACTGCACTTGAAATGGTTTGAAAAGATCCAGGTGGGATTGCTTGTCGCACTGATCGAGCTTTCGGGACGGCTCACTTTGCACTTGTGAGAACCCGGGTAAGGCTGTGCATGACTGAAACGAGTGCTTTAAGCTTCTGATTGTCTTTTGACATAGGCTTAGCCTTGTTGCTAAGTAAAGCATGACAAGTTTTCAACCCCTGGCATTAAGAAATGATTGCTATAAATTTAATTGAAAAATGAATGTTGGCAACTTGTTTTGGCTGGTTTGGCTCACCTATATGAGTTTGAGTAGCACTGCTTTCCATTTCCTACTTGTTAGTGCTAGATCATGGGTGATGCTTTTATTTCTCCTAAACTGAACTTGCCTAGCTTTAGACTGATTTGATATACCCTGTTGAGCTAGATGCAGTTCTTGTTTATGGATGCACACGTGCTAGTTACTAGATGTTGCTCATATCCTTGTATCCCTGAATGCTTTCACTTACACCTCCTGCATTGCATTCATTGCATAGCATCTGTTCAGGGGGAGTTTCAGCTTTAGGGGGAGTCTCAGCTTCAGGGGGAGCTTGATGTGTGCATGTGCCAACAAGGGGGAGAAGGTTTTGGGGAGAGAAGTGATCGAACAAAGGGGTGTTTGATTTTTGAACTTGTTGTGCACAGGGCTTTGAGAGTGCATCATTTTGTGAGCGTTGCACTTGTGAGAGGGAAAAGCTTTTCTTGGGGAGTGTCTGCTTTGTTTCTGGCTACTGGTTTTCCTCGTTTTCCCTCCACTTCCAGCATGATTGCGTTGAGCGTTACCTCTGTCTTTGAGGAGTCATGTTTTGGCTTTTGATCGATTGCGTCGAGCCGTTGCTCTTGTCTGAGGGGATCAATATTTGCTTGGTCAAGTGACTTGCTTTAGCTTCTTTCGAGTTCTACTTCTTCTTTGTTCTTCTCGGTTTTTGCTTCTCTCTTGGTTCGGTTTGTGGTGTGTTGACAATGCACTCATCAAGGGGGAGATTGAGGAATGTTGAGTACTCTATCCTTCTTGTGATGAGTGAATTGTCAACCGTGCGGTGTGATCGTGCGCTTGGTCTTTGGTTGCAGGTACACGGGCGTCAAGTGTCGACGAAGAGCTGCCGTGGAGGTGCTGTGGCCGATGGACCGTGCGGTGGACGGCAGTGAAGGGCAGCCGGGACCGGAGCTCGTGCCGGGCGGTAGCTGTGGCGTCCACTCCTGGATCGAGGGCGCAAGCGGCGACGGAAGGTGGGTTTCTTGGTTTGCGCCACAAAACCAAGGAGGCGGACGGCGGTTGAAGACGCCAAGTCGTGGAGGCACGGGCGTCGGTCTCGGGACTGACGGAGGCGACGGGCGTCGACGGCGTCTAGGGCCTCGCTGCGGGCGAGGAGGTGACGGGCGTCGGGCGGTGTCTAGGGCCGTCAGAAGGCCGAGGCGGGAACGGCGTCTAGGGCCACGACGTGGAGGCGGGAATCTTCCCGCGCGTGGAGTTTTGGCGGTTTTCTCAAAACCGGCCACCTACCCGGGTTTCGCGGACCCCCCAAAAACCGCGAACCGGACCTTCATCCACACGGCGGCATCGCGGAGAAGACTTCGACTCGAAGAAAGAACCTCGACCGTCGGATGAGTCCTTGTATCTTTTTCCGGTTTTGCTCCTACGGGCTTTCTAGTGTCTAATAGAGTATAGGGGTAGTTTAGTCTTTTAGTCTAGAGTTAGTTGGGGATAAATATCTCTCTCCCTCCCCACTCTCTCTCACTTCACCTTTCCAGGCTCTCCCCGTCGCCACCTCCTGGTTCTTCCCCTTCCTTCCTCTTCTCCCCTAGGGTTAGGATTTTGTGATGGAAATTTGAGACCTTATACCATGGATTCGCTGGGAATGGAGGCCCTTCCCTCCTTTTAACCTCGGAGCGGTCGATTTTGATTCAACTCGCTGGCTCGTTTTGGATTTGTTTGGTCCCTTTATCTGTTCTTGCGCGTGCAGGTCGGGGAGCACTGGGCAAGTAGTGCCAGTCTCGCGGTGCCCCTGGGCGCGGCATCCCAGCAGCATGAGAGAGGGCGTGCGCGGCGCTCGCTCGGGCGGCGGCCACACGCACGGCGCGGCGGCACCGGCAGGCGCTTGCTGCGACAGCTGCAGTAGGCTCGGGTGGCAGGGCATCGCTGCGTCCGCAGCAGCAAAAGCAGTGGGTCCAGCCAGAGGCCAGCGCACGGAGGCACAGCGGCACTGCAGGCCAGCACTGCAGCGGATCAAGGCGGGGCGCTGAAACACAGGTTTGGTCAGCTGAGCTTCACGCCCGCACAGTGCTCGACGAATTGCTGCACCGGCGGACAGCTGCAAGACGCACGCCAAAGCGACCCAGGAGAAGGAGCAGGTCTACACGGCAAGGTGTCCACACGCACTCAGACCCAACTCCCAAGCTCAGCGAGGTTTGCATGCATGCTTGCTGTGCTCACTTTTGATTGGTTCTTTCAAATGTGAAATGTTGCTTTCATGCTACAGTAAGAATGGTTAGGCAATCATTACTTGCTGAATTAGATATTCACTTAAGCTTGGCATGATTCCTGTGCACCAAAGCATAATTCTCTCTCGGTGTGCATGCTATATGTCTGCTCTGTAGAAGTGTTTGTTTTGGAACTAGTGAGGTATACTGCTTTTGTTCACTTTCGTTCTACACTCATCAATTATTTATTTGGATGATTAATGAGCTGAACTATCTTTGTGGTTTTGCTTGCATTTCAGACAAGTTTTAATTCTTGGTTAAGTGAAAGCTTTTGCGGGCACTTGGTAATTGTTGCTTCCGCTTTGTGTTGTGCCAAGCAGATAGCTTTTTGCGTATTTCCGCTTTGCGTCGAGTTTTACCAAACCGTTCTTAGGTGAGCTCGTCGCGAGTTGGCCTATCTCACCTTGGCGGTTAGAAGAGAGGTGTGTAGGGATTGAATTTGGGACATAGACATTTTTCTCATCGAGAATTTTTAAAGGCTCCCATTCACCCCCCCTCTGGTCGCCGGCTTCGGTCCCACACTCCGCTCTGCTCATGCTCCGTTCAGGCCGCGAATGGGGCAGACACGGCGGACGGGGTCGATGCGGCGAATGGGGCGGCCGCTGCGGCGGACGGGGCTGCCGCGACGGCTAGCGGTGGTCGGGGCGGCGCCACGGAGTGGCGGCGAGCTGCGGCGTCCCTTGCGCCACCACGGAGCGGATCCGGCACCGGCGGTGCAAGCGACGGCGGCCCCGGTGAGCAGCAAATGCGGCGGCTCGAGCGCGAATCCGTCCCCGGCGACGCCCTCTGTGGCAGCTCGAGCAGAGATCCGGCCCCGGCGGCAGGTGGCGCCGGTGCGGTCGTGGAGGCGATGGAGGGCATGGATCCAGTGGCGCATGGTGCGAGCACGGTCGAGGAGGCGGCGGCGGGCAGCCGGCGTGGCGGCAGCACCTGTGATGGGCTTGGTGGACCTGGATGGGCTCAGCGGGCTCGTCATTTTTTATTTTTGATTTGATTAACAGAGGCGGGCACCAAAATTGCTTCTGAAAATGTCTTGTTGTCTGTGACCTTTGGTCTGAGGCGTTTGCTATAACTGCCTCTGAAAATAAAAAATATCCGCCTCACGAAAGATTTATGTAGTAGTGTTTGCTGATTCGTTCACTCTTTTTTATTGCTGGTAATTAAACAAAGATGTCAAGCGGTGCAAGATGAGTTTCTTGAGCTCCTTCTACAGGGGCCATGGTGGACGGCGAGGGGCACTTGAGGGGTCCAGTGCAGCAGAGTCATCCGGGAACCATAGTGGACAGAGAGGTGGTGGAGGAGGGGGAGGGAGAGGGAGAGGTGGAAGAGGAGGTAGTGGTGGGAGAGGTGGTGGAGGAGGGAAGGGTTGGAGGATCGGTGGAGGGAGAGAACACCTTCTCCTGTAGAGGAGGAGGAGGAGGAGGACGAGGAGCGCGTGCAAGGGGACGAGGAGGAGGAGGAGAAGGAGGGGGCGGCAGGTGGTACGCAGGAGGTGTGGTTGCGTGGACCGTCGCAATTGTCATCGCGGCCGATATCTCTGGTGAGACGCCGGATGATTCGACCGGCAGGGCCTCGGTAAGTAACTTCAGATGTTATCACTTCTTTTTTATTTCATATGTTGAAAATCACAATACAAACTAATACTTTATCTTAAACACTTTTGCAAACCAAAGAAACTTCCATTTGATCAATCACAGATAATTGCTTTAGCAAAGATAGATAAGGGATTGGCTTACAAGATTGCAAACCAAACCCTAATAACAGCGACCTTCTCCCACCCGTGCTTCCGAAGAACACGATCAGAAGAAGAGGGATCTCAACAAGAAATCCAAGCGCCGCACCCAAGCCGAAGCAACTCGATCACGCGCTTCACACAAATCCCCCAAGGATCGGCAGGATAGATGAGATCGGAGAAGAGGGCCTCTCGCTGTTTGTAGGAGAAACCCTAGACAAAATAATCTAAAATCCAATCTAATCTGTACACGGCCGATTCATGGCCCCTTTATACTTACGCAAGCGCAGGACGGTAGTACACGCTGAATAGGGTCCGGCTCAACCAAAGAAGTATCACTACTACAAAACAAGCCTTTGTTACAGGACATTTGTCCCGGCAGCCTTTGGGCCCGGGACAATAGGTGGCTTTTGTCCCGGGTCCAACGGCTAGCCGGGCCAGCGGGGGGGGGGACAGGGGCCTTTTGTCCCGGTTGGAGACACCAACTGGGACAAAATGGGGGCCTTTTGTCCCGGTTGGTGGTTCCAACCGGGACAAAAGGCCCGCGTAGCCTTTTGTCCCGGTTGGAACCACCAACCGGGACAAAAGGCCCCCATTTTGTCCCGGTTGGTGCCTCCAACCGGGACAAAAGGCCTTGGGCCTCTTATCCCCTTCCCTCTCCCCCCGCCCGAGCCATTCAGCTCACTTGTTTTCTTACTGTTCTTGGCTCGGGATAGAGGAGTTCTTGCTCATTTTTTCACCACATTTGTGAAGATCTTTGATTCCCCGTCCATCCATCGGCGCTAAAGGTTTGGGGCTTGTTTTTCTCTTCTTCCTTGGCTTGTATAGCTCATTTCATGCTTTAGAAATAGAGAAAATGTGTAGCTAGCTCATTTCTTGGACATTTAGCTAGCTAGATTGCATATGTAGGTGTGATTTTCTTTTAGATTTAGATGAGTATGTGGATAGTAGAAATTTTTAGAATGAGTGTAGACACTTCATGTGATGTACTTGAATATATGACCATATTGTGGATAGTTGATTTTTTTATTCATGAATGAATTAATGAAATGAGTATATTATAGAATTTTTTGTATTATGAATGGATTATTTTGACACTCTAGTGATGTATTTAATCAGGCTCACATTGAAACCATCTAGAAGCTAAAAAAATCTTTATTTCGAAACAAGTATACGTCGTTAATCTCCATCCAACGGTGATGGCACTACCTTTCAGGGATACACGATGCGCTATAAGGACGTCGCAAATCGGTTGGTCGCATCACCAGCACTTCCGATTGATAAGAAGACATCATTTGACGCAGTCAGCATGGCTGTTGTTGTACTGAGAGCATATCAACGAGCATGCTGCCTGTGCCAAGTGTTGTGCCTATTAATCGTAAATGTTGGTGCTGCGACTGGCCGATTGGTGACATCCTTGTACCGCACCGTGTCCCCCCGAAAGGCTGTGTCATCACCGCAGGGTTGAGGTTACTGACATATACATTTTCAGAAATAAAGGTTTATTTTTCTTCTAGAGGGTTTCTGGATATTGAAAAGAGTGTACTCCTGGAACTGAAGGGTGTCAAAGTAATTGGAAGTTATAGAGATTTCTTTCAATTAATTAGAGATTTCTTGAGGATTAATGATACATTTCGTCTTTTTTATATGATTTCATTGTTATTTGCAAGAGTTATTAATCTGATCATTGTAATTGTAATAGTAAATAATTTTTGCATTGTAATGGTAAGAATTTATAATTTTGTGGAAAATAAAGGTATTTTTCAGTAAAATATGGCTTCAGCAGCTGGAGGGAGTGGCGCCGGTGGGGGTGATCGTTGTCCTTCTGGAGAGAAGGGCACAACTCGAGTAGGTCGTCCGTCCAAAAAACCTAGTGCTTTTCATAGGGCAGCGCTCCGTTATTTGGAAAAAGAATATAGAGAATGCATGGCAAGGGGCGAGGAACCTCCGTTTGATCTTGAGGATTTATTGCGGCATTACGGTTCGTCACCACCAAACTCGGAGGTTTCAGCTCCGCCATCTTCTTCTGCGCCAGCAAGAAATCCGTTAGAGCATTCTGCGTTCCAACGCAAGGACGGTTGAAAACCTATGTGTTGTTGACCGAATTTTTAAGTTTCATGTATAGTACTCCTTTGTTAAGTTCTGTAATGGATTAAGTACTCCTTTTAATTAATCAAGATGTATGATGGATATTGCATATCTTTTAATTATTAATGTTATGTTACATTTAGTTTAATTTAGGTTTGATATATTTTATTTATTCGATACGTGTAAAGAATTCAAATCGATTTATTTAAAATGCAGATGGACCGGCAATGGATGTACAATGCTAACCGACGTTCGAAAGAATTCATTGATGGCCTGCATTATTTTTTGTCTGTGGCTGAGGCAAACAAGCAGAATGGTTTTATGTGCTGCCCGTGTGTTCATTGCAACAATATCAAGGATTACTCATCTTCAAGAATCCTACACAGCCACATTTTCGCAAATAGTTTCATGGAGAAGTATGTTTGTTGGACGAAGCACGGAGAACAGGGGGTTACCATGGAAGACAATGAAGAAGAAGATTTTGACGACCACTTTCTCGGGAATGCTGGAATCGGTGCATTCGAGGACGATATTCCCATGGAAGAGCCCGAAGTAGATGTAGCAGAAAATGATCCCAGCGACGATCTGGGGCACGCATTGCACAATGTGCAGGCAGACTGTGAGAGTGAAACGGAGAGCTTGAAGTTCCAGAAGTTGTTAGAGGACCACCATAAGTTGTTGTACCAAGATTGTCAAAATGGATTGAAGAAACTTGATACCACCTTGGAGTTGCTGCAATGGAAGGCGACAAATGGTGTATCCGACAAGGGATTTGGTGAATTACTAAAACTTGTTAAAAAAATGCTTCCTAAGGACAACGAATTGCCTGCCACAACGTATGAAGCCAAAAAACTTGTTTGCCCTTTAGGACTGGAAGTGCAAAAGATACATGCATGCCCCAACGACTGCATCCTCTACCGAGGCGAGTACGAGAATTTGGATGCATGTCCCGTATGCAGTGCATTGCGTTACAAGATTAGAAAAGATGATACTGGAGATGTCGAGGGGGAGCCTCCCCGGAAGAGAGTTCCTGCGAAGGTCATGTGGTATTCGCCTATAATACCACGTTTGAAGCGTCTGTTTAGAAATAAAGATAATGCTAAGTTGATGCGATGGCACAAAGACGAACGCAAGAAAGACTCGATGTTGAGACACCCCGCTGATGGGTCGCAGTGGAGAAAAATAGATAGAACGTACCCTGAATTTGATTTGGATGCGAGAAACATAAGGTTCGGTTTGAGTACGGATGGCATGAATCCTTTTGGTGAGATGAGCAGTGGTCATAGCACTTGGCCTGTGACTCTTTGTCTGTACAATCTTCCACCATGGCTCTGCATGAAACGAAAGTTCATCATGATGACAGTGCTTATCCAGGGTCCAAAGCAGCCCGGAAATGACATTGATGTGTACCTAAGACCATTGGTCGAAGAACTCTTATTCCTCTGGGGCAATGAAGGTGTACGGATGTGGGATGAATACAAACAGGAAAACTTCAACCTACGAGCATTGCTGTTCGTAACGATCAATGACTGACCTGCTCTTAGTAACTTGTCAGGACATTCGAACAAGGGATACAAAGCATGCACACACTCGTCATGCAATTGATGTGATGCACCTCACGAAGAATTTTTGCTTCAACCTGATAGCATTCTTGGGAGTGTACGGAAAGACAAAAGATACAGTAGAAGCACGTCAAGAATTGCAACGTATGGAAGAACGAGATGCCTTACATCCACAACAGCGAGATAATGGACGACAATACTTAAGTCCTGCCAGCTATACTCTTAGCAAGGAAGAGAAAGAAACCATGTTTGACTGATTGAGCAGTATAAAGGTTCCATTTGGATACTCATCCAATATAAAAGGAATCTTAAATTTAGCAGAGAAGAAATTTACAAATCTCAAGTCCCATGACTGCCATGTGCTTATGACCGAACTTCTTCCGGTTGTGCTGCGGGGGATTCTGCCTGATAATGTCCGGTTAACCATCGTGAAGATATGTGCCTTCCTCAACGCAGTTTCTCAGAAGATAATTGACCCGGAGAATTTGATAAAGCTGCAAAACGATGTGGTGCAATGTCTTGTTGGCTTTGAGCTGATATTTCCACCATCTTTCTTCAACATCATGACACATCTTCTAGTGCACCTTGTCAAAGAGATTGATATCCTCGGACCAGTATTTCTATACAACATGTTCCCATTCGAAAGGTTCATGGGGGTACTCAAGAAATGTGTTCGTAATAGAGCTCATCCAGAAGGAAGCATCGCCAGTGCCTACGGAACTGAGGAGGTCATTGACTTTTGTGTTGACTTTATTGATGACCTTAAACCGATTGGAGTCCCTGAATCGCGATATGAGGGGAGACTAACTGGAAAGGGTACATTAGGAAAGAAATCTTATGTCTGCATAGATGATTTCTCATTCAAGAAAGCACATTATACGGTTCTTCAACAATCATCCTTGGTTGACCCATATATCGAGGAACATAAGAAAATTCTGCTCTCCAATTTCCCGGAAAAGTCTGAGGCATGGATTACACGTGAGCACATGAACACTTTCTGCAGCTGGTTGCGGAAGCATCTAATGCATAACATGGATATAAGTGAACAACTGTTCTTATTGGCTAGGGGACCATCTTGGAATATCTTAACATACCAAGGGTACGAGATAAATGGAAACACATTTTATACGATAACCCAAGATAACAAGAGTACCAACCAAAACAGCGGTGTTCGTATGGATGCCATGGACAATAATGGAAAAAAATACACATATTACGGCTGCATTGAAGAGATATGGGAGCTGGATTACGGTCCCAATTTCAAGGTGCCTCTATTTCGTTGCCAATGGGTTAAGCTATCTGGAGGAGGGGTAACAAAAGATGAGTATGGGATGACAATAGTTGATCTCAACAATCTTGGGTATAGAGACGAGCCATTTGTCCTAGCCCAGGACGTCGCTCAGGTTTTCTACATTAAGGACATGTCCAGCAAGCCAAAGAAGGGGATAAACAAGCAAAAGGATGAGTCTAAGCGACACATAGTTCTATCAGGAAAGAGAAACATCGTTGGAGTGGAGGACAAGACAAACTTGTCAGAAGAATATAATAATTTTGTTGCCATTCCACCTTTCGAAGTAAATGCTGATCCATGCATCCTGCTAGCCAATGATGATGCTCCATACTTGCGCCGTGATCATAATCAAGTGACATTTGTGAAGAGAAAGTCTGTTACCGCTAAACCTTCATGTACTTGAATCATTTTATATTATTCTATAAAAACATAATCGTAATTCGAATACTTTTATTATATATGTACTGTACAATTATACTTTATGTGTTATATATATTATTTTATATATTTTTCACTTAATTACCAGACTTAATTATAATTTTCATTCAATAATGGATTACTCAACTAATTTTATTTATTTCATGAAATTACATTCACATTAACACACTATACTCTCTCACTAACACACACAATCTCACTAACACAAATTATCTCTCAAACTCACACACTACTCATTAATATCATGAAATTGCTTAATTTTATCTAAAATTCACTTTTTAAACGTTAATATGGTGATAGAATCCAATTTCTGTCGAAAAGTAACCGTTTGAAAAAATTTGTTCACATAATATATTTTTGCATGGTCAAAATAACAAATATGATTTCAAAAAAGTTAGATATTTCATTGACCCAATCACTTGAATGAAAATTAATTATTTTTGTTGTGTGTATCAAGTTTATATAGAGATAAGAAATTTTGTTCCATAATTTTTGGAATCATAATTTTATTAATTGAATTAACAAATGAAAGCTAATTTTAAAAGAGAAGTAAAAAGAAACAAAAACAAACATAAGATTAGGCGGGAAACGAGGGAAAACGGGCCCCTTTTGTCCCGGGTGGTACATCCACCCGGGACTAAAGGTGGGCCGCGGGCAGGGAATTTTCCCGGCCCACCCAAAAACCCCTTTTGTCCCGGGTGAAGCCACCACCCGGGACAAAAGGGCTTTTTGTCCCGGGTAGTGGCTTCACCCGGGACAAAAGCGGGGCCTCCTATATATTCGCTCAACCTCCGCCTTCCTCCAACACGCAGTTTCCTGATCTGCGCCGCGCCTCCGTCGTCTCGCCCATCGCGCCTCCTTGCTCCGCCGCCGTCCCCGAGCGCCACCCGAGCTCCGCCGCCTCCACGCCCCGGCCGCCTTGGACGACGATCCCGCCAGGCCACTCACCGGTAAGCCGCCGCCGGCCGAGCTGTTCGCCGCCGCCGCACGCTGCGCGTCCTGCTCGCACCGCCCCCCGCCACACTAGCGCGAGCACCGGAGCCGCACGCCCGTACTGGTGCTCGCAACGCTTCGCGCCGCCACCGTCTGGCCCCACCGTCGCCGGGACAGCCGCGCCGCGCGTCCCCTGCTTTGCGCCGTCGCCGTCCACCCCGCCGCCTCGGCGCGCGCGCGGGCCCCACCGAGCCGCCGCTAGCCAGCCGCCGCGCAGACCGCCGCCGGCCAGCCGCCCCCGCGGGTCCCTTCTCCCCTGCGCCTGGCGCGCCACCGCCGCTGTGGTGTGCGTGGCTGGGCGGGGAAGACGCCCCTCCCACTGACCAGCGGGGCCCGCTGGTCAGTGGAGGGAGTAGGGGGAATTTTTCTTTATTTGTTGAATGATTTCGGCTGAAGCTTGTAAAATCCGTATAAAATTAAAGGAAAATGAGAAAAATATGAAATAAATTTTGTTAGATTTGTTAGAGTATGATCTATGGAGGAAAAATATCCATGATGGCGAAATGACCTCTTTACCCCTGCAAAAATTTAGATTGTGTTTAGTCTTGATTAATTAGTTTCTATAGATCTGTTAATCTAAAAATTATGAAATTTTTGTAGTAGCTTACTTTAAGTATGAGTGGTTCACTGTAAAATTTTCATGATCATAATACATAGTTTAGTACATGTTTATAAAATGTACCTAGCTAGTATATTGCATAGGGGTAAATAATATCTTTATATATAAGATTCTTTAGAAATCATGAGAAGTAATTTAATAAATGTCTTTGCAAGTCATGTTGATATTAAGTGGTACTCTAGTTTGATACTTAGGTAGATTAGTTGTTTCTAGCACTAGGGTTTCAATCATAATTTCTGTGCTAGGAAAAATTCCTTATTTTTACCGGAGCCTATAAACAACTAGTTATGATTGCTAGAAAAATGTGAACACTTGAAGTGCAGTATAACTGTTTTTAAAAATCAGTTATGCTTTATGCCTTAATAACTTGTGTTATTTTTCATACCCTGTAAAGTTATCCATTAAATCTGAAAATTTTGCAGAGAACTCCTAACGTCCGCCATCCCGGCACGGACCCCACCGCGCGAGCCCAACGTCCCCGAGCGCCGCCGACCTCACCCCGCCGCCCAGAGCCCCGCGTCCTCCGGCTCGCCCCGCCTTCGCCTGTGCGAGCCCAATTATTTGTTTAAATTTGTTTAGAAATTAGTTTAAATATGGATTATTTGTTTAAATTTGAAAATATGAATAATTTGTTTAGAAATTATGTTGTAAAATATATATTATTTGTTAATGGTGCTTTAATTTTGATGACAAATAGGGTGTTAATTACTTTTGAAATTATATTATTTAGAGTTCATGTTATTTAGAGTGAAATCATAATTTGTTGTGTAAATAAAGGTATATTTACAAATTCTCGAAATGTATAAATGTATGTATGTATGTGTAAAGTGAGTATAAGGGTTTTATTTGTATTCATATTTTAGTTACGATGGACCCGTGACACACAGACGCGGAAGACGAACAGTTCCTGTTGAATATGATTGGTGAAGGTCAAGGAGATGTCCCTGAACAAGTTGATGATGGCAGCAATACCGACATATATTTGAATATGTCCGGTGATGGAATTGAGGCACCATCTATTCAGGATGACGCTGCTGCTGAACAAAGTGCTAATGTACATATCACAACTATACTTATTTGTAGTGACAATCATATTTTCATCTGAATCTATATGAATACTATGAATGTTTTTTATAGCCGTCTGGATCATCGTCGCAGCAGAAAAAGACGAAGCGAGGCCCAACAAAAAAACTGGAAGGGCGGTTCATTATAACGAAAGTTGGTCCAGATGGCGAACCGATCGCTCCAGAAGCTGCCGCCAAAAAATTCATAAGACAATCCGGATGTATTGTTAGGGACCACATCCCGATCAGCTTCAGGCTCTGGAAAGCTTCCAATCCAAGCGAGGAACGGGATGCGGTACCCGAAAGAGAAAAAGAATGGTGCTGGCGGGAGCTTAAGAAAAACTTCACGGTTCCAGCTGAATCCAAAGAGATATGCAAGCGCTGGACCCTGAATAAGATGGCCGAACAGCTACGATCATTCAAGAAAATTTTGACGAAGAGATATATCAAGACCGGGACCACACCCGTATTTACCGGCGAGCTCGAAAAGCTCAGGGGTCACTGGGATGCATTTGTGGAATACAAGTCTTCAGAGCTTGGGCTTGAGAAGGTGCAGAAGGCCAAAGACAACGCCTCGAAGAAAGTGTACCATCACACTCTAGGCCAAGGAGGCTACAAGCTTGCAGTACCCAAATGGGAGAAGATGGAGTAGGATCTGCTTGACAGAGGCATCCAACCTGCGACCATGAACTGGCCTGAAAGGTCAAGGACCTGGTTTTATGGTCACGGGGGAAGCTTGGACCCATTGACTGGTGACTGCATCTATGGGCCAAACATCCAGCGAGCAGCCCAGAGACTATAGGAGGCCATACAAGCAGCGGCCGAGGGAATATTCAAGCCGGATAGAGAGAGGGACGAGCTGACTCACGCCCTTGGGAATCCAGAGCATCCAGGCCGCACAAGAGGCAAAGGCGTGGTTCCGTGGAAGTATGGGTTCAGGGATTACATTGAATCATATAGAAGCCGGCAAAGAAGAAAGAATGATGAGCGGGAGCACATGCGAAGGCTAGAGGAACAGCCCATGTCACACGATCAAAGACTGGAGGAAGAGGTTCAACGCCAAGTGGCCATAGCAATGAGCCAGCAACAGCAAGCCCAAACGGTGCCTCCAGAGCCTAATGTCGCAGCCGATCACCTGTCTCAGCGGAAAAGCAGCTGCGCTTCCACAGACGTCGTCGTCGCCGAGCCAACGGGGATCCAGCCGCAGTTGAAGTGTCGGCCCCGCAGCGATTTCCAGTGGATGAGATCACCCAGTGGACACCTTGTGACCTGCAGACTGCCGTTAAGAACTTAATGTTCACTGTTGCGTACGGTACCGCCATGCCAACCCAACCAGGCGACGTGTACCACAGGTAGCAAATTCCGCCTAGATACACAAGATTTGGCGTGGAGCAGGTGTGCCAGGGTTGGGAGACGCTCGAGCTTGATATTCCTGGAGGCGATGGGGAGAAGACACTAGCAGAAGCCATTCATGGCTACATCCTATGGGATAAGCGCTACATTGTCATAAAGTCGGATGATCAAACACCAAGACCGGCATATCAGCATGCCTCTCCAAGACCGGCATCTCCGCAAAACTCCCCAAGGGCAGCACTGTCTCGGCAAGGATCACCGGCACATTCTCCATCACCATCATCTCATGCGCCGATGAACACTCAAGCGTCACTGTCACCACCATGGTCACCCCCTCCGCCGCCGGCAAAGAAGCAGAAACGGCCGCCGGCAAAGAAGGTAGCTGCACCGGCTAAGGAGCCTCCAAAGAAGAAGGAAAAGAAGAAGAAAACCAAGGAGGCTCCTATTAAACCCTGGGACATGAGCCTCGAAGAATGCGATCGGATAACTCAAGAAAGAGTTAAAGAGCACTTCAAGCTGAAGCCGAAGCCGGAGCCCGAGAAAGTCATAAATCCGATAGATTTGAAATTTTTTAAGGGAATGTGCGAAGCAAATAAGAGAAAATTCATTCCGAGAGACCCCCCTTCAGACTACGAACGCACAATTATCAAAACTACTGAGAAAAAGAAGAGACAATCAAAGTCGTCGTCGTCTGACGTTCCACAGCTCGGAGCCCAAAAGAAACAATCAATAGAGCCTCTCGTAGTGGGACAGATGACGCAAGAACAAGACTTTGTTACATTTTTGAAAGAATCAAACCTGACGGCGGCTCAGATTGCAGGGGAAGAAGATATTCCAAAGGCCGATGTGGTCGTCAAATGGACGTTTGAGATCGGCAAAACTCTTGTACCCCCCGAAGTAGGGTCTGTGCTTCCAACGCAAATGTATAAGCTGCACCAGCACTACATGCGTGCGATGGCCGATTGCATCTTCATGCAGGGCGCAAAGATTAAAGATGACGATTTCTTACGGGGGAGGCCATTATATGGATAAACTGGGAAGAAATTTACCAACTATTCCATCAGGAGGCCCTCGACATCTCTATGGTCGGCTTGTGGGTTTTGTAAGTATTTTACTCTCCTTACGTATTGTTTTGCATGATCCCAACATACTGATCTCTTGATTTATTCGGTATCATGTAGAATGGAGATACATACTTGCAGAAGAAAGGGATACTCTCACCTCGGCTTCATCGACCCAATTACTTGTAATTGGAGGCTTCTACGTGACAATTCCGATGAGATATTCCAAAACTTGTTCAAGTACATAAGCGTTCATCACAACAAGCAAATGATATTATTTCCTTACAACTTTGCGTGAGTGATTCCTTCCGTCTAACTCTTTCTATTCTGTAATCGAATTGTTTAAACCTTAACTACCAAGAACTGCCTCCGTATAATCTTGCAGTGAACACTGGGTCCTAATTGTCATAATTCCCGAGAAGAGCCTACTCGTGGTTATGGACTCATTGAGGAGACCTCCAGAACAATACGAAAATCTTCTTAACATGATGAAAAAGTAATTCTACCACTACTCCGTCGATGACCGATAATTTGAATCACTTTGTTACTTGACTATAATTGTTCTAATCATGCACAGGATTTGGAAAGAATTCGCTAAAAATCATCCAGGCAAATTTGACAAGGAATTGAAGATCAAGACAGATTTTCCGGTACGCACTTGGATGATTCGTTGCACGATTCATTAGTTTTATTATATATTCATGTAAATACCTGATAATTTCTTCTCTCTTAAAGTGTATGAGGCATAAACAAGGCACTGTATTGTGCGCATACTATGTATGCGAGAACATCCATGGTCTGGTAGGTCCTCCAAAGGGCTGGACAGATTGGGAGGAGGAAGTAAGTAAAAAACTTGTTAATATTTGAACTCGTATTTTAATTAGTCAAAATTAATTATCCCCTTTTTCCATATGTCGGGGAGATGCGCGATAAACTAATACCGGAGGAAAAGATTATGGCGATTCAAGAACAATTCTCCGGATTTATTGTTGAGCAAGTTCTCGATCCAAAAGGCGAATTCTACTATGATGGAATATCTAATATTGACAATCACAACAAATATGACAATATACGCGTATATATGTAATTAAGAACGAATATACCTATGTAAATATATATGTGTGTCTATGTATTAAATTTCTATTTATGAGTATGTATGTATTAAATTTCCAAAAGGCGAATTCTACTATGTAATTAAGAATGAATATAACTATGTAATTAAGAACGAATATACCTATGCAAATATGATGGAATATGTATGTATTATATATATAAGCACTCCAATAATATATATGTGTATATATATATATTTATATAATATTGGTCCTAGACATTTTCATATGTAAAGGAATTCACATGTATAGATATGTGTATACATATATATATAAGTGAATTAATTTATATATGAAAACTATCTAGGACAAATATTATATAAGTAACTATATATATATGTATATATTAGTGGAGATCATACACACTGAATTCCAATACATAAGTTTAATTGAAATACAAAAGTATAATTGAAATAGAAAAAGAATTGAGAAAAGGAAAACATGAAAAAAAAAGGGACCTTTTGTCCCGGTTGGTAACACCAACCGGGACAAAAGGCGCCAGCCACGTGGGCGCTGGCTGCACCTTTTGTCCCGGTTGGTGTTACCAACCGGGACAAAAGATCCTCTTTTGTCCCGGTTGCCAGACCCGGGACAAAAGGGCACCCCCTTTTGTCCTGGACTAGCGTTTCCGGTTGGGAAACCGGGACAACAGGGGTTTTCCAACCGGGACAAATCAATGTTTTTGTAGTAGTGTATCAAGACCTGGTGCATCGTACTGACTAGGACTAAAGTGGCTAAATGCAAAACAAAATAAATGTTAACTAATCTATAGACTAGCAGCCAAGGAGAAATATTAAAATGTTGCGGCAAAAGCTAATTAAACAACGTAATGACCTGTGGCCTTCACGTGTGTTTCACCAATAGCGTGAAGCCATATTTGCACAGGCGAGCGCTTCTCCAACTTCTCTTGGTGGCAATGATTTTTCAAGTGACCTCCACTTTCATAGAACCTATATAGATATATTTTTCTGACTGCTTCTTTTCTTCTATTTTCTTGTGAAAATTAACTCCTCTAAAAAATATATTTGATGATAGACCAGTGCTAATAAATTTCTCCATATTGTTGACATATTTCTCATCAAAATAAATAGCTCCAAATTGAAAACCAGATGATATTAGAGAATTACCGGCTGCTATATTTGAATTATCACTAGGCATGTCACCATGACCATCATGTGGAGCTATGGGCTCATCAACCTCTTCTCCTTTAAACAAAGCCGTCCTCGGCTTTGAGTTAAAATCAACCACTTCTGAGCTCTTGCTTGCAAGAATGGCAACACTGTCATGATCCATCAATGTTTCATTCTCGAAAGGATATTTGCTAGACATAACCAAAGATAAATTTTGTCGTTCACCCACTTTCAATGCACCAGCGGTAGAGGCAATTTGCATAGGTGGATCATGTATCTGAGTATTATCCTATGTTTGCATAGGCAATTTACATAACCAAAGATAACTGCTTACGATGTATATATTATCCTATGTTTGATGTTTGAATACTTGAGGCTCATAAACACGAGAAAACAAAAAAAAAACAGGAAACTTTGCCGAGTGCATTTACCTTGGCATTCGGCAATGCTGGCTTTCCCAGGTTCCTGGGAAATGATTTTGTCGAGTGCTTTTACCTTGGCACTCGGCAAAGTAAGGGGACTTTGCCGAGTGCAAAGGCAATGGCACTCAGCAAAGTCAGCATACTTTGCCGAGTGCCACTTGGACGGTCCTCAACAAAGTATGGAGACTTTGCCGAGTGCATTTCCGCCTGGCACTCGGCAAAATCGCCGTTATCGGCACTTTGGTAGGCCCCCTTACTTTATTTTGCGGTCGGCCCCCTTACTTTATTTTGCGGAGTGCTGCAAAGACTTCAGCACTCGGCAAAGACTTATTCACTGTCACTTTTTTTCACTGTGTGTACTTTGCCGAGTGCAAAATGGGCTTTGCCGAGTGTTTCTGGCAAAGCGACGGAATCGGGTAGTGAGTATTGCAGGTCCGAGAGATTCTCTATCAGAGATGAAGACTTTTTTTTCTTGCCACGGATAGTTAACCATGATAAATAAAAAAAATCTCTAGTTGTCAAAGCTCGTGGTTAGAACAGTGAGGGATAAAATTTTCCAAAAATTAGAAAACATCATCAAATTAGAAAAAAAAATCTGGACCACCGTACCCTTGCGTAATCCATCCGTACCATCTCACTTAATTATATTTCAATGCTAATAGCGATGTTGAGTTCTATTCAGCTATGTTTGTTGAAACTTACATAATATTTTTGAATATGAATAACTTCAAATTAGTTGTGAACTATAAAGTGTTAGGTTTGTTAAGAGCCAATATTTGTATAGAAAGTTTCATCCTCCGATATATTTAGTATCATTTCTATTTTTTAATATCTGTTTTGAAGTATTATAATTCCATCATGTTCTTACCACATTTAGAGCTGATCATCTATGTAACATATATACATCATAATCTCACAATATTATTACTACCTTTAGAATTGATGCTACTTAACCACTTCATAAATCATTATTTTGTTATGCTTGTACTACCATTAGAGTTGGATCTTACATAACCTTGCTTTAAACATTATAATTTCACTCTGATAGATAATACTTTAAACATTATTTTGTTATTCTTGTACTACCATTAGAGTTGATATCGTACATTTTCTTGAACAATAATTTTAACTATTTTTAGTTACATAATATTTTATGTTGAAACAGTATCAACTTTTAAAATTTGACAAAACCACTAAGGACCGAAGGGGTTTGGGCAAGCCGAAAGCCCGAACCGGCTTCGTTTGTGGGACGAAATAGGTACGGTCTTGGGTTGAACCGGAAAATGAGCCGATAGAAAAGAAAGAGGAGAAAAAGAAGCTAGGTCGATTTGCGTCATGCTAGATGGGGGAGTTAGAGAGAGAGAGAGAGAGAGAGAGGCCGAAATAGTTTCGGGTGGAGGCCGAAAAGAGAAACGGTTCGGCCGAAGTTGAACTGCATGTTCAATGGCACGAACTGATGGGGGAGAGAGGGATTGGACAAGCCGAAACTTATTACACGGTGCGATGGTGGGGCTTGCATGACGTACACACAGAGGACAACAGCGTGAGCCATCCAGTCTCAGATGAAGTACAAAAGATGGGGCAGACAGCTTGGCCTATGGGTGTGGTACCACAAGGTCAGGCATGCGTGGTCATACCGAACTCGGTTTGCGAGTCATGACATGCACATATGGAAAAGCAGAGATTAAATCAGGTCGATTGACTGAATTCATATGGCGTAGAGAAGGGTAAAGAGATGGGCAAACAGATTAGGCCATTGAATTTAGGATTTTGGAGCGATGGTGCTGATCATCCGAGTTGAGGGTGACGATAGAGAACCCTCATCGAAAACCACCAAAATCTAGATACGATTCCTTTTCGAGTGCGATTTGATTGGGGAGAAAGCTTAGAGAACAGGATATTATATGGGGCATCTTACGGCGTTGGATAGGACAGGGGAAACGGCGAATGGTGAAGAAACGGCTCGGTCAGACATCGACGAGAAACTAGAAACTACAGAACGAGAAAATGAAAGGGAAACGGACTTGGGGGCTTCTTCACAGAAAAGTGTTATGTCTATTTAGTCAACAGAAATGTGACGGATGATGAGATCATGATGGTGACTGAGCTCAAGCTTGTGCAAGGTACAGTTCTAGGGTTTGGGGTGGATTTAACGAAAAACAGGTTGGGAAGAAAAAATAGAATTTCATTTTCTAGAATATATTTTTAGCTTAAAACAAATCTAAGTCTAGATAAATATTTTAAACCCTAAAAAATATGTCCTAAAGATCCCAAAATTCTAAGAAAATCCTAGATGTAGTTTGGGGGCGTGAGAGTCCAAATAGCATAATTGGAACTCGTGATAAAGACATTTTAGAGCATTCCAATAAATGAGTTTAGCTCTATATATTGAAAAAAGATGAATAAATGCCAGAAAAATCTGGAGATTCTCGGAAAACCCTAACGATGGATAAGAACATTCTAAAAGATATTTACATCATAAAATTAAATATTTTAGGGTGTGACAAAATTAGTTCAAGAACAGGAACATTGACTGAAGAATGAAGGCCAGCTAAAACTGCAGTTGGAATTTGAGAGAAGCCGTGCTTGCCTTCTCCACTTTTGCAGGTGGAGGTTGCTCTGCTGCTGCACTGACACACGACAGGAGAGATGATCTAGCTACAAGCAATAAGAGGCCTAATGAAAATTACTCAATTTAAATAGCTTCCAAATAGGAACCACAATTAAGAATCTCAACCTGGAAAGCTGTATAAAGTATTTCGATCATGGACTTACAGAGCTAAATAGGATTCAATCAAAGTGATACAGAAACTTGGTTGTAGTTATTGTCAATTAATTGTTGGTAGTTGACTCTTTATCCATGATTGTGTTGTACCGAGATATATACCACTGGGGATGCCTATAAATTGTTGTTTTTCAGTATCATCAAGGCACTCAGCATTGTGTGAGAGAACATATGGATGAGTTACTCTGTTAGGAGGCATAAAAGCTTTCAGGATTGAGCGGCATCAGGAATCCATACTTCTCTTCTAGGTCTCGTATGAATCTAGGACTTTTCAGTTCAGTATTTGAAGTCCACAATGAATCTAGGATTTTTCAGTTCAATATTTGAAGTGACGAAATGTTTGAGTAAAAAAACTCCCAGAATATGTGTAACGTGTATGGCACCAGCTGATATAAATCATTAAATTTCATTATAGGAAAATATGCAAAATATTGTTAAAACATAGTACTAGATATGAGCAGTGGAATGAGTACGTAGTTTGAGTAACTTCGTTCGGGACCTACAACTAACTGGGCAATCAACTAGCAAATGGATTTTGGAATCAGTATTCAATAAAGAGTATTGACTAAATGCAGTATTGATATCAACTATTATTTAATTATATACGTCCCAAAGAGAGCATGTGGTCCCCTGGGTAAGGAGATTATCAAAGTCTTGAGTTAATTACCAATACACTCCTTACTTGCCATGATTGTACTAATAATAATCAGTTTTGATTTAATCACAACCAGACTTGCCTATAAAATCGGAATGGTTAAAACCTACAGCCCTTTGGCTTCCTCTCCGCATTCCCCATTAAAAAGTGGACGCGTGTCGATCTGCGCAAGCTCCGGATACTTTACAAAAACAGCCCTCCATTCTTTAATAATCACAACTCCACGCAGCACACGCAAAATGAACACAAACCATGTTCTTATATTTTGCATATAAGTCCTCATATTAAAATTTAATTCAACGTGAGGAAGAAAAAAATTGATATTACTGTTATTTTACATAAAACCCCTGCGAGACACTTTGCGAAAAAACCCTCCCGCAGCTCCGAACCCTAACCCTCTCGCTCCCCTCCCCGCCTCCCCGCTGCGCTCTCCCTCCCTCTCCTGCTCCCCGCCGCCTCCCTCTCTCTCCCTTCAGCTCTCTGCCTCCCCACCGCCGCCTCCCCTCCACTTCTCCCTCTCCGCCGGCCTCCATCGCTCCTACCGGCCGCCGCCGCCGCCGCCTGCTCCCGCAGGATCTGGATACGGCGCGGGGCGCGGCTTGAAGGGAGGGGGCGCGTGCCAGCCGGCCACGGCGCAGCTGCTCCAGCGCATGGAGCAGAGCGGCGGCCGCCGTGTGCCTAGGCCGACCCCGCTGGACCGCGGGCCATGTCCCCATCACTTTCAACGCAGAGGAGGCGCAACGCGCCGAGGTCGACGGTGAGGCGGCGGTGCGGGTGCGGGAGAGCGTGCCGAATGAGCTCCTCCACGTGCTGCGGAAGGCCAAGCGCGCCTCCTCCCGGCGGCCGGCGCCGGCGCCGGCGGCGATGCAGCGCCCCCCGGCCCTGCTCCTTTCCTTCCTCAGGTCCTACGCCTTCCTCTGCTCGGCCTTCTGGCCCCAGTCCTACGCCCCGTCGCCGCTCCTCTCCAGGCCCCTCTGCTCTCGCCGTGGCCCCGGGATCCCCGGCTCTCTCGTCTGCGCTCTACGCCGCACTTGACGTCGCAGACCCGGCCTCCGCACTGCTCGCCCGCGCGTTCCTCTCCGCTATAGCAGGCATAAGGTAAGAAATTGCTTACACCAAGTCCAGTCTCTCTCCCTTCCTCCCTCCCTCAGTCCCTCCTAATTTTCATTTGGTAAATTGTACCTGTTGTATGAACGATCTATGCAGAAAGGTGATGCTATGTGCAAAATGAAAAGTATTGTTGCTTCCTTTTGTTCAAGAATGCAAAACAAGCATGATCTAAGCAAGACATAGTTATTTTGATACTTTTCTGTCATGAATTCCAATAGCTTCTGGTTCAGTTCATCAAACAATAAATAATTTGTTCCTACCTAATCCTAATGTACTCCGATGGCACCATGAGAGAAAAGTCATGAATAATTTCTTCAAAACCAGTTACCCATGCAGCGTTGCATACCCCTAATGGATCTTTAGGTAACTGATCAGTGGCCACTGAGTTTCCTTGTCATGCACAGTACAGATGATATGAGAAGTCCATTTTAGTTATATATATATATCTCTTTGAAACAACATTGCTGGAAGGAAATTCTGTTTTTTTTCCTACAAGCTGCTCATTTACAATGTCGATGAGTTGATTATGTATGCACCAGAAGCTTGCCACTCCATAGTCCAATTTAGTCACCCTCAGGGTCTTTATATCAGATTGAAGGAGAAACAAAATTCAGTCCATGGATTTTTGTGGTCTCCATAATGCCCTTGCCTGTTCAGGTTCACTTGGTGTTTTAATTGGGTGTGCAGGGGAAACATCTTTGAGATGCTGAACAACTGGCCACATTGGAGCACTCAAGTTATCGTTCTACAGATCTAACATACTATTGTGCCATGAACTAAAACTCTGAACTTCTGTTTCTTGAAATATTGGGCTTCCATTTCTTGTTGGTTGCAAATTCTTGTTGGTTCACGTACAACTGTGCACATATGTTCAAGCTTTACTCTATCCAGTAGAATGAGCAGTGGTTGTTTGTGCAGAGTTTAGGCATCTTCTGTTACTCACTTGATCTCACTTTATAATGTGTCTATTTCAATCAGTAGATGCATGAAGGAAAGTAATATTTGGGAAAAATTCCTCACATGCCATTGCTTGGTTAAACCCTAAATCCCTTATATTTCTTGTGAACTGGTAGGCAAAACATGCTGAACTCAAGGATACTGATATCATTTGCCTTTTGTTGTGTAGGTATCATGCCAACAGAATGCTTAGCTTTTACGCACCAGGTGAGTTTTCTTTAGGATATGGTTTGTTTTTAGTGAACAGTTTTTTTTAGAAAAAAAAATTGTCCCCTGCTGGATGCTGGCTTAATAGTATTTTTCTGGTGCTCCCATAGGGTTAGTGTTCTTCAAGCCTGCATTTTGGATGCATGTTCTTGTTAGTATGCTCAAAAATTTCATTTTCAACTATCGAAACGCAAACAACCAATTTATACCATGTCGCACCTCTTTATAGCTTGAATGTTGAGGAGTGTTCTACTTCTATCACACCACAAACTGTTCAGAAGATGGCAGATGCACTGCATGAAGGGTCGGTCCTTTCACATCTCTCATTAGGTATTTCTTTTGCACGACACTTATGATTTGTGTTTAACTAAAACTATTGGCAATGTTCATGTGCAAATGCTCACAAATTCCACACTCTCGACAGGAAAGATCAATCTGATATGTGGCAATGCAATGCTAACCTTCTATCCAAACTTGCCTCTCTGACAAGGTTAGCATAAGTTTTCTCCATATTTATTGATAGATACCAACATGTAGCGAAATAATAGATCAATTATAACATTAAGTCATGCAGGTTTTCAGAACTAACTGACTGGTATAAAACTAAATAAGTTAACGGTTGATAAGTTGTGCCTGCTTGCACAATCCTTGCGCTTATCTGGACTTCTGCTAGGTGGAACTTCCATTGGACTGCTAAATTTTCTGCCCATCTTTTTTTAAATTTTTTGAAGGCTTTGCTTGCCATTTACGGTTAATATTTGCAGGCTGTGCGCAAAAATTTTATCTTATCTGTGCTACTCTTATGCATGTTGGGACAATTAGCCTTACTGACGCATTATTTTGTATATCTCAAGATTTGCTGAGGCTGGAGTTGTCTAACTGTGGCCTTACAGCACCTGATTTTGCACAAATCTGTATAAATCTCTCTCGTATCAATACTCTTGACTTAAACTTTGGAGGAAATTCAATTTTTATACAGAAATCCGAGGAAATACTCTGCATATAGTTTGTCAATTTTTATTACTCTATGGTTATTTGCATTTGATTGTTCAAACTGTAGGGCGCGCATCGCGCGCCGAATGTTCTAGTGATATATGCAAGCTCAATCTCCAGCAGTGTGGTCTTAGGACCGTTAAGTTGTGTGAGAGCACATGAACAAGTTATACTCTGCTACGAGGTTGGATGCTAGCTAGGAAATGATAAAGCAAAATGCTGCTACAGAGTACAGAACCTTCGTCAAATATCCAGGCTTGAGCGGCAACAGGAACCAACTTTTAAAATTTGACAAAATCATTAATTGGAAAAATGTTGCTCTCACTCTTAGTTGGAACAGTATAAGATGTTATTTTTGAACTGTGAGGAATAAACACAATTTCCCTTTGTTCTTACTATGGTTTTAAATTGCCGGCTAACACAATTTCCCTTTGTTCTTACTATGGTTTTAAATTGCCGGCTAAGACATTTAGAGGCAGGCCGTTACGGCATTTAGCAGGCTATCACTACTACAAATAGGGACTGGTAAAAACCTATTTTTAGGGGCGGACGTGATACCCGCCTCTAATTTTTATAGCTAAAAATCGGATTTGTAGGGACAGGTAATATGACCACCCCGACAAATGATTTTTAGGGGCGGGTCATGGGCTCACCCGCCCCTACAAATTATTTTCCAGAACATGAAAAAAAGTAGAAAAAACTAAAAACAGAAAAATAAAAAAGAGAAAAATATCCTTACTTACCGGCCACCACCACAAGCCCACACTTGCGTAAACCAGGATTCGAACCGCCTACATCAAGTCTCGCGTACCTTCCTTACCACCACACTACACAATCACTTGTGACTCCATATGGTATGGTATTGTTTTATATTAATTCTTTAAATTGATTTGTAGGGGCGGGTGATGCCACCACCCGCCCCTAAAAATATTTTTCTATTTTATCTGAAAATTTATTTAATTGTTTACATATAGCAAAATAAATTAAAAAAATGTGAAACTTCTACACTATGGTTATTGTGAACTATAGAAATATAAAAAAATATGCCAAGTATATTTCAGTATATATAAAGGTTATGATTGTGGAAACTTCAAAGTATGACTTGAGTTATACGAGATACTATATAGTTATAGCTATTAGAGAATTTATAATAGGTTTTTGGACCATTAGATGACCTTAAATGAAAAAAGTTGTCAACTACAAAGTTTTATATCTTGTAATTTTCTACAATTTTGGTATAAAATTTGACATCATCCGAGATAATATGAAAAAATTATAATTTTTTTTTTGCGTGGAGCCATTTGTAGAGGCGGGCCATGCCATCACCTGCCCCTAAAAATGGATTTGTAGGAACGGGTGAGGCCATGACCCGCCTCTACAAATGACATCATTTTTAGGGGCGGTTCATGGCGTCACCCGCCCCTAGAAATGCTATTTTAGGGGCGGGTGACGCCATTAACCGATCTTGAAAATGACGCTCATTTTTAGGAGCGAGTGAGGGGGTGACCTGCCCCTAAAAATATTTTTTTAGAGGCGGTTCGGATGCTACAGTAACCCCGCTTTATTTGTAGCAATGGGCGAAATTTTGGTCCGCCCCTGAAAGAAATTGGGGCATTCCTACAAATCGTTTTTGTAGTAGTGTATAGCCAGCTAAATACCATAGTGGCCGCCTTTCCTAGCAGATAGCCGGCTATGACCGGCGCTATAGCCTGCTATTTAGAACTTTAGTTCTTACCTTGATTCGTGAGAGAGAAGGCATCTATTCTCCATGGTTCCAAAAAAACAGTGGGTTTTATTAGCTCTTACAGATATCTCAAAAGCATAATTATGGCATATAGAGCTATGCTATGCAGTAATATACCTCTTAGGTCTTTATCCAGTTGTGTTTATTATTTTGCATTGGAATAAAAACAGTGGGTTTTATTAGCTCTTACAGATATCTCAAAAGCATAATTATGGCATATAGAGCTATGCTAATATACATCTTAGGTCTTTATCCAGTTGTGTTTACTATTTTGCATTGGGCAGGGGTATTACCGTGCGTGCTATATAAAAAGGGAAACAAATCCTCCTAATTTTGTGATATATGTGCATCATGCTAGTTGTGAAATCAAATCTGTACGAAGAGCGGCTCTTCCTGGCCGTGGAGGTGGCGGCGCCTCTCTGGCCCGATCACCACGGATGGAGGAGAAGACGGCGTCGGCGGTGGCCACGCCGAGGAGCACGAGGGCGGTGACGCTGAGGAGTCTAGCCATCGGCAACATGGTGTTCCTTGGAGTGGTGGTGGTTGTTTCGCTTGCTCTTGCAGGTGGCAGCTCTGCAGCTTCGCTTTGCTTCTCTTGTTGCGGCCTTTTGCCAGAGAGACTTAATTTGTACTGCTCTCAAAGAGAGAGAGAGAGAGAGAGAGAGAGAGAGAGAGAGAGAGAGATTTGTACTGTCTCATGGGCATCTCGTCTGTTGGATGGAAATTGGACGGCATCCAATATGGCAATGTCCCTTGTAGGCCAACGAGGAGCGTCCACATCTCCACCGTGAATGGAGGAGTGCACTTGCACTAGATGACAAATGTGTATCATTTTCGTACAAATTAATGTTTTTTCAAGTAACATTTTCGTGCAAATTCATCAAGGCGGAAATTAGATTTCATGATCTTCAACTTAAATTGCTTTTGCCAATATAAAGCCTGAGTAATTGTTCGTATACAAAAAGAATTGTGTTGAAGCAAAAATGTGCTGCGCCAAATACCGAGCACTGAACATGCAGCACGTAGAGGCATGCCTTGCAGCCCCGCTGCGCCAACCGGTCAGACCGGTCTTGTCAAGGCAGCTTGATGAGGATCTAATGAACGTCCGTCCAGAAAGGGACCCGTAGTGATAGGCGTACTTTGGGTTGCTCTAGTCGGCGGGTACCTAGAGCGTCCACAAAAGGCATAGTCCTCAAAAGGCATAGAGGAAAAGGAAGACAGGAGGTATAGGGTTGGAAGAGCTAGTGTTTGGAGTAGACAAAACATAAAGAATAGTAATAGATGATATGTTTTTTTTATCGATTTGATACTTTCAGTCGGCCCGTGGCATTTATATTTATAGGGAGGGAAAGTCTTGCTCTATTAGGAGTCGATACCATAGCAAATTTCTTATAAAAATACAACTCCTAATTCGGAATGGGCTGTCAAAACCAATCTGACTGCCCTGACCAGCTAGTCTGACCGGTCCGGTCTGGATCAAGTTTTCTCGAAGTCATGATTCTCTCATCGAATTCTAAATCAGACGTTATATATATATATATATATATATATATATATATATATATATATATATATATATATATATATGGTTTCAACGAGAGGTATGTAATAGTGAAGTTAAATTTGAATTTTGACAAAGTCACCCAAAAGTGGTATGGTCGATTTATGCATACTGGTCAGACTGGTCTGCATAGCGGTATCTGCTTTGATCATCAACAAATAGCACGGGTACTAAGTTACAAGTTAGAATGTTCAAACCATGTTATCTGAAAAAGTCTACTTTCGCTCCCTCAACTATTGCAAAATTCTATTTTTCCTTCCTCAACTGCAAAATCAAGTATCCAGCCTCCCCCAATATCAAAACCATTTGTTTTAACTCCTTGGCGGTTTACAAGTGGTTTTATATGTTTTAATATATTTTTCTTCCTTATCTCTTTTTTCACTCAATTGAGGCAGCAAACTTGGTTTAAAAAATACAAAATTGGCATAATGGTAGAGCAGAGTATGAAGAACCTAATTTATATAGTGTAAATATAAAGAAATTAGAAACTTAAAACTTTAAAGAAAGAAAGAATCAAAAAATCATTGAATTTTTAAGATATTAGAATGAGCTCCATATTTGACAAAAATTGTACTATTTGACATATATTAGAGGTATTTTCACATCATTTAAAATATAATAAAGAATATGGATATGTATAAATCGAATATGTGAATGATTGAGTAGATTTTAAATTATATGAAAATAAATAAAAAACAATCAAATTTGACTTAAATTTGATCCTTCCTAAGAAACTTAAAATTTTGCTATATAACCTATACTCACAAAGACTCTCTAATGATGCACCACTAATATATATCACATGTTCAAATTTTGATAAAGATGGAGCTAATCTTGATGCTTTAAAAATTTAGTGAAGTTTGAATTATTTCTTTCTTCAAATATTCAAATTTCAAAAAAAAAATTGAGTTTCAACTTCAAAATTCGTAAAATTGCTATACTCTCCTCTATCACTATACCTATTTATATGATTTTTGTGGTCCATGTTTGCTACCTCAACTGAGTGAAAAAGGAGAGAAAAAAGAAAAATTTATGAAAAAATTGTAAAAACCAAAACCGCCGAGGGAGGTGGTAAAACAAACGGATTTGATAGTTTGGGGAGGTTGGATATCCGATTTTGTAGTTGAAGGATTAAAATTAGACTTTGACAATAGTTGAGGGACGAGAAGTAGACTTTATCCTATCCGAGTCGTCCTTTTAATTAGAGATGGTAACAGGTCGGGATGGGGCCGAGTGGACCTTCAGACCCGCCCTTGAAACCGAGAAGAAAATCCGACCCTGACCTGAATCCTACTGTGGGTGAAAATGTTGGAAAACCAAAACTCGAGCATGTTCCAGTATACATAATACAATATCCAACGTACAGATGTATGGAAAAAGTCTACATAACCTCCTAACTATTCAGGATGGACTACTCTACCCTTAAACTATAAACCGGGTATTTTACCTTCTAAACATTCCAAAACCGGTCAAATAACTCCTCCAAGTGGTTTTGGACGGTCTATATTAGCATGATTTTCTTTTTGTTATTTTTGTTGAATATTTGAAAATCATAGTAATCACAGAAAAATTATAAAATAGACAATTTAATTTTTTTGACTCCACATGAGTAGATCTTAACAGTTAACATATAATATGATATGTTTTAATATATTTTATTGTAGTTTTAGATATATGCTTTAATGTAATTAATTGAAATAATTTATTGTTGCACTTTTATAGTTCAATTGTGATGAAATTTTTATAGTTGGCTAATTATTGTATGTTTGAGCTGTAATAAAAATTTCATACTCATCATTTGGTTGGGGCGGCTGTCCCATATGGCCATATCCTTGTCTTGTCTTAAATACTTGTATTCGTACGTGTCTATGTACTTATCCGGCAATACATTGTATATTTTATCAAAAAAATCTAGTTGTTTCAGTTTTCTACACCAATTTTTCAGCCTGATTTTGTTTATGCAAAATGGGTTACACCAAACCGATTTGCTTGAATGATCTAGGAAAAAAAGGGGTTTCGGAGTTGGCCCGTGGGTCCCAGCCTCCCAGGCTGCGAAGGCCCCGCATGTCAGACCAGATGCCTAGTACGAGCTACTGTCTACGAGGCACGCGCCGCCGCCGGCGACGGAGGCGCCGCACCCGTCGTCTCCCCGGGCCGCTCGGGACCCGGAATGGCGCGCGCCCCGTCCGCCGCTCGTTCGTCGGCCTGCCACCCGGGGCGCACGAGCGCCCGGTCCCACACGACTCCACCGTCGCCACCCCTGCGCCGCTCGTTCCCCCGCGAACTCCGCGCGGCACGGGGATGGATGGCTAGTCGGGGCGTTAATTGGGTCGCTTCATCCTTTCCTCTTCCCTCCTCTTTCTCTTCTCGCGCGCGCACTGCCTCTACCTCGTCTGCGGCCTCCGGTCGGGTATTGTTTCTTCTCTTCTAGTCTAGCTTTAATTAATCACTGTGTTCGCATGTTCAGGTATGATAGTATCAACTAGTACTGCTAGATGCATTACCAGCAGCAATAATTCTGCATTGCATGCTAAAGCTTCTTTTTTTTTTTTTTGCCTTTGCTCTTGCATAATCCCACCCATCTCCACTTTAGTCCAAGATGCTAGGTACATTGATTTGGTCGCTTTGGTTCTTATGGATGTGGAATTAATTCTTGCTATGAATGGGTTAGCGATGCGAAGAGATTGGACTATTGAAAACTTGATTACACAATTGGCTTGCGAATCAAGTTTGAGTCTACATTAAATGGGAGTTGGGATGAAGTTATGAATTTGATAGGCTTACACAAAAAGAACACAGTGCAGGAGGGACTGAGGAAGGACCAATCAACATAATCATGTGAAATTTGGGTCTGTCTTCTTTTGACTTCGATCCCATGCACATGTCC
The DNA here is from genome assembly GCF_016808335.1 of Panicum virgatum. Taxonomy (NCBI): domain Eukaryota; kingdom Viridiplantae; phylum Streptophyta; class Magnoliopsida; order Poales; family Poaceae; genus Panicum; species Panicum virgatum. Next base: position 9,134,035 of record NC_053146.1, read on the forward strand.
CCACCCAGTCAATAGGAATTAGGATCCCATGTAATTTAGACCTTCCTAAATTTCTGAGACTTTTGTAGAAACAAACAATTGAAACTGAATGCCACTGCATAACCAAGGGATTCAGGCATCAGGCATCAGGGTCCCTGTGTTAAACATTTCAGAGTGCCTCCTATCTTCATTGTCTGTCATGTTTATGAATGCAGCTTCTGAAAATTGAGTGCACTCTGCAGGTTCCTTCCATATCTGGATAACCTATAAAGATATTGGCACCCTTCAATGTGATTTGGTTTGCAAAGGATGTGTTCTCCAGGATATTGACAGTTTAGCTTCTGGGTAACCATATTGTCTGGTGGATTTTTCTCATACTGTGATACAATGGGGAAACACTCTATTGAATCTGGGGTTAGTATGCTCCTGCATGGAGACTTGGACATACAGATAATTGAAGCAAAATGTCTCCCCAATATGGATCTCATGACAGAAAGGATGCGAAAATGTTTTACTGGGTATGGAGCTTGCAGCACTGACTGTGGGAAGTCTGATGCACACCCAGACATGAGGAAGATCATTACTAGTGATCCGTATGTTTCAGTTTGCCTCTCAGGAGCAACGGTGGCACAAACTCGAGTCATTGCCAACTCGGAGAACCCTAAATGGGAGGAACATTTCTATGTTCAAGTTGCACATTCAGTTAGCAGAGTTGAGTTTCTTGTAAAGGACAATGATGTTTTCGGGGCAGAGCTTATCGGTGTTGCTTCAGTACCAGTTGAGCAGATCGCACCAGGTGATATGGTCACTGGCTGGTTTCCAATTGCTGGTCAGTACAGTAATCCTATGAAGCCGTCTCCTGAACTGCATTTGTCTATCCAGTATAAGACAATCGACACGAACCCATTATACAAAGATGGAGTTGGTGCTGATGGTCGTCAGAGTGTTGGTGTCCCAAATGCATATTTCCCTCTTAGGAAGGGTGGTATGGTCACACTATATCAAGATGCTCATGTTCCTGATGATTTCCGACCTCAAATTGAGATCGATGGTGGGAGGACATATGAACAAAACAAATGCTGGGAAGATATTTGTCATGCAATCATTGAGGCTCATCATCTCATCTACATAGTCGGCTGGTCCTTGTATCACCCTGTGAGGCTTGTAAGGGAATCATCAAAACCTGTTCCTAATGGAAACCCACTAACAATTGGGGAACTTTTGAAGCGCAAAGTTCAAGAAGGAGTCCGTGTTATAGTGTTACTTTGGGATGACAAAACATCACATGATAAATTTCTCTTAAAAACGGTAGGATTCTTTCCTCTTCTAGAACCTCTTCATTTTAGAATATCAGAATCACTTTGCTATAAACATGTAAATGATTGTCAAGAGGTAGACAGATATCAAACCGGGACTTGACAATACTATTGTCTAATTAGTACATGATAATGATGGAAGGATTAATATAATAACTGACAAGATGTAGATATTTTGGCGATAAATTCTCTTCCCTTATGATCGATGCCTCTGGTTCTCTCGAGAACAAGCTGGTAGGTTTATTTATTAAACTATCTGAACCCACATGATATTGTGCGTCTTCTTTTCCTTCTTTGCCCTTTTGGGTTTTTTTGGCGTGTTTTGTACTTGTTTATAGTCCAACGAAGGCCTCCTGAGGCGCCGGTGCGTAATGGGGTTCTTGAGCGGGTCGATAATGTAAAGAGGGGTAGAGGTAGACCTAAACTGACGTGTGATGAGTTGGTTAAGAGAGACCTTAAGGATTGGAATATCTCTAAAGAGATAGCTTTGGATAGGAGCGCTTGGAGACTAGCTATCAATGTGCCTGAACCTTGAACTTTTTCTTTCGGGTTTCATCTCTAGCCTACCCCAACTTGCTTGGGAAAAAAGGCTATGTTGTTGTTGTTGTTGTTGTTTGTACTTGTTTATCCTTTTTCCTATCTCAATATAATGATATCCAGTAATCCTTCGTGTTTGAGAAAAAAATATTGCGAACAAGATAAATGCCTGCAGAATCGAAACTGCAAGTTTCAGTTGCTGCTCTGCTCTAGTTGTTTTGACTACAATAGCTTGTTGCTGCATTCTCTGGAGAAGAATAGTCTGATAGAAATGATGTAGGTGGAATGCAGGATGGGCTCATGCATACACATGATGAGGAAGCTCGCAAATTTTTCAGGCATTCAGGTGTCCATTGTGTGTTGTCTCCTCGCTATGCTAGCAACAAACTTAGCATTTTCAAGCAGCAGGTTTGGATATTGTTTCTCCCTTGTGGCCACATATGAATCTATATTGCTGGTTTCAGCATACCAAGCACTAGTTCTTATTTTCTATTTAGTCCTTTATTCTTTCATATACTTTATCACTCTAAAGATCTTATGCATCAGGAAAAAGTCCATATTACTCCTCTCAAATATCGTAAAAGTCCAGATAACCCCCTGAACTATTTCTTGGTTCAGTTTACCCCTTAAACTATGTCATTTGGTCCAAGTTACCCTTAATAAGATTTATCTTTTTATTTATTCATGCACAAGAGAAATCTTATGTTGAAATTTTGCAGGATGAGAGCGGACATCAGAACATAATTTAGAAAAATATTTTATTTTTTTCATCATTATTCTGATAGGGTATGATATTTATTATTTAATAATAAATTAACACTTATAATACAAAGTTATAAGAAAAACAATGATAAAAAATTGTAATGTATTTTTTGACATACATTATGTTGTCCACTACAATCTTTTCACTTGTGTGCGGAGAAATAAAATAAGACAAACTGTATTAGGATGTAAATTGGACCAAATAACATAGTTTAGGGGTCAAATTGAACCAAGAAACAGTTAAGGGGCTTATTCGGAGTTTGTTCATACTTGAGAGGAGTAATTTGGACTTTTTCCTATACGTTATCCTCCAAACATAAATTTATGTTTTTCCACACATAAAGATGTGACTGAATTTGAACCTGTACAGGAGATGCCCACTTGCATTTTATTTGATCCATATATATATTTCTGCATTTGTTTCAGATAAAAAATAACGAGTTAGAGATAAAGTCTGGAATTTGACATATATACTGTTGGAAAAATAGAAATGATTCGTGCTGTGTATGTCATAGCATTCTCTTGGAGACAGCCCTTGGTTAGGAAACAAATGATGATATGTTGACTACATATATGAGCAGGCTGCATGCATAATGCCATTGGCTAATCTTCTTAACTGAATTTGACTACCGAGGTATCCGTAATGAAGTTGTTGGTTTGGGAAGTTACAAGTCATATGTAGTTCATCAGTCCTACTTATTTTGTGATAACACATGCACTCTTCTGAGTTCTGTAAAACCACACCCAAGGATATATTAAAAGACAAGTTTTATTCTCCAGGTTGTAGGAACTTTGTTTACACACCATCAGAAATGTGTCATTGTAGACACCCAAGCCACAGGAAACAATCGAAAAATAACTTCTTTTATTGGTGGTCTAGACTTGTGTGATGGCAGATATGATACACCTGAACACAGGCTTTTCAAGGATTTAGATACTATTTTCAAGGATGATTTCCATAACCCCACATTCCCTGTAAGTTTTTTACCATCTAATTTTCCCTCTCCAACTATGTTGCTGACTCTTACAGAATTTTGTACAGAAATATTGACAAAATCAGCATCATTTTAACCTGCTAAAAATTTGAACACCTTTTTCCAACAATCACAGGTTAATAAGATTGGACCCAGACAACCATGGCACGATTTACATTGCAAAATTGAGGGTCCTGCTGCATATGATATACTTACAAACTTTGAACAGAGATGGAGAAAATCTGCAAAATGGAAAGTCAGTGTCAGAAGAGCTGTAAGTTGGCATCATGATACATTGGTAAAAATAGATCGGATGTCGTGGATTGTTTCACCCTCTGCGGATGAATTAAATGCACATGTTTGTGATGAAAAGGATCCTGAAAACTGGCATGTACAGGTATGATGAGTTATTCATATTGACATCAGATGTGCCACGTCTATGTAATTACTACTCTAGGTTTCCGATAGCTTGTTTGCCTTCTCTTATTTGACTAGGTTTTCCGGTCAATTGATTCTGGATCTGTAAAAGGATTCCCAAAACTTGTTCAAGAGGCTGAATCCCAGGTACAAGTACAATCCCTTTCAGTGTGTTAGTGTGATTTTTTTAATGGAGAATGGTTATAATTAACTTTAACATTAAAATGCAAGCTTTCTATCTGAAGATTGATTCTTTTGTAAGATACTATTTTACCCTTTTGTTGTGCAGAATCTTGTCTGTGCAAAGAATCTGCAGATAGACAAGAGCATACACAATGCTTATATTAAAGCCATCAGATCTGCACAGCACTTTGTCTATATTGAAAACCAGTACTTTATTGGATCTTCATACTACTGGTCTGCACACAGAAGTGCAGGTAACAAGTTGACTATTAGCTAAATTAGTACTTTTGTTCTGTTCTAGCTTTGTTCTTAACCCTCCCATTTGTATCATTCCATCTACATCTGGATATGCTTTTGGATCGTATGATATCTGTTGCTTCACAGTTTCCACTGCTAGAAACATGGTTTAGTTCTAGATCTATTCTGACCATACTTTAGCATTTCTGAGTGTTGAATTAGGATCAGTTGAACTTTTTGCCACTTCTCCAAAGTAAAAAAATGCATAGATATTACGGAATTGATTGGGAAAGATGATGGAAGAAACTACTAGTATTTAGTGCCTACCGATTGGTGCATTTTTTTAACATGATTTCAATACTCTTGTGGAAACAGGTGCCGAGAACCTAATACCAATTGAATTGGCCATAAAGATTGCAAGAAAGATTAAGGCAAAGGAGAGGTTTGCAGCATATATTGTTATACCAATGTGGCCTGAAGGCAATCCGACTACTGCTGCTATGCAGGAGATCCTCTATTGGCAGGTTCTTTCCTCGTTATGGTCAGATTTTCATTGAAAATATATGACGCACTGTCTTCTTATCCTGATCCCCTTTTCGCTGCTTCCATTTGATCTCTTCAAGGGGCATACTATGTCCATGATGTACAAGATTGTCGCAGATGCTCTTCGAAAGGAGGGTTTACATGAAAGTCATCCACAGGAGTACCTGAACTTCTATTGCCTTGGCAAGCGCGAAGTCTCGAGTGATGTTTCATCAATGAACACTTCCAATGAGAACTCTGCAATGGTAACTACATTTCATTCGGAATATATATATAAGTTTCTCAAATGTGATGCTTAGATCTTTTATAATGATAGACTGTCTTCTTTTTCTTCTAGCGTTTGGCCCAGAAGTTCAGGAGGTTCATGATCTACGTGCACTCAAAAGGGATGATTGTTGACGATGAGTACGTGCTCATTGGATCGGCCAACATAAACCAGAGATCCATGGATGGCTCACGGGACACGGAGATCGCCATGGGTGCGTACCAGCCTCACTACAGCTGGGCTGGAAGCGGCAGCCCTCCACGAGGACAGGCACGGCCCTGTAGAACTCTTTGCACAATATCTAGAGCTGCAGCTTAAGTCATGACACAATCACCGGCTGTTTGATCTGCAGGTGTACGGGTACAGGATGTCTCTTTGGGCAGAGCACCTTGGCACGGTGGAGGAGTGCTTCCGCCAGCCAGAGTCCGAGGAGTGCGTGCAGCGGGTGAACCAGGTGGCGGATGACAACTGGGCGAGCTACGTCTCACCACAGATGGAGGATATGAAGGGCCATCTCATGAGGTACCCCGTGAAGGTCGAGCAAGACGGGAGGGTGGGGCCGTTGCCTGGGCAGGAGAGCTTCCCGGATGTCGGTGGCAAGGTGCTGGGCACCCACTCATCGCTCCCCAACGCACTGACGACGTGAGGTGGATGGAGGTTGAAGCTCGAAGATGCTCGTCAGCATTATCTCAAGTGGTTGATGCTTAAGAAAAGTTCGACCATCTGATGTTTGGCATTAATTAAGGCTGTTTGTATGTATATATACGGTGAAAAAGAGATGGCGCATGATACAGTTTTGCATAATACAATGCCTTTCGGGCATTGTAATTAGGCTGGGGCTCAATGCCATATGCTGTTCGATATGTTGGTTGTTCACGTTTGTAAGAATCTCGTCATGTTAAACTAGGCAGCCGGACTGCTTGAAGGAGAGGGATAAAGGAGGCTTTGTTCATGCGGCAACTGACAAGGAAGTAAAGAAATCAAAGTACTGCCTCTTTTAAAAAAAAATATTAGATGTTCTTTTTTAAAAAAGAAAACATCGTATATTTGAAAACAGAGGGATATCTAAGATGGGAGTACTAAGTAAATGTTTGCTTAAATTTGCACCCGACTACAGCTTTTGAGGCTAGAATGAATTGTCTTTTTTCTGATTAAAAAACAGAGGTCCGGAGTCTCGGATCTGATGATGTTGGTACGCATGATATAACCCATCCGGCACTTGAATCCCTTAGTATAAATGCTCTGTTTGAATAATATGGTTTCAGTGGAAGATGTTGCAGCTTGCTTTGACAGGTTACTATTGAAATAAATTTTGGAACGAGAGCAGCAGTTCCAACGACCAATGCCAGAATGTTCACAGCAAATTCTTTTTGGGTAAGATTTGTTATTCTGGACTTTTGGAGACGGATCATCATCCCTTTTTATTTGCCGCAGTGACAGTAATCCAGTTACACCCCACAAAAAAATGTAATCCAGTTACTTCGAACAGTTATAGTTTGTTATTTAATACTAACATCACCAAATCACATAAGGTTTCGTGGTGTAGTTGGTTATCACGTCAGTCTAACACACTGAAGGTCTCCGGTTCGAGTCCGGGCAAAGCCAATAATGTTTTTCAACCTTTTTCCCATTTATAATTTTCATTATTTTTTTCCTTGAAACTTCCAAACGAAGTACGTTCCGAGTTAAATATCAAACCATAATGAACGCATCCATTAAGTAAGCGATTCTGCCCCTGCTTTGATGACACTATATGCACTTTGTCCAAACGATGGGTAATGTCAGTTTTGGGAGTTTTGGGATTATACCACATAAAAAAGGACCTCCTATACATGAATACATGTAAAGCACTTGTGTATAGTGCATATATATACTTCTCTACATGGGCCTTTCTCTGCGCTAGCGCTACATTTTTGCTCTGACAGCTCTGCTTTACGATGCAAAATTGGCATATTTCTCCCAACACAATTCTGTTCCCAAGGCAATCGATACTGACTTGAAAAATCAGCTCCTATGCACCTGCGCTGCATCAAATGCCAGCAAAAGTGTAATTACATAATATACATGACTATAATCCCAGAATGCAAACAATGAGCTGGACCCACCTCAATCAAATGTTCCACATCTTTGCTCTGACAAGTGAAAAATCTGAATATTTCTCAACGCACACCAACATTATGAGCTTTCATGGGTGCCATTTGATGCTGCACCCAACACTAAAGGTAATGGAAGAAAAATGTTAGGAAACAAACCAGTGAAACACAATGTGTGAAGCAAGCAAATCGAATTCTATAAAGTAGCCATATGCAGGTACCTAGGTTTTTGTACAAAAGGCAATTCTTGGCCACTGAGCGCGCAGTCAATTGCGCGACTTAGATCCCTGCAAAACTGGGAAAGACCATGAACAAAAAGGGAGATGGGAAATTTGCATGGGTCCTAATACGACCTCGCAGAATTTACCTTCCTGTTACTGGCACATTGTTACTGGGTCTTGAATCATCGAACTGTCCATGGTAGAAAAGTTCGAAAGGCCTTCGTCCATCCTGCTGTCCGAAAAAGGGGAGTCCATTATTGTTTAAGTTATTGCACAAATAAGACAGCCAGCAGAGCTAGCAATTTTCAATTGGTGAACACTAGGATCAGTGGGGTCACCTTTTTGAACAAGAAAAACTCTGGTGTGCAGACTGCTCCAAAAGCTTTAGCTACTTCTTGAGACTGTATGGTGCAGGAGTAACAAACAACAGGTAAATAGTTCAGTCTAAAGGAAGAACTTCAATGGTGAAAGTATTGCATCAAACTGAAGATCTTCATTGTTACTGATTATCCTTGAATTGAAGGCACGGTGCAGACAGACCTCATCATAAAGATAGGGGAAAGGATAGTTGAACAATTTTGCATCTTCAGCCATGCGCTCTGGACCATCCTGCAGAATCATAAGGTTAATTTTTGGCTCAACCAGAAAATCTGAAAACTGCATGGAACATATGTCCTGATACAGGAGCATCAGAATTCAGAACACAGAAGCAGAACTGAAGAGTGAAAATGAGGCACCTCCGGCCCTCCCAAACTTAATGCCTTAATGGATAATTACATCAGCTCCTATTAATGAAACTTTTGGCATGAAACAAAATACACTTTTAAAAAAAAATCATAAAGGGAACTCAACATAGTATTTTGTTGTGTAAAGTACTCCCTCCAACACTGAATAGAAGTCGTTGTCTAATATGTAAGAGCACATGGAAAGAGTGCCATCAGATATTACATGAAGTAGAACAATTTACAGTGAGATTTGTTTTATCAGAGAACAGTCATAGTCAAAGTCTTGCATTAAAGGTCTCAAAAATTATAAAGCAAGCTACAATAAAATGTTTTGGGTTCATATGCTTTGTCAAAGAGAAACTACTGGCTACAGAAATAGCAGAAACTTAAGTAAGACATTCGACGGTTGTAATTCCTAACCTGGGGGTGCGTCCTAATTGAGTTTGACGATATGGCAACTGCTCCAAGTCCTTTCTGCATTGTATCTAGAGGTCATCACAAGCATAAGATAATAAGAAAGAATAGAACATCGTTCTGCCAGTTCATACCTCCATATAGAAAGAGGTGAGCTTTGCAATATCCTTTTTCAGATGTTTTACAAATGGACAGTGATTGCAAATGAACATAACCTGAAAGGGGGAAGTCAAGCGACAAAATGTTCACGATGCAAGCAAATGCCGGAAGCTGACAGTAATTGTTTGAAAGGACATAATGCACAGAGCAATATCTGGATTCTGAAGACTTGAATAACGCAAAGCAAATAACTGCTCTATTTATTCATAATTTCACACACATGATGAACAGAGGTGTTTCTTCTGTCAAGTAACAAGAGTGACTGACCAGCAGCGCCGGGTTGCCCTCGAAATCATCCAACGTCCAGAGATTCCCGGTCAGTGGCTCCGGGAGCTGCACGCCCACCACAAAGACAAGGGAGCAGCCAAGCACACCAGCATCAGGCTCAAATCTCACAGCCAAGAACACGAGCCGAGACCGACATACCTCGAACTGCGGCGCGCGGAAACCGACGGCGACGCCGGTGGACTCCGTCCTCGCCATGCGCACCCGGAGCTGCCCCCTGCCCCCGGCAGCCGACGAGGCGAGGGAGCCGCGCGGGCGGCGGTGGCGGGGCGGGAGCGCGAGGAGCCGCGGGCGGGGCGACGAGGAGGCCGCGAGGGAGGGGAGGAGGAGGCGGGCCCGCGCGCCGGTGACGGCCATGGAGACGGCGCGCTCTGCTCTGCTAGCTGGAGGCATATCCGGTGCAATCACCCTGCTCCGACCCTCAAGGCTGTGTGGCTGCGGGCTCGCTGGAAATGCTTGTGGTGGCGACGTGGCAGCCGGGGGCAAAGTGGGCATTTTTCTTGTCAAAGGGAAAACTTTGGAAAATTTTGCTAAAGGGAAGACTTTGGAAAAAATTTCTTGTCAAAGTGGGCAATTTTGGCGACGCCCCAATTCTATCCATTCCCCTTCGCCCCCACCCGCGCCGCCGTCCGCCGTCGTTGCTCACCCCCCTCGCCGCAGAGCAGATCCCCCACCGCCGACGCTCCTCCGGCCGGATGAGAAGCGCGCCCGCGCGCTACGGTCACTAGGTAAGCTCAGCCCTCTTCGTTCATCGCGCCAGCCCTCACTTCTCCGGCATGACGGTTTCGATTCTGGATGCCCGCGGATCCGTAGGCTTCGTCGATGGCGTCGCCGGGGCCGTCGTCCGCTCCGGCCAGCCGATCCGGGCGCCGGCGTGCTGCCCCCGGACCTGCTGTTCGACGTCCTGCTGCGGCTGCCCGCCAAGGAGCTCTGCCGCCTCCGCGCCGTCTGCCGCTCCTGGCGCTCCCTCACCTTCGACCCGCTCTTCGTCGGCGAGCACGCGGCGCGCCACCCGCTCTTCCTGGCCAATTTCCGGGACGACAGGGCGCGCGTCCATGTCGTGGATCTGTCCGGCAACGTGGTGAAGGTGATACCCAACCCGGACGGCGACCGGCTGCTCCCCACGCGCCTCGATCTGGCCTGCGCAGCGACGGTGAGCAACACCTCCCGCGTGCTCGATCCGGCTACCGGAAGTGTTCTCATCCTGCCAGAGCGCCGGGCGGCTGTTCATTTGAATGAAGAAAGTTTATACAGGCCGTACACATCTTTCGCATTTGGGAGGATTGGCGCTACCGGAGAGTACAAGGTGCTACGGATGTTCAGCTGGCCCAGGTACGGCCATACCTGGCCCACCCTTACCGGCCTTCATCAGCACCATCTATTTGAGGTGTTTACCATCAGCGATGCTTCAGGTTCCCTTTCCAGCCATGCACAGTGGAGGGCGAGGCCGAGCCATGAGAAATTCGTCGACCCAGGCAGCGCCATCGTCGTTGGTGAGGTGGTCTACTTCAAGGTGGATACTATATGCGATGATATGATTCGTGGTGGTGTAAACCCTGGCGTTCCTCTTGACAGCATCTATTCGTTTGACCTTGAGAGAGAGGAATGGAGGGGAATTCTGCGAGGGCCAATACATGACATCTTTCAAACCGATGAGTATGATGATGATTTGGGTGACTACCTTTCCCTTTGGTATCGGACTACTCTAGCTGATCTGAGAGGCTCATTAGGTCTTCTGCACTACCGCAAGCACCAGCACATCATGGACCTCTGGCTTCTGAAAGACTTCGACAATGGTCTCTGGGTGAAAGCGTACAGGATTCAAATTGAACCAATTTTCCCTACTACCGAGAGCCATGTAAATTCATTGTTTATGTTAGATGACGGAAGGATAGTCATCCATTTCGCACTAACTGGATGGCTGTTCATCTATGATCCAAGAACCAACACTTCTGCACAAGTGGAGATGAGACAACTTGATGCGCTTGCGATGTACACTGGAAATCTGCTGACTTTACAAGTTGGTGACATGGTGTAGTGTTGTAACTTGCTGCTAGTTGCTACTCTGTGTTTCCATGCCAAAGGATGCTAGCCCAGTTGGTTAGTCACTCCGGCAGCACCCCTCAGGTCCTGAGTTCGACTCCCTGTGGGAGCGAATTTCAGGCTAAGGGTAAAAAAATCCCTTCGCTAGCCCCGTGTGCCAAAGCACTAGTTGTGAGACAGCCCAGGTCGGCCTGAGGACCCTTACATGGCCCAGGCGTAGTTCCCAGGGGTTACGTCTCCCAGTGTCAGGGCGGGGCCAGGGTTCGGGGATTTTCTCGGTTGGGGAAGCCGAGGCTTCTTCTTAAGCTAATACCGGTGGGGCGGTCTTTCCCCACCCGGCCGAGTTTTTTTTACTCTGTGTTTCCATCTGCTACATGAATCCAAATTTACATGGAACCTTGTAAATGTAAGAGATTTCATCTGTAGTTTGATCATTTTACCATTAGCAGTTGAGCAGTCACTTGTCCAGTTTGAAGTGCATTATTAAAGCTACATCCTAATGCACTGGACACCTCTGTTTGATCTATGCTACCTTATTTGACTGATGGTACATTATTTTGTTTTAGTAATAATTTACAATCTGGATTTACATGTAGTTTATTGCCTTTGGTTGGTGGCCTGCATGCCCCTATGGTATGCCTATCTTAATAGAATTACTTCTTTAAACATGTCTCAAAATGTCTAGAGGTATTATAAGTTGGGTAACAATATATTCTTACTTTACATGAAAAATCAAGTTCTCTGGTACTGATGAAGTTAACTCCAGATATCAAGGTGTTGTTTGTCATCTCTAATCCATCTTATTTTTTATACATATTTTTAAGATACATGTCTATAAGCTATATAATGATTTGTTGGCTAAACTGCTTTTTTTTAGTTGATACTCTGTTGATGTATCTTGATCAGTTACCTTAAATCAGTGAATCCATGCATTCAGATAACAGGCAAATGGTAATTTTCTGTCTTCGTTAGTCATAGCTTATGTGTTGTACCTCCAGCATACTTGAGTTGCATAAACTCCTGAGAGGCATATGGACTATATCTGTCTGAAATTTACATTTTATATTCAGAACTTTATTGTTCAAAGATGGTGAAATTAACTCTTCAATCTGAAACTAAATATTGTAGGGTCATCATCAAAGCCGACTGCAGGGTAGAATAAAGTGCCATCATGGTGGCAGAGAAAGATAAAATAATACTAGTAGGGGATCTTTAAAATAATACTAAGAAGGGATCTTTAGAATCATACCAAGAGGGGATCTTTGACTTCTATTCCTTGTTGACTTTTTTAGTATTCTTGTTGGACCGAGAAAACCAGAGGCTTTCGTTTGTTTAGAATTTCTTGAATTCAATGCCCATGCTGATCTGATGCTTTGTTGTTTGGAATATTTTCTTATGCAGTTAAGGGTAGAGAATTAGATATGTATCTTTAGATCCTGTACTTGCTCTAATCTGTTACTGTTCACTCAAAAGTAGAGATGTTATTTTTCAATGCTGCTGGCATTGTCAACTAGAGATGTGATACAGTTTAAACTTGTTCGCGTAGTCATTTGGTCAATACAAAGGCAGCAAGCAGGTTACAGAAGCATCAAGCAGGAATAGTCTTCCTTTTCTTTTGTTTGACGACAATTAGCATTGACCATACTGGCACAGTGACTCCATAGCGTGTACATAAAGCGTTTCCACACACCCATGCTTCTTTCATGTCTATAACATTAATTTTGGTTTCGTGCTGTTTCGCTTATTTTTGCAAGTTGTATGATTGTCATCTTTCCATTATTTTCTCCTACTTCATGCTATTCAACAAAACTAATTCAAAGATCCTTGCTATTTTGTTGCCATCATGTTTCTCTTATACTTGCTTTTGCAACAGATATGCGTTGGACCTGAAGAGCTGTGAAAGATGCTTCATTGCTTCTGCATCTTTTTTTGGACACCTGGTTCTGCAAGTTTTGGCTATTGCTGAATGTTGCTGAATGTTGTCAGCTATTGAACATTGAGTAGAGCTAAGCTAACACTACTCATTCTCTCTTCAGTTCTTTTAGTCAGGGGCTGTACACGCTCTGATCGATGACGCTGTGACTGCCATATGGGCCCTACCTGTTAGTTCACTTAATCGTACTGTTTGGAGAGCATGTTATGGAGATTTGGACCTATATGAAATGGATTAGCAAGTTCAGGGACCTAGACGTGCATTTTGAGAGTACCGGGACCGGGATGAGACCTCGGGACAAGTTCAGGGACCTAGATGTGCATTTTGAGAGTACCGGGACCTACTTGAAATCTTGGCACAAGTTTGGGGACCGCCAGTGACATTCACTCATAGTTGAGCTCTTCATTATGTCACAAATTTTCTTGATTCTTGTGCATAAGCAGGTTGTAAGCTTACAGTACACCTCCTTTTTTTTCTCTCATCTCTCCTCCACCTCAGCATTTAGCCTAAATAGAGCCCACTATAATATTTGCTCTTAAGTACGTTTTATACCTGTTTAATGAAGCACGCTACCCTAAAAAATTGAGTCTTTAACATGTATGTCCCTATGTAAAGTGCTTTTGACCTCCATACCCTTAAAAAAATTGAGTCGCACATGTATGCCCGGACGCCAAGTTTTCTTTACTCTTATACCCTTTTGTCCACGTTATGTTAGTTTTTAACGGTGAAGTAGCTCTGATAGCTGGATCTAAGATTGAAAATGACCAAATTGCCCCTTATCCATCTCCAATCATTTCCTCCCCTCACCCGTTCCTTCTCACCCTGAATCGCCCTCCCCCCCCCAAACGCCCCGAACCCTAGTGCCCACACCCCCAAACCCTACCGCGCCGCCGACCACCGGCGCAGGCCGCAGACGGCCAACCCACGCGCCTGGGCAGCAGGGGCAGGTCTCGACCCCCCAAGAGGCAAGGGGCGCACCCGCACGGCTCCGCTCGCTTGGGCGGCAGGGGCAGGGCGCGGGCCCCAGGAGGTAGGGGGCGCACCCGCCGGCTCCTGCTCGCCTAGGCGGCAGGGGCAGGGTGCGGCTCCCCAGGAGGCCGGGCGCACAGTCGCCTCCCGCGCGCGCCTGGTGGGAGGTGGCGGGGCGCGGCCCCAGAAGGCATGTGCGCACTCTTCAAGCTTGTGAGGTGGCGAACACAGGCCTTGTTTACTTCCTAAATTTTTTTGTACGGTACCCATCACATCGAATATTCGGACACATATGCATGGAGCATTAAATGTAGTTGAAAAAAATAATTATTTACACAGTCTAACTGATTAGCACAAGTTGAATCTTTTAAGTCTAATTAGTCCATAATTAGATATTATTTGTCAAGTAATAATAAAATGTGCTACAGTATCAAAACCCAATTTTTTCACCAACTAAACACACGCACATTAAAAAAATGCAAGAACTGCAGCTACCCGTCTGGTTCAAAGTTCGTATCCACTGTAATTCATTGTGTAAGCATTGAGGTTGTACTGTTAGGACGCTCCTGTTATAATTAATTTTAGATGGCATGCTATAATTTTAGAATGAATTAATTCATTGATGGAACCATGTGTCGGTGGCTTTCTAAGAAGTTGTAGACCATATCTTGTTGTAGATAATATATTTTTGAATGGAAGGTTCAAAGACTAGTTGTGTGTAGCTTGTGCAGTTGATGGGCATAACTGGATGTACCCAGTAGCTGTTGGTGTTGTTGACTCAGAATCAAATGAAAATTGGGTGTGGTTCATGGAGAGACCGAAGAAAGTTGGCCTAACATTCAGCACTGATTGTGTGCAGGCAGTGATGAATGGGGTAGTGAGGTTTTTCCACAAGCTGAACATAGAGAGTGTATGTACCACTTAGTTGAAAATTTCAAAAAGAGGTACAGTGGTGAGGTCTTCAATAAACATTTGTGGCAATCTGCATATTCTTGAAACCCTTACATATTTGAAAAGCACTATCAAGCAATGGCTGAATTCAAACTAGAGGCTATGAAATATCTTCAGGAGACTCACTAGGTCTACCAGGTGTGGTTAAGTTGTTCTCACTTTTCAATACTTTGTCATTGACAATTACCTCACGGTCACACATTTCTTGTTTTTCACACAAGATCTGCTGGAACTGGATCCAATGACCCTCGTCATCTCCAAGGTGTGCACCCTGCGCCTCTTCTTGAAGACACTGGATGCCCTGAAGCCATGGAACATACAGTGCAGACACCAAGAAAGAAATGTGGCGTCAAGAAAAAAACTTACACCAAGAAGGGCTCCAGTTGAGGTAGTCAACCCATCCAGCAAGGATGTGTGGCACCGCCGGGTGCTCGCGGAGGGCACTGGCACCGGGCAGCAAGGTCCGAGGCTGCGGCGACGCTGCTACTGGCTAGGTGCGGGGCCGGGGTGGGGGCGTGGAGGGTGCGGCGGCGGCGACAGGCCGCGGAGGACGAGGACGAGCGCCGCTGCAGGGCACTCGCGGAGGAGATGGCCATGGCGGAGGGTGCCGGTGCCGGGCGGCGGGGTCTGAGGCCACCGCGGCGCTACTGCAGCTGCTCGCGCTCGCCGCGCATGCCGATGATGATGGCGGCGGCGAATCCGAGGCCGCGGCGGTGTCGCCGGCGAAGGTGGGGGTCGGGGCCGGGGCGTGGAGGGCGTGGCGGCGGCGGCAGGCCATGGAGGACGAGGACATGCGCCGCCGCAGGGCACTCATGGAGGAGGTGGCCTTGGCGGAGGACGCCGGCGCTCTAGGCCGCGGGGTACGAGGCCGCGGCGGCCTTGCTGCTGCTGCTCGCACACTCCGCCCCCGCTGACGGCTGTGCGGGGCCGACGCCGCTGGGGCGCTGGGCATCGACCGCGCGCGGGCCATGGCGCTCAAGATCGCGGCGTTCTCCTCCGTCCTCGTGTGCGGGGCGTGGCGCTAGGGTGGTTCCTACCCGTGCTGGGATGTGAAGGTAGAAGATGACAAATTTGGAGGCTTTTTTTTTTGCATATATTCATGCCTCGTGGCGTCATGTCAAGAGGTATGGACCTAAGTGACACAACTCAACAAGTTCAGAGTGCTAGATTTTGATTTTGCGAGTTCGTGGACCTAAGTGGTATCTCGGGACAAGTTCGAGGACCGCTGGTGTATTTAACTCATATTATAACATAGCAAATGTAAACAAGATATTTCAAGAATTATCATACCTATTCAATATTCAACTGACACTGTCACGGAAGATTACCTTCGATAACTTCAATCCAACGGCAAGTCGCCTTGCTACTTGCCTTATTGGCTTCTCAATCCAAGTTCAACCGACACTGGCACTAGCGCTTAGCAGACACACACAGGGCCACAGGGGCACACAGCAGGCGGACGTCCGCACTAGGCCTCAGCCCTGCACCCGTGACTAGGGGTGGTAATGGGCCATGGCATTAGTGACCTCTTCACATCCCAGTAAGACCCTTAAAATTTTTAGTTCAAAATTACATAAGATTAAAGCCCGGCCTTTTCAGAGCCCGGCCCTTAGATTTTCTAGTTCAAAATATTGAGCCATTTACCACCCCTACCCGTGACCCACCGGCCACCGCAGCAGCGGCCAGGGCGCAGGCGGCCTGCAGGGCGACAGGGCGGAGGGCCAGGCCACGCCCACGCGAGCGCCGAGCGGGAGCCGGGAGGGGATGCCTCGGTGGCGGGCACTGCTGCCTCGATCGCCTGGACGGAACCGGAAGTGCAGCGGTCGCTCGATCGTGGCGACGGCGGAAGCGCAAGCGTCAGGCTGGTATATTTGGGCCGCTTGTATATTTGGGTATATTTGGGCCGCAAGCAGAAGCGCAAGTTTTCTCTTCTCTGGTATATTTGGGCCACAATTTGCATTGTATTGGACCAAAATATAGCTAAAATAAAGTCTTCTATATAAATATAAATAGTACATTTATTGTATTTTGGGGGCCTGTGCGATCGCACGGGCCAAAAAACGGGCCTGCTTCACAGATGATTTGCTCAAATATTTGTCCACAAGCATGACTTAATTCTAAAAGTAATAGAGGGATAGGGAAATGGGAACATCAACTACCTTCACAGATGTACAATAACCCCATCCACCATTAGCAACATTCATATAACATTCAGTGCTGAAAACTAGGAGAAGGGTAACTATGAACTGATGAAGCCCTGACCCTCTCATCCTCTTCTGAACTCAAGAGATTTCCTGTGTACACAGCAACTGAATCAAGACGTTTCATATCCAGTTGGGCAAAAGTGCTGGTTCCTGGGTCCTGTAGGTGCTAGATAAAGGACCAACCTCCCATCATCTAACACCAACAATGGCTTAAGACGATGGTACTCATCTGCTGATCTCAAGTTTAACGATTCAATCCTAATGTGGTACTGTTTCACCCAGAGCCCACTCCCAAAGTCCAACAGGAACCATAGGTCCATGGTAAACGGTTGGTGACGGTGGTCTGCAACAACTAGAGAACCTTTCAGCTCAGCCAAAGCGAGTTGGCGTCTCATGTAAAGTGACACCTTCGCATATCCAGCATTGCTACTTATCGGGCCTCGGAGATCTCTCCTCCACTCCTCTCTTCCAAGGTCGACCGACACGATATAGTCCGGTCGAATCCCACAACGGGCACCTTCATAAACTCTGCTCGTCAAGAAATAGACGACCCCATCAACAACACCACTGCTGCACTCATCAATGAAGAGACCAGGGCCCTGCCGTCCTCTCCACCGCGCATGACCGGTACCGCCATTGATGGTGAACACCTCAAAGATCTGCTGGCCACCATTATGGAAACCAAGCCGGTTGAACATCCGGAGCACCTTGTGCTCTCCCGTGGAGGCGACCCAGCCGAGCGCAAAGAAGGTGTAAGAATTGCTTAAGTTGACACAATTGGCATGCTCCTCTGCCGGCCTCTCCGCCAGGTCGTGAACAGCTCCGGTGGCCGGGTCGAGAACGCTGCATCTGTTCCAGTCAGTGGCCAGGCAGCCGAGGTTCAGGTGCGTGCGGAGCAGCCGGTGATAAGGGCCGCCGCCCGCACCGGCGATCCGCTTCACGACGTCGCCGGAGAGATCGACGACGTAGACGCTCGTCTTGTCGTCCTGGAACTTGGCCAGGAAGAGGGGGCCCCCATGGCGCGCAGCGTGCGCCGCGACGAAGAGCGGGTCGGAGGCGAGGGCGCGCCACGAGCGGGAGACGGCGCGGAGGCGGCAGAGGTCTCTCGCCGGGAGGCGCAGCAGGACGTCGAACAGCACGTCCGGGGGGATCCTGTCGGAGCTCGCGGCGGCGCGCGCCCGCATGGCCCGGGTCGTCGGCGGAGCCATCACGGAAGCCTACGGGGACACGGGCATGATCTGACCGAACAAGGTTACGCGTCCATGAGTAAGGAATCGGAAATGGACGAGCTGGAGCGGTGGCGAGGAGCTTGCTTACTCTGATCGGCCGGTCGGAGCCGCGGGTTGAGAGATCGAAGGCGGCGCAGGGCGGCGGATGGCGCCGCCGAGGACGGATGGGATCGCCGATGGGTCGAGAGAGTGAGTGGCGCTGGGCTTTTTCTCACACAGCAAGCTGACCTATGAACTAGATGGGCCTGCGATATTGGCAACAAGATGAGCCTGCGATATTGGCAACAAGATGGAGTGCATTTACTTTTTATCCAAACATTTCAAAGAGGCATGCCAATATCAAGACAATCTCAGCTTCAGACCATCAGATTTGAATTGCAAAAGCATTCAGGTACCAACAGGTTGATAAATCATGGGGCAAGGTCTTCAGTTACCAGGGAACTAAACAGAATAAAGGAAACCTTGATTGTATCCACTTGTTGCCAATTCAGAAGATGTCCTGTCTGAAAATGGGCATCACAGGCGCAAATGGCATGGAGATGCATTCAGAGTAGAACTTTCATAGAACACTACAAATTGGTGAGCACACGTACATCAAGAGAGTAGCACTCCAGATACTAGGTGGCAAGTAATGATTAACAAGTGCATTACAAGAGGATTAACACTTAAGACAACCAGCGGAAGCAATGGTAGTGTCAAGCTGATAAACAAGTATTTATGATGGACAGTGAAGAACCTCTCAATCCACAGCATTTTACAGTTGTACCTCACATCAAACACAGGTGTCCAAGTTTTAAACCATAGAGATTGAGCATGGGTCATCTAGATAATCGAAGTGTAATAAAACTATCTTCAGCAAGCATCAATTTTTTTCACACACAATCTTTAGCTTCAGACTAAGAAGAATCTCAAGATCCATGAAAAGAAAGACCAGAGATTAAAGTTTTTGAGCACAAGAAAATAATTGCACATGTAAATCAATTGCTTGTGCCAATCAAAGCTGCAGAATGTTAGACAGAATAAACTACAATTAGTACACGAGGATGCATGGAAACTTAATCTTTGTATTATCCAAAGTGCATCGATCAAAATGTGATCTTGATAACTGGTGAAATGTGCAGTACGATATAGTTTCGTTAGATGTCTCCAGAAATGACTACCAAAGGAGTTTGGGCAATTTTAGCGACATGCTTCACATAGTTATGAAGTTACAGTTTCCATAATACATTGCAACATGCATTTATGTCAATTATCTGAAAAGCAGGTAAGGTATTTAACAAAATATGAAAAAGCAAGCTAAAGTCCATTGTAATCATTTTACACCTTCTAGTTCTAGTTGCGCATCTTAAAAATTAATAAAAACAAGTTGGATCATAGAAACCAGCCTGGATGTCTAGAGTTGACAGGTGGTTCTTCTGTTTCAGGGAACTGAAGAAGTGATGCAACCGATGGATGGAGCCAGGCACCAGAATGATCAGGCTCAGATCCCATGTTATTAGCACGATAAAACGTTGAAACATTGGAGAGCAGATTTCGTCTTGTAAACGTTTAAACGAACATTTAAACGTCGTGACAAATAATATAGGAAAATATCAATATAAATAATTAATTCACACAATATACTAAGTTTAATACCAAACAACTAGTTAAATATCAAACAACCAATGTAGGTTCACATAATAATAGTTCCAAAATAACATGTTCACAACCAAAGCAATCAAGCAAACAACAAAATAAAATAGTAGAATGACAAGTCCACAAGCACAAGTGCATAAAACGTCCATGCAGTGGCGTTTAAACGAATTTCACGAGATAAAACGCCAAAACGAATAAAACGAACGTTTAAACGCCATAAAACGTCGTTTTATGTGATTTTGTCAAAACGTTCGAACGTTTCACAATCTTATGGCATTTTATCGTGTAAACGTCGTGAAAACGATGTTTTCACGACGTTTTAATAACCAGGCTCAGATCCATTAATCATCAGTTAAGTCTACTAGTAAGAGCAAGTATTATGATGGGCTACTAGCTTGCTTATATCTATGTGGCAGAGAGAGAAATGAAGAGAGAGAAAGGAACGACGTCTGCCTACACGCCCGCTTGCGCTGGCGAAGAGGAGCTGCTCGGGCTGCTATTGGTTGCAGCATCCAACTTTGCATTAAATAGATGTGGGCCCGCTATTGTCACGGGGGCGTTGCCGCCAGCAGCCGGCGAGTAGCAGGCGTATCTGTTAAACTTGCTCTAACTAGTACATTTATAGAAGATTTGCATAATTTTATAGGGGTTAGCTCACTTAGATAAACCCAATATGCAAAGAATCACTAAAAGCGAAGTATCCTGATGTCCATGGCAATCATATTATAGCATCCTATAGCGCATGTTAAAATCCAAGAGAATAAATACAGTTGTGCATGTTACAATCAAGGAGAATTAAAAATTGACAGAAAAATCTGTGGGTATCTGGCACTAACAAGATAGTTCTTCAGATAAATGGCAACTGAACTAAGACAAGAGAACTTGATCTAATCTGCAAAATGCTTAAAACTAAAAGACATTTACTTCATCCAAAACATCTACTTCTAGTTATTTCAGTCTCTTTTTTTTCTAAAATAACAAA
Source organism: Panicum virgatum (assembly GCF_016808335.1). Classification (NCBI taxonomy): domain Eukaryota; kingdom Viridiplantae; phylum Streptophyta; class Magnoliopsida; order Poales; family Poaceae; genus Panicum; species Panicum virgatum. The sequence continues at coordinate 9,155,091 of NC_053146.1, forward strand.
AAACTAGTTCCAGAATGTTACAAATCAAAAGTACATAAAAACAAGCTACTCTGCACACATTACATGTGAATGCTTATTCTGAATAACTCAAAAAAAAAAAAGAGGAGCACTCTTTTTTTTAAAAAAAAAAATTTCTTGCTTCAAACATGGGTGCATTGGATCCAACATTGCAAAAACATAGAACATGGAAATGTGCAACCATGTGCTCCGAAAAATACCTGGGCAATGCAGTGAAGGGCTGAACACATTCTTACGGTTAAGGTCCTAAGTGATGTGACCATGTGTTTTCTTAAAATAGCTAGCTCAATTTCTTTACACCAGATAAACATCACATACAAATCGAATTGGATCTTCTAAGGTGGGGTTGATTGTTAGTGCACATAGATTGTTTCAAGCACAAGGTAGATACAAAAATCGCATGGAAAAACTTCAGGCAGGCAGTTAAGAATTCAGCCCAAACTCACCAAGTTAAAGGCTACACACACATGAGAAGCCACTATTTAGAAACATGCAGTAATACTACCAAGACAGTGGCAAATGCATGCTCAAATATTTGGAATTATACTAACAAAGACAATGTGCAAATGGAAACATTAAGCACCTCCATGAATACAACAACATTGAATGACTGAATGCAATACGAGACAAGATTCCAGGACAATGTTAACAACTTCATACAAAGCTCACTTTAGAAAGTGAAGCAGGGGTGATAATTAAGTGTATTGTTCACAAGCTAAACTGGGTAGCAACTAGTGAGAAAATACAATACTACACAATGTCACCAACTTGTAAGCTCAACAGATTTCCTGTGTACATACCAACTGCATCAAGACGTCTCATCTCAACCTCCGAAAAACTGTTGGTTCTTGGATCATAAATAAGAAGCAGCCCTGTTGATTCTAGAAAGATGACCAACCTCCCATCATCTGATAAAAGCAACGGCTTTATTAAGTACTCATCAGCAGGGATAGCTGATTCAGTCTGTATGCTATACTCTTTCACCCAGAGATCTCTCTCAAAGTCTGTCAGAAGCCAGAGATCCAAGGACTGGTGGCGACGGTGGTACGCTAGAACTAGAGAGCCTTTGAGCTCAGATAAAGTAAGTTTATGCCAAATTGAACGGTACTCCTCTGTAGCATCAGCGTCATCCATTGAAAGGCCGCTGCTTATTGGCCCCTGGATATCTCTCCTCCATTCCTCTGTCCCAAGGTCGAATGAAGCAATACAGTCCGGATGAATGCCAGTGTCCACACCGAAAAACAGCATAAGATCGTAGGCACAGCTCATCAAGAAGTACACCACACCACCAACAACAGCAGCACTGTTCGCCTCGACAAAGAGATAATGGCTCTGCCTCGCCCTCCACTGTGCATCGTTGACACCGCTGTTGATGGTGAAGACCTCAAAAAGCTGCTGCTGATCGAAGTCGTCGAATTCGGTGCGATTGAACACCCGGAGCACCTTGCACTCCCCTGTCGACGCAACCTGCCCGGACACGAAGAAGGTGTACCGGTTGCGCAAATCCTCATGGTTCACATGCTCCGGCGCCGGGCGCTCGGGCAGCGCATAAGCCGCTCCCGTTGCCGGATCGAGCACGTGACAGCTGTTACCTTTCGAGGCCACGCAGGCCAGGTGCAGGCACGTGCAGAGCTGCTCATGGCCCTCCGGGCCGGGGACCCGCTTGACCACGCTGCCGGACAGATCGACGACGTGGACGCGCGCCTCGTCGTCCCGGAACTTGGCCAGGAGGAGCGGGCCCGGATGCCGCGCCGCGTGCGCGCCGGCGAAGAGCGGGTCGGAGGTGAGGGAGCGCCAGGAGCGGCAGACGGCGCGGAGGCGGCAGAGCTCCTTGGCCGGGAGCCGCAGCAGGACGTCGAACAGCAGGTCCGGGGGCAGCACGCCGGTGGAGTTCGAGGCGGCGGGCGGAGGGAAGGACGGCCCCGGCGACGCCATCGACGAAGCCTACGAATCTGCGGGCATCCAACGTCCAAATCTGACGCGAGAACTGCCGGGGAAGGGAGGCTGGTGCGACTAATGGAAAGGGCTGGGCTTACCTGGTGATGAACGGAGCGCGCGCGCGCGCCTCTCAGACAGCCGGAGGGAGGGCGGCGCGCCGTCGCCTGGTGGGGGCTCCGCTCTGGGGCGACGGGGGTGAGGACGGCGGGCGGCGGCGCGGCTGACCGCCCCAAGTTGAAAAGTCGTGGTACGTTCTGATGGGCCGGCCCAGTCAGTGCATTCCTAGTGTGACAAGACGATTGATTTTATATGGTGGGAAGTAAATTTGTATTTTGCATTTGCAGTACAGATTAAAACTCGCAGAATCCGGCTGAGAATCACTTCCTTGCCAGGAATTTGGATAGAAATTTACAGATTAAAATTTATGCTCGCCATGTCTAGAATTCCCATGTCCGGAATAATCCTACAGGGTGGTTTTCGGTAACTTGATTTTTCAATATTGCAGCGGATGATTTAAGATGTTGCAAAATGTGTTTCCACAATGTTTCAAGGATGTTGAAATTGCAATTTCAGATGTTGCAACAAAACATCAATGATATTCAAATATACAAACTAAGATGTCGCGACATGTTATTTCACTAGATTAGCTCCTTTCAATGTTGCATAAAGGTGTCTCTTTTTTTTTTATGTTGCAACATGTATTTTGACATGTTTCACATGAATTATGTGATTTCAGAGGAGCCATGCTCAGTTTTGTAAGATTCGGGATCTATTTTCTTTTTTTTCTTATGATTCATGGAGGGGTTGAGTTCATTCACAATCTTGAGTTTATTAGAGGCAAAGCTCGCTCAGGAAGACACAAAGAAAGGTGGAGTTTTAAAACAATTGACCGGTAGACAGACCATTCGAAAAACCGCGGGAAAGAGCCCCCAGTGGCAAGCAGAGTCTCCACCACACCAATGGAGCAGGAGCTGCTGCGGATCCTGCGGAGCCTCAAGTCCCCGCGCCATCTGCTGCAGGCCCACGCCCAGCTCCTCGCCCGCGGCCTCGCCGCGAGCCCGCGCCTCCTCCCGGCCCTCGTCTCCGCCGCGCTCTCCGCCGCCCCCGCCTCCCCGTCCCCCGCGCGCCACGCCGCCGCCGCCGCGATCCTCCGCGCCGCCGGGGCCGCCGCCTCCACCGTCGCGCACAACACCCTCATCGAGCGCCTCGCCGGGCGCGGCGGCGGCGGCAGCGGCTCCGCGAAGGACGCGCTCGCGGCCTACGCCGCCATGCGCGCCGCGGGGGTGCCCCCCAACGGGTTCACCTTCACGTTCCTGCTCCGCGCGTGCAAGTCCCTGAGGCGGCTGCCGCCGTGCCGGTGCGTCCACGGCCAGATCGTGCGGTGCGGGTTCGGGACCGACGTGGTCGTGCAGAACGCGCTTCTGAACGTGTACCACGAGTGTGGCGACCCGGAGGACGTCGGGGCTGCTTGGGAAGTGTTCGACGGAATGCCTGATAGGGACGTGGTTTCCTGGAACTCCATCGTTGGGGTGTACATGTCAAGCGGAGATGCCGCGGGGGCGATGGAGTTGTTTGAGGCGATGCCGGAGAGGAATGTCGTATCATGGAACACGGTTGTTGCCGGGTTCACGAGGGCTGGAGACATGGTGTCAGCTCGCTCCGTCTTTGACAGGATGCCGATCCGGGATGCCATTTCTTGGAACCTGATGATCTCAGGGTATGCAACGAGCGGTGATGTGGAGGCTGCACGATCGCTTTTTGATGAGATGGACCAGAAGGATGTGGTTTCATGGACGGCGATGGTGTCTGCTTACGCAAAGATCGGGGATATAGATTCAGCCAAAGTGTTGTTTGATCTTATGCCTGTTAAGAACTTGGTTTCGTGGAACGCAATGATAACAGCGTACAATCACAACTCGAGGTATGATGAGGCACTGCGCACATTTCAGCAGATAATGATCGAGGGAAGATTCATGCCTGATGAAGCTACATTAGTAAGTGTTGTCTCAGCCTGTGCCCAGCTGGGCAGTGCTGAGTATTGCAACTGGGTCAGTTCTTACATTAGTAAGAGCAACACTCATATAACTGTCGCTCTAGGAAATGCTCTCATAGACATGTTTGCAAAATGTGGAGATGTAGGAAGAGCACGGTCAATTTTTGACAGAATGAAAACAAGATGCATCATTGCATGGACAACAATGATTTCTGGTTTTGCTTACAATGGACAGACTAGAGAAGCCCTGTTGATGTACAATGAAATGTGCAGAGAAGGAGTCCAACTGGATGACACAGTCTTTATTGCTGCACTTGCTGCTTGTGCTCATGGAGGTTTATTGCAAGAAGGTTGGAGCATTTTTAAGAAAATGGTTGAGCACTATGGGATTGTGCCAAGAATGGAGCACTATGGATGCATGGTGGATCTACTTGGTCGAGCTGGTATGTTACAAGAGGCAGTTCAATTTATTGAAAGCATGCCTCTTAAGCCTGGGGCTATCATTTGGGTAACTTTACTTAGTTCTTGCATTGCACATGGTAATGCAGAGTTGACAGAGTATGTCAGCACAAAGATAGTTGAAATAGAACCATTTAATTCCAGTTATCAAGTGTTGGTATCCAATTGTAGCGCTCTAGAGGGAAGGTGGGGCAGTGTGTTGGATGCACGCAAAACAATGCGTGACTGGGGAATTGAGAAAACACCTGGTAGTAGCTTGATCCAGGTAGGAAGTGAAGTCCATGAGTTTTTGGCTAAAGACACAAGGCACCAAAAAAGAAAACAGATATATGAAACTCTGGATGGTTTGATAGCCATCATCCGACATTCAGAGCACACACCTTGGATAAGTTATTGCAGCACACTCTAGTAATAGAAAGCTTTTCTTTGAGTATTTTGCCATCTTACAGGTATAAAGACTACAGTGTAAACTCCAGACTGGATTCTTTGGGAGGCCTTGTTTTGAATAGCCTGAGCTTTGTTGCCAAGATTGTGATTAGATCAACAATTGAAAGATTAATGGCATCCGTGGCCAGTAGAGGACCATTCTGCAATAGGTTCAGTATTCATGATATTGCCAGGTTGGTTGTGTGCTCTACTGCTGTTCACTTGACATTTGAAGGAAAAGCTGATTCAGCTGTCACCAATGATCTGCAATATTGTGGAACTGGGGACCTCTAGTGAGTTACAGTTGTATTAAGTTGGCCAGATGTGTCGATATTGAATGAAAATAGTAGGCACTCTGCAGCAACTACCAGGCTGGGAATTAACACTGAATCACATTTATATAAGATTTATGTGGGCTGCCATTGACATGAGTCGATCTTGTGACAGTGTTTAAGAGGAGCCTACTTAGCATCTTAGATAATTCAGTAAGCACAGTAAGTCATTCACATAAAATAGTCTTCTTTATCATAAATTCGTACATGAAGAAGCGCAGTTTCAGGTTTTGCTAAGAAGTAACATAAAAATACAACATAGCCTTTTGTCCCAAGCAAGTTGGGGTACGATCATAAAAATATTGAGGATTATTTTCTATTGATAACCAACCAGACTCATTGCATCATCTACCATCAAATTAGTGATATGTCTTCCTTTTAACATTTTAGAGGTTTATATGCGGTGAATATTTAAGTGTCTACTCTTCCAAAATTTGTTTGCTTTAACTTCCAGGAAACTTAACAAAAATTTGTCTGAAGAGCTATGAACAACTTCTGATTCTGTTCAGTGCATAGCTATGAGTACTTGCAAACTAGGATTAAGGATCAAAGAGTCAAGATAAGTCTTTAGCCATTTTGCATCCGCAAACACTGTTTGAATTTTGAGTTTGGATTTGTTGCCTTGCTGGTGTGATGTGCCAACTCCGTGGCATGTTATTTTTGTTTGTTTCAAGATACACTAACTTTTAAATTTCATATTGCTTCCAGCAGCCAACCAGTCAACCAATGACAGTGACAGACCATACGAACAAGCATGTTATTCTGGAATATGACAATTATGAACTTACTAGTCTGACCTCATCCTGGCCAATACTCCTCCTAACATCTAGCATGCTATGGTACATATTTCTGCACCAACAAACTTGTTTATATGCTATTTTCATGTTATTGGATCAATGCAAATATGAAAAAGAAAAAAAATGCTTAAACAGCTTCCTATGGAGAGTTCACTGATGATTATTTCTGAAGGTGCAAACACAAGTTACCATATCATCAAATGGAATTATATCTTTTCTGTTGTTTCTGCACTTGCATTAGCATGTACAGTACAACCATATATCATGTTCCCATCTTCACATGGTTTGTCATCACAGTGTTTACAAGAAATTTTTATTTTATCGTCAGTTTCGATTGAGTTTCATATTGGTTTCAGGTTGGTGCTGTTAGCTGCACACCTTAGTGACCACTCTGTTTAGTATGCCCTCAGTTCTTTTGCTTTGACCATTGAAACTCTCAAAATTGATTCTGTGTGAATTATATAGCTAGACTTGTCTTTAAAAAATATAGTTAAGAAAGTAGTCAAAATGATGTGTCGAAAACCATTAAAGGCCGATAGAGATCAGATAAGAAAACAGGGTATTTTACAAGTTTGAACTCCTCTCACTTCTCTCTCTAGTGAGAGGACAAAAGTCCGGCAGTCCTCCGTCCAAAAACAAAATTTACAGTCCAAGGAAAATAGTTTATCCGAAGATGACAACCACTTTCTGTAGTAAAAATTTACTTGTTTTCTATTTTACGAGTAAAAGTTTGGTCTAATGTTTGAATCTTCAAATTGTAGGTACGCTCCCCTGCCTTTACTACTTTTTATGACCAAATTTTTAAAGATAAACATGAACACGTCCTTTTCTATGTTCTGAATCCAGAAGATTTGAGTGCTTTCATATCGCAGCTTTTTTTGTCTTTAGAGGAAGCCATCCGTATGGTATCATCCTGTTTCCTGTCTTTCTGACTCCAGCCTTTTGATTTTGCTCCTTTGTCACTTTAATCATCAATGGCGGCAGTCTGACATCACTACATAACTTTGTTTTGCTTCAGGATTACAATAGAGTATTATAAAATTCACAATAATAATAACAAATCTGATCTAGAAAACAGCGGTTACTTTGTGAGCCCTGAATGTGCTTATGCATTTCAAAGCATGTATTTTTTTCCTTGCAAAAAGAGGGCATGCACTTTCTCATACCTTTAAATAACTAATCAGGATCTTCAATTTGATACAACCAATTATACAAGCATTGGATCTCAACTTATTGCATCGTATACTCCAATACAACTGGTTATACTTTGGTCTGTTCCAAAAGATTACGGCATCAACTTTATATATACTCTTCTTTGCACTAAGCATTCATTGGATCCTCATTTTCTGCAGCCTACGGAACTGCATCATTAGTCTCTCAGGACGCAAAATGCATGCAATTTGATCTCCCTCTGATATGCTGTCCCCCACAAAGTTGTAGCGTTTTTGACAGAATTTTGTACCTGATGCTGCAGCTGTTGAGCATATCTTAACTTGGTGAGGTTGATCCAGTTTGTTCATGAAGAACGTTGATCTTTCAAGTCTGTACAATTCTCCGGAACAAACTTATAAATACTCCATGTGCCCAGTAGTTCAGTTGACATGCTAGAGTTCTGAACGCAGTTGCTGTCTTCTGGTCCCATATATATAAATAATGGTACTCGTACATGCTGCAACCCAGAAGCATCACTTCCATGTTCAACTACCCAAGAGTACCACAATGCCGGGTGCTCCTCAACTACCTTCAGCGGTACTTCTTCTGTTTCTCATGTGCAGCTTGGACCATGATGTGGCAGCCTTTAGGGGCAAATGGTGGCGACCACAAGAGGTAAGCTTAGATTCTCCATCAGAGAAGAAATGGTTAATTCTGAAGCTGTTCCACTTACTCCAACTGATCTTCTTCTGCAGGCAATTTCACAAGGCCTCGCCCCAAACAGGAGGCAACTATGTTGAAAATTTGCTTGATTTTGTCAAGGCAAGCTTTGCCTCTCCCGGGCATGATTGATGTTGGAACCTTGACCGGAGGCGCCAATGGGAGTGTCAATTCTGCCATGTGGATTCCCCTGTTTCCTGCCCGGTTCTTGGACCCAAGAAGCGTATTATATTGCCTCTTCAATCGTCCTAATGAATTACAGCCACTTTTCGGTTTGCTGCAGTTATCCCTTTGCTTCCCGAAGCTGGAGCACTGCACTGAAGCCGTGAAGGTGGGTTGTTGTCCGGAGAGGGCGATGGCTCTCTCTGAATCTCCCTGTATGGCTGGGCTGTTCAGTAATCATGCCAGTGAGGCACTGGAGGTGTCCAGACCCCAGAAAAATGACTAGATTCAACCATGAAGCAGAATGTACTACATGTTCATGGTAACTCGGTTCTATATAGTTCAGAACTCAAATGATCTTAAGCCCTGTTTGTTTTTGCTTAGCTTATAATCTAAGCATATTCGAGAGAAGCGAGGATTTTCTCGCTTCTTGATTCTCGCTTCTCGTAGTTTAAATCTCTGAAGCGAATTACCACAGAAGCGAAAATAAGCAAGGCGTTTGGTGGGATTATCGCTTATTTTCACCGATAAACCGATTATAATCGAAAACAAACAGGGCCTTATTAGTATTCCAGAAAGCCATGTCATTCTCTGTCAGATGTTAGCAAAAACACAGGTAGCTGCGAAACAGAGAACGACGGGATGTAATCTAGCGTTGGCAAGTGGGTAATTTTGTGAGGAATAGGATATATATTCACATGTTTTTGGGATTAAATCATGTGGTTGTGCTCGCATCAGGATTGTATTTGCGACCACATCCAGGCTAGATGGAGTCCCCTACATCGGTCACATGCTCCTCTGCCAGTTGTTCGTTAGCTGTCTTCTTTGTTGGAGCCTCAGTTGGAGCGAGGGCACTTGTGTGCACACCCCCTACATTAGTCACATGTTACTTTTTGTAAATTAATGGACGCTACTTTTTCAAAAGAAAACAGAGCTGAACTGAAAGTGTTTCGCATAAGTTTATCCTTGATATTTCTCCTAGGCGGCGGCAAAGCTATTCATCTTGCACTACTGCGTGCGGAGCTACCGCAGAAGGGGCGCGGCCGCCCAGTTCATCTTCTACCTCCGGCCAGGGGAGGGAGGAGCGCCCGCCGGCGAGCTAGGGAGGGGGTGGCCGGTGAGAGTGGTTGGTGGGGGGACCGGCCGCCGGCGAGGTTGCTGGCGGCCGGAGTGGTGGAGGGCGGCAGCGGCCTTAGGATCCAGGGTGGCGGCAGCGGCGGTGGAGGGCTCCATGGCCACCGGACCTAGAAGGGAAGGTTGTGGGAGGAGGAATCAATTGTCGGTGGGCGGGCGGCGAGGCGGCGCAGCGGAGCGCCGCGGGCTGGGGTGGTGGGCGTCGGCGGCCAGGCTAGGTTTCCGGCGGGGGCGTGGGGCTGGAGAAGGGGCAGGGTTGTGACCTCGATTAGTCTGGTGGCGGTGGAGGGCGGCAGTGTAGGCGCCGTCGGAGTCAGACGCTGTGTTTGCTTGACTTGTCAGCCAACCAACCAGCAGTACTGTTCTCTCATACTAAATCAGCACCGGCCACCAGCTATCAGCCAGTCAACAATATTATTCTTTTATAACAAATCAACACCAACTATCAGCCACAGTCAAGCAAACACTGCGGCGATTAGATTGATTACATACGCAAGCAGCGTGAAATAGACCCCTCTAGGCGGAGCCCGTAAAGGAAAATATATATTGAGATTTTGACATTCTTTTCATATTCCGGAGCAATTTTATCTTCTCTTACAATAACCTAAAAATAGCACGTGTAAAAAAAAAAACTGCCGTAAGTGCCTCCCCAGCACCACCCGTCAAGGGCTCTCGTGATCTCCTCGTTTACCTCACCTCGCGCGTTGCTCTCACGTCCACGCGCGCCGGTCACACGTGTCGCGGCGCCGCAGAAGATCCCACCCCCCGCGCCCGTCACGGGGCATCCGAGGCGCACGCCCGCGCCGTTGCTCCACCTCCAGGTGGGCCCCGGAGGCCGTCGGTCCGCGGGGCCCGCCGCGCGCCCACACGGACCGCGGCGCCAGTCTGGCAGGGCTGCCTGCCACTGCCACTGCCAGTGCCACACAAGGAAGCAGGAGAGAGAGAGCTCAGGGGGCGTTTAATTCCTTAAAAAAATTGCACACATCACATCAAATTTTTGAATACATATATAAAACATTAAATACAATCAAAAAAATAACTAATTATATAATCTAAATTTCTATTAGATGAATCTAATAATACTATTTAATTTATAATTAAATATTAATTATTAAATAATAACAAAATGTACTACCGTATTTCTACGAGATGAATCTAATAATACTAATTAATTTATAATTAAATATTAATTATTAAATAATAATGAAATGTACTAGCGTAGCCAAATCCAAACTTTTTTACCGACTAAACATCCAAACTTTTTTACCGACTAAACACACCCTCGCTGGATTGCGATTGCGAGCTCCTCACTCCTCGAATCTGTCGCCTCCCTCTCTCCGCCCAACCAGACTTTTACAATTTTACCATTATAACGAATGGCACTCATCAGATTATCACTCTTAGAATGACACCTACAACTATACTAGCGGAGAGAAGTTTGAGTTTCATTTTTACCACATTTGCTGATGTGGCACGCCACGCCAGCTGCACGCGCTGGCACCCGGTCAGCAGGCTCAAGTGCAATGTACTTCCTGCCCCTGATCTGCTCCTCTCTTCCCTCTCTCCGACAGCTGGGTCCCGCAGCTCATCTCAATTCCATGTGGGCCTCATACGTCAGCTCTGTCTCCTACCTCCACGCCGCTGTGCCCGAGCTCACCCACGGCCAGGCCACTCACGCTATCGGGGCCGAGCTCGCCGCCGGCCGTCCGCACCGGTTGCAGCTGGGGCTGAGTACGCCGTGGCCCGGCCACCTGCACCGCCAGGCGAAGCTCGCCGGCCAGGGCTCCGGTCGGCCGCCGTTGGCCTCCTGATCCGCAAGCACTGCTCCAATCCTAACCCAAGCTCACCACCTTGCTCCGCCTCCCCTAGAGGCCGCTCGTCGTCGAGCTGGTCGCGCCTGCACCCATGCCCCCCCGACCGCACCGCCCATCGGAGGGGCCCGCCCTCGCGGCGGCGGCGGCGGCGGGAGGGACAGGTGTGTCTCGTCAAGGGCGCCGGGGCGGTCGCAGAGGAGGCCGTGACCGCGCCATCCGCTCCGCGCTCGAGGACCACCTCCAGTTCGTGCACGTGAGCCTGCGCCCTCCCTTCCCCTCTGTCTCTGTCTCCCCACAGGCGCTGCTGGAGGTAGGGGACGGAGCTGTCGTGCGGGGCCCACATAGAAGTGAGATGAGCTGCGGGACCCAGCTGTCGGAGAGAGGGAAGAGAGGAGCAGATCAGGGGCAGGGAGGACATTGCACTTGAGCCTGCTGACCGGGTGCCAGCGCGTGCAGCTGGCGTGGCGTGCCACATCAGCAAATGTGGTAAAAATGAAACTCAAATTTTTCTCCGCTGGTATAGTTGTAGGTGTCATTCTAAGAGTGGTAATCTGATAAGTGTCGTTCGTTATCATGGTAAAATTGTAAAAGCCCCCCGCCCAACCCCCCATGGCGGCTGCCACCTCCTCCACCTCCTAGCGCCGCGCTGCGGACCACCACCAGCAGCCCCGGCTCCAGATATCTCGCGTCCGCGTCGCGCCGCAGCACAGGCATCAGGCATGGCGGCGGACGCGGCGCGGGGCCCGCGCGGGCAGCGGAGGCGCGGCGGGGGCGCCGCGCGGGTGCGCCCGCGCGCCTGGTGCTGCTCCTTCGCCGGCGCGCCGGACAGCCCCGACCTCCGTCCGCTCCCGCCCTCCGCTGCCGCCGCCGCGGCAGCCTCCCCGGCGGCGGGGCGGAAGCTGCCGCCCAAGTCCCCGTCGGCGTCGTCCTTCCACGGCTCGCCGACCTCGTGCAGGCTCGCGGGCCTCGGCGGGCTCATCGACCCGCGCCGCATCCTCTCGCCGGGCCGCGTCTCCCCCATCGACCCCGACGGCGCGGTCCCGCCGCCCCTCCCGCTCCCGCTCCCCGCACCGCCGGCGCCGGCCGCGAACGAGGATGCGGCCGCCGTGGTCCCCGCGGAGCAGCCGCCGGCGGTGCCGGCATTGGCGTCGGTGTCGGTGGCGCCGCTGGTGGCCGTGCGGGAGGAGGGTCCCGGCGCCGGAGGTGGCGCGCTGGATCTGAGGCTTTTACTCCGGGGTAGGGATGGGAGGTGCGTGCACATGGAGCTGGACTCCAGGGTGCTGTGCGGGTGCAGCGCCTTCTTTGCCGCCATGGCGCTGGGCGAGGACGCCACAGCGGGCGGTGGTGGTGGTGGGAAGAGGATCGAGGTGGATGGGGTGGATAATTTGGATGCTTTCAGGGCCGCGGTGGAGCTTATGTACGAGCCGGATCCGATGCGGTGGCTTGCAGCTGCTGGTGTGTCGCGCGCCATCGATGTGCTGGAGGTGAGGAAGTAGAAACTGGAATCGTCTCTAAGACTTCTCATGTAATCCGGGTTCGTAAGGACTTTTTGCTGCAACACACCAGTGGGATAGTGTCTGTAATTTGGTACCGACCATCTGACTATTGACATTTCACTGTCATAGACTTGGGGTCACTTAACAATTCATGTAGAAATGCATATGTGATATCAATAGTAGTGCATCAAGTCTTCTCACAGATGGATAGAGGGTGGGTGGAAGTAGTGCGTGGAGCCATTCTTGCCAGAAATTCCCCAGCCTTGGTGCTACATTGTGAAAAAACTGCGCATTCTATTAGCATAAATAATGAAGTCATAGATGTGTTAGTTAATCTAGGTTAACTGTCGCATCCTTTAGGCCTTGATGGATTGTAGTGTTGTTGTTATCTATACCTAATGATGCTTTCGTCAAAATCATTACCTCATCTTTTCCCAGTCGGATTGTGCATTTTGTAACATTATAGAGGCTTGACACCTTAATTTTTTATTTTTTTTATGTAAATCATGCTGTGTGAATGAGTTAATTACTACATTTATAATTTTGTTTATGAGCATTTCTACTTTGGAGATGGATAAGGTAGTGGTGCCATCTAAAGCACTTGTAATAATTCAATTTGACGGTTTGACCTTTTGGCAGTTATGTTGCAATTCCAATCTGTGTACCTCAACTACAGACAGGCGACAGGGTGTTATTCGCTTGTTTTAACCAGTTGAAAATCCTTTTGCACGATGTAAAAGTAAATGTTTTAAATTGTACATGACTGTTCTATGGCCCAGGAGCCTATTTGAGTAGGGATGAAACATCACTGCGTGTCTCGGCTTGTGCTGAAGGGCTTTCAGGACAGGTGCTTTAGTGAATCGCTTCAAAAAGCTAAGTGATAGCCATGCGATCATGCTCTACCTAGCGCTTAGGCCTCCTTAAGCGGTTGTACTTTTTTCCATTCAGTTGTAGTAGTGCATCCTTAAATAAAGGTAATATGGCATATTACTGCAAAAAGGTTGGCAATTGGCATTATCATGGATTCCTGAGTTCAATCACCATAATTCGTCTTTCCTTATCTCTGTACATAGATCAAGTCCTAAACCACTCTAGGCGCGACAATACCTAGACATAATGCCAAGGTGCTAGTTGAGATTGCGCTGCTCTGCCTGGCGCCTAGGCATCACCGCATCAGCTAGCACCGCTTCTTGAACAGAGGTTTAGTTTGCATTGTTTCGTCATTTTGGCTAGCCGTGTGTGTTGCATGTCTCTTTCCTAGGATATATAGATCCATTCCTAACACTGTTGGTCTTCCTGCCTTAGTATGTGGTTATACTGCTTTTGTAGCTTCCTTTTTTTCCTCCTTAATATACTAACTTGCAGCTCTCTTGCCGGTTCAAGAAAAAAAGAGCCTCTTTAAGTAGCTGCTGTCCCTCCTATGTCTATTAAACACCTGTTTAATGTTAATTAATAGCATTTAGGCTATCATACTAATTAGTTGTTGCTTCGCTATTTCTCTGCTATTATAGAACCATAATTCTCATTGTGATTTTTTTTCTCTGTACTACTTTATATATTTCTCAGTGGACAAGGAGCTATATGTTGGCAAAGCTTCCTGGAGTGATTATTATTTGTTCTTGTCATTTCCCAAGCTTATTCATATGTTGAAGTAGTAAATTCATTTGGAGTGTAGGAGTAATTTAAATGATAATCATCAATATTTAGCTAAAGTAGTGTTAATAGATACAACTACAGCTGGCTACATGTGAATTTCAGCTAATATGGATCTAATTTTATATATCATGATAGTAATTTCGAGTCACACCAGCTCAGAACGAGTCACACCAGCTCAGAAATAATAAACAGGGGACGAAATGTTAAGGGCTATCAGCATGCCAATTTTGGCACAGTTTTTTTTTTTTCACTTTCTACTTATCTTTTGTAATCTTGCCACTTCAATGTTGGGTTTCGTCAGTTATCTCTGGACATTGCTAAACTACACTATGATGTAAATTGCAGGTATGTTCCTCAATTGTGTTCAACAGAGGAATCAAATCTTGTCTGGTATACATAGAAGCTGTTCCCTGGAGCGAGAATGAGGAGGAGAAGCTGAAGAATCTCTTCGCAAGATTAACGTTTGATGAAGAAATATCCCAGGATATACTGGCAAGATTGCGGCCCTACAGCTGGAAAAGCTCAGATGACCTCACGGTGCAGCTTATCCAATCTGTCACTAGCAGCACCAACAATGGAGCGAGAAAAGACATGCAATCTTTGGTAAATGGTCTTCTAAGCAAAAGTTCAGTGTATCAAAAGGACTCATCAGGGCTAAACAAGGAGAGCCTGTACCAGATCTGTTATTCATGTTTGGAGTCACTAGTCGATCTCTTCGAAGAGGCCATAGAATCAACAGATCACACAGGTCAGGCTGTGGTACTTAGAGGGAGTAGACCACTGATTGAGCGAGTCTCTAGCCAAACAGAAAACCTCAGCTGGCTCTTAGACATTCTTGTAAACAATGACATGGCAGAAGAATTCGTAGAACTGTGGGCAAAGCATGACCGGCTCATCAGGATGCATGATCAAGCATCACCAATGATCAGGTATGAGCTAAGCAGAATCTCAGCCTGCGTGTTCATTGTGCTTGGCAAAGGAAAAGTGCAGTGCCGTGGCGACATACGAAGCCTTCTCTTTCAGGGATGGTTCAGCACAATGCTGTTGGATTTTGGCTGGCTTCAGCGTTGTTCCAAAGGTCTAGATATCAGATCACTGGAAGAGAATTTAGGGCGAGGCCTTCTAACCCTACCTCTCAGGCAGCAGCAGAGTTTGTTTGAGGAATGGTTCCAGTTCTATGCGACCAAAGGAGCTGAGTGTCCGAACCTTATTAGAGCTTTCCAGGTATGGTGGAGGAGGTCTTTCATTAGATCATCGGTAGAATCTCGAAGCTAAGGTTTTTCTTGATCTACTAGTATGTTCTGTGTGTATGATTTGTAAGATTGGAACTGTTGTGATGACCCGTAGAGTTGAACGTTGTTTTCTGTAGTTTAGCTCTTCCCATTTTATGTGAATAGCTCGGTGAATTTGTTTGAGGAATGGATAGCAGCTTTGATGTGTGGTTTGGCAGCAGGTGGTATCATTTTCTAAAATGTTACTCCCTCTGGTGGTAAATAATTGATATTTTAGGCAAGGTCTGGTGGACATACAGTTTCTACAAGTTATGCTTTTGGGATGCTATATCCCACAATTGAGGCTATGATAATTATTTGTTAAGAGTAAATAAATTATGGTTCCTGATGTAGATATCCAGGACATAGGCCCAGTTGCTCCAATTTGTAGTCCATTTCAGTAACACGGCTCACATACCCATAAGAAAGTGAGAAGTCTACTGATTGATGATATTTATTTATTTATTTGATGTGAATCGGTATTTCAATATAAAACTTCTTTTTCGGTATCTTTATACAAGTACTGCCTGCTTATGATCAAGGTGCTGCTGAAGCAACGATAACAATGTGAACTTGAATCAAAATTTTAATTTTGAAGCACTATAAGATCCCATAGATGCTGAGATCATGATAAAGTATTGGTCTGATCAATGTCATGATACAGCTGTGCTGCGTGATCTTTTGATGAGTTCACTCTATATGATGAACTGATCATTCTTTTTTTTTTCTTATCAAACACGTTAATTCATTCTCCGCAGATTACACTAGTAGTTCGATTGGACTGTATTTCGATCGATAGCATTATTGTTGTATGGTATTTGTATGCAACCACATCAGCAAAAGATATAAATCGCTACTACATGTAGAGTTAGTTGTCCTGAACATACCATTATTTCCTGCTTTAGACCCAGGAGATATTGCTCTTGCCTGTAGGGCTTGTGGTTGTGGCATTATTGGTCCATATTTTCTCGCAGACGCGGGCAGTGAATTGATAAGGCTGCATGTGCTGGTGTATGGCTCACAAGAAGCAGAGCAGTACTAGTCATTTAGAGGAATTTACATGGGCATTTCATCATTCATGAAGTTTACATCGGATTCATTCTTTAGAGCAGCTGCTGGATCTGGTAGTATGATCACGCACCACTGCGAAGACGGAAGAGGCAAGCTTGATTGAATTGGAGGGACTGAATCTGATTTGTTCAGATGCTCAAGTAAACTGAACGAACTTCCTGTCTATCCGAACAGAGGTAGGCACCATGTGGGACAGGTTCTCAGCTGTGGGTTAGTCATCTGAATTGAACGGGTCCTGACTCTGGCTCAAGTCCATGTCCATACACAGAAGCGGTGAAGTGAAGCAACTGCTTCCCCGGCAAATTTCGGACGCCTTCCATTCCCAAGGATGTGAGCAAAACTCTGCCATAGCCCAGGGATCAAGAGTTTCTGCCAAGTGCCCCATGAAGTGTGAAAGAATGCTCCAGGCCTACCCTAGCATGACATTATATAGGGCTGCAAAAGAACCAAAGAAAAAGGAACTTGAGCACACACGCTGTCTCTCATTAAAATTGGACCAGTGCTATGCCATTTAAAAAGGAGATGAATATTGGAGTTGATCTCTACGGGCCCGATCCAAAGATCGGGCCGGACCCCTTGAACACGCCCTGATCGGGGGCGTCCAGCCCATATGGCTGGTGGGCCCCCGTCGCCCGCGCTATATACGAGGTTCCGCCACAACCCTCTCTCACATCCCTACCGATCTAGGGTTGCACGAGGCTGACGGGAAGCGCCACCACGTCGTTCCCCATTGCTGCTGCCGTCCCCGGCCAATCCCGGTGGAAGCCCGAAGGCGACCGCTACCCGCGTCGCCCATCGCCGCCGCCGGATCCGCACCTCAGCGACCCCGAGTTCCTTGCCGCCAACGGCGCACCCGGCTTCCTCCTCCTCTGCGCAATCCCCGGCCTACGGTTTGCGCCTCCTCCTCACCCCTCTCTCCCTCTGTCTCTCTCTTGTAGATCAGGGATGAACAACTCTTGTTTACTACTCAGAAGTTGTAACCCCAACTCGATTGGTATGCCTAGACTCGATCTTGTACATAAATACAGAAGTTAAGAATCTAACATTGGTATCGGCCGATCTAGTGCATAGATTGGGTAGTTTTGGGGAAGAATCAAAGAAAGAAATCGAAGAACCAGAGGTGAAATCAACCTCGAATCGAAAAGAAAATTCAAGAACCCTAACCCTAGAACCTTAAGAACCGAAACCCTATCCAACAAAAATAACCGCAGGGGGGGCTTACCTTCCTCGGCCGCTGCCGCTCGTCGGCATGCAGGCCAGAACCGCCCGCCGTTCGCCGTTGCACAACCCGCGCACGGGCTCACGGTCGTGTGCAGAACGAGGTGCCGCCTGCGGCCACCTTGACGGCCGCGCGTTCACCCTCAGGCGAGCGCGCGCGCCGGCAAGGCAGCCGCGGCAGCGCCGCCGCCGCTCGGTCGAGAGAAAGAAGGGTGAAGGAAGAAACGTAGAATGGGCTAGGGTTTCTGGAGCTCTCGGCGGCCATCCAGTTTTGATCCGCCGGAACCAACGGGGAGCCGTCGGATCATATCCGACGGCCGACGGCGCACGGGCCACAACCGGCCCAAGTGGGAGCCGCGTCCGGGCCGATTTCGCGGCACAGGCCCAAGTTGCAGCCTGGGCGCGTGGAGGGGCGCCGGCGCGCAAATGGGCCGCTAGCCCAATTCAGTTTTGGGCTGCAAGAAGAAATATAATTCCATTTTTTCTTTTATTTTCAAAGTTTTTTGTATAATGAGCCGCGGGCTGAAAGCTTCTGTGGGCCGAATGAACAGTGCAGAATAGAAATTTTCTTTTTTATTTTCCAGAAGCTCTTTTTGAATAAGATTTTGATGAATTTGTTTAGAATCTACACTCTGTAAATAAATGCACCAATGTGTATTATTTAAAGAGCAGAAAATTACAGAAATATGTCATGAATATTTAGAATTTTACGTATTTCCGCTGTGAAGAATTGTGAATTTCCCTCTGTGTTAATTTGAACCAACGGGGTAATTAATACATAGGAATATAGAACTTTGACTTGAATACAGAATTTTGTGAATTATGATATTGTAATTTCTGACCAAAGTTGATGTTATAGTATTATAATCTTGTCCAGAAATTTTTATGCATTTTCTCTATCTCTGCCTAAAGGTGATTTAGACTTAATGCATAGAATATTGTATGTTTGAATTTTTGAATATAGAATTTTGACTTGAACACAGATTTTTGTGAATTATGATATTGTAATTTCTGACCAAAGTTGATGTTACAATATTATAATCTTGTCCAGAAATTTTATGCATTTTTTCTATCTCTGCCCAAAGGTGATTTAGACTTAATGCACAGAATATTGTATGTTTGAATTTTGACCAAAGTTAAATTTAAACATGCCATTATTGTTACCTTGAATTTGTACTTAAATTTCCGATTTTGGGGATCCAATGCTATGTCATATGTGAATGCCATTCTAGAATTAAATGACCAAAACTATGGGAAATGGTTTTCAGAAGTTACGAATTGCTCTGGCGATGACTAATATAGATTTAGCCATCATAATGTCACCTCCAGAAAGAACTAGAAAATCCCGTAAGGGCTCAGAACGAAGCAGGCGATGCTTGGGCTATTCGACAGAAAGCCCATGACATTGCTTGGACCAAATGGGAAATTTAGCAGGCACGTTGGAATATTTCAAATTGCAAGTGCCTGATGATTATTAGAGGTTCCATTTCATATGGTATAAAAATGGCAATTCCAGAATGAGCCACCGCTACTGAGTATCAAGCAATGGGGAAGAGTCAGTTCACTAATTCTTCCAAGCTTATGCTGCCACTTTGGCTGAGCAGCATATGACCATGAAATATGTTGGTGGTGGAATAAGATAACAGATTCTAGAAATGAGCCACATGGCAAACAAACTTAAGACAATGAACATGCCTCTTCCAGACGCCTTCATTGTTCACCTGGTGCTCAAGTCTATTCACAAGGACTTTTCGACTTTTCATGTTAATTAGAACACTCAGCCAGAAAATAGGAACGTTCAGAAATTGTTTACCATGTGCAGTAAAAAAAGGATAGACTCAAGGCCGCCAATGGAGGTGAGTTTGTCTTCCATGTTCACCAGAAAAACAAAAACTATCAGAACAATAAGAAACTTTTCCCACATAGTACAAATCAGAAGGAATATGATAAGTGTGTCACAATCAGATGATGACTCTATTGATTGTCGTTTTGGTGATGGCAAGTGTGCAATACAGTTTAATAAATAATGCATTGGTCTTGCCTCTCGACAAGACAAGTCATATTTGCTATCACTGCCTGAGAATAAGAATGCCTCCTCATATGAGAATGTTACAAAGAAAGGCAAATGAATTGATGCAATCTCATTGAAATTATGGCACTGTCGTTTAGGCCATATTTCGAGGGGGAGAATAGAGTACTTAGTGAAAGCATCAATTCTTCCGCCATTAGAATCTTCAGAATTAGAACAATGTTTTGATTGCATTAAAAAAAATTCCTAAGAAAATAAAGAAAGATGCCAAACGTAGTGCGGGAATTTTAGAAATAATCCAAACAGATATATGTGGACCCTTTCCTGTCACTACTGTGGATGGTTATGATTCATTCACAGACGATTATAGACGTTATGGCTACATTTATCCAATTATAGAACGATCAAAAGTGTTGGACAAATTCAAGATATTTTAAACAGAAGTAGAAAATCAACATGATTTAAAGATCAAGATAGTAAGATCCAACCGTCGGGGGGAGGGGGGAAGTACTACGGTCGGCACACCCCTTATGACCAAGTTCTTGGACCTTTTGCGAGGTTCCTTATGGAAATGGCATAGTTGCCCAGTATTCAACACCGGACGAGCCTCAGCAGAACGGAGTAGCAGAAAGAAGAAACCATACCCTGATGGAGTAGCAGTATGAATTATGGACAAGAAGAGAACCCTCGCTTGATCACTTTCATGTGTGGGGCAGTCCAGCTGAGCCTAAGATACACGAAGTTTATAGAAACAAGACACGCTGCCTTCTTAGAAGATCAGATGATCATGGGGAGCATGGTAGTTAGAAAAATTGATCTTGAAGAACTCATTGCCATGGATGAGGGGGAGCAGCAGCAGCCTCCTGTTCAAGAAATGCCAGTTGCAGTGGCCCCGAGTAGGCCACAAAGAATCAGAAGACCAATTATTCCTGATAACTATGAAGTCTATAATAGCGAAGAAATTCAAATGGAGGATGATCCCACCTCTTTTGAAGAAACCATGGGAAGCGTGAATTCATCCAAGTGGACTACAGCCATGGAAGATGAAATAAAATCTATGAGTGCCAATAAAGTTTGGGATTTATAAGAAATTCCTAAAGAAGCCAAAACAGTAGGCTGCAAATGGGTCTACAAGACAAAATGTGACTCCAAAGGGAACGTAGAAAGATTTATAGCGTGACTTGTGGCGAAAGGCTTTACACAAAGAGAAGGGATAGATTAAAATGAGACATTTTCCCTGGTCACATGTAAAGATTCTTTCAGAATAATAATTGCCTTTGTGGCACATTATGATCTAGAATTACATCAGATGGATGTGAAGACGACATTCCTGAATGGGGATTTATATGAAAATGTCTACATGGCACAACCGAAAGATTTTGTCGTGGAAGGCAAAGAAAACTTAGGGTGCCGCATGAAGAAATCAATTTCTGGCTTGAAGCAAGCCTCAAGGCAGTGGTATTTGAAATTTGATGAAACAATAAGAACGTTTGGATTTAAAGAAAACGAAGAGGACAATTGCATTTATGCAAAGTTCAAGAACGGAAAATTCATTTTCCTCATTTTGTATGTGGATGACATTCTGCTAGCTAGCGGTGATGTTGATCTACTACTGGAGACAAAGAAATTCTTGTCCTCGAAGTTTGATATGAAAGATCTCGGTGAAGCTTCATTCGTTTTAGGAATTGAGATTCACCGAGACAGAAGAAATGGTGTGTTAGCATTATCACAGAAGGCATACCTAGAAAAAATATTAAAGAAATATGGTATGCATATGAGCAAGCCCACACCTGCTCCAATAGTCAAGGGCGACAGTTTCGGGAAACATCAGTGTCCCAAGAACAAGTACGAGCTTGAACAAATAAAGACAGTGCCTTATGCTTCAGCTGTCAGAAGCTTACAGTATGCACAAGTGTGCACACGCCCTGACTTGAGTTTTGTTACCGGAATACTTGGCAGATACCAGAGTGATCCAGGCATAGAGCACTGGAAAATGATAAAGTAAGCTTTACGCTATGTGAAGGGTACAACAGGCCTCATGCTGACATATAGAAAATCAGAATCTTTAGAAATAGAAGGATATTCAGAATCAGACTTTGCAGGAGATGCAGATGATAGAAAATCCACGTCTGGATAAATCTTCACTCTTGCAAAAGGTAGCGATATCGTGGAAAAGCTTCAAGCAGTTAGTCACAGCATCATTTACGATGTATGCTGAATTCATAGCATGTTATGAGGCCTCAGGGCAGGTCACATGGCTTAAGAAATTAGTACCCGGATAGAAAGTGGTCGACAGCGTAGAAAAACCACTGAAATTATACTACGGCAACGAGCCAGCAGTATTTTGTGCTCATAACAACAAGTCGAGTGGTACTGCCAAACACATCGACATTAAGTTTTATGTTGTTAAGGAGCAGGTCCAGGATCAAACTATTTGTCTAGAATATGTCAGAACAAGCAAGATGTTAGCGGATCCGCTTACAAAAGGCCTACCACCCAAAGTGTTCAGAGGACACTTAGCCGGCATGGGTTTAAGGGAAAGCCTATGATTTCTGGACAAAGAGGGCCCAAGAATAAGACTCTATTCCAGACCAGAAAAGTGATTGTGGCTGTTAATCTGACAGTAATAATTGTCATGACGAGGCACACCCTATACACTAATCTGCGATGGGATGGACCAAATTCAGATACAGAACGAGAATAAGAACAATGAGAGATCAATGGGGAGAATGTTGGAGTTGATCTCCACACGCCCGATTCATAGATCGGGCCGGACCCCTTGAACACGCCCTGATCGGGGGCGTCCAGCCCATATGGCTGGTGGGCCCCTATCGCCCACGCTATATAGAACGGGAGACTGGCCGGGGCATGTAATACGAGGTTCCGCCACAACCCTCTCCCACATCCCTACCGATCTAGGGTTGCACGAGGCCGACGGGAAGCGCCACCACGTCGCTCCCCATCGCTGCTGCCGTCCCCGGCCAATCCCGGTGGAAGCCCGAAGGCGACCGCTACCCGCGTCGCCCATCGCCGATGCAGGATCGGCACCTCAGCGACCCCGAGTTCCTCACCGCCATCGGCGCCATGGCGCACCCGGCTTCCTCCTCCTATGCGCCATCCCCGGCCGACGGTTTGCGCCTCCTCCTCACCTCTCTCTCTCTCTCTCTCTCTCTCTCTCGTAGATCAGGGATGAACAACTCTTGTCTACTACTCAGAAGTTGTAACCCCAACTCGATTTGTATGCCTAGACTCGATCTTGTACAGAAATAGAGAAGTTAAGAATCTAACAATGAACACCTTACCTGGGACAGTCCTGGGACTCAGCATAGGTGCAAAATCTTTTGCACTATTATTGTCTGTAGATTGTAAATGATTCACTCAATATAGTTGTTGTTTCCCATTCAATTCATTTTATGGACGACCTCATTAGCTTTTGCATTTACATATGTTTAACTTCCCATCACTCTGTTGGGACTGGCCAGAGTTAAGGAATGCATTTTTTTTTGTTTGGAATTATGGGCTTATCTTTTTCTTAAGGAAATTTAAAGCAAAACTCACTCAGGAAAGGAATGACTCCAGAACTGAATTCTGAACGCCTCCACTCCACAGCCAACATAAGCTAACACATTTGCGGTAACAGTGTAAAAAGATATAGAAACCCGGTACTATATGCTCCCTCAAAATCAACAAATCAGCCTTTAATGCTCTGATGATATATTTTTTTAATTTACCACATGGAGATGATTACATTACATTTTTCATCAAAACATTATTTTTAATTGTAGCTACCATATAATTAGAAATTTATAATGGAGATGATTACATTACATTTTTCATCCTGCCCATCATGCCGTTGTTGGCGACTTTACTGGCAGCAGTATCATTAAGCCATGGGCTGCATCTTCATGCAGTATCGACGCAGCTACTTCAAGTCCCGCGATCTTCCGCGCTGGCCACCGGAGTCTTCGGCTGTATGCTACTTGAAGGCTCTCAGATGCGTAACTGGTCATTCCAAGCTGCATGCAGGCATGAATTTCCTGGTACCTCCCATTCCCAGCTAGCTTCTTCAATATTCTCCCCCCTCTCCATCTCGTAAGACGTTTAGTAATAAGATGAAATGGAGGAACACCTTGGAAATAATAGGTATAGGCGTGTAGCAGACCATTAGTATATATGGTGCTCTAGCATGTGTGCTGCTCTGGTAACTGAGTTATTTCACTCTCATGCCATCATATCTGATCCTACCAACTAAGATCGTGTCACAATAATTTTCATACGGATCGGATCTGGTTGCCCGTCAAAGGTAAGCAATGCAAAGTTGATAGTACTGAAGAAGTACGACGATGATCATTGCTTAGAAAAATATAAAACCATGTGAAAATTGTATGCAAACTGTTGATAGTTCATTGGATTTGTCCAGATCATCAATGACATTGGTTTATTATATTTAAGACAAACAGGTTAGCGACTTCTATAGCTAATTAAGGGTGGCACAAATATATTTCAAAATTTTAATTACTTTAGTCTGTGCAAATAAGGACACTCTCATATATGAGTGTATAGGTTGGAATGATTTTTCATTTATCCAGGAAGGACAAACGCGATCCAGAAGCAAACGCTGTCTCAAAACAGCCTCGGTGAGACTGTTTCCCTGTGTTAACAGAGAATTCTTACAATAAGGGATTCCCTGAACACAAAAAAGAGAGTTTATTGAAGCAAGTCATAACCCAATGATCACATATGCACCAAGAGTACTAATAAGGCTTCCACAGATTTAGAAGCATTTCCATATGTTTCCATCACATTATTGGTGACCCTAAGGGAGGAAGGCTTACATATGTCACAACTCGCAGATGTGCGCAGTATGGCGGTTGATTCTTTTCATGCTTTGTCGAGCCATGCTTTGATGAAATATTTCCAGTAAGTATCTACTAATGGAGATGTGGGGCTGTTTTAGAGATAATGTATGTATGATGTGTGGATAGAAATGATGCATGCTTCAGGGGCTAGGAGATGACAACTTCATCAGCTGGCAAGTGAAGAACTCCGGACATCTCCCATTCCCCAAATTTTCCAACTTTGATAATGCAAAAATTTGCATTCTCTGTCATGAATCTCTCACCATCTGACTAAATAAACAATTCAAACTAAAGACCAGAAAAATATTTTTCTTCATCACCTACTGGCAAATTTGCATTATTGTATTTAATTTGGACCAAACCTATATGTAGTTGATATAAACCATTTGGTGAAGCTGTCCATGTGAATCAGCCACCTTAGTTGTTGACAGCCACACAGTAGTAAGCAAACCTATAGTTGACATGGGTCTTACCCTTGCAAATTCCTTTGATTACTGTAAACAATGTGCCGTGATTGCTTTGATCTTTGATGCCAAGCATTCAACAGGGCTTGCTATTTCCCCCCATCAACTATGTGCTGATAAACGTCGTTAGGGGTATTGTTTGTAGTTGGCATGCAGACTAACCAGTAGGGTTATGCTGCAGCCACAAAGTAAGTATGGTTGTGCTTCAATATCTTGGTCGTGGAGTAGATATATGTGTAGAAGAAAAGAACTTTATTGAACAACTGATGTTCTGTTTGGAACAAAGGAATACAAAACAGAGGAATGGAAGAAAACGTAGAATAGGAAAAGAATAAAGGTGTAAAATAGAGGATTGGAAAAATACAGGAATCTTATATGAATGGATGTTTGGAATGCAGGAATACAAGTGACAGAAATTTAGGGTTAATCGTAAACACAGTTGCTTAGACTAAACAAGCAGTAAACTCAAGTATATTCTTTCAAAAAGGAACACGTATTAGAAGCGTAAGAGACAACCCCTTGCTCTTGCATTAAAAAAAAGAACTTAGATATATGGAACCCATTTTAACAGTGATTGAATCAATAAAATATTGTTCATTACTATTTAGCATGCACCTGCAATGAACTATTAGAGCTCATGGTCCCTGGGACTTCGTGAAGGATGAGAAAACTAAGAGGCAGTACTGGATTCTTTTTTCCCTCCACCAAAACGGACACACACTAAAACCTTTCCTCCGGAAAGGAATTGACGAATCCGCCATTGATCCATTCAAACATTGCTACAGTAACAGAACCTATAGGAATCTCACTCCTTTAGAATTCCATTGAAATTACTGTGATTCAAACAGGCCCTAAAGTTCCTGATGCGTCTTAATCCTATATTCGAGTGAAAGTGGGGAATGGCAGGCTTCGTTGATATGTAAAAACGATGGTCTTATTATACAATCTTGAGTGGAATAATTTTTGTCATATATATAGTGCGATGGGCTGAAACTCAGAGTCTAGACTTCTCTTTTTATATTCTTGTTATCGTCAAATCATACTATTCAGGTTAACTTCCACGATTCACTTACGAGGTAATGCATGGGTGACCCTTAGGTGCACCTCCAACCCTACTTAGTTTAAATATTTGTACCACTTCTCCAAAATAGGATCCCATTTTAAAAAATTATTATAAATATTTGAACCAAGGAGGGTTGGAGGTGTACTAAGGGTCACCCATTTACACCTCTATCCATTATATTCCCCAGCTAATTATATTCCACATGTTGATGGAAAAAAAGCTAGTACAACCTTTGTTGGTACAACAGTTTTGTACTAAACAAAAAAAAAGTGACATCCTTGCTGCAAGGCAAGACCAAAGGACTATTTATTTTTCTCTTATGAGAGTAGGAGTAATGTCACATGTTGCTGGAAACCACAGTACACACACACAAAAAAATTTCTAGGTTCATAACTCCTTTATTTCTAGCAGTGGAGAGAGAACGTTCAGTGTCCTGCCATCAGTAGAAATCACCTAACTTCTACCAGTAAAAAACTCTTACAATGGGGGTATTTCTACTGGTGATTGCTATTCCTTCTGGAAAACCACCACTAGAAATGCATTTATATTGGCAGTTTTCCGCTATACTACGCCAACCTTTTTTAGTGGTGGTTGACGTCTGCTGCTAAAAAAGTAAAAGACAGTGTCACAGAAAATCATTTACGTACTAGTGAACCTGCATTAGGAATTCGAGGATACAGATGGCCAAATCCTTTTAGCTACATGGCCTTCCTTGTAGAGAGATGGCAAAAGTCAAGTCGCCGAGTTGGCAAGGGTTGGGTATTTATATACACAGAAAGTACACTGCTCTTTATATATAGCTTGGCAACCGCACGTGCTGGCTGTTGCATTAAAAATTAGGAACATGACCTCCCGAAACAATTTAATTAGGGCCCTTTTAATTGGTTGGAAAGTGAGGTAGGATGGGATGAATTAACACTACAAGACTTGCAAAAGAGTTGCGAGAGAGTGGCCGCCAGAAAGAAGAAAAATACTGAGTGCTATCATTTGTGACCATCTTTGAAGGTTATTGAGACATTGTGTCATACAGCAATCTTTGCTGAGAGTAGGAGAAAATCACCAACAAAGCATTCGTCGACCAACATTGGTTAGTAAACTGAAAAGAATGTAAAGACCTTGCAGAGCTAAATTCAATCATGGGATTAATTGGCAGATCGAGGATAGAGTGGCACATTCCGGGAAAAAAAGATGCAACAATATTTTTTTTTGGAAAAGGGAAACTTTATTGATTTCAAGAGCAATACATCGAGGTGATACATCGTCTTGAAATTTTCCCGACCTCTGCCAAACCGACACACAGCCTAAAAAGAGTTTACTCTTGGCAGATCAGGCCGTACACACTAATGACTATCAATCCGAAGACTAGACCGCCACCCATGTGCCTGAGTAAAAAAATCCTTGGCCACCTGCTCCAAGAAATGAGATGCTGCTACAAGCTTGTTCTGCAATGTATGTTGCTGAAGGATAGTCCACGAATGAAGCCAGTGTGTAGTCAAGTAGATGCAACAATATTGGCTCATCCATTCCAGCTAGGTATCCGAGTCCGCTCTCAATAATAACCGGCACGGATAAGGATAATCCCACAGATGATCCATGCCAGCTCTCAGTCAACAATACTTGGAGGCTATGATTTTCTAGTGATTTTTTGGAGCATATATAGCTGCAAGCAAGCATTCCTGAAACGAGAATCCTACAGGGAGAGCCCTCTCGATTTAAGATTAAATCGAGAGCCCTCCAACTCACTTCCATCTCTACACATGAGAAAGCAGTTAGTGTTAGAAGAAAGTAACAAAATAAATCAATTTGCAGTTCTTCTCTTCTCCAACTCCGGCGAGGACACCAACTCCTCCGGCGGGTCGTGGGCGGGGCGGTCGGCGGCGGGGTCGCCGCCGGCCGGGGTGGCGGCGGAGGCCGGCGGGGTTAGGGTTCGGGTTTGGGTTTGGGGAGCTTCCATAGCTGGTGGCTTTAGAGGGATGGCCGTGGGCGGCGGCCGGCCCGGCGGAGGAGGCGGGTTGTGGGCGGCGAGGCCGGCGGCGATGGCGCTGCCGGCCGGGTGGTGGTGGACAACCGGTGGGCGGGGTCGGCGGCGGGGGCAAGCGGTGGAGGTGGCTGGGATGGGGGAGGGGAGGGGTTCGAGCAGCGGTCCTCGCCGGCGGCGACGCCAGCGTGGGGGAGGTCGGCCGCAGGGGCGGATGGAGGCGGATGGGAGGGAAGGGAGGGAGAGGGGGAGGGGGAGGGGTTGGAGTGGAGGTCCTCGCCGGCGTCGGAGGCGACGCCGACGAGGGGGAGGTCGGCGGCAGGGGGAGGGGCGGCGGGGGCAGATGCAGGCGGAGGCAGAGAAAGGGAGGGCGAACGGGCGGTAGAAGAAGACCAGGCGAGGTGGGACCCACGCGGAATCATATGTGTGGGAGGGGGTCTCACGTTAGGATAGAAGGAGAGCCCTCTCTGGGTAGTCAAGTCCTTCATGAAAAGTGATGTGACTGTACTAAGCAGCTAGCTAGCAAAGCAGGCACTTGGAAGGGCTTCCATCCTGTGCTGATATCCTGATGCATGGCAACCCAATGTTAGCGCCAAATAAGAGTAGGTAACGAAACTGATTGATACATAGGACCGGTCCCGGCCAACATAACTAATTAGTTCAAGAATCTCGGTATGATGCGCCACCCAGATAGCATCAAATGGAGAGTAAGTACTACTATATATTCATCATAACTAGGAAAAATAAATGTAATATAGAATTTTGAGTATCACTTTGGCACATAACTAGGAAAGTCTCTGGCCAGGGAAACGCTAAACCAAAACATAACCAGACATGAAGATCAGTAATTATAACGATTCAAGGGTATTATGCTGAGCTGGAACCTCAACATGTGTCCTCCAGGCATGAAGTCTAACCAGGTACTCTGTTCAGATCACATTATGAAACCAAATAGAAGCCACAGAACAAGATTGACTACAAAGCAACTTTGTAGTCAAATAAACTCGTGCATGTAGCTGCTGACATTTTTTTTCCATGGATCTGCACTAGGTTCTTATTGAGTTTTGCTGCAGAGAGGTCTACACAGTTTACTGAGTGAGCCAAGGATTGGAATGCATCATGCTGTGAACTGTAACTCATAATATCTTATAAGGAAGAGGCCGGAGGAAATATGCATGCACGCTAGCTCATACATAAAGTGCGGTGAACATCTTCTATCCACCATTCTACAACTTTTGATGCATGAACGAATGAGGAATGGTACCCACTAGCTTTCGCAGCTAGACGGGATGTAAGCAAGAGGTAGTTTGATATCCAAGGCACTCATCCATATCTCGCAAACTGTCAGTAGCCAGGCGCAACACTGTCGCGTTCGGATGCTGAACATCTGATACATGCCAATACGATCTCATTCTGACACTTCTGCTAAGTAGCGCAATTGTTAAATACACTCTCCAGGGAGCACACCCTTCACTACGGGACACAGGGCCTTTGCTGTGTGCCAAATGCACACGGCAAAGCCCGGTTTGCACACGGCAAACTCTTTGCCGTGTGTAGTACACGGTAAAGGCCCCACGGCAACCAAGTATCGGCAAAGTGCCTCTTTGAAGTGAGTTTTTTGTCGGACACACGACAAAGACTTCGCCGTGTGTGACAACAACACTCGGCAAACATTTTTCAGAAAAGTAAAAAAAAAACAGTGACAGCCGCTGCCGCCACCATGCCGGCCACCACCACCATGCCGCCGGCCGCCGTCACCACCACCACCATGCCGCCGGCTGCCGTCACCACCACCACACCGGACAGCCAGGAGAGGAGGGGAGGGGGCGGCGCCCGCAGGATCCCGATGCCGCCGGCCGTGGCCGGGCCGCCGCCGTGGCTGCGCCCCGCTGCCCACCGGCCGCCGCTGCCCGTGCGGGCCGCCGCCGTGCCACCGCCTCCCGGGTCGCGCCGCCCGCAGTCCCCGCCGCCCTGGCCGTCCGCCGCTCGGGGCCGTGGCCGCCGTCTGGTGCCGCGCCGACCCTGGCCGCCGGCCGCGGCAGCCACCTGCCGCTGCGCCGGGACGCGCCCTCCGCCGCCGGGCCGCGGACAGGCCGCCGGCCGAGCCGCCGCCCCCAAGGCCGCGGGGAAGCCGCGCGGGATGCGCCGCCGCCGCCGAGCCGCCGCGCACACGCTGCAGGGCCGCACCGGCCGCCGCTGCACGGGAAGAATGAGAGAGGCGCCCGAGAGAGGGAAGAAGAAGGCCGCTGGTGGGGATGGATCCGTGGGAAGGTGTTTTAGCCAATAGGAAGCCTTCGTTTCAAAGAACTGATTGCTGACGTGGCGAGTTGTGTTTTTTTTATGATCTTATACTATATTTTTGGATAGGCAAATGAGCTCAAATAAAAAAGTGTTCAACTACAAAGTTTCAGATCTCAACGAGCTCTACAACTTTGGTATATAACTTAATTACATCCGAAGGCATTTAAATTTTTTAAAATTTTCAAATTTGAAACCAGATTACTTATAGTGTACTTTTGAAGTACTAAACAATCTCAAATAAAAAAGTTTTCAATTACAAAGATTTATATTTTTTTGAGTTTTATAACGTTGATATATAACTTATTTACGTCCGAGGTCAATTGAATATTTTAAAATTTATGATTTCAAATTAGATAACTTATAATAATATTTTAAAATATTAAACATTCTCAAATACAAAAGTTGACAACTACAAAGTTTTAGATTTCATCGAGCTATACGACATTTTGGTATAAACCTTTTTTTTACATATGAGATCATATGAAAAAGTTTGTATTCAAATAATACATTCACTAAGTCTCTCATATATAATCACACATATACTTCTTATGAGATGTTTCAATTTTGTAAACATCATCATGATAAAGTGTGCGTAATCTTCTCAACTTTTTATCACAGCATCCACGTGTGATACCATCATATCAAGACAAATCTCTTGATTTTCAGACTTCATTTACTTTTTTTAGAATTTTTAAATAATTCGGACACATGTTCGTGGTTGTGTTTCATGGACAATATGTTCGAAATTTCTTTTCATTTGATGGGTATGGTCTCAAACTGGGTTAAATAGCATGAATTTCATTTTTCCACACAATTTTACTCTAGACTTTGAATCACTTTCGGTTCAAATTTGACTTAATTCAAAAAATTGCTTGAAATGAAATTATTTAGTTAAATATAGCAAATAAATACAAAAATGTACCAAATGTAAATATGAAGTAACACAAGTTATATTTAGAGAGTAGAAAAAATTTTGAGGTAGAAGGAGAAAAAAATTATTCTTTTGCCATGTGCAAAACAAAAAAACACACGTCAAATCCATACTTTGCCGTGTGCTTTTTTTTGGCACACGACAAATATTGACTTTGCCGTGTGCCAAAGAAAAGGCACACAGCAAAGCATGAATTTGCCGTGTGTTTTTTTTAAGCCGGGTGTTTTTGTCGTGGCATACGGCAAAATTGCTCTTTGCCGTGTGCCCGATAGAGAGCACACAACAAACAATGAAACACATGGCAAACATCGAGTTTCCGGTAGTGCTGATTATATTTGATGGTAAGGAGCAGAATGGACAATCTCTGGAGATCCTCTGGCTGGCCACTCAATGGTATCCCGAGACCTCCCAATCCCTTGCATCTGCTCACTATTCACTGGCTAAACAGACTGATTCAGTTCAGCAGGCGCAGCTCCAGGGATGATCCCCTTTTGCAGAACGTGATGTATAGGAGTCTACAGCCTATACATACACAGATCATGTTATATATATGATGCGGACTGTGTACAATGCGCAAGCCTAACCGTCAGTGGCGGAGCTAGAAATGAGCCGTAGGGGGGGGGGGGCATTTTGCTTAACTTATAAACATATATGCTAGCAAGCTGTTGTAAAGAAATTCGTCTTTCATCGTATCGTGCAGTCCTATTTTGATGATCTTCAAGGTAGAAAAAGCTCACTGAATGCTCCTTGTTGAAACTAATAGAGTGAGAAGCAACCGAAGCAATCTATCATTCAAGTGTTCCAAAATCTTGTACTGCGAAGACATCAAAACCGCTTCTTCTCTTTATATTCTTACTGGAAATGAAGCAAAGAAGACAATATGCTCGGTGGTTGCTCTCTGAATACTCTAACATCACTGAACCAATTAAACTTGAAATGATGCTATGTGATTTCATTTGGAGGCAGGGGGGGCACAGCCCATGTTTGCCGACATTTAGCTCCGCCGGTGCTAACCGTGCCTGTGGCGTGCAAGCATTATATCATATCCTCATGTCATTCGAGTGCACAATGTTGAATGTGGCAATCAATAGCATTACACAGGTAGTGTAACAGTAAATTGGGGCACTTAAATGGGTAACCCCGCAGGTTAAATGGGTAACCCCACCTGCCTGCTTTAATGTCAAAAGTGGATGGTTTCAGCCTAATTGTAGTACTTTGGGTTCATTCATGACGGATAAATTAATGCTAGTTACAAACCCAGTACTGTAAAGAACATACTCTTCTGAAGAAACTAAACATCACATCAAGTCCTTCCGAGGATGCCTCTGCTATAGGAAGGCTTCACTGTTGATTTGAGTTAACAAATATGGTTAGGAATTTGAAGGCCTTGAACCCTTTTTTTAAGAGTGGGCCCTTGAACTGTTCTCTACAAACATAAATAACGATAAAACATAGGTAATGACTTGTTCCTGGTTAACATTACGCGCGTTGCACGTAGGCATGCAGGCCCCACCAGCCAGTGGATCATGGCCTGGAACATTATCTTCTCATGCATGCGTAACCCTGTCCACGGCAGGTGCCTAAAAGCTCCAGAAATGTCTGCCATTGTTAACATTACCGAATGGCACCATACAGTACGGTGACGTGTGCAAGTAGCTTGGCCATGAAAGTAGGTTCATACCTGGCATGAAAGATTATGATGATATATATATTTTTAGATTAGCAACACATCGGTAGATTTCCGATCATCCTTGGAAGAAATTTGGTTGGCCGAACAAAAAAAACTTGATATATATATATATATATATATATACCATGCAGAACTCCTGAGGGTTTGTGTAAAAAAAATACTTAAAACATCAAGAAGAGATGGGGCACATTGCAATAGGGTGAAAATGTTTTTTCTTTGTTTCCTTGTGTCTTAATGACTCCATCGCTTCTACCCAATTCAAGTAGCCACCATCAGCCTAAAATCACGATAAGAAAGCAACATCTCAGGTCATCGTATATAATTTAATTTGTCTTTCATTTTTGGCACATTTAGTGGTGGCTCATCATGATAAAAATGAAAATAGCTCCAATTCTTTACTACAGCCAATTCTGTTTTACAGATTGAAATAAATTGAAAGGGCCACAAGAAAAGTTTCAGTTGAAGCAATTTGTAGTTCAATGACCTCATAGTATCATAAACAAAATTTCATGTTTTATTTCACTACCGGAAACGAAAATTTTCCTGTGTACCCTGAAGTTTTCTTGAGTGTCTCCTGAAACACGCACTGGGAAATTGCCCCTTCCATCCTGGTCCCGAAATTTTCGTCCATTTTTTTAATAATCCAGGTACTCTGTTCACATTACAAACCCAAATAGAAGCCACAGAACAAGAATGACCATACTAGCAACAATTTATAGTCAAATAATAAACTCGTGCATGTAGCTGCTGGCATTTCTTTCACATGGATTTGTACTGTACGCTTGTTGAGTTTCGCTGCACAGTTTATTATTGAGTGAGCCAAGGACGATTGGAATGTCATGGCTGTGAACCATAACTCATAATATCTTACAAGGAAGAGGACGAAATATACACGCTCACACCTAAAGTGCAGTGAACATCTTTAGACTTCGCTGCACACCTAAAGTGCCTCCATGCTTGACAACCATAGTTAACCAATTGGTGTTTTTAGGATCATACATCACCAGATCTCTCTTCCTGACGCCGCTCATTCATGAACAACGTAACTGTGATATTGTGTTACACATTATCAACCTACGGGGAAGTATCAGAGAAGAACAAATATGTCTGACATGAATGTATCGGCAAGGAATATGATACAACAAGTAGATGTAAGGAGCAACTATGGGGCTTAGAGTACATACAGCGTAAATATATAGGAGTAGGCTGTTGACACCCAAAATTGGCACGATTCAGGTTTTCTGGACAATCTGGACAGACCAGTCAGACCTCTCTTCTAAACCGGTCAGACCGGTCTAGATAAGTTTGTCAAATTGCCAAATGAACTACGCCATTGTGTAGATCTCGTCGAGATGATCGAAATGCACATATAGAACGTCCAATTTGGAGTCCGGATGAGGGAGTTATGCCTCCCGGAAGACCTGCACCCCGGTCAGACCGGTCCAGAGCGGTCAGACCGGTCCAGAGACCGGTCAGACCGGTCCGAAACGCCCAATCCGAGTTAGGAGTTGTATTTTCACACGAGATTTGATAGGGTTCCGACTTGTAACGGGTACAGACCTCCCCACCCTATATATATGAAGGCCCACGGCCGATTGAGGGTAATCCCAATCGATTCACACATTTATCCTTTACTTTTTCCTCCAAACCCTAACTTTTCCAATCTCATCTGCTGTTCTTCGCTCGTCTCCACGGTGTTCGATGGTGTTCTGAGTGGCCTGCTGACCTCAGAGCAACCCTAGATCCACAAGCTCCGACGGGGTCCCTCCCGAGCTCGAGCTTTTAGGTCTTCACGGCGTTCTCTGTAGAACCGGTCTGACCGGTCGCCATAACCGGTCTGACCGGTCTGTGCGCAGGGAGCCTGTTGGTGAAGATCGTGTCGACGATCAATGCGCGTTCTAGCGCATTCGAGTGTGTTGGCGCAAATTAGTGTCAACACACTTTTTGGCGACTCCGCTGGGGACAGATTAATCTGGTTTTTAAACCGATCTAATCTAGTTCTCAAAGAAGATGGGCGTCATTATCGATCTCAACGAAGGCAACATCTCCACATCTATCGAGGAACTCAGCGAGGAGGAGCGCCAAGAGTACTTGGTGGTCAGGGAGCACTTCAAAGCATAATTCTTGAAGGGATTTAAGAAAAATCAGCAAAGCCAGGTCTCGAGGGTTCAAGACTTCATGATGCCCTCCTTCACGCTCAAGAATAAGCAAGTCAAGGTAATAAGCAATGTAAGTACTTCGTCTTCCGACTTGTTTAGCCAATTATCATCTATTATGGATCAGAAGATTGCTGATATATATAAGCCCATGAATGATTTAAAAGATCAATTAGACATCATCAAAAAAGGCAAATCTGTAGACGGTAATTGTGCTTTCCAAATAATTAGTTCATCGGCTACGCCAGCATCTGTCCAAAGAAGCATCGTATGCCATGCCAATGAACTACTATAAAGGGCAAACACTACCACCACGAGCATCATAGCCAAACATGGCTGGACCGGTCAGACCGGTCCAACAGACCGGTCAGACCGGTGCATCAGCGGTCAGCTGTAAGGATCACCGGAGTGTCCGACCCTAGAGGGGGAGGGGGTGAATAGGGTCGCTAATTCGCTTTCTAACCTAGGGCTCAAACTACTTGCATAAGATAAACCTAACACGTACTACACATGCTAGTTATGATTAAGGTTTATTTATACTACTCTCTACTTACCCCAAAAGACTTGCAACCTATAGCCAATCCTAATCAAACTAACTAGGAAAGTGAAGGCACGCAAGATAGAGTAAATGCAGAAACATAATATAGTAAGTAAAGAGGTAAGGGCAAGAGGGATGCAAACTCCCGAGTAGACACGGTCATGTAACGTGGTTCGGCTCAAACGCCTACGTCCACGGGACACCGAGGCTCTTCCGATCACCGTCTTGCACTAGGCCATAAAGGCGCACCGGTAAGCAAAGGTAAGTGCCCACAAGACACCGAGTCTCATGCACCGCCACCGTCTCTCTCGGTCACTCGGCCGAAATCCACTACGGAGCTTCTCCACCAAGGAGGGGGTCTCCTCTTCCACCGTACAAAGTGTCGGCACCACTCCACACCAAGTCGGAGGGTCGTCGACGGGAATGCTTTGCTTGCCTCGGCAAGACTTTTCTTAGACTAGCTCTCTCAAGAACTAAGCCTATACAAGTGCACAAAGAACTTTCTCAAAGCTTCTCACAAGCTAGATATAGCACTAAGCACTTCTAGGATGGTTGGTGATGGATCTTTGCTTGGGCAGCACTTTCTTCAGCTCTTGAGGCTTCCAACCATATGTGACAACCGGCCATGGGGGTATATATAGGCAGCACAAGCAAATATAGCCGTTGGAGAAAAGCTGCCTGAAAAGTACCTAATGCCGGTTAATCCGACGCTCCCCCAATAGCCATCGTCGGTTTAACCGGTGAATGTAATCTGCCCGACTGAAATACTAGCCGTTACTTGTACGGGCAATTAACCGATGTAGCGTCGGTTCAACCGGTGAACGTAGTTGTCCTATGATCAACTGAAAAACCAACTCTCTGGACAACTATATCGATGTAATTGACCGGTGCATCATCGGTTCAACCAATGTATGCATTTTCCTTGGTCTTCTTCTGCCATTGCACCGACGTATTAAATATCTTCATCGTCGGTTCATCCGGTGCACTCTGCTAACTGAGTCTTCTCTGAGCCCATTGCACCGGTGAGTGTAATTTGCCTCACGCCGGTTTAACCGGTGAGTGCAAATTACCTCTGTCTTGGTCCTTTCGACCTGATTTCTTCGTGGTTTTGTATCTTTTCATCTCTTGGACCTATAAGCCTGATAATGATCATCTTAACACATATATTAGTCCAAGTGTTGTGTGTGTCATCAATCGCCAAAACATTATATTGAAATATGGCATGAGAGGCCATTTTCGCTACAATCTCCCCCTTTTTGGTGATTGATGACAACACAACCAAAGCAAGCAAGATGAATTGCAAGAATAAGAAATTGGTACCAAATTGAAAAGTTAGAAACTACTTAGCTTGCTCGGATGACATTTCAATGCTCATTTTAAAAGCCACCGGCATTTGATTAGTCCATAGGACGAAATGCTTCCGGCTTGATAGCAATTGTGAAACAATAGCTTGTGGACAATGTAAGACAATTGTGTGGTTTGAACTATATGAGCAATGAAAAGTTTTGTACCTTAGTCCATGGGATCATCAAATTGTACTTCTCCCCCATATTGACTAAGTACCTCCCCCTATCACCATGCATCCTTTTGCATTGCATTTTCCATTTCTCCCCCTTGCTAACGGCATCATTTACTACAAACTATTTGCTTGCTTTTAGGGTACATTTCTCCCCCTTTGTCATCAAACACCTAAAAGCTTCATAACCACTAATAGCAAAGAGCATTAGTAGCAAAAGGAATTTACTAGTGATAGAGTGTTATACCCACTAAATTTGGCATATCTCCCTTTGTTTGAACAAGCTCCCCCTTTTTCAAAGCTTGTGGCACTTCTCATCTTAACACCAATTGTGATGCCAATTGTGACTTGTAGGGGTAGTGTTCAAAAGAAATTTGAACTCATGGAGATAGCTCTAGGTGACTACAACAAATAGCACTTGTAAAGCATATTAGTCACACAAACGTAAGTTATAGAGTTAGCTCCCCCTAAATGTGTGCATTAGTGTTTGAATCACTTTAAACAAATGTATGCACTTGTAATTCACATAATGGGGATTTAACTTCATAACTTGCTAATCAAGGCATCATAAGCAAGCAATTGATATCAAAAGCATTTTTACCACGAATATGAGAGATATCAAATTTTAAGATATGCTATGAAAGACATATGCCATGTGAGGGAATCAATTAAGCTCATGTAGGTTAAAACAAGATATGAATTAAGGAATGGATAACCTACCATGTGAAATTTCTAGAAAGGCATATCAAATGAAAGATACTAATAGTAAAGATAAGATCATGCAATCCTAGAGAGGCATTGAGCTACAATGATGCATGAAGGATATCAAATGAATTGAGTTCATCCTTTTATCTTGCTCATTACCTCATATGTAGGGGAGGGGAATT
Organism: Panicum virgatum; assembly: GCF_016808335.1. Taxonomy (NCBI): domain Eukaryota; kingdom Viridiplantae; phylum Streptophyta; class Magnoliopsida; order Poales; family Poaceae; genus Panicum; species Panicum virgatum. Next base: position 9,193,160 of record NC_053146.1, read on the forward strand.
TGGGTCACTAATCTTTAATCCATAACTTGACTTTAATTCAACTTTGCATGATGCATCCCTACTCAAGCATCCCAAACCTTGCCAAGCCTCCAAATTCCCCGTAGTGTTTGTTTGGCTACTAAGTTTTAGGGATCCAAACCTTTTGAGAGTCATCCATGGTATGAATAATATCCTTAGGCACCCAAATAGGCCGGTTCCATCCATATGTTCTCCACTCCATGACATGAGCTACCACCTTGCCATTCTTCTTCTTTTCAAGTATGTAGTGGTTGCTCTTTTGCTTGTTCTTGTGGGTGGGCTTGGTTTACATGTATGACGCCTTCAAGTTTGTAGATGTGTTTTTCTTGATCTCCTTAGCCTTCTTGTGTCTCTTCTTGCTCTTGTTCAAGTTCTTGGGCTTGCCGTTTTCTTTGCCCTCTTTCTCCTTGCATTGGTAGGACTTGTGGCCTTCTTTGCAACACTTGAAGCAAGTCACGGTTTCTCCCTTCTCAAGCTTCTTCACGCCTGTGAGGGGGTTATCTTGAGAAGGTTGTTCTTGCTCTTGAGTGCACTTTCCTTTGAGCCGCCTCAAGTCCGCCATTAGCCTTTCTACCTCTTGTTTGAGCTTATCATTTTAATTAGCAATGAGATCATCACATGTTTCTACAATCACATTCTCATTGCAAGGGGTTAGATCACAAGAGATAGATGCATCTACCTTGACAATGGGAATAGCACAAGGAATATTGCAAGGGAAAAATTCATCCGATGATGATCTACTTTTAGATTCAAGGCTCTCATATTTCTTTTTAAGCTCTTCATGCTCATTGTCTAACAAATTGAATTTGTTTAGCAAGTTCTCATATCTTGAGACAAATGAGGCATGAAGCTTTTCTTTAGCTTTGAGAGCTTTGATTTCTTTATTTTGTTTAGTGAGATGTTCTTGTTGATTATGGAGAAGTGTCATCATCTCACTAATTTCATTAGTTTCAACATCGAATTCATCATTGGAGGAGGAGTCATCACTTAAATCGTTATTACCTTGTACCATGAGACACATGGGAGGTGGTGATGATCTCCGAGGGCGATGGGTAGTGGAGCTCTTGGAATTTTTCTTGTGACTTGAGCTTTCACCACTTTTCTTGGGCTTGTAGATGGCAGAGAGAGCTTGAGATCTTGATTTGTTCTTTTTCTTCGCCATCTTCTCCATCCCAACCGCACTCCCTCTAATGAGAGTTTTGTACCCAAGCTCATAGAGCTCATGTACATGCTTGGCAATCTTGCGGTGATAGTATAGCACGACCCTTGGATATTCTTCATCGCTTGAACTTGATTCATCATCACTCTCATCCTCTTCTTCTTCTTCTTCACTTGAGCTTGATGAGTCTTGTCGCCTTGGTTGATATTTGCATGAATGCTTGGCGGCAAGACTTTTGTGGCTTGAAGAAGAGGTGGACTCTTGTTCCTTCTTTGTCATTCCCATACTTTTCTCATGAGCAATGATTTGATTGATGACTTGGTTGGGTGTAAGTTTGACCAAGTCTTGCTTTTGCAAGTGTGTTGATGAAGTCGTAGTCGAGCTTGCGAAGGCTCCGGAGAATCTTGCAGTTGATTTCTTCATCTTTAAGTTGATTGAGACCTAATGCATTGATTTCATTGACAAGAGTATTTAATCGTGAATACATGTCATGAGCATTTTCATTGGGAAGTTGCTTAAAGATACTAAGCTCCTCGCCGAGAATATGATATTTTTGATTGGCAACATCCTTTGTGCCCTCATGATTCTCGACAATTTGCTTCCATAACTTATGAGCATTTTCATTAGCAAAAACACGATTAAAAACACTATCACATAACGAGGACAATAGAATTGATTTAGCAATGGCATCATATTGTCTCTCGGTCTAAGTCTCATTTTTCTTGCCTAATTTGGTGACACACCAAACATCAAGCCCACGGGCTTGGAGATGTGCTTGCATAAGCACTTTCCATCGAGGAAAACCCGTGCCATCGAAAAAAGGAGCCCTATCGGTACTCATCCCTTCTCCGGACATGACACTCACTCGACGGTGAAGTCGATGGGTCTCCTACGAGCTTTCTCACAAATTTACCAATGGAATTGGCTAATCCTCATAAGAGGTGTGAGACCAGGCTCTGATACCAATTGTAAGGATCATCGGGGTGTCCGACCCTAGAGGGGGAGGGGGTGAATAGGGTCGCTAATTCGCTTTCTAACCTAGGGCTCAAACTACTTGCATAGGATAAACCTAACACGTCCTACACATGCTAATTATGACTAAGCTTTATCTATACTACTCTCTACTTACCCCAAAAGACTTGCAACCTATAGCCAATCCTAATCAAACTAACTAGGAAAGTGAAGGCACGCAAGATAGAGTAAATGCGGAAACGTAATATGGTAAGTAAAGAGGTAAGGGCAAGAGGGATGCAAACTCTCGAGTAGACACGGTCATGTAACATGGTTCGGCTCAAACGCCTACGTCCACGGGACACCGAGGCTCTTCTGATCACCATCTTGCACTAGGCCACCAAGGCGCACCGGCAAGCAAAGGCAAGTGCCCACAAGACACCGAGTCTCGTGCACCGCCACCGTCTCTCTCGGTCACTCGGCCGAAATCCACTACGGAGCTTCTCCACCAAGGATGGGGTCTCCTCTTCCCCCGTACAAAGTGTCGGCACCGCTCCACACTAAGTCGGAGGGTCGTCAACGGGAATGCTTTCCTTGCTTCGGCAAGACTTCTCTTAAGCTAGTTCTCTCATGAACTAAGCCTATACAAGTGCACAAAACACTCTCTCAAAGCTTCTCACAAGTTAGATATAGCACTAAGCACTTCTAGGATGGTTGGTGAGAATCTTTGCTTGGGCAGCACTTTCTTCAGCTCTTGAGGCTTCCAACCATATGTGACAACCGGCCATGGGGGTATATATAGGCAGCACAAGCAAATATAACCGTTGGAGAAAAGCTGCCTAAAAAGTACCTAATGCCGGTCAATCCGACGCTCCCCCAATAGCCATCGTCGATTTAACCGGTGAATGTAATCTGCCCGACTGAAATACTAGCCGTTACTTGTACGGGCAATTAACCGATGTAGTGTCGGTTCAACCGGTGAACGTAGTTGTCCTTTGATCAAATGAAAAACCAACTCTCTAGACAACTACACCGATGTAATTGACCGGTGCATCATCGGTTCAACCGATGTATGCATTTTCCTTGGTCTTCTTCTGCCATTGCACCGACGTATTCAATATCTTCATCGTCGGTTCATCCGGTGCACTCTGCTAACTGAGTCTTCTCGGAGCCCATTGCACCGGTGAATGTAATTTGCCTCACGCCGGTTTAACCGGTGAGTGCAAATTACCTCTGTCTTGGTCCTTTCGACCTGATTTCTTTGGGGTTTTGTATCTTTTCATCCCTTGGACCTATAAGCCTGATAATGATCATCTTAACACATATATTAGTCCAAGTGTTGTGTGTGTCATCAATCGCCAAAACATTATATTGAAATATGGCATGAGAGGTCATTTTCGCTACATCAGCCCAGTAACATCTACACCGAACATGTCTACTCTTTGCTTGGCAATCCTTAGCCGAACCAATGAGATGACAAATTGTGTGCAGCCTTCTCCTTCACAAGAATCTGGTTCTCCACATGAACCGATTTTTATTAATGTACATGAAAATTCTGCAGGGCATGCACCGATAAGTTCGGTTCAGATGATGGTACAAGATAATTCTGTAGAACATCGTCTTACTTCTTTAGCACAAGCATCCACGAGTGGTAGATGCAAAGCCGATCCCGCTAGGTTAAAAGAGGATCCGGCTAGTGTGATGAAAACTAAATTCGGTGTGGATATAGGTAATTCTACATTATACCAAAAGCCATATCCTTCTGAATTTGATTTAGTTTCTTTTCCTGCTGGTTGGTGTGTTCCTGATTTTGTGAAATTTAGTGGTGATGATAATAAAGTACCTTGGGAGCACATTGACCAATATATCTTACAACTGGGAAAAGCTGGTTTTCATGAGGCTTTGCGCATTCGCTTATTTTCATTATCTTTGATTGGAACCGCCTTTTCTTGGTTTTCTTCATTGGCCCCAAATTCTATTCAATCTTGGAATCAGTTGGAACGTAAGTTTCATGATCGTTTTTATAATGGGCACAATAAAGCTAAACTGTTGGATTTGGCATCGGTTAGGCAAGGCCAAGATCAGCCTGCTTCGAATTACTTCCGAAGGTTTAAAGATATCAAAAGCCAATGTTTAAATTTAACAGTTTCTAAAAAGGAATTGGCTGATTTGGCTTTTGATGGTTTGTGTTCTTATTTGAAAAAAGAACTCGAAGGCTTTGAGTACCACACTGTTAATTATTTGCACATGAAAGTCTTGGGTTTAGAATTTAGACTCCAAAACGCAAAAGATGCCCATAATACTCATCAGTCCATACATGTTGATTGTAAATCTGATTCGGACGATGAGAAAAAGGAATTTGCTCAATTCATATGGCCATCAGAAGCTAAGCCATGTTCTTGTTCATCGCTTAAGCCGATTCCGAAGAATCGGCAAGAACAAGTTCGTTTCATATTTGATGTTTCTTAGTGTGATCGCATATTTGATGAATTGCTTAGAAGCGAAAACATCAAGTTGTCACATGTCATACCGCCACTTGAGGAGCTAAAGCAGCATGCATATTGCAAGTGGCATAATACTTTTTCTCATGCAACTAATGATTGCAATATCTTTCGTCGAAAAATCCATTTAGCCATTAATGAAGGACGATTGGCAATGCATGAGGTAAAAGATGACAAGGCATCATTCCCTGTCCATACGATTGATTTGGATAAAGCCAAGGTACTCATTCGGCCGGAACAAGCCGAAGGAGCAAAAGGAAAAAATGTTATCATTGGTGAGCCAAGGTCGAAAAATGTCAATAACAAGGTTCGGGCTAGGGAAGTAACGATGGAGAAGACTCCTGATTGAGAGGAGTCACTGAAGATCACTGTCAAAGCTTCAAGGCCCGGAGGGCAAGAGAGTTCCTCACAAGACACGAGTCGGCCAGCTGCCCAGGCACGACCGGTCAAACCGGTCGCCTCAACCGGTCAGACCAGTTAGGCAAAAAGCCGACCCAGAACTTTCAAGTCTAAGCACCCGGAAGAAGGTACTAGGAAGGTTAATGAGTCAAAGGTGCATGGGAGTTCTACAAAGCAGCTCACCTTCGCTCAGCTACTGCACAAGTACACAAAGACCGTTCCAAAAGATCGGCCACTAAAAAAAGAACCAAGTTCACCTCCGTGTCAAGGAAAGCGTTCTTCTCCTAGGGGAGAATCCAGCAAGCATAGGGGTGACAGCACTACAGCATTCCCTCCTCAGAATATGTGTACTACCACGCCATGGGCGTCACCGGCATCGGGTTTTTCTTGTCCTACATGGGGGCATGAAGGAATTTAGATGTATTGTTATCCGATGCTATACCCACCATCTCACCACATAGAGGAGGATCACAGAAGGCCTGTGTTCGGCAAGGTTGCACGACCAGTGCATGATCGATTGAGATCCAACCAATTAGGTCAGAGGCGGCACCCTGCACCGGTCAGACCGGTCGCCACTGACCGGTCAGACCGGTCTCATCAGAGACCGGACAAAACTCATTCTCCAAGACAGGTTTACCGTGTCAAGGAGAAGAAAAAAGAGGTACAACCCACTATTGATCCAGAGAAAGCTAAAGCCGATGATGTTGTGCAAATCAGCCATATCAAAGTGGTTGTCAATGATGCGGGTACAAGACCGATGGTTTTTGGTAAATCGGTCAGTCCTTCTATCCAAAGGCCGATCATGGCTAATGATCATGAGGCTAGCAGCAGTAACTCGACATCAAATTACTTTCAACCAAGATGGTGTCCTTCGGGGTTGACTCATACTCAAAGAAGGAAGCTGCAGCGTCTACGTGCTCAGGAGAAGAAGGAAAAAGAGTTCAAGAGGCTGAGGGACAAACAATCCGACCACTACAGACCAATGGTCCCTCAAGGCAAGGTATGGAGGGTCAAACCAGATGACCAGACAGCACAACTGGTCGAACTGCCTCAGGAGACCGGTCTGACCGGTACAAGCAACTGGTCTGACCGCCCAGAGCAACCGGTCAGACCGGTTGAGGTTGCAGCAGAACAGAAAGCCGAATCGGCAATGCCTATTTCGGTTCCTTGCGATGGAGAAACACCGCTAACATTCTCGGTACAAGGTAATGAGGAGCTAGCGGATCATGAGGCTACACCAAAAGAGCAGCAATATGGAGCTCGATGACATTTAAGTGCTCGGGGGGTAAAATATTGGCAAATGATAATTTACCTCATGAAGTTTCTATGCAACAGATTAGTTTGCAAGGGGCTCTCAAGACTTTGATCATGTATTTGAGGTCTTGAGCTGGTTGAAAATTGCAACATCAGCGGATAAAAGCCGAATTAGAAGTTTTTCAATTCGAGCTAGAAAATTGGCAAACTATTTGTAATAAGGCATATTGATGCTCTTACTTCTATTCTTCGGTTAAAGAATGAAACCGAATTTACTTGGTGGGGGGGGGGGGCAGAATAGCAAGAGGTCATTGAAAAGATCAAGGTTTATTTGTCTTCACCACCTGTGCTCAAGGCGCCTAGGAGAGGGATTCCTTTCAGGCTTTATGTGGCTGCTGAAGACAAGATCATTGTGGCTGTTTTGACTCAAGAAACCGAAGACAAGGAGTATGTCATCACTTATATAAGCCGACGACTTATTGATGCGGAGACAATGTATACTCTTACTGATAAGTTATGTTTGTCTCTCTATTATGCTTGTACCAAATTGAAGTATTATCTACTATTTAGTACTTGCATAGTAGTATGTCAAACTGATGTGCTCAAGCGCATGTTACAAAAGCTGATTTTAAGTGATAGAATCGGCGAGTGGGCTTATGATTTAGTTGAATATGATTTGGCTTGTGAATCCTTGGAATCTATGAGAGGCTGAATCATAGCGGATTAATGATAAGCATGCTTTGGGAATCGGCTATGTTACTTGCACACCACGGAATTATATTTTGATAGATCGGTTTGTGATGATGGTCAAAGAATTGGTGCTGTCTTGATTTCTCCAAGTGGTGGTATTCTGACTTCTCAAACCGATCAAAGGAGGATTGCATAAATAATCAAGTTGAGTATGAAGCCCTCTTATTTGGCTTGGAATTTTTGCAATCTACGGGCGTGAAACATGTTGAAGCCTTTGGTGATTCACTTCTGATGGTGCAGCAAGTACTCGAGGTATGCTAATGATATAATGGATATTTAAATGCATATCTTGACAAGTACCTTGATATTATTTCTTCCTTCAATGAATTTGTTATAAGATATATACCAATGGAAGAGAATGGACAAGCTATTTCTATGGCTAAGCAAGCATCTGGCTAATAAATTATGAAGAAATATTTTCATATTCGAAAGTCGATGCAAGCAAAAGCCAAGTTGCAGGATCTAGACGAACCGGTCCGACCGGTCGATGCAACCGGTCTGACCGCCTAGACCGGTCTGACCGGTCATGAGACCGATCTGACCGTCCAGACTGCTGGAGATACCAATTCGGCTATGAAAGGTGATTCATCACTAAAGCCGAAGATCAGGACTGGAGGGTTCCTGTAATCTCCTATCTAAAGATCTTGGTCGCGGTGCAGAAAAGGATATTTGGCGGATAACACTTAAAAATGTTTTAGTCAACGATAAGCTCTATCGTTGAATAGCCGAATATTTATTTCTTAAATGTTTGAGCTCAGATCAGGCCAAAGTTGCCATGAGGAATGTTCATGAAGATATTTGTGGTATACATCAATCGGCTCCAAAGATGAAGTAGTTGTTTAAAAGAGCCGATTTGTATGAGTTTGCAATGATGTCTGATTCTTTCAAGTAGTATAAGGGGTGTGAAGAATGTCAGCGGTTTGCACACTGTGTTGATACATCCTATTATCAACTCATAGTCGTTCCGAGGTTGAGGATTTGGATTTCATTGATTAAATTAATCCTCCATCTTCAAAGAGGCATTGCTTCGTGTTAATTGCTACAGATTATTCTACTAAATAGACAGAAGTGGTTCTTTGAAGAACATGATTCACAGTCGAGATAATTTATACTCAGGCTTATCCTACTTGCACCAGATGACATGGTCATACACACTATCGTCATTGAAAGCAAGAGGTGATTGGTGCGTAGGTGCTTCTCATTGTTCAAGTGCATTTTTGGCCTTTGAGAAATGTTTCTTGGCACGCAAGCTTTACTAAGAAACGGGGGGGGGGGGGGATATGTTGACACCCAAAATTGGCACGATTCAGGTTTTCTGGACAATCTGGACAGACCGGTCAGACCTCTCTTCTAAACCGGTCAGACCTCTCTTCTAAACCGGTCAGACAGGTCTATATAAGTTTGTCAAATTGCCAAATGGACTATACCATTGCGTAGATCTCGTCGAGACGATCGAAATGCATATATAGAACGTCCAATTTGGAGTTCGAATGAGGGAGTTATGCCTCCCGGAAGACCTGCACCCCGGTCTGACCGGTCAGACCGGTCCAGAGACCGGTCAGACCGGTCCGAAACGCCCAATCCGAGTTAGGAGTTGTATTCACACATTTATCCTTTACTTTTTCCTTCAAACCCTAACTTTTCCAATCTCATCTGCTGTTCTTCGCTCGTCTCCACGGCATTCGATGGCGTTCTGAGTGGCCTGCCGACCTCAGAGCAACCCTTGATCCACGAGCTCCGACGGGGTCCCTCCCGAGCTCGAGGTTTTAGGTCTTCGCGGCGTTCTCTGTAGAACCAGTCTGTGCGCAGGGAGGCCGTTGGTGAAAATCGTATCGACGATCAACACGCGTTCTAGCGCATTCGAGTGTGTTGGCGCAAATTAGTGTCAACATAGGCCACAAGTAGGAGATCTATCCATGAGAAGAAAAGAGGACGAGGCATATTGATGGATGCTTATCAGATGGAAGCCAAGCCTAAGTTCAAGTACTTTGACTACACGCTGCAAAAACATCACTTTCACTACTTCAGGCCTTCAGGGAATAGCTGTAAACATGTCTTGTGACACAAATGGGATACCCTAGTCATCATTCATCAATCATTGTCATGTGAATCAAAATCACTGAGTTATTAGTTACATATAATTTATGGAGATATAGATGGTGCAATGGCGGACCCATGATTTTTCTGGAGCCTGGACGAACATAGAATTTTAAAGAAAAAAGATATACCATGATAATTGTCTCACCATGACACTAAAATTGATTGAGCATTTGCAGACAAGCAACGGTGCTTGCCTAGTGCTTTGTTAGGTCATGCTCGTGGTTTAGTGCTTTGCTGCTATGACTACGTGATTGATGTCAGCAGCAAGGGTTGTGCCAGCTTCAAGCGTGCGCGCGCCCTCGACGCCTCTGTACATGCAGGCAGTAAAAGGTTTTTTTTCTAAAACTGTGGACATTGTGCCGCTTGAACCACCGCTTCCTCTGCAATGTTGTCCTCTGACTTTTAGGCTTGTAGCTGAAGGATGATGCCGTTGACAGATGTCTCTCGCTCTACATATTGACATACAAATTTGTGAGTTTTGTCCGTTCCTGACTGTGCTTGGACTTTGTTGAGGGGACCATGGACCCTGCCAGCTCCCTAGTTCCATCACTAGGTCCGACACTTTTCATTGCTTGAGGAAGCGTCGCAAATTTCTTGTCTCTTATCTTGTGATAAGAACACAACATTCTTGTGATAAGCAACAACATAGGAGTACGAGAGCTCTAGTCATTGTTGTCTTCCAGTTGCAGCTCATTCCGATCTCCCAACTAATGGACTCGTGGGATGGGCTGTGATGCTTATTCTTCGTTCGTATGCTAATTTGATATCTTGTGATATAAACTGCTTGTGCAGTACGTCCTATTTACAGGGAAAACTCAGCCGAACTTTTGTATAATCTTTACAATTGTGTTTTTAATTCATTTTTGGTGGCCTCCGAATTGTGGAAACATCCGGGATGTTACAACTCGTGCATGTGATCTAAACTGATGCAAATCTCTAGGTGTTGATCATGTGTGTCATCGTATAAAAAAGCTACGCATCATAAATTTCACCAACATAACAACCAGCTACTTGTAGAATGGATGGGTCGAGAAATCGAAGTAGAAAGAATGAAATGGCCGAAGTCGTTTTGGCTACTCGGCCTTCCTACGGCTTAAGGTGAAATTAACACCGAACCAAGACAACATCAGTGAATAGTTGGCAAGAATTTGATGTCCATTTATCAAAGCATAAAGGGAAAAGGTGACTACAAACTGGTCTTTATATAGTGAGGGACCGAAACTGGCGACCAGAGGCGGGGTGAATGGGAGCCGATCAAAATTTCTCTCGAAATTGATCTGTCGGCCTATATCCCGAAAATCACCACAAACCCTCGAACCTAGGATGAGAGAGTAGCTAAGGACTAGCTATCTCTAAGCAAAAAGCCCTAGGGAGAGAAACGGAAGCAATACAAGAAAACTCCCCAAACAGCAGCTCTGCTGAGTCAGACCGGTCTGACCGCAAACTCAGACCGGTCAGACCGGTTGGGCTGGAAATTAAAATTCCAGACCGGTCAGACCGGTTACCCAGACCGGTCAGACCGGTCGCTCCCAGACAGCCCGCAACCAAAGCTTCAAATGGCAAATCTCAAGCAAATGAAGTCTAAATCCAACGAAACTTGGAGGATACCTTCACACCTGTCCCGTGAACATATCCCCAAGAGATCTCTCATAAAAGATTAAAGGATCTTGAGAATTCGGGGGAAGATCAAAGTGGATTGGGGTTTTCTCAAGAACACAAAAACTCCAATTCGTGAGAACTCGCGATTCCAGGGGGTTTGGCACTAGGCTAGATGCATAGGAATCGTCACAAAGAGTACAACAAAGCACGAATTCAAAGGGTTGTCTCCTCCAAACACACAACACACCAAAAGATGAGAATTCGAACCCAAAACGCAAGAGAGGAGGGAGAGGACGAGAACTCAGCACACAAAGGTGAATCTCAAACGAATTTCATTCATTAATCTCAGAGGAATTCACCTATACAAAGGATAGAGCCTACCATACCATCATCCACCCTCTAGATTGGAGAGATTAGCTATAATCTAACCTTCCTTTGCATTGGAGACCTTGGCCCTAACCTGGAGCAGGGGGAAGGGGAAGGAAAAACCGAAAAAGACTCAAAAGGCTCAAAAGACTCTACCCCCACGAACAGGTGAGGGGGACTTAAATACCCAGCTGCTGCGGCCAGACCGGTCAGACCGGTCCAAGGGACCGGTCAGACCGGTCGGGTCTGCAGCAGCCCTGTACACGACCTCAATCAACGGTGGAGTTTCTTTCTTCGACTCGAAGTCTTCCCTGTGATGCCTCCACGTTGACGAAGATCCGGTCCGCGGTTTTGGAGGGTCCGCGAAACCTGGATAGATGGCCAGTTTTGAGAAAACCGCCAAAACTCCTTGCGCGGGAAGATTCCCGCCTCCACACCGTGGCCCTAGACGCCGTTCCCGCCTCGGCCTCCTGACGGCCCTAGACGCCGCCCGACGCCCATCACCTCCTCGCTCGCAGCGAGGCCCTAGACGCCGTCGACGCCCGTCACCTCCGCCAGTCCCGAGACCGACGCCCGTACCTCCATGACTTGGCGTCTTCAACCGCCGTCCGCCAGCTTGGTTTTGTGGCACAAACCAAGAAACCCGCCTTCCATCGCCGCTTGTGCCCTCGATCCAGGAGTGGATGCCACAGCTGCCGCCCGGCCTGAGCTCTTCCACGGCAGCTCTCCGTCGACACTTGACGCCCGTGTACCTGCAACCAAAGACCAAGCGCACGATCACACCGCACGGTTGACAATTCACTCATCACAGGCAGGATAGAGTACTCAACATTCCTCAATCCCCTCCTTGATGAGTGCATTGTCAACACACCACCAGAAACCAGAGAAGTGATAAAATAGAAGCAAGAAAGTGAAGAACTCAAGCAAGTGACAAAAAGCTCAGAAAGTAAAGAATAGTCACTTACTCAAGCACAAATCAATTCCCTAAGACAAGGGCAACGGCTCGACGCAATCGATCAAAAGCCAAAACATGACTCCTCAAAGACAGAGGTAACACTCGACGCAGTCATGCTGGAAGTGGAAGGAAAACGAGGAAAACCAGAACCAGGAGCCAGAAACAAAGCAGACACTCCCCAAGCAAAGCTTTTCCCTCTCACAAGTGCAACTATCCCAAAATGATGCACTCTCAAAGACATGTGCACAACAAGTTTTTCAAAAAACAAACAAATCTCCCCCTTGTTCGATCACTTCTCCCAAAAATTCTCCCCCTTGTTGGCACATGCACACATCAAGCCTAAAATATGCCTAAACCTCCCCCTGAAACTGAGACTCCCCCTGAACATATGTTATGCAATGAATGTCGTGCAGAGGGTGTACGTGAAACATACTCAGCTTCTATGGATGAAAGCGCTACGCTAGCCTGCTTGCGAGAGGACCAAGGCACCAAAGATGTACCAAGAAATTGACAAGTGCCGGATGTCGACTTGTGATCCAACCGACACCCATCGAAATCGGCATCAGAAAAGCCCACCAAAACCAGAGAAGAATCCGCAGAGTACCAAAGACCAAATTCAAGGGTGAATTTCAGATACTTGAAGATGCGTTTCACCACCTGCCTGTGGGAGGTGCGCAGAGCAGCCTGGTACCACGCACAGAGGCAGATGCCGAACTGAATGTCCGTCCGTGTCGCCGTCAGGTACAGGAGGGAGCCGATCATGCTCCTGTACTCCTTCTGGTCCACCGCCTTGCCATCCAAGTCCTCATGAAGCGCCGTCGAAGTGCTGATCGGACTCGGCTGAGGTGACAAGTCACTCATGTCGAACTTCCACAGCAAGTCCCTGGTGTACTTGGCTTGATGGACGAACGTGCCCTGAGGAGTTTGCTTGATCTGCAGCCGGAGGAAGAATTGCAGCTCACCCATCATACTCATCTCGAACTCCCTGGACATTTGCTCAGAAAACTTGGAGACAAGAGCGTGAGAAGAGCCACCAAAGATAATATCATCTACGTATATCTGAACTAACAGAAAATCAGTGCCAGACCGCATGAGGAACAAAGTTTTATCCACACATCCCATTTTAAAGCCCTGAACCAGCAAAAAGGTTTTCAGTCTATCATACCAAGCTCTAGGTGCCTGTTTCAAACCATAAAGTGCTTTTTGAAGTTTATAAACACGGTTTGGAAACTTGGGATTTTTGAAATTAGGGGGTTGTTTCACATAAACCTCTTCTTCGATAAAACCATTTAAGAATGCAGATTTAACGTCCATTTGTAAAACATTAAAACCCTTAGAAGCAGCAAATGCAAGAAAAATCCGAATCGCTTCCAAACGAGCAACAGGGGCAAAAGTTTCCTCAAAATCAATCCCTTCTTTTTGGCAAAACCCCTGGGCAACAAGACGAGCCTTGTTTCGAACAACCAACCCATCCTCACCCTGCTTGTTTTTGAAAACCCACTTCGTTCCGATGGGATTACAAGCAGGTGGAGGCTCGACTAAAACCCAAACTTGGTTTTGTTCAAACTTTTCAAGTTCCTCATGCATGGCATTGACCCAATTAGAATCAGAAAGAGCGTGTCCAATATCCTTGGGCTCAAATGAGGCAACAAATGCTGAATGGGCAAAACCAGCGATACTTGTTACCTTGGACCTGGTGACTCGCTCGTTGAGATCACCTAGCATCTGTTGAGGTGGATGACGACGCTGAATGTGTCGAGGTGCTTCCCGCGTCGAAGTCGCCTCCTCCTCAACCAAATATGGTGTCTCCTCAGGTGCAACAGGTGAAGCCTGAGTCACCTGCTCAATCGGCCCCTGAGAAGTAGACGTAGTCGGGTCGGGGCCGTCGTCATCGTCCGATCTTGTGGCAGAGACGGCTGGGTCCATAGCACGCGTGGTAGCCTCAGCGTCGCCCTCCGCAGCTTCTTCCTCCACATCTCCTACAACTTCAAAGACAGAAGAATTGCACAGTGCAGTCTCGTCGAAAGTGACCTCACAAGTCTCTCTGACGATGTTAGTATCAATAATCAACACACGGTAAGCTCTGGAGTGAGAAGCATGACCGAGAAAAATGCCGTCAGACTAGCGAGACTCAAACTTATCAAGATTTCCATCTTTCAGCACAAAGCACCGGCAACCAAAAACTCTGAGATGGTCAACACGGGGCTGGCGTCCAAATCGCAACTCATAAGAAGTCTTGTGCATGAAAGCACGCAAGAAAATGCGGTTGGACACGTAACAAGCGGTATTGACCGCCTCTGCCAAGTACTTTCGAGCAGTCCTATGCTCATCGAGCATCGTCCTCGCCATCTCAACCAGCGTCCGATTCTTCCGTTCTACAACTCCATTCTGCTGTGGAGTGTAGGGAGAAGAATACTGGTGTTCAAGCCCTTGATCACTGTAAAAGGCATCAAAACGAGTGTTTTTGAATTCCATTCCATTATCAATGCGAATCGCTCGCATAGCCTGGGGTAACTCATTTTTCAACCTCAAGATCAAGTCTCGAACAAACTCGAAAGCCTCATCCTTGGTTCTCATGAAAAAGACCCAAGAATAGCGAGAGAAATCGTCCACGATCACAAGAACGTACCATTTCCCACCAACAGACATCACCCGAGAAGGACCTACTGTGTCCATGTGTAGCAACTCTCTAGGGTGAGCGGTAATCACCTGATTAACAGGTGGATGAGAAGCGGCAATCATCTTCCCGTGGCGACACGGATGGCAAACAAGGTCCTTTTCAAACTTCAATTTGGGCAATCCTCGGATCAGGCCAAATGAGCTCAGTCTCGACAACAGATCAAAGCTCAAATGTCCAAGTCTCCTATGCCACTTCCACAGATCAGAAGAAGGACCAGCCAACAAGCAATGAGAAGGGCCAAGAGGAGTTCTAGAAAAGTCAACTAAGAAAACCCAATCGCGAGGTGTAATCCGGCAAACCAAATCTCCTCTGGAATCCAAAACACGTGAACATCCCTCCGTGAAGCGAACCTCAAACCCCTCATCAAGAAGTTGCGAAACAGAAAGCAAATTGAACCCAAAGTTCGAAACCAAAGCAACCTCCCTCAGGGTAAAGCGATCAGAAACTCGAACAGCACCAAGTCCACGTACCTTTCCTCTTCTATTATCCCCGAACACAATGTACTCCTTTGAGCGCATCGGGGTGAGGCTGGAGAACTATTTGTCATTTCCAGTCATGTGGCGCGAACAACCAGAGTCCATGATCCACCTGATCTCCAAGCCTCCAACCTGCACATCAGTAGTGAGACAAAGAGTGAGCAAATGTCTCAACACTGGGGTTAGCAAAGTGAGAAGCAGACCAGTGTCGAGCCATTTGCTCTACAGAAGGGTTAGCAAAACCAGGCAAAGCGTATCCCCTGTCCCGTCTACCGCATGACTGGCGAACACCACCGCGCGAAAGCGTGGTGCCTCAAAATCTCCTCCAAAGCCTTGGTCCCGTGGTCCATAGTCGTACTGAAAACAACCAGAAGCACGACCGGCAAAGCGACCACCCGCTGGAGCACGGTAAGCACCACCGTCTCCCTAACCTCCACCTACACGGCGCGCCCTAGCATCTTGCCTATCACCACACCGAGGAGGACCATGCACCCGAGCAGAGTACATGTCCGAGTTGCGTCTCTCCTGCTCACGCCTCACAGCCCGCTTCCTCCTGAAGCAAAACTCCTCCAGGTGACCCTCTCTGTCACAGTACTCGCAGTGGTACGTCACCTCTCTCTTGGGAGGTGGAGGCCTAGCCTGCGGATGGGGAGGAGCAGCCCTCTTCTTCTAGGCAACCTGAGCTGCGGCAGTAGGGAGCGTGTCGAGGGGATTCCTCAGCTCATTGAGCTTTGGAACCCAAACCTGCTTCTGTGGAGGTGCTTTTGGTGATTCTTTCAGCACACCATCCACGGGGTCAACAAGCAAAGGCTGCGTGCTTGTACTGGCAGTGTTTAGAGCACTAGAATCTCCAGCAGCCTTGCCGATCTTACCATACAATCTGTCAATGTCTGACTTTGTGTAGGTGTAACCGACCCCAAAACCATCATCACGCTTGAACTGCTTAATCATCATGCCCAACTGCGGCTCACTAGCAGAAACCCAACTAAGAATCGCCCTAAGATAGGTATTCTCATTCTCCAAATTGGTTTTCTCTACCGTAAGATTATCCAAATCAGAGATCAAACCAGGGCAAACAGAGCAGTCAATAGGTGGGCTAGACTCCACGACCTTAGTCTTCCCTAAAGACTTAACCAAGGCGTTCTTCTCATCTAGCTCCGACCTAAGCGTGGGACAAACCTTACAGGCACCAAGCAGAACAGGCCTAGACCTAAGCTCCTCTAGTTCACACACAACAGTAGCAAACTTTGACTGTAAAGAAGCTAGACCAGCCTTAAAGATAGGACACTCATCACATTCAAGCACATCACTAATAATGGGAGCGTCCTTAACTAGTTCAAGTTCATGCTTGGCCTTAGCGAGCTCATGAGACACGTCAGAAAGCGAAGTCTTAGCAATATCTAAGTTCGCAATGTTCTCATCATGCTTGGCACGGAGAGCAACAAGATCGTTCATGTGAGATATGCAGCTAGCACACTCATCCTCACCAGATTTCTCCCTATCACAAGCCAGCTCAGCCCTAAGCTTTCTACGCTCTCTAGCTGCTTCCTTAAGCAGCCTCTTTTGGTTGTCGAGAGCGGCGTACAACTCTCTAACCTCCGTATCAAGCAGGTCGATTGTGGATTTTACCTCTGAATCGCTCTCGGATCCAGGAGAAGAGTCGACGTGCATCGGTGTAGCATGTCCACCCGAAGATGCATGAGCACCATCAGCTTCGCCCGCCATGGTGCAGAAACCCTTGCACCGACCGGCCGCCAAGCACAGGCCGATGAAGCCGGTGGCTTCCTTATCCCACTTCTTCTTCTTCTTGTCGTCGTCGTCGGAGGTCGATGAAGAAGAGCGGTCGGTGTCGGAGCTCTTGTCGAGGTCGCTGAGCTGCGCCAGGAAGGCCTTCTCCCACTTCTTGGCCTTGTACTGGAAGCGCTTCTTGAGCGACTCCTTGTCGAAGCGTCCTCCACGGTCACGACTGCGGTGCTTGTGGCGCCGACGCTCCTTGTTGGAGCCTCCCTCGTTGCGGCCACGGTGGCGGTAGTAGTTGAAGTGGTTGTTCTGGCCACCGCCGGACTTATTGGGGCGATTGGCGATGAAGTGGTTCAAATTGCCGCAGTTGAAGCACCCGGGGCAATCTGGCCTTCACCTGAGGTGTGCTCTCGTGGTAGTTCTCAAGGCACGTCCAAACTTTGTGGGCTTCCTGAAAACCCTGGACGCGTGAGAACTCCGCACGAGAAATGCCAGCAAACAAGACATTGGCAGCCTTGGCGTTAGCCTCGTGCTCGGACACCTAAAGAGGTGTGGTCCGAATGGCAAGCACCTCGTAAGCCTGGTTCTTGGTAATACCCCAGACCTTGGCTCCCATGCTCTGCAAGAAGGCTCTCATGCGAACATTCCAGTAAGTATAGTCCTCGCCGGAAAACACCGGGATCTTCCCAAGACTCGCCATGGTCGCCAAGTGGTTTTCGAACCGGTTAAGGTACTGAAAACCTCAACCAAGCTCTGATACCAATTGAGGGACCGAAACTGGCGACCAGAGGGGGGGTGAATGGGAGCCGATCAAAATTTCTCTCGAACTGCTTGTGATATAAACTGCTTGTGCAGTACGTCCTATTTATAGGGAAAACTCTGCCGAACTTTTGTATAATCTTTACAATTGTGTTTTTAATTCATTTTTGGTGGCCTCCGAATTGTGGAAACATCCGGGATGTTACAACTCGTGCATGTGATCTAAACTGATGCAAATCTCTAGGTGTTGATCATGTGTGTCATCGTATAAAAAAGCTACGCATCATAAATTTCACCAACATAACAACCAGCTACTTGTAGAATGGATGGGTCGAGAAATCGAAGTAGAAAGAATGAAATGGCCGAAGTCGTTTTGGCTACACGGCCTTCCTACGGCTTAAGGTGAAATTAACACCGAACCAAGACAACATTAGTTAATAGTTGGCAAGAATTTGATGTCCATTTATCGAAGCATAAAGGGAAAAGGTGACTACAAACTGGTCTTTATATAGTGAGGGACTGAAACTGGTGACCAGAGGCGGGGTGAGTGGGAGCCGATCAAATTTTCTCTCGAAATTGATCCCTCAACCTATATCCCGAAAATCACCATAAGCCCTCGAACCTAGGATGAGAGAGTAGCTAAGGACTAGCTATCTCTAAACAAAAAGCCCTAGGGAGAGAAACGGAAGCAATACTAGAAAACTCCCCAAACAGCAGCTCTGCTGAATCAGACTGGTCTGACCGCAAGCTCAGACCGGTTGGGCTGGAAATTGAAATTCCAGACCGGTCAGACCAGTTACCCAGACCGGTCAGACCAGTCGCTCCCAGACAGCCCGCAACCAAAGCTTCAAATGGCAAATCTCGAGCAAACGAAGTCTAAATCCAACGAAACTTGGAGGATACCTTCACACCTGTCCCGTGAACATATCCCTAAGAGATCTCTCCCAAAAGATTAAAGGATCTTGAGAATTCGGGGGAAGATCAAAGTGGATTGGGGTTTTCTCAAGAATACAAAAACTCCAATTCGTGAGAACTCGCGATTCCAGGGGGTTTGGCACTAGGCTAGATATATAGGAATCGTCACAAAGAGTACAACAAAGCACAAATTCAAAGGGTTGTCTCCTTCAAACACACAACACACCAAAAGAGGGGAATTCGAACGCAAAACGCCATAGAGGAGGGAGAGGACGAGAACTCAGCACACAAAGGTGAATCTCAAATGAATTTCATTCATTAATCTCAGAGGAATTCACCTATACAAAGGCTAGAACCTACCACACCATCATCCACCCTCTAGATTGGAGAGATTAGCTATAATCTAACCTTCCTTTGCATTGGAGACCTTGGCCCTAACCTGGAGCAGGGGGAAGGGGAAGGAAAAACCGAAAAAGACTCAAAAGGCTCAAAAGACTCTACCCCCACGAACAGGTGAGGGGGACTTAAATACCCAGCTGCTGCGGACAGACTGGTCGGTTCTGCAGCAGCCCTGTACACGACCTCAATCAACGGTGGCGTTTCTTTCTTCGACTCGAAGTCTTCCCTGTGATGCCTCCACGTTGACGATGATCCGGTCCGCGGTTTTGGAGGGTCCGCGAAACCCGGGTAGATGGCCGGTTTTGAGAAAACCGCCAAAACTCCTCGCGCGGGAAGATTCCCGCCTCCACGCCGTGGCCCTAGACGCCGTTCCCACCTCGGCCTCCTGACGGCCCTAGACGCCGCCCGACGCCCGTCACCTCCTCTCCCGCAGCGAGGCCCTAGACGCCATCGACGCCCGCCACCTCCGCCAGTCCCGAGACCGACGCCTGTGCCTCCACGACTTGGCGTCTTCAACCGCCATCCGCCAGCTTGGTTTTGTGGTGCAAACCAAGAAACCCGCCTTCCGTCGCCGCTTGCCCCCACGATCCAGGAGTGGATGCCACAACTGCCACCCGGCCTGAGCTCCTCCACGGCAGCTCTCCGTCGACACTTGACGCCCGTGTACCTGCAACCAAAGACCAAGCGCACGATCACACCGCACGGTTGACAATTCACTCATCACAGGCAGGATAGAGTACTCAACATTCCTCATATAGCATGTACTAGCTAGTAGTGCGGCAAAGGGCATTTCTTTAGGAGTGAGCTTGGTGAGACAAGAGCTCTTTTATGGTACACAAACTGGTCTCTTTCGACAGCTGATGGGAAAGCTTCAGGATTTGAACAAAATCAGTGTCACCCAAATCACTAAATTATAATCCCACGTCATAATCTCAACAAAGTATATACAACATACCACGGCAACTTGCTGTCTACCAGTTTCGTTCAGCTCCGGATCCATCTGTCCCTGTTGAAACTTTAAAAAACTTTAAAAAACTTTCAGCCTTTGTCTGATGGAGAAGAGGAATGGAAGAACAGTTTACCCAATTCACTATAGGAGCAGCGGTTTTCCATTTATCACAAAACTGCCCAATAATCCTAGGATGGATGATTAGAATAGAGCATACTGAGTATCGACAGATGCTACGTTCTGTCGGTAAGCATATTTCTTTAATGGGGTTCTTGGCAAACCAAAGCCCGGACGACTACATGTCGCTGCCAAGCAATACGAGTTCATCATTGGAAACTTCAATACGGAGAAACTGATGTAGTAGCCTGCTGTTCTAACCAGATTATCCATGCACCGGTCATCTCAAATAATACAACCATTTCCCTTTGATATACGCACTAATCTTTCTTTCACAAATCTCGATGCTTGACAAGTGTCTTCTTGGGAAAAGTGGGCAACCATTTCCCTTAAATATTTGATATACTAACATGCATTACTCACTTGCTTCACTCTCAAAAAGCGGATCCACTCAAACATGATAGAGAGCACATTTTGGCTAATTGGAAGCAAAAGCGAACCCCCATGCGGTTCACTGGATTCGCCAGCGCCGACCTGTGCACCAACCACTCACTACTGGCAAAAGGCAAAATTTATAAAATAATCATCACCATGATATTTATTTGTATGATTGCACTCCAATAGTCAATTCATTTTATCATAGATTAATATTCTTTAACATATATTAATATCAATTAATATATACTAATTGTGTCATTAGCAGTGCAAACCATTGCACCATGGAAGCCAGGCTCATGGAAACGGCCGCTAGCTGCGTTCCCGGCAAGCCAGGCTCTAACCTGCTTTTTGCATCCGCTCAGCCTGGCTCTTATGTCCGTCCACACAGACAACCGAACATGGTAGCTTTGTATTCACGGACTATGGTCGAACGACATGCAAGCAACCAATCAGCACCTAGACATGATTTGTAAATGTGAGGAATGATTTGCAGCTCCACCAATCGGATGGCTCTGCTAGATTCCATCCGGAAAGCACCATCTTCATGCTCCTCTCAGTAGATCAGTGGTACCTTTCGATCACGTTTGTTTTCCTTATGCAGCTCATTCCAACCTCAGAACGAACACACACACACACAGAGAGAGAGAGAGAGAGAGAGAGAGAGAGAGAGAGAGAGAGAGAGAGTAGACTCCTCTAGCTAGTAGATGTGGACACATCTTGAAACGAGGCATAAACATCATCAATACAATAATGAAATGAACAATCAACTAAAATATACAAGTGAAAAGTTGGCAAGCGGGGTGTCGGTAATCTATGTGACTTGAAAGGACCTTTCCACAGTTCTTGGGACAAACCAAGATGTACCAGCAAGTTATGATCACGGAAAGAAATCATCTAAAAAGGGAAGAAATGACCAGGTTCCTTTCTATCTGGAGTACATAAAGTAATTACCTAAGCTAGAGGATCGGAAGTACCCTACCTAGAATTTAACCTTTAACTATTTTGCAATATACAGAGTATCATTAATTGCTATAAAATCATCACCAACTTAAAGTTCCTTTCAATACAACTTTTAGTGCAATTTTTGTACAGTAAACTATATGTTGCAAATCAAAATATGCCTTGCATTAATAGATATGGGAGTATTCAAAATGTGAAAAATAAATCATTATGATGCTAGTAACTGTTATTTTTTTAGACACAGGTCAAACCACGAACTCTAAAAATATATAGAAATATTACTCCACCACCCTTGTCACAGAATGAACCCAAATCAACGAGGCCTTCACAACATTATTTTGTACATGTCTAAGGTCCACCGAAAGCTAGCTCCATCCATCGCCGAGGGCCTTGAGATCAAGAAGAACAACATGACATGGCGTCAATGGGTGGTTCTGGTCTGCAGTCGATGAACGACACTGATTGGATTGGCTGTGCCGCATTATTTGGAAGTGTGTGCATTAGCGCAAGCGCCTACCCTTGGTGCACATTCATGTCTCCGTCTGCATAGCTTAGCTCACAAGCTGAACCATCGAGGTAGCGTAACACCGTTTGTCCATTTCCCATGCCACACTATTTTTGGCCACCATATGATCGACCATGACTGAGGCTTGCTCTTTTAGTAGGCGGCATTTTTGACATACATATATTATATCAACAATTGCTGCGCAGTGGTCATGGTGACGTCCTTAAAATTCACCTAGCTACTTGCTGCCCAGCTTGCACATGGCCTTGGCCATGTGGTGATTTCATTTGTACAATGCAACTAATTAAGGCCTGACAATCAAAGTGTCATGGGCTCATGTGTGCACATTTGGTCAATTTTATGGGCCGGTTTTACTGGTCCCCTCACCATGCATTCGTCATCATCATTTCAGTTCCATTATTTGCTAGTACACCACAATTTCTCTTCTTTCAGTTCCGCTGCTTGGACACTAGTAATAGTGCTTGCAAAAACGGTTGCACAGAGGATTCGCTCCATGATGGTGAGGTCGGACGAGTCGGAGCAAAGGAAGAAATCAGCACGTGAGCACATTGTTGCCACACATGTCATGGAATTGAGAGGGAAGCATGTTGCATAATCGTGTCTACTTGGCGATCAGAAATAAAGAGGTAGTTATTCAGTCCGGTCCTTTCACGACATGTCTGTCTTAGGTCCACACCTACTCTGAGCTCTGAAGCAGTGTGTGTACAGTTCTTCGCATCTGATACTTGGTTACTATGAGGACATGTGAATTGTATGTTTCCACCACATGAAAGGCAGACCATGATGATGAAAGGATGGGCGTACCCAGTGCCGTAGGCTTCCCGCACTGTGCGGGGTCTGGGGAAGGGTTGTCTTTAAGCCTCAAGCCTTACCCACACAAATGTGCAGAGGCTGGGGCTCGAACCCGGGACCTTCCGGTTACAGACGGTAGGCTCTACCGCTGCACCAGGCCCAATGATGATGAAAGGATGGCTTTTTAAAAAAGAAAACACACATAAGTGTGTTAATGATTTGTGTTTTTTTTTCAAGACTTCTTACAAACTGCTCGGGATCCACACAAACTTTCGAAACGGTGACACTAGCTAGCTACAATGCAGGAATGAGCATATTGGCTTCAAGTCATGAAAGATCTTGTGGAGGCAGCATGAACTAATGAAGAGGCGCGCTGCACTCTGTAGATGTCAGGTTTTGTGTGGGCGAGCAGCGGAGGCCGGAGGAGGCCCTAAGCACCTACATGATGAATGGAAGCTAGCCAAACAAATTCATATCCCGAGTTGCATGCACATGTTGGAGAAACTTATTGATAAGCGGCTAATCCACTCGAGAACCGCCCATTCTCGATGCCGCTCATTCCAAAAGCCCATGATCGTGTCTCCAAATGCTTTGCAATTGACACACGAACTACTTTTCGCTCAGTTTAACCACGCACCCATACTGCAAGTCTTGGGGAGTTATATACCTGAGTTCAGATCAGCTAACGCGACAGTGTTAAATTCAGATTATTGCTCGGACGAGAGCGCTAGATCGTATACATAGAGAAAATTAAAGGAACATGCATGGTGCATATATGGAGAGACTACTATTTGTGTATGGAAATTAGGCATATGTCCAACATTAGTGTGGGTTTGTGAACACCTTCATTAGTCACAAAATGAATATATACCAAAGGAGAAAAAATGCAGTCATGGTGATCTTTTATTTTTGTTACCACCATGCTCTATTGCGTGAATGCAGTCCAACTTGCTTGGCTGGTTCCATTTGGGGATGGGCGGAGCTGCAGGAAGTGGGTGCGGTGATTGTAGGAGCTTCGACGTCGCGCTGCGGAACGAGGATGTGGGAGCGGCGGACGACGCCGTCTGTTGGGCCGGTGGCCGGGGCTGAAGGCCCTAGAGCATAGCAGACCTGCATGCGCACGGAAGCTCAACAAGCCGCGCGCTACGGCCGCCGTCACACGTGATGCCTCGTCCAAGATCGGGAAGCTACTTTGATGCTTCAACAAATGGCTCAATCTTCAGACGCGGTTGATGGATCGGGAATTGGCCACTCCAACCTTGGTGTTCCTCAAGATGAAATAATAATGGAGGAATGACTTGGAGCGAGATAATTGGTGTAGCAGAGACCACAGAAGGTTAGCGATTTCTATAGCTAAGGGCAGGGTGGCACCACCTTCAAAATTGAAATTACTTTCGTCTGTGCTAACTGCTAAGGACACACACACACACACAGGTTGGAATGATATTTTATCTACCAAAAAGGACAAACGCAATCCTGGAGATTATATGTACAAGGATCTGTCAACAAAGTTGATCCAGGAGTTATTTTAATTTTTGCATTGGATGGACGTACTATTGAACAAACAAACAAGGAGGTGTTTTAGTTTGTTCGCCACATAGTTGACCCAGATTTGTGGCGATAGAAAACTAAGTAATCCATGATATATTGGCCCAAGATGATCACACTTCAACCTGGTAATGGTTCAGGAGCTGGCCCACAACTGAGCCAAACCGCTTTAATGATAAATGTTATCACATTCCATACCATCCCAAACCACCAATTTTTAGAACCACTCCAAACCGGACCACGTCATCATTTTAGCCAAACCAAACTAGTCCACCTTTCAAACCACGGTTTCACCGTTACTTGAAGGCAAATAATCTCAACACATACCCGATGCTAATATGCATGGAACAGGCACAGGCGAACAACATCATGGCACCAGTCAAACTTAGACCACCGGCCGCTCCTTTGGATCTGCGCGCCGGCCACTACCTCATCAGTTTGGATCTGCGCGCGGCAGCCTAGCACCCCTCATCGCTAGATGGCCGGCGAGCACCCGTCACCACCACTGGTTGCCGGCGGGGATGGCTGCCGTGGACATGCGCGAGCTCCTCGCAGCCTCCCACCGTGGGGCCCTTGCCTCCTTGCTAACTGTCGAAACAGAAGGAGAGGGGAGGGAGGGTGCCATGCTAACCGGGGATAGGGTCGGGGCGCCATGGAAGAAGGGGAGGAGCCATGGGCTACACCGGCGAACACAATGGCCACAAAGCGAACGACAATTGCCGCCGCCGCCGCCGCTGATGACCAGACCAAAATCGTGAATCCATACGAAACCAAACCAGACCAGACCAACCTACCTAAATCGTGAATCCCAACCAAACCAGCCCACTTATCACCAAACCAAGTCGCCTCAAATGAAATGAAAAAACCAAACCATAAAGACGGGTTTTGGCCCAGACCATTACCCACACTGCACACCTATGCATGTGGTGGCGTGGGACCTCTGCTCCACGATTGAAGCCTATTTCGTGTGCAGTATACGAGGGCGGAGGGACCACCAGCCCTCCAATCCGTAGCAGCGGTGATCACTCAATGGCCGTTGAGTAAGGTGCAGCTGCACCAACCGGACGGCTCCGCGAGATTCCCTCTGGGATGCACCATCTTCTTGCTTCTGTCAGCAGGTTCATCCTACATTTTGGACATATTGGTTTTCCTTATGCAGCTCATTCCAACCCCATAGATCCAACACATGCACCCTCCTCCAACATCTGGCTGGCGTAAACATCAATGCAATGGAGTGAACAATCAACTAAAATATGGGAAGAAATGACCAGGTCGTGAAATCTGTATAGTGAATTGTGTCATTTTCGTCCGCACAGTGAAGTCTGTATCTTAGAGATCCAGATGCTTACGCAAACTGTGTCTCTCATACATGCATTTTGGCCTTGCCAGTCCTATGATCCTATCACATTATTGATTAAAATGTCTAGAAAAGGTCATCATTGCAGAGCTCCGCAAAGAAATAGAGGACATATACTCTTTGTAGTAATTTATTTCAGTGGTTATTGTGCAACGACCGGTGGACTATTGTGCAATACTGACCGATGTGATTATTATATAAAGGCATCTAATGGCTTTCACATGCCACACAGGCTCAACCATACATAGTCACTAGCTCACTGCTCTACTTTATTACACAATAAACCCAATCATGGAGTTATATATGCAAATTTATTTACTTTGTTTGTGAAAGAAATCAATCCATCAAGTTAGTATTAGCTGATGATGCTCTGGCACCATATCTTGATCGTATGCATGGGTGTGGGATGCATCAGGATGTTAGACTGACTCCAACAGTCTAATGCAAAATAGGGGAGGCATTCGTGGGTATGCCTCGTCTACAGGAATTGCATCGCGGTTGCAAAATCACCGATCTCCAACAGCAAACGCAAAAAAATCTCCCTCTCCGTCCCTCACTCTCCTCCGGTCCTCCCTTCCCCCTTGCGCCGCACCTCCTCTGCTCCCTCCCCTAGAGCTCGCCGCCGCCCCCTCCTCCCCATCCCGCACGCGGGGCCCGCCTTCACGCACGACCTCACGCCGGCGTCCCCGGCTCCACGCGCCGGCCCTGTGCGCACCGGCAGCCCGGCCTCCACGCGCGAGCTCGCGCCGGCGGCCCCTCCTCCCAACGCGAGGTTGCGCCGCCTCCCCGCCCGAGTTCGCGCCGCCGCCCCCGTGCGCGCCGGCAGCCCCGCTTCCACGCGCGAGCTCGCGCCGCCAGCTCCGTGCGCACCGACGGCCCAGCCTCCACGCGCGAGCTCGCGCCGGCGGCCAAGCCTCCCTGCGCGAGGTCGCGCTGCCTCCACGCGTGAGCTGGAGCCGCCGCTCCTGTGCGCGCCGGCGGTCCCGCCTCCACGTGCGAGCTCCCTGCTCCCCATCCCGCCGCGGGGCCGGTGCGGGCGGATCCCGCCGCCCCCTGCTCCCCATTCCGCCGGGTGCCGGTGCGGGCGGATCCGGCCGCCTCCTGATCCCCTCCGTCTCCCCTCCCGCCGCCAGCGGCAGCCAGCGAGAGGAGCGACGAGGGCACGCTTCCTCGACGCAGAGGCCTCGCTGCCCCGCCGTTCTCGACCTGGCCTGTGCCGGCGGACACGGGCGGGGAGCTCCAGGGGGCAGTCGCGCGGCAAGGTGGCGGCCACCTCCCCCTCCGCCGCGCGAAGGCCATGGCGCGCCGGCCACCTCCGCGCCCTCCCTCCCTCCTCCTCCTGTCTGTCTGAGGCGAAGGCCC
Organism: Panicum virgatum; assembly: GCF_016808335.1. Classification (NCBI taxonomy): domain Eukaryota; kingdom Viridiplantae; phylum Streptophyta; class Magnoliopsida; order Poales; family Poaceae; genus Panicum; species Panicum virgatum. The sequence continues at coordinate 9,220,230 of NC_053146.1, forward strand.
GCACGGCGCCGGATCCGCGCGCGGCGGAGGCCATGGCCAAGCTCGGGCTCGGATCTGCGCGCCGCCGGTCGATCTCCGCGGCAGCCTCGAGCGCGGGTCCTTTGCGGCCATGGCGGCGGGGACGGTGGACGGTGCCTCCTCCTTCCGTTCCGAGCTGAGGCGCGAAGGCGTGGTGGTTGACCCCGAGGCGCCCCTGCGGATGCCTTCCAGGAGAGAGGCGATGCAAAATTGCGATGCAATTTTGCATCGTCTCTCTCCTCAAAGGCAAGCTGCCTTGCACGTTTGCCTTCTCTGTTGGAGAGGATCCCTCGCGGGAACAGTGCCGAGCGGAGAGGCAAAAATACGTTTGCCCTTTCTGTTGAAGTTAGTCTTAGCTGGTGTCTTTGCTAACGATCGACAGTGTTGTGCCATGACGGCAATTGGCCGTTTTGTCTCATCCATGGTCTTCAGATGCTGCCTTCCGTTTGAGCATCCACCTGCTAGGTTGCCCATACTTTGGGATCCCAGAGGGCACTTGGGATTTTACACGGCGGACGGCAATGACAATGGCGACATGGCTCGGCGAGGCTTGTCTGTGCAACGCGAGTGGCAGTGGCGCACTAGCGCAGCGGCACCATGGGCGGCACGGACATTGAGGCTCTGGCAGCGAGCTCTTCCCTGGGTGATGGTAACTGGTGCGTCCGCGGGGATTGACCTCGTCGAAGCAAGCGAACCGAGCATGGGTTCGGCATGGTCGAGGCCTCTCCAACTCGACACTCGGTTTATTGTAGTAGCGTCTGAGCTGAGCCACCTTGGTGCTTGCTCCAGTTTGACGCTATCATGTTCATTTCGGACAACACCCATCACCCATGGCAGAGATCGATCAGAAAATCCTCTTTCTTCCTTTTTTCCCTTCATCTTTGATATAACAGAGATTGTAAACATGACAAGTTTTGATGACGTTGCTTTGTGTCTTTGATCTTGTGTTCCACCAATCTGCTTGCCGCTCCTGCTCCAAGTACAAACAAGGAGCTCCATTTTGCTGATGGGCCATCCGATCCGCCTGAAAAAAATATCCAACTTGACCCGACCAATATATATGTAGGCCGGACTCCAACTGAAATTTGCAACACAATAAAAATTAAGCTGGCCACAGGCCGTTTGTTTGACATGAAACCTGACCCTACCCAACCCCATCAAACCCAATCCAATCTGACCCAATATGATCCAACCCAAAAATAATAAACAAAATTTGAATTTAACCGGACCCAATCCGATCAATGTCGGATTAGGATCGAGTAAAAAAATCTGGCTCAACGATTGGGTTCAGGCTGATGAAAAAAAATACTGAGACGAATATATAATGACTCATCATTATGTATTGCTGGAAGCCTGGAATAGTGCATAATGAGTCATGGATGCCATGGGAAGCGCACAGTCGATGAAAGGGAAGCAGCATCGGACGTCACCGCCCATCTATTCCTTTTTTTTTCTTTTTATTATAGTTAGAAGCCACCACACCGATGGTTTTGCAATAAAATTGATGAAACCTGTATGACTGCTACCTTATCCGAACCTCTCTCTCTCTCTCCCCCTTCTATCTCTTGCTTCTTAAGAAAATATCTGAACCTGTCTCTATCTTCTTCAATGCATCGTTTGCACCCTACTACAGCAACCGGCAGAACGGATGCATACCACTGTGCTCATAAAAACTTTTTCACTAATATAATGTTGGCACTGATCTTTCGAAATAAAAGAAGACACTTATGTATCTCTCACAAATTCTCTTAAAATGAAAGTATACACACTCCCCCTAGCCCATGAAGGCACCGAGTATCTTCTATATGCGGTATGCTGGTATGTGGCTCGCAGTCAGCTCCTTCTATCTTGATATGCAGTAGTGATGTCGGTTGTAGAGATACATCATTCTTATACCATGGTGTGGTTGTAGAGAACGTGCAACACATCAAGGTGGGCTTCTGAGCATTACACATCCATATGCTATTCGTATGACACAGAACTCATTGCAGCAATGTCAAAGTTTGAGTCTAACAATGTCAGAGTTAAAGTGCACCAGTTTGGGACAATTAAATTGCATCTGTACCTCCCGGTTTAAAGTTAGAGTTAACTTGCATTATCAATTGGTGATTGGGATCAGATAAACTACCAATTCTTAACATAAACATAACAAAAATGAACGATCAAAGATAATAACATTTTCTTTATTATTTATTATGTCTACTTTTATTTTATCGACATCAACGCATATTGAGTTTGAAACCGGTTGTATTCTATGTACATATGAAGATGTGGTAGAGTAAATTAAACAAGAGAATTACAACTATAGTTTCTTGATTCCCATAAAATTTTCCATACTCCTTTGCTCAACACTCCTGCGTAGCTAACAACTAGTTTGGACTTTGGAAAAAAAAGTTTGGACTTTGGCATTAACTTCCAAGAATGCAAGGTAAACAGCATTGCAACCAGCAAATTGATATGAGTAATTTATGTGCCTGGCTGACAGGTCACAGCTATGTCGACGTATATGCTAATGACGACGTGCATCATTGTCAAACAAAAATGTGTGCGTCAATCAATCTACCATTGACACAAGATTTGAAGTAACAATTAACTCTCTAAGTCTCTATGCAAGGATTTGAATCTTAGTTAAGCAAGGTTACTTTGATAGTGACCTAATATTTGTAGCAAAAGAATGCAGACCACGGACATTATACTAGAGAGTTCATTTCTCCGGTGGATATTTCTAGCAATATCATCAGGGATAAAGAAAATCCGACAGTTCTACCTTGTACCTTTTCCTTGGCTGGCACAATTGCTCCGGTGGTGCTAGTGCTGCCTAAACGATACCCACTTGCTTCAGTAGCATTGATGCCACTTTCTTGCAAGCTACCAGTAAACTTCCGGGTGGTTAGACCTAAGGCTTGTATACTCAGGTTCACTTAGTAGCTGAACCACTTCAAGAGGCAATCTCGGACTGCTGATAATCTTGTTACTATGGAGCATGTTTGTGAAATACAGCCTTCAGCTAGCAGGGTATAGGAGAAGAACGGCTAGCCACCGATAATTTGTGTTGTGCATCTCATTGACATCTCGATACCTCCCAATCCCTTTCACCTGGTCAAAACAGATTATGATCATCTCATCAGGCACTGCTCTAGGGATATGGCCCTGCCCCTCTTGTAACACGTGATGGAGGGTATGGCTACAGGCCTACAGCCTACAACATTTATATTATATACTTGTATGTGATGCGGCTGTAGGATGTGCAAGCCTACTATGTCTTCTACCACACATTAGGATGGCATCCGAGCATTATATACATGTATTTGGCTGAGTCAGTACATCATCAATTTGAGTTCAAGTTGGAGATTTATGTCAGTGAATTGGTGCCTCATTGGTTTGATGTAAGAGGGAGAAGTTCATCAACCATAAAAGTAGTACTTTTGGTTCATTCATTATGAGTAAACTGTTAGTCCTTTTGCTTTGTGGCCTTGTAGGGCAGAAGCGAAATGTTTGTCATAGACCGCCTCATGGAAATAAAATAAATAAACTGCAGATTACATTCAAGTCATTCTGATCCTACTTCTAACTTACGTGGAAGTAGGCTTTATTGTTAATGATTCGAGTGAATATATATGTTGACATATGTGGTCAGGAATGATTAAAATACTTTGTGAGTACCAACAAGATGGCTCAGGGTGGCCTGCTGTCCCTATGCCCATAAAACCCACCATCGTTAGGAATTTGCGAGCCTGAGACCGTTTAAGGTCTAGCCTTGAGTTTGTTCACCACTTACATTAATCATGATAAAGCCCATACTAAACATGAAGCGGCAAGCTATAATGATATTGCAATGTGTTCTTTATGGTTTCTCTTCATGTAATTGTATACGTTTCAAAGTGCCAAGATTTGAAGTGGTTATTTCTTTTCTTAGCATGCTCGTCATTTCTTTTAATGTTTGTTTTTTAGATGGTCTGGGTAAACAGACTTCATCATGCACAACTTTAGGGATGACCACCTCAACCTTAAGCTTCTAGAACGTAATGGAAGGATTGTAGCTACATCTTACAGATACATTGTTCTTATTAAATGATGCGGTTATAGAGAACGTGCAACACATCAAGGTGGGATTCTAAGCATTACACATCCACATGTTATTTGTATGACATAGAATTCATTGCAGCAACGTCGAAGTTTGAGTCTAATAATTTCAGTTAAAGTGCACCAGTTTGGGACTATTAAATAAATTGCATCTGATGTACCACATGGTTTAAAGTTAGAGTTAACTGATGTTATCAACTGGTGATTAGGATCAGATAGACTACCAATTCTTGGCATAAACATAACTAAAATGAACAACCAATGTTAATAACATTTTCTTTATTATTTATTTTGTCTCCTTTTATTTATTTATTTATTTATTTACATCAACGCATATTGAATTTGAAACGATTGTATTCTCCATATATATGAAGATGTGGTAGACAAAACAAAAGAATGTACATCTATAGTTTCTTGATTGCCATAAAATTTTCCATGCTCATTTGCTCAACACTCCAGTGTAGCTAACAACTATTTTGGACTTTGGCGTTAACTTCCATTAATGCAAGGTAAACAACATTACAGCTAGCAAATCAATATATGAGTAATATATGTGTCTGGCTAACAGGTCACAGCTCTATGAACATATATGCGCTAATGATGTGCATCATTGTCAAGTAAAAACATATGCATCAATCAAGGATGGACAATAGATTTGAAGTAGCAATTAACACTCTATGTAGGGATTTAAATCTTAGTTAAACAAGGTTACTTTGATAGTGACCTAATATTGGTAGCAAAAAATGCAGACCACATATGACTAGTAGAAAACAAGCCGAAGGTCCACCCAACGGTACCAGCATGAAGAAGACCCGACACTAATGCTAGCATTGGTACCGGGTCGTCTTCATGCATGCTGGTACCTTTGGGGTGGATGGGAGCCTAAGGTGATCCTTTAATACCGGGTGGTAACACCATCTAATACCAAAGGCTAGGCATGGTACAAGGTGATGTAATTAACTGGTACTAATCGTTTAGTACCGGGTGGTTTTATCACCCGGTACCTATGCCTAGCCTTTAGTACCGATTGATGTTATCATCCAGTACCTAAAGGTGCTCCACGAGTTACTTCAAAATGAAAAATTCTCCCTCTCAATCACATCTGTTGTGTAGGTGAGATTCTAAGGGAGCTACGCGTGAGGCAAGAGGTTGTGGGTTAAAATCCCGGCCACCGCACGCGCGTATTTCTCGTGAAAAAATCGCATGACTTCCAAGGTTTAATATTTTTTTTACCAAAAATGCTTAGGAACTGGGTGGAACCTTCACCCGGTACTAAAGAGAGGCTTAGGCACATGTTCTTTAACCCAGTGTCCTAGGCGCCCACATTTGGTCTCGGTTTGTTAGTAAAGGTTGCAAAACCAGTACCTAAGTCCATTTTCAACCAGCAGCTATGGTCCTTTCTCTAGTAGTGGATATTATATTAGAAAGTTCATTTAATTTCACTAGTGGATATTTGTAGCAATATCATCAGGGATAAAGAAAACCCAACAGTTCTACACTCTACCTTTTCCTTAGCTGGCACAATTGCTCCAGTGTTGCTAGTGCTGCTTGATCGATTGATACCAACTTGTTTCAGTAGCTATGGTGCACTTTGATATCCTACACTGTCGTCCCTTTCTTGCAAGCAACCAGTAAACTTCCGAGTGGTTAGACCTAAGGCTTGTATGCTCAGGTTCACTTAGTAGCTGAACCACTTCAAGAGGCAGTCTCGGATTGCTGATAATCTTGTCACTAAGGAGCATGTTCATGAAATGAATCCTTCAGCTAGCCACTGATAATCTGTGCTGAGCATCTCATTGACATCTTGACACCTCCCAATCCCTTGCAACTGATCAAAACAGATTATGATCATCTCACCATGCACTGCTCTAGGGATATGGCGCTGGCCCCTCTTGTAACACGCAATGGAGAGGGTATGGCTAGCCTGCACCTACAGCATTTGTATTATTTACTTGTATGTGAAGGGGCTGTAGGATGTGCAAGCCTACTATGCGTCTACGCCTTTTATCATACATTAGGATGGGCATCCGAGTTTTATATATATACTTGTACTTGGCTGAGTCAGTCATCAATTTGGATTCCAGTCGGAGATATATGTCAGCAAATTGGGGCAGCTAATATGGTGCCACATTGTCGGTTTGAGGTCAGAGGTTGAAGTTCAACACTAAAGGTGGTAGTCTTTTTGCTTTGTAGGGCACAAGCGAACTGTTTATTACAAACCACATCATGGAAATAAAATAAAAAATAAACTGCACATTATATTCAAGTCCTTCTGAGCCTGCTTCTAACATGGAAATAGGCTTCACTGTTAATGTTTCTAGTGAACATATCTTGATATATGTGGTCAGGAATGGATAAAATACTTTGTGAGTACCAACAGTTGATATAAGTCTTTCCTGAACTCCTGTTTTCATTTAATGAAAAGGTTTTTATACTGTGAGGATCTCCCCCAGAGTTTTCCATCAAAAAAAAACATGTGTTGGCTCAGGGTGGGCTGCTGCCCATATATGCCTATAAAATCCACTATCTGACCATCGTTAGGAATTTGCGAGCTTTGAGGCCGTTTATGGTCTGGCCTTGAGACTGTTTACCACATACATGAATCATGATAAATCACATAGTAAACATGAAAAGGCAAGCTATAATGATATTTTGCAATATATTGTATTGGAATGTGTTCTTTATGGTTCCTCTTCATTTAATTGTTTAGGTTCCAAAGTGCCATGATTTAAAGTGGTTATTTCTTTTCTTTAATTTATAGCATGCTCCACATTTTCTTATTGTTTGCTTTTTAGATGGGTGGATATGTGTGCTTCATTAAATTGTTCCAAATCTTAAAATGTGAATATCTAATAGAAATTAAAGCCTAGGGTTGTTTTGTTGTTAGAGGTGCAGAACCTATGTCAAAAATTAAGTAAATAAATAAGTTCAGCTCTGAAAAAGGCCTAACAAATAAATCTAATAACATTTCCTATAGTCATACAAAGCTATATGTTTATTAGATGCACCCAATATAACTGAATACAGGACGAATTATGTTGGTCATAGATAGAGAGGCTTTGGAGCACCTTTGTGCATCCTAGCTCCGAGCAAGAAAACTTGGTCCACCAACGATTGTGAAGGGAAAATGCTATGAAGCACGTCTTTGTGAGCACTGGCTGCTTCCTGATATCCTGATGCATCCCAACCCAATGTTATGCAAATGGCAATAATGGAATTAGTTAATACCTATTTATAAAGTGCTGCATTAGGCTGAAGGATGGGCTCCCAGATTTACATGTATATATTGCAAGGTCCTCACAGAAAGGTATTTATTACATGTACCTGCCAATTGATGAGAGGAAAAAAAACTTCGGCCAGTCAATTCAAATTCAATATCAGAAATAGAGGTCATCCAGAAACCATATGGCACTCTCGAACTTCAAATGTATCTGAAATCCATTATTCACTACTACAGAAACACCCATCACTGCTACACATATTCACAACGTCGCATTCTACCCCATGATTGTGTCAGGGTGCCTATAAGGAATAAGCATAAAAGATTGTGAAAACACCAGATGTTCTGATAGCGGTCACATTATCTATATATTGTATATAGATGCAACCTACTAAGTGTCATAATTGTATTTCTCTCAATCCTCGTGCTGCCACATCATCAATCCACTAAGTGACATGTTGCTATGTCATCAACCCACTAAGTGTCATAATTTCTATTTCTCTCAGTCATGTTTTTCAATATGTTGCGGTTCATCAAAAGTATAAATAAAGAAGAAGCCCAACAGCCAAATTTTTTATTTGTCAATTAAATATTACTCTATGCAACATACATATGTTAAATCCCCTCCCTTTATTTTATTTTATTATTGTCTCATGAACATTATTTTCATTTATCAATTAAATATTAGTCTATCTAATATTAATAAATAAATCCACATTTGTTTCAAAAAGAAAACAATTAGTCTCCTATGGTATTTCTGTCTTCTAAAATTGATGCATCCCACTAGGAAACGTTAACAAAAAGAAAAACAATTAGTCTCCTATTGTATTTCTATCTTCTAAGATTGATGCATCCCACTAGAAAATGTTAATTTATATTTCTCTCAATCCCCATTGAGCCACCAACAATGGAAGAATCACTCATTCATCCATCTTACTATGTCTCTTCATTTCTCTCATGTTTGTAACTTGATCATCCAAGCTGTCATTTCCTTAAGTCTCTCTATCTAACAATACACTACCATCACCACCCCTTCCACTTCTCATGATCTGTAGAACCCAACGCTCTATATATTTTGCTTAGTTGAAGCCATCGTAGCGTTACACACACTCTCGACTCCATTATTCCATTCGGTTCTGGTAGCTCCTTGCCTTCCCCAGCTGTTTTGCTACTCTTCAATTTTGTCTTGCATCACTGTGGCATGCAGGAAGAGCACCGTGAAGGATTGTTCCAGGTCTCTTCTCTTCAGTGTTACACATTCATTCATTATGTTCTGATATTGATACTATGTTTGGTTCCTCCTTAATATTTTACTGTTTGATACAACTATATTTGTACAACTATATTTCCAATTATCAACATTTCACACACAACTGCATTCCTCACATTTCATTTAAAAAAAATATTTGCATAGATTTCGCTTAGCCAAAGAGTCGATACAAAGTCGAATCACTTCACAAAATGATGCAGACTTTTTTCATTTTCTCCTAGAATAAAATTAAAGCGATCTTACCATACCAATTACGATTCCTCTTTTTATCAATTTCATCAACTTGAATTTTTTATATGTACTTCAATTTTAGTATTTAAGCATATCTTATATACAACCATGCCATATATCTCCAATGTTAAAATTGACTACAACTTCATATCTCCATCTTTTCAATACACTCAACTTCAATATTTTTGTCTACAAATCCCGCAGCAACGCGCGGGGTATTCAACTAGTTTATTAGATAGGGACGCCCCTGCCTGCCCCAGTAGAGAGGCAGGAGAGGTGTCAACGTCGCCACCTCGCTGGCTCACTTTTGAGAGATCTCACCTCGCGGGTGTAGCGGCCAGAGGGGGCGAAGCGGGCGCGATGATTGGAGGGGGTGGAGCGGGCGCGGTGGCCGAAGCTGGGGCTTGGGCCCATGGCACGGTGCTGCGGTGGCGGTGGGGAGCCGAGCTCGCGGCGGCCCGAGCTATCACCATTGACATAAATCCAATGGGGTTGGAAACCGGGGGTGATGGATTATAAGAACCGGCGGTGATTTAGGTTTCTATATATAGTGTTTGGCAGGGTTTGGTTATAAAATATGGCAGTACGTAGATCAGACCAAATGAAACCACTGCAGGTTAGCTGCAAACGAATCTTTATTGAACCACCGGCACATAAGTGAGTACGGGCCCTTTACTGCAACAAATGCACATAGATCATGTAGGGTAGACAAAATCCAAACAAGAAAACAGCGCTAGGGCACTACCATGCAATAAACCAGAAGCAAGCTAAGGCCTCTTGTATATATTCATACACGTCGAGAGGTGATGATCGATCAGCACTGGAAGCCTCTGGGCACGTTCTTGCCGCAGTAGTTGAGGATGACGCTGAGGTCGACGGGGACGTTTAGCGGGATGCCGAGCACGTTGGCCTTGATGGCGGTGCAGAGGCAGACGGCGGCCTCGAGGTCGACGAGCCCCTTGAGGAGGGAGCAGCACGGCAGCGCGGGTTTTTGCTTCTCTCTTGGTTCGTTAGTGGTGTGTTGACAATGCACTCAACAAGGGGGAGATTGAGGAATGTTGAGTACCCTCTCCTGACTGTGATGAGTGAATTGTCAACTGTACGGTGTGATCGTGTGCTTGGTCTTTGGTTGCAGGTACACGGGCGTCGAGTGTCGACGGAGAGCTGCCGTGGAGGTGCTGTGGCCGATGGACCGTGCGGTGGACGGCGGTGAAGGGCAGCCGGGACCGGAGCTCGGGACGGGCGGCAGCTGTGGCGTCCACTCCTGGATCGAGGGCGCAAGCACCGACGGATGGCGGGTTTCTTGGTTTGCGCCACAAAACCAAGCTGGCGGACAGCGGTTGAAGACGCCAAGTCGTGGAGGCACGGGCGTCGGTCTCGGGACTGGCGGAGGAACGGGCGTCGACGACGTCTAGGGCCTCGCTGCGGGCGAGGAGGTGACGGGCGTCGGGCGGCGTCTAGGGCCGTCAGAAGGCCGAGGCGGGAACGGTGTCCAGGGCCATGGCGTGGAGGCGGGAATCTTCCCGCGCGTGGAGTTTTTGCGGTTTCGTGTACCGAGTTGTGACGATCGATGGTGCATGTGAAGGCGGTTGGGAACGGTCCGATCTGGAGTGGTTGGCCACCTCGTGTAACTAGTGTTTTCCCAGATAATGGTGTATATCGAATATTTTTTTATGGCTCCAGCGAGCACTACTACAGAAATGCTGATTTGTCTCGGTTGGGAAACTTCTGTTGTCCCGGTTTCCCAACCGGAAACGCCAGGCCGGGACAAAAGGGGATGCCTTTTTGTCCTGGGTCTGGCAACCTGGACAAAACTCACTCTTTTGTCCCGGTTGGTGACAAAAGGGGCTGCCAGCGCCACGTGCCTGGCGCACCCTTTTGTCCCGGTTGACAAAAGGTCCATTTTTTTCCTGTTTCTGTTTTCTCAATTCTTTTTCTATTTCAATTATACTTTTACATTTCAATTAAACTTATGTATTGGAATTCAGTATGTAAGATCTCCACTAATATATACATATATATAGTTACTTATATAATATTTGTCCTAGATAGTTTCCATATATATATATATATTATTGGAGGGCTTAAATATATAATACATACATACTCATAAATAGAAATATAATACATACACACACACACATATATATATATATATATTTACATAGGTATATTCGTTCTTAATTATATATATACAAGTATATTATCATATTTGCTGCGATTGTCCATCATAGTAGAATTCTCCTTTTGGATCGAGGACTTGCTCAACAATAAATCCGAACAATTATTCTTGAATCGCCATAATCTTTTCCTCCGGTATGAGTTTATCGCGCATCTCCTCGACCTATGAAAAAAGGGGATAATTAATTTCGACTAATTAAAATACGAGTTCAAACATTAACAAGTTTTTTACTTACTTCCTCCTCCCAATCTGCCAAGACCTTTGGAGGACCTACCAGACCGTGGATGTTCTCGCATATATAGTATGCACATAAATTAGTGCCTTGTTTCTGCCTCATACACTTTAATAGAGAAGAAATTATCAGGTATTTACATGAATATATAATAAAACTAATGAAACGTGTAACGAATCATCCAAGTGTGTATCGTAAAATCTGTCTTGATCTTCAATTCCTTGTCCAATTTGCCTGGATGATTTTTAGCGACTTGTTTCCAAACCCTGTGCATGATTAGAACAATTATAGTCAAGTAACAAAGTGATTCAAATTATCGGTCATCGACGGAGTAGTGGTAGAATTACTTTTTCATCATATTAAGAAGATCTTCGTATTGTTCTGGATTTCTTCTCAATGAGTCCATAACCACGAGTAGGCTCTTCTCGGGAATTATGACAATTAGGACCCAGTGTTCACTGCAAGATTATACGGAGGCAGTTCTTGGTAGTTAAGGTTTAAACAATTCGATGATACAGAATAGAAAGAGTTAGACGGAAGGAATCACTCACGCAAAATTGTAAGGAAACAATATCATTTGCTTGTTGTGATGAACGCTTATGTACTTGAACAAGTTTTGGAATATCTCATCGGAATTGTCGTGTAGAAGCCTTCAATTACAAGTAATTGGGTCGATGAAGCCGAGGTGAGAGTATCCCTTTCTCCTGCAAGATTGTATCTCCATTCTACATGATACCGAATAAATCATGGGATCAGTATGTTGAGATCATACAAAACAATACGTAAGGAGAGTAAAATATGTACAGAACCCACAAGCCAACCATAGAGATGTCGAGGTCCTCCTGATGGAATAGTTGGTAAACTTTTTCCCAGTTTATCCATATAATGGCCTCCCCCCGTAAGAAATCATCATCTTTAATCTTTGCGCCCTGCATGAAGATGCAATCGGCCATCGCACGCATGTAGTGCTGGTGCAGCTTATACATTTGCATTGGAAGCACGAACACTACTTCGAGGGGTACAAGAGATATGCCCAGCTCATACGTCCATTTGACGACCACATGGGCCTTTGGAATATCTTCTCCCATTTGGGTATTGCAAGCTTGTACCCTCCTTGCCATAGAGTGTGATGGTACACTTTCTTCGAGGCATTATCTTTGGCCTTCTGCACGTTCTGAAGCCCAAGCTCTGAAGACTTGTATTGCACAAATGCATCCCATTGACCCCTGAGCTTTTCGAGCTTGCCGGTAAACACGGGCGTGGTCCCGGTCTTGATATATTTCTTCTTCCAAATTTTCTTGAATGATTGCAGCTGTTCGGCTATCTTGCTCAGGGTCCAGCGCTTGCATATCTAGTTTGATTCAGCTGGCACCATGAAGTTCTTCTTAAGCTCCCACCAGCACCATTCTTTTTCTCTCTCGGGTACCGCATCCCGTTCCTCGCTTGGATTGGAAGCTTTCCATAGCCTGAAGCTAATCGGGATGTGATCCCTGACAATACATTCGGATTGTCTTACGAATTTTTTGGCGGCAGCTTATGTAGCGATCGGTTCACCATCTGGACCAACTTCCATTATTATGTACCGCCCTTCCAGTTTCTTTGTTGGGCCTCGCTTCGTCTTTTTCTGCTGCGACGATGATCCAGACGGCTATACAAAAACATTCATATACTTATATAGTATTCATATAGATTCAGATGAAAATATGATGTTCAATACAAGTAAATATAGTTGTGATATGTACATTAGCACTTTGTTCACCAGCAGTGTCATTTTGCTCTGCAGCAGCGTCATCTTGAATGGATGGTGCCTCAATTCCATCACCGGACATATTCAAATATATATCGGTATTGATGCCATCATCAGCTTGTTCGGGGCATCTCCTTGTGCACCACCACCTTCGGCAATCATACTAAACAGAAATTGTTCGTCTTCCACGTCTGTTTGTTGTCGCGGGTCCATCGTAACTAAAAAATGAATACAAATAAAACCCTTAAGAAAATTCTCTTAAAAATCCACATATTTGTGTTAGCGCGAGTTTGCGAGCTTGAGAAGTAATATAAATGACACATTTGAATTAAGAATGAAGAATACATGTAATTAAAGTCTTTGAATGACATAATTAAATAAAAAATACATGATAAATTAAAGTATTTGAATAGATATAGTCACAAAATAGATATAAATCAATTCTACTTTACAGAATAGATATAGTCACTAGGATTCCAAAAAGTCCTTATTTGCCCCGGTCGAGTAGAAGACTACGTTTGGATCGGACTTCGTTTAGCTGGACGTTTCTTTGGATCGTCGTACGGTTAGATGGACGAGGATTGGATCGGACGACAACGTTTACATGGACGAGGATTGGATCGGACGACAACGTTTACATGGACGAGGATTGGATTGGATGACTACGTTTACATGGAAGAGGATTGGATCAGCGTACAAGTAGATGGACAGGGATTGACGTACGAGTGGATGGACGAAGATTGGACGACTACGTTTACATGGAATAGGATCGAATCAGCGTACGTTTAGCTGGACGAGGATTGGACCGGCATACGTACAGACATACACATATACATACACACATATACATACCCATTAATATATTTACAAATTAAATATAATTTCACTATAAATTAACTCATTAAAAAATTAACACGTAATTTACATCAAATTAAATACCATAATTTACAATTTATGAAATTCACACAAAAAAAAATGTGTGTGTGTGTGTGTGTGTGTGCGTCGGTGAGTGAGTGAGCGAGAGACCGAGCGTAAGTTTGTGTGTTAGCGCGAGTTTGCGAGCTCGAGAAGTAACATAAATGATATAATTAAATAATAAATATATGATATATTAAAGTCTTTGAATGACATAATTAAATAATAAATATATGATAAACTAAACTCTTTGAATGACATAAAAAATAATGAATACATGATAAATTAAAGTCTTTGAATGACATAATTAAATAATGAATACATAATAAATTAAATTCTTTGAATGACATAATTAAATAATCAATACATCATAATAGAAATTCTCTCTAATTCTCTATTTCCTTCTCTATTTCTCTCTAAATTCTCTCTAATAATATATCCATAATTGAATTCTAATAATATATCCATAAATCAATTCTACTTATTAATATATAATAAATAAAATTTTCCAACAATTTTTCATGATTCTAGATTTTCCAACTATTTTCTACAATTTTCTACAAACTCCTATCTATTCCCATCTATTTTCTGACATAATAAAAAAAGCTGACGTCAGCACATAGTAGTGCTGACGTCAACAAAGGGCTTACGTCCTTGGGCGCCGGCGGTCGAGGGCGGGGGGCCGGCACGGCTGGCGTCGAGGTCGGGGCCGGCGAGCTCGGGCCGGCGGCGGTGGAGGTCGCTCAAGGGTGGGGGGCCACGGGGGCAGGCGAGGTCGGGGCCGGCGAGCTCGGGCGGCGAGTGGAGGTCGAGAGCGGGGTCCGGGCGAGGTCGGGGCAGGCGAGCTCGGGCGGCGCGCGGGTGGAGGACGTCGGTGCTCGGGGCAGCGCTCGGCGCGGCGCTCGGGGACGATGGCGCGATGGGGCGGCAAAGCTCGGGCGGCGCGTCCTCTGGCGGCGGTGGTCGGCAGCGCTCGGGGACGACGACGGCAGCGAGCAGGAGGCGGTTTGGATCGAGCAGCGGGACGACGTCGCGCCGGCGGAGTTCAAGAGAAAATCATGAAGTGTTGGGGGAACAAGGGCGAGGAAGAAGGATAGTTATATGGGGGGCCTTTTGTCCCGGGTGGAGCCACGACCCGGGACAAAAGAAGCCACCACCCAGGGCCTTTTGTCTTGGGTCGTGGCTCCACCCGGGACAAAAGGTGTTTTTGGGCGGGCCGGGAAAATTCCCAGCCCGCAGCCCACCTTTAGTCCCAGGTGGATCTACCACCCGGGACAAAAGGGGCCCATTTTCCCTCATTCCCGCCAAGTCTTATGTTTGTTTTTGTTTCTTTTAACTTCTCTTTTAAAACAGGCTTTCATTTGTTAATTCAGTTTTAAAAATTATGGAGCAAAATTTCTTATCTCTATATACACTTGATACACGCAACAAAAATGTTTAATTTTAATTCAAGTGATTGGGTCAACGAAATATCTAACTTTTTTGAAGTCATATTTTTTATTTTGACCATGCAAAAATATATTAGGTGAATAAATTTTTTCAAACTTTTGTTTTTCAACAGAAAGTGGGTTCTATCACGATATTAATGTTTAAAAAATGAATTTTACATTAAATTAAGCAATTTCATGATATTATTGAGTAGTGTATGAGTTTGTGAGATAGTGTGTGTGTTACTGAGATTGTGTGTGTGTTATCGCCATAAATTAACAAGATTAATTTATGGGCCGAGAGAAAGATGGGCTTAAAGCAGAAGATTGAAGAAGGCTTGTAAATCGGCTCCTGCGTGAGCATTTGGGCCACATGGGCCATATATCTTTAGATTTAGTTTAAGATTAGAGATATAGTCCGATCGGGACAAGATTAGTTTAAGTTGTTTCCCAAGTCTCCGGACTATAAATATGTACCCTGTGTTATTCAAAAAGAAGGAACGTCATCACGTCTCGCAAATAACAATCTCGGCGCATCGCCACCCCTAATCCTAGGGTTTCAACCAAGTAAGCGTCATGCTGCCCTGATCGCTTCTCGCGATCAGGGCAGTGTTGTTCTTGCTTTTACCTTGGTATTACTCGTACTGAAGCGTTTTTGATGGCGAGTAGTACTAGTTATCTCAATATTCGTAGCATGGCTTTTAGTAGATCTATTGTGCTTTGTTGTTTATCATCTACGAATATCATGTTGTCTTTACGCGATCATGTTATCATCTTATACTAGCTCTTGTTGCATAGAGTTAGCTGCGTAAAGGCAACACCCTGCTTCTTTTATGTCTAATAGATCCGATCTGTTATGGTTTGCTCTTATCTCTAAGAGTTGGCGTAATATCTGTTAGATTAGGCCTTGCAAACGGGTTGGATGATCCGGTGGTGTACTAGATGCTTTATCTTAGCCTTAATAGGGATTGTTCCAGGAATCGGCTCTTGCTAGTTCTTAGGCCTCTGTTTTGGGTTTTGTTTTAGTTATCTGTTGCGTTCATTAGGCCCAATTACATGTAGGATGTTCCGATCTAACAGTGAAGCCTTTACTGTCGTGGATTAGATTAGTTAGATTTAATTGAAGCAGCTTTACAGTTATTTGCTTTATTTATCAATATCCGGATAGATGCAGATCCAATCTGACACCGGGACTCGATTGGCTCCTTAAAGCCGATGCAAGAGTCGTCCCGGGGAGCCGACCACGACTCGGACTTATGTTTCCATGTGTTTGTGTATGCAGGCTAATCGTTGCAAGCACGTTCGCACCTTCCTGATCGGGTATAGGTCAGGTGGCATGCCCTGCATCTTCACAAGCCGCGGTGCATGCTAGAATTGCGGGCCGTCGACGAGGGAGCAGTGCCTGTCAGTGCCCCAGCAACCTCCCGGCTCTTCGTGTTGCCTGTCGCTGCTCGCCGGTGGGTTTCGACCGACAACACATTCTGGCACGCTCGGTGGGACCTTCATCAACAACAACACCCACCACAGAGATGACAGGAGCTCAGGACCAAGCATCGGTTCTGCCGGTCACCAAACCTGTCATGTATGAAGAACTGACTCTGGAACACAAGCAAAAATACGATGAGGCCAAAGCTCAGTTCGAAGCCGATCTCATCGGCTCTTTTGAGAGGACCCGCAACCATGGCATCAGGTGGAAGGGGTTCTCACCAGAAGGAGCTCTCGACAACGTTGACCTGTCTGTGCCGTCAGAGGAGCGTACCAGGGCCCTACGCCAGGAGATGAACTACATGGTGGCTCACACGCTCCATCGGCACTCAGAAAGCCTAGTGAACGAGCTTGAGCGCGTGGCACATCGCGTTGTACAGGAGGTAATCAAGAACCAGTACTCCCCATCGGGACCAACTCTGGGGAGTCACAGGGGGAAGCTGCATTGCAAACCAAGCCGCCAGTGTCCTACTCGCTCGCGGCAGCAATACAGCAGAATTCGCCGATCTACGTCGTCCACAAGATCGGCGGTGATCCTGGAGAAGGCCAATTCCTCACCGAGCCACCCAAGGAGATCCCGCACGGCTACACGTGCGCCTACATCCCTGACAGCGTCAGTCCAACACGCTCGGTGCAGTTGGTAAACCTAGGAGCTTCTGGAACAGACGTGGAGAAACAAGCGTGGCTGGCAAAGTACGCTACCGGGCCGAGTGCTGAGCCATCGGCCCCAGGAGTTCTTAGTGTGGAGCAGGTCAGTGCAATACTGAGAGACCAGTTCGGCATCCTGCCCAAGAGAAAAGCGATCGGCTACTCCAAGCCGTATCCAAATGACTACGACTTGATCCCGTTGCCTCCCAAGTGTCGGCTTCCTGAGTTCACCAAGTTCAACGGGTCAGAAGGAACCAGCTCCATAGAGCATGTGAGCTGATACTTAACGCAGCTTGGGATGATCTCAGTATCGGATCCTCTGAGGGTCCGGTTCTTCGGCCAATCTCTTACAGGCCCAGCTTTTGGATGGTACGCATCATTGGCTCCAGATTCAATTCGAACTTGGAGGCAGCTGGAAGATTAGTTCCATACCCAGTATCACTCAGAGGCTGCTGAAGCTGGGATTGCCGACCTCGCCCAAGTCAGGCAGAAGCGAGGAGAGACTGTGTCGGAATACATACAGCACTTCAGAGAAGTCAAGAACCGATGCTACTCATCGCGCATCACAGAGAAGGAGGCAGTCGATTTGGCTGTTCTGGGACCCGCTAAGCCGATCAAGGATCTGGCTTTTCAGTTGGAATTCACCTCTCTGGCACACATGGTGCAGAAGCTTACGGCATATGAGCTTTACCATCCTAAGCTGTACCAAGACAAGTTCAAGCACCATGTAAACATGGCCCAGGCGGATGAATCTGATGACTCTGGCGAGGAGCAAGAAGTGGCCGTGGCAGAGTGGACTCGGGGGGCAAACCCTGTCCCGTGCAAGTGGGTCAAACAGCAGGGGCTTGTGAAGGGCTTCGACTTCGACGTGACCAAAGTAGAGCAGATATTTGATCTGCTCCTCAAAGAAAAATAGATGAAGCTCCCAAAGAATCACAAGCTGCCGACGACATAAGAGCTGCAGGGAAGGCTGTACTGCAAATGGCACCACTCGTTCACTCATGCCACGGGTGAATGTAAGGAGCTGCGTCGTCAGATGCAATCGGCTATCGAGCAAGGCCGATTAATTCTGGCTCAACACACGATGAAGGTCGACACGAAGCCCTTCCCACAAGCCAACGTGGTAGAGTTGTCAGACTTCACTCCTACGAGCCAAAATTTTTCATTTCAGATCAACATGGCGGGGCCCGTACGCCGTCGTGACGAGCAAAGGAGAGAGGCCATTTCTGGCAAACGTCCCTAGGATCAAAATGAACCAGGGCGACAACATATTACTGAAGAGCAAGTGCGTTACATCCGCAATCAGCTTCCAGCTTCCGATCGGCTTCTAGAAAAATATGAATATCAGCACAAGTTGCGTCGCCGATATCAATCGGAAGAAGAGGAGTACCAGTACCGCACAGGGAGGACGCTGGGAAGGCGCCAGGCTGTACGCGACCACTGGCATTGTCCATTCTTCAGGTACTGTTGGAATTCCAGCATGAGCCGATTGCCCACTATAGATGATTGTCTGGAGTGCAGGCCTCGGACATGCCAGTCAGGCGATACTTCGGTGTTTCGACGCTTGGGGCCCAAAGTACGTCATGACGATCGCGTTGAGCGGCCGACCAGGGGCGATCTCGAGCCGGAAGAAGAAGACAGGTACCATCGCCCACGGTGGTGTCCTGACGGGCTTAATCGCTCGCAGAAGTGCAGAGTGCAGCGTTTGTGCAATCTAGAAGAGGCAGAAGCAAAGTACCTTGACGTGCTGAGGAAGGCGCGTCCGGATCTTGCGGAACAAGTCAAGCACCCGCGAAGGGTGGAAAGGCGCCCTCCAAGAATAGAGTGGCGCCCCAAGCAGACAAAAGACGATGAGAAGCCATCGGCTGATGTGAACATGGTGTTCGTGCTCCCATCAGAGTTCCGGGCACCCCAACCGGAGGATTTGCCTGTTGCACAGTTGGATCTTGGCCCCCAGCCGATCATCTTCGAGAAGTCAAAGGAAAAAAGCTACAAACATTTGAAGGGGCTGTATCTCAAGGGCTTCATCAACGGTAAACCCGTTAATAGGATGCTGGTTGACACCGGTGCTGCAGTCAACCTGATGCCATATTCGGTGCTACGCCGGTTGGGGCGTTCTTCTGCCGACCTAATCAAGACCAATGTGATGCTCAATGACTTCAACGGACAACCATCAGAGGCAATGGGGGTCCTTAATGTGGAGTTGACAGTGGGCCGCTAGACGATCCCGACTTCGTTCTTCATCGTCAACAGCAAGAGTACATACACGGTATTGCTTGGGAGGGATTGCATTCACGCCAACTGTTGTATCCCTTCCACAATGCATCAGTATCTCGTCCAATGGGATGGCGATGAGGTGGAGGTGGTCCATGCAGATGACTCCAGTGAGGTCTCGCTCGCAGACATGAACGCCTGGGATGCGGAAGGGCAAGAGCCGATCTCAGGGATCGCCCTGGAAGATTGCGATCGGATCGAAGCGACAAAAAACGGACTGAGGCTGGTCTTATCCACTGGCCTCACAGAGTAGACGCATCCTAGCATGCTACGGGGTGTAATAAAGATAGAGAGGCCGGTCCCAGCGACCGGCCCCAAAAAATAGAAAAATCATATTTGGGGTCGGAATTGTTACATCATGTACATACGATGGCCTGCTCTAGCAGTTGTCCACTCATTGAATATTTGGTTTTGAATGGTAATGGGAGTATAGAAGCGGCCAACCCATGCGGTTGGCCAAATAATTTTTCTTGTCATCTCCCTGTGTTTGCCACTAATCTTGTGGATAACAAAGACTTGCCTGCATTCGCAGCAGATTTTTCAGACGATGGCAAGCTGGGATACGGGTTCACGCCAGCTGATGATTTGGAAGAGGTTGACATCGGTCCTGGGGATAAGCCACGGCCGACATTTATCAGCAAAAAGTTGGATCCGGTCTTGCGTGAGGAGATGATTGCACTGCTGAAAGAGTACCGGGACGGTTTCACGTGGGACTACACTGAGATGCCCGGTCTAGACAGAAGCATCGTCGAGCATCGGCTTCCACTCAAGAAAGGGTTTCGGCCGTTTCAGCAACGAGCACGTCAGATAAAGGCCGAAGTCCTAGAAGAAGTCAAGAAAGAAGTGGAGAAGATGTTGGATGCTGGGTTCATCAGGCTGTGCCGATATGCAGAATGGATCTCTAGCGTGGTACCGGTGCAAAAGAAGGATGGCCGATGGCGTGTCTGCGTCGATTTTAGAGATCTCAACAGAGCGATGACAAAGGACGAATACCCGATGCATGTTGCAGAGACATTGATCAACGCAGCTGCCGGCCACAAGATGATGAGTTTTATGGACGGTAATGCCGGCTATAACCAGATCTTCATGGCCCCAGAAGACATAAACAAGACTGCATTCAGAGTACCAGGCTCGGTCGGCTTGTTCGAATATTTGGTTATGACCTTTGGACTGAAAAATGCCGGTGCAACGTACCAACGTGCCATGAATTACATTTTCCATGATCTCATCGGCAAACTGGTAGAAATTTATATTGATGATGTTGTGGTCAAGTCCAAATCAGCTGGGGGGCATCTAGAAGATCTGCGTCAAGTTTTGGAACGGACTCGAAGGTTTGGGCTCAAAATGAACCCAAAGAAATGTGCCTTTGGAGTATCGGCCGGTCAATTTTTGGGATTTCTGGTGCACGAACGGGGAATCGAGATCGGCCTGAAGAGTCAAGAAGCTGTAAAAACAATGAAGCCGCCTACCACGAAGAAAGAGTTGCAGAAGCTCATTGGTAAAATTAACTTTGTCAGACGATTTATTTCTAATCTGTCTGGGCGCATGGAACCGTTCATGGGTTTAGTGAAGATCAAATCCGATGATGAGTTTCGCTGGGGGGCAGAACAGCAGCAAGCTTTCGATGAAATCAAAGAATATTTGTCAAAGCCTCCAGTGTTGGTTCCTCCTCAGCAAGATAGGCCGTTCTACGTGTACCTATCCGTGGGTGACACTTCCATTGCTTCGGTGTTAGTCCAGAAGCACGACGGCCAGGAGAGGGTGGTTTTCTACCTCAGCAGGCGCATGTTAGACGCCGAGACCAGGTATCCTGAGATCGAGAAGCTTTGCCTTTGCTTATTCTTTACATGTACAAAGCTTCGTCATATTTTGCTCTCGGCGAAAACAATTGTCATTTGCAAATCGGATGTCATAAAGCATATGCTGTCGGCTCCTGTCCTGAAAGGCCGGCTGGGAAAATGGATGTTTGCATTGTCAGAGTTCGATATTCGATATCAGCCTGCGAAAGCAGTCAAAGGACAGGCACTGGCGGACCTTGTTGCAGATAGGATCAGCACTGATATAGCTGCACTATTTATTTGTGCTTGGGCTATGTTTTTTGACGGATCGGCTTGTGATGATGGGTGCGGTGTGGGAATTCTGTTGGTATCGCCTCGAGGGGCGACTTACTCCTTCTCCATCAGGATGACTGCCCCATGCACCAATAATTTGGTGGAATATGAAGCCGTTCGCAAAGGGATGGAACTACTCCTCGAAGCTGGTGCAGAAGCGGTGGAAATTTTTGGAGATTCGAAGCTGGTGATTTCTCAGCTCACGGAAGAATATAGATGTGAGAGCGAGGCTCTTTTTCCGATATGGATGCAGTGCCGTGAGCTGATGTCACAATTCAAGAACATCAATTTCCACTGGATACGCAGGACTCTGAACAATGAAGCCAATGATTTTGGCACAGATGGCTTCTGGGTACAAGGAAACAGCCGATGGAGTCGATGTAGAAGTTCAGTTTCTAGAACCCGAAGACTGGAGAGCCGATATCTTCAATTACTTGAAGGATTCGGCTTGGGGGGCACCCAGAAGGATAAGACTCAAGGCCATGAAGTATGTTCTAATAGGAGATGACATGTTCTACAGGACCTTGGAAGGACTACTGCTTAAATGTCTGGGACCTTCAGAGTCAAATCGGCTCTTGCATGAGGTTCATGAAGGAGCCTGCGGTACTCATCAATCGACTCATAAGATGAAGTGGCTGATTAGGCGATCGGGTTATTACTGGCCCACTATGCTTGAAGATTGTTTCAAATATTACAAAGGATGTCATGCATGTCAGAGGTTTGGCAAAATTAAGATAGTGCCAGCATCAGTAATGAATCCTATCATCAAACCGTGGCCATTCAGGGGTTGGCCCATGGACATGATTAGACAGACCAACCCGTCGTCTAGCAAGGGTCACCAATGGGTCTTAGCTGCTACAGATTATTTCACAAACTGGGTAGAAGCAGTGCCCATGAGGTCAGTAGCATCAAGAGATGTGATCAGCTTTGTCAAAGAGCACATCATCCACAGATTTGGAATTCCTCAAACTATTACAACCGATGGAGGATCGGTCTTTATATCAGAGGAGTTCAGGAAATTTGCCGATGACATGGGGATTAAGCTGATCAGATCATCTCCATATTATGCCCAGGCTAATGGACAAGCTGAAGCATTCAACCAGAGCCTCATCAAGATCATAAAGAGAAAGATCGATAAATATCCTAGGCGCTGGCATGAAGTGTTGTCAGAAGCTTTATGGGCATATCGTATTTCATGTCACGGGTCCACCAAGACATCGCCGTACCATTTAGTCTACGGCCAAGACGCTGTGTTACCATGGGAGATCACGGCCGGATCAAGGCGTGTTGAGTTTCAGAATGATCTATCTGCTGAACAGTATGCAGCCTTGATGAACGATAATGTGGAGGATCTGACAGAGCTAAGGCTTTGGTCGCTGGAGAAGATCAAGGAAAATAAGGCTAAAGTTGCTCGTGCGTACAACAAGAAGGTCAAACCAAAGAATTTCCAGGTTGGAGACTTGGTTTGGGAGGCAGTATTGCCATTGGGAACTAAAGATAAAAAGTTTGGTAAATGGTCTCCAACTTGGCACGGGCCGTACAAGGTTGATCAGGTTTTGCCTGGGAATGCATACATGCTTGAGGAGTTGGACGGTGTCAAGTTTCCTGTTGCTGTCAATGGTCAACACCTCAAGAAGTATTTCCCGAGCATGTGGGAAAGCGAGTAACAAGAGCTGATGAGATCCATCTGGTTGTACTGAGATAGGCCAACACGTTGAGTTGGCCGCGGTAAAAAAAAAGAAAAAGAAAAGAAAAGAGATAGGCCAACACGTTGAGTTGGCCGGTAAAAAAAATGAATGAGAAGCCAACACGTTGAGTTGGCTAGTAAAAATACATATGAGAAGCAAGACAGGCGATGTCTAACCATCGACTTAAGATGTTTTAAACAGTTACAAGTTTCAGGTTAACAGGCAGTACTAATTGTTTCTTGAGCCTATCTATTGGTTCAGGAATTCTTCTATGGCATGGATGGATTCTGTGCGGACGGCGTCTGCTCGTGCTATGATTGTTTCGTCATCCTTGTCATCGCCTGATACTATCTGCCGACTCAAGGTGCTTATCTCTGCAAACTCTGCTTGTATCTGCTCGGCTATTTCCTGGGTTTCTTGTTTGGAGTTTGCAATGGAAGCTTCCTCGGCCTGGATGAGTCTCTTGGTGGTACGAACCTTTTCTTCGAGTTCTGCCTATTCTTTCTTCAGGAGGTCGAGTCGGTTCATGTTGGCAGACACGTCAGCTTTGGTATCTAGAGTTACCTTCTTCTGGTTGAGGGCCTTGCACTTTTGGGCAATGTCAACCTTCAGAGAGACTTGAGAGCGATGTGCTTCTATTCTTTGTTGTGCTTTATTCACTTCTACTCGAAAGAATGGAAGATTGCTGGCTGGCTAGAGCTTGATTTGCAGTAGTTCCGGGAGTTGGGGTTCTATTTGCTCGAAGATGTTCTTTATTTCACTGGAATCACCAACTAGAGAAGTGATTGGAGCATAGAGCAGGTTTTTGATAGTCTGAAGCTGATTTGTAATTGTAATCGGCTGCTGTTCTGGCTGCACTTCTGCATTCGGTGCATTCAGACCCATTGATGCTGGATCAAAGGAGAGCAGGTCTGAAATATTGAAGCCCTGCTGATACGATGAAGATTAATTGGGAATGAAGTGCATTAATGGGGTGATCAGCTGATTTAAGTTGACTCATGAAAATTACCTGTTCTGAACAAGAAGTGATGATCGGTTCAGGTGTAGCCGATCCAGTTGGATTGGAGGTGACAACAGGGGTTTCGATGGCAGCCTGTTCGTCATGCACATCCGTCAGAGTGTTGGAAGTTTCAGTTGCTCTAGTATCAGCTTCATGAACGATGACTTCGTGTTGTGCTGGGCTACTGGTTTTGAGGATGTCTTCAATTGCGTCCTGGAAATAGAATTACAGTCAACCAGAGTACATGTGTGTGCAATAAAGAAGAAGTTTTAGAATGATGAGTTACCTGGTTGGTGTTGGACTCTGATGGATTCGGGGAAGCTGGTGCTGGTTTCTTGATGACTCGTCTAGTGATCATCTTCCTTTTCTTGGTCAAGACTCGGGGGGCAACGCTTGCAGAAGTTTGTCTTCGTTTGGAAGACGACTGAAGTAAGTCTGGCTGAATAGTCATTATCACTTTCTTCATTGATGATGATCCTTTGCAGAAGAGTACATTAGGAGCAGTTGGAAGAAAGTGGAATGACTCCCCGTTGCTGGTCATAGGTTCTGAACCATCCTGTTGCTGCTAACAGGGTGAGCAGGATTAGTCAAGTAAAGGAATGGATGATCTAGAAAGAGTAAAATGCATAAATTCAGTACCTCTTCCTCGGGGATTACATATTCAGGATCAATTTGCTGCAGTCGAGGACCTAGAGCTTTTCTGAAAACATGGGTTTTCCACATTCCCCACCATGTGCTAAAATCGATCGATGAAGGATTGAAGGATAGATCGGCTGGTATTGGAATGTGGAGGTCATCGAACATGCTGTAGCATCTTGAGCTGGTGAGACCATCAAGCAGATCGGCTCTGCTCTCCACCAAGTGGTGAATATGGAAGTGGGGAGGGACCTGTCCTAGGCCAAATTGCCGAGCTGCTATGACTGGTTGGTAAGATTCATAACCTGGTGTTGACGCTCCTTAGAGCGCCAATTTACGTACCGCAAGCGCACGGATCGTGGCAGCTTTTCCCTTAGAGTACTCCCCCAAGGTTTATCAATCCGTGGATCGGAAGCGAACCGGCTAGGGTTTACCATCTAATCTATCGAACCTATCCTAAACATGAAGCAAAGATTGCATATAAACTGAACACTTGATAGATATGAATGAAGCATAAGGGTTCATCACACCCACAACCGTAGATGAGATAACACAACCAAGGAGCTAGGGCCTATCGTCTCTAGGTATAGTTCTAGTAAAAAAGGTGATCAAAACATAGATTGCATCTCAACTAAAGGTACACGAAATCATCTCATCGCTAGGGCTTTTCTCTCCGCCATGCTGTCACCACACCGGGGTAATCAACCAACTAGCTAAAATACGCTACCTCAACGTATCCGCAAGATATAGACTAATCACCACGAATAGATCTAATCTTACTATGAACATATGGATGCATCACATATGAGAAAAAAAGCATGCATTGAAGTAGACCAAAGTCGAGACAACTAGAATAAAGAGTAGATTGATATCACCATCATGTGTGTACATACCCTGACGAATGTTGGGGGTGACTCCCGAACTCCACCATGGCACAACCTCGCAGGGAGGCCATGGCGGCTAGGGGTGGCCTAAGACATCTCCTAGGTACCCTCGAAGACTCGCGGCGGCCGTCAGCCTCCTCCGGTCTTGGCCCTAGGTTTTCGTCGAGTTCTGGGTGGATTGATACCCCGAGTTCAATAAGGTGCGAGCTATTTATAAGCCGAGGAAGCCACCGGTCGAAGGGGAGGTCAAACCGACCTAAAATAGGGCTGGGCCAGCCGGCCCAATGGGCCTAGGCCGGCCGGCCTGGCTCATTCCTTCACCGTCTCGTGTCCTCCTTTCGCGTGCAGACTCCTCACATCTTCTAGAGTTTATGTCCTTCACGATTGCACCCCTTTTGACGTCGTTATCTTGGAGATATCTTCGAGGAAAGGATAGGATAGGGAATCCTTCCTTAAATCTTCATTTGTTTTGCTTAATCCCGAAGTATCTTGATCTCATCTTCGTAGGCTTGGTCCTTTGGGCTCTCTTGGAGGATGGATGTGCATGAATGGGCTTCGAATAAACATGGGCTTTGGTCCTTTCTTTGGGCTTTGGCCTTCGTCTTTCTCCGTGTTAGCGCTCGATCACGGGCCTCATCATTTCATGCTCCAAAATAGGCCAAAAACCTGCAAAAACGAAGTTCCTCCAAAATATATGTGCAAGTGTGAAAATGACCAATAATTAGGCCGGGGTTAGGACGGTTAGTGATTTTGATATTGAATTCATGCCATTATCAAGGATAAACAAGGGATAAAATGGGGTACTTAAGGAGCGCCAACATTCCCCCCATGCTTAAACCTTGCTCGTCCTCGAGAAAGTCCAGGAGCTTTGCTTATAAAAAAATCAGCGTTGCCCCTCAATGTCCTCTCTGCACTTAGTCATACATAACAAGACATATTGCTCTCTCAAGTATTTAGCATTTAAGTTCATGTTGTGACCGGCTACTTTTTCATTATGGGAGATAGACTAGCAATTAAAGAACAAACCACAATAATAGATAAATGCAATGCTCTCAAACTTAAGCGAACTTCAAACCTTTACCTTGTTTCATCTTGAAGAGTTTTCAAAAGAATGCATATCAAACATAAGTGAGGTTCTCTTGCAAAAGATCATGGAAATACTCATCTCATCAAGTCTCTCAAGCCTACATTAGATTGTCTTCAACCTATTCTACTCATATATAAAAGTGGAAGGCTTATGTGGAGCTTGGTAGGTAAAAACAATCCTAGCAAAACATTATATCTGAAATATTATCAAACTAAGAGAGAGATCTAATTGAATTACCGAGACTAGTCGAAAAGGCCATTGGAAAATAATGTTGGAGAGGGAGAAAGATGAAACACACACATTTAGATAGGTGGACATGTGCAAGTGGCAAATGGATGATCCCGAGACACAAATGAAGTTCTCGTTATCGGATTGCACATGGTTGGAAGATTTGAGTATGGAATAGTTCTTCAAAGTAACTTGGAAAATTAATGAAGCCAAAAAGAACTAAGGAGCATTTTATTCTTCTCTTTTTTTTTCTTTTCTTTTTCTTTTCTTTTCTCTTTTTTTTCATTTTTCTCTTTCTTTATATTTTTTTCTTTCTTTTTACTCCTTAGAACTTTTGATAACATAGAATACTTACCCAGCCATCCCCCCATTCTTGAACGAATGCTCGTCCTCGAGTATGAATAGTGGGAGAACCAACTAGCTAGGGTAAGTATATCAAATTCACCTTCTTCTTCGTAGAACCTCTTGAATCTCCGAGGAGCCTTGTCTCCCAAAACTTTTCTTTACATGGTGCCCTTGATTCTTTTGATTCCGTCGAAATGATAATCCATACTCAAATTGGGTTGTGGTCAAGGAGGTAATCACAAAAAGATATTTTTGGTTTAGGGTGGATATCCAGCGAGGTTTGCAAAATTCCCGAAGTAGAAATTCACAATGCATGGATAAATAGGCTAGCAAAAAGAAGGTTACACACAAAAAAACGGAATGACCAGCTTCTTAGTCTCGTACCAAAGAAATCAATCTTAATCCAACTCATCAAAATATAAGTTTGCAATCTAAAGGTTTCATCATGAAAGAATATGTATGTATAGGCTTTGGTAGGTAGAACTTTGCAAGAGATTCACAAATGTAGATAGCATAGGAATTAAGTTTTCAAATTAAACAACACAAGGTGTAAGGTCATCGGTAGACTTAAATCAAAAAGCAATATGTGGGTCTAGAATTTAGTCATTTAACCTCCACAAATAAAAGAGCCGGTATTTAATCATTTTAATTCCATTTAATTGAGAGCAAATGGTCAAGTCATATACAACATAGCGTAGGTAAAACAAAGCAGCAACTTTCATCACTTTTCCATAAGCAAGATCATATAAGAATATCATCGTGGTGAGCTCAAGGTGATGGTGGTTATCATTCATTGAAAACAAAAACAAATCTAGGTTGTACTCCTAGTAGCCATGTTATTATAGGGAGAGATATACAAAGGTTGCATCTATGGTTGAAGGCATATATGTACAAGCATTTAGAAAAAGAGAGAGTTGAGGAAGAATTACCGTCCTTCTCGATGCTTGTAATGAACTGTAGCGCGGCCTCCCCCATACTTAAGCATTGTGCCAAGCATGGAAGAATAATCATGAGCATCTTGTAGCAACCGTGATTATCTTACTCCATGAGATCTTTCTTCCTCGTCCACAAAATCCTCCCCCATGCTTAGCATGATGCTAGGCGTGGAAGGAGAAGATGGACCATCTTGCAATTCTTGAAGTTCTTCCCTCATATGTATGAATATCATCTTCAATGTGTCTTCACCTTTGTTGCTTCAATTTCCTTCAACTTCTTCTTGTACTAAGTCATGGTCCCAATCCTTACTTCTCATCGTTGTCGCCTCCTTCAATTCCTCATTGTCCCATTGCTGCCTCATCTTCACGAATTTTTATTTCAATTTCCAGAACAGAACATATACTGAAACAATGCTCCATTACGAAGTGCACAAATTTTTCTTTTCAGCGAGTCCTTATTCGCCCAAAATTGATTCTGAACAAGAGAGTTATGTCCATTTTATCCCAGTGCTGCAATCTGTTCCGAATTTCAGAATGCGCAGCGTCCAAAGTTTTTGCCATATCTCCTTGTACGGGTCTTTAAATTCATTGATCTTGGATGCGTTGGAATGAGAATTTCATGGAGCTTCTGAATATCAACTTTTTCTTCCTTGTATGTCTCTGTCGATGCGCAAAATTTGATGAAAACAGCAGGCCTTGCTCTCAAACTTTGGTGATGTTGACGAATTTGATTTCTTCTTTGATCACGAATTCATGGGAACGCTTCTTCGTGCCTGCAAAACATTTTAAACACACACTACCCCCGGGGTGACGGTCGGGAGTAGAAACAAATGCCAACAAACCTACCATTCCTAAGATCTCAATTTGTGGCAAAGTTAGCTTAGCGAAACTAGTGAGTGTACGTGTGTGCTAGTGTAAATGCAAATGAGAGGAAGGTATATAAACAAAGACAATGTTTACACCTAGTTCTAAACACCATGTTTACAACTAGGTTGCCGAACTTCTCCATAGCCAAAAAGACTTATTTAACCAAGGTCAAAACACCATGTCTATCCCAAGATCAATAGGCCTTAATAGCACAAGAAAAAAATAAAGCGCATTGCAAAGCTTATAAACCAACCAAATGCAACCTCATAGCTTGGTAACTAAATGATGATTGTCTTCAATCATGTCTAAACACCATGTTTACACAAGATTGCAAAAAGGAAAATGCTCATGTGAAGCATTAACATGGACATGAAAGCTTTCATCAATAAAGATGAGACCAAGCTAGCAAAATGAGTGCATGAACAATGGAATGGATGCAAAGTGCAAATGCAAAGTTAGCAAAAACAAACGTTAGCAGGGTTGAAAGGACCTTTCGATGTTATTCCGCAACTAGATTATTCAAAAACAATTGCTAGGAGTGACAAAAAGCCTTCGCGACACTTCATAGGAAGTGAGGCTTTTGTCAATGAAAAGGTTATTTATCGAAAAGAACCAAGCAACCGAGCTAACAAGGTTTTAGAAGTAGGTTCATGGGTTTCCTATATTTTTTGGCTTAAAACAAAAATTTTGAGGAGAGAGTGTTGGGTATAGAAATTTTATCTAAGGTGGTTTTTTTAAATAAAACTAGAGAGGAACAAAAGTTAGATTTTTTTTTGAATGAAAAACATAACCTATTGTTTTAGGATTGCTCTATGAGTGGTTTTCCTAAGGGTTTTAGGATCTCAAAAGCGAGGCTAGTCAATGTTTTTAGAAAAGGTTTTTTTTTAAATACAACATGCAATGCAATGCAAGGGTGAGACGAACAACATGGTATGCAATGCAACACGGGGTGGGTGAACAAAATGATATGACATGATGAGGTGGTCTAAAACAAAACAAAAAGTTAGCCTAAGTTAACTAGCCACAAGTTTAGAATCAAAGGGTGGTGCAATGCTTCATAAATCTCTCTAAAAAGACACAAAGAAAAAGACTCAAAATGTTAATAGGCACACAAAAGGGTCTACAAGTTTCCCAAGATCAAATAACAAAGTGCTCCCTCAATAACATTTAGAATGAACAACATGAAGTTGTGGTTTTTGTTAGAGCAACGGTACAATGTTACTTGATATTCCGATTAATGAGTGCAATGTAGACGGTCATGTTAATATATATATATATATATATATATATATATATATATATATATATATATATATATAATAAAAGATCGGGTTGCCTCCCGCAAAGCGCTTCATTTAAAGTCATAGAGCTCAACTTTCTCACATACCTTCTAATTGATGCGAAGCCATGGTCCTTCATGCGAGAAACCAAAGTGTCCATGCAGCTTGATGTCACCTCTTGTAATCCATCGTGGTTTGCTTGCAACATCTTCATTTGTCGAAAGTCGACCGCTTGTGCCTTCATTTGCTAATGTCATTGGGGTTCTTCCTCTGCTCCAAGCCTCTGAATTTTATCATGTACGCTTGATGAAAGCATCGCCCAAGCTCCCCTTCATTGTTGTCATCGTCATCTTCTCTATCTTATTCTCATCGCGTTGCTCCTGCCTCTTCTTTGTGGAATCTCTCCTATATACTCAACAGAACATATACCAAAATATAGATCTATTGAAATGTTTATGAAATTACCTTTCCAACGAGTGGTCATTCATCTTAAACTGAATCCAAACGAGAGAGTTATGCCCGTTTCACTTTTGGCGCTGCGTGCTGTCCAGAAATTTTCAGAGTGCACAACCTTCAATGTTTTGGCCATACCCGCTTGTAGGAATCTCTGATTGACTTGGTTCTTGATTCGTTGGAACGGGAACTTCGTGGAGCTTTTGAATATCGAAAAATATGCTGCTCTTTGCTTCTGAGGTCGGGCTGGACATTGATGAGAACAATATCTTCTTGTGAATTCGCCCGAAGATGTCAATGATCTCGATCATGTGGTCTTTGGAGCATAGTGTTGTGCGTCCTTGACTTCAAGGTCATCACCATTGATTCACCAGCGAGTATCATGGCTCCAATGGTCTGTCTCCATGGTTCTTACTTTGCCTAAGGTGTCGGGATCGAAGATGCTCCTGTTCTTCGTGTTGATGATCCGAACAGTTTTCTTCCTTGATAGCATCACTCGATTAGAAGTATATCGAGCATCCCACTGGAGAAGATAGGTGGTGTCGTAGTTCTTCTAATCTTGTTGCCTCCAGCTTTGGTCAACTTCAAATCATCATCTTTTGTGTACACAGCCTTCCAATCATCCTTTGACATCATTATCACCTTCTTCGTCGGTTGCTACTGCCACTGTCCTCGTTGAATTCCTCTTCATCCAGTGCAGAACATGTACCAAACTTCTCCTCCATTGCAAGGTGCATCAAAATATCTTTCCAACAAGTGGTTATTCACCCCAATTAGACTCCAGATAAAGAAGTTATGCTCGTTTTATTACGGCGCTGCAACCAGTCCAGAAGGATTTCAGAATGCGCAGCGTTGAAAGATTTTACCATAACTCTTCACACCGATCTCCAAAGTTGATGGTTCTTAATCCGTTGGAAAGAAGACTTGATGGAGCTTCAAAATAATCTATTATTTTCTCATGTTACTTCTCTGATCTTGGATGAAAAACTCATCCAACAGTAACTCTTCATAGATGATGATGATCGCACGATTTTCTTCGTGGGCATGCTTCATACCTATTGCTTGAACAAATAATTCTTCCCAAAAACATCAGTCTTTAAAATCAATTGACATGGCGGCGTACCTTATTTATCATCTTTTTCTTTTGGGAGTGGGGACTCGATAGCGGATGCTGGGCCACTAACAAAAGTTAGCACCTACCACTAAAGAGCGAATCTTGATGTTATTGCCGTCATGTCGATGTGGACGTTGTCGATGTTCCATGTCAAGGCTCCTCGATCATCTTGTTGCCGATTGTTGAAATTTGTCGAAGTGGATTATGGACTTCTCGAAGTCCAAGTTTGGTGTCTAACTTTTTTCCACCTGCTTTCAAGGACACAAACAAGAAAACAAGGGTATATGCAATAATAAAAATTAGGGTTAGTCCAAAAAACTAGATAGATCGCCCTAGGGTTCGAGTTGCCGATCCCCGGCAACGGCGCCGGAAAAGCTTGTTGACACTCCTTAGAGCGCCAATTTACGTACCGCAAGCGCACGGATCGTGGTAGCTTTTCCCTTAGAGTACTCCCCCAAGGTTTATCAATCTGTGGATCGGAAGCGAACCGACTAGGGTTTACCATCTAATCTATCGAACCTATCCTAAATATGAAGCGAAGATTGCATATAAACTGAACACTTGATAGATATGAATGAAGCATAAGGGTTCATCACACCCACAACCGTAGATGAGATAACACAACCAAGGAGCTAGGGCCTATCGTCTCTAGGTACAGTTCTAGTCAAAAAAGTGATCAAAACATAGATTGCATCTCAACTAAAGGTACACGAAATCATCTCATCATGTCGTCGCTAGGGCTTTTCTCTCCGCCATGCTGTCACCACACTGGGGTAATCAACCAACTAGCTAAAACACGCTACCTCAACGTATCCGCAAGATATAGACTAATCACCACGAATAGATCTAATCTTACTATGAACATATGGATGCATCACATATGAGAAAGAAAGCATGCATTGAAGTAGACCAAAGTCGAGACAACTAGAATAAAGAGTAGATTGATATCACCATCGTGTGTGTACATACCCTGACGAATGTTGGGGGTGACTCCCGAACTCCACCATGGCACAACCTCGCAGGGAGGCCATGGCGGCTAGGGGTGGCCTAAGCCATCTCCTAGGTACCCTCGAAGACTCGCGGCGGCCGTCAGCCTCCTCCGGTCTTGGCCCTAGGTTTTCGTCGAGTTCTGGGTGGATTGATACCCCGAGTTGAATAAGGTGCGAGCTATTTATAAGCCGAGGAAGCCACCGGTCGAAGGGGAGGTCGAACCGACCTAAAATAGGGCTGGGCCAGCCGGCCCAATGGGCCTAGGCCGGCCGTCCTGGCTCATTCCTTCGCCGTCTCGTGTCCTCCTTTTGCGTGGAGACTCCTCGCATCTTCTAGAGTTTATGTCCTTCACGATTGCACCCCTTTTAACGTCGTTATCTTGGAGATATCTTCGAGGAAAGGATAGGATAGGGAATCCTTCCTTAAATCTTCATTTGCTTTGCATAATCCCGAAGTATCTTGATCTCATCTTCGTAGGCTTGGTCCTTTGGGCTCTCTTGGAGGATAGATGTGCATGAATGGGCTTCGAATAAACATGGGCTTTGGTCCTTTCTTTGGGCTTTGGCCTTCGTCTTTCTCCGTGTTAGCGCTCGATCATGGGCCTCGTCATTTCATGCTCCAAAATAGGCCAAAAACCTGCAAAAACGAAGTTCCTCCAAAATATATGTGCAAGTGTGAAAATGACCAATAATTAGGCCGGGGTTAGGACGGTTAGTGATTTTGATATTGAATTCATGCCATTATCAAGGATAAATAAGGGATAAAAGGGGTACTTAAGGAGCGCCAACACCTGGCTTGATAATTCTATTAGAGGTGCTGATGCCAACAGGAAGGAAGCTAGGTCGGATCATTAAAGAGTATAAATGCCGAGTGCTGTTGTCATCGGCAAAGTTATCTAATCTGAAGGCAGTTGGGTTTTCAAAGGATTCAGATTCAGTTAATGGTAAATAGAGTGGATTATCCAGTCCTTTGTAGAAGATTCTGAACCAGTTTGCTGCATCTGCTGAATTCAGTTTACTGCCAGGAAGACTAAATAAAGCTTGGCCATAACTAGTACATCTAATTGGTTTGCCACTCTCATCAGGAAAAGAGTTCTTGGTCAGGCCTTGGAAGTTCGGAATCTGGTGCTGAAAGTACAGTTGTGCCCACAACTGAATAAACCACCAAGGGCCTCCAGTTCTCAGTTTCTTTTGGTTAAGCAAGTTAGATGTCATCAAATGGAGATATCTGTAGGTTTCTTCAAGGAAAAGTTTGCCTAGGCCGATGTGATTGCCATGGGCCAGGTGATAGGCTAAGGGAAGATAGTTCTTAGTTGGAGCTAAAGAAGGGCCACAGAAGATGAAGTGTTCTAGCCAAAGATTTAAGAAGGCTGTGTGTTCCTTCTCAGTCACTGGACCTTTTGTTTTCATGTGCTGATTCATGTAAGTACCCCAGTTTGTGCAGTTAACCTTGGAAGAAAGTTTGAAGGGGACTTATGTCATTTTTTGGGCAGCTGGATTAGGAGATCCAAGGTCTAGGCCAGTGATCATGGTGACATCTTGCAGAGTGGGAGTCATGGGTCCATGACCAAAGAGGAAACAGTTCAGAGCATCGGACCAGAAATAGCCGATTGTTTTCAGAAGGTTTTCGTCTTTCTCAAGGGGTAATAATGATAAGCTAAGTGCATCGGCTATGTTCAAATCCTGCCATAAGGGCATATAAACTTTTGCTACTCTGCTATACCATGTAGTTCAGCTCTCAGGAGGGTTAGGCCAGGCTCTTAAAGCAGTCGGCCCAGAGGTTCAGGTCGATGTTTTGACTCATGAAAGGAATCCTATTTGCTTCACAAGAGATTAAATCTATGGGGTTTTCATGAATTCGTGGGCCAAGACAAAAAGATTTTGGGTATGAAGGATGCGGCAAAAGGATGTCTGACACCTGAAGTTCAGAAATTCAGAAGTATGCATACGGTGTCAGATTTCAGGATTTAAAGTTTCAGAAGCTTAATAAGCTGAGGAATACTAAAAGAATTAGGCTGAATATTACCTTCAGGCCGCAGATTGCCGCATCATCAACAGTAGGATTTGTTGTCTGAGCTGCAGAGTCTGCCATGATTCAGATCCATTGACTTGGGGTTTGATTGCTGTGGGCTCTGATTCGAATTCTGGATGCTTGGAGAGTTCTTGCTCGAATTTGTAGAGCTGGGTTTTCGAATTACACTCGGATTTGAGGGCTTGTTTCGAGTTCGGTTCAAGGTGGAAGTGTTACTCTACTCTTGTGCGGGTTGCTTCTAGTTTGAATTTCGTCGGCTCTTGGATATTTATAGAAGCCTGATGTGTTGCCATCGGCTTTTTGGAAAGTAAACAGGTACACGTGAAATTGAAGGAAATTCGATTCCATTAAAAAGAAAGATCATTACAAGGAAAAGCCGATTTTACAAAGGAATTAATCCTTCGGCTTTGTGATCCTACTCCTGCGATGCTACCTACATCTACCAATCGTAGGTATCTGAGTGCCTACGGTGCTTGGGGCTTCACGCCGATGCATCTCCTCCGTCATCATCATCGTCGTCACCGCCGCTGTTGTCATCGTCATTGGCGCTGCTGCTGCTTCGTCCGCCGCCGCTGCTGCTTTCTTCTTCGCTTCCCTCCGCGGGGGCATTGAGGAATTGGTGGGGGTTTCCTCCTGCCCCTGTGTCGTCGCTGGAGGAGGAGTCGATCTCTTCGGAGGAGTCGGCTCCCTCCCAAGAGAAGATGTCGTCTTCGCTGCTCTCCAGTTCCTCTTGGAACAGGAACTGGAGGTCTTGCTCTCCTTCAGTTTCGGGGTTGTCCTCCTTAGAGGCAATCCCGAAGTCGAACTCCTCTGCATCCCAGTGCAGAGGAGCCAGTGCCTCGTAGGCTGCTGTTGGGTCCCATTCGGGAGTCGGCTCTCGGCTCTCCGAGATAGAATCGATGGAGGAGGCGGAAAGGGAAGAAGAAGAAGAGGGAGAAGAGGAATCTCCGAAGGAGTTGGAGCCAGAGGAAGAAGAGATCGCCATGGCTGGCAGAGGAGTGGGGTTTTCTGAGCCACTGGCTTGGGAGGAAGAAGGAGTTTGCCGTGAAGAAGAGCCGATTCGGGGTGAGATTAAATAGTGAAAGGATGGAAGATGGATCGGCAGTTTCACGTTCTACGAGGAGCTAATTGCAGAGACGTTGCGTCTTCCTTGGTGGTTGTAGTGTGTTTAATGAGCATTAACGGGAAGATGAAGCGACGGAGTGGTTTTGGAACTATCATTGTCAAAACCAGGGGGGCATGTGTTATCGCCATAAATTAACAGGATTAATTTAAGGGCCGAGAGCAAGATGGGCTTAAAGCAGAACATTGAAGAAGGCTTGTAAATCGGCTCCTGTGTGAGCATTTGGGCCACATGGGCCATGTATCTTTAGATTTAGTTTAAGATTAGAGATAGAGTCCGATCGGGACAAGATTAGTTTAAGTTGTTTCCCAAGTCTCCGGACTATAAATATGTACCCTGTGTTATTCAAAAAGAAGGAACGTCATCACGTCTCGCAAACAACAATCTCGGCACATCGCCACCCCTAATCCTAGGGTTTCAACCAAGCAAGAGCCATGCTGCCCTGATCGCTTCTCGCGATCAGGGCAGTGTTGTTCTTGCTTTTACCTTGGTATTACTCGTACTGAAGCGTTTTTGATGGCGAGTAGTACTAGTTATCTCGATATTCGTAGCATGGCTTTTAGTAGATCTGTCGTGCTTTGTTGTTTATCATCTACGAATATCATGTTGTCTTTACGCGATCATGTTATCATCTTATACTAGCTCTTGTTGCATAGAGTTAGCTGCGTAAAGGCAACACCCTACTTCTTTTATGTCTAATAGATCTGATCTGTTATGGTTTGCTCTTATCTCTAAGAGTTGGCGTAATATCTGTTAGATTAGGCCTTGCAAACGGGTTGGATGATCCGGTGGTGTACTAGATGCTTTATCTTAGGCTTAATAGGGATTGTTTCGGGAATCGGCTCTTACTAGTTCTTAGGCCTCTGTTTTGGGTTTTGGTTTAGTTATCTGTTGCGTTCATTAGGCCCAATTACGTGTAGGATGTTCCGATCTAACAGTGAAGCCTTTATTGTCGTGGATTAGATTAGTTAGATTTAATTGAAGCAGCTTTACAGTTATTTGCTTTATTTATCAATATCCGGATAGATGCAGATCCAATCTGACACCGGGACTCGATCGGCTCCTTAAAGCCGATGCAAGAGTCGTCCTGGGGAGCCGACCACGGCTCGGACTTACGTTTCCATGTGTTTGTGTATGCAGGCTAATCGTTGCAAGCACGTTCGCACCTTCCTGATCGGGTATAGGTCAGGTGGCACGCCCTGCGTCTTCACAAGCCGCGGTGCGTGCTGGAATTGCGGACCGTCGACGAGGGAGCAGTGCCTGCCAGCGCCCCGGCAACCTCCCGGCTCTTCGTGTTGCCTGTCGCTGCTCGCCGGTGGGTTTCGACCGACAATAGTGTGTTAGTGAGAGAGTATAGTGTGTTAATGTGAATGTAATTTCATGAAATAAATAAAATTAGTTGAGTAATCCTTATTTTTATATGAAAATTATACTTGATTCTAATAATTAAGTGAAAATTATAAAAAATAATATATAATAAAGGATAATGGTACAATACATATATAATAAAAAGTATTCGAATTGTCATTACTTTTGTATATAATAATAGAAAATGATTGAAGTACATGAAAGATTAGCGGTAACGGACTTTCTCTTGATAAATGTCACTTGATTATGATCACGGCGCAAGTATGGAGCATCATCATTGGATAGCAGGATGCATGAATCAGCATTTACTTTGAAAGGTAGAATGCAAACAAAGTTATTATATTCTTCTGACAAGTCTATCTTGTCCTCCACTCCAACGATGTTTCTCTTCCCTGATAGAACTATGTGTCGCTTAGGCTCATCCTTTTGCTTGTTTATCCCCTTCTTTGACTTGCTGGACATGTCTTTAATGTAGAAAACCTGAGCGACATCCTGGGCTAGGACAAACGGCTCGTCTTTATACTCAAGATTGTTGAGATCAACTATTATCATCTCATACTCATCTTTTGTTACCCCTCCTCCAGATAGCTTAACCCATTAGCAACAAAATAGAGGCACCTTGAAATTGGGACCATAATCCAGCTCCCATATCTCTTCAATGTAGCCGTAATATGTGTCTTTTTTTTCATTATTGTCCGTGGCATCCATACGGACACCGCTGTTTTGATTGGTACTCTTTTTATCTTGGGCTATCGTATAAAATGTATTACCATTTATCTCGTACTCTTGGTATGTTAAGATATTCCAAGATGGTCCCCTAGCCAATAAGAACAGTTGTTCACTTATATCCAAGTTATGCATTAGATGCTTCTGCAACCAGCTGCCAAAAGTGTTCATGTGGTCACGTGTAATCCATGCCTCAGACTTTCCCGGGAATTCAGAGAGAAGAATCTTCTTGTGTTCCTCGATATACGAGTCAACCAAGGATGATTGTTGAAGAACCGCATAATGCGCTTTCTTGAATGAGAAATCATCTGTGCAGACATAAGATTTCTTTCCTAATATATCCTTTTCATTTAGTCTCCCCTCATATCGCGATTTAGGGACCCCAATCGGTTTGAGGTCATCAATAAAGTCAACATAAAAGTCAATGACCTCCTCAGTTCCGTAGGCACTGGCGATGCTTCTTTCTGGACGAGCTCAATTACGAACACATTTCTTGAGTACCCCCATGAACCTTTCGAATGGGAACATGTTGTGTAGAAATACTGGTCCAAGGATATCAATCTCTTTCACAAGGTGCACTAGAAGATGTGTCATGATGTTGAAGAAAGATGGTGGAAATATCAGCTCAAAGCCAACAAGGCATTGCACCACATCGTTTTGCTGCTTTATCAAATTGTCCGGGTCAATGACCTTCTGAGAAACTGCGTTGAGGAAGGCACATAGCTTCACGGTGGTTAACCGGACGTTATCAGGCAGAATCCCCCGCAGCACAACCAGAAGAAGTTCGGTTATAAGCACGTGACAGTCATGGGACTTGAGATTTGTAAATTTTTTCTCTGCCAAATTTAGGATTCCTTTTATATTGGATGAGTATCCAGATGGAACTTTTATACTGCTCAAGCAGTCAAACATGCTTTCCTTCTCTTGCGAAGAGTATAGCTGGCAGGACTTAAGTATTCTCATCCATCATCTTGCTGTTGTGGATGTAAGGCATCTCGTTCTTCCATACGTTGCAATTCTTGACGTGCTTCTAGTTTATCTTTTGTCTTTCCGTAAACTCCCAAGAATGTTATCAGGTTGACGCAAAGATTCTTCGTGAGGTGCATCACATCAATTGCATGACGAACATCTAAGACTTCCCAATACGGTAGCTCCCAAAATATAGATTTCTTCTTCCACATGGGCGCCATTCCGTTTTCGTTCGGAACAGGTTGACTACCATGACCCTTTCCAAAAATAACTTCTAGATCTTTTACCATATCGAAGATGTCTTTACCACTACGGTGCATCGTTTTTGTTCGGTGGTCCGCTTGGCATTTGAAATGCTTGCCCTTCTTTCGTACCGGATGCCTGATGGGAAGAAACCGACGATGACCTATGTATACAACCTTCTTACAGTGAGTCAATCATATATTATCTGTATCATCTAAACAGTGTGTGCATGCTTTATATCCCTTATTCGAATGTCCTGATAAATTACTAAGAGCAGGCCAGTCATTGATTGTTACAAACAGCAATGTTCGTAGGTTGAAATTTTCCTGTTTGTATTCATCCCACATCCGTACACCTTCATTGCCCCAGAGCAATAAGAGTTCTTCGACCAATGGTCTTAGGTACACATCAATGTCATTTCCTGGCTGCTTTAGGCTCAGGATAAGCACTGGCATCATGATGAACTTCCATTTCATGCAGAGCCATGGTGGAAGATTGTACATACAAAGAGTCACAGGCCAAGTGTTATGACCACTGCTCATCTCACCAAAATGATTCATGCCATCCGTACTCAAACCGACCCTTATGTTTCTCGCATCCAATTCAAATTCAGGGTACGTTCTATCTATTTTTCTCCACTGCGACCCATCAACGGGGTGTCTCAACATCGAGTCTTGCTTGCGTTCCTCTTTGTGCCATCGCATCAACTTAGCATTATCTTTATTTCTAAACAGACGCTTCAAATGTGGTATCATAGGCGAATACCACATGACCTTCGCAGGAACTCTCTTCCGGGGACGCTCCCCCTCGACATCGCCAGGATCATCTTTTCTGATCTTATAACGCAATGCACTGCATACGGGACATGCATCCAAATTGTCGTACTCGCCTCGGTAGAGGATGCAGTTGTTGGGGCATGCATGTATCTTTTGCACTTCCAATCCTAGAGGGCAAACAAGTTATTTGGCTTCATACATTGTGGTAGGCAATTCGTTGTCCTTAGGAAGCATTTTTTAACAAGTTTCAGTAATTCACCAAATCTCTTGTCGGAACACTATTTGTCACCTTTCATTGCAGCAACTCCAAGGTGGTGCCAAGCTTCTTCAATCCATTTTTACAATCTGGGTACAACAACTTACGGTGGTCCTCCAACATCTTCTGGAATTTCAACCTCTCCGTTTCACTCTCACAGTCTGCCCGCACATTGTGCAGTGCCTGCCCCAGATCGTCGCTGGGATCATCTTCTGCTACATCTACTTCGGGCTCTTCCATGAGAATATCGTCATCGAATGCACCGAATCCAGCATTTCTGGAAAATTGGTCGTCAAAATCTTCTTCTTTATTGTCTTCCATGGTAACCCCCTATTCTCCGTGCTTCGTCCAACAAACATACTTCTCCATGAAACCATTTGCGAAAATGTGGCTGTATAGGATTCTTGAAGAGGAGTAATCCTTATTATTGTTGCAATGAACACACGGGCAGCACATAAAACCATTCTGTTGTTTGCCTTAGCCACAGACAAAAAATAATGTAGGCCTTCAATGAATTCGTTCGAATGTCGGTCAGCATTGTACATCCATTGCCGGTCCATCTGTATTTTAAATAAATCGATTTGAATTCTTTACACGTATCAAATAAATAAAATATATCAAACCTAAATTAAACTAAATGTAACATAACATAAATAATTAAAAGATCTGCAATATCTATCATACATTATGATTAATTAAAAGGAGTACTTAATCCATTACAGAATTTAACAAAGGAGTACTCAACATGCAATTTAAAAATTCGCACAACAACACATAGGTTTTCAACCGTCCTTGCGTGGGAAAGTAGAATGCTCTGACGGATTTCTTGCTGGCGCAGAAGAAGATGGCGGAGCTGAAACCTCCGAATTTAGTGGTGACGAACTGTAACGCCGCAACAAATCCTCAAGATCAAATGGAGGTTCCTCGCCCCTTGCCACACATTCTCTATATTCTTTTTCCAAATAACGGAGCGCTGCCCTATGAAAAGCGCTAGGTTTCTTACACCGACGACCTACTGGAGTTGTGCTCTTCTCTCTAGAAGGACAACGATCACCCCCACCATCGCCACTCCCTCCAGCTACTGATGCCATATTTTACTGGAAAACACTTTTATTTTTCACAAAATTATAAATTCTTACAATTACAATGCAAATATTATTTACTATTACAATTACAATGATCAGATTAATTACTCTTGCAAATAACAATGAAAACATATAAAAAAACGAAATCTCTAATTAATTGAAAGAAATCTCTATAACTCCTAATTATTTTGACACCCTTCAGTTCCAGGAGAACACTCTTTTCAATATCCAGAAACCCTCTAAAAGAAAAAAAAAACTTTATTTCAGAAAATGTATATGTTGGTAACCTCGACCCTGCGGTGATGACACTGCCTTTCGTGGGGACACGGTGCTATACAAGTACGTCACCAATAGGCCAGTCGCATCACCAACATTTACGGTTGATAGGAACACAGCACTTGGCACATGCAGCATGCTCGTTGATATGCTCTCAGTGCAACAACGGCCACGCTGACTGTACCAAATGCTGTGTTCGTATTAACCGCAAGTGCTGGTGTTGCGACCAGCCCATTGGTGACGTCCTTATAACGCATTGTGTATCCCCGAAATATAGTGCCACCACCATTGAATGGAGATACAAGAAATGAGCTAGCTACACATTTTCTCTATTTCTAAAGCATGAAATGAGCTATACAAGCCAAGAAAGAAGAGAAAAACAAGCCCCAAACCTTTAGCGCCGATGGATGGACGGGGGAATCAAAGATCTTCACAAATATATTGAAGAAATGAGTAAGAACTCCCCTCTCCCGAGCCAAGAACAGCAAGAACAAGTGAGCTGAATGGCTCAAGCGGGGGGAGAGGGAAGGAGATAAGAGGGCCAAGGAGTTTTGTCCCGGTTGGAGACACCAACCGAGACAAAAGAAGAGCATTTTATCCCGGTTGGTGGCTTCAACCGGGACAAAAGGCCCATGTCCTTCCAACTGGCCCGGCTAGTCGTTGGACTCGGGACAAAAGCCACCTATTGTTTCGAGCCCAAAGACAGACGGGACAAATGGCCTGGAACAAAGACATGTTCTATAGTAGTGGAGCCAGCTGCGCAAAATGGGCAAAATCGGACGGTGGCCGGTTATTTTAGCCTGGGATCTTGGCAAGTTGCGCTCACGCCAAGCAGGTTCCGCGGCGAACGCAGCAGCAGCTCCAAGTTTTGGCTCCACGCCTCCACCTCAAGTTGACCTTACAGGGCGCCAGCTCATTCTTGCCGTCAACCACCTCCGGGCTCGAGCAGGTCATGACATGCTCTCACATGGTCTGGTATTTTCCTCGTTGGCTGAAGAGATCCAAATCAAGTGTTTGATTTGGCTAATCGTTGGTTGGAGTAAGAGGAGGCCATCCGGGACGGCTTTGACCGGCGCGGCCAAGGGTGCTGCGCCAGCGACGGTGACTACCATTCACGTCCTCGCGGCTGGCAACTCCGCCACCTCCAGCAACTCTGGCTCGCTCACTTCTTCATCGCTCAAGACCACAAGGATAGCTGCGAGAAGAGAGCCATCCCCTGATGAAGTTGGCGAATCTCATGCTGGCGACTTTGGCAGAATCAACAAATCTACTGTAGTAGAATTAATATCACAGGCACTATGTTTTAGAAACAGAGGACACATGCCAACCTCGTTAAACCAAGAGCATTACATGCAGAGTGAATTCAATCAATCGCTTCCACGCTGAGCTTAGCGGCGAGGGTATTATGGTTTTTGGACTTTGGGATACTAGGTGTACGGGAGCTAGCAGCAATGAAGAGCACTACTAATTAACCCAAAGATGATTGATCAACCTATTTTTTGTTTATATTCACTAGGTTAGTGCCTGTCCGTCGGGAGCTTATAGACTTAGAAACATGCCATTTTGAAGCACATCACGCTATCTAAGTCCACGGCTTCATCGCCCGGAATTAGTGCTGTCGTATGTCTCCTCCTCTGTTGTTACCATTGATGCCCGTAACCATCTAGTTTGACACTGACCTATCAACCGGTGCTCCTCTATGGGCTAATTAGAATTAATCTTAAAATAAAACTTATACTTATTAATTATAGCTATCTATCTCATGCCCTCTTTCATCTACTAAATATTCTATCACATACTCTGAAATACATATATATCATTATCAAATTACAATAGATTTCATTTTGAACATATATATACACACGCACATGAATACATGGTGACACATATAGTGGGTGAATATTTTTATATAAATAATAACATAAATAGTAATAT
Source organism: Panicum virgatum (assembly GCF_016808335.1). Classification (NCBI taxonomy): domain Eukaryota; kingdom Viridiplantae; phylum Streptophyta; class Magnoliopsida; order Poales; family Poaceae; genus Panicum; species Panicum virgatum. Next base: position 9,264,368 of record NC_053146.1, read on the forward strand.
AGAAATAGTAATATAGAATTTTATATTGATGCACTTTAATATTTTGTTATAATTATATAATTAAGATTCAGAGTTAGGGGTTACTTTAACTTTAATATATATACAATTGGATAATTTATATCTCCAGGGTTATTTGCATTATTATAATGGCATATGTGTGTAATTTACAAGAAGATTAGGGGAGTTACTTTTATATGGCAGATGTGGGTAATTTAGATACATATTTAGAGGTTATTTTAGTCTATTTCCGTAATCGTAATTTATTAAGAATGATAACAGATCCAATGACTATATGATTAGAGTTGTCAGATTGATTGCCGATATTTCTGAATTTTGTGAGAATTTCTAAAATTTCTCAATTTGTTTAGAGTTTCCACCTAGGATTCAAGATGGCTTCATGTAAAGTTGTCTTAGACTTAGAACATTTAGCATTTTTTTCTATTCTCTACTGCTTCTAGTAGCATGCTCTTCATATTTTCTCAATTTTATTAGTTTTGAAAATGCCAAAGATATGGCGAAATTCAAGAAGAGAACTGAAAGCCCACAAACATGCAGACAACGAAGAATTAGCATTATCAGGCGTAATTTCATATACACTCTGCACACTGTTGGAGAAAGGCACATTAGTGCCGGTCACAGGACGGCTTAGTGCCGGTCCCTGTGGCCGGCACTAAATGGCCGGCACTAACGTGACAGACGTTAGTGCCGGCTACTCTGACCGGCACTAACGTGCGTATGTTAGTGCCGGTCCGTAATACCAGCCGGCACTAACGTGCCCGCCCCCGCCCGAGTTCTGACAGCAAGGTTAGTGCCGGCTGATATAACTAGCCGGCACTAAATGTTTTTTCTTCTTTATGTTTCTTTTCTTTTCGTTTTTATACGTATGGCTATGCGTATTTCTAGCGTATGTGACTACATAGTCGTACTCTTTGCATTGCACAATATTATTAGAACAGCATATTACACTAACATTATATATTTATATATATATATTATATGTCATGTATGGAACACTTAGGAGTTCAAAAGTACATGAGATATTACATCAACTATAATAACGTATCAGCTTCCTCGTCGTCGGATCTTCTTGGGCGACGCTTAGACGGAGATCGCCATGAAATTCGCCCTTAGGATTTATGACTTCATCGAGTAGAAATCCGCATATAGCTTCTTGAATTGCCCTGATCCGAGCGATTTCAATGAGTTCTTCTTTCATCCGCCAACGCTGTCACATTTTTCGATAAAAACATGAGAATAAAAAATAATGAATTAAAATAATGAGCAGATGTGATTGTGCTCACGTACATTGAATGCCTCCACTGTCATTTGCCCTTTTTCACTTGCAAAAGAGTTGATCCACTCGCATACGTAGTATCCACATAAGTTGTTTCCTTGGCCCTGTCTCCAACACTATGGACAAATGTGGGTTACGATATAGAATTTTTTTATGTTTATTGCGAATGACATTAGTAGCGAGAGTATATTCATACCGGAAAATCAGTCACCCAATGAAGAGGCTCGATTTCACCTATGGGCAAGCCTATGTGTTTGTGGAGGTAGCGACTCCATGCAGTATTTACCACCTCGATGATATCTTGGTACTTTGATTTATCTTGCCTTAACGAGTCGTACACCAAGACCTTGTGCTCCTCAATCCGAATACAAAGCAATATCCAATGAAAGCTGTGCATATACATACGCATAACCAATTAATGTTGATTATAATAGTTATTAAATGGTATTATTAATACGAAGGGATTGAAAAAAAAGCCTAACAAAGAACGACTCACTGATGGTTGTATGGCAAGAGAATGAAGGGACACATGCTATTTTTACGCAACCCCCTGTATATAACATTGACTATGTCTCCAGGATTTAGCGCTAGCGATTTCTCGTGTATAATATCGGGGTCGAAGAACCCGACGTTATGAAAGTTCTTCTTTCGGCAAATTTGAATTTTTGACCTACGGGACACAAGAAAAACGGGGATCAATCAACACTCAAGGCTAAAATAATGAAATGAGAGACAATACTTACATGCACCATACACTGACGAGGGACTTGTGAAGGGCATCTTGATGGTATAAATCGTAGAGTGATGCAAACTCGATATATACATCATCTGCCCCCCGCCAGAAATGCTCATCTTTAATCCGAGCTGGGAACATCTCTAATTTACTAGCTTTAGATTGCACGGCATACCATTTGTGTAACTCGGCCATTCTCGTTGGTAGGAATGGTAGCAACTATGGCCATATCAAAGGTTCACCAAGTACAAACTTTTTCCTGCCGCGGGCATTCTGTAGGGCCTCCCCAAGCAATTGAGCCCTTGTTAGATCAGTTTGCAATATCATCCCAGCCATGGTCAACGGATCTCTTGATTCATCGGGACAGTCTTCATGCGGCACTATCAACGGAGGGATCGATTGTTTGGACTGCTCTCCGAGCTGGGGAACGGTCTTTGCATTAATCAGGCGATTCTTGGGGTTGCTGTAGCACTTTCTGATCTGCCGATCATAATCCGACTCTCTTTCTTTCTCCTTGGTGGGATCTTTAATGAAGTGTTTCACAAAGTGTGCCTTTGCAACCGGATCTATTTCTGGCTTCTTGTTCGCAGCCTCCCTCAGTAGCTTGCGCTTCAGCAAGA